>NW_027361707.1:45245000-47645000 GCF_039654945.1 Dendrobates tinctorius
CGTCGATCCCAGCGCTCTGCTCAGACCAGCTCTGTGGGTTTGGTTGCTGCTGGTCCAGCTATAGCAATGCATGCTGGTCAGCAGCGAGCTACTCCAGGGACTAAGGCTGGTTTCACACTTGCGTTTTTTTGCGTTGTTTTTTTGTGCAAAAAAAGCCTGCGTTTTTTTCCTATACTTTACATGGGTGCGCATACACATGCGTTTGTACACGCATGCGTTTTTTTGTAGTGTGCGCTCGGGCGCACAAAATGCATCCTGTTGCATTTTTTGTGCATCCGACTTGTCCCAAAAAAAAGCATGCGCATGCAATGCGTTTTTTTTCACCCAACCACCCATTATAGTCTGTGGGTGCGCTGACGTGCATTTTTTAAAAAACGTGTACAAAACCGCACAAAAACGCATGATGCGTTTTTATGTGCGTTTGCACTGCACTGCGCAGCGCAAAAAAATGCAAGTGTGAAAGTAGCCTAAGTCCTCCTTTCGGTCCACTGAGCATGCCTGTGGGACGATCTATCATTGGAGATCGGAGGTCACATGCTCAGGTCCTTCTCCAGCTCGGATTGGACCATCAGGAAGGTCAGGAAGGTCCCGGAAGGACGCTGCTATAAAAGGTTCGCATGGCCGCTCGGCAATGCGCTAGAATAGACTGCATTACCAGACTATGAGGAGTGAGGGTTGTATGCATGAATGTCTCTGGTGAATGACTCTTTAAGAAACCCCTATCCTTGATACACATGTGTTGTGCAGCCTAGCCTGTTAAGTGCCCAGGCTTAGGTGTAAGTAGAGGGAGTGTCTGTGACTGGCTTCAGTGTCCACCGATAGCTCTGCACGCCACGCTGCACGTGCTCGACACTCCACTATAGTCAGCGTCTATAGTGGTGTCCGCAGGTGCAGTGCCGCGCACTCAGAAGGTCTAGAGGGACTCTGACCCCGTGTCCTTGGGGCAGAGTTCTGTGACCGCATTCTGTGCGCTCCGTCGCCGGGCTCTGTGAGCTAAACAGGCACCGGCATTTATGTTCTGCGGTAGTGTGGCTCTGTGAGGTAACAGAGTTCGTCCTGTTCACATTGGGTGATGTTAACCCACGTGTGACCTTTTGTATACCGCTTTATACTTCCTCCATTACTAAGCAGCAGTTTACCACCCCTGCACGGTGGACCCCAGTCTGCGAACGCACCTTACTATTATTTTATTATTTGGTGCGTTCCGCCAGCCCTAACAAATTGATCAACAGTATTTTGTCATTGCTAGGCTTCAAGCAAGATGCTCTCAGATGGAAGTGGCCACTGAGCTTAGAGTGTCACAGACCCATCAGCAGGTTGGAACAGAGGTACAGAGAATCTGGAAGACTTGATTTAAAGGCAGAGAAGTGGACGGAATGCCATTGTCCACATCCCACAATGATGAATGCTTCATTGTGAATAATTCCTTTTGGAACCGGATGATGACTGCCACATAACTCTAGACTCATTTAAGGTAGGTGAGAGGCATGTCAGACCATTCAAAACCATTTATATCAGTGTGGTCTGTGTGCTACATGACCTGCAAAGGTACCTGACCACCATCATCTTGCATGGGCCAGGGAGCATCTACGCTGGACAAGGAACCAGTGGGCTGCAGAGCTGTTCAGCGATGAAAGTCAATTCACAGGGCAGAAATGATGGCCACCAACAATGATGAAGACTTTAGGGAGAGCGCTATACATTAACCACAGTTGTCCCCAGATGAGCCTTTGGTGGTATTGGTGAAGTTACAGTGTGGGCAGGTATTTCTAGTCAATACTGAACTGTCGTACATTTTGTGAATGGTACAGTGACAACTCCCTACTACTTTAATAACAATACTAATACAGTCATTAGCAAACCCATCTGTTTCTTATATTTATTTATTAAACAGAAACAGGCACAATATGTAAACAATATATACAATTATTTTATTATTCCACATGGAAAATATTTAAAATTATCACAAACAAAAAAGAAAAAATTATAGAAGCCAAAATCACCTCTGTGGTGGGACAAAAATAAGGCTACAGACCACTTTAAATATGTGATTGTAAATATATAACAATAAACCGGTACTGGCCCTTTAATTAAGACCATGAGGGGTTAACAATTTATCAGATCTTCAATAGATGCCTTAAAGCCTGGCAAGCCATAGCCAATACAAATCAAGAATGAATGAAGTACTCTTAATGTACTGTATTTCCCCACTGCCAGGACACAGTAACCGCATAACAATCACCATGAAAACTCACATACCAAGTGTGCCACGTCCCTCTGTTTAATAAATAAATATAAGAAACAGATGGGTTTGCTAATGATATTATGTGAGGCACATTGATATAATTTTGTTGGATCCTTTGGTTGATTAGAATAATACAGTCATTACACGAAAAAACACAGGTCTAATTTCATCTTCATGGCCTGCACTTTCTTCAGACCTGAATCCCATAGAAAACCTCTGGGATCAGCTGAGTCACCGTGTAGAGGCTCTTATCTCTGTACCCCGAAACCTCAATGACTTGAGGGCAACACTTCAAGAAGAGTGGGATGCCATGCCTAAGCAGAAAATAACATGACTTGTGAACAGCATCGGACGCTGTTGTCAAACTGTAATTGATGGTCAAGGCCACATGAAAAGTTATCGAGACATTGACATTTGACATTTTGGGGGGAGAAGGGGTATACCCACCACTGTTGTCAGTTTTTGTTTCAATAAATTGCTTGAGATGAGAAAATCACCATTGCTGCTTCCACTTAAATGCCCTACTTTCATGATAAAATATTGCTGTAGGGTGAACTTTTTAAGTTTTCCAAAACTTTTTACCTTAAAGCCGAATACCCCTAACTTTTTGCGAGTAGTGCATACACATATATAGGTCCTCCGTCCTCTTATTTATGTCCCTAGCTCAGGCCCCCTCCTGATATATATAGCCCCCACCCTGGCATATATGTTCTTTACCCTGGGCCCCATCCTGGTATATATATATCCCTTTTTCTGATGCTGTTAATGTATAAAAAATAAACACTTCCCATCCACCTTCCTCCCACCATGAGCTGGCAACTAACTTTAGTACCACAGGAGTGCATGACACTACAGCCATGCGGCCCCAGTCATGGGCATGCTGACGTCAGCTGCTGGCCTCTGTACTTCAATATCACATCCAGTTGAAGTTTGTGCTGGCATCGATGGGCCCCTCACCCGCATGGGCCTGGTCGAGGTTGTGACCTCTGCAACCATGGTTGTTACTCCACTGGTCAGATGAAAATATTTAGCTAGTCTGAAAAGCGCAGCTCCGTATAATGTGTAGCGACGATTGTCGGGTAATGCAATACAGCTTCTATTTAGGGCTCTTTCACATAGCCGTATTTTTGGTAAAAGTGCTATCCGTGAAAAAAAGGACTGCACTCGGACCAATGTTATTCAATGGGGTAGTACAGTGAATGAGCAAATGTTTTTCACTGATGCAATCTGCATTGCTCCCACTTAGCCAGAATCCTACTCCACACTGATGAGGGGCAACACCCGAAACAGCTGTCTGTGGATGGATACCTGGCCTTGGTATTTCCCTTGACATATCTGTAAACTCGTAAAGAGCTGGATATTGACTTAAAGGGCCACTTAATATGGTGGTAATGCTGGTTTCCGAAAGGAGCCACTCCTTGGCTGGGTCCTTCCCTGGAGGAAGATCTGGCTATTCCCGTGTTTGAGGCTCTTAAATGAGGACTTTATTTGCAATTCTGGAAAATGTAAATCTTTTTTTTAAATGATTAATAGATGATGCGGTAAAAAATGGATTGTATACGATGACAAGTGAGAAAAAAATCATCACATTTTTCTGGGTGAAACTGAATGATTTTTTTAATACACCCCTGTTAATCTACCCTTAAAAATTGCGAACTGTTCTTTGTGCCAAGAAAGAAAATAGCTCACAGAAAAGTGGTTGTCTCTTAGATATTATTAGGATAATTTTTCTAAGTGTTTTTAAAGTAGTTTTTGAACCAGATGTGCTCCACAAAACTACAGTACTCCAAAAATTGCATGTGAACATAGTCTAAGCCATCATCCACACATTCTTTTCGGATGGTCTGTAATGTGGCGCTCAATACCATCAGACACTGCTTTAACTTTTTCAAAGAAACTTCTATACCTCTACTTGTGGTTATTTAAATAAACAGAACACAAATAAGTAACTGGATAGTTCCTCAAACCCCTTTAGTTTAAAATGATACTTTGTTTAAATTGTATAATTCATTTTGAAAGCCTATACAATGATAGGAGTCACCTGGCAAACACTTTTTTTTACACAGTATGGTATGTAGTGTTATCTTACTTAGACATCTGAGTGAGTCCAAACCCTAAAGAGGAAAATGCATTACAACTTTTCTAGCTTGTCTTGAACATTGTGATAAAGTTCCCTGATTGCAGCCAGCAATCTTTACATAGTGATGCGTTCTACCTCTGCTTTCATTTCTGGTCTCCTGCTTTTGGGAGAAATACCTTTCTCTTGGGCTATTATTATGTTAAGCAGTGCTGCTTTCTTTCCGAGGCTTATGTTCTAAAATATAATCCAATTTGAGCACTACGGTACTTCAAATCATCGCGGAGTTGTATAGGCAAAACATCCACCACACATACATGCAAGTGCGTGATAACAATTTTCAATGACAACTGAGAGCATGAGAAATAAAATATTTATCTAAACTATGATTGTAAATTGGAGACGTAAAAATACATTTATAGACGGCGGAGTTATCATTTTCTTCAAAAGTAAAGTCCTTTCTTTCTGAGAGAGAGAAAAAGCCTTGGAATACATTTCTTATGCTGAAGACATTGCAGTATTATGCAGCCCTTTAATCAGTATCTGATGCAGACTCCACCATGATGCTCCCTTGACGCAGCAGAGTTCCTCTTATTTTTAGGGGGGACCTAAAGGTAGGCTATCAGGAAACCATGCAATCAGTCTTTAGGTCAAGGCATGGCAGACTCAGGTGCAACACAGAAGTTAGCTCTGTTCCATGAATTTCAGGTGTCACTCTAAAGGCAAACTTGCCAACAGCTTCAATTTTGACAATTCCATCAAGCTGAAATAGATGCCGGTGCTAATGCAAACCTTACCAAAGTCCCAGATTTGGGAGCATTCACAGGTAGATTAGGGATATGGTCTTAAATGTCTTAATTTTGGGACTTCAAAATGTTGATAAGTACTTTATGAACAGGTTCTGTTATTAACAATCATCATGGTCATAGTAGGCATTAGATTACTGTGGCTGGTCCTCTAACATAGCATGGAGGAAAAGGATACAAAAACTAGTCTAATGCCAGTGCTCCTGAGAATAGTATAGTGTGCTATATTAGCTTCTAAAAAAGATGGGGTGTATAAACAGCCTGATGAAGGCTTTTGCTCTCTTCAAACCGAAACGCGTTGTTTTTATTTTGTTTTTACTTTGCATCTTTTAAATAAATAACTTTCTTCAATAGTTTTTTTTTAAACTTTTTTATACGCTAATATAGCACACTATACAATTCTCGGGAGTGCCGGCATTAGACTGTTTCTTTTCTATCCTTTCACTTCTACCTGCGGACGATTGAGGATCGCCTAGTGGACCAGGAGCCGTGCGGCAGACCGACAAACTAGGGCCTTGGTCATGATCCTCCCCCAAGGCCATTACACTGTTTCTTCCACCTAATTCTTGTGAGTGCATCAGCTTTGCACTTTTATTTATGATTTTTTAATATTGCTCTTAGATCCTGCGCGGTGCTGTCCCTTTTGTATTCCCTATCCTCAAGGTATTATATGAAAATAGCATGGAGGAAGATGCAAAAGAGGGACTTCATTCATCATTGTAGAATGACAGTGTAAAGAGACTGAGGAAGCTTGGTCCAGGTATATTATCTCTCCCAATGACAGAACAGGGAACCTGTGAATTAAAATTACGTGGGCTTTTTGTAATCCTATAAGATTGTGCCACTTCTTTTAAGATGAAAGTGCTCCTTCTTATCTTTTGGTCTTTTGTGCACCAACAAAAGTTGCACCAATTATATATCTATCCCTTTTATCATCTCCTCCCACATAGTTGTCACCTCTAAGTAGACTATCCCTTAGTGTCTTTGGCCTGTAGTAGAATATGTCCTCCACAAAAGCTGTTGTCCCATTGGAAATTATCTCCAACACACCTTTAACACTGGAGAGGACATGTTCCATGAATGGTTTGTTTGGGTTTTGGAGCTATCAAAAAACATAAACACTGATCTTTGCTGTCTAATAGTTACAATATATTGGTGACATGATAGGGCTTCGGATTGTTTGCCCCTTCTTAATTGTTCCCTACAAATACTATCAAAGTACAGGTAAATTAATGTGAAGCATGATTGTCTATACATTAATACTTTGGCTGTAGGGGCCAAAAAAAATTCTGATGGCAGTTGGGGGCTTGTTTATCTATTTTAGGAAATATGGCACATGGATAATCCCACATATATGTGAATAATTCTTCCAATCATGCCCCAGCACCCAGATAACCTGGGCAAGTGTCAGTGCTCACGTGCCTTGAAGATCCAATCAGCTAAGGGATCAAATTCTGATTTCTGTAGTTGGATGAGTGCAATTCGTTTATGGAATGAGCTAAGGAACTGTACCCGCTCCATACAGCATGGGTGCTGTTAGCACCCGATTCTATGGGTGCTAGCTTTGATTGAGCTCAGGTTAACTTTTAAGATGCTGATTTCAATTGTGACAGTGGCATCTAAAAGGCTGGAAATGAAGGAAATGTGCCCATCCATACCCCAATCACAATATGATTGCAGGTTGCTGACGGCATTGTCATTGCAGTCGTAACGTGGGAGAAGCTACAGAAGTTTGTGGCTGGGCGTCATTGGAGATGGGTTATTTTCTTTTTTGTTAAGCAAAGATTCAAGTCATTTACAGGGACCAATAAAAATATTTAAAAAGTGAAAAATATCTTGGAACAATAAAATTAAAACTTCATATTAGCCTTGTTTTTTCTGGAGTATAAATGAAATCTAAAAAATAAAAAATATATATTTGTCAGTATTGCGTGCATAATTGTCTGAACTAATAAAATATCATAATATTTACCCCATATGGTGATCACAGAAAAAATAAATAAATCACAGAATTGCCATTTTTTGGGTGGTCACTTTACATAGTTACCTACGTTGAAGACTTAGGTCCATCAAGTTCAACCATTCTCCACCAGTAATAAATTCTTTGTCACTAAATTTTCTGTATCCCACAATGCTATTTCAGCTTAGGTAAGCGTCCAGTCCTTTTTTAAAAGCTGTTATAATGTCTGCCATTACTACCTCTTGTGGTCGGCATTCCACAGTCTGACTGCTCTAACTGTAAGGAACCCTTTCCTATTTAGCTGCAGGAATCGCCTTTCTTCACCAGAAATGAGTGCCCCCTGGTCCTTAGTATGGTCCTTGGAAAGGAATGACATGCGCCAGTGTTCTGTACTGACTACACATATATTTATACATGTAAATGAGATCTCCTCTGAGGGAACCTTTTTTTCATGCTAAGCAAGCTGTAATTTTCCATCATCTCATGATATGAGAGGTCTTCCATCTCCTGTAATAATCTAGTTGCCACTTTGGACTGACTCTAACTTCCCAATATCCTCTTTGAAATGTGGAGCCTAAAACTGGATCCCATATTGTAGATGTAGCCTCACAAGTGATTCATAGAGGGGTAACAATACATTGGGATTTCATTTGCCAAGTGTTTGCCCATTCAGTTATCTTATCCAGATCATTTTATAATATCGTAATGTCAAGGTCAGATTTTAATAGTCTACATAGTTTGGTGTTGTCAGCAAAGGCTGACACTTTACTCTCAATCCCTTCCACAAGGTCATTAATAAAGAGATTTAAAAGAATTGGTCCTAGCACAGATCCCTGCGGTACTCCACGGCTCCCAGTACAGATCCCTGTGGTCCTCACTGCTCCCAGTACAGATCCCTGCGGTACGACACTGCTGACTATATCCCATCTGGAGAATGTACCATTTACGACGACTCTTTGTTTCCCACATGAAGCAGGGCTGATACTGCAGATAGCACATAACTCAGTGCAGAAAAAGTAGTCATCAGAACCTCTATTACAACTTTTAGCCTGAAACTTCGTAGCTCATTATAAAAGTACCATATTCATCAAGTTCTGATATTTCAGTCTAGTTTATAACTCTGATATTAGCCTACTCGTAGAGAATGTAAGACACATATTTAGATGGAACACATTTCCAGGAAAAGATGTCAGTGGCATTATTGATCAGCCATGGATACATCCGACCATTGATTGCATGTCAGAAACCAGATAGGTTTTTTGTCAACGACTTTCAGATTTTGTGAATTTCTAGAATTCACGCTGTTCAGAGTGAGCTGGACGCTCTATAATAATGTGAGGAAGCACCAGGGCCGTAGTCATGGCTGAGACTAAAGGCTCTTGCGCACCCTGGTCTCCCATCACATACAAAGAACGTCCTTTTGTCAGTGTACTTGCCTCTCTGCTCTCTGCACCTTCAGGGTCTCCTCTGAGTTGCTGCAGACCCGTTCCATATGATTGCCCACAAACAGAGACACAGTCCAGTTGCAACTTAAAACGTAGAACTTTACTTTTTTTTTTCGCAGCACATCCTTGTCAGATGCAACATCAGCATAGGGTTCCATACAGTTCACATTCTTCACATTAGGACTTCCCCGTCCGTTTCACCCTGGACATGAGGGTGTCTGCCCATGCAGTGAGCTGCCACATTGTAGAGCGACCTGCATCCCTGTACTGTTGTAACCTCTGCTTTAGTTTCTGCTCCAACACTCTCATCACCACTGCTGCTTTGGCTGCACTTCATGCCCGCTGGGTCTTGGAAGGCTGAGCTTCACACTTGAACGTTGCGGAGTTGTCCGCCCTATATGGGCTCCACGGCCATACTATTCTAAAAAGGGAAAACCCTTTATCTTATATATGGTTGGCTCCTCCTAAATAACTATATAGACTACACACCTCATCTAGTAGACCGACTAAGGTACTACGCTTTCCCTATTTAACACATATATACATTATTCAACATATCTTAGTAACAACAGACAACTATAAGTATGCATATTACAAGGCAATATCTACATCAAGGAAGAGAGTGGAGTATTACATGGTCCCGGTACACCCCTTACAATAAAGTCACGAAGATACTAGAAATGGCTATACTTGCATGTGATATAGAAAATCAATATACAAATCACTCTGCTTTCTAAGATGTGTATGAAATGGAATCTCCTTCGCCAAAATAATTACTACGTAAAACAGCTTCTGATAAATTATTGATAGTGTATAGTACTACAAGTGTGAGCGAGGGCACTATGGAACATATAAGTAATGGCTATAATGATATTTCCCCTATTTCTTCCGGACCATGAATTACATTACTGTTCATTAGTAATGCTTTCAATTCCTGTAATGTCAATCCAATTACTTAACTCATCTCCATCACTGATGTCGGTAAGGTTAAGCCGATCACTTTTAGATGGTAATAAATACACTATGTAACTTTCAGATGTTTTCTGGAGGAAGGAAAATATTCAGTGGCACTTACTGAGCGTTAATTACCTACTAGAGGGAAACCTTGATGTCACTCATCCTCGTTTTGTTCAGCTACAAGATCAATCTTCTTAGTTAACTGCAAGAAACTTTAAGCCCCTATAGTTATGACATCGGTGTCAGAAACTTATCGGACAGGTCTGCCTTCTTGATGGATTTTGGAAGCACATCCAGTTCCCCAAATAAATTAAAGTGTTTGTCCCAAAGAGATGAAGAGGCCGATTCTTGAAGGTGTTTAAGCCAGGATTCTCATTTAAAATTCCATAATAGGTTGCAATACTTTTGCGCAACTTGGAAGTTGAACAAAAATATTGCAACAATTTGCGATTGCTCACCTGTCTCTCTAACTATGCTAAGATAGGTGTAGCATGAATGTGGCATGAGCAGGACAGTGTGTGGCTATGCTCGCCTGTGAAATTCATGGAAAATTATGTGTACAGTGGCGTATAAAAGTTTGGGCACCCCTCATCAAAGTTACTGTTATTGGGAACAGTTAAGTAAATTGAAGATAAAATGACCTCTAAAAAGCCTAAAGGTAAAGATGATACATTCCCTGTGTATTCTAGGCAAAAATATATATATTGTCTTTTTTTTCTTTTTTTCCGTTTTAAAAATTACAAAAATGAAAATGGGCCTATGCAAAAGTTTGGCCACATGTTGAGATTTTTGTGCTCAGATAACTTTGACCAAGGTATCAGACCTTAATTAGCCTGTTAGGATTATTACTTGCTCAAAGTCATCGTTAGGAAAGGCCAGGTGAGGCCAATTTTCCAGCTTTATAAAAACCTAGCCTCTTCAACCTTGTGCCAAAAAGCAGCAGATGTAGGTTCCTTTAAGCAGCTGCCCAGCACTCTGAAAATGAAAATGATGTAGGCCCCCCAAGGCAAGTTAAAGTTATAAGAAGATAGCAAAGTTATAAGTTGCCCTTTCCTCTGTTCAAAATGCATTTAAGAAATGGTAATTACCAGAGGTACAGTAGAGTTCAAGATAAGGTCAGGAAGACCAATCAAAATTTCAATGAGAGCTTCTTGTAGGATTGCTAGAAAGGAAAATCAGAACCCTCACATGACTGCTATAGACCTTCAGAAAGATTGAGCAGACTCGGGAGTTGTGGTACATTGTTCTACTGTTCAAAGACACCTGCACAAATATGGCATTCCTGGAAGAGTCATTAGAAGAAAACCTCTCCTGCATCCTCACCATAAAATTCAGCTTCAGAAATATGCAAAAGAACATCTAAAGAAGCCTGATATATTTTGGAAACAAGTCCTGTGGACTGATAAGGCTAAAATAGAATTCTTTGGCCACAATGATCAAAGGTATGTGTGGAGATAAATGGGCACAGAAGAGAACATCTCGCCAACTATTAACCCATTTACCTCAATGCTGTTTGCACCTTCATGACTAGGTCAAATTTTACAATTCTGGCCAGTGACACTTTAAGTGGTAATAACTGCAGAACGCAAAGACGTCACAGAGGCACCTCTGCAATGGCAGAGGGGGCTTTCTCCTTCTGCCTGCTCTCTAAATGCTGCAATTGATTTTGATCACAACATTTAGGGGGTTAAAGAGCCAGGAGCGGTGCAGCACCACTTCTGGCCCTGAGTGCCAGGTGTCAGCAGTCAGAATCAGGCTACACCTGGAGCCCCTGTGTATGGTCGCTCATCATGACGAATCTGTTGTGAATTACCTTGCTCAGATTTCTGAGCCGAAGCTCCCTCTGCTCCCTCTTGTGGTTACTGAGAGTAGTGGAGCTTGCCAGGTTGATGGAAGTTCCCCACCTGACGATGATAATTGGGAACCTGGGTTACTGGCTGGGAGCATATAATTGAGCTGGCTGCTCTTGGAGGTTGCTGGTGATTTTCCTCCTTGTGCATTTGGAGTTCTTTTGTCCCCTGCCTGATCTGCATGGTTCAGTTAAGTGATTCTTTTGCTAATCCTTTGCATCTAACCTGGTTGTGCCTTTTTTTTGCTTTCTGCCTTGTTGCTAGGGTTCAGCGTACTCCCTGCTGGAGGCAGTGCTGGGCCATGCTGCATATGTTAAAGCTTGTGTCAGTTTGTTCAGTCCCCTGTTATGTTTGTATCTTTCGCTTTGCTTCCAGTTTATACCAGAGTGCTGATCTAGCGGGGGTGAGGTCGTGTGGCCTCAGGTTTTTTGTATATCAGAAGTGTTGGATTTTTTTAGGGTTTTGTGCGTGATTGCAGACAGTATCTTTTCTGTCCTGTCCTGTCTAGACAGCTTGGGCCCCACCATTTGCTCAGTCTGTTTTCTGCCTGTGTTTGTGTCTCATCTTGTCTCACCAACAATATATGTTTGGGGGCTGTCTATTCATTTGGGGATCTGCTCCGGGGCAGTTTAAATTTCACCTTTCTGACTTTAGGCTTAGTTAGTTCTCTGGCTGTGACAAAGCGTCTAGGGCATTGTAGGAACACTCCATGGCTACTGCTAGTTGTGTTGATAGGATCAGGGGTCTGCAATCCGCTTAGTTACCAACCTCTCTGGTTTTCTGGTGGCTTAGCCTGTTCCTGCTATCCTCCTCGGTGACCCATTCATAACACGGATCCCTACGTCCCAGGTCATTAAGTACCAGGCCACCTGTATGCATGGATACATCCAAGGTTGTAGATGGATTAAGCATGGGGGTTGATCAATCATGCTTTGAGGTTTTGTTGCAGCCAATGGCACAGGAAACATTTCACGTGTAGAGGGATTTAATGAAATTTCAACAAATTCTTCATGCAAACATAACACCATCTGTAAAAAAGCTGAAGTTGAAGAGAGGATGGCTTCTACAAATGAATAATAATCTTAAACACATGTCAAAATCGACAATAGACAACTTCAAAAGGCGCAAACTGAAGGTTTACAATGTCCCTCACAGTCCCCTGATCTGAACATTATTGAAAATTTGTGGCTAGACCTCAAAATAGCAGTGCATGCAAGACGACCAAGGAATCTAACACAACTGGAAGAATTTTCCAAGAAAGAATGGATGAAAAGCCCTCAAACAAGAATTGAAGACCCTTGACTGACTACAAAAAGCATTTAGAAACTGCTATACTTTAAAAAGGGGGTGCTACTAGGCACTAACCATGCAGGGTGCCCAAACTTTTGCATTGAACCATTTTCTTTAACTTTTGGCCATCTAGATCACTTTTAATCTTCAACTTGTTTAACTGTTCACAATAACAGTAATTTTGATGAGGGTTGCCCAAACATTTACATGCCTCTGTAACTTTCTCCGAAAATGTACTTAATCCCGATGCGGCTAAGTCATTCAATGGCGTGCCCCTCTTGATAAATTAGGTCCACCGTATTGCAGCAAGCCTCTTCATTAACAGTGGCTATTACAATCGTCCCTGAAAAGTTCTATTTATTTTACTCATTTATTTATGAATTTATTTAATAAATGGCAGCACTCTTGTCTAGTGGCTTTTCTGATATTTCAGCTTGATAAAAATTAGGTAATGACAGTGCAGTTGTTTCTGTAAAGCAACCAACCATTTTTCTGGCCCTGGACAATACGTTTAATACTTAGGTAACAATTATTAGTCATCCATGAACGGATTACAATGGGCATCATGGAATGGATGCTGTAGTTCTGACTCGTGATTGCAGTTTGCCAAATAGGAATCTGAAATATATCTCCTATCTCAATGTAAGGGACGAAGGGTTTGTATTTACGTAAAATATGAAGTCGAATCTTCACTATGGGTTATATGGGGTTAAGTCACATGTTTTGGTGTGCGAGACTCAGGCCAGAGCCTACAGAGATTTGAGTATATCCTCAGAGTTGTGGTTTCTGCACTGATTGCTCAACAATAGGAAGGGTCAAGTAGCAATGATAACCGATACATGGATCAGTGAGTAGAGTCCAGAAACCTGTGATTGGGATAGGACCGCTGATAAACCAATCAAGTTGGGCGTGTGCTTGCCGGGGCTGTCTACAAGTGATCAGAGGAGAAATGGCCAGTGTCACTGAGTGACGAGAATCACCAAATGGCCGTATGTGAGAAGAGAAGACATGACTGTGAATGTTTTATAGACAAGTGGAGGAGGTAGCGTGAGAAGAAAAAGATCCAACAGTCCAAATTCAGATGTATCAAATCCTTAACTCCCCCCCGACAATCATTTGTCAGTGGCCCCCATACATATTACACTGTTGGCCAGTGGCGTAACTTGAAACTTATGGGCCCCAATGTGAAAGCTCCAACGGAGCCCTCAAATATTTGAAATCTTTATTAGCAATAGTCTTTTTCTATAGGCCAAAGGGACTTTTGGGCACCCTAGACTCCAGGGCCAGGGTTGCGATTGCAATCCCTGCACCTGTTGTAGTTACATCCCTGCTGTTGACCGAACCCCTTCATATCAGTGGGTTTGACCATCACTAGTCAAATAAGTATGAGGGCCTTAAACCTCAATAAGGAAAGCCCAGCGAGGTGCTCAAAATGTAAACGCTTTTTACACATATTGAGTACATGCAATGGAAATCATTAAGATAAATAATATATACAATACAATTATAATATTAATAAGACAAAAAAAATTATTTTATAGCTTGACTTTGCAATTGAGGTTCTTTAAAAAAAAAAGAGCTTGGAAGAACTCAATCTGATTTTGCTGAAAGATAATGCATTTCAAAGGCCATTAAGTGTGAAAGATCGTAACACATTCAGCTAATTTATTTCTTAGCTTTAGCTTGTACTGCACTTTATAGCTTAAAGTGGCACACGCCATTTGGCAGCAACATTATTATTGCTTTTACTGACTATAACATGAAAACTAAATGAATCTAAACCATCCTGCAATTTTCTACTGTCTACTGCGGACAAAAGTTTACAGACCGACACAAATTTTGTCTTTCACAAAGTTTGCTGCTTCAGTGTTTTTTGATCTTTTAGTCGGATGTTTCTATGTTTACTGAAGTACAATTATCAGCATTTCATAAGCTTTTTTAACATTTTTTGACAAATATATAAAGTTTATACAGACTTAGCATATTTTTCAGATTATGAGACGCACTTTTTTCCCTCAATTTTAGGGGAAAATGGGGGTGTGTCTTATAATGCTGATATACCTTACCGGCCACGGTGGAGCAGGGTCCCAGGGTCGCGGCTGGAGGAGGAAAGAGTGGAGCGTTGCTGGAGGCCGCAGGCTGGGATGAGGGGGTGTTCAGAGGTGCGGCGCTCAGATCTCATCTCCCAAGATCTTGGTGCCGAGATTTCCATCTGCGCATGCGACGCCCCTGGCAGCCATTTTCCCACAGTCCACCGTGTAAGAAACCATGGAACTGCGGGGGCTCTGGCCTTTCACAAAATGTCAGAAGAGCCCCCCGCAGCAGCACCGGACACCAAGAGCAGCACCGGACACCCGCAGCGATCCGCCGCACATCCGAACATCACCTCATCCCAGCCTGCGGCCTGCAGCAACGCTCTACTCTTGCCTTCTCCAGCAGCGACCCTGGAACCCCTTTTCACTGCAGCCACCACCCCTGGTAAGCAATAAGACGCATGACCTTTTTATGTAGTGCTAATTTTTATGGTCTTTAGAGTGGCGTTCACATAATTCTCTGGGCGTGTCTTTCGGCTGCTTCCCATTATTACCCCGTTCGCTAAACCCCCTTTTAAAGACCATAAAAATTTATGGTCTATAAATATGTAAAGACCATTAAAATTAGCACTAATAAAAAACATATGTCTGAAAACAAAGAGTGAATTTAAAAAAATTGAATATTCATGAGAGCAGCAGGAATTAAATACGGGCAAAAACCATCCACCTTAGATCTGGTAATAGCTCCTCTTCAAAACATTTACCGCACAAAAAGCAATATTAGCCATACATTATTAACCCCTTAACAATGCAGCTAATTTTTGTTTGGTTTTTTTTGGCAATTTTGTTTTTTCCTCTTCTTCTTACAAGAGACATTAGGTTTTATTTTTTTTTTGTTGACATAGCCACATAAGGGCATTTTTTTTCTGGAGTTTTGAGTAACATCTTTCACATTATGATATAAAGCACTGAAAATGAGGAAATAAATTCCATGTGCAGTAAAAAAAAAAAAAAAAGTTCCGTCATTGTTTTTGGGCTTTATTTTTGCAGAGATTGCTGAGCTGTAAATATGATTCTTCAAGTCAGAGAGATTACTATGATACAAAACTTGAACAGGTTTTTTTTTTTAATCAATTTAACAGCTCCAAAAATGACGAACTGCACAAAACAATGAAACCATTAACTTTTTACTTGTATGGTTGCTGTGGAGCTGTGTGAAGGTTTTTCTGTATTTTATGGTGTGTTGTCGTTTTCTTTGGTGCCATTTTGGGGTAAATAAGACTGTCTGATTTCTTGGTATTACATTTTTTCGAAGGGGACGTAACAACCAAAATACAGTAGTACTGGCATTCCAATATTATTTTCTTGATTAACTTTTTCCTGCTGGTTTAATTCATTTTTATTTTGATAGGTCAAAGTCGTAATGCGAAATATGTCTTTATTTTATTTCTTTATTTTCAAATTAGTAAAATAGGTGGTGGAGGGTGATGGCAAGGTAATTTACACTGTTATTTATATATGGTATACTGTATGGTTTTTTTAGGTTGGTTTCACATTTGCGTTAAAACAACGCTGCGCCCTGCGTCGTTAAGCCCCGCCATGAGCCGGCTCCCTGCCCGCCCCATCCGGGATCACCGCCTACTTTCGCATTTGCACGCATGCGATCGGCGCACCCTATCTTTAGCATAGGGTGCGCAGATCATGCGCTGCCAGTGTGAAAGTAGCGTGCTGCGCACTTTTGACGGTGCGCCGTGCGCGCCGAAATGCAACATGCTGCATTTCGGCGCGCACGGCGCACCGTCAAAAGTGCGCAGCACGCTACTTTCACACTGGCAGCGCATGATCTGCGCACCCTATGCTAAAGATAGGGTGCGCCGATCGCATGCGTGCAAATGCGAAAGTAGGCAGTGATCCCGGATGGGGCGGGCAGGGAGCCGGCTCAGGGCGGGGCTTAACGATGCAGGGCGCAGCGTTGTTTTAACGCAAATGTGAAACCAGCCTTAATTACTTTTTTTCACTTTATTTTTTAGCATAACTACATTTATTTAGATTTGAGCTGCTGAGCATTTCCACGATCATTTGATATACTGCAGTTCTTACAGGTTGAGAGTGGCCCACAGACGAGCAATTGAATCCCCTGGGGGTCCCTGTGCAGGAGAGTACCACTTACCCACAAACTTGAGCACTAGTTCACCCAAAACATTTGATTCACTGACAAAAGCAACATCCCATCATTCATCCAAGAGGCTACCTAGCTTAAAGGGGTTATCCGGGACTTTTCTTATTCTGTGCTATGAACTAAGAACCTAGTAGTTGCTTACTACCTGCTTGTTCTGCCCAGAGCTGATTGCCCAGTACTGTGTTAGATCAGTCACTGAGGACTGCTGCCAGTGTTTCTGTGGTTTCCAGTGATGTTCAAGAAGAACCTGAAGACCCACCTGTTCCGACAAGCCTACAGCCTGCAATGATCCTCGGTCTACTGAACCACATCATGACCTGCTCTACCTTCTCCTAATGTATCCTCACCCATCCCTGTAGACTGTGAGCCCTCGCGGGCAGGGTCCCCTCTCCTTATGTACTTGTGTGTCTCTTGTCTTACACATGTTTACTATACTTGTCTATATTTCTCATTTCACATGTAAAGCGCCATGGAATAAATGGCGCTATATAAATGCATAATAATAATAATAATAATTTTATAACAGTCAGAGGAAACGGAGCAGCTTCTTCTCTTTCACACAGTTTTATTGATGAGGCAACTCCGACGATATCATGCTGATTGACAGCCAGCTCCCTGCTGCCTTACTGCGGGGAACCCCGGCTATCAATCAGCATTACATCTGCAGTGACGCCCTGTCAACAGAGCAGCCTCAGAAGAGGAAGAGTTGCTCTATTTATTTGAGGACAAATGAAGAAGTAGAATTGATGTAGAAAGCAGTCTGTGACCGCTCTGAGCTGGCAGAGATGGGTTCCAGGTGGGTAGTTTGAAAATACCTGCCTGTAAGTTCTTAGCTCCATAACAAAAAATAACCAGAGTCCCAGATAACCCCTGTAATATTATATAAGAGAATTGGCAAATTTGTGAAAGAGGGTAATTTAATATTTGCATCTAGCTGAACAGTAGACCTCCAGAGTCAATGTTACTGGTGGATTCTCGCCAGCCCGGTCTGACACTAAATACTTATATACTGCAATACTTCAGTATTGCAGAGCACAGACCAAATTATGATCTCCTATGAAACTTAGTGAGTTGCTTTACATGAGCATCAACTTGTAGTTCTGCAAACATTTTTACAGTCCCAGGACACTTTTTGAAAAATGGTCAGAGTTTCGTGTGGAGGGAAATTAGCCGACCGCGACTGACAAAATCTTCATAAATTACACGGCATAAGTGGCACAAATTGGCAACATAATGGATTCCACACTCCAGTATATTTCCTGCGGTGGCGCACGGCCATTGAAAGATGCGCCAAATTCAAGGCTGTTAATACATTCGAAGCCTTTCTTTCGAAAGTTGGAATGTAGAACACCAGTCTTGAAGAATCCGAGCCATACGGGATACATACACAGATTGTAATTTTTCAGACCGATCTTAAAGAATTCGGGTTAAATTAGTTACATACACAAATATTGTAATTTTTCAATTTAGTCTTTGCAGCCATTTTTGCAAAAGTCACAACAGGAAGTGCGGCCATAATGGCCCCTTTGGCTATACGAGTTAATTAGCGCAGTAAATGAAGCTTGATAGTTGGGGGTAAGATTTTACATTGGAGCTCTAAGATACTCCTTTGGATTTCTGAATAATGAATTAGATTCATCGCAGCATACTTTGTAGATAATTCCCATCATGTGTTTCTCATTATTTTCGCTAATGTCCTTCACACCTTGTGGCCATGCCTAAAACATTGCAAAAACTCCAGAGAAAGAGGAAATGAATAATTTCAGATTTTCTAGACAAAAGCATTTCATTAACAGGCTGGACATGCTTGCTACCCTGGAACGGAGACAGCGCTACAAAAATGCAAAGCAAATTAGTATATTTATACACATGGGTGCACAGATACAACGTGCCGCCTACGGAAGGGAAATATTAATCATTTTTCCATGTCAGCTTTGTGCTTAAGCAAGTTATTTAATTTTGTATTAATGATAAAATGATTAGCATGATAATTGTTGCACTTTGAAAGGGACAGAATCTCATACTGTGATGTCCAATTCTGGAGCAGACAGGGCAGAAAACCTCTGCTGAGTCATATGTGCAGCCAGTCGGGCTGTGTTCACAGTTGAACCTTCTACCAAACATATTATCTGCTCTGTAACTTTTGTTCTCAGAAAATATAGAGAAGAGTTTTTATTCAGTTCTAAGGTTACTTTCACACTTGCAAAACACGCATAAAAAACGCATTATGTGTTTTTAATCCGTTTTCTTGTTTTTTGCGCATCGTTTTTACCTAAAAACGCTGACGTGTGCATAACCATGCGCACGTCAGCGCTCCCATAGACTTTAATGTATTTTTGGGTGAATTCCGTGCGCATTACGTGCGCATTCTTTTTTTGAGACAGGTCGGACGCACAAAAAATGTAACAAGTTGCATTTTGTGCGCCTGGGCGCGCACTACAAAAAAAACGCATGCGCATACAAACGCGAACAAACGCATGACAATGCGCACCCATGTTAAATATAGGGGAAAAAGCACATGCGCATGTTTGCGTGAAAAAATGCAAGTGTGAAACCAGCCTAACAGGTTTTTAGTCATCAAGATGGCTCCGTGGTTAGCACTGTTGCTTTGTATAGCTGGGGTCCTGGGTTTGTATGTTCTCCCCGTGTTTGTGTGGGTGTCCTCCGGGTTCTCCAGTTTCCTCCCACACACCAAAGACATACTGATAGGGAATTTATATGGTGAGACCCAATGGTGACAGAGATGACAATATATACAAAGCGCTGCTGAATACGATGGCGCTATATAAGTGAGCATAATAAATAGTCATATATAATTGTTTAGGATCTCTTCCTTCAAGTTTTTCATTCTAGATAGTAAAAAAAAATGGAAAATGTGATGGATTCGATTATAGGGAATCTGTCATGAGATTCATGTTGCCCAAACCTCAGGCAGCATGAATCAGATGATGACTGTGTCAGTGCAGCCTTGTATGTTTGGCTGTAAAATACTGGGGCATTTCAGAGAAAACACACCTTTAAAAACTGGTCGAGTACTATGTGTGAGTGTGTGAGGCAGGTACGCATCGACTTTTCCATTCCCCTATACTTGACTGCAAGTTGGGTCTCCTTCACATATGGTGTCTGCATTTGGCAGGGCTCTCAGAGCACCAGGCCTACACTTGTCACTCATCCACCTGCTACTGATCAATGTTTAAGCTAGAAATGCTGGTCCAAGCCCTGCCCCAGGCCCTGTCCCATGCATGCATGCTGCGCAATTATACTATTTGTAATATGGGTCAATTGAAGCCATTTTTCGTGCTGTCTGCCCCTAATTTGAGCTGTTTTGACAGCTTTTTGGCTGCCCTGAAGGATTTGTGTATGTGTTTGGTTTTGTCTCCCATTGAATTCAGTGAGGTTTGGATATGTTTGACGAACCGTTCGGCGAACATCGGGACATTCGCTGATCCGAACTGAACCTTGAAAGATTCAGTATCTGACACGGGCTGTAAGATTTCAGCCAGGTATGTTTAACGCTAAACTGTTGCAGCGTTTCAGAGAAAAACACATTTTAACCCCTTTAGCCCCCAAGCCTGTTTTCACCTTCCTAACCAGGCCAAATTTTATGATTTTGACCAGTGTCACTTAATGAAGTACTGTAATAACTCTGAAACGCTTCAATGGAAATGGATCCCACTGATTTTGAGAATGTTATTTTGTGACATATTGTACTTCATGACAGCTGTAACATTTCTTCTATGTAACATGTTTATTTCTGAAAAAAAAACAGAAATTTTAAATTTTAATCTTTATGCCTACTTTACATCAGCACAACTTTTGAAACATAATTTTTTTTTTGTAAGGAAGCTAGAAGGGTTAACAGTAGAGTTGAGCGATACCATCCGATACTTCAAAGTATCGTATCGGATGGTATCGGCCGATCTTTAAAAAAAGTATCGGTATCGCCGATTCCGATACCGGAAGTCCCATTCAAGTCTATGGGACTTCCGGTATCGGAATAAGAAAAACCCTTTCCTGCCCTTGTACAGCCTCTCTGGGGTCTGTACGGGCCTTTCGGGGGGCTGTGCCGGCCTGCCAGGGGGTCTGTGCAGGCTCCGGTGGTCTGTGCCGGCCTGCCGGTGGTCTGTGCAGGCTCCGGGGGGCTGTGCCGGCCTGCCGGGGGGCTGTGCCGGCCTGCCAGGGGGTCTGTGCAGGCTCCGGTGGTCTGTGCCGGCCTGCCGGTGGTCTGTGCAGGCTCCGGGGGGCTGTGCCGGCCTGCCGGGGGGCTGTGCCGGCCTGCCGGGGGGCTGTGCCGGCCTGCCGGTGGTCTGTGCAGGCTCCGGGGGTCTGTGCAGGCATCGTCCGATGGGACTACAAGTCCCATCTGGCGATGCCTGCTACCATGACAGTGATTGACACATTAGCCAATGATGGGACAGTAGTAGTCCCATCATCCGGCTAATGTGTTAAATGTAAAAAAAAAAAAAAAAAAAAATTACATGCTACATTCATACTACATACTACATACATGCTACATTCATACTACATACTACATACATGCTACATTCATACTACATACTACATACATGCTACATTCATACTACATGCAACATACATACTACATATATACTACATGCATGCTACATATATACTACATGCATGCTACATACATACTACATGATACATACTACATATATACTACATGCATGCTACATACATACTACATATATACTACATGCATGCTACATACATACTACATACATGCTACATATATACTACATACATACTACATATATACTACATGCATGCTACATACATACTACATGCTACATGCATGCTACATACATACTACATACATGCTACATATATACTACATACATACTACATATATACTACATACATACCACATACATACTACATGCATGCTACATATATACTACATGCATGCTACATACATACTACATATATACTACATGCATGCTACATACATACTACATGCATGCTACATACATACTACATGCTACATACATACCACATATATACTACATACATACAATACATTCATACAATACATACATAGACATACAGTACATATAACATAGAGTAACATACTTACCAATACTTGTCACATTGTTCCCCGAAGCCATTGTCGTCTACGGAATAAATATTAACATAACAAACCACAAAAATACTCACCCACGATCCGAAGCAGTCCACGAGTGTGTCCCACGACGATCTTGGGTAGAGAACTGCAGCATCAGCTGATGCTGCCGTTCTCTACGGGCTGCAGGAATCCAATGACGGAAGGTAGGTATCCTTCCGCACTGTATTCCTCCGCCACTTAAAAAAAAAAAAAGTCCCTAGTCTCACTTTATGCCATTGCTGTGTGGGAATTTCCCACACAGCAATGGCATAAAGTGAGACTAGGGACTTTTTTTTTTTTAAGTGGCGGAGGAATACAGTGCGGAAGGATACCTACCTTCCGTCATTGGATTCCTGCAGCCCGTAGAGAACGGCAGCATCATCTGATGCTGCAGTTCTCTACCCAAGATCGTCGTGGGACACACTCGTGGACTGCTTCGGATCGTGGGTGAGTATTTTTGTGGTTTGTTATGTTAATATTTATTCCGGAAAGACAATGGCTTCGGGGAACAATGTGACAAGTATTGGTAAGTATGTTACTCTATGTTATATGTACTGTATGTCTATGTATGTATTGTATGAATGTATTGTATGTATGTAGTATATATGTGGTATGTATGTAGCATGTAGTATGTATGTAGTATGTATGTAGCATGCATGTAGCATGTAGTATGTATGTAGCATGCATGTAGTATATATGTAGTATGTATGTAGCATGCATGTAGTATATATGTAGCATGTATGTAGTATGTATGTGGTATGTATGTAGCATGTAGTATATATGTAGCATGCATGTAGTATATATGTAGTATGTATGTAGTATGTATGTAGCATGTATGTAGTATATATGTAGTATGTATGTAGTATATATGTAGCATGTATGTAGTATATATGTAGTATGTATGTAGCATGCATGTAGTATATATGTAGCATGCATGTAGTATGTATGTGGTATGTATGTAGCATGTAGTATATATGTAGCATGCATGTAGTATGTATGTAGTATGTATGTAGCATGCATGTAGTATATATGTAGTATGTATGTAGTATATATGTAGCATGTATGTAGTATGTATGTAGCATGCATGTAGCATGTAGTATGTATGTAGCATGCATGTAGTATATATGTAGTATGTATGTAGCATGCATGTAGTATATATGTAGCATGCATGTAGTATGTATGTGGTATGTATGTAGCATGTAGTATATATGTAGCATGCATGTAGTATGTATGTAGTATGTATGTAGTATGTATGTAGCATGCAGTATGTATGTAGTATGTATGTAGTATATATGTAGTATGTATGTAGCATGCATGTAGTATGTATGTAGTATGTATGTAGTATGTATGTAGTATATATGTAGTATGTATGTAGCATGTAGTATGTATGTAGTATTTTTTTTTTTTTTTTAACATTTAACACATTAGCCGGATGATGGGACTACTACTGTCCCATCATTGGCTAATGTGTCAATCACTGTCATGGTAGCAGGCATCGCCCGATGGGACTTGTAGTCCCATCGGACGATGCTTGCACAGACCCCCGGACATCAGCACAGCCCCCCGGCAGGCCGGCACAGCCCCCCGGCAGGCCGGTACAGACCCCCACAGGGTGCACAGCCCCCCGGCAGGCCGGCACAGCCCCCCGGCAGGCCGGCAGAGACCCCGGGCAGTCCACACAGCCCCCCGGTAGGCCGGCACAGACCCCCGGCAGGCCGGCAGAGACCCCGGGCAGTCCACACAGCCCCCCGGTAGGCCGGCACAGCCCCCCGGCAGGCCGGCAGAGACCCCCGGAAGGCCCGAAATGACGGCGCATCATGATGCGCACACACCGCGCATCATGATGACGTCAGGCCGTCAATCAACTGAACTTCCGATTCCGATGCCGAATTCCGATATTGAAAAAATATCGGAAGTCGGTATCGGAATTCCGATACAGCAAGTATCGGCCGATACCCGATACTTGCGGTATCGGAATGCTCAACACTAGTTAACAGTTAACCAGTGATTTCTCATTTTTCCAAAAAAATTTACAAAACTATTTTTTTAGGGACAGCATCACTTTGGAAGTGATTTTGAGGGGACTATATGACAGAATTACACCATTCTAAAAATTACACCCTTCAAAGTGCGCAAAACCCCATTCAATAACTTTATTAATCCTTCAGTTGCTTCCCCTGAATTTTGAGAAATGAAAATTTAACTTTTTTATAAAGAAATTTTATTTAGATCCAAATTTCTTTATTATCACAAAAGTAACAGGAGAAAATAGACTGCAAAATTTGTTGTGCAATTTTTCCTGAGTTCGCCGATACTCAGTATGTGGGGAAAAAGCACTGTTTGGGCACATGGCAGGGCTCGGAAGGGAAGGAACAACGTTTGACTTTTTGAATGCAAAATTGGCTGCAATCAAAAGAGAAGCCATATCACGTTTGGAGAGACCCTGATGTGCCAAAAGAGTGGAGATCCCCAACAAGTAACACCATTTTAGAAACTAGACCCCTCCAAGAACTTATCTAGATGTTTGGCGAGCACCTTGAACCCCCAGGTGCTTCACAGGAATTTATAACGCTGAGCTGTGAAAACAAAAAATCTATTTTTTTCCACAAAAATGTTCTTTTGGACCAATTTATTTTTTTTTTATTTTCACAAGAGCAACAGGAGAAATTTCATCATACAATTTTTTGTACAATACCCTATACATGGTAGAAAACTACCGATTGGGTGCATGGCAGAGCTCAGAAAGGAAGGAGTGACATTTTGGAACACAGACCTTGACGGAATGGTGTGCGGGTGTCATGTCGCATTTGGAGAGCCCCTGATATGCTTAAACAGTGGTACCCCCAAAAGTGATGCTATTTTGGAAACTAGACCCCTCAAGGAATTTAAATAGACTTGTAGTGAGCAAGTCTATTTAGTGAGCACCTTGAACCCCCAGGTGCTTCTCAAAATTTTACAACGTTGCTCTGTGAAAATGAAAAAAACACAACATTTTCCCACAAAATTGTTGTTTTAGCCTCAAATTATTCCATTTTTACAAGGATAGCCTTGGGAAATGAAAATTTGTTGTGCAATTTTTCCTGAGTACACCGATATCCCATATGCTGGGGTGGAAGTATCACCAGAGCAGTTGTTGCAACTGCACCAGAGATCGGAGGTGGAGGGGGCCCCTGCAGGGTGGCTAATAATGAGGGCAATCTAACCTATTTCTCCGGCCCTGAGGCTACAAACTGCCCTCATGTGCGGCGGGCAGGGAGTGATCCCTGCAGCTCTAATGCCTTCAGGAGAAAATGAAAACCTTACACCGAAACATTAAATACCCTGCAATAAATAGATAGCATAGTGCATGAAAATAATATACATTGCTTAGTTAACTTTTTTTTATCAAAATGGCGGAGCTGCAGGGATCTGACCTCTGCTTTCTGCATGGCACTTTCAGAGAGAGAAAGCTGCTGGTGACAACCCTGTGAAGTAACATGTGGAGAGGTGAGTGGTGTCACAGACTGAATAATTTATATTATTGGGCGGCAGAGATTATAGTTAATGGAGGGAACATTGCTGCTATTACTATTTGTAACGGTGAACTACAAATCTTTATTTAGGGGGAAGACACATGTACATACACAATGTATGTGACCTTGTTATTTTCAGGGCTGCGATGATCATCGTGATAAGACGAGTGGTAGCTGGGGAGTATCGCCATGAGGGTTTGACCGGATGGAGAAGAAACTTTATCTGTAAAATCCCTTAGGCCACATTCTCCCATTTGTTTAATAGGTCTGTTTGCTTCTGGATTTTTTTATCAGACGGCACAAGGACTTGTAGAGTTTTATAGGTCCATTCACACATTTGTGAAAATTACGGATCTGAGAATGAGATCCGTAAGCACCAGAGAATGTCCTGTTATGATTTCGATCTTGGGGATTAGAAAAATACATGCTCATTGGGTTTGCAAAAGTTCACAGCACACTGACACTGCACACAGATAGAAGAATGTAGCCTTATGTATAACACAGTCCCTTAGTTTATAGTGTACTCACTTATTATGTATAGCACAGTCCCTTAGTATATAGTGTAGTCTCTTATTAGGTATAGTGCCTTCCTTAGTTACATAGTTTCCTCTTCTATTATGTATATCACCGTTCCTTATTACGTACCCTCCTCTCTAGTTATACTGTATATGGTGGTGCCATCCCTTAATATATAGCTTCCTCTACTATTATGTGCAGCACTGTCCCTTACATAGTGTATGCTTGTTATTTTTGTTATTCACAAGGCCCACTTTTATTACATACTAAAACAATAATCAGAAAGCACAGTATCTGTAATGGGGCTGAGAGCATATTACCGTATAACTCTTCCAAAATACAACTAAGGTAAAGTAATAGAGAAAGTGGAGTACTCCCAAAGAAGTTACAAATCTAGAAAAGTGGAGTAAGCCATAAACCACTAAAAATTGTACACTAGGCAAACTTTATTAGTACAAATATAACAGACATGTTAAAATAGAAATCACATACAAGAGTATAACAGAAACATGTGGAGGAGACATGGAAGAAGGCAAGGAGGGGTAGCAGACACGGATACAAGGTAGGACCAAAGGAAGCAGGTCTACAAAGTCACTGTGGCATAAGCCAGTACAGTACAGCATCAGCGGCAGCAAGTAAATGAACTCAGTAGTAAAGTGCATAGTGTGCATCAAGAATCAAGCCTGCCATAAACGAGTCAAATCTGCTTACCCATAATAGGTCTGGACCGCTGTCACCCTCTTTGCAGCCCCCGATGTGCATTTCGCTTTATTATATAGTCCACTCTTGTTAGATATAAAATGACTGCTGATGGAGCAGCCAGTGACCAGAGGACCAGTCCATCAGCTCCTTCATTACAATAGAAGCTTTCTCATGCTCCATCAGCAGTCATTGCATTATATATCTGACAAGACAGGACAGTATGTAATAAAGACAGGGCTCTATATAATCGATATGTAAGGGACAGTGCTGTTCATAACAAGAGAGGGCATTGTATAATAAGAGATGGCAATACACATAATGAAGTAGACTATGTCATATTTATACAGAGGGTACGGAAAGTATTTAGACCCCTTTCAATTTTTCACTCTATTTCATTGCAGCCATTTGGTAAATTCTAAAAAGTTTTTTTTTTTTCTCAATAATGTACACTCTGCACTCCATCTTGACTGGAAAACACCAGAGATGTAGACATTTTTGCAAAATTATTAAAAAAGAAAAACTGAAATATCACATGGTCATAAGTATTCAGACACTTTGCTCTGACACTCATATTTAAGTCACATGCTGTCCATTTCCTTGTGATCCTCCTTGAGATGGTTCTGCTCCTTCATTGGAGTCCAGCTGTGTTTCACTGAACTGATAGGACTTGATTTGTAAAGGCACACACCTGTCTATATAAGACCTCACAGTGCATGTCTGACAGCCATTCCATTGCAGTGTCAGCTGAATTCCAACCAGAGTACACCTCATTCTACTTAATGTGCCTCTGATTAGGTGATCACCTGAACCAAATCTTTTTTAATCAAGGAAAGTATAAAAAAAAACCCTGCTGTGGTGTTCACAATCCTCTTGCAATAGGACAAGCTGGATGGCAAAATAAGTGCTAGTAATATCCCAAAAGTAATAGGAATGAAAAATAACTTTTAACCATGCCAAAAGAGTTGAAAAGAAAAGTCTTGAGTGAGGAAAAGAAGGGCTTAATTCTGGCTTTACTAGCAGAGGGATACAGTGAGCATCATGTTGCCTCCATCCTTAAAATGTCTAAGACAGAACACCATAACAACAAAGTCAAGCAGCAGACATTGGGGACAACAAAGCTACTGTCCGGCAGAGGGCGAAAACGACTCTCCACTGACCTGGATGACCGTCATCTAATTCGAATGTCACTAAGCAACCACAGGATGACATCAATTGACCTACAAAAGGAATGGCAAATAGCAGCTGGAGTGAAGTGCACAGCTAGAACAGTTCGTAACAGGCTCCTAGTGGCAGGGCTCAAGTCTTGTAAAGGTAGAAAAAAGCCTTTCATCAATGAGAAGCAAAGGAGAGCCAGGCTGAAGTTTGCCAAAGACTACAAGGATTGGACCATAGAGGACTAGAGTAAGGTAATCTCTGATGAGTAGTCAAACTAGCCGGGTCAAATCCTAGACTGTAGCACAGTACCAAAGGAATAAAGAAACTCACGGTAAGGGACAAGCCAGGGAATCAGCAACGGTAGGAAGCGGATAAGACAAAGACAAAAGCCAGAAGCAGGTCAGGATGCAAGCCAAGTCAAAACCAGGGAGTCAGCACACTAAAGGGAAGCACTGAGTCTGGATGGGAATAGGGGAATATAGAGACACGGGATCAGATACAGGTGTTGGACAACATACTACTGAATAATTACATTTTTACCACCAAAATTTTGCTTTTAGTCACAGATTTTACATTTTCACATGGTGAAATGGGTAAAATGACCCCAAAATTCTTGCTGAATATGGAAATACCCCAATACTAGAATGTTGTTTCAGAACCAAGTTTTTATTTTTCAAAGGGCTACTAATATGAAAAAAATGTACATCAGTTTGTTGTAAAAATTTCTCTTGAGTGCACCAATACCCTACAAGTACTCGAGAAATACTTTCCAGACACAATGCAAAGCTCAGAAAGGAAGTAGCGCCACATAAAAGTTCAGATTTTACTATTATAGTTGCGGGTGCCATGACCCACTGGGTGAGCCACTGAGATGCCATAACAGCAGAACTCCTCGTAAATGACCCCATTTTACTAACAACATCTCATCTTAATGAATTAATTTAGAGGTGAAGTGATCATATTGACACCACAGGTGTGCCACACAATTTTATTCCATTGGACACTGAAGAAAAAATAATTACATTTTTGCCACCAAAATTTTGTTTTAGTCCCACATTTTACATATTCATATGAAAAAATGCGTAAAATGGTCCCAAAATTTGTCACATAATTCTTGCTGAATGTGGAAATACCCCATATGTAGCTGTACTGCTTAGTGATACAGTAGACTCGGGAGGAACTGAGCGCTATTTGCCTCCTGGAGCACAGATTTTCCTAGAATACTTTGTGGACTCCATATACAGAGCCCTTAAGTGCTAAAAGAGCAGAGGCCTCCATCAAGTGACCACATTTTGTAAATTATACCCCTTTGGGAATTTATCTACAGGTGTAGTGATGATTTGCACCTTTGACTCCATGGGTGTTTTTCAGAAACAAGCAGCAGTGAATGTTGCTGAGTGAAAATTGCAAACTGCCATTGTAGTGACCAGTACGCTGTAGTGACCAGTATGTTGTAGTGACCAGTACGTTGCAGTGCCCAGTCCATGCTTATGGAGACACACACCTGTAAATTAGGCGGGCTGTCATAGCTACAGAAATGCCAAACATGTGGACTCTAAATGTAGTTTAGGAACACTGGGGCACAGAAGGGAGGAGACATTTGGATTTGTGAGCACAAAATGTGTTGAATTTCTTTTGGGAGCAAGGAGCTATTTCACTTTCCCAGTCTCTTTGTGCTACCAGTTATGTGGAAGCCCCCTATATTACCATTGACAGATTATGGACCTTAGCAGGGGATTTTTTGTGGATTGATTTGATTTCAAATGAAACTCCCAAAAGATCCATTCACTATATTGAGTCAGCAGAGTTACCCTGGACTCCATCTGGCCTCTGTTCAGTAGTGATTTAGAAGTGCACAAAAGTGTGGCCAACGGCACTTTTATGCACACCTAAAAAAACGAACACCGTCGGATCATAGATCAGACGGCATCCACAGTGCCTCCATCTGCCTCATTATAGGGAATCTTCCACTGGGTGTTCCATATGAATCACGTATTTCAGAGATTTACATGGAAACCCCACTGTGCGCAGAGCACAGGATAAATTTGAAACAAGCCTTACTGCTATCTTTGGGAGGCAGAATGAACAAACCAACAGAAGGTGGATAATTGGTTTTATTTAATTTTACGCCATCCCTTATGTGGTATAAGTGCGTAGACGGCTTTATTATTCAGGTAGGTGTGATTACAGCGATACCAGATTTCCGTATATCTTTTTTTATGTTTGGCTGCTGTCACACACTAAAAGACACTTTTATTTCCCAAAAACTAGGTTTTTACATCAACATATTTTGAGAACGATAATCTTTCCACATTTCTGCCAACACAGTCGTGTGAGGGCTTGTTTTTTGTGGGACGAGTTGATATTTTTATTGATACTAATTTTGGGCACATGACATTTTTTGATCTATTACGGTTTTTGCAAGGCAAAAAAATTCTTGAATTTTTTTGTTATGCCGTTCACCATGTGGTAAAATTGATAAGGCAGCTTTTTCGGGTCAGTTCGATTACAGCAATACCACATTTATATAGTTTTTTATGTTTTGGCATTTTACACAATAAAAACTGTTTTATAGAAAAAATAATTATGTTTGTATTGCTTTATTCTGAGAGCTATAAATGTTTTATGTTTCCACTGAACGGCGTCTTATTTTTTGCGGGTCAAAATGACAATTTCAGCTATACCGTTTTTCTTTACATTTGTATTTTTGATCGTGATTTAGTCCACTTTTTTATGGGTACAATAGATATGTGTATATATATATATATATATATATATATATAATATATATTATATTTATATATATATATATATATAAATATAACCTTTTTCTATTTTGTTGTGATTTTTGTAAGAAAATGTTTTTACAACTTTTTTTTTACCTTTTTTAATTTTTTTCTTAGTCCACTCACTTTCAGCATTCTGATCGCAGTTATAAAGCATAGCAATGCAAGAGCATTGCTATGCTTTATAACTGTCAGTGATGCACTGACACAAGGTAGTTAGATTATATACTGTGCATGATCTTACTTAACTTGCTAGAGCCTGGTGACTTGGATGTCATCAAGGCGATATTGTGTCACCATGGCAACAATTAGGTCCCCTTGATGATGTCACACGGGCACCAATCGGAGGTCATAGGTGGCTCCCTCCCTCTGCCTGTCATCTAAATGCTGCAATTGATATCGATCACAATAGTTAGAGGGTTCAACTGTCAGGAGTGGTGCCTGGCAGTTAGTGCCAGGTGTCAGCTGTGAAAATAGCTGAACACCTGATGGCGCACAAAATCGCCATGGCGTATCCATATGTCCAAGGTCGGTCGATAAGTACTTACTCACAAGAGCCCAAAAGATAAATGGGCCACTTATAATTCTAAGACAGAAAGCAGCTTTTGTCGCAGACACAACAAGGGACTCATATAGTGTTCTTACATGGGATTCCTGTGTCTGCCACTGTTATAGAGTTAATTATACCTGGTTGAAAAAATGAAAACGGTATCATTAAAATCAGACTGGCTGAATCCTTCTAAGCTCTATGTAGAAACAGGAAGTGTCTTTTCTCTACATGAGTCATCATTAGAACTTCAATTCTACATCACTGCAATGTCCCTGGGAGGGTGGAGGAGGGCAGCAACTGGGTCTGGAGTTGAAGAGGAGCCTAACTCATGCAGGAAAAAGAGATTTTCTGTTTCTAAATAGAGATTCGAAAGGTTCAGCGAGTCTGGTTTTAATCACGTGATATACAGTGGGGAAAAAAAGTATTTAGTCAGTCAGCAATAGTGCAAGTTCCACCACTTAAAAAGATGAGAGGCGTCTGTAATTTACATCATAGGTAGACCTCAACTATGGGAGACAAACTGAGAAAAAAAAATCCAGAAAATCACATTGTCTGTTTTTTTTTCATTTTATTTGCATATTATGGTGGAAAATAAGTATTTGGTCAGAAACAAGCAATCAAGATTTCTGGCTCTCACAGACCTGTAACTTCTTCTTTAAGAGTCTCCTCTTTCCTCCACTCATTACCTGTAGTAATGGCACCTGTTTAAACTTGTTATCAGTATAAAAAGACACCTGTGCACACCCTCAAACAGTCTGACTCCAAACTCCACTATGGTGAAGACCAAAGAGCTGTCAAAGGACACCAGAAACAAAATTGTAGCCCTGCACCAGGCTGGGAAGACTGAATCTGCAATAGCCAACCAGCTTGGAGTGAAGAAATCAACTGTGGGAGCAATAATTAGAAAATGGAAGACATACAAGACCACTGATAATCTCCCTCGATCTGGTGCTCCACGCAAAATCCCACCCCGTGGGGTCAGAATGATCACAAGAACGGTGAGCAAAAATCCCAGAACCACGCGGGGGACCTAGTGAATGAACTGCAGAGAGCTGGGACCAATGTAACAAGGCCTACCATAAGTAACACACTACGCCACCATGGACTCAGATCCTGCAGTGCCAGACGTGTCTCACTGCTTAAGCCTGTACATGTCCGGGCCCGTCTGAAGTTTGCTAGAGAGCATTTGGATGATCCAGAGGAGTTTTGGGAGAATGTCCTATGGTCTGATGAAACCAAACTGGAACTGTTTGGTAGAAACACAACTTGTCGTGTTTGGAGGAAAAAGAATACTGAGTTGCATCCATCAAACACCATACCTACTGTAAAGCATGGTGGTGGAAACATCATGCTTTGGGGCTGTTTCTCTGCAAAGGGGCCAGGACGACTGATCCGGGTACATGAAAGAATGAATGGGGCCATGTATCATGAGATTTTGAGTGCAAACCTCCTTCCATCAGCAAGGGCATTGAAGATGAAACGTGGCTGGGTCTTTCAACATGACAATGATCCAAAGCACACCGCCAGGGCAACGAAGGAGTGGCTTTGTAAGAAGCATTTCAAGGTCCTGGAGTGGCCTAGCCAGTCTCCAGATCTCAACCCTATAGAAAACCTTTGGAGGGAGTTGAAAGTCCGTGTTGCCAAGCGAAAAGCCAAAAACATCACTGCTCTAGAGGAGATCTGCATGGAGGAATGGGCCAACATACCAACAACAGTGTGTGGCAACCTTGTGAAGACTTACAGAAAACGTTTGACCTCTGTCATTGCCAACAAAGGATATATCACAAAGTATTGAGATGAAATTTTGTTTCTGACCAAATACTTATTTTCCACCATAATATGCAAATAAAATGAAAAAAAAAACAGACAATGTGATTTTCTGGATTTTTTTTTTCTCAGTTTGTCTCCCATAGTTGAGGTCTACCTATGATGTAAATTACAGACGCCTCTCATCTTTTTAAGTGGTGGAACTTGCACTATTGCTGACTGACTAAATACTTTTTTTCCCCACTGTAGTTATGGACAGTCCGGCTCTTTTTGGTGATCTGGCTCGCTTGGCATCACTCAACCACAAAAGCCGGCTATTCTGATATTTAAATGGATCCCCACCTACTTTCAGCCAACCAATTAAATTGGTGGGTGGGAGGGCTTTGGCTTGGGTGGGAGGGATTTCACCTTATGAACACGGTCATTTTACACCCAGTGAGAACCATTCACAGAATTGAGTGACTCTCATTGGGGTGCCAGTGCCGGCTTCCATTGTTCCCAGCAGGGAGCCGACTCTTTGTCTCGGATCAGTCATGAATGATTCATCACTAATGTGATGGCATAGACCTAATAGAAAAGAGAAGAAATGAGACAAAAATAAACTAGGAGGATAAAAACTATAATGAGTGCATCTTTCAGGGTTTTCTCACTATTTTGTGCAAAAAAGTGTAAATAAAGCTGAAATTGAAAAATTGAAATTACTTAGTGACAGACAATATTAACTCAGACGCATTAACCTACTGCTTAGAAATTCTGTACGGGCACTTTATTTCTGAATGGAGCCTAATACAAGAACGTAGTCTTTAGCGGGGCCAAACATCCATGAATGAACGGCTCAGTTAGCCAGCTGTATTCTCTGCTTTTATACTGGAATCATAAATCATTAATCCACTATTGACCTCTTCTGTCATGAATATTGTATCTACCCCATTGTTGTGAAGAGAGGTTTACTGTTCACATCGAGAATATTTTCATCCATAGGACTAAGTAAACAAAACATGTACAAGAAGCCGAGTGCATGGAGATATCTCACACTCCTGGAGTAACACATACCGCAAAAAGTGCATTCATTATTTACTGGGCATTTAGAAAAAGAACGCATGATAATAACAATAATAATAAGTTTCATAAAGGCCATGTTCACACGATTAGTATTTGGTCAGTATTTTACCTCAGTATTTTGAAGACAAAACCAGGAGTGGAACAATCAAAGGAAAAGTGTAATAAAAACACGTCACCTCTTTTACATTTTTCATCCACTCGTGCTTTTGACTTACAAATACTGGTGGGAAATGCTGACCAAATACTGAACATGTAAATGTGGCCTAATGCCAAGCTACTGACCTGTTTTTACCACTGGAAGAAGTCACAGCCACAGTGCTGCTATCATGTCCCAGAGTAGGACTTCAGAGGTAACATCTTCTAGAGTTGAGAACAGGTTGGTAGGCTGGCATTACTAGTAAAATACCAGGCTGCCGATGTGCTTTCACCGCCACGGCCCTAGAGGCCAGACCCTGTGTCACCACTGTAAATAGCGCTGGGGTACAAAAACATGGCATCTTGCTCCATCTTCAGAAGTGTGCTGCTAAGGGGGTGTGCCTTGTTCACAGCTGAGGCAGCCACAGTGTGGGAGATGCAGTCGGGAAACCAACCACAATATCCTGAGGCTTGTCATAAGTAATGTGCTCTGACACTTTTGTGAAAAAATCAAAAATTTTGCAATTTTTTTATGCCTTTAAACCAGAGTCAGACAAAATAGTTAATAAATAACATTTCTATAAGATTGTCTACTTTACATCAGCACAATTTTTGAAACATATTTTTTTTGTTAGGAAGTTAGAAGGGTTAAAAGTTAACCAGCAATTTCTCATTTTTCCAACTGTAGGGAGGAGGACCCCCGCAGAGTGTCTGGGCCGGAACCAAGGGGACCGCTATCTAGGTTCCTAAGGGAACTGTACCCAGGGAACAGAGGAGGAGAGTGGACTGCTTGGAGTGACAGGACAGCAAGGGGAGGGACGAGTATAAAAGGGACAGGGAGCGTGCAGGGGAGGCAGTTGGCGGAACGGCAGACACAAAGCAAGAGACTGTGGGAGTTTGAGAGGGCCAGAGTGACAGACGGTGACCAAGGAGGAGACCAGCGGCAGAAGGGAGATTTACAGTGGAGAGGAAGCGCTGAATTTATCGACAAGAGACTGCCGCTTCACTCCAATCCGGGGTCAGTCGTCTGCTGCCGTTGCCGCTGTGCTCCAGCCCATTGCGGCCTGTCTGCCACCTCTCGCGGCCACTGCCACTTCACTCCAGCCCGCGGCTGCGGCCTGCCCGCTGCCGCCCTGCTTCAGCCTGCGGCTGTGGTCTGCTCATCATCGCCCGCAGGTGACATCACCCCGATGCAATCGGCAGTTGGGGCCTACTCCTTGCCTATGGAGAAACTCTTTGCCCAGGCCCAGGCCGTGCACGTGGCCTGCCAACCGCCACTCCTGGTAACTGCGACACAACCCTGCTTGGAGACTGGAGTCTGATTGAACTCGCTAACTAGCGGAACCCCGCTGTTTCTACAGGGGGGTTACCTCATCAAAGGACTCCCTCAGGGCCTGTTGTCCCCCAACTCCTCCTGGGCGCTGGGGCGCCCGAAGACTAGACAGATCTTCAGCAGCTGGGCCCAGCGGCTGCGACAACAAAGCAGCTTCATCAGAGACGCCGAGGGACATCAGGACGGATAAGTAACACTATAGGAAGGACCCGTAGTCGGCCATATCGTGGCCCTATAGTAATCGGCCTTTGCCGGGTTAGTCGTATTCTCTTTAAAAGTATTTGTTTGTGCTGAATCCCTGCGAGGACAATAGCTGTTACTTTGTTTTGGTTGCTTAGTATAGCACTAGCGGCTTAAATTTATAAAAGTTTCTCCCCAAAGTACAACTCAGTCTCGCGTCTCGTCACTGCATCCTGCGTACTTGCTATTACCTACACAACTAAATTTACAAAACCTTTTTTTAGGGACCACATCACATTTGAAGTGATTATAGCACAGAAAATACCCAAAATTGACACAATTCTAAAATCTGCACTCCTCAAGGTGATCAAAATTACATTCATGTGGAAAGAAAAAATGAACATTTAGCTTTTTTCATAAAAAATTTATTTAGACCCACATTTTCTTATTTTCACAAGGATAATGGGGGAAAATTGACTGCAAAATTTGTTGTGCAATTTCTCCTGAGTACACCGATACCCCATATGTGAGGGAAAGCTACTGTTTGTGTGCACAGCAGGGCTTGGAAGGGAAGGAGCACCATTTGGCTTTATGTACGCAAAATTTGCTGGAATCATTAATGTACTATATGTCCTGTCAGAGGCGTATCCAGGGGGGGCAGCCGGGGCATGTGCCCCAGGCGCCGCCGACAGGGGCCCCATCGGGCCGCCTGATGTGGTGGTCCAAGGAGGAGGCATTCTGCCGCCCCCACACAGGTTCTCCCATTCTCTGAGTCGGCTGTCAACTGACAGCTGGCTCACAGACAGTGTTGCGCGTCGGTCGGTGACTCAGTGTACTAGCGTCTTCAGGTGTTAGACGCTACTACACGTGACTCACTTGTAGCCGGCACTTCTGCATCAATAAAGCACAAAGCAGCGTGATCAGTTCACATGATCACGCTGCTGACATCACACGCCGGCTCTTCAGAGGTGATGACACAGGCAGTGAGGCAGCGTTGCGTTTGGTAGTAAGTGCTCTAGTGCCAGATGGGGTAATGGAGCTGAAGACACCGAAGATTAATGGTGGAAATGTAAGGACATGCTCTGGTGGCTCGGAAGAGATGGTTGGGGTCAGAGACGCTATATGGAGTGGATGGGTGCAGACAGATGCATGTGGTGGAGAAATATGAGGAACATATGAGGAGGTGGCAGAAGTCTGAGGACATTATAGGGGGGATACTTTATGTGTGTGGGGATTTGGAGTGGGGATGAGGGAGTACTTTATGTGTGGGGGGGATTTGGAGTGGGAATGGGGGGTACTTTATGTGTGGGGGGGATTTGAAGTGGGGATGGGGGGATACTTAATGTGTGGGGGGATTTAGAGTGGGAATGGGGGGTACTTTATGTGTGGGAGGATTTGGAGTGGGGATGGGGGATACTTAATGTGTGTTTGGGGGATTTGGCGTGGGGATACTTAATGTGTGTTTGGGGGAATTGGCGTGGGGATGGGGTGATACTTAATGTGTGTGGGGGATTTGGTGTGGGGATGGGAGATACTTATGTGTGTGTGGGGGATTTGGCATGGGGATGGGGTGATAATTAATGTGTGTGGGGGATTTGGCATGGGGATGGGGGATGCTTATTGTGTGTTTGGGGGATTTGGCGTGGGGATACTTAATGTGTGTTTGGGGGATTTAATGTATGTGGAGGATTTGGAGTGGGGATGGGGGATTTAATGTGTGGGGAGATTTGAGGACACAATAAAGAGTATGTATAAGGGCATGTATGAGGAAACAGTATGGGAGATGGGTGCAGACAGTATGGGGAGCGAACGGGTAAATGTATGTAGACACTGAGCATCGATGGGAAAAATGTATGTGGACACAGTATGGGGAGTGAAGGTGATGGTGATGGATTGTGTGCAGACACAGTATGGGAAGTCAGAGGTATGTGTGAGCAGACAGTAAAGAGAGTGAGGGGGTAAATATATGAGGAGACAGTATGGTGAACAGGCGGGATGCTAGAGGAGACAGTATGAGTAGGGAGGGGAATAGTGTGAGGTGACAGTATATTGCAGATATTTTTATTTAGGAGCATTATAATGACATTTCTATCTTTAAGGGGATTGTGTGGAAATTTGACCGGAGAAGATGGAAGTCTGCAAGTCTGCAGAGATGGCTGTGGATATGAAAACTCATCATGGTCTGGACAAGAAGAAGAAAAGAATGAGAATGGATGTTATTTGTGATACTGACTAATTCTCATGTTTTTATTTGTTAGGCCGGAGTCACACTAGCGATAAAATCGGACGAATGTAATGCGATAAAAAATCGCATTGCATTTGTCCCAATGTTATTCAATGGTGCTGCTCCCATCATGCGTTTTTTTATCAGATACGTTCCTCGGACCGAGACAATCGCAGCATGCTGCGATTGTCACCGATTTTCGGATCGGATTCGACAATGCAAGTCTATGGATGCAATTAAAAATCGCATTGAAAACGCACCACACATGTGACTTGCGATTAAATCGCAAGACTTCTCAAGGTCAACAGGAAAGAGCATCAGGCATTGACATTGGATGTCAATTTGATGCTTAGATGCGAATAAAATCGGTTCATCGCCGGAAAATGGGATGACAGACGGATCCCTGGACAAGAATTCTTTGTGCGATTTCGTACCGTTAAAATGGGACCGATTTTTTATTCGTTGTGTGTGACTCCAGCCTTAGGAGCATTAAAGGGGTTGTCCAGGTCTGTGCTGAGTCTGCAGTCATTCTATGTGACTGCAGACTTCTGAATCCTCACAGTGCTCACTGAACGCTGTTAGGATTCTCTCGTGCTGGTGATTTACATACATGAGATCACATGCTGACTAGACGTGTGGCCTCACTCAATGAATATGAACAGAGTGAGGCCGGTCACGTCTAGACGGAATGTGGCCAGAAGTATATAAATCACATGCTTGTGCTGATATATGACCGTGTACTCTTGCCACCGGTACCGGAGAATCCTAATAGTGTGCAGTGCATTTGTTGTGAGAATTGAGAAGCTGCAATGTCAGGATTCAGCTCTGCAGGTTCCAGTAGTCATCACATGGACACTTCACTCATATGCGACTTTCATACTTATAGTCCTGTGACAACGAGCTTCTCTTCCTGCTTCTCTCAGTTTTTCACTGAACATTGAGAGCATTAGGGAGAGCAGCTCGTCAGTCCATTACTAAGTGTGCAACTCGCAAGTGTGTTGACGGGGGGGGCGCCGAACCGAATTCTTGCCCCGGGTGCCAGAAAGCCTAGAAATACCTCTTTGTCCTGTTTGGAGAGCCCCTGATGTGCCTAAACAGTGGAAACCCACCAAAAGTGACACTATTTTATAAACTAGACCTGTTAAGGAATGTATCTGGATGTGTGCTGAGCTCCTTGAACCCTCAGGTGCTTCACAGAAGTTTATAACGTTGAGTTGTGAAAATAAAAACCGATACCTCATATGTGGTCGAAAACTACTTTTGAGGCACCTTTTGAGGCAACTTGTAAAGCTCAGAAGGGAAGAAGTGCCCTATTGCAGTTCAGATTTAGGTGGAATGGTTTGATGGTGCCATGTCACATTAGCAGAGCCCCTGGGGTACCAGAACAGCTGAACCCCCCAAAATGTGACCTCATATTACAAACTACCCCCCCAATGAATTCATCTAGGGCTGCAGTGATCATATTGACACGATATGTGCATCATAGAATTTTAAACCATTGGGCAGTGAACAAAAAGAATTACATTTTTTACTAAAATTTTGTTTTAGCCCCAAGTTTTAAATTTTTCTAAGGGCTAGTAGGAAAAAATGGACCTCAGTCTGTTGTAAAAATTTCTCCTGAGTGCGCCAATACCCTACATGTAATCATGTAGGAAATACTTTTCAGGCACAGCTCAGAAGGGAAAGAGAGCCATATTATAGTGTAGATTTTACTATTTTGGTTTACTGATGCTATGACCCCCTGGGAAATCCCCTGACATGCCATAACAGCAGAACTGCCCATTTTGCAAATTACACTTCTCAATTAATTCATCTAGCGGTGCAGTGATCATATTGACACCACGGTGTGACATAATTTTGTACTATTGGGCAATGAAGAAAAAATAATTACACTTTTACCACCGAAATTTTATTTTAGCCCCAAATTTAAAATTTTCACACTGGGGAATGGGTAAAAATGGCTCCAAAAATGTCACACAATTTCAGCTGAATGTAGAAATACCTCTTATGTGGCTGTACAGTACTGCTTAGCCACACGGCAAGACTTGAGAAGAACAGAGCACTATTTACCTCCTGAAGAGCAGATTTTCTTAGAATAATTTGTGGACTCCATTAGCAAAGTCCTTAAGTGCTAGAAGAACCAAATCCCTCCTCAAGTGACCCCATTTTTTAAATTATACCCCTTTGGGAATTAATCTACAGATGTAGTGACAATTTTGACTCCATGGGTGTTTTACCAGAAACAAGTAACAGTGAATGTTGCTGAGTGAAAATTGCAAACTGTCATTGTTGTGACAAGTATTTTGTAGTGACCAGCCCATGCTTCTGTACACATGCATCAATAAATTAGGCCGGCTCTCTTCGCTGCAAAAATGCCAAACATGTGGACGATGAAAGTTGTTTAGGAACAATAGGGGTTAAAAAGCAAGAGGCATTTTAATTTTGGAGCGCAGAATTCGCTGGATTTCTTTTGTGGATCAAGGCGCCATAATGATCTTCCAGAGCCTTTATGCTACCAGTAATGAGGAAGCCCCTATATTTCCATTGATAGATGACGGACCTGAGTGCAGACTTGCTTTTTTGTGGATTGATTTGGAGCTTTTGTTGGGAATATTTTACATAACATTTTGGATCACATTTATCCAGCGCTCTACGCTGAGCACTTACATGGGGGTTTCCGTTTAAATCTCCAAGTGACAATGAAACCCCCACTCGATCAGGCCTCTGTTCAGCGGTGTCCTTTTTTACAGAAGTGCACAAAACTGTGGTAGACCTTGCTTTTATGCATGCCTGAAAAGACGGACACCATCGGATCATAGGCCAGACACCGACCAAAGTGACTCCATCTGCCTCATTATAAGGAATCTTCCACCAGAGGTTCTGCCTGAATCACGTATTTCAATGATTTACATGTTAACCTTGGTGTAATTACTCAGCACATTGCGCAGAATAAATGTGAGCCAAGCCTTCCTGTGATTTTTGGAGGCAAAATGAACAAATCAACAACCGGTGAAGAATTGGTTTTATTTTTTTTTACTCCATTCCACATGCAGTATAAGTGATTAGACGAATTTATTCTTCTGGTCAGTGCGACTACAGTCATGCCAGATTTAACATTGATTTTTCCATATTCCTGCCAACAGAGTAATGTGAGGGCTTGTTTTTTGCGGACCAAGTTGTTGTTTTAATTGGTTCCATTTTCTGGCACTTGTAATTTTTTGACCGTTTTCCATTCCGATTTTTGGGAGGTGGCAGATTGAACAAAAAACCAGCAATTCAGGAATTCTTTTCTTTTTGATTGTTAATTTTGTTATTGCCATTGCCAAATTGCTTTATCAATAAAATGTGGAATAAAATGCTATCAAAAATACAAATGCAAGAACAAATGGAATCGTTGAAAACTTCATCTTGTCCTGCAAAAAACTATACAGCTGCATCAGTGGAAAATTAAAAACTATAGCTTTCAGAATGAAGCGATGCAAAAATAATAATTGTTTCTATAAAATAGTGTTTACTTTATAAAAGCTCCAAAACACAAAGAAAAGATATACCGTATATATACTCGTGTATAAGCCAACCCCCTAATTTTGCCACAGAAAACTGGGAAAACTTACTGAATTGTGTATAAGCCGAGGGTGAAATCCATAGACTATGCCCCCATATGCTGCTCCATAGAATATGCCCCCATATGCTGCTCCATAGAATATGCCCTCATATGCTGCCCCCCATATGCTGCTCCATAGATTATGCCCCCATATGTTTCTCCATAGTTTATGCCCCCCATATGCTGCCCCAATGACTATGCCCCCATATGCTGCTCCATAGACTATGCCCTCATATGTTGCTCCATAGAATATGCCCCCAAATGCTGCTCCATAGAATATGCCCCCATATGCTGCTCCATAGAATATGCCCCCATATGCTGCTCCATAGACTATGCCCCCATATGCTGCTCCATAGAATATGCCCCCATATGCTGCTCCATAGATTATGCCCCCATATGCTGCTCCATAGAATATGCCCCCATATGCTGCTCCATATACTATGCCCCCATATGCTGCTCCATATACTATGCCCCCATATGCTGCTCCATAGTATACTGTATGCCCCATATGCTGCTTCATAGAATATGCCCCATATGCTGCTCCATAGACTATGCCCCCATATGCTGCTCCATAGAATATGCCTCCATATGCTGCTCCATAGATTATGCCCCCATATGCTGCTCCATAGATTATGCCCCCATATGCTGCTCTATATACTATGCCCCCATATGCTGCTCCATATACTATGCCCCCATATGCTGCTCCATAGTATACTGTATGCCCCATATGCTGCTTCATAGAATATGCCCCATATGCTGCTCCATAGACTATGCCCCCATATGCTGCAAACAAAATCGCCATACTCACCTCTCCTGGGTCCATCGCCGCTGTCTGATGCTTCTTGTGTCAGTGACTGTTCAGCCAGCAGAGGGGCGGTGCTCACTAACCACGTCACCGCACCCCCTGCTGCCTAAACGTCACTGACACAGGATGCAGCAGAGACAGCGGTGAGCAACGATGGACCGGGGGACAGGTGAATATCCAATATCCCTATACTCACCCATCCTGCCGCGGTCTCTGCAGCCTCACTTCTCCACTGTCTCCCTTCCTGTCTTCAGTGGTCACATGGTACCATTCATTACACTCATGAATATGCGCCACCTTAACTCTGCTGCCTCATTATAGTGAATGGATCCCTCAGGAATTTCATCTGAATCACGTCACTTGGAGATTTAGGTAGAAACCTCAAATTATTGCTCAGCGTAGAGCACAGGATAAATGTGATCCCAAACATAAATGTAAAATGTTCCCAATAAAAGCTTCAATTCAATCCACAAAAATAGCACAAATTATAGACACCTCTCTATTACTAACCTCTGGGCTTGATGTCATGTGACAATACAAAGGTGATATAAATCCCCCCAACTATGACTTAACTGACATCACTGCGAGCACGAGAATGTTCAATGCACTGATGTCAGCGCGAGCATTGTGGTAAAAGTTCTACAGAGCTCACGTTGATGTTAGTGTGTCGAACTGAGTTCATTGACTCTGGACTTGCAGGACCTTTCTGATGGCACCACGAGTGTGAGAACTTTTGGCAAGTGGGGTGATAGTTGGGGGGGTTGATATGACCCTTATATTGTCATGTGACATCAAGCCCAGAGGTTAGTAATAGAGAGATGTCTACAAGACACCTCCATTACTAACCCCATAGTGATATTGTATAGAAAAAGACACACCCAGAATAAAGTCCTTTAATTGAAAGAATGACACAGTCCACTGAAGCCAATGTCCCCTGCAACAGAATTCCCAGGGCAAGTGGGAAGAGAGAGGCTAAGTACCAGCTATGGATGCACCTTCCTTTTCTGAGGCAGCTGAAAGCTGATGTTTTTAGTTTGGGATGGGGCCAATATCCATGACCCTTTCCTAGCCTATTAATATCAGCCCAGAGCTGTCTGCCTAGCCTTTGCTGGTTATGAAGTATAGGGGACCCTACATCATTTTTTGGGGGTCCCCATTTTATTAGCCCGGAAAGGCTAAGTATTACACCCTCCCCATGCTATAAACATCTGCCCCCAACTGTTTGCTTTCCCTCTGCTGTTTAATAAAATGGCAGGGGGATCAAACAATTTTTTTTTCAGAAATTTTTATTTATGATGTGAAAAATACATGTACAGTAAGATACATAAGTACTGTACTAATTATATATGTGACTGACACATTTATATCTATCTATTCTATTTTGTTGGGTCATGCTATGATTTTACTATATGCTGCAGACAAATTGACAGCTTTTCAAAGGACATCGGTGTGTAAAATGGTCCGAGTGCCAGGCAATTTTTTTCTCACACCCATTGACTTGCATTGGCGAATCTTGTCAGAAGTACGAGGACAATAGCAGCAGGCTGTGATTTTTTTTATCAGTCCAATTTCAGCTGAGAAAAAAATCGCAGATGAGCTGTGATTCATAGCTTAATACTGATCAGAGTACAATCTGATTTTTTATCAGATTGCACCCATCCTTTTTGATTGTAGATGAGTGTGAGCCCTTAGGCCTCGTTCACACGTACCGTTTTTTTTGCATTTCCGCGGCGGTATTTTCCGCGTGTTTTTGCCGCGAAAACGTGAAAAATAAGCATCCCATGCATTCCTATGGGATTCCGCAATGCTGTGCTAATGCTGCGGTTTTTACCGGGGCGGAATCGCTTCGCGGTAAAAAATACAGCATGCGCATTAATTTCGCGGAATCGCGGCGATCCCGCACCCATAGGAATGCATTGTTCTGCTTACTTTCCGCATGTGGCTGTGCACACCATGCGAAAAGTTAGCAGAACATTTGCGGATGGTACCCACGGTCGGAGGAGAGGAGACTGTCCTCCAGGCTTTGGGCACCATATATCCCTGTCAAAAATAGAATTTAAAATAAAAATCATTGTTATTCTCTCCTTTCGACGTCCCGTGCAGCCTTCCCGCCTCTCTACCTTTACTGCTGTAATACTGGACAGGGCCACAGCTTCAGGATACCTAGTGGCATAGTCCACCACGGTCAGGATATATTTTTTTCCCGCTGGGGTGAGCCAGAGGACCTATGATGTCGACAGCTACACGTTGAAATGGTTCCTCAATTATGGGCAGGGATTGCAGGGGTACCTTATGTCGAGCTCCTGGATGCCGCATTCGCTGGCACACATCGCAGGTGCGGTAATAATGGGCTACCGACTGCGAGACGCCCGGCCAGTAAAACTTTGGGTTGGGTGAGTCTCTTTTCAGTCCTTTTTCTCCTTTGAAGCCCAACCAAGGGGATGCCATGGGCCAGTTGGAGTAGCTGTGCCCTGTACTTCTGAGGAACAATGAGTTGCCTGGTCGTTGCGTTAGAGTTGCCCTGGTCACTGCCCTTTGTTACATGATAATACAGTCCGTTTTCTCGAGTGAAGCCATCCCCATTATCTCCCATGTGCCCAGTTTCTGCCTTTCGCCTAAGGGCTGCTAAGCTAGTGTCACCCTCTATTTCTTTCAACTCCTCTCTGTCCCAAGACTCTTCCAATGTAGTAGCAGCGAACGTATTGCTTACCACCTCTGATGTGGTTCGTGGTGGTTGCTCCCCGGTGAGGTCCGGATGATGTAGTGCTTGAAGGGCCTGTAGTCGGGTGACTGCTCCCACAAATTGGCACTGTAACTCCCCAATGTTGTTACCAAGGAGGATATCTGCAGGAAGTCCTCCCATAACTCCAATCCAGCACAGTTTTTCTCCACAACCATAATCCAAACACACAGAAGCTCGCTGTATATATTTGCGGGAACCCCTGCCAGGACAATGGGAATTCCCAGACCCCGGTAAATTACCTCAGGTCGAACCACACGGGGGTCAGCGATAGTCATGAATGCCCCTGTGTCTCTAAATCCTGACACTTTGTATCCCTCAATTAAGACATCCTGCAGGTGGCGTTGCCGTTGCTCTGAGTAGCTAAAGAACAGAGGCCGGAGTCCGTACACTCCAGGAGGAGTATCTATGGTGCCGTGGTCAGTGGTCCACTCTGGTGTGGGTGGTGGTAGCTCTTCCTCAGGTGTGGTGGATTGCACAAGATGCACTGGACGAGGTGGGGCTGCGAGGGGCTCCCTCCGATTCCTGGAGGGACAGCCAGACTGCAAATGTCCAGGTTGCCCACTCTCATAACACCTCCTCTCTGTGATACCCCCAGGTCGTGGTCGGAACTGTTGGGGTCTAGGATTGTGAGGCGTGATTGTCATCGGCTTGCGACTAGGTGGAAGGGCAGATATAATTGGAGGGGACGGGGCGCAGGAGCAGGCCTTGGTTCATTGTCCAGAAGTCTCCTCCATTGCGGCTGGATAATAAGGGCTTCATCAGCCAGGGCTGCAGCTCTATCCACGGTACAGGGCATGCGCTCCCGAACCCATTCCCGTACCTCTGCGGGGCACTTGGCAAGAAATTGTTCTATAAGGAACGCCTGTATAACATCTTCCACAGTAAAGGCGTTTTCTGCTTCCAGCCATCTCCGACATGCCTGGGACATCTTATGTGCATACATCCTAAACGATCCCCCCGTGGTGCATGGGAGGTCTCGGAACTTGGCCCTATATGAGTCTGGGGTGATAGCATGGTAATCCAGGATAGTCCACTTTACAATGTTATAATCCCAATTCTGAGGTGCGTCAATGGTTCGGTAAGCCTCCTCCTTGCTTCCGTTCAGAAGCCCTACTAACAAACGCATCCAGCTAGAGTGGGGCACCTCCATCACAGCACACTGATGCTCAAAGTCTTTGAAGAACCCCTCCACATCTCCGGAAGCCTCATCAAATGGCTTAAACTCTGTCCGGGTGATCCGTACAGGCTCCCGGATCGTTGGGGTTACACTCCACATTGCGTTACTCCCTCTTTCAAGCTCCATTGCTTCTTGTCTCCGCTGTGCCCGGCGGACAGCCTCCTCCTTGGACTCCTGAGAGACGCCGGGTCCCAGAGCTGCCATCTCTTCTTTGTACCACACCAACCACTAGCTTTTCTGGAAGGGGATCCCTGTCTCCAGAGCTCGTACTTCAGACATCTGGGAGGAGGTGGCCGGGCTAGTGCCAGTCCCTGGTAGTTCAGGCCCAGGTATCTGGCTCTCTCCTGTAAACTGGATACAGTCCAATTTCTGTACTCACTCTGTGGGTGGTTCTCCATTGGGTTACGCTCTGTTGATCCCAGTGCTGCCACCAGTTATCACGGGGTCCTTCTCCGATACCACCCAATCAACAGAGCGAGGGAAGGGTGAACAATCCCAAGACCTTTATTACAGGCAAAATTAGAAGGTCCATAAACAATCCACCATACTGAGGATACAATAGTCCAGAACAAGAATGTAGTCCAGTAACAGGACAAAATGTCCAGGGAGACGAGATTCCAAAACTCTAGCACCAGAGGATAAAAATAGGTCCTTCTTTCTGAAGTGCAGTGTTTACACGATCCTCTCCAAACAGGAACTGACTTGACCAGCTCCTGTTCTCCCCACCCCCTTCCTTGTGTCCAGTGGTAGTCAAACAGGTTGGGGCGGTTTCCAGGCCTCCCAGAGGAGAACAAAGGAGCCTTGGGGATTAATGCACTACAGGGGGTCATCAAGAGACAGACACAGTCAGGCTGTAGACCCACAGGGCATCAAGAAAAACACTATGAAAACAAGTGAAATAGAAATATACACAAAATGACATCCACATAGCATATCATGCCATCACATATACTTCTGGCCTAATTCCGACTAGATGTGCCCCGCCTCGCTTTGTTCATTTTCATTGAGTGAGGCCACACATGTCTAGTCAGCATGTGACCATAGGTATGTAAATTACCAGCACGAGAGAATCCTAACAGCGTTCAGTGCGCACTGTGAGAATTCAGAAGTCTGCAGTCACATAGAATGACTGCAGACTCAGCACAAACCTGAACAACCGCTTTTTTGCTCCTCACTCACCCCCCATACTGTTTCCTCATACATACAGTACATAATCTTCATTTTATGTCCTCAAATCTCCCCACACACATGAAATCCCCCCATCCCCACTTCAAATCTCCCCACACACATTAAATCCCCCCTCCAAATCTCCCCACATATTAAGTACCCCACATCCCCATGTCAATCCCCCCCCACACATTAAATAACCCCCCATCCCCACACCAAATGCCCCCACACATTAAATAACCCCCATCCCCACTCCAAATGCCCCCCACACACATTAAATAACCCCCATCCCCACTCCAAATGCCCCCACACATTAAATAACCCCCATCCCCACTCCAAATGCCCCCACACATTAAATAACCCCATATCCCCACTCGAAATCCCCCCACATTAAATAACCCCCATCCCCACTCTAAATCCCCCATACATTAAATAACCCCCCCATCCCCACGCCAATTCTCCTCACACATTTAATAACCCCCATCTCCACTCTAAATCCCCCACACATAAAGTGCCCCCCATACATTAAATAACCCCCCATCTCCACGCCAATTCCCCTCACACATAAAGTGCCCCCCCTTCCCTTAATCTTCGGTGGTTCTTCAGCTCCACAGTGGAGCACACTTACCACCAGCGTCCTGGGTGCCGGCGAGTGACGTCAGCAGCGCGATCACATGACATGATCACGCTGCTGACTTCGCTCTGACAAGGCAGTCAGAGCTTCAATTGTGCTGGCATCTGAGAACCGCCGACTCCCAGGCAAATGCGATGGCTGCCCCCCCCTGGATACACCTCTGTTATATTGTATGTTGGGACTTACTGAGGAATCATACTGTTTGGTAGGTTTGCAGTACCAGTCTATGTGTGGGAATTCGAGGGGAGCATTCTGTGTGGAATGCTGTGGGTTCCATCATACTGTGTGTGGAATGTTGTGGGGGATCATTCTGTTTGTGGGACTGTGGGGATATCACACTGCATGGGAGGACTGAGGTACCATCATAATGAGTTTGTAGGAGGCTGTGGTAAATCATACTGTGTTGTGACATCTTGCTGTATTGGCGCTGTGAGAATGTCATACTGTATGAGATGGATTGTGTGGTACATCACACTGTGTTGGGGGCTGTGGGAGTATCATATTGTTTAAGAAGCTGTATGGGTCATTAATAGGTGTGTGGGTATCATTCTTTATGTGATGAGAGCAAACTGTTTGATAGACTGTTGAGGCAGCATGCTGTGGTGAACTATGGTGGCATCATCCTGTGTGGGGGCCATCATATTATGTTGGGGAGCTGTATGTAAATGTATTTTGTAGTTTTTTTTATTTTATTTTTAATGCACCATTAGTTTTTTGGAAGCTGTGAGGGCATTTTACTTTTTGGGAGCAGAGAAAAATCGAACTGTTTAGCGGGCGTTCAGTATATTTTACTGTGTAGCTGTGCTGTGGGGGCCATTATGCTGTGAGGATGGCTTTTGCGCTATTGTATTGTTGGGGGAGGTGGGAGTGTGTATAAATGTTTTTAATAATTATTTTTTACATTTACATTGTTCTGATACACTGCTTCTTTTTGTGGGAGACTCAGGAGGAGTAATTATTACAGTATATGTGGGGCTCATTTGACATTATCACTGCATATGTGGAGGCTTGGGCATTTTTACTGTAAGTGGGGGTTCACAAGGGACAATATTACTGTATGTGGGGATACTAAGTGAGCATTATTACTGCATTTTACTGTATGTGGGGCACTATGGGGTAATTATTATTGCATGTGAGGAGGGGGACTCAGGAGTATTATTACTGTATCTGGAAGGGTACTCTGAGGCCATTATTACTGTATGAAGGGAAACTCAGAACATTATTGCAATAAGTGGGGATGACTCAGGGGGGTTATTACTCTTTTTTAAGCACTTAGGTTATTATTAATTGCTAAGGGGACACACGGGCAACATTACTACTTTTTAGGGGCACTCAGGCAACAATTTTTTATTTTTTAAATGGGCACTTAATTGGCTTTATTACATTTAGGGATGCTCAAGGAATTGTAACAATCAAACAGACACACAGTAGGCACCATTACTTTCTAGGGCACTCACAGAAGGCATTATTATTTAGGATTATTTAGAACTTAGGATAAAATCCAAAACTAGAATCTCTTTCGGATTTTATCCTAAGTCATGTGACAAGGCTCGTTAAAGGGTCATCATTGACTTTTAGGATTGCTACTTCCTATAGGTGGCACTAGAGGTCTAGTTCTCTTCTTCTCTGAAGAGACAATGTGCATATTTCCCAGAAAAACATTGTGGCTTTAATTCTCCTCATCTCAGCGTGCTTAACATGTTACTCTCTGCAAGGAGAAATGTTACCCCTTGGATACCGGTCAGACGCCTCACAGCCAAACCAGATCTCACACTTTGCACTGATGAGGGGCAGTACCCCGAAACACAGTGTCTGCAAATTGAGATTCTGGTTTGGGCTTTTATGCTAAGTCATGTGACAAGGCTCGTTAAAGGGTCAACATTGACTTTTAGGATTGCTACTTCCTTTAGTTGGCACTATTGTTCTAGTTCTCTTCCTCTCTAAAGAGACAATTTGCATCCTAGGGTACTAAAAGAGATAGCAGAGGAAATTCCAGAACCACTAGCCAGAATCTTTGAAGAATTCCTGGAGAACAGGAGAAGTCCCAGAAGATTGGAGAAGGGCAAATGTTGTCCCTACCTTCAAAAGGAAAGAAGATGGAACCAGAAAATTACAGGCCACTTAGCCTTACTTCTATAACAGGAAAAATCTCTGAACAAATTATTAAACAGCATGTATATAACTACTTGGATAAGAACACAGTAATTAAGCAGTGCCAGCATGTGTTTGTAGCAAACAAGTCATGCAAGTCTAATATAGTTTCCTTCTATGATGGAATCACTGACTGGGTGGATCATGGAAATGCAGTAGAAATATATCACTTCAGCAAAGCATTTCATAAAGTATCTTATACTATCCTTATTAAAAAAAAAGTATGGGATTGACAAGGCTAGGTTAGGTGGATTAATAACTGGCTCAGTGATCGTACTCAAAGAGTGGTGATGAATGGTTGCACATCCAATTGGAAGAGCATTTCTAATGGGGTACCACAAGCCTCTGCCCTGGCTTCAGTGTTATTCAACATTTTAAAAAATGATCTAGAAAAGGGAACTGAAGGTATTCTGATTACATTTGCGGACAATGCAAAGCAAGGAGGGCTAGCTAATGCTAGAGAAGACAGTGAAAGGATTCAGAAGGATCTAAATAATCTTGAACAAAGGGCAGCGACTAATAGAATGGTATTTAACAGGGAGAAATGAAAGATTCTACAACTGGTCAAGAAAAATGAAAATTATATCTCCAAAATGGGAGAAATAGAATTAAAAAACAGCACATGTGAAAAAGACTTTGGTATACTAATAGATCACAGACTGCACATGAATCAACAGTGTGATTCAGCAGCAAAAAAGCAAATACAGTTCTAGGATATATTAAGAGAAGTATAGTCTAGATCAGTGGTCCCCAACCTTTCTGACCTAGAGAGCCACATTCAGCTCTGAGAGAGGGTCACGAGCCAAATCCAGCTTCCTTGTCCTCCATTTTATCTGCCAAACCAAGCCCCTGGGGTTGGGATATGTGAGCAGTCATTCCCAGCTATCTCTTATGATCGCTTGCAAAACCAGACCCTGAAATGTCCCAAATAACTCTCTCAGCACTATAGGTGCTGGAGCATACTTCCGAGCTCACATCACCGAAGCTAACAGATGTGATGACACATATTGCCCCTCAAGGACTTGTCAGGTGGCCATCTTACACTTTTCACAAATATCTGAAGGCCTGCCACAGTGTAAAGGGATCATCCTTATTCTCATTTTCACATGGAAACACGAGAAGCAATGGAATGACACTAAAAGGGATAAGATAAAGATTAGACATTAGAAAAAACTTTTTGACAGAGAGGGTGATCAATGAGTAGAACAGGCTGCCCCAAGAGGTGGTCAGTTCTCCTTCAATGGAAGGCTTCAAACAGAGGCCGGACAGACATCTGTCTGAGATGGTCCGTGAATATTGCAGTGAGCAGGGGGTTGGACACGATGACCCTGGAGATCGCTTCCACCTCTAACATTCTATGTTTCTATGAAATAAAACAAATGGCAGGTTTTTACAGTACCATCAAAATCAATGAGATTTTTCTCAGGCACATAGTATTCCCATTTGCAGTATGTGCTTTCAACTTTGCAGCATGTAATACTTTTCAGTATTTTTGCAGCATTTTTCATGGGAAATAGGGAAAATTTAGTGTAAAAACGCTTTGAAAATGCACAGCGAGTGTCAGTCACTACCAGGGGTGCAATTACAGAAGCTGCTCTGTATATTCAGAGCTGTGACTGAACCAGCACCGGCGGCACCGCTATAACTGAAACTAGAACGTTGCAGAGAGGAATAAAGTTCATTTTCTTACAGAAGCTGTCGGAAAAAGTGCAGGCGCTGTGCAGGTTAATAACACTATTAACCTCATATCTGCAGGTTAATAGCGTTTTCTCTGATTACAATGGACATGTATGGTTTGATTTCTTTGCCTGTGTGGATTGGATGGATTGTTACCGCCATCTGGTAAGAATTTCATGTCAATAGCACCTTTAAAAATATGAAGAAAAATTCCAAGTGTCGGCAACTGAATAAAATCTTCAAAGCTTTATTTCAAATCATAGAATTAAAATTCATGGTGGTAGATAAGATAGCACTCAGATGCATTTCAGGCATGAACTTGATCACTCAGAGAGCGTTATTCTATCTACCACCATGAATTGTAATTCTATGATTTGAAATAAAGCTTTGAAGATTTTATTCAGTTGCCGACACTTAGAATTTTTCTTCAGATTTTACCATGGGTCAGCGGTTCTCTTTGTAGCAGCAACGCCATATTGTGAACGGTCCTGATATTAAACAACATGGTGAAGTTTTCAACTTTTTTTCTCATTATAGGAATGCACCTCTAGAAATATATTTACTAAGAAAATTGATGACCGATGAAATCTAGCAGTCCGGCCAATGGATATATCATTATATCATTCATTATTCATTTTATTCCTGGTTGTATGTTAATTATTACAGCTATAGAGTCAATATCTGTAAGTGATGTGTGCATGATATAATCATATATAATGTAAGAGAAGTTTAAAAAATCACTGTATTAAGGGCTGAATACGGGATTGTCACTCAGCCCAAGAATTTTTGCTGTGCTGCCTATTTAGTCTTATTAGACAAGGAAATGAAAAGCAGTATATACATCTGGTATTCAGACACAATGAATGGAATACTATATTATTAGAGTAGATCACTGTCCCCACCGAGGCACAGAAGTAATGGGAACTACCAGCATGGAATACGATAGATAGAAGTCATTGACTGATTGCTCCATTCTCCACCTGGAGGAAAAAAAAGTAAGAAAGCATCCAAGTTACTGCAGAGGGCAGCTCCCTTAGGTTGCAGAGATGAAAGTACGCACGGCAGTGTGCTACAAATGGGCGGGAATCACTGGTTCAGGGACAAAGCAGAGCTGACATGGCACACTGGGCAGGGGAAGGAAGGGAGAACAGCCTGCAAAAGTGAGAAGAGATTCCTCATGGGCGGTACAATCTGTGACTTCGATGTGTGGAACTTTCTGCAGGTGTTCAGTGTTCTGCTGATCGCCCAGCTACTTAACTGAGCTCTCTGACCCTGATCCCTGCCAGACGTAGTTTGTGCTTCGTGGTGAGTATTAGGCCATGTGCACACGTTGCAGATTTTTAGAGTTTTTGCCTTGTGTTTTCACCGTGAAAATGCTTGCACAATGCAACCTATTGAATTCAATGGCTTTCCGCAGTTGCTGTGCTAATGCTGCGTATTTTTCTGTGGCGGAACTGCATCGTGGAAAAATATGCAGCATGCTCATTCTTTTTGCGGAATCGGGGGGAATTCCGCACACATAGGAATGCATTGATCTGCTTACTTTCCGCATATGGCTATGCCCACCATGCGCATAGTAAGCGGATCATGTGTGGATGGTAAAAAAAAAAAATTAAATAAAAAATCGTAATATTCTCACCTTCCGGCAGACCCTGGGAACAGGAGTTGCCGGGAACATCGCGAGGATCGGGATGGGTGTGGGGGCCGCCGGAAGGTGAGAATATCACGATTTTTTAATTTTTTTTATTATTTTTTACATTCTATCTTTTACTATTGATGCCGCATAGGCAGCATCAATAGTAAAAAGTTGGTCACACTTGTCAAGCACTATGTTTGACAAGTGTGACCATCCTGTCAATCAGTTTTCCAAGCGATGCTACAGATCGCTTGGAAAACACTAGCATTCTGCAAGCTAATTACGCTTGCGAAATGCTAGTATTTCGCGGAAATTCCGCATGCGAATTTACCGCGGCAGGGAGTTGCGGAATTGCTGCGGAAATTTCACCGGCAATTCTGAATGTGTACACATAGCCTTAGTCTGAGGGCTCATACCCATATGCGAGAAAAAAAAAACGGTCCGATTTTAGGACCGAAAAACGGACGAGTATCATACGAGTGTCATGCGAGTGTAATGCGATTTCCATGCGATTTTTCCGTATGACATGCATATGCAATCTGTATGCAATGCGATTTTAACATGAGTTTTATATAGAGCAATTCTCTCCATGTAAAAACTCATGTTAAAATAGCATTGTAAAAAAAACTGTACACATCGTTTTAAAACAAAATAGTCTTCAAAACATACATATATATATGTGTGTGTGTTCATATAGATAGATATATACAGTTGTGGCCAAAAGTATTGACACCCCTGCAATTCTGTCAGACAATACTCAGTTTCTTCCTGAAAATGATTGCAAACACAAATTCTTTGGTATTATTATCTTCATTTAATTTGTCTTAAATGAAAAAAACACAAAAGAGAATGAAGCAAAACATTGATCATTTCACACAAAACTCCAAAAATGGGCCAGACAAAAGCACCCTCAGCCTAATACTTGGTTGCACAACCTTTAGCCAAAATAACTGCGACCAACCACTTCCGGTAACCATCAATGAGTTTCTTACAATGCTCTGCTGGAATTTTAGACCATTCTTCTTTGGCAAACTGCTCCAGGTCCCTGATATTTGAAGGGTGCCTTCTCCAAACTGCCATTTTTAGATCTCTCCACAGGTGTTCTATGGGATTCAGGTCTGGACTCATTGCTGGCCACCTTAGAAGTCTCCAGTGCTTTCTCTCAAACCATTTTCTAGTGCTTTTTGAAGTGTGTTTTGGGTCAATGTCCTGCTGGAAGACCCATGACCTCTGAGGGAGACCCAGCTTTCTCACACTGGGCCCTACATTATGCTGCAAAATTTGTTGGTAGTCTTCAGACTTCATAAGGCAGTGAAGCAACCCCAAAACATCAGGGAACCTCCGCCATGTTTGACTGTAGGGACCGTGTTCCTACATGCACGCTACATACATACTGCATGCTACATGCATGCTACATACATACTACATACATACTACATGCTACATACATACCACATATATACTACATACATACTACATACAATACATTCATACAATACATACATAGACATACAGTACATATAACATAGAGTAACATACTTACCAATACTCGTCACATTGTTCCCCGAAGCCCCTAGTCTCACTTTATGCCATTGCTGCGTGGGAATTTCCCACACAGCAATGGCATAAAGTGAGACTAGGGACTTTTTTTTTTTAAGTGGCGGAGGAATACAGTGCGGAAGGATACCTACCTTCCGTCATTGGATTCCTGCAGCCCGTAGAGAACGGCAGCAACAGCTGATGCTGCAGTTCTCTACCCAAGATCGTCGTGGGACACACTCGTGGACTGCTTCGGATCGTGGGTGAGTATTTTTGTGGTTTGTTATGTTAATATTTATTCCGTAAAAGACAATGGCTTCGGGGAACAATGTGACAAGTATTGGTAAGTATGTTACTCTATGTTATATGTACTGTATGTCTATGTATGTATTGTATGAATGTATTGTATGTAGTATGTATGTAGTATATATGTAGCATGTATGTAGCATGTAGTATGTATGTAGTATGTATGTAGCATGCATGTAGCATGCAGTATGTATGTAGCATGCATGTAGTATATATGTAGTATGTATGTAGCATGTAGTATGTATGTAGTATGTATGTGGTATGTATGTAGCATGTAGTATGTATGTAGCATGCATGTAGTATGTATGTAGTATGTATGTAGTATATATGTAGTATGTATGTAGCATGTAGTATGTATGTAGCATGCATGTAGTATATATGTAGTATGTATGTAGCATGTAGTATGTATGTAGCATGCATGTAGTATGTATGTAGCATGTAGTATGTATGTAGCATGCATGTAGTATGTATGTAGTATGTATGTAGTATATATGTAGTATGTATGTAGCATGTAGTATGTATGTAGTATGTATGTAGCATATATGTAGTATGTATGTAGCATGTAGTATATATGTAGTATATATGTAGCATGTAGTATGTATGTGGTATGTATGTAGCATGTAGTATGTATGTAGCATGCAGTATGTATGTAGTATATATGTAGTATGTATGTAGCATGTAGTATATATGTAGTATGCATGTTGCATGCATGTAGTATATATGTAGTATGTATGTTGCATGTAGTATATATGTAGTATGAATGTAGCATGTATGTAGTATGTAGTATGAATGTAGCATGTATGTAGTATGCATGTTGTATGTATGTAGCATGTATGTAGCATGTAATTTTTTTTTATTTTTTTTTTACATTTAACACATTAGCCGGATGATGGGACTACTACTGTCCCATCATTGGCTAATGTGTCAATCACTGTCATGGTAGCAGGCATCGCCCGATGGGACTTGTAGTCCCATCGGACGATGCCTGCACAGACCCCCGAAGCCTGCACAGCCCCCCGGCAGGCCGGCACAGCCCCCCGGCAGGCCGGCACAGCCCCCCGGAGCCTGCACAGCCCCCCGGCAGGCCGGCACAGCCCCCCGGCAGGCCGGCACAGCCCCCCGGCAGGCCGGCACAGCCCACCGGAGCCTGCATAGCCCCCCGGCAGGCCAGCACAGACCACCGGAGCCTGCACAGACCCCCTGGCAGGCCGGCACAGCCCCCCGAAAGGCCCGTACAGACCCCAGAGAGGCTGTACAAGGGAAAAACAGGATTTTTCTTATTCCGATACCGGAAGTCCCATAGACTTGAATGGGACTTCCGGTATCGGAATCGGCGATACCGATACTTTTTTTTAAGATCGGCCGATCCATTCCGATCCGATACTTTGAAGTATCGGACGGTATCGCTCAACTCTAGTGCCAATACTTTTGTCCACCCTCTTTTTTATGTTTGGTGTGGAATTATATCCAATTTGGCTTTAGGACAATTCTTTTTGTGTTTTTTCATTTAAGACAAATTAAATGAAGATAATAATACCAAAAAATTTGTGTTTGCAATCATTTCCAGGAAGAAACTGAGTATTATCTGACAGAATTGCAGGGGTGTCAATACTTTTGGCCACAACTGTAGATAGATATAGTAAAAGCCGGCAGATGGGCATACAGTAAAGAATAGAATAGGTTAGAATAGATAGAATAGATATATACACATAGAATAGGTGTGTATACAGTATATATATATATATATATATATATATATAATCTCACACACACACACATATATATATACAGTCATGGCCAAATGTATTGACACCCCTGCAATTCTGTCAGATAATACTCAGTTTCTTCCTGAAAATGATTGCAAACACAAATTCTTTGGTATTATTATCTTCATTTAATTTGTCTTAAATGAAAAAACACAAAAATAATTGTCCTAAAGCCAAATTGGATATAATTCCACACCAAACATAACAAAGAGGGTGGACAAAAGTATTGGCACTGTTCGAAAAATCATGTGATGCTTCTCTAATTTGTGTAATTAACAGCACCTGTAACTTACCTGTGGCACCTAACAGGTGTTGGCAATAACTAAATCACACTTGCAGCCAGTTGACATGGATTAAAGTTGACTCAACCTCTGTCCTGTGTCCGTGTGCATACCACATTGAGCATGGAGAAAAGAAAGAAGACCAAAGAACTGTCTGAGGACTTGAGAAACCAAATTGTCTCATGAACAATCTCAAGGCTACAAGTCCATCTCCAAAGACCAGAATGTTCCTGTGTCTACCGTGCGCAGTGTCATCAAGAAGTTTAAAGCCCATGGCACTGTGGCTAACCTCCCTAGATGTGGACGGAAAAGAAAAATTGACAAGAGATTTCAACGCAAGATTGTGCGGATGTTGGATAAAGAACCTCCACTAACATCCAAACAAGTTCAAGCTGCCCTGCAGTCCGAGAGTACAACGGTGTCAACCCGTACTATCCTTGGTCATCTGAATGAAAAGGGACTGTATGGTAGGAGACCCAGGAAGACTTCACTTCTTACCCCGAGACATAAAAAAGCCAGGCTGGAGTTTGCCAAAACTTACCTGAAAAAGCCTAAAACATTTTGGAAGAATGTTCTCTGGTCAGATGAGACAAAAGTAGAGCTTTTAGGGCAAAAGCATCAACATAGAGTTTACAGGAGAAAAAAGAGGCATTCAAAGAAAAGTACATGGTCCCTACAGTCAAACATGGCGGAGGTTCCCTGATGTTTTGGGGTTGCTTTGCTGCCTCTGGCACTGGACTGCTTGACCGTGTGCATGGCATTATGAAGTCAGAAGGCTACCAACAAATTTTGCAGCATAATTTAGGACCCAGTGTGAGAAAGCTGGGTCTACCTCAGAGGTCATGGGTCTTCCAGCAGGACAATAACCCAAAACACACTTCAAAAAGCAGTAGAAAATGGTTTGAGAGAAAGCACTGGAGACTTCTAAGGTGGCCAGCAATGAGTCCAGACCTGAATCCCATAGAACACCTGTGGAGAGATCTAAAAATGGCAGTTTGGAGAAGGCACCCTTCAAATATCAGGGACCTGGAGTAGTTTGCCAAAGAAGAATGGTCTAAAATTCCAGCAGAGCATTGTAAGAAACTCATTGATGGTTACCGGAAGCGGTTGGTCGCAGTTATTTTGGCTAAAGGTTGTGCAACCAAGTATTAGGCTGAGGGTGCCCATACTTTTGTCCGGCCCATTTTTGGAGTTTTGTGTGAAATGATCAATGTTTTGCTTTTTGCTTCATTCTCTTTTGTGTTTTTTCATTTAAGACAAATTAATTGAAGATAATAATACCAAAGAATTTGTGTTTGCAATCATTTTCAGGAAGAAACTGAATATTATCTGACAGAATTGCAGGGGTGTCAATACTTTTGGCCATGACTATATATATTTGAGAGAGATAGATGGCAGAATAGCCGTTAATTCATTTTTCGGATTTTGTAAAATAATTGCAAAAGCCGACAAGATATGAGACAAGGTTTACATACAGTAAACCATTGCATGTCAGTAAGATTTATATATGTCCCTGACTAATAATTAGATTAGGGTATGTATGCAACATTTGGGACATGTAGGTGTTAAATTAAGTGGTTAATTCGTTGAAAAAAAAATTGCATGGGCTACCGCGATAATTTCTCCACCAGAGAGGGAAAGCCAGTGAGTGAGGGCAGATATTAATAGCCTAGAGAGGGACTATTGTTTTTGCCCCCGGCTAAAAAAATCTGCCCCCAGCCACCCCAGAAAAGGCGCATCTATAAGAGGCACCTTTTCTGGTTCTTAGCCTCTCTATTCCCATTGCCTTTACCGGTGGCTAATGGGTTAATAATAATGGGCTAATGTCACCTTGCTATTGAAAGGTGACATTAAGCCAGGTTAATAATGGAGAGGTGTCAATAGGACACCTATCCATTATTAACCCTAGAATAGTAAAGAGTTAAAAAAGACACAAACACATTAATTAAAAATTCTTTTAATGAAATAATCACACAAAGTTTTTGACCACATTTATTAATCTGCTAATCCAAAAAAAGCCCTTGTTCTGTAAAAAAAAAAAACAACAACAATATACATACCTCTCCGCTGTTCAGTCAGGTCCCCTGCTGCAATCCATCACAAGGGGTTAACCAGTTTACAACGGGGACCGGTTCTAATGCTGCTAGCCCCGCTGTAAACCTCTGCCGAATGAATGAATGAATTCATCTCTGCGCAGCCTCCCCGGCTGACCGGAGATGAACTAGTAAGCGTGGGAAAGTTTCTTAACTTTTTCCCATGCTCATCAGTTCACCTCTGGTCAGCTGGTGGACTCTGTGCAGCCTCACTGACATCATTTTTTATCGGATTGCACTCATCCGTATTGCTCGCCAGTGAGTATGAGCCCTGATTCTGTTGCTCTGAGTTCTCATCTTCTGCTGCCTGATCCTTTGGACCATGTTCTGACTATCCCTTTGTCATGTCTTTCAGCTTTTGATCCGCTGCTTCTTGTTATTGACCCTGGACTATGACCTGACTTACGCCTTCATCTTTTCCCTTGGTTATCTAAGTAATCTTTTGGTATTGACTCCGGAACGTCTGACTCTTCTGCCTCACGGCCTGTCCTGGAGTAGTGACCAGTGTCACATGTGTTTCCTTGAGCTAATTTGCCACCTGATGACAAGGATCCAGCAAGAAATGTATCCAAGGCGCCAGTGCGATCCATGATTAATCATTTATTGGCACAATAGAATAAAAAGCCAAAAAATAGGCAATATTTCTGCCAAAATATGGCTTTTTTCAAGCCATTGCTTTTTCTATATTTGGCTTGATAACAGTCGTATTGTGATGGAAACATCGTATATTTTAGCCTGTCTATGTTGTTCCAATAAAGAATTAATCACGGATCGTTCTGGTACTCTGAGAACATTTCTTTGTTAAAGTAATCCTTCTTAAAAAATGTTTCCTTATTCGAGAAGAACATGACACAAATGCTATTTACCTGCAGATTAACATTATATCTGCAAGTAAATAGAATTTTTGGAGGTGACATGTTCCTTTTGAATAAATCTCTTGTGTCTGATTAAAAATTAATATGCGTGGCTTTATAATCCCTTGTGAAAGTTTCCCATCCTAATAATAAAATAGGCCTTTTCCGAGTCCAGGTCTAGCTGGATTCATAAAATGTTCATTTATTGTGTAGATTTTACAGCCATTTTGATATAGATTTTCAAAGCAAGTACACCAGCCTCCCCTGGCCATATGCGATCTATTTATTTATTTGTCTATGCACTTTGTTTTGTGAAATCTGTCAGCAGCTTTTCAACTATAGGCAGTTGAACTGGCTAAAAATACCTTACTGTAGCACTTAAGTCATAACAACATGAATTAATAAATTAACTATTAATAAAGTGGACACTGCTTGTGACACAGACACTGCCCTAGAGGTGACATATTTTCTGGTCTCAGGTGCTTTCAAACTTTTTATGCCTGTAGTTTCAGACCTGGTTCCCTTTAAAGGGAATATATCAGCAGGTTTTTACTTTGTAATCTAACCGCAGCAAAAAGTTGTGACAGGGACCCTATTTCCAGCGATGTATCACTCAGTTTACTGGGTGCTACAGTTATTATATAATCACACTTTTCTCAGCTGCAGATCTAGCAGAGCTTGGCATGCTGACCTGTGTACAACCCCGCCCCACCACAGATTGGCCGGTTTCTGTGTCCAATATGTCAGTGCTGGGGGTGTGGTTGGACCAGGAGGCACAAGGCAACTAGTCCTGCAGTGATAATCTCCTGCTGATAAAACAGTGATTGCATTGGAACAGGAAAACACAGGCCAGTAAGTGACACATCCCTGTAATCAGGGTCTTTGCCTCTACATCATGCGACTATTCCCTTTAACCCTCATGTACCAAAATGATGTGTAATGGAAAATAATGAAGAGCAACTTAATACATCAACTCTTATTCAACGTAGGGATCCTACTAATATGTCCAAAAATATTTAATAGACTCAATTTAGCTTCCTTTCAACCGATTCAGTGGGAAAATCAGAATAACTATGAATTTGCTTTGCAAGCCACAAAGCTAAAATATTATTTCCCCTAAATTATAAAGTTGAGATACAAGGGTTGTAAGTATCTTCCGAAAAATCTGGTTGCATCTGTCCAGAGGTTGTTGTGGTATTTACTTCAATAAAGCGGAGCTGCAATGCCAGGCTCAATAGGTGAGGATTGGACTGCTTTTATAAAAAAAAATAAATGAAAATGAAAATGAATATATATCCCTTTCATGATGATTAGTCACCAGACATAGGACGTCATATGAGAAGGAAGTCTGAAAGAATCAATGGACATTAACCATAATACTGGGAATACATAGGAATGTGGATGGAGGATAGCGGGACTGGAGATAAAGTACGGACTATGGGGCAGGGATTTTCATGGATCGTCAATAATCTCTTTAAAAGTGTTTAAGATTAGCTTCGTAAATGGCTGATAACGGAAAAATAACTTGCAATCAGCTGTATTTGCGAAAGAAGCACATTTGTTCTGCCTGCTTGCATTATACTAGTAGAGCCTCGTACTCAGCACAATCAATGTCCTACTTTTGCAGTGTTGGGTATTTGCTTTCCCTTCAGAAGTCGGTGGAGATAAATCTTCCTCTTATTTTGAGATTTATTGCCACCCATATTTATGTTCATATCTGTCACTAGAATTGTGAGGAGATAAATGACTCTCATAGAATCTCCGTATAACCGCACAATGGATAGAAATACAGAATTGTTGCCCACACTTCACGTGGAGGATCCCTTTATCCCTTTAAAATCACTCACCAGTAACAAAAAGATGGTACATACTGTATGTGATCGCCATTTCTGATCCAGTAAGTCCTCATCTAATCAATGTCTTCAGTAGATCAAAACACAGCGGCAGAGATTATAAGAGTTAAATTACTGAAATTTAACTTAAAGGGGAAGTTCACTAAAAGTTGTACACACTGTAAAATTGTCCAGGGACCAGTCTGAATAGAGCAAACTGTGTAAGCAAATATTCCCAGTCATTCGGCGGCGCAATGCTCGGACTGGCCGGCCGCTCTCCGGACCCGAGCTTGACAGTTCCATGTATTTCTATGCAACTGTCATGTGGGGACGGGAGAGTGACCGGCCAGTCCGAGCAGGACTGGGGCTGAAATTCAACGATGGCTTTTGAAACCACACAGGCCCATGCTGTCCCTGTTTCCAAGCACCAGATGGGATATATTACTAATATTACCCTGGATGGAGGAAAGACAGATTTACTACAAGACCAATATTTCTAACGATACCCATTGCGTGTTGGGGTAAGTGACTGAGTCAGCGACTTTGTGCTCCGTCACAACTCTTTACAGCATGGATGTCTTGAAAACTCAGATTCTGTTAACAACGTATCAGACAAAGCGGCCCATGACCAGACAAGCCCTTCTGGCATTTTCCAGAATTGCCAGATGGCCAGTCCGGCCCTGAGTTCGAGCAATGTGTTCAGATCTCAATTTATTCTGACTGCACCCCTCGGCAAACCTTTAACACTTAAAGTGCCAGCGGTTCCCCAAAAAGTGCAATTCTCCTTTCAGTGGGGTTTAGATCCGCGTCTGACAAATCGTCCAAGTATTCTACATGGAACGTTAACGTGGTCATCCAAGTGTCCATAATTGACGTTCATATGGTCAGTTTTCAATCCAAAAATGTACATGGTGGAATACAGTTTTCTAGCTTAATAATGGAAATGTGTCAGTAAAAATTGGATGCTCTATGGTCGTTCTGTACGGAATCTGATTTTTTTCTCTTGTGCACCCATAAACTTGAGTGGGTGCGATTTATCCGACTCTCGGAGGAGAACAGTGCATTCTGTTCACAGTTGTCATCTGAACAGCCCCGTTTTGTTATATTGGTCAGTGTGCTGTCCGATTTTTACTCGTCTCAGCTGAACGAGCCCTTAAAGATCAAGGTTGATAAAAAAAAAAGATATAAGCTGTACGATTCCAACACATGTTGGCTCCTACATAAATATTTCACGAGCCTCTATGGCTACGTACCAGACACACGATTATTCAGTACTGAGAGTTAAGCGGAGACAGAATCACTACATAATAATACAAATAACACAAACAGAATATCACTATTTTTATATATATAATAGAAACACAATATCATAACAAAAGTAACAAAGCCATAACCTCATGATACAAATGACCATCTTTTTGCCAATCCAATGATCACATTACTCCAGATCCAAATACAACGTCACCAATGTTCCCAATCACAAGTACATGACATCCCAAACATACCAGATATCTGACAGACACAATTTTACAATACGGTAGAAATAATTTTATCCCATCGCAACAGAATAATACACGCGGATAAAGTAAAAAAAACTGAAATTACCTTTACCTGCATGAAGCGTACCCGTGGCCAGCCTCACCAGGTACTGCACAAACTTCAGGATTTCCCTTTTACAGCGTTTCCTACACGTGCTCATCTTATCTTATGGGGCAGAATATTGCAATGTCTCAATGGGTAGAGAAAGGTGAAGAAAAAAGGAAAGTTTTCCCTCTAAAATGCGATGTCCTTATGTTCGGTTATGGGATAGTCGCTGGACAATCTTCTTCATTAGCTGCTTTAAGTAAAATGTAGCACATCAGCAGCGTCAGGAAGCCCACCAGGAGTCAATGTCATTAATGTGCTGCTGCTGAGGAGGAGAACTCCTCTCTGGCTCGCTCCTCCAGGATGACACTCTGCAGACAGCCTGCCTGGCCAGTGATGCTCGTGTGAGGTTAACTGGATATGATACAGGAGAGATTTACTTACATAGTGTTTCCAGTAGAAAATAGGCGCTCACATCAGCCCCAGCAGCAGCCTCCGGGAGGAGCTTCCGACCTGTGTCAGTCCAGGCAGTTCGCAGCCCGTCTCCACGAGCGCTTTATTAATGAATGGGCTCGTAGAGAGAATTGTATGGTCGCCATGGAGCAGCGAGTATACAGTGCCGGCAAAAAAAAAATCTTTACAAGTTCAACGAAACCACAAAATCTTAACATTAAAGTGATTTATTGTAGATATTTAGCTGCAATTAGTGTAAATTCACACTGGGCGTTTTTTCCCTGCATTAAAGAATGAAGCTGCAGCAAAAACGCAGGTTTTGCCAAGTTTTTTGGCGGCGTTTTTGGTGCGCTTTTTCATGTGTTTTTTTCCGTTCAATTATATGCATGAAAAAATGCTGAAAGGAGTGACATGCTCTATGTCTAAAAAACCATGCAAAGCACAAAATACTGATGACAAAAAAACAACAATGTGTGCGTGAGATTTCTGGAATCTCATAGAGATAGTTGGCACTGTAAAATGCAGCTAAAAATTAACATAAAAAAGCATGAAAAAAACGCAGCAAATACGACGAGTGTTTTGTCATGTCACCCTTACATTACCCTTAGCCTTAACCCCTTCACCCCCAAGGGTGGTTTGCACGTTCATGACCGGGCCAATTTTTACAATTCTGACCACTGTACCTTTATGAGGTCATAACTCTGGAACGCTTCCATGGATCCCGGTGATTCTGACATTGTTTTCTCGTGACATATTGTACTTCATGTTAGTGGTAAAATTTCATTCAAATAACTTGCGTTTATTTGTGAGAAAAACGGAAATTTGGCGAAAATTTTGAAAATTTCGCAATTTTCCAACTTTGAATTTTTATGCCCTTAAATCACAGAGATACGGCACACAAAAAACTTGATAACTAACATTTCCCACATGTTTACTTTACATCAGCACAATTTTGGAACCCAAATTTTTTTTTGTTAGGAAGTTATAAGGGTTAAAAGTTGACCAGCGATTTCTCATTTTTACAACACCATTTTATTTTTAGGACCACATCACATTTGAAGCCACTTTGAGGGGTCTATATGATAGAAAATACCCAAAAGTGACACCATTCTAAAAACTGCACCCCTTAAGGTGCTCAAAACCACATTCAAGAAGTTTATTAACCCTTTAGGTGCATCACAGGAATTTTTTTGAATATTTAAAAAAAATGAACATCTAACTTTTTTTCACAAAAAAAAATTCAGATTCAATTTTTTTATTTTACCAAGGGTAACAGGAGAAATTGGACTGCAAAAGTTATTGTGCAATTTGTCCTGAGTACACTGATACCTGATATGTGGGGGGGAACGACTGTTTCGGCGCATGGCAGAGCTCAGAATGGAAGGAGCGCCGTTTGACTTTTTCAATGCAAAATTGGCTGGAATTCAGATCGGACGCCATGTCATGTTTGGAGAGTCCCTGATGTACCTAAACAGTGGAAACCCCCTACAAGTGACCCCATTTTGGAAACTAGACCCCCAAAGGAACTTATCTAGATATGTGGTGAGAACTTTGAACCCACAAGGGCTTTACAGAAGTTTATAACGTACAGCGGTACAATTAAAAAATCATATTTTTTCCACAAAAATGATCTTTTCACCCCAATTTTTATTTTCCCAAGGGTAACAGGACCCTAAAAGTTATTGTGCAATTTGTCCTGAGTACGCTGATACCCCACATGTGGGGGTAAACCACTATTTGGGCGCATGGCAGAGCTCGGAAGGGAAGCAGCGCCATTTGACGTTTTTGGCTGGAATTGAGATCGGACACCATGTCGCGATTGGAAAACCCCTGATGTACCAAAACAGTGGAAACCCCCCACAAATGACACCATTTTGGAAACTAGACCCCCTAAGGAACTTATTTAGATGTGTGGTGAGAACTTTGAACCCCCAAGGGCTTCACAGAAGTTTATAACATTAAGCCGTACAATTAAAAAATCATATTTTTTCCACAAAAATGATCTTTTCACCCTCAATTCTTATTTTTCCAAGGGTAACAGGATCCTAAAAGTTATTGTGCAATTTGTCCTGAGTACGCTGATACCCCATATGTGGGGGTAAACCACTATTTGGGCGCATGGCAGAGCTCAAAAGGGAAGCAGCGCCATTTGACGTTTTTGGCTGGAATTGAGATCGGACACCATGTCGCGATTGGAAAACCCCTGATGTACCTAAACAGTGGAAACCCCCCACAAATGACACCATTTTGTAAACTAGACCCCCCAAGGAACTTATCTAGATGTGTGGTGAGCACTTTGAACACCCCAGTGCTTCACAGAAGTTTATAACGCCCGGGCGTGAAAATAAAAAATTCGTACTTTTTCCACAAACATGATCTTTTAGTCACCATTTTTTTATTTTCCCAAGTGTACCAGGAGAAATTGGACCCCAAAAGTTGTTGTCCAATTTGTCCTGAGTATGCTGATACCCCATATGTGGGAGAAAACTACTGTATGGGCACACGTCGGGGCTCGGAAGGGAAGTAGTGACGTTTTGGAATGCAGACTTTGATGGAATGGTCTGCGGGTGTCATGTTGCCTTTGGAGAGCCCCAAATGTACCTAAACAGTGGAAACCCCCACAAATGACCCCATTTTGGAAACGAGACCCCCTAAGGAACTTATCTAGATGTGTGGTGAGCACTTTGAACCCCCAAGGGCTTCACAGAAGTTTATAATGCCCGGGCATGAAAATAAAAAATCGTATTTTTTCCACAAACATGATCAATTAGTCCCCAACTTTTTTATTTTCCCAAGGGTAACAGGAGAAATTGAACCCCAAAAGTTGTTGTCCAATTTGTCCTGAGTACGCTGACGCCCCATATGTGGGAGAAAACTACTGTATGGACACACGTCGGGACTCGGAAGGGAAGTAGTGACGTTTTGGAATGCAGACTTTGATGGAATGGTCTGCGGGTGTCATGTTGCCTTTGGAGAGCCCCTAATGTACCTAAACAGTGGAAACCCCCACAAATGACCCCATTTTGGAAACGAGACCCCCTATGGAACTTATCTAGATGTGTGGTGAGCACTTTGAACCCCCAAGGGCTTCACAGAAGTTTATAATGCCCGGGCATGAAAATAAAAAAATCTGTATTTTTTCCACAAACATGATCAATTAGTCCCCAATTTTTTTATTTTCCCAAGGGTAACAGGAGAAATTGGACCCCAAAAGTTGTTGTCCAATTTGTCATGAGTACGCTGACACCCCATATGTGGGAGAAAACTACTGTATGGACACACGTCGGGGCTCGGAAGGGAAGCAGTGACATTTTGGAATGCAGACTTTGATGGAATGGTCTGCGGGTGTCATGTGCGTTTGGAGAGCCCCTGATGTACCTAAACTATTGAAACTCCCCACAAGTGACCCCATTTTGGACACTAGGCCCCCCACGGAACTTATCTAGATGTGTGGTGAGCACTTTGAACCCCCAAGTGCTTCACAGAAGTTTATAACGCTCGGACGTGAAAATAAAAAAATCATTTTTTTCCACAAAAATGATATTTTTGCCCCCAATTTTTTATTTTCCTAACGGTAACAGGAGAAATTGGACCCCAAAAATTTTTTTGCAATTTGACCTGAGTAGGCTGATACCCTACATGTGGGGGTAAAACACTGTTTGGGCGCATGGCAGAGCTTGGAAGGGAAGGAGCACCATTTGACTTTTTCAACTCAGAATTGGCTGGAATTGAGATCAGACGCCATGTTGCATTTGGAGAGCCCCTGATGTGCCCAAACAGTGGAAACCCCCAATTCTAACTCCAACCCGAACCCCAACACACCCCTAACCCTAATCTCAGCCCTAACCCTAACCCTAGCCCTAACCCTACCCTAACCCTAGCCCTAACCCTAACCCTAATGGAAAAATGGAAATAAATACATTTTTTAAATTTTATTATTTTTCCCTAACTAAGGGGGTGATAACGGGGGGTTTGATTTACTATTTATGGCAGTTTTTATGTTTGGCGGCTGTCACACGCTATAAGACGCTTTTTATTGTAAAAATAATTTTTGCATCACCACATATTGAGAGCTATAATTTTTCCGTATATGAGGTCTTATTTTTTGCGGGATGAGTTGACGTTTTATTGGTACCATTTTTGGGCATGTGCCATTTTTTGATCGCTTTTTATTCCGATTTTTGGGATGCAGAATGAACAAAAACCAGCGTTTCATGAATTTCTTTTCGGGGAGTGCGTTTATACCGTTCCGCATGCGGTAAAATTGATAAAGCACTTTTATTCTTCGGGTCAGTACGGTTACAGAGATACCTTATTTAGGTCTTTTTTTATGTTTTGTCGGTTTTATGCAATGAAAACCATTTTATATAAATAATAATTATTTTTGCATCGCTTTATTCTGCGAGCTATAACTTTTTTATTTTTTCGCTGATGATGCTGTGTGGTGGCTCGTTTTTTGCGGGACAAGATGACGTTTTCAGCGGTACCATGGATATTTATATGCGTCTTTTTGATTGCGCGTTATTACACTTTTTGTTTGGCGGTATGATAATAAATCATTATTTTTTGCTTCGTTTTTTATTTTTATTTTTTAAGGGGTTCGCTAAAGGGGATAACTAATGGGATAGTTTTATAGGGCATGTCGTTACGGATGCGGCGATACCTAATATGTGTACTTTTATTGTTTTTTTTTATTTCTAAAAAATGGATTTATTTGGGGGGGAATATTTTTTTTTTTTTTCTAATTTATTTGGCGATTTTTTTAAATTTATTTTAACACTTTTTTTTATTTTTTTTTTTTACTTTATTAAATAGTCCCAGGTGGGACATCACTGTCCTGTGACAGATCGCTGATCTGTAACATCACAGATCACTGTGACAGATCAGCGATCTGTCACAGGCACTGCAGAAGGCTTCCTCATGCCTGCGCTTTGCAGGCACTGAGGAAGCCAGCTTCCTGCAGGCCCCCGAAGGCCCCCGTCGCCATCTTGGATTCGGGGGCCTGCAGGAAAGGAGCCCCCCGCAGCAGCGCTGCACATTGCGCTGCCGTGGGGGGCTCAGGGAAGCACGGAGGGAGCCCCCTCCCTGCCGATGCTTCCCTTTTACCCCCGGAACACCGTGATCATGTTTGATCGCGGTGTGCAAGGGGTTAACGTGTCGGGGGCGGTCCGTGACCGCCCCTGACACATTGTGCCGGGTGTCAGCTGTGATAATCAGCTGACACCCGGCCGCGATTAGCGGCGCTCACCACGTGGGCGCCGCTGATCGCGGTAGACGTACTATCCCGTCCATGGGCATAGGGGCCCGGGTCCCATGGACGGGATAGTACATCTGATGTCAGGAAGGGGTTAAACTACTAACACTGACCTACAAAGCTATCCATAACCTTTATCCTCCGTATATTTCCGAACTAATCTCTCAATATCTTCCCTCACATAATCTCCGGTCTTCCCAAGACCTCCTTCTCTCCTCCTTCGCTCCTCACCCAATCGCCTCCAAGACTTCTCCTGAATATCCCCCATCCTCTGGAATTCTTTGCCCCAAAACATCCGGTTATCCACCACATTTGGATCCTTCAAACGGAACCTGAAAACCCATCTCTTCAAAAAAGCCTACAACCTGTAATGACCACACTGCCACCTCAACACCATCGGAGCTATTGCAACCCCCGATCTAGTGTCTCCTTCCCCATAATCCTGTAGAATGTAAGCCAACAAAGGCAGGGTCCTCTTCCCTCTGTATCAGTCTGTCATTGTTAGTTTAGTTTACTGTAAGTGATATATATTTATTTTGATGTAACCCCATCTAATGTACAGCACCATGGAATTAATGGTGCTATATAAATGAATAATAATAATAATAATAATAATAATAGGCAAGTAGGCCAGTTTTGCTATTAGACAGTTTTTTATTTTCTCCCCCATTGTGTGCAGGGAAATCATGATGTGGTTTTTATAAGTAAAGGGTTTTTTTGCCGCACAAGTGTAAAGATTTTATTGCCGGCGTTGTACACTGGAATAAAACCAGGATCTAAGATTTATGTAAAGAAAGTTCAAAGATTTTTTTTCCACCTATCCCTCGTGGTCTGCCTTTCAGCCCCGCTTTAGTCCTCTGCTTTCTGGTGCGGTGTCCTCCTTCAACTGTTGGCATCTTCATTGCTGACAAAGTCCAACATCACCCTGATGTCACGACACACGGACATAAGAAGAGGCCACACCAGCGCAAAAAAAAGACCACCAGAGCAAAGATGAATGATGGGACAGGTCAGGATATATTTTTGATTTTAAACCCCTTCCCAGCCATCTGTAATCCAAAAATATGTCAGCTGGTGGCCACCATTTTTTGGGATTCCTAACAAAGCAAATCACAAAACAATCAGATCTGGCCAAACTCTAGTTTTTTTAAAACTTCAAGGTGAATTTTATTTGGTTTCAATGAATTTGGTAGCCTCTATGGAAAACCCATGGAGATCTATTTCTTCTTACACGCTGGCTGTATTTCGCATCCTGATCTTATATCAACTAAAAGACTGGACTCCACATTGATAGCATTTCACTAATATATAGTAGAAAACCATCAGGTGGAAACACAGATTTGTGCTACTGTTGGATTTTGCTCACAGAGTATTGCCTAGAGTTGACATCCCATAGGAAAAGCTGAGTTGTGAGAAGTAGGTCTTTGCAAATTTTCATCTTCTAGAAAAAAATGTTTCCATTCACTGACAGTAAAGGGGGTCACAAGGTGAATTTGGCCGTTGCACAGATCAAGCAGCCAAAAATGTCTCTATATTTCTACAACATCTGAGCATAATGCAGGTGTTGGAATATGTTTGGCACAACAACTCCATTCCTGTCTATGAGTGTTTAGTTGCTAGATTTGTATGCTGTTTATAAAGTTAGAACAAAAAAAAACTCCCAGAGGCTCACACAGGGAGATCATGTGACTTTATTTCCTGTTTTCCCTGTGTCTGTGTATGAGAGAAGCAGCCTGCTGTAGATGCTGCACAGATAGAGACACAAAAATGATTTATTGCTGATCTATTAAACTCATCATATATTGTTCCTGATTGTTCCAGAATAAAGAGGCTCTCTTGTCACATGCTTGGAGAGTATCCTGAATAATCCGCTGCCAACAGCAGGAGAATGAGGTCACATTGCCTTTCCTACGGTACTGCAGCAACCAAAAGTCACAAATGTCGGACCCAATTTGATTTTTTGTGACTTGCTTGTTATAGTTGTGTTTCTCGGGTAGCTACCAAATGACCCCATTTAGCCGCATCACACTCTATATATCTTCAGCTTCATAGAATCATGCAGATGAACGTGGTCACATTGCATTCCACAGAGTACTGCAGCAGCCAAAAGTTGTAATAAGTTGGATCCGACTGAATTTTTTGCAGCTTGCTTGTCATAGTTATTGTACCCTAGTGGCCACCAAGTGACCCCATTCTGCCGTAGGACACTGACATGCAGCAGGAGCATACGGAAGGTTTTTGGCTGTTTGATTTGTATCCCCGCCAAAGTCGAAATCTAGCACCATCTTAAGAAGTAGAGGGCTGGAAAATTGCAAAAAAAATGCAAGTTTGGCATATATTTTCACATAACAGTTCACAAGAAATAAAGGCATATTCTCAAATGATGCATTATGCCATTATTTATTAATTTCTGGGGTTCTGAACTTCAGCAAACCAACTAATCCGGAAAATGAAGGAATGCTGCGTCCCCTGTATAGATTTTTCTGTGCACAGGACATTGCCAGTCACAGGCTGCAGCTCGGCTCTGTTGACTGGGGCGGGATACAGTTACCTGCAAAGCTTCCCCGCATTCATTCTCAGCACAGTGAGAATCCCAGAGGACTAAATTGTGAGGGAGCTACACCCACGCAGGTCACATATAACCGATGATGCGAGTTGGCCAGGAGTTTTTATTGACAGAAACATGGTAGGGAATAAGTACAAGAGACAGCGGGATATCAGGCACCCAGTCTTATGAATGTTTCCTTTACAACTTGAAGCATTTTCCACACAGTTTCCTTTCTTCCTTCTTTTCTCTATCTTCATCTTTCCTCTTTACTTTCTCTTCTTATCCTCTGTTTCCACTGTTTCTCAGTACTTCACCAAACCTCAGCTCACCACTACAGTCCTGTTTAGCACGAGTCATTTACTCAACCCACGGTTCTCTCCTCTTAACGACTAGAGGTATTTTTTAGTTTTGCATTTTCATTTTTTGCTCCCCTTCTTCCCAGAGCCATACCTTTTTTTTAAATTTTTTGGTTAAAATGGCCATGTGAGGGCTTGTTTTTTTGCGGAACAAGTTGTACTTTTGAACTACACCATTGGTTTTACCATATCGTGTAACAGAAAACGGGAAAAAAAATTCAAGTGCGGTGAAATTGCAAAATAAAAGTGCAATCCCACACTTGTTCTTTGTTTGGCTTATTTGCTAGGTTCACTAATTGCTAGAACTGACCTGCCATTATGATTCTCCAGGTCATTACGAGTTCAAAGACACCAAACATGTCTTGGTTCTTTTTTATCTAGGTGGTGAAAAAAAATTCCAAAGTTTGCAAAAAAAAAATATTGCCAGTTTTTGAGACACGTAGCATCTCAATTTTTTTTTTCGGGATCTGCGGCCAAGTGAGGGCTTATTTTTTGCATGCCAATCTGATGTTTTTATTGATACCATTTTGGTGCAGATACGTTCTTTTGATCGCCCGTTATTGCATTTTATTGCAATGTTGCAGCAACCAGGAAAATGTAATTCTGCTGTTTTGATTTTTTTCATGCTATGCCATTTACCGATTGGATTAACTCTTTTTATATATCGATAGATCGGGCGATTCTGAACGCGGCAATACCAAATATGTGTATATTTGATTTTTTTTTGTTTTATTTTGAATGGGGAGAAAGGGGGGTGATTTGAACTTTTATATATTTTTTTAAAATATTTTTAAAAACCTTTTTTTTACTTGCTTTAATAGTCTCCATGGGAGACTAGAAGCTGCAGTTGTCCGATCGCCTCTGCTCATACAGGGCTGCAGTCCTTCTCTATGTAGCACAAATGCTCACTTGCTATGAGCGCTGACCACCAGACAATGACAACCACAGGGGTCTTCTCCTGAACCCAGGTTGTCATGCCAACTCATCGGTGACCCGCGGTCATGTGACACGGGTGCCGATGAGAGGAGGTAATGACGCGCTTCCTGCGCGTGCATGTTAGATGCCACTGTCAGATCAACTGTCATGTCCCAGAAAAGGTGCGGGCTCATCGCTGGGGCCTGCACCAAACATAGTCGGTCATTGGATGTTAAGGGGGCTGGGAGCCAATATGGCTGGTACTTATCTTCTCTAATGCTGACACTCTGGAACTCCTGCCCGAGACAATCTATTCATCTCACGTACTCAGTCCTGTCCAGACCCGTTAACTCTTGGAGTTATAAACTCTAGGCCTTTCTGCTAGGCATCCTCTCCCAGGACCCATCTCTGGTACATCACTTTGTTAGTCACTTCTCCTCCGGTTCTTGCTTTCTCTTTCCTTCAGTTTCCTCCCACTTTAGGGACACCCCATAATGCCGCACTTCTCACATTGAACCTTAGGTCCCTGTTTCTATTTACTCAAGGCCTTATCTAACTCATTACCAGGAAATTCTCTTCCCTTCAACTTAGCTCCTCCAACTGTGGGCTAGTCCCAAACTTATCTCTATCTGACCCTCTTAACTATCTGTTGCTGGGCAGAACACAGCCTCATCTCCAACAACACAGGTCACTACACATATAAACATCATCAATGCATATCACTATTGTTATTACACATTATAACAATATACTGTACTTGTTTCTTTAAGGGCAGCACGTGGGCAATATGTCCATCTCCTTATATCACAAAGTTAAAAATAAATATTACTGAGAGACAGCTGAACAGACTAGAAGTTGCACTGCTGTAAAGTATGGGTGCATATCGGAGGCATATAAATCTTAGGCTAAGTTCACACGACCATATTTTCATTCTGAGTGCTGTCCATGGAAAATATTGACAGCACACAGACTACTATTATTCCGTAGGGCTGCTCAGATGACTATTTTTTTTTTTTACTCTGATCGAATATATATGAGACAAAAATTGCAGCATGCACGAGTCTCTTCCATATTTCAGATGAGACCTCCCTATTCAAGTCTATGCATGCGAAAAAAAATCGGATCCCAATCGAACCAACCCTATAACATCCGATTCTTATGGAAACATTGCAATTTTTTTCATAGAATACTGTATTTTTTCTTGAAATGGTTAATAAAAACTGATGTATAAAAACGGAGGCTTTATGGATCACAAAACAGATGAAAAATTGTCCGTTTTTTGTGGATAAAAATCATATGATTTTTTCATTCGCTCTTACGAACTTAGCCTTATTGTTATGAATGGGTCACTGAGGAGGAGAGCAGGTCCAGGCTAAGCCACAGAAAACCAGAGAGGTTGGTGACTAAGCGGATTGCAGACCCCTGATCCTATCCACACAACTAGCAGTAGCCGTGGAGTGTACCTACGATGATCCTAGATGCCTCGGCACAGCAGGAGAGCTAACTAAGCCTAAAGCAAGAAAGGGTAAATCTAAACTTCCCCAGAGCAGACCCCAAAGGAATAGATAGCCCCCAAACATATATTGTCAGTGAGACAAGATGAAAACACAAACACAGGCAGAAAAATAGACTGAGCAAATGATGGGGCCCACACTGACTAGACAGTTGATTGGTCTAGGACAGCCCCCAGTGAAAGATCCATGAGGTGCTTTACTGTGACTGGAACGAAGGCACAGGTACCCGGGCCTGGAGATAGTGTGAAGAAGCTGCGGTGCGTGTTTGGTGGTCGTCAGGAGGACGACAAAATAAACCTGGAACTGTTACAACTGGATTCTGTCTCCGCCTAGTCCTTACGTCATCTGGTGTCCGTGTCATCTGGTCGTGGTAAGCAGTGGTCCACCCCCTATCCCGGCCCTTACCACACAGTCATTCTCTGAGAGACAGGAAGATCGGAAATAAAATCCATTGAGATATGAGTCCATGGCCTCCTGGGCACCGACAGGGGCATCAACAACCCACTAGAATGAGAACAGGCAGGGGTGGATTAAGGGTAGCCAGGGCCCTGGGCTGTTCAGACTCTGTGGGCCCCCCGGTCATGTGACGGGGTCATGTGACGGGGTCATCATATAACTGAAACAGATTATTCCACAAAAAGATTTGCTGAGTGAAACTATAACCTGTCAAACATCCATTGATCTAGTCAATTTACCCTTCAGTTAGGAAGAAAAAAAAAATTGCACCAGGTGCCACCCACTCGATCGGATTAACCTGTTCCAATGTGCAAGGCTCCACCCCTCCCCCAATCAGCTGCGCCTCTTCCAGTACATGGGGGTCCAGTAGCCCAATAAATCAATAAAGATAAAACAGGTTCCTCTAAATCGCAATCAGGGCCAGTTTTAGGCAAAGTGGGGCCCTAGGCAAAGTTTATAATGGGGCCCCAAATGCTAACATATTGCACATCACACAGAAGCATTTCAGTTGTATTTACATGCGCTGAGTTCAGGCCGCTAACGAGTGTGATCGACAAGACGGAAATCGTTCAACACTTGTTTCCTGGCCTCTTTCCACCGTCTGAGAAAGAATGATGGCGACAGAACGATCACTAATGGATCAATCTGTCCCCATACAGTATCATGTTATCAGCAGCACATCAACAGTTTACACCCCATAGTCCTCCATATACAGTAATATAATGTGCTCCATAGTCCTCCATATAGTATAATACACTCCTCAGTCCTCCATATAGTATAATACACTCCACATTGTCCTCCATATAGTATAATACACTCCCTATAGTCCTCCATATAAAGCCACCATTAGAATATAATGTAGCCCAGAATAGAATATAATACAGCCCACCTCCCAATAGAATATAATGTAGCCCCCCATATTATATAACACAGCCTCCCACATAGAACATAATGTACCCCCCATGGTGTATAACACAGCCTCATGGTATACAGCACCACATGGTATACAGGCAGCGGCACATGGTATGCAGGCAGCGGCTAATGGTATACAGCACCACATGGTATACAGCACCACATGGTATACAGGCAGCGGCACATGGTATGCAGGCAGTGGCACATGGTATACAGCACCACATGGTATACAGGCAGCGACACATGGTATACAGCACCACATGTTATACAGGCAGCGGCACATGGTATACAGGCAGCGGCACATGGTATGCAGGCAGCGGCACATGGTATACAGCACCACATGGTATACAGGCAGCGGCACATGGTATACAGCACCATATGTATTTGCAATAAATGGAAGCCAGAGCTGCAATGTGTGCATTACACCACAGTGACTGTATACACTAACTTTACCAGGCTTATGACACAAAGCAGAGCGCTAGTAAGTGGCCATGTACCCCAATCACACAGAATGACTGCCATGCAGCCACAGCCCCAGCAATGGACACAGTGAGATGCTTACACTTCCGCTGAGCGCCGGTGAAGGGTGCGGAGCAGCTACTGAGGTGTCATACATGTCTGTTGTGAGTTCATTCTCAGGTTAACCAGTTGTGAGTTCCAATTCTGGACTCCCTCTGGTGGTGACGGGAGGTGGTGCAGCTGGTTTGATCGGTGGAGATCTGCCACCTGAGAATGAGGATGATGATTGGATCTCAGGATTCTCAGATTGGATTTAAGACAGCCGACGCCCTATTCAGTTGCTGGTGATTCCTTCTGGCTTGTCAGCTCTTGGTTTTCAGCTCTGTTCCAGTCATCTAAAGCTAAGTTTTTCTGCTAATGTTCACACTTGATTTTGTTGGTCTATTCAGTTTTTTTGTGTGGTCTGTCAGCCCTGGCTGGGGGCTGAGCTGAATTTCCACTCTTATTTATCAGTATTTTGCCAATTGGCTTTTTGTCCCTTACTAGTTTGGTCTCTTTTTGCTCTGTCTCAGAATATTTCAGAGTGCTGATATAGTGGGAGAAGTCTAGTGACTTCAGGGTTAATTTTGCTATCAGAAGTATTGGACATTATTTTTGTTGGGTTTTTTGCAGGTTGCAGACAGTGTCTTCCCTTACCTTTCCTGTCTAGTTTGTTTGGGCCCCATCATTTGCTCAGCTTATTTTCCTGCCTGTGTTTGTGCCTTCATCTTGTTTCACCGTCAATACATGTGTGGGGGCTATCTATTCCTTTGGGGTCTGCTCTGTGGCAGTTAGTTTTCCCTTTTCTTGCTTTAGGCTTATGTAGTCCTCCGGCCGTGACGAGGCGTCTAGGTTCATCGTAGGCACGCTCCACGGCTACCGCTAGTTGTGTGGTAAGATCAGGGATCTGCAATCTGCATAGTTACCAACCACTCTGGTTTCCTGTGGCTTAGCTTGTTTTGTTTTTTTCTCCTTGGTGACCCATTCATAACACATCTCCCTCCCTGATTACTACAATCCCTTCCCGCCTCTGCATTCAAGTTTAGTATCTACTGTCTACAGCAGCGGTCCGCCCACCTGAGATGCAAAGCACCATGGGAACTGTAGTGTCCCAGAACGTCCCAAGCAGTATGGTTCCAAGGCAGAGGAGACTACAATTCCTGCAATGCAATTGGGCAGCGTGGAACAATGCATGCGTAAAGTGTGCAGCTTGATTAAATGAGTCAGCTTTTTCATTTAAAGAGACAGCGTCCCAGGTAACCAGTATAGGTCAGCTGTAAAGTTGCACGTCCTGAAGCCAGTGGCAGATTATAATGGAGCAATTTACCCTGGGCTGGTGGGCCCCCCCACACCACAGGGCCCTGGGCTATCCCCAGATTGACCTCATTATAATCCGCCACTGAGAACAGGGCGTGGACCAAGAACAAGTCCCACAGGACTGCACAAAATTCCTGACATCACGAGATAAGGCAGGCCATCAAAACGACCGACTCACAAAATCTCTGGTACCAAAAATACCTGGATGACCAGCCAACACGGAGCAATGAATATCAGACATTACTCTTTTCCTCCACTGGTTAGGGACATATAATTTTCCCATAGGGCAACGTTCAGGTTTGTCCTTCTGAAATTCCTCCAGGGCACATCTCAAATCAGGTGAAATAGCGGAAAGAACTACACCCTCATTTAGAATGGTAGTAAGCTCGGTCACATCAAGAGAATCTGCAAAGAAACTCCTAGAAAGGGCGTCCTCCTTAACATTCTTAGTGCCTGGAAGAAAAGAGACCGCAAAATTAAAACGCGTGAAAAACAAGGCCCTCCTAGCCTGTCTAGGATTCAAGCGTTTGGCTGATTCAAGATAAATCAAATTCTTGTGGTCGGTGAGGACCACAACTTGATGTCTAGCTCCCTCCAACCAATGTCTCCACTCTTCAAATACCCATTTCATGGCCAACAATTCCCGATTCCCCACGTCATAGATGCGTTCAGATGGGGACAATTTTCGAGAACAGAAGGCACAGGGATTCATCTTAGAAGTCACCGGATCTTTTTGGGACAAAACGGTTCCTGCACCAATCTCAGAAGCATCTACCTCCACCTGAAATGGGAGTGAGACATCGGTTGCCGTAGAACTGGAGCAGAAGTGAATCTCCGCTTAAGCTCCTGAAATGCCGAGACTGCCTCTGGAGACCAATTCACCACATCAGCGCCCTTTTTGGTCAAATCAGTCAGTGGTTTAACAATACCAGAAAAATTACTTATAAATTTACGGTAGAAATTAGCAAAACCCAAAAACTTCTGGAGAGCCTTCAAAGAAGTGGGCTGAACCCAATCATAAATGGCCTATATCTTGGCCGGGACCATTTCAATAGCAGACGGGGACAAAATGAATCCCAAAAATGAAATCCTCTGTACACCCTTAACATACAGAGAATTTTCCCTCAAAATCCGGAACACAGTCCGGACATGTTCCACATGAGAATTCCAATCACTGGAAAAGATCAAAATATCATCAAGATAAATGATCAAATGATCAAAAACTTATCCACAAAGTCCTGGAAAATATCGTTCATAAAAGACTGGAAGACAGAAGGGGCATTAGTGAGCCCAAAATGTCCCTCCGGAGTATTAAATGCCGTCTTCCATTCATCCCTGTGCTTGATGCGAATAAGATTATACGCCCCCTGAGGTCAAGCTTGGTAAACCAACAGGCACTTTTAAATCTGGAAAATAAATCAGAAATCAGGGGTAACGGGTACTGATATTTAACAGTGATTTTGTTAAGGGAACGATAGTCAATACATGGCCTTAATGAACCATCTTTCTTGGCCACAAAAAAAACCCAGCACCTAAAGGTGAATAGGATGGTCTAATATGACCCTTCTCCAACGACTCCTTGATATACAGTCATATGTAAAAGTTTGGGCACCCCAATTAATGTTAACCTTTTTTCTTTATAACAATTTTGGTTTTTGCAACAGCTATTTCAGTTTCATATATCTAATAACTGATGGACTCAGTTATATTTCTGGATTCAAATGAGGTTTATTGTACTAACAGAAAATGTGCAATCTGCATTTAAACAAAATTTGACCGGTGCAAAAGTATGGGCACCCTTATCATTTTCTTGATTTGAACACTCCTAACTACTTTTTACTGACTTCCTGAAGCACTAAATTGGTTTTGTAACCTCATTAAGCTTTGAACTTCATAGCCCGGTGTATCAAATCATGAGAAAAGGTATTTAAAGTGGCCACTTGCAAGTAGTTCTCCTATTAGATTCTCCTATGAAGAGTGGCATCATGGGCTCCTCAAAACAACTCTCAAATGATCTGAAAACAAAGATTATTCAACATAGCTTTTCAGGGGAAGGATACAAAAAGTTGTCTCAGAGATTTAACCTGTCAGTTTCCACTGTGAGGAACATAGTTAGGAAATGGAAGAACACAGGTACAGTTCTTGTTAAGCCCAGAAGTGGCAGGCCAAGAAAAATATCAGAAAGGCAGAGAAGAAGAATGGTGAGAACAGTCAAAGACAATCCACAGACCACCTCCAAAGACCTGCAGCATCATCTTGCTGCAGATGGTGTCACTGTGCATCGGTCAACAATACAGCACACTTTGCACAAGGAGAAGCTGTATGGGAGAGTGATGCGAAAGAAGCCGTTTCTGCAAGCACGCCACAAACAGAGTTGCCTGTGGTATGCAAAAGCACATTTGGACAAGCCAGTTACATTTTGGAAGAAGGTCCTGTGGACTGATGAAACAAAGATTGAGTTGTTTGGTCATACAAAAAGGCGTTATGCATGCGCTGTATTGTTGACCGATGCACAGTGACACCATCTGCAGCAAGATGATGCTGCAGGTCTTTGGAGGTGGTCTGTGGATTGTCCTTGACTGTTCTCACCATTCTTCTTCTCTGCCTTTCTGATATTTTTCTTGGCCTGCCACTTCTGGGCTTAACAAGAACTGTACCTGTGTTCTTCCATTTCCTAACTATGTTCCTCACAGTGGAAACTGACAGGTTAAATCTCTGAGACAACTTTTTGTATCCTTCCCCTGAAAAGCTATGTTGAATAATCTTTGTTTTCAGATCATTTGAGAGTTGATTTGAGGAGCCCATGATGTCACTCTTTATAGGAGAGTCAAATAGGAGAACTACTTGCAAGTGGCCACTTTAAATACCTTTTCTCATGATTTGATATACCTGGCTATGAAGTTCAAAGCTCAATGAGGTTACAAAACCAATTTAGTGCTTCAGGAAGTCAGTAAAAAGTAGTTAGGAGTGTTCAAATCAAGAAAATGATAAGGGTGCCCATACTTTTGCACCGGTCAAATTTTGTTTAAATGCAGATTGCACATTTTCTGTTAGTACAATAAACCTCATTTGAATCCAGAAATATAACTGAGTCCATCAGTTATTAGATATATGAAACTGAAATAGCTGTTGCAAAAACCAAAATTGTTATAAAGAAAAAAGGTTAACATTAATAGGGGTGCCCAAACGTTTACATATGACTGTAAGATCGTATAGCATCATGTTCGGGTACCGATAAATTGAAAAGCTGACCCTTGCGAAATTTACACCTGGGCATTAACTCAATTGCACAGTCATAACTCCTATGAGGAGGCAAAGACGCAGACTTAAGGTACTGTCACACTTAGCGATGCACCAGAGATATGACGCGGTCAGGATTGCTAGTGCATCGTTAAGTGGTCGCTAGTGAGCTGCCACACAGGCAGATCTCACCAGCGACATAGCAGCGGTCGGGGGTCGTACCTTACATGTCAGACGAGGCGATCCTGACGTCCTCCCGCCCACATCCATGTGTCGCTCGTCGGTGCCACAGGAAGCCCAGCAGGCAGCTGACGACGAGAAACGGTCCAGGACGTTCTCGCGCGATCAGCAATAATCAGCGGGGGAGCCGGTCGGAGGTAAGAATCACACATAGCGATATGACTAGCAATATCGCTGCTACGTCACAAAAACCAGTGACGTTATAGCGATATTGCTTAGTGTGACAGGCCCTTAACTCTCACTAAATACATCAGAAAAATCAGCCAAATAGTCAGGAATATCATGAGACTGGGGAGAGGTGGAGAAAACAGGAGTGTCACTAAGAACACACTGACAACCCCAACTCACCACAGACACAGATTTCCAATCCAAAACAGGATTATGAGCTTGCAACAAAGGAAAACCCAGAACAAGAGTATCATGCAAATTGTGCAACACCAAAAATTTTCAATTTTCTTGGTGGTCTGGGGCGACCCGCATTATCACCTGGGTCCAAAACTGGGGTTTATTCTCCACCAAAGGAGTAGCATCAATACCCCTCAAAGGGATAGGCGTCCACAGGGGTATCATGGGAAAACCACAACGTTTAGCAAAGTCCAAATCCATCAGATTCAAAGCTGCTCCTGAATCTACAAAAGCCTTAGCGGAAAATGTAGACAAGGAGCAGATCAGGGTAATTGCCAAAAGAAACTTAGGCTGTACACTGCCCACCGCAAATGTGTGCGCAAAACGCTTTTCTCGTTTAGGGCAGACAGAAATAGTATGAGAGGCATCTCCACAGAAAAAACACAGCTTATTACGCCTTCCAAACTCCTGATGTTGCGCCCTAGACAAAACCCTATCACATTGCATGGGTTCAGAAGTTCGTTCGAAAGGCGGCAACGCCTCTCGTGTAGTTTTACGTTCACGTAAACGCCGATTAATTTGACTGGCCAATGACATAGAATCATCTAGACCAGAGGGAACAGGAAATCCCACCATAACATGTTTTATGATTTCTGCCAAACCCTTCCGAAAGAGAGCTGCTAGGCCATCGTCATTCCATTTAGTAAGGACCGCCCACTTTCGGAATTTTTGACAATATAACTGCAGAATCCTGACCCTGGTTCAATGCCAATAAGATTTTCTCACCTTGATCAATAGCATTAGGTTCATCATACAACAACACCAAGGCTTGAAAAAATGCATCCACATTAGCCAGAATAGGATCTCCGGGTGTCAAAGAAAAGGTCCATTCCTGGGGATCGCCGCGCAGCAGGGAAATTACAATTTTAACCTGCTGCACAGAGCTCCCCGATGAGTTAGGTTTCAAAGCAAAAAATAGTTTACAATTATTTTTAAAATTCAAAAATTTAGACCGATCCCCAGAAAACACATCAGGAGTAGGGATTTTTGGTTCAACAGCAGATGATTGAGCGAGATAGGCAGAAATTCCCCACCCTTCACAATTGCTTAGTCTCCATTTAGAGAAAAAAAAAATCTCCTCCTGCAGTCCCAGAAAAAAAGAGGAAAAAATATATATATAAAAAAAAATCCTGACACTTTTTTTTTTTCTTTTTTTTAAATTCTTTCCTTCTTACCAGGTCCAGGCTAAGCCACAGAAAACCAGAGAGGTTGGTACCTAAGCAGATTGCAGACCCCTGATCCTATCCACACAACTAGCAGTTGCCATGGAGCGTACCTACAATGATCCTAGATGCCTCGGCACAGCAGGAGAGCTAACTAAGTCTAAAGCAAGAAAGGGGAAATCTAAACTGCCCCAGAGCAGACCTCAAAGGAATAGATAGCCCCCAAACATATATTGTCAGTGAGACAAGATGAAAACACAAACACAGGCAGGAAAATAGACTGAGCAAATGATGGGGCCCACACTGACTAGACAGGACAGGAAAGGAAAGACACTGTCTGCAATCACGCAAAAACCCTGCAAAAAGTCCGACAAGTCTGATGTAAAAAAACACTGTAGTCACACGACTTCGCTCCCCACTATATCAGCACTCTGGTTCTGAAAGCAGAGCAAAAAGAGACCAATCTAACAGGGGATAAAACAAACTGGCACAAGCAGTAACATATGGGCGGTGATTCAGCACAGCCCCAGCTGGAGCTGGCTGACCCGTACCAAGAAGAGATAGACAAAACCAGATCAAATGCAAACAGAATAGCAAATAAACCACTTAGCTGAACATGCAGGGACAGAGCTGGAGAAATCAGACCTCAAGAGGAACAGGAAGCAAATCACCAGCAGGGCTAAAGGGAAGTTGGCTGTCTTAAATTCCAATCTGAAACCCCAGATCTCCAATTGTCATCATTATTATCAGGTGGCAAGCCTCTGTCAATCAGATCAGCTCCATTACCTCCAGTAACCACCAGAGGGAGCCCAGAAATAGAACTCACAACCCCTCTGTCGATCTGACTAGCTCCACTACCTTCAGTAATAACCAGAGGGAGGCCAGAAAGCGAATTCACAACACTTATACTAGGAGCAGGCAGCCATAGAGTCTCTCATCCAAGAGAATCGGGCCAATTATGCAAAGGACACTCTGATCAAACTCTGTGTGTAATTCTCTCAGATGAGGGAGAAGATGGAGAACACACCTCTCCATTATTAATCCGAATTAATGTCACCTTCCAATAGCAAGGTGATATTAATCCATTCTTATTAACCCATTAGCCAATGCTACAGGGCAATGGGAATAGAGAGACTAAGTGCCAGAAAGGGCGCATCTTATAGATGCGACTTTTCTGGGGTGTCTGGGGGCAGATTTTTGTAGCTGGGGGGGCAAAAACAATGGTCCCTCTCAAGGCTATTAATATCTGCCCTCAATCACTGGCTTTCCCTCTCTGGTTGCGAATTTACTGCGGGAGCCCACACATTTTTTTTCAATGAATTAACCCCTTAATTTAACACCTCCATGTCCCAAATTTTACACACAAACCCTAGTCTAATTATTAGTCAAAGACATATCAAAAAATAAATGAAATGAAATGGTTTACTGTATGTAAACCATGTGTTATTTCATTTCTGGTTTTGGAATGATTTTACAGAAGACGGCAATTGATTTAGCAGCTATTATGCTATGTAGAACTCTATGAAATGTAAATATATAGATATATATATGTCTCAATGACGTGTATATATATATATATATTCCACCTCTCTCTCCCATTCTTCTGAATACCCCATGTGAACTGCATTGTATTTTATATGGTATGCATTGCTGAATTCCACCTCTCTCTCCCATGCTCCTGAATGCCCCATGTGAACTGCATTGTATTTTATATGGTATGCATTGCTGAATTCCACCTCTCTCTCCCATGCTCCTGAATGCCCCATGTGAACTGCATTGTATTTTCTATGGTATGCATTGCTGAATTCCACCTCTCTCTCTCATGCTTCTGAATGCCCCATGTGAACTGCATTGTATTTTATATGGTATGCATTGCTGAATTCCACTCCTCTCTCCCATGCTCCTGAATGCCCCATGTGAACTGCATTGTATTTTATATGGTATGAATTGTTTACCCATCTTCTTGTATCCATAATTATACTCCATTCTTGTTATCTTTGCCACACATCTAAGTGGTCTGTATAACCCCTTCCCTCTTTTATGACCTTTGCTTAACTCTGTGCATTTAGCCTGGGCAGTCACACCCCACTTTCACTCACACCTGATTGTCTTTAGCTGCACATATATTCAGCACCATGGGTCTGCTCCAGATGTAGTCGGCTCCATCTACTTCAAAATCCATACTTCAAAGTACATATTTCTAAGTACAATACTCTGAATTAGACTAGAATTGGACTGGAATTGACTGTAAGGTAACGGACTATAACACCACAACAATGTTTCGCCTTCTTTTTACTGTCACCCCCATACTACTCTATTTCTCCTGCAATCCCTCCACCCAGTAAGGAACTCGTCATTTCCACCTCCATCCTTCCCAGCCATCTCACCTGTTCATCACAACTGTTCCTCCACATACAATCCTTTTTCTCCAGACACACACGGCCACATCATGTCCTATCCTGCTCCCACCTTCTAATGCTCTGTCTCCTACTCCTCATTGCTGGTGACATTTCCCCAAATCCTGGCCCTTCTCAACACATCCCTACACTCACTTCTATCACCCTGCCATGATCCTCTACACGTCTTCACAGCCATGATAACCTCATACCCATTCATCCAGCCCCCACTCCCCCAACCCCCTTACCTGGAGCCCTATGGAATGCACGCTCTGTCTGCAACAAGCTGTCATTTATCCATGACCTCTTTATCACCAAAAACTCACCTTCCTTGCCATCACTGAAACCTGGCTCACTCCCTCTGACACAGCCTCTCCAGCTGCGCTTTCCTATGGCGGATCCCATCTCTCTCACACCCCTCGCCCCAGCAACAAATGTGGTGGAGGAGTTGGCCTGCTCTGTCTGATACCTGCTCCTTTACCCCAATTCCTCTGCCACCCTCCGCTACGCTTCGTTCGTTCAAGGTACACTCCGTCCGCATCTATTCCCCCTCCAAAGTCCTACTGGCTGTCATCTACCGCCCCCCAGGACTAGCCATCTCCACCTTTCTCGACCACTTCACCACCTGGCTACTCCATTTCCTTTCTGCTGACATCCCCACCATCATCATGGGCGACTTCAACATCCCCATTGACACTTCCACCCCGGCTGCCTCTAAACTTCTATCGCTTACGGATTCCCTCGGCCTCGCTCAATGGTCCTCTGTGGCCACTCACAAAGATGGTCACACGCTGGACCTTATCTTCACCTGTCTCTGTTCCCTCACTAATCTCAATAACTCACCCCTCCCCCTGTCTGACCACATCCTACTGACATTCTCTTCCCTCTCCTCTCCTACTGTGCAACCCCCGCTCCATAAACTCACTCACCCTCGCCGGAATCTCAAACACCTCAATTTACAATCACTCTCCGAGTCCCTTCTCCCCCTAACAGACATAGCTTCCCTTCATGACACAGATGCTACCGCCACTTTTTACAACATCACAATAACAGCAACACTTGATTCGGCTGCCCCCCTCATGCAGAGCAAAACTCGAACAATCAATAGGCAGCTCTAGCTGACCAGCCTGACCAAAGAACTGAGACGGGTTTCCAGGGCCACTGAGCGGAGATGGAAGAGAACCCATTCTACTGAGCACTTCAGTGCATACAAGTAGTCCCTTGCCAGCTTTAAGTCCACCCTCTCTGCCACAAAACAAACTTACTTCGCATCTCTCATAACCTCCCTGTCTCACAACCCTAAACAGGTCTTCAACACTTTCAATTCTCTACTCCATCCCACAGCACCTCCTCCCTCTCCTCTCATTTCTGCTGAAGATTTTGCCTCCTTCTTTAAGCAGAAGATCGACACGATCAGACAAAACTTTGGCCTGCAGCCCCCAATGCCCCTCTTAGCCGCTCAGCCCTGTTCTGCAAAAGCCAGCTTCTCCACCATGACAGAAGATCGGCTCTCCACCCTTCTGTCAAGATCACACCTCACCACTTGTGCCCTCGACCCACTCCCGTCCCACCTCATCCCTAACTTGGCCACAGTCTTCATCCCATCTCTAACACACCTCTTCAACCTTTCACTTACAAATGGTGTCTTTCCCTCATCCTTCAAACATGCCTCAATCACACCCATCCTCAAAAAGCCCTCCCTTGACCCATCCTCTGTGTCTAACTATCGCCCAATATCTCTTGTCCCTTACGCCTCAAAACTACTCGAACAGCATGTATATCTTGAACTGTCCTCCTCCTGTTCCCTCTTTGACCAGTTACAATCTGGCTTCCGACCACATCACTCAACTGAAACTGCCCTAACTAAAGTCACTAGCGACTTACTAACCGCCAAGAGCAAGCGACACTACTCTGTCCTCCTTCTCCTGGACCTGTCCTCTGCCTTCGACACTGTAGACCATTCCCTCCTGCTACAGACTCTCTCATCTCTTAGTATCACAGACTTGACCCTATCCTGGATCTCATCATACCTAACAGACCGAACATTTAGTGTCTCCCTCTCACACCACCTCCTCACCTCGCCCCCTGTCTGTCGGTGTTCCTCAAGGTTCTGTCCTAGGATCCCTACTATTCTCCATCTACACCTTCGGCTTGGGACAGCTCATAGAATCTCACGGTTTGCAGTATCACCTCTACGCCGATGACACGCAGATCTATCTATCTGGACCCAACCTCGCCTCCTTACTGACTGAAATCCCACAATGTCTGTCTGCTATCTCAGCCTTCTTTTCTTCTCGCTTTCTCAAACTGAACATGGACAAAATAGAATTCATCATCTTTCCCCCATCTTACTCTACCCCTCCACCAGACCTATCCATCAATGTCAATGGCTGCTCTCTTTCCCCAGTCCCGCACGCACAGTGCCTTGGGGTGATCCTCGACTCTGCGCTCTCTTTCAAACCACATATCGCCTCCCCCTGCCACCTCAAACTCAAAAATATTTCCTGGATCTGCTCATTCCTCAATCACGAAACCACAAAAACACTAGTGCATGCTCTTATCATCTCCCACCTCGACTACTGCAACTTCATACTCTCTGGCCTCCCCTCTAGCACTCTCGCACCACTCCAGTCCATCCTACACTCTGCTGCCCGACTAATCCACCTGTCTCCCCGCTATTCCCCAGCCTCCCCCCTATGCCAGGCCCTTCACTGGCTTCCTATTGCCCAGAGGCTCCAATTCAAAACCATAACCATGACATACAAAGCCATCCACAACCTGTCTCCTCCATACATCTGGACATGGTCTCCAGGTACCTACCCATACGCAAATTCGATCATCTCAAGATCTCCTTCTCTACTCTCCCCTTATCTCTTCTTCCAACAACCGCATACAAGACTTCCCCCATACTCTGGAACTCTCTGCCGCAACATATCAGACTCTCACCATCAACGGAAACCTTCAAGAAGAACCTGAAGACCCACCTGTTCCGACAAGCCTACAGCCTGCAATGATCCTCGGTCTGCTGAACCACCGCACGACCTGCTCTACCCTCTCCTAATGTATCCTCACCCATCCCTGTAGACTGTGAGCCCTCGCAGGCAGGGTCCTCTCTCATTATGTACTTGTGTGTCCCTTGTCTTACACATGTTTACTATACTTGTCTATATTTCCCCTTTTCACATGTAAAGCGCCATGGAATAAATGGTGCTATATAAATGCATAATAATAATAATAATATATATTCTATGTGTCTATATCTATTCTTTCGTTTGTGTTTTAACCAGTCATTGGGCTCCATTATATGTCCATTTTGCAAACGGGCGAGAAAATCCCAGCATACGGATGCAATATGGATGTCACACGGATTCTTAGATGCGAGTAAATCGCATCATCGCATTTTACACGGATTACATACGGATCAACATAAGGAAAACAGTTGTGCGATTATCGCATTATAAAATCGGACCAATTTTTTTGACACGTTGTGTGTGACTCCGACCTAAAACTGTAAATACATCACAACAATGAGCACATAAGCAAACAAGACATAATATTACAGCCAAATTCTGTGTTTTTATAAATAATGGTGCTATATAATGCACAAGCAGTCTTACCAAACTGTGCACAACTATGCAAGGACTAAATAATATCACCGGACAGTCCAGTGATACTGCTACTGAAGAAAAAGCACAATACAGCGGCTGATATTAACAATGATACTGCTGTAAGTGGATAGAATAATACAAACATACCATGAAAGCTAACATTCCCATTACACCACAACTGAATAAGATTATAAAATTTAACCACTACACAAAAAACAATATTGTTGGCGCAAAATGATATAAAATTCAGCTATACACAAATGCTCTGCAGCCTATATAAGTGATTGCAGTACAGTTACATACAGAGACACGTTTCCTGACTTTTCCATCTGGCCCAGACCACCATGAAGACTTTTTCCAGCCAACTTATTTCTGAAAAATTTTCTTCTCAGACATCTTTGGCTTTTGAGTTTTTCAGCCGCAAGATAAACCCCCTTATTTCTATTACCCCAGTTCTGTATGTTGCTGCCCTATTTGCCAAAATTACCAGCTATGTTGCACTGTACCCTCACATACTGTGACGTAAAAAAGATTGCCCCATTCTCAGCAAAACTGTGGCACACAGATGTGCCAGATAGATGGTGCTTCCAAAAATAAAAGCGGTAAACAGACAGTGCCGAAATCAGGTCCCAGATAGTACTAATGAACTACACAGTAAAGTATGCTCCACAAAATACTCTTTCTATTATACCTAACATAACAATAATGATCTTCTTAATGCCGCCATGCTGTAGTAATGCCCACTCTTGTCTCACACAGTAATAGGTACTCCTCTTAGTGCTCACATTAAGGTCGCTGATACATTTAGAGGAGCTAGTGAAACCACTTGTAGGAAAGGTGCTAAAGTCTGAAGGTTTCTCCAGTTTGAAGGCCAGGCTGCAATAGAGATTGGTGTTACCTCCATAACAATTCCACCGCTAGAGCTATAAATGTCAAGGTTGCTGTCACCCTCATACCGAGCATAGAAGCATGACTTCATCATAAATTATGAATCTGGACCATGGGAAAAAGAGATGACAATCTCTTCCTTCCATTTGTTCGATGACCCCCCCCCCTAACAGAGGGTCTGTGATGCAGACACCTGGTTTGATATTGTCAAAATGAATAATGAATATGAAACAATAAGTTTGTGAAGTGACACGTTTCTGTCCCTTTTGTAATTAGGCTCCTCCTGACTTAAAAGGAATCACATGGACAATGACTGGTGTAGGTTCTATAGATGTGGGAGACATACAGTATTTTTGGCATTGTGGCATAGCGCCGAACACAACACATTCACTTGCATTGCCTTCCCATTAGGCCAGAATTAATATTGGCAAGATGGATAAAGTTATATATGCCATGTCTCATATGTATAGTATAAAGCCATAATTGTGATGGGAAATATGATGTTAATATCCTCTGCCTGGGACCTCCAGGATGGCAGATATCATTAATATTGGGGATCATTTTTGGTGCCTAAGCCAGCATCTTATTTACCAGTCTCCTTTTGAGTTCACCAGGGGAGGTAGATAGGATTGGCTGGTACCTGAGAAAAACAGATTCTGACCTAGAACCCATGATCAATCCTGGGAGATACATCATGCTGTATCATCATGTGACTGTGCTGTTTTCTAAATGGAGTGCTCCCCTTCACAAGATCTGAGCCATTCTTATGACAACATGTCTATTAACTTTCTTCTGTTCATCCCATTTATTTTTTATATGACTGTATATACTGTACTCTCTTGTCTCCTTGGTAACATCTCTTGTATATTTTTATCAGCACTGCCTAATACTTGAAAGAAACATAAAATTGAATGGCTTTGTCCCTCTTGCTCTATAAATTGCACCAATGACGCCTTGTGAGACTCAACGCTGTCAATGATGGACATTCAATCGATCAGTAATAAATGTTTAGTGATGGAAGCTAGTTTTTCTTTGATTATTGCGAAGCTTAGTGGTGACCGTACCAATGTGTGTATATATATATATATATATATATATATATATATATATATACTAGCTATGAACCCGTTCTACTCCCGGGTGGCGAGCATTTTTATTGGTATTTGGTCACCATCATGGTATGTGCTGCCCCCTCCTATACTGGTATGCATGCTACCCCTCATCCATATCCTGCTATGCATGGTAACCCCTCATCCCTATAATGGTATGTATGCATTGTTCTCTCACCCCCCTTTCCTGATATGCATACTACCCCTCAATCCCCTATCCTGATATGCATGGTCCCCTTACCCCCAGTCCTGGTATGCATGGCACCCCGTTCCTCATCCCGGTATGCATGGTCCCCTCACCCCACAATCCTGGTATGCATGGTCCCCTCACCCCCCAATCCTGGTATGCATGGTCCTCTCACCCCCCAATCCTGGTATGCACGGTCCCCCTCACCCCCTATCCTGGTATGCATGGTCCCCTCAGCCCCTAATCCTGGTATGCACGGTCCCCTCACCTCCCAATCCTGGTATGCATGGTCCCCTCACCCCCAATCCTGGAATGCATGGCCCCCTCACCCCCTATCCTGGTATGCATGGTCCCCTCACCCCCTATCCTGATATACATGGTCCCCTCACCCCCTATCCTGGTATGCATGGTCCCCTCACCCACCTATCCTGATATACATGGTCCCCTCACCCCCTATCATGGTATGCATGGTCTCCTCACCCCCCTATCCTGGTATGCATGGTACCCCACATCCCCCAATCCTGGTATGCATGCCATTTTCTTGAAGACAGTGGTATTGCTGCGGGGTCTCGCCATGAGGTCAGGAGAGGGCAGGATTGTGCTGCCGAAATCGGTGCCCGATTCTGGCGTCACAACCCACCTCTCCTGACATCACAGCGAGACCCCGTGGCAATACCGGATCAGTAAGTTGTTGTGCCGTGATGTCAGGAGAGGGCAGGATTGTGCCTGTCAAATCGGCGCCTGCGCAGTCCTCACTTTCCGGTGCCATTTTCTTCAAGACACACTGCAGTGTGTCTTCCACAATATGGCGCCGTAAAGCGCAGACTGGGCATGCGCCGATTCCGGCGCCACGACTCGCCCTCTCCTGACATCCCAGCAAGACCCCGTGTCAACACCGGATCGGAAAGGTGTTGTGCCGGAGATCGCGGTATGCGTTTAGTGCTTACGCACTCCTGAGCCACCCTCCTCATACCTGTGTGCGTTACTCTGTCCAGACTGCACAGGTATATCCCGCTTGCGCAGTCTATAAAGGCTTCGGACAGAGTGACGCTCCCAGCGTTATATTATAGATTAGTCATGGCCGAAAATGTTGGCATTCTTGAAATTGTTCCAGAAAATGAAGTATTTCTCCCAGAAAAATATTGCAATTGCACATGTTTTGTTATACACATGTTTATTTCCTTTATGTATTGGAACAATACAAAAAATACTAAGAAAAAAAGTAAATTGGACATAATTTCACACAAAACCCCTAAAATGGGCCGGACTAAATTGTTGGTGCCCTCAACTTAATATTTGTTGCACACCCTTTGGAATAAATAACTGCAATCAATCGCTTCCTCTAACCATTAACAAGCTTCTAACTACTCTCAACTGGAATTTTGGACCACTCTTCTTTTGCGAACTGCTCCAGGTCTCTCATATTTGAAGGCGCCTTCTCCCAACAGCAATTAGAAGATTTCTCCACGTGTGTTTTTTTATTTCTTTTACTCACTTGTATAGCACCATTAATTCCACGGCACTTTACAAACATCATCATCACTGTTCCTATTGGGGCTCACAATCCAAACTCCCTATCAGTATGTCTTTGGAGTGTGGGGGGAAACCAGAGAACCAAGAGGAAGAGCGCGCTAACACGCGGAGAACATGCAAACTCCTTGCAGATGTTGTCCTCATTGGCATTTGAACCACTAACCACTGAGCCACCATGCTGCTGTGTTCAATGGAATTTAGGTCCGGACTACTTGCTACCCTTTGGTAGTCTTCAGATTTCGTGATGCCTTGCACACTATCCTATGTTCCAACCTTTCATCAATTTTTCTCTGCCGTACACGTCCAGGGAGATTAGCTAGGAATGACTTTCATATTGCTTGAATGAGCATCACATAATTGAAACAAAGTTATTTTCCCACAATATTGGAACGGTGCCAACTATTTTGTTAGGTCTATTTTTGCATGTGAAATGATGTCCAATTTCCCTTTTTCTCTCAGTTATTTTTGTGTTGTTTCAATACTCGCTAAGGTAATAAACATGTGTATAATAAAACATGTGTAATTGCAATAATTTTCTGGGTGAAATATTTCATTTTCTGGAAGAATTTCAATCGTGACTTCACTTTTGGTCATGACTGTGTATATATATTTATATATATATATATATATATATATATATATACAGTATATGTGTGTTATGAAAGGGCGGAATTGGATGTGTGTACACTAGGGTGACCGGATCTCATATGGGGGGAAAAAAATGTTGGAATCTTGTCCGTCTGGACCCCACAAAACGATTCCCCTTTCCAGATATTGAGATAGTCAAAATTTGAGCTCGATCAAACGACGTTAACCCGTGCCGCTCGTCGCTCAAAGTTTGAAAAAATCCTAATTGAGGTTTTTTTAAGATTTAGGTATTTTGCATAGTCTGTTAGACTATAAAGAATGTGACAACAACATTGCAGAAATAGCCCTGACCAAATTTTCGAACCATTTTTGGTATTTGAATGCAGAGTTGGTGGGATTATCGTTTTTTGATCCCACCGTTACAGACAATGAAAAGTTGTTAATGGCTAATAAATTGCTCAGTAGCACAGATGAACCATCAGAGCACCCTAACCTACATGAGTTGATAATTTTACATAGTTATCTAATCTATTCTAGAGCTTTTGTTAAAGTAGTTTTTGAAACGTCAGAATATAATGCTCGGCATTTGCTTACAACTTGCAGGACATATTGCTTTTGTTCTTCATCTTTTGTCAGAAGGTCGTTAAAGTCGGTTACTTCCTACCTCTTTTAATTTTTCTTTCCTAACTTTTGGCTTTACAACCCTAGCATGCTCTGATGGTTCATCTGTGCTACTGAGCAATTTATTAGCCATTAACAACTTTTCATTGTCTGTAATGGTGGGATCAAAAAACGATAATCCCACCAACTCTGCATTCAAATACCACAAATGGTTCGAAAAATGGTCAGGGCTATTTCTGCAATGTTGTTGTCACATTCTTTATAGTCTAACAGACTATGCAAAATACCTAAATCTTAAAAAACCTCAATTCGGATTTTTTCAAACTTTGAGCGACGAGCGGCACGGGTTAACGTCGTTTGATCGAGCTCAAATTTTGGCTATTTCAATATCTGGAAAGGGGAATCGTTTTGTGGGGTCCAGACGGACAAAATTCCGACATCGATTTTTTGTGGTCACCCTAGTGTACACTATATGTTCACTGTGAAAGCACCCAATAACCTGCCTAGTAGCAATAGTAGCTGATGCTGTAATGACACTGATATTGTCACTGAAGAAGCCTAGGGGGCCCTAGCAGGGGGCACGGGACCGAGCGCAGGGAGTGGAAGAACTGAGGCAGGCAGTGCGCACAGAGCCTGAGACAAAGCAGACATGTGACCGCAGGGGAGCGGAGTCACCATGCGTGAGGACAGGGAAACAGCCAAGAGCATGGAGTACAGGGCATAGAATGTTAATGTAGTCGGTGGTGAGCCGAGAGCCAAAAGCCAAACGAGCGCGAGGTACCTAGGGATAGGACAGAGAGTAAACTGAGATGAGTCAAGGGGTCAGAGAGCCAGGGAGGACAGGGCATTACAGAGCAAGAAACAGAGGCTGAATTCAGGGGATAAACTGGGTCATACACAGCAACGCTCACACGCACAGCGGTACAACGATTACAGATGAATAACCTGGGTCAGCTACCTCTAACCGAGTACACAGAAGTATCACCGTCACCAAACCCAGGAACTACCAACATTAAATAGCCACCCCAGAACCAAAGAGAGGTGAACTATAATTAACCCTGACCTGACTAGGATGGAGGCAGAACCATCCCGTCCAGAGTCATGACGATGCCTCATCCATCAATTGTCAATACATTGTATGATTGTCTTGACAATTGCTGGCAACATTGGGGTATCTACCCGATCTCCCTGACAAATTGGTGGCAGCAGTGGGATATCTTCCGGATTTTACTAGCATATTGGTGGCAGCAGTGGGATATCTTCTGGACTTTACTTACATATTGCTGGCAGCAGTGGGATATCTTCCAGATTTTACTAACATATTGGTGGCAGCAGTGGGACATCTTCCAGTTTTTACTAACATATTGGTGGCAGCAGTGGGATATCTTCTGGATTTTACTAATATATTGGTGGCAGCAGTGGGACATCTTCCAGTTTTTACTAACATATTGGTGGCAGCAGTGGGATATCTTCTGGATTTTACTAATATATTGGTGGCAGCAGTGGGACATCTTCTGGATTTTACTAATATATTGGTGGCAGCAGTGGGATATCTTCCAGATTTTACTAATATATTGGTGGCAGCAGTGGGATATCTTCCAGATTTTACTAATATATTGGTGGCAGCAGTGGGACATCTTCCAGTTTTTACTAACATATTGGGGGCAGCAGTGGGATATCTTCCAGATTTTACTAATATATTGGTGGCAGCAGTGGGACATCTTCCAGTTTTTACTAACATATTGGTGGCAGCAGTGGGATATCTTCTGGATTTTACTAATATATTGGTGGCAGCAGTGGGACATCTTCTGGATTTTACTAATATATTGGTGGCAGCAGTGGGATATCTTCCAGATTTTACTAATATATTGGTGGCAGCAGTGGGATATCTTCCAGATTTTACTAATATATTGGTGGCAGCAGTGGGATATCTTCCAGATTTTACTAGCATATTGGTGGCAGCAGTGAGATATCTTGTGGATTTTACTAATATATTGGTGGCAGCAGTGGGATATCTTGTGGATTTTACTAATATATTGGTGGCAGCAGTGGGATATCTTCCAGATTTTACTAGCATATTGGTGGCAGCAGTGAGATATCTTGTGGATTTTGCTAATATATTGGTGGCAGCAGTGGGACATCTTCTGGATTTTACTAGCATATTGGTGGCAGCAGTGAGATATCTTGTGGATTTTGCTAATATATTGGTGGCAGCAGTGGGACATCTTCTGGATTTTGCTAATATATTGGTGGCAGCAGTGGGATATCTTGTGGATTTTACTAATATATTGGTGGCAGCAGTGGGATATCTTCCAGATTTTACTAGCATATTGGTGGCAGCAGTGAGATATCTTGTGGATTTTACTACTATATTGGTGGCAGCAGTGGGATATCTTTGGAATTTTACTAACATATTGGTGGCAGCAATGGGATATCTCCCAGATTTTACTAACGTATTGGTGACAGCAATGGGATATCTTCCAGATTTTAATAACATATTGGTGGCAGCAGTGATCTTCCCAATTTAACTGACAAATTGGTGGCAATGGTGAGATATCTTCCCGACCTTCCTGACAGGATTACCCCCTTCAGAACCATTTATATAGGTGTTCCACGTTTATTCGTGAAGCGGGAGCACAATCTTATGTGCTTACTTGTGGCCATATTGCAGTGCCATGCAGACTCTACTGATGCCATGCAACTAACTAGTTGAAGTGCCTTTAGTTCCTTCATTTAGATGATCGGTGGGGTCCCACTGTTTTACCCCTCAGTTATCAGCCGTTATCTGTGAGGAACCCTGACTACAAGTCCTCAGCCACACTACCACCATGCTCTTTACAGACACTGCTTTGGCTATTTAATGAGAATCGCCTTCTATAAACTGGTTTTCCAAACGTGATAGTCTTTGCATGGTTGTACATGTTCATGATGCATCCCATGTCCATAACAGTCATATTCATGCAAAGACAATGTAGTCCCTGGCTGAACCCCAGCACCGAGCCAGAACTATTTGGTAGGCTTTGTAGGAGACAGCTTGTCTGGCTGCACAAGTTTTTCTTCAACCATGATCTTAATATATGGAAGCTATTAGTATAATTTGTATTCCATGACCCTGTGGTATTAACTAGATGTAAAGCAATACTAGATTTGCTACTCAAACATCTTATCGACATTCTGCTTCCCAGGAGTATTTGACTTCTTATATTTTACTGGCCTTGTCTAACAATAAGTAAATGTAACAAGAATGTAGAACATGACGTCATGTGATATTCTGGTATTCAACATACATAGCGTAATGATGACAATCCATCGGCCATCATTTGTATGACCTGTGAGATCTGTGCATTGTAAATGAGCCAAGGGCAACACGCAATCCTGCAAGTTATTATAATTATGACTCTGTAATACCTTGTAATGTCACGTGGAGAGTGATTGTGTCATATATTCCTGTCTTTGGCTTTCTTTTCTCCTTAATTATTCAAGAATTTCTAAATTGTAGTTTTATACTGATTGATTTATTCTTATTTTTTTTGCTTTTTTTTATTTTGTAGCCAAGAAAAAAAACAAATAAAATATAAAATTACTGAAATGATAAAATTCTGTTGACAAAACAATAATAATAAAGGATAATAATTATGATAAATCCCATCAAAGTTACTAAGTAAAATTAAATAATGAACCTCCATATAAAAGAGTTGGTCCATGCCTTGGTGTAATGGTTTAAGGTAATGTGAAAAACTGCACAAAACAAATCACTAAGGCCTCTTTCACACATCAGGTTTTCGCCGTCAGGCGCGATCCGGTGCTTTTGACAAAAACCGGATCCGGCGAAATGCAATGCCGGATCCGGTTTCCCCCCCATTGACTTGCATTTGCGCCGGATCGCGCCGGATGGCCATGCGTTTCATCCGGTTTTCGCCGGATCCGGCAATGTGTCTCAATCCGGCGTCTGGAAAAAACGGCTGCTGTAACGTTTTTTGTCTCCGGCGAAAAAGCCGGACACGCCGGATCCGGTTTTTTTGGTCTGAGCATGCTCAGTAGCTCTGCCCACAAGACACATATATAAAAGCAAGACAGTGGGACCCTCAGCCACACCCAACATGCCACCCAAGACAGCAACCAGGCGCAGGAGAAGGCAGGAGACCACTGCAGCACCATCAGCACCACCACCACGCCAAATGGAGCAGCAAATGGAACATGCTGAGGAGGGGAGTCCAGCAGCAGATGAGAGACGGTAATTATCAAATCCCCCATTCCTCCAAACTAGGGCCATGCAATATCAAGATATTCATTGGCCCTTTGTTTCTCTTTATTCAACAGCCGCCCAAGAGATGCAGCAGCAGCACTGGCAGCACTGGCAGCAGCTGTAACACCACCCACAGGCATGGAGTCTGGCCAGCAAGAGGACAGCACATCTTCTTCTGGGAGCCCTCCCTCGCATCGTCAGCGTTTGACGGTAAGTTTTTATTTCCAAAATCCATCATCTCTGTAATATATGTCTATTCATTGCCTTTTATTTCAAAACAGGAATCACAAGATGAAGAGGAGCTCCCAGAAGAAGAAGGAAGGGGTGGACAGACACCTGGAGTGGGCTCACAATTCGTAAGTTTTTGGCATCAAACGCAGAAACACAACATCACACTACACACAACACATAGAAAACAATGTTCTGCAGACTACACACAGCAAACAAATGCCTACATCCAAAGACATAACATTTTTTTTTTTGTTTTCTTCTCTAGTCTTCCCAATCTGGTGCTCGGCCAAGAGGTCCTCGCAGTGCCTCCCAGGGTCGTCGGCGACAGCAACGCGGCGGTCACCAGCGTGTAAGTATAAATATTTTTGCTTTGTTTTTTGCACTTTTTATTTCATTTCTTTTGTGGAGGCTAATTATGTTATTTTTGTCTTTTTCTTTAACAGCCTTCACAGCGTGCTCCCGACTCTGACGGTGAGGATGGAGGAATCGATGTGGACCACCTCATCGATCTCGTCAGAGAAAGGGAGCCGCTCTGGAATATGGCTGACCGCCGCCACGCTGACCTGATCATTACCCAACGACTCTGGGAGGAAATCTGTTCGCTCCTTGAGGACCGCTGGGAGGACCTCGATGCTCGGGCCCAGATTAAAGAGCGTAAGTATATACAGTATCGGTTGCTTGATGTAAACCAGTGTTTCCCGAACAGCAGTCCTCGTGGTCCCCACGGATCATGTGTTCAGGATTTCTATTTACTATGGAAATCCTGAAAACATGACCCCTGGGGACCATGAGGACTGGAGTTTGGGAAACACTGATGTTGTATACTAACCACTCCTTTCTCGTTTCAGGGGACAGAATTGTGAATCGGTGGCGGTCTGTGAGGGATCGTTTCAAGAAGGTGTTCAATAAAGAGATGCGGGCCCCGAGTGGATCTGGAGGACGCAGGAGCAAGTACAAGTACGCACAAGCCCTGTCGTTCCTCCGGGATACAATGGTCACCAGAAGGTAAATATTACACACCACATGTGAAAAAAAAATGTTTAGATGTAACAATTTTTTTTCAGCCAGGGCGATGCCACTTTTTTAATTGTTTTTTTTTCTCTTTATTCCACAGCACGGTGAGCAGCACTCGGGAGCCTGCACGGTTGGACCCTTCTGAGGCGATCCCTGAGGAGACCGGCACCGAGGGACACTTCGACCGCCCCGGTACATCTGCACCTTCACAGCCTTCCCACACATTCGACCCCTCTGTCCCATCCACCAGCACAGGAGCATCGTGGCCGCCTACATTACATGAAGCTGCTGGTGAGGAGATCGCTTTCCCTTTACCCCACCCTTCTGCCCCTGCCACCTCTAGTACACCTGCGGGTACTGGGCGGCAGCGGCAGAGGGGTCAGGAAAAGACTTATGCGCCAGAGTTCTTGCATCTGAATGCATCTTTCCAGAACTGTCTCAAAGTCTTGTCAGAGCAAATCTCCGCAGGCTTTCAGCAGATCAACTCCAGCATTCTGGAGGTGAATACACTTCTGCAAACCATGCATTCAGAAGCAAGATCTTCGCCAAACCACACCTTTTTCAGGTCTGTTGTGGAGCGCATGGAAACGCTATCTCCTACCCAGCAGATGCATGTAATGCATTCATGCCACGGTGCTCTCCAGCACGTTACCTCCCAACCTCCTCTTCCCACCCCAGTAGTTCCTCCACCTGCACCCCCTCCAGCCACTTTCCATCCTCCCCCTCCTATTACATACCATCCACCTCCCCAGTACCAGCAACCTCCCCAGTACCAGCAACCTCCCCAGTACCAGACATCTCCCCACTTCCAGCAACCTGCCCCATACCAAACTCCTTCCCCATACAACTTGCCATCAACATCATCTGCTCCTACAGTCCCTGCCCAACCCTCCACTCCACCGCCCACCACCTCTTCTGCCTCCCACATGTCCACCCATTCTGTAGCTTTTTCCACACCTTCACCTCTAACTATTCCTTCCCCACCACGATCCCTGTCCTCTCTCCACACTCCCAGTGTCGAAGTGTCCCGCAGCCCCTCCAGCAGTATTTCCACCCCACACTACACAGATTTATAATATGTGTGTATTTTAATAAAAATGACCAGTTTTATGGTTTCAAAGCTTTATTAAAAAGTTTATTAAAATTTAAAAACAGTTTACTAAAAAAAAGATTTTTCAATAAAAGTTAAATTATTTTACACTGGTTGTCTGTCATTTCTTTCTGCGGCCAAAAAGGTTAAATACAGGGTATTTAAAAGGTAAAATGGTATTCAAAACTAGGTATATAACTGTGGGTAAATTTTAGCTTTTTGCCACAGTTGTGTTCCTGGTTGTGTTTGAAGCAAAGTATTTCACCTAAAAAGTTGTGTTTATTGTTGGTAATTTCCTAACAATATACACAACTTTTGTTAAAAGGTGAAATACTTTGCATAAAACACAACCAGGTACACACCTGTGGCCTAAAGCTAAAAATAGTAAGACCATGACAAGATAGCCAACTTTGGTTGGCAAAGGTATATACTGTTGGTACAGAAGGTACACAATTTTGGTTAAGGGCACAAATCTTTCACACTCTGTCATCCTGCCAGTGTACTCTGCCTTGAGGTGACATAAAGTATAGTGCAAAATTGTCCCTCATTACTGAAACCGTCACAGAACTTCTAGTGGTAATGTCATGGTAATCTTGCAAGGTGGTTTCTTCAGAGGTGTCCTCAATGGAAATGGGTTCCTTGCAGATAACAAAATTGTGGAGTACCACGCAAGCTTTGATCACCTCATCCACAGTTTCTGTCTTGAGGTTGATCGCAGTCAATAGGACCCGCCATTTGGCTGTCAGAATACCAAAGGTACATTCAACCATTCTTCTTGCTCTTGTGAGGCGGTAATTAAAAATGCTTTTTTTTTTTTACAATCCTCTGCTACCGTACGGTTTCAAAAGGTGTTCTGACAGCTGGAAGGCTTCATCCCCTACACAGACAAATGGCATAGGTGGACCAGATGTTTGCGGCAGCGGTCTAGGTGGTGGGAACTGGAAGGTGTTTCCATACAGTTTACGCCCCATGGCAGACAGTTTGAAAACTTGAGAGTCATTGGAGCGGCCATAGGCCCCAATATCAACAGCAATAAATTTGTATTCCGCGTCAGCGATGGCCATGAGGACAATTGAAAAATATTTCTTGTAATTGAAATATTCCGATCCCGATCCGGCTGGCTTTACAATGCGGATATGTTTCCCGTCCACAGCGCCCAAGCAGTTGGGAAACTGACATATCTGTTGAAACTTTTCTGAAATTTCAATCCACCTCTCTGTTGTGGGCTCTGGTAAAAACTCTTCAGCTAAGGAGTCCCACAGTGCATGGCATGTGTACTTCACTATTCCAGATATGGTGGAAATCCCGAGTCTGTACTGGAAATGCAGTGACGAAAGGGATTCTCCAGTTGCAAGAAATCTGTGGGGAATTAAAAACAATCAATTAGTTTTAAATCACAGCGTTACATACCAAAACTCAGCTATAACACTTGGAGATACAAACTACCACCAACAAGATTGCAGTGAAAGTGTGCTCTGATGCGAGCATATCCAATAAATGTGGCTTACCTTAAAGTCACCATCAGATGCTCTGCGGGTGAAACAGAGAAGCGGCAATAGGTGTCTGCTTTTCTTATGAGGTGTGCAATGCGCTCCACCAAGTAATCAAAATTCTCCATTTTCATCCGAACATATCCAAAAAATGTATCCGGGTTTCGTCGAAGGTCCATGCAGAGTGTAGAATAGACCCCACGCGTCATTCTCTTGGCTGTGATGGGGTGGATCCACAAACGTCGTCTACGATGCCTGATGCGCTGCTGTCTCGCTCTCTCCTTCTCCAGAACAATCACCCTCAAACGATTCGCCTCCGCTGTAAAATCCGCCAAATTCTTCAAAATATTTCCAATGACAACATCCATCTTCGCCAGTAACTTGCTCTTCTCTCCAACCTGCACTTTCTCCTCTACAACCTGTCAAAGAAGGGCTGTAGGAACACACTATATATAGTTTTCCAGTAGCCAATCCCGTTCGGAAGGCCACAAGGGGTGTTTTTAAAAAACGGATCCGGCGTAATCTGTCGAAAAACGGATCGAAAAACGGATGAACCGGATGAGACGGATCCGGTTTTGTCTGTCAAGAACAAGACGGATCCGGCAGAAAAACGGATCCGTCACATCCGGTTTTATGAAATATTTGCCGGATCCGGCGCCCCGGCACGACGCCGGATCGCGCCTGACGCCGAAAACCTGATGTGTGAAAGTAGCCTTAGCTGCAGAATGTTTTAAGCTTGCCTGAAGGCAAGGATTTAGGATGAGCCAAAAGGCAAAATGTCCATAGAAAATGCAACTTCAAACTGCATGGACTTCAAAGAAGTCCATCCTGAGCTCTTATTTAGAAATCAGTATTTTTCAGCAGAAGTTGTGAGCCAAAATCTGAAGTGGAATATACAGAAAGAAAAGCTACAAGGGCAGGGGCAGATGCCTGTCTTCTCTCCATCCAAGAAAATCGGTCCGATTACCCTAATCCCACTCTGCTCAGAGTTTGATCAGAGTGGGAGCCAATTTTCTACGAGGTGCAGACAAAAATAAAGGTTCTCCACCTTCTCCATCATGTCAGTCTGTGAAAACAGGACCGCACTTGGATATGTACAGGACCCCCTAGAATAACATGCGTACGAGTGCTATCCATCAAAGACAGGGATTTCACTCATCCAATTTATATGGTCATGTGCACAAGCCCTTACTGAAAAATTCAAGCCTGATGGTGTTTTGGAACCATTCCTGATTTGGCTTACTAACACTGATGAAATGTATGATCCAAAAATACAGATGTGTAAATAAGGCCTTAGTCTTCTCATAACCATTGATGTGCAAAACGACCAAAGAGTAAAGGTAATGTAGTGAAGCTGCGCTACACAAGAAAATATACACCAATACATTTTTATTGTATTCACAAGATAAAAATGGAAGAACACTGTGAAAGCAAAGTATTTCTCTCCTGTCAAAACTTTGTGTCTTGCACATTTGTCAAATTCAAGTAACGCCTATATGGCTTCTTACGGGGCGTGTCTACATTACTTACCGTATCCATTCACATACACTTCAAATTCCACATCTTCAATAAATAATACACTGCAATAGTGCTGGCGCCCATCATAATGGATTTTAAATAATAAATCTTTCCATCCTTATGTGATGTAAAGAAAGTGAGTTTTTTGCAAGAATCATGTAGGGGGAACATTTACAATCTATATATTTAAATCATTTTTTAAAACAAGCCTTTTTTTTACATCATTACAATCTGTGTTCTTGGTAAAGCATCATCTAACTATTGTATTCTTAATATTGGGTGCCCTTTTGAAGACAATAGCTGGCTTGTGTGGTATGTGTGGACTTAAAATAGTGTCATACCTATAAAGAACAAGTCACTTGCTCAAAATATTAAATACCTTGTAAAAATCTCAGATTCTGACTTTTTTCAGTTTTGTGCTGTGTCGCTCCAGTGCACAAATATTCACTTTTATTGCTTTTGGAGTGCAACTTGTGAAATTTCTACTTGTAGTTCAACTGTGAGTTTCTTTGGAGTTTTCTCTGAGGGAGTGTGCTTTCACCTCCGCTCCAGGATGCTGTCAATCACAGCTCACCAAGCTACCTAGCAGTCTCATATCCTGCCTAGCATGCTTGGCAGTAGAGCTGAGCGAAACAGGTCGGTCAAATTCAAAAGTCGCCGACTTTAGCTAAAGTCGGGTTTCGCCGATCGAAACCAGACCATAGCGTGAGGTCGGCCATGAAGTCGCCGAGCACCAAAGTCGCGCTTCAAATAATGCTTCCAGCGCCTTTTCTCAGTCAATGATGGAGGACGCACACTGTGGGCAATGCGATGACATGGGCAGCGGCCACCACCATCTTAGAGAAGGGCATTGAAGTGATTGGCTGGCTTTGTGTGGCGTCACAGTGGCTATAAAAGACCGTGACCTCCGACCGACATCTTACTCCTGCCGATCTTAGAATATGGAGAGGTGCTGCTGCTGATTCTGAATAAGGGAGAGTGTTGGCAGGGAAGAAGAACAAAAAAATTGCTTCTGCTGATAGCGCTTTTCACTGTACAGTTAGTGTGCAGTGAAAGGGGAGGATTTTTGTTGTGTGCAGCAGCGCTGGCGGTGATTAGGCTGCCTTTTAAGGCTACCTGATAGATGCATTGCTGTGTGCACACTGCTGTTCAAACTGCTTTTTTCAAAGCACTCCAACTTTTATTATTTTGTTCTGGTGAGTTACCGAGCATTCATTTTTTCACACACCGTATAGCGGTGTACGCTCCTCACACACTACCGTGTACCGACTGGTATCACGGGCAAATACAAGCTATTTGTGTGTGACTCTGGAAAAACAAACCGAGGAGATTTTCCATTTTTCCAGACCTACAACTTCTAGAGCTGTCCACTTTTCAAACAGTTTCGTATATCTGCTGTTTGATAACGGTCAAAACTATACAGAGACAGCGTGTGTCACTCCGTATAAAAATAAATGGAGATTTACAATTTTCCATACAGACACAGAGCTGTCTGATTCTCAAACAGTATTGTATATCTGCCGTTCGCCTTACAGTCACATCTATACAGAGTCAGCGTCTGTGTGTGACACTCCGTAAATACATATACGGAGATTGTTAGTTACGCAAAAAACATATACAGCTGTACACTTCTGATACAGTTCCGTGTATCTGCTTGTTGAATTACGGTCAAATACATACTGGGAGAGCGTCAGTGACTAACAAAATATATACGTAGATTTAATTTTTTTAATACACCTTACACAGCTGGACGCTCCTTATACAGTACCATCTCTCTGCTGGTATTTTTGGTACATTTTCCCAAACATGAAGAAGTATGGTGGAAGAGGCCACGGACGTGGGCAGGGGGGCGCAGCTGGTACTGATGGTGGTGGTGCATCGGCAAAAGCAAAATTGCAGCTAAGGCAGGAGGTGTTGAGCCTGCGTCATCGTCTGGCCCAAGAAGGCCTGTAAGGTTCCCTTTTCTTGGAGTAGGAAAACCGCTTTTAAAGCCGGAACATCAGGAACAGGTTTTGGTGTACATTGCCGAAACAGCCACCAGCAATATTGCCTCCTCTTCTGAACGCTCGAAACCTGCAAGCATGGAGTCATCAGTGCAGGGTCTGGTCAGAAAAAACACCTTTCCTTGTGTCTTTCACCCCCACCAAAAGTTAAGGATGCGGCAGCCCACACTTCAGATTACTCTATGGAGCTCTTTTCACATACCATGCCTGGGTTATCCAGTCAAATCCTGAATTCCCCAGTCCAAGATGAATCTGACATGGAGTGCACAGCCACTGCTAGATGATTCTGCTGGTACATTGACCCAGAGCACTACATTGCCCTCGCAGTCTACTGAGCCAGAATCTGACCCTGATGAAACTCAGGTGCCCCTTCCCGCATACTGTACCACCTTACACGGTGACACAGAGGAAGGTAAAGAGGAAGGTGCAGATGACTTTCAAGAGGAGGTGATGGATGACCCTGTTCTTGACCCGGATTGGCATCCATTGGGGGAGGAGGGTGGCGCTGGCAATAGTTCAGAAAAGGAGAAGGATTTGCAGCAGGCATTGACATTGCAGCAGCGGTTATCTGGCAGGCCCATAGCTGTCCAAAAATGTGGACCAAAAACTTAAAGAGTTGCAGGACAGCTTGGCCAGACGGTCAACTTTGCACAGCGTGCAAGGCCAGAAAATGTATACCATAGTAGGAAGAGTGCAGTGTGGCACTTCTTTGTCCAAAATCCACTGATGAGGCAAAGGTTACCTGTAAGAAGTGCGAAAGGACCTTTAGCCGAGGTAAACAACTCTGAAATTTGAATACCAGTTGCATGCTTAGACATTTAATCAACATGCACTTGCAAGCGTGGACGGACTACAAAACCTCAGGTAACACATGTGCACCTGCTCCGACTGAAGGTAGCCAGCAACGCTCCATCGCTTCCCCCACTGTAAGACCACTGCCACCGTTAAGCACACCACCAGCACTAAACGTTGAGGTGTCGTTGCAAGGCCAAAGCACTCAGGGAATCACAATGGCTTTGCAACACAACACTGAATCTAGGCCATCACCACCAATACCATTACCAACCCCCTCTCACTCCGTCCGGTCCACCGCTACTTCCCCCATATGCAGCTCTCCAGTCCAGCTCACCCTACTAGACACTCTGAGTAGGACAAGAAAGTACTCATGCTCTCATCCGCGTACACTATGTTTGAACGCCTACATTGCCAAACTAATCTCATTAGAGATGATGCCCTACCGTTTGGTTGACAGCGAAGCTTTCCGAGAGCTCATGGCCTGCGCAGTCCCACACTATGACCTACCCAGTCGGCACTTCTTTTCTCGAAAAGCCATCCCAGCCCTCCACCTGCATGTGAAAGACTGCATTGTCCATGCACTCAAGCAATCAGTGAGTGGAAAGGTGCACCTCACAACAAATGAATGGTCCAGTAGGCATGGCCAGGGCCGTTACGTGTCCATCACTGCGCACTGGGTTAATGTGGTGGATGCAGGCTCCACAGGGGACAGCGGAGGTGGAATAGTGCTGCCTAGCCCACGGTATAGGAAACAGTTGGCTGTAGGCTTTCGACCCTCCTCCTGCTCCATAAGCGAAAACTCGTCCACAGAGCGCAGTCACACGAGCACTCCATCCGCAGCTGGCAGTGTTGCACATGAGGTGTCCCACTATTGAACAGCTAGTGGTAAGTGTCAGCAGGCTGTGTTAAAGATGATGTGTTTGGGCGACAACAGACACACCGCGGAGGTACTGGCCGACTACTTGCATCGACAAACTGAGTCATGGCTGGGCAGTCTACATCTTGAGCCAGGCAAGGTAGTTGGTGATAACGGCCGTAATTTTGTGGCAGCCATAGCATGCAAAACTCACACACATACCTTGCCTGGCTCACACTTTGAACCTGGTGGTGCAGTGCTTCCTTAATAATTATCCAGAGTTAACATCCCTGCTCCATAAGGTGCGAAGACTGTCCTCACACATCCATCGCTCAAACGTCCACTCCACTCGTATGCAGAAGCTGCAGCGATTGCTCCACCTCCCCAAGCACCGCCTAATCATAGACGTTGCAACAAAGTGGAACTCCACCCTTCACATGGTTCAGAGGCTGTGCGAACAGAGGCAGGCTGTAATGCATTTGTGGGAGGATACATGGGCAGGCAGTTTGAGGGAAGACATGGAATTGTCGGGTGTGCAGTGGTCAAAACTGAAAGACCTCTGTAAAGTCCTTCAGTGTTTTGAGGTATGCACAAGGCTGGTAAGCGCAGACAACGCCATCATAAGCATGAGCATCCCACTTATGTGTCTGCTCATGCAAGGTTTGATGCACATTAAGGATCTGGCATCTGCAGTGGAGGAGGAACAGGAGGAGGAGGAGGAGGGAAGCCTTGCTGACAGTCAGCCATTGTCTGGTCAGGGAACTGTCCTGAAAGAGGTGGAGGAAGAAGAGGAAGAGGAGGAGGATGAGGGGATAATTATTTTGGGCAGGAGGATGCTTCTCAGGGGGCAAGAGAAAATGTTGGCGTTCTAAGGTCAGGTACAGTGTTTGTGCGTGACTGTAGGGATGTGGATTTGCCAGAAAGTGCTCCTGCACCCAGCAGTGGTAGTGCATTATTGACACGTGGAACATTGGCCCATATGTGCGATTATGCCTTGCGGATCCTAAAATGGGACCCCCGCACTGCCAAAATGATGAAGGATGACGACTACTGGCTGGCCAGCATCCTTGATCCACGCTACAAAGGCAAATTACACAACATCATGCCACAGGAGAACCTAGAGATAATATTGGCTAACAAACAAGCAACTCTGGTAAACCGTTTGTATGAGGCTTTCCCAGCACACAGCAGCGGTGCTGGTTCTCCCACAAGCCGTAGTGGGCACAATGGAAGAGGTGTTCGTGGTGCACACAGCCGAAGTGGCGTTGGAGACAGGGGTTTAATGACCATGTTGTGGAATGATTTCTCAAGTACCGCTCACACGACTGCTAATACTGCATCGATTGCAAGTGACAGGAGACAGCAGTTGTCAACTATGGTTACAAACTAATTATCCTCCCATATCGATGTTCTCTCTCACAGGTCATTCCCCTTTGACTATTGGGCCTCTAAACTGGACACCTGGCCTGAATTGGCACACTATGCCTTACAGGAGCTTGCTTGCCTAGCAGTGTTATCTGAAAGAGTCTTCAGTGCTGCTGGATCAATCCTGACAGAAAAAAGGACCCGTCTGTTGACCCAAAATGTTGATCTAACCTTCATTAAAATGAACCATGCATGGGTTTCACAGGATTTTGTCCCTCCTTCCCCTGATGACACATAGGTTGCCAGAAAACTGCCTCGCTTTTGTCCTCTTCCTCGGACTTGCCCAAATCCGCCATTTGCATCAGCTGAATGTCCAGCCTACACATCACATATGCCATTTTTTAAACCTCCCTAACTGGGCTGCCCAACCACCCAAGGGCTGGGGTCATCACCTGGCGCACCCGGGCAAGTGCCGTCGCTCTGAACAAATGGATGGGCCCACTGATGGCCGACGGCACTGGCACAGGGCCCCTCATAGTAAATACAGTGTCTCTGACGGTGGGGGGGACCACTCGCCGTCAGACACACCAGCGTACTATGAGAGGCCCTGTGCCAGTACCGTTGCCATGAGTGTGCCCCCCCCTGCTTGGTCATGGCCACAGTACTTGCAAATTGCAATACTTACCTCTCCCTGCTCCACTGCTGTGTAGTCTGGGCAGTTAAATCCTTCACAGGGACGGCCACTAGAAATTTGGTGTATTGATCGATGATGGTTAAGATGTAGCTATGGCCTGTCCTGCTGGTCTCTACCTTCAGATGATCAATGGCTACCATGTGTAATGGACGTCAACTTACAAGCGGATGCAGTGGTGCTTTATGATCACCTTTCACAGTTGTTATATTCACAGACGTGTGACATTCCTGCCACCATTTTTCAATGTCTCCTCTCATGCCAATCCAATAGAATTGCCTACGGCCTGTGGCTTCTGTCTTTTGCACTCCAAAATTGTTAGGAGTGGCGGAAGACACTAAATAAAAATAAATAAAGTGCCCTCGCCACTCGGCGTCCACCGTGCGGTGGATGGAAAAACCGCTGCTAAAAGAGGCAGAGCACTATGGCGGTAATGTGCACAGGGTTTTAACTGCACCCAGTGCACTGAAGCAAACTCTGTTATGCTCACAGAGCTGTAGAAACAAAGCATAAACTAAACACTGAGTCTGTTCAGGGTCACAGACTTTCAGTGACGCAGACATGGTATTAAGGGTCACAGGAGTAGCCTTAGACAGCAGGACTACTCCGTCTAGACCTACCGTAAAATGAGGTGCATGGCGTCGTAACTGCGGATGCTGAGATAAGCTGCAACTGCAGCGCGGCAAGAACTGAGCCGCTGGCAAGGCGCTGCAATAACGCTGGCGCAATGCAGACGCTAAGCTGCTGTGCAAGATGGAGCATATGCGCGCTGACGCTAGCGCTGCTACTGGCTGAATCCAAACACTCACACAATCGTATTATCAGAGGGAAGGGGTTTCTTAATATGTCAGTCACCAGTCCAAGCATCCATCACCATACATACAGCAGCAAGTATGAAAATACTAGTGCATGGCGGAACAGCCATGCGCGCTTTTTATACCGAACGGGACCTTCCGGAAATCTCCAAGGCTCCAGGAAGAGCCAATGGGATTCGACACAGGACCTGAGCACCTGACTCCTGAACTCCAATGGGAGTTCTTCCCATAAGCATGCTCAGATGAGGGAACAAAGGACTTAGCCTCTGGAGAGAGTTGCCGCAGGGCAATCTCCTCTGCAGCAAGAAAAGCGCAGGAGACTGCAGAATGTGAGGACCTAGATTTCAGCAAAGGAGAGGCAGAAATCTGAGTCCTAACAAAAATGACCAGACACATCATGATAGGCAGTGAGGACCATGTCTACATCTCTCCCTGTGATCACAATTTGATGGAGACGAGTAACGGTGATGTGATCCACGCTACTGCGATAAAGCAATCCTTTCTTCACAAAGAACCGTTTTCGCTGTCTCCACAGACACAGTAATTGAGTGTCTGCATCGCCTCTGCAACATCTACCGGGAGGTATCCATGTAGTTTCCAGTAGCGGAGAGTCTGGACTGGCTTACTGAGATTGAAATATATACGAAGATTTAAAAGTGCCACAACACTGTAAACTGGTGTACGCTTCGAATACCTTTCCCTTTTTCTACTTTTTAAATTCTGATGTAATACATACTGAGCCTGTGAGTGTCTGTGTCTGACTCCGGAAGTATAGAAGGAAATTTACAATTACCCCTAGACTGGATACACCTGGTATGTGCTGATAACTGTACCTTTGTTCAAAATTTTTTATTATGGTATCATCCATAGTGAGTGAGCGTGTGTGGTTTACGCCTTCTATATATACGGTGAATTGGAGATACCAATTTTTACCCTATAGTCGATACAGCTTGTACCTTGTTATACAGTACCTGTTACGGAGGCGGAACACGCTTAAAAAAATATAAATAAGCGTGTTCGGGTCCACCGTGCGGCAGATAGAAAGACTGCTGCTAACAGAGGCAGAGCACTACGGCGGTAGTGTGCACAGGGTATAACTGCACCCAATATGCACTGAGGCAAGCTCTGTTCACACACAGAGCTGCACGCACAGAGTATACAATAACGCTGAGTCTGTTCTATGTCACAGACTGACAGCAACACAGATACGGTATTTAAGGTCACAGGAGTAGCCTTAAACCGCAGGACTACTCCGTCTAGACCTACAGTAACAGAAGATGCGGAACGTCGCAACTGTGAATGTCCGACAGACTGCAACCGCAGCGCGGTGTGCACAGAGCCACAGAGGAGACACCGCAAACTCGCTGGCGCGATGCAGGATGCTAGCTGCTGGAAAAGTATAGCTGGAGCGCACTGATGCTAGCGCTGCTACTGGCGGCTGCCCAATCACTCACACAATCGTAATATCAGAGGAAAGGGGTTTCATAATAAGTCAGTCACCAGTCCAAGCATCCATCACCATACATACAGCAGCAGTATGAAAATACTAGCGCATGGCATAGTGGCCATGCGCACTTTTTATAGCGTACGGGACCTGCCGGAAATCTCCAGAGCCCTGAGCATAACCAATGGAATCAGGAGCAGGACCTGAGCACCTGACTCCTGAACTCCAATGAGAGCTAGTCCCGTGAGCATGCTCAGAAGCTGGGACAAAGGACTTAGCCTCTGGAGACAAATGTGTGAATCTGGATTCCCGCATAGGCATTATAGAACCCAGATTCCTAACAGTACCTTTGTTTGACATTTAGTATTACGGTCAAATCCATACTGGTTAAGCGTCTGAGAGTGACTACGGGACTATGTATACAGAGATTTCAATTGTACCCTATAATATATATACTTGCTATCTTGTTATCCAGTACCTTTTTTACAACATTTTTTATTATGGTCAAACCCAGACTGAGTGAGCATCTGAGGGTGACTCCGGAAATATATAGAGAGATTTCAAATTTGGCCAACATTGTATACAGCTGTACGCATCTGTTACAGTAACCTTTTTTGCTATTTAGATTCTGGTGTAATCCATAATGAGCCTGTGAAAGTCTGTCTGTTACTCCGGAAATATATTTGGAGCTTTAAGATTACTCAAACACTGTATACAGCTGTACGCTTGTGTTACATTACCCATTTACAGCTTTTCATATTCTTGTGTAATCCATACTGGACCTGAGAGCATTTGTGTCTGCCTCCTGAAATATATATGGAGATTCAGAATGTTTACACTTTACTATATATACCTTGTATCTGGTGATACTGTACCCTTTTTCAACTTTTTATTTTATTGTGCAATCCATACTGAGCCTGTGAGCATCTGTGTATAACTCATGAAATATATACGGAGATTTACTGTTATCCCTAGACTGTATAGAGCTCTACGCTTCTGATACAATACCATATATCTGCTGGTATTTTGGGTTCATTTTTCAAAACATGAGGAAGCATGGTGGAAGAGGACACAGACGTGGGCGTGGGGGGGCCACCTGGTACTGATGGTGGTGGTGGTGCATCTGCTGGTAGTGCCAAAAACACAATAGCAGCTAAGGCAGGAGGTGTTGAGCCTGCGTCATGGTGTAGCTCTGGAAGGCCTGTAAGGCTCCCTTTTCTGGGAGTAGGTAGACTGCTTTTAAAGCCGGAGCATCAGGAACTGTTTTTGGCTTACATTGCTGAAACAGCCTCCAGCTCTATCGCCTCCTCTTCTAAAGTTGAAAAAAAATGCAAGCACTGAGTCATAACTGCAGGCTTCTGGTCAGGAACAACCCCTTTCCTTGTGTCCTTCACCCACACCAAAAGTGAAGGATGCGGCAGCACATGCTTCAAATTACTCCATGGAGCTCTTTTCACATACCATGCCTGGGTTAATTAAAAATGGGGCCTATCATATACTGCAGCATTCCAAATGGGTGACATCAGACACTGGAGCAGCATCTATGGGGCACATTATACACTGGAGCATTAGAAATGGAGACCATTATATATGGAGCATTATTAGGGCCCATCATACACTGGAGCATCATCCATGAGGCCCATCATATACTGGAGCATTATAAATGGGGCAGATCAGACACTGGAGCAGCATCTATGGGGCACATTACACACTGGAGCATTGGAAATGGGGCCCATTATATATGGAGCATTATTAGGGCCCATCATACACTGGAGCATCATCCATGAGGCCCATCATATACTGGAGCATTATAAATGGGGCAGATCAGACACTGGAGCAGCATCTATGGGGCACATTACACACTGGAGCATTGGAAATGGGGCCCATTATATATGGAGCATTATTAGGGCCCATCATACACTGGAGCATCATCCATGAGGCCCAACATATACTGGAGCATTCCAAATGGGGGACATCAGACACTGGAGCAGCAACTATGGGGCACATTATACACTGGAGCATTAGAAATGGAGCCCATTATATATGGAGCATTATTAGGGCCCATCATACACTGGAGCATCATCCATGAGGCCCATCATATACTGGAGCATTATAAATGGGGCAGATCAGACACTGGAGCAGCATCTATGGGGCACATTATACACTGGAGCATTAGAAATGGGGCCCATTATATATGGAGCATTATTAGGGCCCATCATACACTGGAGCATCATCCACGAGGCCCAACATATACTGGAGCATTCCAAATGGGGGCCATCAGACACTGGAGCAGCATTTACGGGGCTCATTATACACTGGAGCATTAGAAATGGAGCCCATTGTATATGGAGCATTATTTGGGCCCATCGTAAACCGGAGCATCATCCATGAGGCCCATCATATACTGGAGCATTATAAATGGGGCAGATCAGACACTGAAGCAGCATCTATGGGGCACATTATACACTGGAGCATTAGAAATGGGGCCCATTATATATGGAGCATTATTAGGGCCCATCATACACTGGAGCATCATCCATGAGGCCCATCATATACTGGAGCATTGCATATTGGGGACATCAGACACTGGAGCAGCATTTACGGGGCCCATTATACACTGGAGCATTAGAAATGGAACCCATTATATATGGAGTATTATTTGGGCCCATAACACACTGGAGCATCAACCATGGGGCCCATCATATACTGGAGCATTATGTGGAGCTCATCATATACTGTATGGAACATTATATGTGACCAATTATTCTGTATGGAGAAATATATGGGGCTCATTATTCTGTATGGTGCACAATGTGGGGCCATAATACTGTATGGAGTAATATACTGTTCTTTTTTTGAGCTATTGTACAATTTAAAATAGATCAGTCATGTCATGTAAGCAGTGAAGTATTTGTCATTGTACTATACCTATATTTCTATGCCGTATCGGAGCATCATGAGTTGTGGTATGTGTTAAAGGGGCGCACTGACACTCTTTGGCCCAGGGCACACGAAAACCTGGAGCCAGCCCTACGCCCCCACAACTTTAGCCAAATAACCACCAGTTTTCTATGCGTAACTATTATTATGAAGTAAATTAAGGTTGACAAGTTTCAGTAATAAGAATTGATGTTTTCGGCATTGAAATGGGCACTGTAGGTGTGCTTACTGTCCTCCACTCCCTGCCGATTTTGCTTCCCCATTGACTTGCATTAGGTTTCGTGTTTCAGTCAGCCTCCGACTTTTCCCTATAGTTGGCCGATTTCGTTCGACCCGACTTTTGTGAAAGTCGGGTTTCATGAAACCCGACTCGACCGTAAAAAAGGCAAAGTCGCTCATCTCTACTTGGCAGTGTGAAGGTGGGATGGTTGAAGGTTTCCACCCCCAGAAAAAACTCTGAGACCACACTAAATCCCCCGTCACACTAAGTGAGATCGCCAGCGATCTCGCTGTGATTGACACGTATCAGTGACTGACCCCCCCACCGGGTATCGCTGATCATGCTCTAATGTCCTGGGCCATTTTATGATCGTTGGTCTCCCGCTGGCTAGCATGCATCGCTGCGTGAAGCAGTGGGAGACCATCGATCAGCAAGCTCCCAGTGTTATAAGCAGACGCTGGGAGCTGGTATCCAAGGTAAACAGCGGGTAACTAAGTGCCGCGCGCACTTAGTTACCCGCTGTGTACCCTGGATACCAGCGTGCTTGCGCTGGGAGCTAGTATCCAAGATAAACAGCGGGTAACTAAGCGCCGCATGTGCTTAGTTACCCGCTATTTACCTTGGATACCAGCTCCCAGCTCGAGCACGCTGGTACCCTGGGTGCACAGCGAGTAACTAAGCGACGTGCGCGCTTGTTACCCTCGTCGACGCTGGTCCTGATCGCTGGTGAGATCTGCCTGTTTGACAGTTCACCAGCGATCCTGACCAGGTCATATCATTGTTGGGATCGCTGGTGCGTCACTTAGTGTGACGGGCTTTAGAATACTGTGTAGAGACTTCTGATCTGTGATGGGCACTATTTGAAAGGAAGAAGTGAAAGTGCATGTCCCCAGAGAATATTCTGAAGAAATGCCAAGCTGAACTACAAGCATAGGTTTCACATATAATCAATAAACAAGAATATCTCTGCAATGAAGCAATGCAGTGCAAAATGGGGAAACAAAGTGGCAGAATCAGTGATTTTCATATGGTGTTTCACTCAATTTTTTGGAGCAAGTGAAAGTGCCCTTTTAAAAGAATATTTAGTAGTATACATACTGTACCTCTCAAGCAACCTAAATCTACTATGTGAGGCAGGAGCGGACACTGACAACTTGGGGCCCCTGTGCAAGAAATGTGTTTGGGTCCCCCTCCATTTAAGGTGACAAAGCTACATACATATATAAAGCCATACACACATACATGTATATATTACATAGTCTCCTGTATTATGTATATTGCCATCCCTTATTATACAGTGCCCTCTCTTGTTATGTACAGCACTGTCCCTTACATATTGGATTATATAGAGCTCTGTTTTTTTATTACATACCGTCCTGTCTTGTTAGCTGTATAATGCAATGATGGCTGATGGAGCATGGGAAAGTTTCTTTTCTAATGGTGGAGCTGATGAACTGGTAGTCTGGTAACCGGCTCCTCCATCAGCAGTCATTTTATATCTAACAAGAGAGGGGACTATGTTATAAAAGAGGCCACTGTGAATAACAAAGATAACAAAAATACACTATGTTAGAGACAGCACTGTACATAACAGCAGAGTAAGCTATATAATAAGGGACGGCATCATATATAACTAGTGAGGATGATACGTAATAAGGGATGGTGTTATACATAACAAAAGAGGAAATGATGTAACTAAGGATGGTGTTATACATAATAAGTGAGTACACGAGTACTCTCTATACTAAGGGACTGTGTTATACATAATAAGTAAGTACACTATACACTAAGGGACTGTTTGACATAATAAGTGAGTACACTATATACTAAGGGATGGCAATATACATAATAAGCGAGGACACTATTTACTAAGGGACTGTGCTATATATAAGAAGTGAGTACACTATTTACTAAGGGACTGTGCTATACATAAGAAGTGAGTAAACTTTATTCTAAGGGACTTTGTTAGACATAATAAGCGATAATGACATCTTCCGCCTCCACCCCCTGTTCCTAAATTCAATATAAATCCCCTATCTTCCCATGCAAATCCCTCACACCCCTCATTGTCCTCCTCCCCCCGCATCCCATTATTGTCCACTCCCCCACCCCCATCATTGCAGTCTTCACCACCTCCTTCATTGCGTTCTACCCTATCACCCCATCATTGCCCATTACACCACCATTGCCCTTTCCACCACCACCATTGCCTTTTACCCACCACCCCATCATTGCCCAATCCACCACCTCCATCATTTCCTCCTCCCCCACCACTCCCATTATTGTCCTTTCCACAACATCCATCATTGTCCTTTCCACCAACCCCATCATTGCTTTTTCCCACCACCCCTTCATTGCTTTCTCCCCACCACCCCATTATTGTCCTTTTCACCACCTCCATCATTGCTTTCTCCCCCACCACCCCCATCATTGCCCTTTCCACCACCTCCATCATTGCTTTCTCCTCCACCACCCCCATCATTGCCCTTTCCACCACCTCCATTATTGCCTTCTCCTAACCACCTCAATCATTGCCTCCTTCTCCACCATCCCCATCATTGTCCTTCCCACTATCACCATCATTGTCTTCTCCCCCACTACCCCCATCATTTTCCATTCAACCATCTCCATCATTTCCCCCTCCCCCACCACCCCCATCATTGTTCTTTCCACTGATGCCATCATTGTCTTCTCCCTCACTGCCACCTCCCTCACTGCCTCCTTCCCCACCACCCCCATCATTGTCCTTCCCACTGCCACCGTCATTTCCTTCTCCCCACCACCCCGTCATTACCCATTCTACCAACTTCATAATTTCCTCCTCCCCACCACCCCCATATTTGTCCTTTCCACTGCTGCCATCATTGTCTTCTCCCCCACCACCCCCATCATTGCCCATTCCACAACCTCCATAATTTTATCCTCCCCCACCATCCCCATCATTGCTATTTCCACCACCACCATCACTGTCCTTTCCAACACCATCATTGTCTTTTTTCCACCACCCCATCTTTGTTTTCTCCCCACCACTCCATCATTGTCCTTTCCACCACCTCCATCATAGCTTTCGCCCCCACCACCTGCCTTAAGTTCCTTTTCGACCACCTCCATCATTGCCTTCTCCTCCAACACCCCGTCATTACCCATTCCACCACCTCTATCATTTTCTCCTCCCCCACCACCCCCATCATTGTCCTTTCCACCACCTCCATCATTTCCTCCTCCTCCACCCCCATTTTTGCCCTTTCCACCACCCCATCATTGTCCTTTCCACCACCTTCATCATTATTTTCTCCCCCGCCACCCCATCATTGCCCTCTCCCTCACCCCATCATTGCCTTCTACCCATCACCCCATCATTGCCCTCTCTCCCACCTACACACAGCACAATTCACATCTCTGCATGTTCCCCCGCAGCGCTACACACGCACATCACACCACCACCACTTATCTGTGCACACACACGCGCTCACTCACACGCATGCACGCCCACACACACAGCACTTCTCACCTCTCAGCATGTTCTCCTGCAGCCGCAGAAACACCATCGCTGGCAGCTTCCTCTCACTAGCACACCTGTGACGCTGAATGATGATGTCATCCAGCCATGCTGCTGACTGCTGTGTGAGATAGGAAGCATGGGCAGGAAGCAGGACGGATCGCTGCAGCTCCGCTCTGCTGCCATTTTCTCTTGCAGTGAAATAGCACAAAAAGAGGACTTAAAAATCCTCCAATAATACAAGAAAACAGCAAAAAAGCAGAGAGGTTTACCCGTCCAGGCCTCCAGACAAATGCACTATCAGGATGCCGTGGACCCATATAATTAAGAGATTATTTCAGTGTTTAGATTTAGTGTTAGGGACCCGTAAACGTGGGGACCTTTGGCGCAGGTTACGGGCTCACGTATTTTGGCCAAAATATAAGCTAATACCTCACAATTTTTATGTGTTTTTTTGCACTTTTTATTCAGGGTGCAGTTGGGCCCATTTGGTCTTGTAAGCTGCGGTGTCTGTTCACATGGCATACATTTTTGATAGCGCTGGGCAGCCCGCCTGATCTAATAGAAGGGTGTCACTACTAGGCTGTTAACCTGGAGGCTGTGCATTGCCATTGTTAGGGCTGGCGGAACACAGTGAATTATAAAATAATAGTAGGTCCATTCGCAGCCCGGGGGCCACCATGCAGAGTTGGTACACTGCAGCTAAGTAAAGGCGGAAGTATAAAGCTGTGTGGGAAGGTCACACGTGGGTTAACGTCACCCAGTGTGAACAGCAGCGACTCTGTTAACTCACAGAGCTGCACTACCGCTGAACATAAACACCGGAGCCTGTATAACTCACAGAGCATGGCCAAGGTGCACACAGAAAGCGGTCACGGAACCCTGCCCCAAGAACATGGGGTCAGAGTTCCTCTATACCTTCTGAGCGCGGCGTCGCAACTGCGGACGCCGGTATAGACGCTGACTTCAGAGTGTAGAGCACGTGCACTGTGGCGTGCCGAACCACTGGTGGAGACCAATGCCTGTCACTGACTCTGACCTACCTACACCTAAGCCTGGGCACTTAACAGGCTAGGCTGCACAACACATGCGTACCAAGGGTAGGGGTTCTTAATGAGTCATTCACCAGAGACATTCATACATGCATACGACACACACTCTTGATAGTCAGCTAATGCAGTCTATACTAGCGGCCATGCAAACCTTTTATAGCTTCCAGGACCTTCCTGGCCTTTCGGATTGACCAATCCTAGCTGGAGAAGGACTTGAGCACGTGACCTTCGATCTCCAATGGGAGATCACACCACGGCATGCTCAGTGGACCGCAAGGAGGACTTAGTCCCTGGAGAGACTCGCTGCTGGCCAGCCTGTGTTGCTAAAGGTGGACCAGAAGTGGCAGCATCAAGAAAGCCCACAGTGCTGGTCTGAGCAGAGAGCTGGGAACAATGAGTCTGCTGAGCAGGCTCCTCTGTGGCCAAAGGAGAGTGGGAGACCGCCGAGTGTAAGGCTTGGGATTCCTGCTGTGCAGTGGGAAGAAACCCGACGCCTAATAGCGATAGTGTCAACAGGGCCGCATACAAGTTTTTATTGTGCATCAATATACCAAGCAACCGCCCCCTCCATGTATTGGTAGGCTGTGAGCTGTTGTCTCATTGGTATTCTTGCACGTGTGTTGCCATCTTAATTATATGGGTCCACTGCATCCTGATAGTGCATTTGTCTGGAGGCCTGGACGGGTAAACCTCTCTGCTTTTTTGCTGTTTTCTCTCATTTTCTCTTAGAGGCAATGAAGCTGCAGGGATCTCTCTCTGCAGGCCACACATGAGGGGAATCTGGCCAGGGCCCTACCGGAGCCTCAGGGCCAGATAAACAGGTCAGACTGACCTCATTATTAGCCACCTTCCACCAGGGCCGGACTGGGACAAAAAAGCGTCCCTGCCACACAAATCCCAACAGCCCACAAACTATAACACTCATCAGCCCCGATCAGTGAATTGTTGCTATACTTTGTCATCCCCTCATCACTCTCTTATAAGAGTTATTTGAAGAGCCACATGTGAATGGCACCACAGTGCGTATGATTGACCACAGCTCCATTTACATGGTGCTCTTCAAAGCTACATTTCCGAGGATCATGGGGGTCCCAGCAGTCAGATCCACAACAAACAGAAAGTCATCCCCTATCCCCACATAATGCTCCATACAGTATTATGGGCCCCATATAATGCTCCATACAGTATAATGGGCCCCATATATTACTTCATACAGTATAATGGGCCCCATATATTACTTCATACAGTATAATGGGCCCCATATATTACTTCATACAGCATAATGGGCCCCATATATTACTTCATACAGCATAATGGGCCCCATATAATTCTTCTCCCCATACCCTGCTGCTCTGGTCGCCTCAGTGTATTCTGATCCTCCGCACTGCTTGGCACAGGGAAATCATTAACTTTACGTATATAATTGTCCACTTGGACTGATAGTAATAGTGATTTGTTTGCCCTGTTGTCTGGGGATGGCCCACTTTATTGGGGTGCTCAGGGCATATGATTATACACCAGTAAAAAGTATGAGAGGCTCAATGTGACCAGTGCCACCTAGTTTCCTAACCCTCTTATTCTCGTCCTGTTGTTGTAGTTTGTGGATATATATATGCGCATACCTTTTGTATGTGAGTAATTGAATAATAAAGACTTTTGTACATTTTTATACTGACTTTGTCAATTTTATGTACTATTTTCTTTCTTTTGAGCTATGTGATCCTGTTCTCCATTTTTTAGAATAATATGCTCATTGTACATTATGTAGGTCATACTGCTACGTCTCTATTAGTGTTGAGCATTCCGATACTGCAAATATCAGGTATTGGCCAATATTCGGTGTATTGGAATTCCGATACCGAGTACCGATATTTTTACAATATCGGATACCAGAATCGGAAGTTCCCATAATGCAATGAGCCAGTGTTGTGGCTGTGATTGGCTGCTGAAATGATGTCATCATGATGCGCGGTCTGTGCGCATCATGATGCGCGGTCTGTGCGGGCCTGCCGGGGGTCTGTGCGTGCCTGCCGGGGGTCTGTGCGGGCTGCCGGGGGTCTGTGCGGGCTGCCGGGGGTCTGTGGCAGGCCTGCCAGGGGTCTGTACGGGCCTGCCGGGGGTCTGTGTGGGCTGCTGGGAATCTGTGCGGGCCTGTCGGGGGTTTGTGCGGGCCTGCCGGGGGTCTGTGCGGGCTGCCGGGGGTCTGTGCGGGCCTGCCAGGCATCTGTACGGGCCTGCCGGGGGTCTGTGCGTGCTGCCGGGGTCTGTGCGGGCTGCCGGGGGTCTGTGCGGGCCTGCCGGGGGTTGTGTGTGTGTGTAGGCATCGTCCGATGGGACTACAAGTCCCATCGGGCTATGCCTGCTACAATGACAGTGATTGACACATTAGCCAATGATGGGACAGTAGTAGTCCCATCATCCGGCTAATGTGTTGAATGTAAAAAAAAAACCATACATACTACATACATACTACATATATACTACATTCATACAACATACTACATACATACTTCTTATATACTACATTCATACAACATACATACATACTACATACATACTTCATATATACTACATTCATACAACATACATACATACTAAATATATACTACATTCATACAACATACATACATACTACATACTACATATATACTACATTCATACAACATACCTACATACACATACTACATACAATACATTCATACAATACATACATTTCATACATACAGTACATATGCCCGCACAGACCCCCGGCAAGCCCGTACAGACCCCCAGCAGGCCCATACTGACCCCCGGCAGGCCTGTACAGACCCCCGGCGGCCCGCACAGACCCCCGGCAGGCCCGCACAGACCCCCGGCAGGCCCGCACAGACCCCCGGCAGGCCCGCACAGACCCCCGAGAGGCCCACACAGACCCCCGAGAAGCCCGTACAGACCCCGCCCGCACACACAGACATGCATGGTGTCCGTCCACGCACCGCCCACACTCTTCCCCCTCCGGAACTGAATGTACAAGTAAAGAAAGGGTTTTCTTAATTCCGATATTTCTGTCCCATTGACTTGAATGGGATTTCTGGCATCGGAATCGGCGATACCCGATACTTTTGGGTATCGGTCTGATCCAATCCGATCCGATACTTCACGGTATCGGATGGTATCGCTCAACACTAGTCTCTATTAGAGTTGAGCGAAACGGGTCGAAAAATTTCAAAAGTCGCCGACTTTTGGCAAAGTCGGGTTTCATGAAAGGAAACCCGACCCTAGGATGAGGTCGGCCACGAGGTCGGCGACTTACGCGCCAAAGTCGCGTTTCAAAAGTTTGTTTTGCGCTCTTTTTCAGCCAATCAGGATCCACGGACACTGTGGGCAACGTGATGACATAGGCACGGGTCACCACCATCTTTCAGAAGGGCATGCAAGTGATTGGCTTGCTTTGGTGGGCGTCACAGGGGGTATTAAAGGGCGTGCACGCCGACCGCCATCTTACTTCTGCCGATCTTAGCATAGGGAGAGGTTGCTGCTGATTCTGTAGGGAGAGTGTTAGGCAGGGAAGAAGAAAAAAAAACTGCTTCTGCTGCTAGCGATTGTGCCTGTACAACACACCAGTCACTGTGTGTGCAGTGCAAGGGGAGGCTATATTGTGGTGTATCAGTGGTGTTGGTTGTTGGGCTGCCTTCTAAGGCTTCCTGACAGCTGCATTGCGGTTTACCCACTGCTCTGCAAACTGCTTTTTTAAAAGCAATCCCAATTTTTTTTTTTTGTCCTGCTGAGGTACTGAGCTGCAAACTGCTTTTTTGAAAGCAATCCCAATTTTTTTTTTTGTCCTGCTGAGGTACTGAGCGTGCATGTTTTCACACCATACAGCGGTGTACGCTCCTCACACAGTACCGTGTAACGGCTGTTATCACAGCCACAGTGAAGCTATCTGTGTCACTCTGTGAGAATAAGTCGAGGACATGTTCCGTTCTTACAGACCTGCACTCTAGGGAGATTCCTACTCTGCCCAATTCTACATACACCTTGTAGTTTGTGTTACACTAGCCAATTTCTGCCTGTGACATAGCGCTGTGATATTCAGTGGGCCTCACACAATCCAAAAGTGTCCAGTGTCCACAAGTGTCTGCAGAAATTCAAAATCTCCCTTATCCTCTAGTCACTTTGGTCACAGCTGTGCCATCGAGCCTGTGACATAGCGCTCAGATATTCAGTGGGCCTCACACAATCCAAAAGTGTCCAGTGTCTGCAGAAATTCAAAATCTCACTTATCCTCTAGTCACTTTGGTCACAGCTGTGCCATCGAGCCTGTGACATAGCGCTCAGATATTCAGTGGGCCTCACACAATCCAAAAGTGTCCAGTGTCTGCAGAAATTCAAAATCTCACTTATCCTCTAGTCACTTTGGTCACAGCTGTGCCATCGAGCCTGTGACATAGCGCTCAGATATTCAGTGGGCCTCACACAATCCAAAAGTGTCCAGTGTCCACAAGTGTCTGCAGAAATTCAAAATCTCACTTATCCTCTAGTCACTTTGGTCACAGCTGTGCCATCGAGCCTGTGACATAGCGCTCAGATATTCAGTGGACCTCACACAATCCAAAAGTGTCCAGTGTCCACTAGTGTGAGCAGCAATTCAAAATCTCACTTATCCTCTAGTCACTTTGGTCACAGCTGTGCCATCGAGCCTGTGACATAGCGCTCAGATATTCAGTGGGCCTCACACAATCCAAAAGTGTCCAGTGTCCACAAGTGTCTGCAGAAATTCAAAATCTCACTTATCCTCTAGTCACTTTGGTCACAGCTGTGCCATCGAGCCTGTGACATAGCGCTCAGATATTCAGTGGGCCTCACACAATCCAAAAGTGTCCAGTGTCCACTAGTGTGAACAGAAATTCAAAATCTCACTTATCCTCTAGTCACTTTGGTCACAGCTGTGCCATCGAGCCTGTGACATAGCGCTCAGATATTCAGTGGGCCTCACACAATCCAAAAGTGTCCAGTGTCCACAAGTGTCTGCAGAAATTCAAAATCTCACTTATCCTCTAGTCACTTTGGTCACAGCTGTGCCATCGAGCCTGTGACATAGCGCTCAGATATTCAGTGGGCCTCACACAATCCAAAAGTGTCCAGTGTCCACAAGTGTCTGCAGAAATTCAAAATCTCACTTATCCTCTAGTCACTTTGGTCACAGCTGTGCCATCGAGCCTGTGACATAGCGCTCAGATATTCAGTGGGCCTCACACAATCCAAAAGTGTCCAATGTCCACAAATGTCTGCAGAAATTCAAAATCTCACTTATCCTCTAGTCACTTTGGTCACAGCTGTGCCATCGAGCCTGTGACATAGCGCTCAGATATTCAGTGGGCCTTACACAATCCAAAAGTGTCCAGTGTCCACTAGTGTGAGCAGAAATTCAAAATCTCACTTATCCTCTAGTCACTTTGGTCACAGCTGTGTCATCGAGCCTGTGACATAGCGCTCAGATATTCAGTGGGCCTCACACAATCCAAAAGTGTCCAATGTCCACAAATGTCTGCAGAAATTCAAAATCTCACTTATCCTCTAGTCACTTTGGTCACAGCTGTGCCATCGAGCCTGTGACATAGCGCTCAGATATTCAGTGGGCCTCACACAATCCAAAAGTGTCCAGTGTCCACAAGTGTCTGCAGAAATTCAAAATCTCACTTATCCTCTAGTCACTTTGGTCACAGCTGTGCCATCGAGCCTGTGACATAGAGCTCAGATATTCAGTGGGCCTCACACAATCCAAAAGTGTCCAGTGTCCACTAGTGTGAGCAGAAATTCAAAATCTCACTTATCCTCTAGTCACTTTGGTCACAGCTGTGCCATCGAGCCTGTGACATAGCGCTCAGATATTCAGTGGGCCTCACACAATCCAAAAGTGTCCAGTGTCCACTAGTGTGAGCAGAAATTCAAAATCTCACTTATCCTCTAGTCACTTTGTTCACAGCTGTGCCATCGAGCCTGTGACATAGCGCTCAGATATTCAGTGGGCCTTGCACAATCCAAAAGTGTCCAGTGTCCACTAGTGTGAGCAGAAATTCAAAATCTCACTTATCCTCTAGTCACTTTGGTCACAGTGTGCCATCGAGCCTGTGACATAGTGCTCAGATATTCAGTGGGCCTCACATAATCCAAAAGTGTCCAGTGTCCACAAGTGTCTGCAGAAATTCAAAATCTCACTTATCCTCTAGTCACTTTGGTCACAGCTGTGCCATCGAGCCTGTGACATAGCGCTCAGATATTCAGTGGGCCTCACACAATCCAAAAGTGTCCAGTGTCCACAAGTGTCTGCAGAAATTCAAAATCTCACTTATCCTCTAGTCACTTTGGTCACAGTGTGCCATCGAGCCTGTGACATAGTGCTCAGATATTCAGTGGGCCTCACATAATCCAAAAGTGTCCAGTGTCCACAAGTGTCTGCAGAAATTCAAAATCTCACTTATCCTCTAGTCACTTTGGTCACAGCTGTGCCATCGAGCCTGTGACATAGCGCTCAGATATTCAGTGGGCCTCACACAATCCAAAAGTGTCCAGTGTCCACAAGTGTCTGCAGAAATTCAAAATCTCACTTATCCTCTAGTCACTTTGGTCACAGCTGTGCCATCGAGCCTGTGACATAGAGCTCAGATATTCAGTGGGCCTCACACAATCCAAAAGTGTCCAGTGTCCACTAGTGTGAGCAGAAATTCAAAATCTCACTTATCCTCTAGTCACTTTGGTCACAGCTGTGCCATCGAGCCTGTGACATAGCGCTCAGATATTCAGTGGGCCTCGCACAATCCAAAAGTGTCCAGTGTCCACTAGTGTGAGCAGAAATTCAAAATCTCACTTATCCTCTAGTCACTTTGGTCACAGCTGTGCCATCGAGCCTGTGACATAGTGCTCAGATATTCAGTGGGCCTCACATAATCCAAAAGTGTCCAGTGTCCACAAGTGTCTGCAGAAATTCAAAATCTCACTTATCCTCTAGTCACTTTGGTCACAGCTGTGCCATCGAGCCTGTGACATAGCGCTCAGATATTCAGTGGGCCTCACACAATCCAAAAGTGTCCAGTGTCCACTAGTGTGAGCAGAAATTCAAAATCTCACTTATCCTCTAGTCACTTTGGTCACAGCTGTGCCATCGAGCCTGTGACATAGCGCTCAGATATTCAGTGGGCCTCGCACAATCCAAAAGTGTCCAGTGTCCACTAGTGTGAGCAGAAATTCAAAATCTCACTTATCCTCTAGTCACTTTGGTCATAGCTGTGCCATCGAGCCTGTGACATAGCGCTCAGATATTCAGTGGGCCTCACACAATCCAAAAGTGTCCAGTGTCCACAAGTGTCTGCAGAAATTCAAAATCTCACTTATCCTCTAGTCACTTTTGTCACATCTGTGCCATCGAGCCTGTGACATAGCGCTCAGATATTCAGTGGGCCTCACACAATCCAAAAGTGTCCAGTGTCCACAAGTGTCTGCAGAAATTCAAAATCTCACTTATCCTCTAGTCACATTGGTCACAGCTGTGCCATCGAGCCTGTGACTTAGCGCTCAGATATTCAGTGGGCCTCACACAATCCAAAAGTGTCCAGTGTCCACTAGTGTGAGCAGAAATTCAAAATCTCACTTATCCTCTAGTCACTTTGGTCACAGCTGTGCCATCGAGCCTGTGACATAGCGCTCAGATATTCAGTGGGCCTCACACAATCCAAAAGTGTCCAGTGTCCACTAGTGTGAGCAGAAATTCAAAATCTCACTTATCCTCTAGTCACTTTGTTCACAGCTGTGCCATCGAGCCTGTGACATAGCGCTCAGATATTCAGTGGGCCTTGCACAATCCAAAAGTGTCCAGTGTCCACTAGTGTGAGCAGAAATTCAAAATCTCACTTATCCTCTAGTCACTTTGGTCACAGTGTGCCATCGAGCCTGTGACATAGTGCTCAGATATTCAGTGGGCCTCACATAATCCAAAAGTGTCCAGTGTCCACAAGTGTCTGCAGAAATTCAAAATCTCACTTATCCTCTAGTCACTTTGGTCACAGCTGTGCCATCGAGCCTGTGACATAGCGCTCAGATATTCAGTGGGCCTCACACAATCCAAAAGTGTCCAGTGTCCACAAGTGTCTGCAGAAATTCAAAATCTCACTTATCCTCTAGTCACTTTGGTCACAGTGTGCCATCGAGCCTGTGACATAGTGCTCAGATATTCAGTGGGCCTCACATAATCCAAAAGTGTCCAGTGTCCACAAGTGTCTGCAGAAATTCAAAATCTCACTTATCCTCTAGTCACTTTGGTCACAGCTGTGCCATCGAGCCTGTGACATAGCGCTCAGATATTCAGTGGGCCTCACACAATCCAAAAGTGTCCAGTGTCCACAAGTGTCTGCAGAAATTCAAAATCTCACTTATCCTCTAGTCACTTTGGTCACAGCTGTGCCATCGAGCCTGTGACATAGAGCTCAGATATTCAGTGGGCCTCACACAATCCAAAAGTGTCCAGTGTCCACTAGTGTGAGCAGAAATTCAAAATCTCACTTATCCTCTAGTCACTTTGGTCACAGCTGTGCCATCGAGCCTGTGACATAGCGCTCAGATATTCAGTGGGCCTCGCACAATCCAAAAGTGTCCAGTGTCCACTAGTGTGAGCAGAAATTCAAAATCTCACTTATCCTCTAGTCACTTTGGTCACAGCTGTGCCATCGAGCCTGTGACATAGTGCTCAGATATTCAGTGGGCCTCACATAATCCAAAAGTGTCCAGTGTCCACAAGTGTCTGCAGAAATTCAAAATCTCACTTATCCTCTAGTCACTTTGGTCACAGCTGTGCCATCGAGCCTGTGACATAGCGCTCAGATATTCAGTGGGCCTCACACAATCCAAAAGTGTCCAGTGTCCACTAGTGTGAGCAGAAATTCAAAATCTCACTTATCCTCTAGTCACTTTGGTCACAGCTGTGCCATCGAGCCTGTGACATAGCGCTCAGATATTCAGTGGGCCTCGCACAATCCAAAAGTGTCCAGTGTCCACTAGTGTGAGCAGAAATTCAAAATCTCACTTATCCTCTAGTCACTTTGGTCATAGCTGTGCCATCGAGCCTGTGACATAGCGCTCAGATATTCAGTGGGCCTCACACAATCCAAAAGTGTCCAGTGTCCACAAGTGTCTGCAGAAATTCAAAATCTCACTTATCCTCTAGTCACTTTTGTCACATCTGTGCCATCGAGCCTGTGACATAGCGCTCAGATATTCAGTGGGCCTCACACAATCCAAAAGTGTCCAGTGTCCACAAGTGTCTGCAGAAATTCAAAATCTCACTTATCCTCTAGTCACATTGGTCACAGCTGTGCCATCGAGCCTGTGACTTAGCGCTCAGATATTCAGTGGGCCTCACACAATCCAAAAGTGTCCAGTGTCCACTAGTGTGAGCAGAAATTCAAAATCTCACTTATCCTCTAGTCACTTTGGTCACAGCTGTTCCATCGAGCCTGTGACATAGCGCTCAAATATTCAGTGGGCCTCACAAAATCCAAAAGTGTCCAGTGTCCACTAGTGTGAGCAGAAATTCAAAATCTCCCCTGTCCTATAGACACCTTGCACCTTGTTTTACATTACTATATAGTTTGTTGGATTTTGTCTACATTTCTACCAAAAATGAGGAAGGCTGGTGGAAGAGGCCGTGGAATTGGGCGGGGGTTGGCAGCTGGTAATGATGGTGTTGGTGGTGGATCTGATGGTAGTAGCAAGAGCAAAATAGGACCGAATGCAGGATGTGTTGAGCCTGCGTCATCGTCTGGCTCCATAAGGCTTCAAAGGCTTAGTTTTCTAGGAGTTGGCAAACCGCTTTTAAAGCCAGAGCATCAGGAAAAAGTTTTGTCTTACATTGCTGACTCAGCCTCCAGCTCTATCGTCTCCTCTTCTGAAGTTGTAAAAAGTAAAAGCACTGAGTCATCATTGGAGGCTCATGTTCATGAACCACACCTTTCCTTGTGTCCTTCACCCCAACCAAGATTGAAGGATGACGCAGGCCATACTACTGATTACTCCATGGAGCTGTTTTCACATACCATGCCTGGATTATCAAGTCAAATGGTGAATTACCCAGGCCAAGATGAATCTGACATGGAGTGCACTGATGCACAGCCGCTGATGGATGATTCTGCTGGTACATTCACTCAGAGCACTACATTGTCCTCGCAGTGTACAGAGCCAGATTCTGACCCTGATGAGACTCAGGTGCCCCTTCCCGCACACTATACCACCATACACGGTGACACAGAGGAAGGTGCACATGACATTGAAGAGGAGGTGATGGATGACCCAGTTGTTGACCCAGATTGGCATCCATTGGGGGAAGAGGGTGCTGCTTCCAATAGCTCAGATGAGGAGCATCCACAGCAGACATCGACATCGCAACAGCTGTTATCTGGCAGGCCCGGAGCACTCCAAAGACAGGTTCCAAAAATCAAAAGAGTTGCTGGACAGCTTGTCCAGAGGGTCAAAAGATCACAGCGTGCTAGGCCGCAAAATGTCTGCCAAAGTAGGAAGAGTGCAGTGTGGCACTTTTTTGAACAAAATCCTCATGATCAGGCCAAGGTTATCTGTAAGAAGTACGCAAAGACCTTTAGCCGAGGGAAAAATTTGAAAAATTTGAATACCAGTTGCATGCTTAGACATTTAAACACCATGCACTTGCAAGCGTGGACACAACACCAAACCTCAAGTGCCACATGTGCAACTGATCACAACGAAGGTAGTCAGCAACGCTACATTGTTTCCCCCACTGTAAGCCCACCGGTTAGCACAGCAGCAAATGTTGAGGTGTCGTTGCAAGGCCACAGCAGTCAGGGAATCCCACTGTTATATCAACGAAAGACTGATTCTAGGCCATCAGAAAGAACACCAACTCCATCACCATCATCAACCCTCTCTCAGTCCGCCCTGTCCACCGCTACTTCCACCATATGCAGCTCTCAAGTCCAGCTCACCCTCCCAGACACTATGAGTAGGTCAAGAAAGTACTCAGTCTCTCATCCGCGTACACTGGGTTTGAACGCCCACATTGCCAAACTAATCTCATTTGAGATGATGCCCTTTCGGTTGGTGGAAAGCGCAGCTTTCCGCAAACTCATGGCCTATGCAGTACCACGCTATGACCTACCCAGTCGCCACTTCTTCTCTCGCAAAGCCATCCCAGCCCTCCACCATCATGTGAAAGACCGCATTGTCCATGCACTCAAGCAGTCAGTGAGCGGAAAGGTGCACCTCACAACTGATGCATGGTCCAGTCGGCATGGCCAGGGCCGTTACGTGCCCATCACTGCGCACTGGGTTAATGTGGTGGATGCAGGGTCCACAGGGGACAGCGGTGGTGGGACAGTGCTGCCTAGCCCACGGTATAGGAAACAGTTGGCTGTAGGCGTTCGACCCTCCTCCTCCTCCTCCTCCAGAAGCGAAAGCTCGTCCACAGAGCGCAGTCGTACGAGCACTCCATCTGCAGCTGCCACTGTTGCACACGAGGTGTCCCCCTATCGAGCAGCTAGTGGAAAGCGTCAGCAGGCTGTGTTGCAGATGATGTGTTTGGGCGACAGACACACCGCCGAGGTGCTGGCTGAGTACTTGAAGCGACAAACTGAGTCATTGCTGGGCAGTGTACATCTTGAGGCAGGCAAGGTAGTTAGTGATAACGGCCGTATTTTTGTGGCAGCCATAGCCCTTTCAAAACTCAGCCACATACCATGCTTGGCTCACACCTTGAACCTGGTGGTGCAGTGCTTCCTCAAAAATTATCCGGAGTTAACAGCCCTGCTCCAGAAGGTGCGAAGACTGTGCGCGCACATCCGCCCGTCGCCTGTACACTCCGTTCGTATGCAGAAGCTGCAGCGATTGCTCCACCTTCCCAACAAGGTGGAACTCCACCCTGCACATGGTGGAGCGGCTGTGCGAGCAGAGGCAGGCCATAATGCATTTGTGGGAGGATACACGGCCAGGCACTTTGAGAGCAGACATGGAGTTGACAGGTGTGCAGTGGTTGAAGCTGAAAGACCTCTGTAAAGTCCTTCAGTGTTTTGAGGAATGCACACGGCTGGTAAGCGCAGACGACGCCATCCTAAGCATGAGCATCCCACTTATGCGTCTGTTCATGCAAACTTTGACGCACCTTAAGGAGCAGGCTTCTGCAGCCAATGTTGATGAGGAGGAAGAGGAGGAGGGAATCCTTGATGACATTCAGCCATTGTCTGCTCAGGGACCTCTCCTGGACGAGGTGGAGGAAGAAGAGGAGGAGGAGGAGGAGGATGATGGGGATGATTACTTAGGGGAGGAGGATGCATCTCGTGGGGCAAGTGAAAATGTTGGCGTGGCAAGGTCTGGTACAGGGTTTGTGCGTGACTAGAGGGATGTGGATTTGCCAGAAAGTGCTCCTCCAACCAGCACTCGCAGTGCATCATTGACACCGGGAACATTGGCCCACATGTCAGATTATGCCTTGCAGATCCTAAAAAGGACCCCCGCATTGCCAAAATGATGAACGATGACGACTACTGGTTGGCCAGCATCCTGGATCCACGCTATAAAGGCAAATTACAAAACATCATGCCACAGGAGAACCTTGACCTAATATTGGCTAATAAACAAGCAACTCTGGTAAATCGGTTGCTTGAGGCATTCCCAGCACACAGCAGCGGTGATGGTTCTCACACGAGCCGTACGGGCCGGGGTCAGCTTGGCAGAGGTGTTCGTGGTGCACACAGCAGAAGTGGCATTGGAGACAGGGGTTTCATGACAATGTTGTGGACTGATTTTACAAGTACCGCTCACACAACTGGTAATACTGCATCGATGGAAAGTGACAGGAGACAGCAGTTGTCAACTATGGTTACAAACTACTTTTCCTCCCATATCGATGTTCTCCCACACAGGTCATTCCCCTTTGACTATTGGGCCGCTAAACTGGACACCTGGCCTGAATTGGCACAATATGCCTTACAGGAGCTCGCTTGCCCAGCTGCAAGTGTGCTATCGGAAAGAGTCTTCAGTGCAGCTGCATCAATCCTGACAGAAAAAAGGACCCGTCTGTCAACCCAAAATGTGGATGATCTAACATTCATTAAAATGAACCACGCATGGGTTTCCAAGGATTTTGTCCCACCTTCCCCTGATGACACATAGGGTGACAGAAAAATGGCTTGCTTTGGTCCACCTCTTCCTGGGACTTGACCTATTTCACCTTTTGCATCAGCTGAATGTCCAACATCAACATATGCCACTTTCTAAAACTCCCTAACTGTGCTGCCCCCCCCCCCATGGCCGGGGTCACCACCTAGCGCACGACACCGTGCGAGTGCCGTTTCCCTGGACAGGTGGGTAGGCCGACTCTTGGGCGCGGGCACTGGCACAGGGTCCCTCATAGTGCAATCAAGTGTCTCTGACGGTGGTGGTGCACACCCGCCGTCAGACATACCGCCGTACTATGAGGGGCCCAGTGCCAGTACCGACGCCCACGAGTGGGCCCCCCTTGCTTGGGCAGGGCCCCAGCATTTGCAATCTTTACCTCTCCCTGCTCCTCCGCTGTGTAGTCTGGGCCGTCAAATCCATACTGTGCCTGACACCGTTTGAGCCTGCCTCCTGATGTATAGACATATATTTTGAATGTGTACGCTATCCATACAAGTTATCTGGGGATACGGTACCCTTTCTCACCTTTGTGCAATCACGTGCAATCCATACTGGGCCTAACACCATCTGAGCCTGCCTCCTGATATATAGACATATATTTTGAATGTGTACGCTATCCATACATGTTATCTGGGGATACGGTACCCTTTCTAACCTTTGTGCAATCACGTGCAATCCATACTGGCCCTAACACCGTCTGAGCCTGCCTCCTGATGTATAGACATATATTTTGAATGTGTACGCTATCCATACATGTTATCTGGGGATACGGTACCCTTTCTAACCTTTGTGCAATCACGTGCAATCCATACTGGGCCTAACACCGTCTGAGCCTGCCTCCTGATGTATAGACATATATTTTGAATGTGTACGCTATCCATACATGTTATCTGGGGATACGGTACCCTTTCTAACCTTTGTGCAATCACGTGCAATCCATACTGGGCCTAACACCGTCTGAGCCTGCCTCCTGATGTATAGACATATATTTTGAATGTGTATGCTATCCATACATGTTATCTGGGGATACGGTACCCTTTCTCACCTTTGTGCAATCACGTGTAATCCATACTGGGCGTGAGAACGGCTGGCGAGCTATTAGGCAAGCTACAGCACCTGTGGTTTGCATACGTAAGTTTTTCATTTTTTCAGGAATGACGGTTAGGCCTAATTCTGGAACTGCGGTTGACCTGCACTTACTGGGAAATCATTGTTCGCGGGTAATAATTGTAATCAGTGATCCCCATCACTAACGTTGTTCAGCGGGTTATCTGCACCTGTAAGCGACAAACGCTGGCCTTTTCAGTGTAGCGCACATGCAGCCACGGACATGTAAGGGCATGACACACCAGTTATTGGCCAATCTCATGTGCCAGAGCCTCACGTGTCCCTCTAGTAAGCCGGACTCGGACCGCGGGGCATGACGGAGTCTCGTTCGTTAACGGAATTAAGCTTGCAATGTGTGCATCTGTTCTGTAGCTGGCATGGTTGAGGTTTCCCAGGTGGAGTCGAATTTAACCGTAGGCTCCACTCCTGGTGGTGCCCTTCTGGACATTCCTTTAAGGTTCAGCTTTGCAACCATACTGCCCACGTAAAACAAACACTTTGCCTTCATGAACGCTGTTTGGAGGGTCATGACTCGTGGGAATAACGCCGCCCAATCAGTTAACCTGCTAGAGAGATCGTTCGTTGCTCCCAAGCATGACATCACACTCCCTAGGAAGAAGGTAATGCCACTGTGGCGACCGTACTCCTGGGGGCGACACAAGTGCACTGATGCCCAGCCACTGCTCGATGAATCTGCTGGTACATTGACCCAGACCACTACATTCCCCTCGCACGCTACACGGCCTGAATCTGACCCTGATGAAACTCAGGTTACCCTTCCCATATACAGTTCCATCTTACACGGTGACAAAGACGAAGCTGCAGATGAAAGTGCAGGTTCGGCCCACCCGCCATCAGACACACCACCGTACTATCAAGGGCCCTGTGCCAGTGCCGTCGCCAACGAGTGGGCCTCCCCTGCTTGCTCAGGATCACAGCAATTGCAAAGTTGAAATACTGTGCAGTGAGATGGAAGATGGGGACGACAAGGAGTCCAGACAAGTACAGGGATTCCCTAGCAAGGAGACTTATTTGATTGTTTTCAATGTTGGGACAGCAATTTTTGGGGAGCACTATACTCTGGAGAATGATAGATGGGGCCCACCATACACTGGAACATTCCAAAGGTGGACATCAGACACTGGAGCAGCATTTACAGGGCCCATTATACACTAGAGCATTAGAAATGGGGCCCATTATGTTTGGAGCATTATTTGGGCCCATAAGACAGTGGAGCTTCATCCATGAAGACCTACATATACTGTAGCATTATGTGGAGCTCATCATATACTGTTTCAAACATTATATGGGACCAATGATTCTGTATGGAGAAATAGATGGGCCTCGTCATGAGATGTAAAAAGTGAAGTATTTTTCATTGTACTATACCGCTATTTCTCTGCCGTATTGGAACATGATGAGTTGTGGTATGTGTTAAAGGGGCGCTCTTTCGTCCAGGGCACATGAAAACCTGGAGCCAGCCTTCCCCCCCACAACTGTAGCCAAATAACCCCCATTTTTCAGTGCGTAACTTGTATTATGAAGTTAATTAAGGTTGACAAGCTTAAGTAAGAAGAATTGATGCTTTTGGCATTCAAATGGGCACTGTTGGTGTGTTTCCTGTCCTCCTCTCACTGCCGACTTTTATTCCCCATTGACTTACATTGGGTTTCATGTTTCGGTACGACCCCGACTTTTCCCTATAATCGGACGATCTTGCTCGACCCGACTTTTGGAAAAGTCGGGTTTCACGAAACGAAACGCGACCCTAAAAAAACAAAAGTCTCTCAACTCTAGTCTCTATATACACTCACTGGCCACTTTATTAGGTACACCTGTCCAACTGTGTGTTAAGACTTAATTTCTAATCAGCCAATCACATGGCGGCAACTCAGTGCATTTAGGCATGTAGACATGGTCAAGACAATCTCCTGCAGTTCAAACCGAGCATCAGTATGGGGAAGAAAGGTGATTTGAGTGCCTTTGAACGTGGCATGATTGTTGGTGCCAGAAGGGCTGGTCTGAGTATTTCAGAAACTGCTGATCTACTGGGATTTTCACGCACAACCATCTCTAGGGTTTACAGAGAATGGTCCGAAAAAGAAAAAAAATCCAGTGAGCGGCAGTTCTGTGGCCAGAAATGCCTTGTTGATGCCAGAGGTCAGAGGAGAATGGGCATACTGGTTCGAGCTGATAGAAAGGCAACAGTGACTCAAATTGCCACCCGTTACAACCAAGGTAGGCAGAAGAGCATCTCTGAACGCACAGTGCGTCGAACTTTGAGGCAGATGGGCTACAGCAGCAGAAGACCACACTGGGTACCACTCCTCTCAGCTAAGAACAGGCATCTGATGGCTACTTTCAGCAGGATAATGCGCCATGTCATAAAGCTCGAATCATCTCAGATTGGTTTCTTGAACATGACAATGAGTTCACTGTACTCAAATGGCCTCCTCAGTCACCAGATCTCAATCCAATAGAGCATCTTTGGGATGTGGTGGAACGGGAGATTCGCATCAGGGATGTGCAGCCGACAAATCTGCGCCAACTGTGTGATGCCATCATGTCAATATGGTCCAAAATCTCTGAGGAATGCTTCCAGCACCTTGTTGAATCTCTGCCACGAAGAATTGAGGCAGTTCTGAAGGCAAAAGGGGGTCCAACCCGTTACTAGCATGGTGTACCTAATAAAGTGGCCAGTGAGTGTATATTATATAAGTGATACTGCACAGTATTTCCTATATATTGAATATACAGGAGTATCACCTATATATTGTATATACAGCATTCTGTACACATTACATAAGCGATACTGCAATTATACAAAGCAGTTGCTGTAATATAGATAGACTGCTGTGTGTAATTGCAGTGTCACCTACATGACATATATACAATAGTCACAGTATCACCTATGTCTTAGAAATTTAAATGATGGAGGCAACATGAAGCTCACTGTATCCCTCTGCTAGTAAAGCCAGAATTGAGGTCTTCTTTTCAACTCCTTTGGCATGGGTCGAGTTGGGTTTCATGAAACCCGACTTTCTCAAAAGGCGGGGCGAACGAAATCGGCCGATTATCGTGAAAAGTCGAAGGCCGACTGAAGCACGAAACCCAATGCAAGTCAATGGGGAACCAAGGTCGGCAGTGAGTGGAGGACAGTAAACACACCTACAGTGCCCATTTTAATGCCAAAAACATCAATTCTTATTACTGAAGCTTGTCAACCTTAATTTACTTTATAATAATAGTTAGGCACTGAAAACTGGGGGTTATTTGGCTAAAGTTGTGGGGGGGGGGGGTAGGGCTGGCTCCAGGTTTTCATGGGCCCTGGGCCAAAGAGTGTCACTGGGCTCTTTTAACACATGTCACAATTTATGGTCCTCTGATACAGCAGAGAATTAGCGGTATAGTACAATGAAAAATACTTCACTTCTTACATCACATGACTGATATCCATTTTAAATTCTCCAATAGCTCCAAAAACGGACAGTATATTACTCCATACAGTATTATGGCCACCGCATAGTGCGCCATACACAATAATGAGGCCCATAAATTTCTCCATACAGAATCATTGGTCCCATATAATGTTTGAAACAGTATATGATGAGCTCCACATAATGCTACAGTGCAGTTGTGGCCAAAAGTATTGACACCCCTGCAATGCTGTCAGATAATATTCAGGTTCTTCCTGAAAATGATTGCAAACACAAATTCTTTGGTATTATTATATTCATTTAATTTGTCTTAAATGAAAAAAACACAAAAGAGAATGAAGCAAAAATCAAAACATTAATCATTTCACACAAAACTCCAAAAATGGGCCAGACAAAAGTATTGGCACCCTCAGCCTAATACTTGGTTGCACAACCTTTAGCCAAAATAACTGTGACCAACTGCTTCCGGTAACCATCAATGAGTTTCTTACAATGCTCTGCTGGAATTTTAGACCATTCTTCTTTGGCAAACTGCTCCAGGTCCCTGATATTTGAAGGGTGCCTTCTCCAAAATGCCATTTTTAGATCTCTCCACAGGTGTTCTATTGGATTCAGGTCTGGAATCATTGCTGGCCACCTTAGAAGTCTCCAGTGCTTTCTCTCAAACCATTTTCTAGTGCTTTTTGAAGTGTGTTTTGGGTCATTGTCCTGCTGGAAGACCCATGACCTCTGAGGGAGACCCATCTTTCTCACACTGGGCCCTACACTATGCTGCAAAATTTGGTGGTAGTCTTCTGACTTCATAATGCCATGCACACAGTCAAGCAGTCCAGTGCCAGAGGCAGCAAAGCAACCCCAAAACATCAGGAACCTCCGCCATGTCTGACTGTAGGAACCGTGTTTTTTTCTTTGAATGCCTCTTTTTTTCTCCTGTAAACTCTATGTTGATGCCTTTGCCCAAAAAGCTCTACTTTTGTTTCATCTGACCAGAGAACATTCTTCCAAAACGTTTAAGGCTTTTTCAGGTAAGTTTTGGCAAACTCCAGCCTGGCTTTTTTATGTCTCGGGGTAAGAAGTGGGGTCTTCCTGGGTCTCCTACCATACAGTCTCTTTTCATTCAGACGCCGACGGATAGTACGGGTTGACACTGTTGCACCCTCGGACTGCAGGGCAGCTTGAACTTGTTTGGATGTTAGTCGAGGTTCTTTATCCAACATCTGCACAATCTTGCGTTGAAATCCCTTGTCAATTTTTCTTTTCTGTCCACATCTCGGGAGGCTAGCCACAGTGCCATGGGCTTTAAACTTCTTGATGACACTGCGCATGGTAGACACAGGAATATTCTGGTCTTTGGAGATGACTTATAGCTTTGAGATTGCTCATGTTTCCTCACAATTTGGTTTCTCAAGTTCTCAGACAGTTCTTTGGTCTTCTTTCTTTTCTCCATGCTCAATGTGGTACACACAAGGACACAGGACAGAGGTTGAGTCAACTTTAATCCATGTTAACTGGCTGCAAGTGTGATTTAGTTATTGCCAACACCTGTTAGGTGCCACAGGTAAGTTACAGGTGCTGTTAATTACACAAATTAGAGAAGCATCACAAGATTTTTCGAACAGTGCCAATACTTTTGTCGACCCTCCTTTTTATGTTTGGTATGGAATTATATCCAATTTGGCTTTAAGACAATTCTTTTTGTGTTTTTTCATTTAAGACAAATTAAATGAAGATAATAATACCAAAGAATTTGTGTTTGCAGTCATTTTCAGGAAGAAACTGAGTATTATCTGACAGAATTGCAGGGGTGTCAATACTTTTGGCCACAACTGTATATGTTGGTCCCCATGGATGAAGCTCCACTGTGTTATGGGCCCAAATAATGCTCCATATATAATGAGCCCCATTTCTAATGCTCCAGTGCATAATGGGCCCTGTAAATGCTGCTCCAGTGTCTGATGTCCACCTTTGGAATGCTCCAGTGTATGGTGGGCCTCATATATCATTTTCTAGAGTATAGTGCTCCCCAAAAATAGCTGTCCCAAAATTGAAAACAATTAAATAAGTCTCCTCGCTAGGGAATCCCTGTACTAGTCTGTACTCCTCGTCGTCCCCATCTTAGTATGCGGGAAGGGGAACCTGAGTTTCATCAGGGTCAGATTCTGGCTGTGTAGAGTGCGAGGGGAATGTAGTGGTCTGGGTCAATGTACCAGCAGAATCATCTAGCAGTGGCTGGGCATCAGTGCACTTGTGGCGCCCCCAGGAGTATCGTCGCCACAGTGGCATTACCTTCCTCCTAGGGAGTGTGATGTCATGCTTGGGAGCAACGAAGGATCTCTCTAGCAGTTAAACCAACACACAACACAGTTCCCACTCCAGGCCAGCAGGGAGACCTTTGAACCTGACTGCTGAGGAGCTGCTCTCTGTGGTCGGAAGGAGGGAAGTTAGGGCAGTCTGTGAAGGGAAGGGGAAGTGTGTGGACGTGAGAAGGGAGCTGGAGGATGACCACACACTGCATGGTCACGTTGGCCAGGGAGATTGAGCCCTCATTTGACCCCTGATGAACCCTCATGAATATGGAGGGGGAAATGCATTGGGTTTTTGTCTGCATCTATGGCTGATAAGTATACACTGCACATTATGTTTTGTGACAGATTCCATGTGGCATTTTTTCTAATGAACAGTGTTAACCCCTCAAGATGGAGATTTCTCTGCACTTTGTCTGAGATGTGAAAAGCTGAGGATTGCAAGGTTATGTTATATGTAAATCTTCACTGTCCCCCACATTGTTATGGGGAGTATATCTAGCACAGTTCATCTAATTAATGTGCTTGCATATCCGAAGGGTTACTGTATGGTGCTGTATTTTATTTTGCCACAGGGGAAATTGAGGCTTATGGGGGTGATGCAAATCTAAACCTCATGAAGTATTGCCCTATATTAACGCGGTTGCTGAAATTTTGCTTATACTGATATTATATGCACATCTGCTGAGGTTGATTGAGCCTCAGGATATATCATCTGATTAAATTTAGGTGCATGTGCAACAGCTGTTTGATGGATGTATTTTTTCTGTCATCTAAGTGTGCAGTGTTTACAGTGTTTTTTGCTGGTCTTTAAAATTTGACAAACATATGTATTTTTGTACACTGTGGACTAGCGATATTGATCTCTCTGTAGACGTTTTTTTCAAGATTTTTTTATGGGATTGATCTATTGCAGCAGGCGAGTATTTTTGATTACGAGATAAGTCTTTTTTCTCCTGCTGAAACCCATATTATGAACTAAGCATTTCAAAAGACTTTTTAGACTACAAGATAAGTTTACCGTTTTCCATTACGAGATAAGTTAATATCACTTAGCACTTTTTTTGCACGAGACAATAATTGTCTCCTCACTTTTTCTATTCTCGGTATTGTGGGTGTGAGTGTGGATATTTTTTGTGTCCCCTATTTTTGTATATGTAGGGAGGTGTAGGGCATTACTAGGGAAGCCGACGTTGAGCGGGGGCGCCACATCATCAACAACTAGGGTGCCAACCTCCGCGGTCAGAAAGGGTCTTGGTAGGGCACATCAGGGCAAAGTAGCTTTTGGCCCCTCATGTCTGTGAATTATTGAATTATTTGGATACCAGACCCTTTGCTCATTTCTCCTCCCCCCTATGTATTGAGGTAATTTTATCATATCATGCTTTTTAGTGATTGAATTAAAAGTTAATTTTTAGGGATTATTCTTTTTCTGGTTCTGTATAGAGTATATAATCCTGTATATTTAGTTTTTTGGAGGTCATTTTAGGATGAGCAGAGTTAAGGCTCACTCCTAGCTGGAGCGCATAGTCGGGATTCCGGTCTCCGAGTTTGTAGGGACACTGACGGTCCTGCAGCAGAAACCGGAGGAAGTAGCAGCTGTAAATGCTCTGTTCCCAGCTAAGGCTCGGAGGCCCCAGCAGCGATGTGTGTGAGCCAGAAGTAAAAGGCTATGGCTGCCTGCCATACGAGAAAGTTCCAAAAGAGAGTCAACAGGGGGAACTTCAGTGAACTCAGTACTGCGAGTACCTCAGATAAACGCTAGAACGGAGGCCACACTACCTATCTGCAGAGAGAGAATTCCAAATTTGCTTCCAGGTTGACCAACTCCTTCTCCATCTGTACTCTGGGTCCTGGACGGCACTTACCAAGTACAGGTAAAGGAACAGCATGACTGTGTCTGTCATCTTTCTCCTGCGCCTGGCGCACAGCTCTGCTACATCATGCACTGCACACCATCTACCAACTCTTTCATCTGCCCTGCGACTGCGGCCCTACCTGTGCAGGGCTTCTACATCTTAGCTGCACCACAACATCTGTCCCAGAGAAGCGACACTGCAGCGTGGGTCAATATGATCAGAAACTACAGGTGGCATCACGTATCATTCACCTATAAATGTTATTCACCCCTTTGCATGGACACTCAGGGCCACGGAACGGGTCATCACCACCAACGTGACACATCCCTCTGAGACACCAGCCCGGTACCGATTAACCCCACTGCCCTGGCTGGCCACGCACACTTCATGTCAGATTCATCTTGAACTGGGGAATTCACGATTTGACTTGATAACCCAGGCATGGTATGATAGAAAGAGCTACATGGACTAATGTGAAGTGTGGCCTGCTGCATCAATCACTTTTGGTGGGGCTGAAGGACACAAGGAAAGGGGTTCTTCCTGACCAGGAGCCAACAATTGACGACTCAGTGCTTGCTTTTTTTGAAACTTCAGAAGAGGAGGGCATATTTGCTGGAGTCTGTTTTGGCAATGTAAGCCAAAGCCAGTTCCTGATGCTCCGGCTTTAAAAGCGGTTAACCTACTCCCAGAAAAGGTAGCCTTCCAGGCGTTCCGGAGCCAGACCATGACGCAGGCTCAACACCTCCTGCCTTAGCTGCTATTGTGCTTTTGCCACTACCAGCAGATGCACCACCACCATCAGCGCCAGCTGGCCCCTCCACGCCCACGTCCGCGGCCTCTTCCACCAAACTTCAAAATGTTGCAGAACATGAACCCAAAATTACATCAGATATATGGTACTGTATCAGAAGCGTACAGCTCTATACAGTCAAAGGATGATTGTCAATCTCCCTATATATACCATCAGTCACCCAGAGATGCTCACAGGCTCAGTATGGATTAGACAAGAATATAAAAAGTAGAAAAAGTGTACAGTATCATCAGATAGCAGGTATATATAGTATAGTTTAAACATTCTAAATCTCCGTAGATATTTCAGGAGGCAGACGCAGACGCTCTCAGGCTCAGTATGGATTACAACACAATATAAAAAGCCATAAAACGGTAATGGATATGAAAAGTACAGCTGTACACAGTGTAGGGGTCATTGTTGTCAATCTCAGTATTTATTTTCACAGTCAGAAAATAACTCTCACTTGGTCAGTTTGGATTAGACCAGAATATAAAAAGCAGTATAGGGGTAATGTACCACAAGCGTAGAGCTCTATACACTAATGTTGGGGTAATTTTTAAATGTACAGCTAAATTGCAGGAGTAACCCACAGACTGTCACACGCTCAGGATGGATCACACCACAATATAACAAGAAGATCCGCAAGAAATAATCACACATGTGGGACAATGTTCCAGGTGTCAATGATACACTTAGAGTGGTGGGTGGAGGAGGACTTCCTGGCAGAAAGGGTACATTATCACCAGATACCAGGTATATATAGCATAGTTTAAACATTAAAAATGTACGTCTATATATTCAGGAGTAGTGTTGAGCCACCCCACTAGTGTTCCAGTTCATTTTGGTTCGTCGAACACGAGGCAAGTTCGTCGAATGTTTGTCGAACGTTCGACGAACAACGTCGAACACCATTGAACACAATGGCAGGCAAACACAAACACATACAAACACTTTGAAAACAATTACAAAACACCTTAAAAGGTGTCCCAAAGCAGAGAAAATGCTCAGAATACAAAAATAACATGGAAAACGGCAACTACATATAGAAAAGAGGTGGAGGAGTAAAAGGAGGAGGAGGAGACACAGATATAGGCATGTCATGCCCTTATGAAGTCAAGAAAGGCTGGAATAAAAATGTAAAATACCAAAAAACAGTAAAAATTTGAAATCAAAGACGATAATATATCGTCGGACTTCCCACCATAAATTAGGCCAACTGCTGATCGGGCGGCGTTATTCCCACAAACCTCCGAACAGCGTCCATGAAGGCAAAGTGTTTGGTTTCCGGAGGCAGTATGGTAGCAAAGCTGAATCTTAAAGGAATGTCCAGAAGGGCACCACCAGGAGTGGAGCCTGTGGCTTAATTCGACTCCACCCGGGAAACCTCAACCATGCCAGCTACAGAAAAGATTGACAGATTGCAAGCTTTGTTGATTCTGTGGGTGGTGGTGGATGTCTGTTTTTAGTTGTGCTAGCGATTTGTCAGCTTAATTCCGTTAACGAACGAGACTCCAGCATGCCCCCGTGGTACGCGTCAGAGGGACACGCGAGGCTCTGGCACGCGATATCGATCAATAACAGGTCTGTCATGACCTTACATGTCCGGGGCTGCATGCGCGCTATACTGAAAGGTCCAGCGTGTGTCGCTTACAGGTGCAGATAACCCGCTGAACCCTGTTAGTGATGGGGATCTGGGATTACAATTCTTCCCCGCTAACGAAGATTTCCCATTAAGTGCAGGTCAACCGGAATTCCGGAATTAGGCCTAACTGGCATTCCAGAAAAAATAAAAAAATTAAGTGTCCCAACCACAGGTGCTGTAGCTTGCTTAACAGCTGGGCTCCTCTGCTGAGGAGCACACAGTTCTTACATAAACAGGCGGCATAGCTTGGTTCACTGGTGGGGTCCTCTGCTGAGAATCAGACAGTGCTACAAGGCCCAAAAGGATTTTCTGGACAAGATGCGATAAAAAATAATTAGAAACACACACGGCGTAGCTCCTTGACAGGTGTACTACACCACTTGCTACTACACACCACTACTATGCCATGAAACAGTCTATTAACATTGAAAACCATTATTAATGTGAAAATGAAGTTACGCTTTTGGTGAACGAACCGTTCTAGAACGGAACCTCGAACAGCCGAATTTTAAGTAGTGTTCGAGTTCGACGAACGGCTCGAACACCACCCAAAACAGCTGGAATTTTAACTTGGCGAACAGGTCGACTCAAACACCGCTTATCTCTAATCAGGAGGCAGACTCAGACGTTCTCAGGCCCAGTATGGATTCAACAAGATTGTAGAAAGTTGAGAAAGGGTACAGTATCACCCGATAACAGGTATATATGTAGCATAGTTTACACATGAAAAACCTATGTCTATATATCAGGAGGCAGACTCAGAGGGTCTCAGGCCCAGTATGGATTTGACGTGATTGTGCAAAGTTGAGAAAGGGTACAGTATCACCGGAAAACAGGTATATAGCATAGTTTAAACATTAAAAACCTATGTCTATATATCAGGAGGCAGACTCAGAGGGTCTCAGGCCCAGTATGGATTCGACATGCTTGTAGAAAGTTGAGAAAGGGTACAGTATCACTGGATAGCAGGTATATATAGCATAGTTTAAACATTAAAAATCTGCGTGTATATTTCTGGAGTCCGATAAAGACACTCACAGCCTCAGTATGGATTAGACAAGAATCTAAAAAGTAGAAAAAGGGTTATGTACTTGAAGCATACACCAGTATACACTGTTGGGGTATTTTTCAATCTTCATATCTATTTCAGTCTCAGTAAGACAGTTCAGACTCTCCGCAAGAGGAAACGAGATGGATACATGTACAGACGGAAAGTCGACTGATTGCAGAAATTTTAGAATTACTAATCAGGGTAAGAACTCCCGGGAGAATTCTCAGAGGCGATACTGACCCTCAATTACTTTGTCTGTGGAGACAGCGAAAACAGTTCTCGTGAAGAAAGGTTTGCTGTATCGCAGTACCGTGGAACCCATCACTGTTACTCATCTCCATCAAATTGTGATCACAGGGACAGATGTAGACATTGTCCTCACTGCTTATCATGATCTGTCAGGTAACTTTGGAGTGCAAAAGACACAAGCCACAGGCCGTAGGCGATTGTATTGGATTGGCATGAGAGGACACATTTAAAAATGTGGGCAGGAATGTCACACGTCTGTGAGTCGGAAAACCGTGAAAGCTGATGATAAACCACCACTGCATCTCATTGTGAGTCGACGTCCATAACAAATGGAAGCCATTGATCATCTGAAGATAGAGCCCAGCAGGACAGGGCATAGGTACGTCTTAACCTTCATCTGTCATTTCACCAAATTTGTATTGGCAGTCCCAGTGAAGTATTTAACAGGCCAGACTACGCAGCGGTGGAGCAGAGAGAGGTAAGTATTGCAAGTGCTGGTGCCCTGAGCAAGCAGGGGGGCCCACTCGCATATGTTGATGTTGGACATTCAGCAGCTGCAAATGGAGTAATTGGAGAAGTCCGCGGAAGAGGAGGACAAAAGCAATTCATTTTTCTGTCAACCTACGTGTCAGCAGGGGAGGGTGGGACAAAATCCTTTGAAACTCATGCATGGTTCATTTTAATGAAGGTTAGATCATCAACATTTTGAGTCGACAGACGGGTCCTTTTTTATGTCAGGATTGATCCAGCAGCACTGAAGACTTGTTCAGATAACACACTAGCAGCAGGGCAAGCGAGCTCCTGTAAGGCCTCTTTCACACTTCCGTTTTTTACAATCAGTCACAATCCGCCAGGTTTTGAAAAAAAACGGATCCTCAATTTTTTTTTGAGGATCCGTTTTTTTCCCATTGACTTGCATTAATGGCGGATTGTGACGGATTGATGTCCATTGCATCCGTTTTTTGTGAGGATCCGCCAAAAGTTGCTGTCCGTCACCACCCTCAAAAATTTCAAAACGGAGCTTGTAACGTTTTTTTCTCTGGCGGATCCTGCAAACACTGATTTAACCCGAATTTCTTTCTGGGTGCCGGACAAAACAAAAAAAAATTCTCTCTCTCTCTCTCTCTCTCTCTCTCTCTCTTCCTTTAAATTTCTTCATTTTCAGGATCCGTCTGAAAACGGATCCTGTGCCATCCGTTCACATCAGTTGAGAACGGATCCGCTTGTCCGCCTTTTTGGCGGATTATAACTGATGCAAAAAACTGAAGTGTGAAAGAGGCCTAAGGCATATTGTGCCAATTCAGGCCAGGTGTCAAGTTTACTGGCCCAAAAGTCAAAGGGGAATGACCGGGGAGGGAGAACATCGATATGGGACGAGAAGTAGTTTGCTACCATAGTTGACAACTGCTGTCTCCTATCACTTTCGATCGATGCAGTATTACCAGTCGTGTGAGCTGTACTTGAAAAATCATTCCACAACATGGTCATGAAACCCCTGTGTCCAACGCCACTTCGGCTGTGTGCACCATGAACACCTCTTCCATGTTGCCCCCTACGGCTCGTTGGAAAAACATCACCGCCGCTGTGTTCTGGGAATGCCTCAAACAAACGGTTTACCAGAGTTGATTGTTTGTTAGCCAATATTAGCTCTAGGTTCTCCTGTGGCATGATGTTTTGGAATTTGCCTTTATAGCGTGGATCCAGGATGATGGCCAACCAGTAGTCGTCATCATTCATCATTTTGGCAATGCGGGGGTCCCTTTTTAGGATCTGCAAGCATAATCAGACATGTGGGCCAATGTTCCAGGTGTCAATGATGCACTGCGAGTGCTGGGTGGAGGATCACTTTCTGGCAAATCAACATCCGTCCAGTCACGCACAAACCCTGTACCTGACCTTGCCACGCCAACATTTTTTCTTGCCCCTCTTCCTCTTCTTCCTCTACCTCGTCCATGAGACTTCCCTGAGCAGACAATGGCTGACTGTCATCAAGACTTCCCTCCTCCTCTTCCTCCTCAGGTGCAGACGCCTGCTCCTTAATGTGCGTCAAAGTTTGCATGAGCAGACGCATAAGTGGGATGCTCATGCTTATGATGGCATCGTCTGCGCTTACCAGCCATGTGCATTCCTCAAAACACTGAAGGACTTTACAGAGGTCTTTCAACTTCGACCACTGCACACCAGACAACTCCATATCTGCCTGCAAACTGCCTGCCCGTGTATCCTCCCACAAATGAATTACAGCCTGCCTCTGTTCGCACAGCCTCTGAACCATATGCAGGGTGGAGTTCCACCTTGTTGCAACGTCGATAATTCGGCGGTGCTTGGGAAGGTGGAGCAATCGCTGCAGCTTCTGCATACGACTGGAGTGTACGGGCGACCGGCGGATGTGCGAGCACAGTCTTCGCACCTTATGGAGCAGGGGTGTTAACTCCGGATAATTATTGAGGAAGCACTGCACCACCAGGTTCAAGGTGTGAGCCAGGCAAAGTATGTGTCTGAGTTTTGAAAGGGCTATGGCTGCCACAAAATTCCGGCCGTTATCACTAACTACCTTGCCTGCCTCAAGATGTAGACTGCCCAGCCATGACTCAGTTTGTCACTGAAAGTAGTCGGCCAGTACCTCCGCGGTGTGTCTGTCGCCCAAACACATCATCTGCAACACAGCCTGCTGACGCTTTCCACTAGCTGATCGATAGGGGGACACCTCGTGTGCAACACTGGCAGCTGCGGATGGAGTGCTCGTGCAACTGCACTCTGTGGATGAGCTTTCGCTTCTGGAGGAGGAGGAGGGTCGAACGCCTACAGCCAACTGTTTCCTATACCGTGGGCTAGGCAACACTGTCCCACCGCCGCTGTCCCCTGTTGACCCTAAATCCACCACATTAACCCAGTGCGCAGTGATGGACATGTAACGGCCCTGGCCATGCCTACTGGACCATGCATCTATTGTGAGGTGCACCTTTCCACTCACTGATTGCTTGAGTGCATGGACAATGCCGTCTTTCACATGCACGTGGAGGGCTGGGATGGCTTTTCGCGAAAAGAAGTGCCGACTGGTTAGGTTTCGCCTTAAGCTCATCGATCGCTGGGACTTGCCGCGTCTCGCTGTTTGAGGACATCGCAAAACCAGGGATTGGAGAAGCAGGAAGCTCATCTGCATATTTCCGGTGCATTCTGGGAAGAGGAGACGAGTTGCCTTAAGCTGATCGATCGCTGGGACTTGCCGGGTCTCGCTGTTTGAGGACATCGCAAAACCGCGCGCCACCTGCATCAGCAAAATGGAAGAGAAGAAAATCCACATGGTCACCTGCAACACATGCTACATGTTTACGGATCTTCCGGCCCAAAAACTCAACTTTACCTGTCAGAAGTGCAAACTTGTTGCCATCTTAGAGGAAAATGTGCAGGGACTGGAAGAAAGAATAGCAACATTGAAGGTAATTAAAGAACATGAGGACTTCTTGGATGAAGCAGAAGCAACCATTCAGGATTTGGAAAGTGAGAAAAGCTTCAGAGCACATACAGAGGCTGAAAAGTGGAGCCATGTGACGAAAAGAAGCAAACGGATCAAGTGGTCATCACCACCCACACAGCTTAGCAACCAATATGAAGCCCTCATGCTGGAGAACGAAAATGGCACAGCTCAGGATGATACCGTATCTACAAGAGAAGACACACTATCAACAAAAGTTACTCTGTCAACAAAAGCGGAAACAAATGACACTCAAAAACACTCACGAGCAACAAGCAGTGTGTCCAGAAAGAAAAGAAGAGTGGTAGTTGTGGGCAACTCACTACTAAGAGGCACGGAGGCAGCTATCAGCAGGCCGGACATAACCGCACGAGAAGTATGCTGCCTCCCAGGAGCAAAAATCAAGGATGTGGCCAACAGGATACCAACTATTCTCAAATCCAAGGGCAACTACCCTTTCCTACTAATACATGTAGGCACAAACGACACAGCAAGAAATGACCTACCAACTATCTGCGAAGACTTTGAAATTCTGGAGAAGAAAATAAAGGAATGGAACGTACAGGTTGTTTCCTCATCAATCCTCCCAGTTGATGGCCATGGCATCAGAAGATGGAATAGGACAATAGAGGTGAACAACTGGCTACGACGGTGGTGCAGACAGCAAGGATTTGGATTCTTGGACCATGGCGTGAATTACCTCTACGATGGACTTCTCACAAGAGATGGGATACACCTCACAAAACCTGGGAAACACACATTCGCCAGAAGACTTGCCACACTCATCACGAGGGCTTTAAACTAGAAGAAGAGGGGATGGGAGGAAAAACAGCAGACAAGAACATGCAGCAGAAGGACAAACTAATCAGGGATACTAGATGTGATAAAGAGGACCCAAGACAGGGTACTCAGAAGGAAGCTAAGAAAAATGAAGCAAAACTTCTTTCCTGCATGCTGACCAACGCAAGAAGCCTGACCAATAAGATTGAAGATCTGGAGTTGGTAATGTATGAGGAAAAATACGACATAGTATAGTAGGAATAACTGAGACATGGTTAGACGACAGCTATGACTGGGCGGCTAACTTGCAAGGATATGATTTGTTTAGGAGGGATCGTAAAAAAAGGAAAAGGGGTGGAGTCTGTCTATATATAAAGTCTACTTTAAAGCCCACACTAAGAGAAGATATACAAGAGGGAAATGAAAAGGTGGAGTCTCTATGGGTGGAGATAAGAGAGAAAAGTAATAAAATCCTCATAGGGGTTTGTTATAAGCCACCAAATATAACAGAAACCACTGAAAATGTGTTATTGAAACAAATAGACAAAGCAGCAAATCAAAATGAGGTGATTATTATGGGGGACTTCAACTACCCCAACATAGACTGGGAAACTGAAACCTGCGGATCTCAGAAAGGAAACCAATTTCTGTCAGTGACCAAGGATAATTATCTGTCACAACTTGTGCAGGGCCCAACTAGAGGGACAGCCCTTCTGGACTTAAATTTAAGCAACAGACCAGATAGAATAACAGAAGTACGAGTCAATGGGCACCTAGGGAAGAGTGACCACAATATAATACAATTCCACTTGTCCTTCAGTAAGGTGCCCTGGAAGGGGGGTTACGAAAATGCTGAATTTCAGGAAAGCAAAGTTTGATCAGCTTAGAGAGGACCTTCGCCGAATTGATTGGGACAATGTCCTCAAAAATAGGAGCACAGAAAATAAATGGGAAATATTTAAATCAGCTTTGCACACCCACTGCGAGCTAGCCATACTGTACAGAAATAAAAGGGCTAGGAACAGGAGAACACCAATGTGGCTAAATAAGGATGTAAAACGGGCAATAAATAACAAGAACAAGGCATTTAGGAAGCTAAAACAAGAAAGCAATTAAAAAGTTATAGAGAAAAAAATAAAATGTGTAAAAAACAAATACATTCACCCTCGGGTATTAAGGGCGTTAAGGAATGTGATAGACAGGCCTCTATTCCTTATATTTAAAGACTCTATAGAAACAGGGTCTGTTCCTTTTGATTGGCGGCAAGCAAATGTGGTACCAATATTCAAAAAGGGGTGTAAAAGGGAACCTGGAAACTATAGGCTGGTAAGCTTAACATCTGTTGTGGGTAAAATTTTTGAAGGGTTTCTAAGGGATACCATTATGGAATATCTCAATGTTAATAAATGTTTAACTCCATATCAACATGGATTTATGAAGGATCGCTCCTGTCAAACTAACCTGATCAGCTTCTATGAGGATGTAAGCTCTCAAATGGACCAAGGAGAATCATTGGATGTCATTTATCTCTACTTCTCTAAAGCATTTGACACTGTCCCACATAAAAGATTGGTATGTAAGATGAGAAAGCTTGGGCTAGGGGAAAATGTGTAGATGGGTAGGTAGCTGGCTTAGTGATACAAAACAAAGAGTGGTTATTAATGGTGCATGCTCAGATTGGGCCAGGGTTAATAGTGGGGTACCACAGGGTTCTGTATTGGGCCCCCTACTATTTAATATATTTATTAATGATCTAGTGGATGGCTTACACAGTAAAATATCAGTATTTGCAGATGATACAAAACTATGTAAGGTAGTTAACACAAAGGAGGACAGTTTGCAACTACAGACAGAATTGAGTAAATTGGAGAATTGGGCTGAAAAATGGCAAATGAGGTTTAACACAGATAAGTGTAAGGTTATGCACATGGGAAGGAGAAACAGATGCTATAATTACTTACTAAATGGGAAACTGCTGGGGAAATCAGACATGGAAAAAAGACTAAGGCATTTTAGTCAATAAGAAGCTAAATTGGAGTGCCCAGTTTCAGGCAGCTGCCACCAAAACAAATAGGGTCATGGGATACATTAGAAGAGGTCTGGGGACACGGGATGAAAACATAATTCTCCCTCTGTACAAATCACTCGTCAGCCCACACTTGGAGTATTGTGTGCAATTTTGGACAGCGGTGCTCAAGAAAGACATTACTGAACTTGAAAGGGTTCAAAGGTGGGCTACTAAAATGATAAATGGAGTTGGGTCACTACAATACCCAGAAAGGTTATCAAAATTAGGTTTGCTTACTCTAGAAAAGAGAAGACTTAGGGGAGACCTAATATATATGTACAAGTATATCAGAGGGCAATACAGAGATCTCTCCAATGAACTGTTTGTACCACGGACTGTGACAAGAACAAGGGGGCATTCTCTTCGTTTGGAGGAAAGACAATTTCTGCACCAGCATAGAAGAGGGTTCTTCATGGTAAGAACAGTGAGGCTCTGGAATTCTCTTCCTGAGGAAGTGGTGATGGCCAACTCACTGAATGAATTTAAGAAAGGAATGGATGCTTTTCTTGTGAGTAACAGTATAGAAGGTTACAAATAACATAATATTATAGGTAGATGGTTGACCCAGCTTAGGGGAAGGGATTTTTTTCCCTATGGAGAAAATTGGCTTCTACTCTGTGGCTTTTTTGCCTTCTCCAGGATCAACAATGCAGAACAGCTGCACTAAAAATAGGCTGAACTAGATGGACATAAGGTCTTCCTTCAGCCTTCAAAACTATGTTGCTATGTTAGGTCATAGTGTGGTACTGCGTAGGCCATGAGCTCGCGGAAAGCTTTGCTTTCAACCAACTGGTAGGGCATCATCTCTAACGAAATTAGTTTGGCAATGTGGGCATTCAAAGCCAGTGTACGCGGATAAGAGGATGAGTACTTTCTTGTCCTACTCAGAGTCTCTGGTAGGGTGAGCTGGACTTGAGAGCTGCATATGGTGGAATTAGCGGTGGACATGGCGGACTGAGAGAGGGTTGGTGATGGTGATGGTGTTGGTGGTGTTGCTGATGGCCTAGATTCAGTCTTTCATAGCAATAACATTGTGATTCCATGACTGCTTTGCCCTTGTGACGACACCTCGACATTTGCTGCTGGTGGTGTGCTAACCGGTGGGCTTACAGTGGGGGAAGCGATGTAGCGTTGCTGACTACCTTCATTCGGAGCAGGTGCACATGTGGTACGTGAGGTTTGGTAGTCCGTCCACGCTTGCAAGTGCATGGTGGTTAAATGTCTAAGGATGCAACTGGTATTCAAATTTCTCAGATTTTTCCCTCGGCTTAAGGTCTTTGCGCACTTCTTACAGATAACTTTTGCTTGATCATTAGGATTTTGTTCAAAAAAGTGCCACACTGCACTCTTCCTACTATGGAAGAAATTTTGAGACCTTGCACGCTGTGCTAATTTGACCGTCTGGCCAAGCTGTCCTGCAACTCTTTTGGTTTTTGTAACACGTTTTTGGACTGCTATGGTCATGCCAGATAACAGCTGTTGCGATGTCGTCGCCTGCTGTGGATCCTCCTCCTCCTCTTCTGAGCTATTGGCAGCGGCACCAGCTTCCCCCAATGGATGCCAATCTGAGTCAACAACTGGTTCATCCATCACCTCCTCTTCAATTTCATGTGCACCTTCCTCTGTGTCATCATGTAAGGTGGTATAGTATGCGGGAAGGGGCACCTGAGTTTCATCAGGGTCTGATTCTGCCTCAGTACACTGCGAGGACAATGTAGTGCTCTGAGTGAATGTACTAGCAGAAAAATCTAGCAGTGGCTGTGCATCAGTGCACTCCATGTCAGATTCATCTTGGACTGGGGATTTCACAATTTTACTTGATAACCAAGGCATGGTATGTGAAAAGAGCTCCATGGAGTAATCGGTAGTGTGGCCTGTCACATACTTCACTTTTGGTAGGGGTGAAGGACACAAGGAAAGGTGTTGTTACTGACCAGGAGCCTCAACTGACTACTCAGTGCTTTTATTTTTTGAAACTTCAGAAGAGGAGGTGAGAGAGCTGGAGGCTGTGTCAGCAATGTAAGCCAAAGCTTGCTCCTGAATAGTGTTGAGCATTCCGATACCGCAAGTATCGGGTATCGGCCGATATTAGCTGTATCGGAATTCCGATACTTAGTTCCGATACTTTTTTCATATCGAATACCGGAATCGGAAGTTCCCATAATGCTAGGAGCCCGCTCGATTTGATTCAGCCAATGGGGATCCTCAGAAGTGTGGGCATATCCTGTTAGGCATGTAGGCATGTTAACTACTGGCATGGCTGTGATTGGCTGCTGAAATGATGTCATGATGCACTATAAAAAGCGCTGCAGCCGCCATTTCTGGTCACTCTGCTGTGAATTCAGTTAGGGACAGGCTGCTGTTGAAGACTGTGAGGGACAGTTAGAAATAGCGATTCCACAAAACATATAGTGCTTAACCCAGGCTACATAAACCACCACTGTAGCTTGCTTTTCCCTAGCAGCGCTGTTTTCACAGCTGTCTGCAAGGGCTGTGTGAGTGCAGACCCACGCTGTGTAGTGTGTCCTGCAGGCACGTCTGCTTGTAGGCCGGCCAGCGTGTGTCTCTGCCTCATACACATTTTTCTTTTATTGCTGCTTTTTTTTTCTCCTGTATAGTGTGCTTCCATACGTATCCATATATGTTGGTTGCAAACACTAAAGGAGTGGACAGCGGAGCCTTTCAGCAGCCTTTCAGTGCTATAGCCCATTTCTCTGCACTGTTTTTGGCTGTCTGATAGGTCTCTCTGTGTGTGAGTGCAGCTCACGTTGCAGTGTGTTCTACAGCCACCGCTAGCTGTAGTCCGCTCAGCGTGCGTCACTGCCTCATACATAGTCCTTTTTTTGCAGCTAATTTAGCCAGATTTTTGCTCCTATATTAGTGTGCTTCCAACCGCATCCATTGTCATTGGCTGGTTGCAAACACTATATAGGATTAGATAGAGGAGCCTTTTTGCTGGCTTGTGCCCTTCAGGGCCAGCCAGGCTAGTATCACCCTATATTTTGGAGCCTCATCAATTGCATTGTAGGTTAGCTTCCTGCATTGTAATCGCTCCAAAAAGTTTGTGATACTATAGCTTTCAAACTTTGGTCACATCCTTTCCTTTCCCCCCACCCAAAAAAAAGGAAATAAAGTTCACCAAACACTCCACTTTACAGTTGTCTAGGCCACATTAGATCATATTAAAGTGTAGTACACACACTCTTAGCCAAATTAGTGTTTCTTATACTGGTTAGCAGGTGTTCAGGAGTAAGAACACTAAGCCACCCCTTTTTTACTTTTCTGCCTATCTTTATCAGTCTACCAAGATGAAGAAGGCAGGGAGTAAGGCACGTGGTCGTGGCCGTGGAGTTTCAGCAGGGAGAGGACGGGGGATTCAGCAGGGAGAGGACGTGGGGATTCGGTATCTGCTGCGGCCACCAGTGACCTGGCATCCCCCACTTTTACCAGGCAACAGTCCTTCATGTGCAGCTTTGTAGGACCTCGCCGTACCCCACTGCTGCGTGACGAACAAATTGAAGCCGTTGTCGGATGGATGGCAGCTAACGCATCCACTTCAATGACTTCCGCATCCTCCCAAGGCCAGAGCACTGAAGAGCAACCATCTGTCTCTTCACCACCTGCCAAATTGCCCAGGCAGTCTGAGAGCCCTGGACAGGAGCCATCTCAATCTTTACTTCTGTTCTCAGAATCTGTTGGCTTGGAAAGAGGTGGCCAGCCAAGCAGCATTCTAGAGCGTGAAGAAGAGGGAGTATGCAGTGATGCGCAACTGCTTTGTCCCTCTGAATCTGAAGAGGCGGGTGGGCCAGTGCCTATGGTCAGCACACCTCAGTATGCATCAGATGATGATGAGACTCAGTTGCCAATTTCTGGTGCGTACGGTGCTGGCGAGACAACCCAGGACCAGCCGGTGCTTGAAGAGGGGAGTGGAGATGTTGAGGTCCTTGACCCATCATAGCGTCAGCCACAGGAAGGTGGTGGGAGCAGCTCTGAGGAAGAGATTCCCCGAACGGCCAAAAGAGGAGGGAGAGGGCGGGGGCAGACTTGGTTGCCTGTAGCCTCCACTTTGGCACCCGTGAGGAGCAATCCTCTTCCAAAACACAAAACGGGCACTCCCAGGACTTGCAGTGCGTGGTCTTTTTTTGACACAGTTGCAGATGACATTTGCTTTGTCAAATGCAAGCTGTGTCATCAGAAAGTAAAACGAGGGAAAAATGTGACCAACCTCAATACCACAAATATGTGGAAACATGTGCGTACCAAGCACGAGGTGGAGTTACACAGACACACTGAAGATGTAGGCCAACCTTCAGCAGCACCTACCACCTCTTCAGCTTGTGTTGGGGCCTCTTCCTCCAGCTCACACACAGCTGGTTCGGCTTCCTCACTGGAACGCCATGGAAGAACCACTGCCACTGTTGTCCAGAGAACCAGTGAAATTCCACCCACTGATCCACGTTTGCAGTCATCAGCACACTCCCAGGCCACTCACCAGCAATCGGTAGCACAGGCATGGGAGAAAAAGCGGCCATACTCGGCAAACCATCCCCGAGCACTGGCTCTGAATGCCGGCATTGCCATACTACTGGCCCTTGAGATGCTGTCATTCAGGCTGGTGGAGACTGACACCTTCCGGAACTTTATGTCATTGGCAGTTCCACAATACAATGTGCCCAGCCGCTTTTATTTCAGCAGGCAAGCTGTCCCTGCCCTGCAAAAGCATGTGGAGGGAAAAATTAAAAATGCGCTACTAAATGCCGTCAGTAGCAAGGTCCACCTGACCACCGATGCGTGGACCAGTAGCCATGGACAGGGACGATACCTTTCCCTCACTGCCCATTGGGTCAATGTTGTGGAGCAGGGTACAGATCTGGAGAGTGGCTCTGTACGTATTCTGCCAACTCCAAGGATTGCAGGAATGCAGTCTGTACATATTGAGTCCTCCTCCTACTCTAGTTCCTCGGAATCAGCACTGCATGAGCCTGTTAGGCCAGATATGAGCACAGGTGTGGCCAAACGTCAACAGGCCGTCCTTAAATTAATTTCTTTGGGGAATCGGAGCCACACAGCACAGGAGCTCTGGAATGCCATCAAGCAGGAGAGCGATGTGTGGTTTGTGCCAGCGAATCTCCAGCCAGGTTTGGTAGTGAGTGACAATGGCCGAAATCTAGTGGCAGCTCTGGGCCTAGGCAACCTCACTCACATACCATGTCTGGCACACGTGCTCAATTTGGTCGTGCAGAGCTTTCTGAGGGACTATCCGGATCTTGATGCACTGCTGCACAAGGTTCGCCTAGAGTGTGCTCACTTGCGGCGTTCCAGCATGGCAAGATCGCGCATTGCATCTCTGCAACGCCGATTCCGCCTGCCAGAACATCGCATCATATGTGACCTCCCCACCAGGTGGAATTCAACGTTACATATGTTGGAGCGGTTGTGTGAGCAGCAGGCAGCAGTAATGGAGTACCAGCTGCATCAGGCGCAAACAAGTCGGACTGTGCGCCGGACACACTTCACCACCACTGAGTGGGCCACTATGAGGGACATCTGCCAAGTTTTGCGTGCCTTCGATGACTCCACGCGGATGGCCAGTGCAGATGATGCACTAATCAGCATGACTGTCCCCCTCATCTGTCTGCTTCAAAAAACCTTACAAGCACTAAGTGAGGAGGTTTTTGAAGAGGTCGAGGATGAGCAGTCAGAAATGCCATCTGCTTCTGGCAAGTCTGCGCAACATGCTTCCACACAAAGGCCCAGGCAGGGGACACTTAGTGAGGAGGATGACGAGGAGTCAATGGAGGAGGAGGAACACATCTCTCCAGAGGAGGGAGGTACACAAGGCTCTAGTAGTCAGTGTGTACAGCGAGGGTGGGGTGATGCTGAGCAGGCAGAGATGCTGCCTCAAGCTGGGGACAGCGTTTCCGGTCCAGTTGGCAGTCTGCAGCACATGGTTGATTTCATGCTGCAGTGCTTGTTAAATGACCACCGCATCGCCAACATTCTCCACACGGCTGATTATTGGGTGTACACCCTCCTAGATCCTCGCTACCGGGACAACTTACAAAGCCTCATACCACAGTTGAACCGGGAGCAAAAAATGCGGGAGTACCAAGAAACACTTGTGCAGGCCATCATGTTCTACATTCCCCCCACAAGTGTTGCTGGTAGTGCTTTTCAAAGCAGCCATGTGGGTAGAGGCAGTGGAGGAAGCTCTGCACAAAAAGGTAGCAGAGGCAGTGCCGCAGGACAAGGCAAGGCCAGTATGGCCCAAATGTGGAAAAGTTTTGTGGGACCGCCACAAACGGCTACACCATCACAGACGGCTCCAGTCAGCAGGAGGCAACGTTTCCGTCAGATGGTGACAGACTACTTGTCGTGCCCTGTTAGTGTTCTCCCAGACGGCTCTTCCCCGTTCAAGTATTGGGTCTCTAAGCTGGATACATGGCCAGAGCTTAGCCAGTATGCATTGGAGGTGCTGGCTTGCCCTGCTGCCAGTGTATTATCGGAACGTGTCTTTAGTGCTGCAGGTGGTGTGGTAACAGACCGTCGCACACGACTATCCGTTGACCGGCTTACTTTTGTGAAAATGAACAAGGCCTGGATCTCACCTGAATTTGCCAGTCCTCTTCCTGAATAAATAATTGGCTGGCAACAGGATCCAGTTCTCCTGTTGTGTTCATGTTTCTATGACCTGAACTTTATTTCCTGGGCTACAGCAACGCCCGTTGTTGCTCAGAAGTGCTGTCCGCACAGACAAAACACTCGCTCATGTGTAAGTGGGGTTCGGTAACGTCAGCTGATCCCCTGCTGTGTGTACAGCAAACTCTCCTGCTGCCTACAACTTCTGACTACCTCTGATTTAATATGTTCTCTGATTTGCCCTCTGTCTCCACTCTGAGTATTTCCTCCGGCCTACAACACTGCCTGTTTCTGCTCTCAAGTGCCGTCTGCACAATCCACACTTGTTCCTGTGGTACCTGGGTCCTGTAACATCTGCTCATCTCCAGAGTTGAGCACAGCAATGTCTCCTGCTTTGTCTACATTCCCACTACTTGTAGTGGAAATGTGGACAGAGCAGGAGACATTGCCTGACTCACCTCTAGGGAGAAGCTGCTGTTACAGAACCCCAGTAACACAGGAACAAGTGTGGGTTGTGCAGACGGCATTTCAGAGCAGCAACTGGCGTGGTTGGAAGCCAGAGGAAATACTCGAAACAGAGTGAAGACAGAGGCCTAATTGGAGTACGTTGACAGTTAGTAGTAGTCTAGAAACAATCGCAAACTGCCACCAAGTAGGCCTCGGCCTACTACCTGATTTTCCCTGGGCTCCGACACCGCCAGTTGGTGCTCAGAAGTGCTGTCCGCACAGACAAAACACTCGCTCATGTGTAAGTGGGGTTCGGTAACGTCAGCTGATCCCCTGCTATGTGTATGGCAAAGTGTCCTGCTCCCTCCACAGTCAAACAACCTCAGATTTACACCTGGCTCCAAGTAGGCCTCGGCCTACTACCTCATTTTCCCTGGGCTCCGACAACGCCAGTTGGTGCTCGGAAGTGCTGTCCACACAGAAAAACACACTCGTTCATGTGAAAGTGGGGTTCGGTAATGTCAGCTGATCCCCTGCTGTGTGGCGGGCAAACTGCTGCTGCCTCCAAATTTTAGCTACTTCAGATTTAAACATTCTCTGATTTCGCCTCTGTCTCCACTCTGTCTCTAGTATTTCCCCTGACCTCCAACACCGCCAGTTCCTGCTCACAGTTGCCGTCCACGCATTCCACACGTGTTCCTGTGTTACTGGGGTTCTGTTACGTCAGCAGATCCCCCAATGTGTGTCCGCCACTGTCTCCTGCGCTGTCCACCTTCCCACTGCAAGCGGTGGGAATGTGGACAGAGCAGGAGACAGTGGCAGACACACATCAGGGGATCTGCTGACATTAAAGAATCCCAGTAACACAGGAACACGTGTGGATTGGGCAGACGGCTACTGTACGCATAAACTGGCGGTGTTGGTGGTCACGTGAAATCCTGGAAACAGAGTGGAGACAGATGCCTAATTGGAGCACGTTGACAGTCTGTTGCAGCCTACAAACAATCTAAAACTGCCACCAAGTAGGCCTCGGCCTGCACCCTGGTTCTCCCTGGGCTCCAACGACGCTAGTTGGTGCTCGGAAGTGCTGTCCACACAGAAAAACACACTTGTTCATGTGAAAGTGGGGGTCAATAATGTCAGCTGATCCCCTGCTGTGTGGAGGGCAAACTGCTGCTGCCTCCAAATTCAAACAACGTCTTATCTTAAACTGCCTCCAAGTAGGCCTCAGCCTACAAAATGACTATCCCTGGGCTCCAACATCGTCAGTTGTTGCTCGGAAGTGCCGTCCACACAGAAAAACACACTCGTTCATGTGAAAGTGGGGTTCGGTAACGTCAGCTGATCCCCTGCTGTGTGGAGGGCAAACTGCTGCTGCCTCCAAATTGTAACTACTTCAGATTTAAACATTCTCTGATTTGGCCTCTGTCTCCACTCTGTCTCTAGTATTTCCCCTGACCTCTAACACCGCCAGTTCCTGCTCACAGTTGCCGTCCACGCATTCCACACTTGTTCCTGTGTTCCTGGTGTTCTGTAACGTGAGCTGATCCCCCAATGTGTGTCCGGCACTGTCTCCTGCGCTGTCCACCTTCCCACTGCAAGTGGTGGGAATGTGGACAGAGCAGGAGACATTGGCAGACAAACATCAGGGGATCTGCTGACATTACAGAACACCAGTAACACAGGAACACGTGTGGATTGGGAAGACGGCTACTGTACGCATAAACTGGCGGTGTTGGTAGTCACGTGAAATCCTGGAAACAGTGGAGACAGATGCCTAATTGGAGAACGTTGACAGTCTGTTGTAGCCTACAAACAATCTAAAACTGCCACCAAGTAGGCCTCGGCCTGCACCCTGGTTCTCCCTGGGCTCCAACAACGCTAGTTGGTGCTCAGAATTGCTGTCCACACAGAAAAACACACTCGTTCATGTGAAAGTGGGGGTCAGTAACGTCAGCTGATCCCCTGCTGTGTGGAGGGCAAAGTGTCCTGCTCCCTCCAAAGTCAAAATACCTCAGCTTTACACCTGGCTCCTAGTAGGCCTCGGCCTGCACCATGATTGTCCCTGGGTTCCAACAACGCTAGTTGGTGCACGGAAGTGCTGTCCACACAGAAAAACACACTCGTTCATGTGAAAGTGGGGTTCGGTAACGTCAGCTGATCCCCTGCTGTGTGGAGGGCAAACTGCTGCTGCCTCCAAATTGTAACTACTTCAGATTTAAACATTCTCTGATTTGGCCTCTGTCTCCACTCTGTCTCTAGTATTTCCCCTGACCTCTAACACCGCCAGTTCCTGCTCACAGTTGCCGTCCACGCATTCCACACTTGTTCCTGTGTTCCTGGTGTTCTGTAACGTGAGCTGATCCCCCAATGTGTGTCCGGCACTGTCTCCTGCGCTGTCCACCTTCCCACTGCAAGTGGTGGGAATGTGGACAGAGCAGGAGACATTGGCAGACAAACATCAGGGGATCTGCTGACATTACAGAACACCAGTAACACAGGAACACGTGTGGATTGGGAAGACGGCTACTGTACGCATAAACTGGCGGTGTTGGTAGTCACGTGATATCCTGGAAACAGTGGAGACAGATGCCTAATTGGAGCACGTTGACAGTCTGTTGTAGCCTACAAACAATCTAAAACTGCCACCAAGTAGGCCTCGGCCTGCACCCTGGTTCTCCCTGGGCTCCAACAACGCTAGTTGGTGCTCAGAATTGCTGTCCACACAGAAAAACACACTCGTTCATGTGAAAGTGGGGGTCAGTAACGTCAGCTGATCCCCTGCTGTGTGGAGGGCAAAGTGTCCTGCTCCCTCCAAAGTCAAAATACCTCAGCTTTACATCTGGCTCCTAGTAGGCCTCGGCCTGCACCATGATTGTCCCTGGGTTCCAACAACGCTAGTTGGTGCTCGGAAGTGCTGTCCACACAGAAAAACACACTCGTTCATGTGAAAGTGGGGTTCGGTAACGTCAGCTGATCCCCTGCTGTGTGGAGGGCAAACTGCTGCTGCCTCCAAATTGTAACTACTTCAGATTTAAACATTCTCTGATTTGGCCTCTGTCTCCACTCTGTCTCTAGTATTTCCCCTGACCTCCAACACCGCCAGTTCCTGCTCACAGTTGCCGTCCACGCATTCCACACTTGTTCCTGTGTTCCTGGTGTTCTGTAACGTGAGCTGATCCCCCAATGTGTGTCCGGCACTGTCTCCTGCGCTGTCCACCTTCCCACTGCAAGTGGTGGGAATGTGGACAGAGCAGGAGACATTGGCAGACAAACATCAGGGGATCTGCTGACATTACAGAACACCAGTAACACAGGAACACGTGTGGATTGGGCAGACGGCTACTGTACGCATAAACTGGCGGTGTTGGTAGTCACGTGAAATCCTGGAAACAGAGTGGAGACAGATGCCTAATTGGAGCACGTTGTTGTAGCCTACAAACAATCTAAAACTACCACCAAGTAGGCCTCGGCCTACACCATGATTGTCCCTGGGCTCCAACAATGCCAGTTGGTGCTCGGCAGTGTCTTTGGCACGGGGACTCCCTGTTGCCCAGCCTGGTTCCAGCACGCCTGCTGTTTCCGGGTAGTGTCAAGGTCACTATGCCACCAATCCGTTGTCCTGTCGTCTTGCGGCCGGGTTAGCCGACTCTACTGTGCCTGCAGTTTACGTGACTCCTATGTGGGCTGCGGGAACTGGCACTGAAGGCTGGATCCGTAGTGCCAATGGGACATGGACCCCCTGTAGGACTGTGGGTTTCGGTAACTGCGGCCGGCTTGCGGCCTGGCTACTTTGCTTTGAATGGGTACCTTCTGCTACCCACCCGAGTTCCAGCACTGTCTGCTGGTTCTCGTCAGAGCCTTTGGCCTAGGTGCCTCCATCTCGGTATCCGAGGTCCAGCACCATCAGCTGGTCCTTGGTAGTGCTTTCTAGCACAGGTACCTCCTGCCTAGTAACCGTGGCCCAGCATCGTCAGCTGTTCCTCGGTAGTGCCATTGGCTCTTGTTGCTTTTGCTACCCATCTGGGTTCCAGCACCGTCAGCTGGTTCTCGGCAGTGTCTTTGGCACGGGGACTCCCTGTTGCCCAGCCTGGTTCCAGCACGCCTGCTGTTTCCGGGTAGTGTCAAGGTCACTATGCCACCAATCCGTTGTCCTGTCGTCTTGCGGCCGGGTTAGCCGACTCTACGGTGCCTGCAGTTTAGGTGACTCCTATGTGGGCTGCGGGAACTGGCACTGAAGGCTGGATCCGTAGTGCCAATGGGACATGGACCCCCTGTAGGACTGTGGGTTTCGGTAACTGCGGCAGGCTTGCGGCCTGGCTACTTTGCTTTGAATGGGTACCTTCTGCTACCCACCCGGGTTCCAGCACTTTCTGCTGGTTCTCGCCAGAGCCTTTGGCCTAGGTTCCTCCATCTCGGTATCCGAGGTCCAGCACCGTCAGCTGGTCCTTGGTAGTGCTTTCTAGCACAGGTACCTCCTGCCTAGTAACCGTGGTTCAGCACCGTCAGCTGTTCCTCGGTAGTGCCATTGGCTCTTGTAGCTTTTGCTACCCATCTGGGTTCCAGCACCGTCAGCTGGTTCTCGGCAGTGTCTTTGGCACGGGGACTCCCTGTTGCCCAGCCTGGTTCCAGCACGCCTGCTGTTTCCGGGTAGTGTCAAGGTCACTATGCCACCAATCCGTTGTCCTGTCGTCGTGCGGCCGGGTTAGCCGACTCTACGGTGCCTGCAGTTTAGGTGACTCCTATGTGGGCTGCGGGAACTGGCACTGAAGGCTGGATCCGTAGTGCCAATGGGACATGGACCCCCTGTAGGACTGTGGGTTTCGGTAACTGCGGCCGGCTTGCGGCCTGGCTACTTTGCTTTGAATGGGTACCTTCTGCTACCCACCCGGGTTCCAGCACTGTCTGCTGGTTCTCGCCAGAGCCTTTAGCCTAGGTGCCTCCATCTCGGTATCCGAGGTCCAGCACCGTCAGCTGGTCCTTGGTAGTGCTTTCTAGCACAGGTACCTCCTGCCTAGTAACCGTGGTCCAGCACCGTCAGCTGTTCCTCGGTAGTGCCATTGGCTCTTGTAGCTTTTGCTACCCATCTGGGTTCCAGCACCGTCAGCTGGTTCTCGGCAGTGTCTTTGGCACGGGGACTCCCTGTTGCCCAGCCTGGTTCCAGCATGCCTGCTGTTTCCGGGTAGTGTCAAGGTCACTATGCCACCAATCCGTTGTCCTGTCATCTTGCGGCCGGGTTAGCCGACTCTACGGTGCCTGCAGTTTAGGTGACTCCTATGTGGGCTGCGGGAACTGGCACTGAAGGCTGGACCCGTAGTGCCAATGGGACATGGACCCCCTGTAGGACTGTGGGTTTCGGTAACTGCGGCCGGCTTGCGGCCTGGCTACTTTGCTTTGAATGGGTACCTTCTGCTACCCACCCGAGTTCCAGCACTGTCTGCTGGTTCTCGCCAGAGCCTTTGGCCTAGGTGCCTCCATCTCGGTATCCGAGGTCCAGCACCATCAGCTGGTCCTTGGTAGTGCTTTCTAGCACAGGTACCTCCTGCCTAGTAACCGTGGTCCAGCACCGTCAGTTGGTCCTCGGTAGTGCCATTGGCTCTTGTTCCTTCTGCTACCCATCCGGGTGCCAGCACTGTCTGCTGGTTCTCGCCACAGCCTTTGGCCTAGGTGCCTCCATCTCGGTATCCGAGGTCCAGCACCGTCAGCTGGTCCTTGGTAGTGCTTTTTAGCACAGGTACCTTCTGCTTAGTAACCGTGGTCCAGCACCGTCAGTTGGTCCTCGGTAGTGCCATTGGCTCTTGTTCCTTCTGCTACCCATCCGGGTGCCAGCACTGTCTGCTGGTTCTCGCCACAGCCTTTGGCCTAGATGCCTCCATCTCGGTATCCGAGGTCCAGCACCGTCAGCTGGTCCTTGGTAATGCTTTGTAGCACAGGTACCTTCTGCTTAGTAACCGTGGTCCAGCACCGTCAGTTGGTCCTCGGTAGTGCCATTGGCTCTTGTTCCTTCTGCTACCCATCCGGGTGCCAGCACTGTCTGCTGGTTCTCACCACAGCCTTTGGCCTAGGTGCCTCCATCTCGGTATCCGAGGTCCAGCGCCGTCAGCTGGTCCTTGGTTGTGCTTTTTAGCACAGGTACCTTCTGCTCAGTAACCGTGGTCCAGCACCGTCAGTTGGTCCTCGGTAGTGCCATTGGCTCTTGTTCCTTCTGCTACCCATCCGGGTGCCAGCACTGTCTGCTGGTTCTCGCCAGTTTCTCAGCTTTCTTGTACCTTCTGCTACATTTCCAAGATCAAGCTTTTTGAAATTGTCTTTGGTAATCCTTATTGATCTCCATGACGATGACCCTGATGATGACGACCCTGAAGACCACACCAAAGAAGACCAGAAATATGACCCTAAATAATAAGACCAAGAGGACAAAGAACATGAAGACAACCACCAAGATACAGAACAAAAGACAGAAGAACAAGAAGCAGAAGAAGCAAAAGCAGAAGAACAGAAAGCAGAAGAACATTAAGCATAAGACAAAAAATCAGCATAGAAGAAATCAAAATTATAAGCAGAAGAAGACTAAGCAGTAAATGGGGGTGAGTCCGTTCCTCCTTGTGGTGCCCCTGGAAAATGCCTGCTGCTGCAGGCCAAACTGAACGCGGACAAATCCTGTTGTAAATCTTTTGTGACAGGCAGAACATAAGGTGTAATCTTATAACTTTTATAGATAAGTACTACAGGAATGCCTGTCACCATAAGAAAATGAAGAAAAAGAAGAATAGGAAGAAGATGAAGAAATAGCATATGAAAATTAATAATAGCTGAATAAGAAGAATATGAAGAATGGAAAAAAAAAATTAATGGGAAGAAGGTGAAGAAGAAGAAGATGAATAAGGTGAAGAAAAAGTTGATGAAAAAAATGCTACTGCTGCGGATCATGAAGGAGAAAGTGTGGGAGAAGTACAAAAGAAGGTGAAGAGCATGGAAGTTGCGAAACATACATATCTGACTAAATATAAAAAAGTTAACATAGTCAATATCTTTTTAACTCCGAACGTCTTGAAAAAAAAAATTGGAATTAATGCTATGCCATGTGATTTGAATAAACCACTATGCTTTTAATGTCTCCTCCACCTCCCACAATACATTCTACATGATTCTTATTTGTTTTCAATTATGTAGAATTAGCCAACAAGGAAATAAAGGCCTTTTTTTAATTCCGATACCGGAAGTCCCATTGACTTGAATGGGACTTCCGGTATCGGAATCGGCGATACCCGATATTTTTTTCGTATCGGGCGATACCATCCGATACGATATTTTTGGGTATCGAACGGTATCGCTCAACACTACTCCTGAAGCTCCGGCTTTAAAAGTGGTTTGCCTACTCCCAGAAAAGAGAGCCTTTGAGGCCTTGTGGAGCCAGACGATGACGCAGGCTCAACACCTCCTGCCTTAGGTGCTATTGTGCTTTTGCCACTACCAACAGATGCAACACCACCACCATCGGGACCAGCAGGCAACCCCCGCCCACTTCCATGGTGTCTTCCACCATACTTCATCATTTTTGTGCAAATGTACCCAAAATAACACCAGCTATATGGTACTGTTAAAGAAGGTAGAAGGTGTATCTACTATTGGTGAGAATTTGAATCTCACTATAGATTTGAGGATGCAGAACTATTGTCTCAGGCCCAGTAGAGATTACACCTCAATGTAACAGGCTGAAATTGGATGGTGTATGACAAGGTAGAGGGTGTCTATAGGATTGGTGAGAATTTGAATCTCACTATAGATTTGAGGATACTGAACTATTTAGTCTCAGGCCCAGGAGAGATTACACCTCAATGTAACAGGCTGAAATTGTATGGTGTATGACAAGGTAGGTGGAGGGTGTCTATAGGATTGGTGAGAATTTGAATCTCACTATAGATTTGAGGATGCTGAACTATTGTCTCAGGCCCAGGAGAGATTACACCTCAATGTAACAGGCTGAAATTGGATGGTGTATGACAAGGTGGAGGGTGTCTATAGGATTGGTGAGAATTTGGATCTCGCTAGAGATTTGAGGACGCTGACAATGATGCTCTCAGTCCAAGTATGGACGCAGGCAGCCTAATAAGCAGGACTGCTGCACACACAAAAGGGTGGAAAAATGAACGCTTGGTAACTGTGCAGAAAAGAGGAAGAAAAGTATTTTTGCTTTTAAAAAAGCAGTTTGCACAGCAGTGTAGCTATCAGGGAGCCTTATAAGGCAGCCTAATAACCAACAGAGCTGATGCACAAAAATAGAGCCTCCCCTGTCACTGCACACAAAGTGTTGTGTTGTAAGTGGAAATCGCTAACAGCAGAAGCAGTTTTTTGGTTCTTCTTCCCTGCCTAACGCTCTCCCTACAGAATTAGTAGCAGCAGCTCTCCTTATGCTAAGATCGGCATTAGTAAGATGGTGGTTGACGATCACGCCCTTTTATAGCCCCTGTGATGCCACACAAAGCCAGCCAATCACTTGCATGTCCTTCTCAAAGATGGTGGTGACCGATGCCTATGTCATCGCGTTGCCCACAGTGTGCGTCCTCCATCATTGGCTGAAAAAGGGCGCTGGAAGCATCTTTTGAAACGTGACTTTGGCGCTCTGGTCGCTGACCTCGTGAAAGGCCTCACGCTATGGCCGGGTTTCGTTTCATGAAACCCGACTTCAGCGAAAGTCGCCGACTTTTGAATATGACCGACCCGTTTCTCTCAACTCTACTTTTGGGATAGCACTTATTTTGCCATCCAGCTTGTCCTATTGCAAGAGGATTGTGAACACCACAGCAGAGTTTTTTTTTATACTTACCTTCATTAAATAAGATTTGGTTCAGTTGATCATCTAATCAGAAGCACATTAAGTAGAATGAGGTGTCCTCTGGTTGGAATTCAACTGACACTGGAAGGGAATGGCTGTCAGACATGTAGAGAAGCTGATTTTTATAAAACTGTGCAGTGGTCTCTTAATTTTTGCCAGAGCTGTATATATTAGGACAATTCCCAATGTCCTACTCTCACAGAGGGATGGAAGTTATATCCCACTGTATAAGTATACATAAGGATCTATTGCCTATAGGGCCAGTCCAAATACTGACAATTCTGTCATGTGAGATCAAGCTCCTGCGATGTGATCATCCCATGTGGACATCTGAAGGATGGGCTATACTGTATGGCGATAAAAAGATTACATCAGTCTGAAAATGCTTCTTGCAGTCATGGTTTGGCTTTTTTTTTCACTTATTTTTATGGCTGAGCATGCTCACCATACCATATGTGTGATCCAAGACATGTATATCTAACACATCATGAACTATTCTAATCCTCTTCACTGTACAGATGGAGATCCAAAGGACTGCGAACTGCAGATCAGCTCCTATTCAAATCAATGGAAATTGGGCTGCAGTTCTTGGCTTTGTCCATTACACAGTAAACGGAGATAACTGCTAATTAGTGGGGGAGAGGGTGCAGAATCTCCACCAATCTGATAACAGTGATGTATCTTAGGAGCCCATGCAAAACAGTGGTTGGCAGAACAATAGTTTGGCAGGCAGCTTTCTCTCCCAACTCCTACATACACTGTGTTCACTATGAGAGAGACACTGCCAGACTATACTAGCAGTGGCCGAGAACAAGAACATCCTCATCTAGCTTAAAAAAAGGATTTTTTTTTTAAAAAATAACATGTTCGGGAAGAGTCAGGAGGCCTCCATACACATTAAACTGTTGGCTGGTTCTGGCCAATGTTAGTCTAAAGTGTATGATGGCTTTTAGATTATGTCATCAATATCAAACCTGGAAAACCATTTATTCATCCAGATGACATTCTAAAATCATGGTACCCATTAAGATGGAAACACTCGTGAAATTTGTTGGGCAGTTTTTCGAAGAGTCTGAGTTGGGGCTCATTCGCACCACTGTATTAGGTGGCGTAAATTAAACTAGACTTGCACATTCAAGTCTACGGGTCCATGGAAATCATCGGACTGGGAGAAATTTTACTCTCCTCACATCTGAGAGAATCGGATCACACTATGCTAACACTCAGATCAAACTCTGATCAGTGGCATTAGTATATTCGGTCCGATTCTCACGAATGAGAGAATCTACAGTTGTGTGACCCTTGCCTTAAAGGGAATCTGTCACCCTTTTTTTTTGCCCTATGAGCTGCCGTCATTGACATCAAGGGCTTATCTACAGCATTCTGTAATGCTGTAGATAAGCCCCCGATGTAACCTGAAAGTTAAGAAAAATACATTAGATTATACTCCCCGGGGGGGTGGTCCGGTCCGATGGGTGTCGCGGTCTGGTCCGACGCCTCCTATCTTCATACAATGCCGTCCTCTTCTTCCCTTCCTGTAGTAGCTCCGGAGCAGGTGCACTGATCTGCCCTGTTGAGGGCAGAGCAGAGTCCTGCAGTGCGCAGGCGTCGGGAGAGGTCCCGCGCCTGCGCACTGCAGTATTCTGCCCTGCCCTCAACGGGGCAGATCAGTGCGCCTGCGCCGGAGCTACTACAGGAAGGGAAGAAGAGGATGGCATCGTATGAAGATGGGAGGAGTCAAACCGGACCACGACACCCATCGAACCGGACCGCCCCCAGTGATTATAATCTAACGTGTTTTTCTTATCTTTCAGGATGCATCGGGGGCTTATCTACACCATTACAGAATGCTGTAGATAAGCCCCTGATGTCAATGCCAGCAGCTCATAGGGCAAAAAAAGGTGACAGATTCCCTTTAAAGATAAGCATGTAAAAGGATAAGTGTAATGGTACCGTCACACTAAGCGACACACCAGCGATCCCGACAACGATACGACCTGGTAAGGATCGCTGGTGCATCGCTAAATGGTCGCTAGTAAGTTGTCAAACAGACAGATCTATCCAATGATGCAGTAGCGATCTGGCGATCCGTATAATGACCTTAGCGGTCATTGGTACCTTGTCACACAGCAGCTTTTCTGACGATTCCTGCCTGTGTCCATGAGTTCTGCATCGCCAAAGAGGTCGCTTGTTGGCGTCAAACACAGCGTTGCATGCTGGCCAGCGGGACACCAGCGATCAAAAAATGGCCCAGGACATTCAAGCGCGATCAGAGTCCTGAGGAGATCATTTGCATATTCCCAGTGCCTTCTGGGATAAGTGAAGAGTCTCAGCGAGCTCAACGATCACTGGGTTTTGGCCATTGCAGCTGAAAAGAGGAAATTGGAAAACCAGGGGAAGAGTCCTGAGGAGATCATTTGCATATTCCCAGTGCCTTCTGGGATAAGTGAAGAGTCTCCGCGAGCTCAACGATCACTGGGTTTTGGCCGTTGCAGCTGAAAGAGGAAATTTGGCTCGCCTTTCATCGTTTTTAAGAAATCTCAATATAGAAGAGGACAGGAGCCATTTGCTGAGCTTCATTTCTTGCTACATGTTCACAGACTTACCAGTGGAAAAGCCAAACTTCACATGCCACAAATGCAAGCTTGTGTCCCTGTTGGAGGAAAAGTTGCAAAATCTCGAAGAGAGTTTAGCTACGTTGAAGATCATTAAGGAAGGTGAAGAGTTCTTAGACAGAGCAGAATTATCTCTTCATGTTACAGAAAGAGAAGAAATTCGAAGTGCACCTGAAGAAACAGAGGAATGGAAACATTTAACCCAGAGAAGCAGGAGGATCAGGAGGCAGTCAGCACCCATACTTCTCAGGAACCAGTACCAGGCTCTCACGCAGGAAAACAATGAAGAAATACATCAGGATAAGACTTTGCACACAAACAGCAACCTTGTACGCCTTCAGAGTCCTCCTGGATGGAGAAAGAAAAATGTTGTGAAGAAGAAACGGAGAGTGGTGGTCATGGGGGATTCCCTGTTGAGAGGAACAGAGGCCGCTATCTGCAGACCGGATATAACTTCAAGAGAAATGTGCTGTCTTCCAGGTGCAAAAATTAAAGATGTGTCTGACAGGATATCAGGACTCTTCAGACCTACAGATGACTACTCATTCCTGCTAATACATGTGGGACAAATGACACCGCAAGAAACGACCTGGAAACCATCTGCAGAGACTTTGAAAACTTAGGCAAGAAAGTGAAAGAACTGGGAGCGCAGGTGATCTTCTCTTCCATCCTCCCAGTGGATGGCCATGGAACAAGAAGGCGGAATAAGATTCTGCAGGTGATCAACTGGCTACGTCGATGGTGCCGTCAGCAACGATTTGGATTTCTGGATCACGGAATGAATTACCTATACGATGGACTACTTGCTAGAGATGGGGTGCACCTTACGAAGACTGGAAAACATGTATTTGGAAGTCGTCTTGCTACACTTGTAAGGAGAGCTTTAAACTAGAACAACATGGGAAGGGAAGAAAAATACCAGAAAAAGCCATACACCTGACAAATGCTATTGAGAACTCTGCTATTAGAAGTGGAAAGGAAGAACAAAGACAAAAGAATCTAATTAATAAAATTATTGGAGAAAGAGAAACCAATCACAAACTAAAATGTTTCTATACTAATGCACAAAGCATGGGCAACAAACAAGGAGAATTGGAACTACTAACACAGGAAAATAAATATGATGTCATTGAAATCACTGAAACTTTGTGGGACAATACACATGACTGGAATACAAGACTAGAAGGATTCAACTTATTTGCAAGAAGCAGACTTGATAAACGAGGAGGAGGTGTCGCATTGTATGTTAGAAACGCATTTACCTGCACAGAGATTGAAGCTTCAGAGACTGGGAGTTCTGTGGAAACTTTGGGTAAGAATACAAGGACAGAGCAATGGAAAGGACACCATTGTAGGCATTTACTACAGGCCGCCTGTGCAAGCTGAAGATATGGATGAACTCTTTATGCATCAAATGGCCAAGTTCTCCAAAAAATATGACATAGTTGTCATGGGAGATTTCAACTATCCAGACATTTGTTGGGAATCTCTCTCAGGCAAAACTAACAGGTCAAGGAAATTCTTATACTCTCTTGCTGACAACTTTATCTTCCAAAAGGTAGGGGAGAAAACAAGGGGAACTGCTACCTTGGATCTAATCCTTATAAACAGGGAGGAAATGGTTGAGGAGGTAAAAGTGGCTGGGACCCTAGGAGGTAGCGACCATGCTGTTTTAGAATTTTGGATAAATAGAGGAGGAAGACCTGTGAAGACTCAGACGTCAAGGTTAGATTTCAGAAAGGCAGATTTTAAGGGATTCAGAAAGAGAATTGGAGGGATCCTATGGCTGGATATCCTTAAAGACAAAAATGTCCAGGAAGGATGGGAAATCTTGAAAAATGAAATTCTCAAAGCACAATTGTTAACAATTCCGAAAAGAGGGAAGAATAGGAAGCATTTAAGGAAACCAGGATGGATGAACACAAAACTTAAGCACATGCTAAAAAGGAAGAAAAAAATGTTTATAAAATGGAAAGAGGGAGGCATATCTAAAGAAGAATATAATGCTGTCTGCAGAACCTGCAGGGCACAAATCAGATTATCTAAACCTGACAATGAATTGAGGCTTGCAAGAGATGTCAAAAGCAATAATAAAGGATTTTGGGGATATGTCAAAAGTAAAAGAAAAGTCAAAGATGCTATAGGATTTTTACAGGATGAAAATGATGAAAATGTAAGACAGGATGTTGAGAAGGCCGAACTTTTAAATTCCTATTTTGCATCTATTTTCTCTCAGAAAGGAAATATAACATCAACTGTTCTTCACTGTCCTATTAAGGTAATAGAAGAATCCAGGATATCTATAAACAGAAAGATAGTGAGTAAACACTTAGCTAACCTAAATGAATTCAAGTCTCCAGGTCCAGATGAAATACACCCCAGAGTACTGAAGGAGATAGCAGAAAAAATTTTTGAACCCCTCTCCATAATCTTTGAAAATTCTTGGAGAACAGGAGAAGTCCCAGAAGACTGGAGAAGAGCAAATGTTGTTCCTATCTTCAAAAAGGGGAAGAAGGTGGACCCAGGCAACTACAGGCTGGTGAGTCTGACTTCTATACCGGGAAAGATCTTTGAACAAATTATTTAACAACATGTATGTCTGTACCTGGATAAGAATGAAGTGATTAAACAGAGTCAGCATGGGTTTGTAACTAATAAGTCATGTCAGACTAACTTAATTTCTTTCTATGACGGAATCACTGATTGGGTGGATCAAGGAAATGCTGTAGATATAGTATATCTTGACTTCAGCAAAGCATTTGACTAAGTATCTTATACAATCCTTATTGAAAAAATGACTAAGTATGGAATGGACAAGGCAACTGTAAGGTGGATTCATAACTGGCTTAGTGATTGGACCCAAAGAGTGGTCGTAAATGGCTGCACATCCAGTTGGAAGAATGTCTCAAGTGGGGTACCACAGGGCTCTGTCCTGGGCCCTGTATTTTTCAACATCTTTATCAATGATTTAGAAGAAGGAATTGAGGGTAAACTGATTAAATTTGCTGATGACACAAAGCTAGGAGGGATAGCTAATACTAGAGAAGAGAGAGAGAGGATTCAAAAAGATATAAATAAACTGGAGCAGTGGGCAGCAACTAACAGAATGGTTTTTAACAGTGAAAAATGCAAAGTACTACATCTGGGCAATAAAAATGAAAAAAGCATATACAGAATGAGAGGAATAGGGCTAAGCAACAGCACATGTGAAAAAGACTTGGGTATACTAATAGATCACAGACTGAATATGAGTCAACAGTGTGATGCAGCAGAAAAAAGGCAAATGCAATTCTAGGATGTATTAACAGAAGCATACAGTCTAGATCACGTGAAGTCATTATTTCCCTCTACTCCTCTTTGGTAAGACATCATCTGGAATATTGTGTCCAGTTTTGGGCACCACATTTTAAAAAAGACATCAACAAACTGGAGCAAGTTCAGAAAAGAGCGACCAGAATGGTGACCGGTCTGCAAACCCTGTCTTATGAGGAAAGGTTGCAGGATTTGGGAATGTTTAGTTTGCAAAAGAGAAGACTGAGAGGAGACTTAATAGCTGTCTACAAATATCTAAAGGGCTGTCACATTGTAGAAGGATCATCTTTATTCTCATTTGCACAAGGAAAGACTAGAAGCAATGGGATGAAACTGAATGGGAGGAGACACAGATTAGATATTAGAAAAAACTTTTTGACAGTTAGAGTGATCAATGAGTGGAATAGGCTGCCACGAGAAGTGGTGAGTTCTCCTTCAAAGGAAGTCTTCAAACAGAGGCTGGACAGACATCTGACTGGGATGATTTAGCGAATCCTGCTTTGAGCAGGGGGTTGGACCAGATGGCCCAGGAGGTCCCTTCCAACTCTACCATTCTATGATTCTATGTAAGTATCACACATAGCGATATCGCTAGCAATGTCGCTATAACGTCACAAAACCTGGTGACGTTATAGCGATATTGCTAGCGATATCGCTTAGTGTGACAGGCCCTTGACGCTCGGACCCCACAGTAATCCAGTATGGAAGGGAGGAACATATGAGTGCAGACAAGAAACAGAAACTCAAATATTTGGGGCCATCTACACTATACCAATGTTCTCATCACCAGAGCCAACATTTTATAGAGACCACAAAGTAAACTCCCATCTGGCAGAAGAGCTCAAGCAAAGCTCCTCCATGCAATAAATATGACTGGCAGCAGCGTATGCAAACCATCAGCCAAAACCCAGGGAGAACTAGAAGTGCCAGCCAGTGATCCGCACCCCCCTCTGTACCACTGGCATGCACATGTAGTAGAGCTCAGCAGGTCACACCACTATCAGCGCTTGTCATTAGCATCAATCTCGCCTTCAATGTACACGGTGACTATGGGGGAAGTTGCTTACGGCAAATGTTTGGGACAATTATTTATGTAGAGCTCTATAAAGAGGGGGAAACAAGTAGAGGTGGAATCCCTCATAATGGAGGGGGAGCAGAGAAATCTAATGAGACCCCCAAAGGGAATAACCATCATTGTCATCAAAACTAATGGACAGGTGAAGGAAATGGCGACTATAAGCACCATATATGCAGTCCTATGTAAACCCTGCAGTCCTATGTAAGCACTGTAGTTATACAATGCCTTTTACAGAACATCTGATAAACTTCTCTCAGCTGCAGACACTATAGAGCCACAGCTACATGGCAGGATATGATGCCACTGCAAGATGTAACCCCAGACTCTCTGTGCAGGACAGGAGCACAGCCCTGCAAACACCGTGACACCCAGTACAGGGAGCATTCCAGGTGAGCAGTGCGCCAGTGCCCGCCACGTCCTCCCGCTGCTCACCTGTGTATGTCCGCTCCTGCACAAGTAGCACGTTGTCTCCTCCACATGGCTCCTCTGGCAGCACTGCGCCGCCATCACATTCCCAGCTCCTATCGGGAGGGAAGTCCAGACTTCAGGTGTCCTGTGCATGCCGCGGCGGGCTTTTCAAACATCTGCAAAGGCCCTGGTGCGCAATCTCCTCCTTGCCTGCACTGAGAGGGCCGCGCTCACGAGCTGATGCGGGCCGCCGCGGCCCTGGTCAGCACGTGCACTGATAAAGTACCCCACACCAGGGCCTGAGCAGTGCAGAAGATTTAAAGGGCCGGCGGCGCATCTTGAAGCTCTGAGCCGTCGGCCCAGCGGGCATCTGCCCTGTTCGCCAGATTAGCAATCCGGGCCTGCCCTCCACCTCCAGGCCCCGGTTTAGCCGCACCAGTTGCACATGCAGTATGTCCACCCCTGGTGTGAGGAACACATACTTACCATATATTTCATGTTCCTTTTTATATTTTTATTACTTTGCCTAAAATATTCTGTTGATCTGACCCCTTTCATTGTACCTTCCAAGTCTATCCAATTATATATTTTTTTTTCTAAACCTTGTTCCACATAGGTATTATGTTTGGAACAATTGCGTTTCACCCATAAAAAAATGCTTTTGGGAAGATTCCTTAATTATACTGGATGATAACATAATATAATATTTTTTGTTAAAATCTATTAGATAAAACTTAATTTTCTAGTCAAATAAAAAAATTAAAAAAGCAACACTATCATAACTAATTTTTGGGTAAAAAATGTTTCCAATTATTTTTATTCAAACCGTAAATATGTAATCTTGCCTCTCATTTTTTCCCACTCCATAGAAGTAAACAAATGTCTGTATATCTTCTTAAATATGACAATTAATGCAACCTACAAAAATACTCCCAAGGACAAGTCATTATAAAACACAAATTTTGTTAAACAATTATATAAAAACAAGTAAAAAAGGAGAGGTCATACTGAGAAAAGGTCATAGGGTAAATACATCAATAATTGGTCCCAAATTAATAACAAAATCAGTTTGAAGTTTGTATGAGCAGCTACATGGCATTTCATCTGCCCATGTGGAAAAGAGAGGTAATATTAATAAATGGATCCCAAAAAATTACCCATACAAATATTAATAAGCCATAGCCCAAAGGTAAAACCTAATTAATCTACAAAAGTTATTTAAGAGTACAAAACAATGCAACACCTGTAGAGTGCATAGGGTATATGAATTGGTTACTGCAAAGACATATATCACAAAAAATAGTGCATTCATAGGCCCAGGTCCACAAAGCATATTGAACAGATAGGGAGGGCGTCTGCAACACAGTCATTACTCCAAGTAAAGAATAAAACGGCTAATGCCCAAATCCAGGAGCAATGAATTGTAGCAGAAAACCACAAATTATTATGCTTATGAGATGACAAATATGGACATATGTTTACCTATGTACACCCTTTTATGCGCATTTCGCCTAAGATGATTCTTCAGAAAGCAATGAGAGAGTGGCTAAGTAGGGAGAAAAAAATAGCTTCCCAATAGATCATAAATATATTAGCAAAACTGGGGGCGAATTTCACCCCCATTGCAGTTCCTGCTATCTGTATATAAAAATAGTTATCACAACAAAAATAATTGAGTGTGAGACAAAAGGCACTCCTGCAAAAAGTTTTTTTAATTGATGTTTCTCTGTTAAAAAAGATGGATTGCATTAACACCTGTGTAAGTAGGGAAAATCGTATATAGAAATGTAACATTACTCTTCCCATACAATTAATAATGGTTACAGCCTGGTAAATTGTTGATGGATTTATTAATGTATTTTGTATCCTTAGGTAATGGCACAGTCAGACCGCCATATTTTTTGAGCAAGGATTGCATCCCAGTCCTCGGACTGGCTATCTACTCTTCTTGCCTTAATGTGACAGATGCATAGGAATACATACTGTCACGTTCAGGTCAGGAGCGCCGACTGCCATTCCGAGAACTGTGATGTGATCTTCACACAATTAAAAGGGCAGTCTAACTGTACCTTAAGAGTAAGCATTTTTTACATACTGTATGTAAGATAAAAATCCACATATTCCGACAATCTATTTGTGTTTATTCTGTTCCTGACCTAGTGGTTTGCCTAGTGGCTTTGATTGATTTTTGTGCAGTTTTGGTATTTAATACATTGTAGTTACAGTATCTTGTGGTTTTTAACAAACTAATAATGCCATTTGTTTGTGAATGTGACATTAAATGAGTGCTACATTGAGGTTTGATATCAATTATAGAAACACATGGAAAATTTAGCTGTGATAAGGTAAACGCATAAGGTCACTTTGGAAGAACCTATGTCTTCTTCAATTCTATTAGTAATAGGTCTCATATAGCAACAAACCCCATTCCAGCATTGGACTCCTTTAATTGTCATTGCTATTTATTGCATTGTATTTTAGGTGAGTCACTGAGTGATTCTGGAAATGTTTGGCTGGTGAACTCTACTCTTGGGTCAAACTGGCAGTAATGGTTTGTCAATAACTTGCTATCACTAATTAATGTGATGTGATTTTTTTGGGGGGAAGATAGTCACAATAAAAGAGTTATCGTAACAGGATGATGAGTCTTAAAAGTAAAGTCAGAAACCTTAGTAAAATCAAATATTAATGTGATAGAAAGTTTTATGCTGACATTACATAAAGACAACTTGAAAGCATCTTTTGAGCCTATATATGTCTTTTAAAATGTGTGCTAAACAGACTGTGAGATATGTGACATTAGGGAACAAATACAAAGTCAGATAAAGTTTAGAATCTTTTTCGTTTAGATTTTTTTAAGTGATTGATGTACAACCCCAATTCCAAAAATGTTGGGAGGCTGTGTAAAATGTAAAGAAAACAAGAATGCAATGGTTTGGAAATCTCTAATAGCCATATTTTAATCACAAAGGAATATACAACAGACATTAGAAGTTGAAATTTAGATATTTTTGTCATTTTAAAAAGATGAACTTATTTTGAAATTGATGACTTCAATACATCTCAAAAAGTTGGAATAGAGTTAACAAAATCTGTAAAAGTAAGTAATACTAATGAAAAATAGCTGGAGGGTCATTTTTCAACTAAGTCACATGACTACAAAAAGAGCATGTTTTGAGAGGCAGAGTCTCTCAGAAGCAAAGATGGTCAGATGATCTAAAAATTAAGGAAAAATGTCAGAAGACTGTTCTTTAAGATGCAACAGAAAAGATTTTGAATATTCCACCATCTACAGTACATAATTTCATCAAAACATTCAGAGTTTCTAGAGAAATCATTGTGCACAAGGGGCAATGCCAACAGTCAATATCGGATGTTTGTGATCAATGGGAACTCGGGCAGCACTGCAGTAAAACAGGCATGATTCAGTTGTGCAAATCACTGAATGAGCTTAGGAATAGCTGTAGAGACCATTGCCCAAACATATTTTGCTGTACAATCCACAAATACAAGTAAAAGCATCATCAAACAGAAAGAAAAAGCCTTATATTAACATAATGTAGAAATGCTGATTTCTTCCTTGGACCAAAGCTCATTTAAAATGAACTGAGGCAAAATGAAAAACTGTTCGGAGGTTAATTTCCTCAAACTCTGAAATTCTTTACAGAAACCACAGATGCTGTGCCCTTCAGACTTGAAGAGAAGAACCATTCGGCTTATAATGTGTGCAGTTTGACCATAAACATTTTATGTTAATGTTTAGGATTAGCCCATAGTGGAAGGGGTTGAATTGCAAGGAAAGTGGCAATTTCCTGTCAGAGGGTCACATAGAGCCTGGAATGCATAGCAAGTGGACCTAATGGTCCAAGGTGAGCGGTATCACATTCTGAGGTGACCCTATGTGAGAGGAGACTGAAGAAAAGGAATCCAAAGCAGAAGTGACTAAGAGACAGATTGACCTTCAGGAGTTGGGTGCTGAGAGAGGATGCCTAGCCACAAAGCTTCTAGTTTATAACGCTTGAAGGTAAAAGGCCTAAAATGGACTGGGTTCGTGAGATGAGTAAAGTGTCCAGGGCGGGAGTTCCAGAGTTATATGTGGCCTGCATGGATGTAGCGCCCTGACAGGACAGTCTACACATGCAGCCAAGACCTCATCTTTCATGTAGTGTGCCGGGGAGCAACAGACAAGTTCCTCACCCACATTTACCACCCTGGGCCACGTTACACCTCAATTCGAACCACTGCAAAAAGGTCTCGGTCCCCTGTCCAACTTTCAATGTTGGAACTCTCGTTTGTTTCCTGAGTTTATTGCAGTAAGCTGGTCATGCACCATCAAGTCCTACTTGAGCCCTCACCAATCAAAATGAAGGCCACAACTACTGGATAGTAAGATACAAACAAAACTTACAGTACCTGCATCCTATAATTCTATAGCTTAGGAGAGTAGTTTGAGCACATGAGAGTTGTGGAGACTTGGAGATGGGGAATGGAGTGAAGAAAATCGAAGGTCTGCCTGTAGTAGAAGGGATGAAAACCTTGCCTGGAATGGAAGCTAACCTCTCTAGATAACCACAAGGGTCATGTTCCAATCCTTGTAAAGTTAAAATAAGAATCAAAAGAGGGCACTCTAGGAGTATAATGGGTTACTGCTTCATATTTTTAATTGCTTGCTACATAAAAGGTTGGAGCAACAGTTCCCATTGGCAAGAACTCCCGGTGCATCTCAGTCCTCAGCACCTAGCTGGAAACGTGCATATACATACATCATAATATAAGAATAACCATGATTGGCTAAGTGCCCTGCATTGAGAATCTGTATGACATAGTAGTAAGTCAAGCTTAACAAGTCTTTTGCTTCTCTGCGAGAAGAGGCAGCACACAGCTGCTCTCAGTGTCTGCGTCTCTTCCCTCCAATACTCCCTTTACACCCATTTGAAACCACAGACCACAGTGAATTGTAAATCAGATGACTCCAGTCTTAATCTAAATTAATTACTTTGACAATAGACATGGCCCTGTCCCAACTTTATTGTGATGGGTTGCTGCCATCAATTTTTGAATGAATTAATTTTCTCAAGTGAAATGGAAAAATGTTTAACGTTCATCTTCCGATCTGTGTTCTGTCAGGTTGTGAATAAAATATGGATAGAATATGACTTGAGGAGATTTCCAAATCATTGCATTTTGATTTGTCTACATTTTATACGGCGTTCCAACATTTTTGAAATTGGGTTTGTAAATTATAAGTGCAACACTGGATGGTGACAGATCACCAAATTTGCCGTTTCACCTGACACTTCTCAGTATGGGAATATCAGAAAGCAGTGAGCACATCTAGAGCCTGTACAGAATAACGGAGTAACCCATCCATTTACTGTATTCAGCCGATGACAGAGAGTATGATGGCACTCAACCAATTAAGAGTACTCCCTAACATAAGCCCACAAGAGCTGGCACCATTCCAGCAGGAGAGGACTGTTTATGGGTTGTGCTTTGTTACATTTCCCATTCCCATGCTCTATATGTGTGTAAGTTATCAATCAGGAATGCAGGATGCAGTGACGGGACGCAGGCAGAGCAAGTGATAACAGGTTTATTTACAGGGGAATACTCCACGCAGGGAGATAAAGAGTTAAACAGCATAAATGGAAAAGGATGTCGGGAGATAAAGGGTTAGACAAGGAAGACCAACAATACATTAAATACAAGGATATAACAACGGTTCAGATAACGGCAGTTTGTTAGCACAGATTTAAGGCAGTCCTTAAACTGCAGCTCCTGCTATGAACTCATTGGCGCCGGCAGCAGCCGAAGCGGTGTCCTTATTAATGGGGTCCAACAAATAACAATACCCCGTCTTCTGGTGACAGTGGTCGGTCTCTGGTACCTTCCAATGCCCCTAGTCCATATACTGCAGATGCCTACAAGGGTACGGGCCACGGTACTGTATAAGCCCGACGTGTCTCCTGCACAACTCTCCTCACAGTCTCGGTCAAATGAGCCCAACGTGGCTGACGGTAATGCGGGTCACAGTCTTGTACGAGCCCAACATGGCTCGGCAGGTGTTTACTGGCACAGTCAGGGTACATGCATCTGTCCTGTCCCCAGTCACTCTTATGGGGCGCTTATGTAGTACTCACGGACACGGAGCGTTCTGCGCCTTGCTTTCTGGCTGCCATTGGGCTTACACTGCACGTTACCTTCTCTCTGGTACCCGCTGTTGGCGGCGGGCGACGACGGGCACTGGCTTGCACACTGCTGTTGCTCCCTGCTGAAGCACTCCTCTCTGTGGCTGCTGCAACACCCAGCTCTGCTCTGTGTGTACGGCTCTGCTCTGAATTGCTGCTGGGCACACTGCTTCCCTCACCGCAGTAGTCCCTGTCCTTCTGGTTGACTGCAGCACAGCTTGTCGCAGCACCTATACTCCATGTCAGGATGGGGAGCGGAGTGCACTGTTCACCCCACTGCACGCTGCTCTGACCTGGCGCCAAGCTCTCTTCTTTCATGCGCTTTTCCTTCTTAAACTCCTGTGGCTGCGTGCTCTTTCTAGGTTCTCCCCACTCTCTCCTGTCAGCAGGAAGCTCCGTCTCTCTCCTCCTCTCCTGTAGCAGGGGAAGGTCCTCCTTACTCAAGCTTCCCCCCGGGAACAGAGGATGCAGCCGTCCTAGTTCCGGACCCGGCATGCAGGTTCCCATGGTCCAGTCTATCTCATTACATATGCATCATATTTGTATTACACTGCCCTCATACTTAACCTTATGTTGCCATATACATTACATATGATGGCCTTTCGTGTGGTCTTTTTTTCACCGTTGTGTCCACTTTCCTGTCTTTTATATATTCAACTAATACAATGTTGATATATTAATGGGATTATGACCATTATTTCTCATCCTCCTTAGTTTTGGTACTAAACCAATCATAAAGTGATTTAACAGGGCTTTAAGGAATATTCCAAACATTGAAAGTTATCACCTATTCACAGGATCAAGGACAATTTTGTGACCAGCGGGGGTCTACGTACTGGGACCCTCCGATCCAATCTTAAGCACACAACCCTGTCAGAATAGAGGGGTGGCACTTCTCCATTCAATGTCTATGCAGAAGGAAAGGTAAATAGAAAAGGATTCTTAATGGTTATAGTTGGACGGTGGAATGCCCTACTGCAAGAGGTAGTAATGGCAATATTATAATATAATATAATTATATATTATGTATATAAAATATTATATAATTATATATTATAGTATCAGCAAGTCAAAAAAGGACCAAATGCTTTTATCTTAACAAATGGCATTGTGAGTTATAAATAATCACTTGCTACAAAATGTATAGTTGTTCTAGAAAGCTTCCACTTGATGGACCATTGTCTATTTTCATCCTATGTACACTCTGTAATAAAGACAGATTTACATATTACAACTTTTTAAAAAGTTACAATCCTTACTCTGAAAGTGAAATAATAAAACAGATCTAGGCTGACGTCTTACATCTAAAGATGCACCAAACTGATCACACCTCACTTGATATTTTGATGAATTTGGTGCAAATAACAGTAACACTGCCACAAGGATAACTGACTTAAAAAATTACTCCGTATGATACATTTTGCGCTTTATGTCAATCATGATGAGCTCTTAAATACATAAACTGTAACACTTGGCTTATTGTGTGCGATCAGTGCCCTGTAGACAGTACAAGCTTGGTAACAGCAGCTTCATGCCCCCTTAGGTGATGTACTTGGTGCATATGAATAGTTATCATTTCCCTTCTCTTCTATATAACACACTGAGGCTGAAAATGAATTATGCTATCTGCATAAATGACCCTAATGCATATTGATTTTCAGAATTCAAATGACTTGTTGAATTATTGTAGATAAAATCATGTGAAGAGTCAGCGCTCCTTATCTGTCCTTCACATTAGAATTATAGAACAAATATTTGTGATATTAATATGGTGGCTCTTGAAATAATTCCAAGGAGTCACTTTCTATATTAGCTTTTCTTTATCAATGTACACACAGAACATATCATCAATAAGATCTAACACATTATTAGATCTAACCATCTCATTAGAAACAGACCTCAATTCATATAATCATCTCCAAAGTGAGATCCAATTGTTCTCTCCAAGGGAAATAATAACACCTAGTGCTCATCTCCGATGCCAGCGCTAATCCAGCAGTGTTGGCACTAGTTTTCCTGGGGCTTGCAAGATAATGTTATTGATTCCTTTGGCCTATCAATGCTGGCTTCATTCTCCCCGCCTTCATATATCCGAAGGGAGGCGGAGTGAAGTGGCCTCCGATTGGCCACAGGGATCACAAGACATAAGAATGTTATGACAGCCCCGTTAGAACCGGTACCAAAGCCGGAGGTGAGTATATGTATTATTATTTTACTTGGAGAAACATAGTTATTAGTGAGGGGTTGTCTGAGTAGTGGACAACCTCTTTAAGAAATATGATTCAGCACAGCACAGGAAGAGTGATATGATGTCATAGGCATCACTGACACTTGGTGGGATGATACACATAATTGGAATACAAACCTTGAAGACTACAACTTATTTATTAGAAACAGGATTAACAAGAAGGGAGGAAGTGTTGTGTTGTATGTTAGGAAAATGTATATCTCCTTCGAGATCCAAGCTTCAGAGAATGGCAGCTCTGTACAAATTGTTTGGGTACAAATACCAGGAGAAAAGAACAGAAAGGACATTAATGTAGGTGTTTACTATAGGCGACCTGGACAGACTGAATATATGGATGAAACATCAACTAATCTTCATTGTGCTATCGAAAAAATAGAAGAATCCACACTATGTATAAGCAGAGAGATGGTGAGGGAACACTTTATAGTCATCTAATTTATATGAATTTAAATTTCCAGGGAAAGATAATTTACATCCTAGAGTACGGAAATTTAATTTCTGGAGAACAGGAAAAGTCGCAGAAGAGTGGATTAGAGCAAATGTTGTCCCTCTCTTCAAAAAAGAAAAAATTCAGAACAAGCCATAAGCAAAACGAGCTTCAGGGGTGTTCTCTTCGAGGTTCACACAGGCTTCTGTATATCTTTATATTCTTTGAATGTGCCTTTAATTGCTTTGTGTTATATCTAGTCCCTCATGTGCAGGTTCATTATCAATTATGAACGCTTCACTGTGGGGATAATTACACCTTGTAGAATTTTATTCCATAGTGTATGAGCATGTACAGTATGCATACATCTTTAATATCAACTATAGGATTTCTACTTGCTCGGTTGCACTTGAGGTAGGCACAGGAAACAGTTTCAGTAAAAATCTGCAGCCTGGTTTATTAAAACTTCATAAACTGTTCAGAGTAACCAAGCAAAACAGCCTTTTTTTGGCACAAAGTAAAAACACAAAGTGAATAGTCCATACAGTACTGTAGATTTGCCGCCTTAGATTAGTGTACAATTCTTGAATCCTTAGCAAACACAAGCACTACTGGAGGTCTGCAACCCTCCACACTCAGACATTGAGTGAGACAACTAGTCTCCTTTTTTATCCATCGTACCACACCCCGGGGTGGGAATATGCAAGAAGCCAGTCAAACTCCTCTCTCTGACCGTTTGTACACCCGGCCCTGGAAATTCCGATTAACTCTGTCAGCACTATACGTGCTGGAGCTTGCTTTCCCGGGCTTTCATCACTAAGGCTAACAGCCTCGATGATGCATATCTCCCCTCGAGGACCTGTCCGGTGGCCATCTTACACAACCAATTGATGGACAGTATTTTGGAAAGTAGGATTGATTCTACTATAATTTAGATATACATCTAGCCACTATTTTCTCTTATCCCACATACCGTAAATTTGGGCCATAAATTTATTTTTTGCATGCTATGTGATACATTAAAAAAATAATAGTTGTTGAAACATTCAGACACCTCCTAAGGCTTTACACATCTGCCTCCATATTAAGGTTGGTTTTGCTATATTAACTAACACCCAGTGTGATTTTAAGCTTTGAAAGGTATTTTTGTTTATTTTTCTATTTATAAATATTTTTTCTGGATATAGATAAATTATTAGAATTTACTTAAAGGTATCCCATGTGTTCGCTGCCTCTGTTTGATGTTCTCCATTTTTAGTGATTTTAATGAAATATATTTTTTATATATATTTTTGTACTCAATAAATATTTCATATTTTATTTGGACTATGTCACTCCTGTCTTTTTGTAGGTTTATTGTTATGTCTAGGAGAGTCATTTATATATTGGGTCAACTATACAGTAGGTACTTAATAGTGATGAGCAAACTTGTTCAGAAAACGTTCGCCAATCTCAAATTCGGTACAAACCTTGCACAGTTGGATTCGTGATCGGATTCCTGAACATTTTCCTCAAAATTGGCCAAATTCTACTGGCTAAGATGGTGGTGTTGTATGATGATCAGGGGGGACGTATTTGATGAGGCGAGGGAGTGGGGATAGGTCAGAGGAGCAGCGGACTGTTATTCTTTTTTTTTTTTATTACAATGTGTGGAGATTCCGGCAGCAGAAATCATCCTCAACGTCCAGACACAAAGGCTTGTGTCATTGGCTGTCGAAGTCACATGTCCTTCTCCATATAAAAAGCGGACATGTGGCTCCAGGGCCATTTTGTGAGTATTCCCTTAAGCATATAAATACATAGTCCTACTGATTCAGTGTAACAGCGACCAGTCGGCACTTCAGTATATTGTGGTCCAGCCACTAGTCCACATTTCAGAATATAAATCTTTTGTGCCAATTCTGTGGTCCAGCTACACTATCTCAGCAAATAAATTCTGATTGTTAGTTTAGTGACCTGTGACTGACTGGTCTGGGCTTAGGGTTGTGAAACAGCTAGTTAAAATGGGGAAGTGTACATCCAACATGAGTGGGAAAACCAAGGCCATGGTGGAAAGGGGAATAGGCTTGGTTTCAAGGTGTACTAGGGGTAGGTGGCAAAGTAACTGAAAGCTCTACAGAAGGAACACTGGCTCGTCTTATCCAAAGACAATTGACAACTTCCGTTAATGGACAGGCTAATTGACTCCCTTTTTTTGGCAGCCACACTTTGCAGATAATGTTTTGAAATGTGGAGACTTCAAGTTGGGTTGCTTGTAGTGAAGAGGTGTCAGAGCACCATTATAATATTTCTACTTTGGGGAAATTGTTGCCACTTTAGTGGTGTGTGTCAATAATTTTTTGAAATGTGGAGACTCCAAGTTGCGTCTCCATCTGGTGGGTTGCCTGTAGTCACAGTGGAAGGGGTCCAGAGCACTATGTCTACACCTGTCACTCATACACTTCTTACTGATCAATTTGTAAGCCATAAATGCTGGACTAGACCCTGTCCATCCATGCTGCACCACTATAACATTTCTACTGTGGGTCAATTTATGCCACTTTTCCTGGTGTCTGTCCTTAATTTTTGGATATGTTTTGACTCTCCAAGTTGGGTCTCCTTCATGTGTGTTGCCTGAATTTGGCAGGGCTTTCAAGCACAGCAGGCCTACACAAGGCCACCCTCCCCTCCACTTAATTTCAACATAATTTGAAAGCTGTAAATGCTGGCCCAAACCCTGTCCCATGCATGGCCCATGCTGGACTGCTGTGCCATTATAAATATTTCTACTGTGGGTCAATTGATGCCACTTTTCCTGATGTCTGCCCCTAATTTTTAGAAATGTTTTTACTCCAAGTTTGGTCTCCTTCATGTGTGTTACATGTAGCAGTAGGGTTCCCAGACTGCCAGGCTTGTACTTACTTTCAGTCAACTACCTGTATTACTATGCTTAAATGTTTCTAACAGTAGTAGTCTACCAAGATGATATTTATGCCACCTGAGTGTCGATGAGCAGAAAAGCAGTTTGAGCTGTTGCATGAGAGCTCCCAGCACAGCAGTCCTACACAGGTTCCTCACCCACTTCTTAATTTTAACTTAAATTTAAAGCTGTAAATGCTGGTCCAGACCATGCATCATGCATGGCCCATGCTTGACTGCTATAAAATTTTTACTGTGGGTCAATTGATGCCACTTCTCTTGGTGTCTGACCTTAATTTGAGCTGTTTTGGCAGCGTTTGGATCCCCTAAAGGTGTTGTCTATGCGTTTGGTTTTGCCTCCCATTGAATTCAATGGGGTTTGGTCTACATTGGTCTACAATGTCATTAATCTGTTTTCACGCAAGTGGTTACAGTCGCAGGTGCTTGAAAACTGGGTATGATCGTGCAAGGAAAACACCACGAAATTATCTATTAAATCCTACTAAGAAAGGGACCAAGGTGGATCATCATGGACCTATACGGTTCATCTCCACCTATAACCATGAGTGGCACTGGATGCATGCCATTCTTAAGAATCATTGGCCCATTTTAGAGACTGATCCCTCCCTGAGGACTGCCCTGGGTAGATTCCCCTCTATGACATCCAGAAGATCGAAACATCTTGGCGATCTTCTAGTGAGGAGTCATTATATCCTGGCCCCTAGCAATCCATTTGGTACAGTTGCCCCTCAGGTTGGTTCCTTTCCATGTGGCCACTGCCTGGCTTGCACTAATGTCCTGCACTGCTCTACCTTTATCTCTGCAGATGGGTCTAGGGACTTCACCATTAGACAGCGTATATCTTGCGGCTCCTCTAATGTCATATATTATGCCACTTGCCCATGCCCCAAGATATACGTTGGTCTTACCACCAGAGAACTTAGGGTAAGGGTACGGGAGCATGTGCGGGACATTGGCGCGGCCAAGGCGCTGACGGATACTATGGATTTAAAGGCGATCCCTCGCCATTATAAGGCACACCACAACTGTGATGCAAGGTCATTTAGGGTTAGGGGGATCGATGCTCTCCACCTTGGTATTAGGGGCGGAGACAACAAAAAACTCCTCGCTCAAGTTGAAACAAGGTTGATCGTTTTGTTGGATACGGTCACACCAAATGGCTTGAATGAATCTTTGAGCTTTGCCCCGTTTTTGTAGGGTTCCCCTATTTCCTTTTTGCATTTGTTTCTCTTTTGCCTTTCCCATCACATTCTCCTACCTCTTTGGGGATGTGTGCTGTTTTTAATTATTTTATTTTTTTCATTGCTTTTATTCTAATTTTATTTGTTTTTATTTCCTTACTAGTGACTCTGATGATGTTCCACCCTTACCTTCCTTTGGATCCGTTGGAATATAAAGAAAAACATGCTATTACAGAAGGGGTTGAGGATACTTAATATGGAGGTTATATACACTCACTGGCCACTTTATTAGGTACACCTGTCCAACTGTGTGTTAAGACTTAATTTCTAATCAGCCAATCACATGGCGGCAACTCAGTGCATTTAGGCATGTAGACATGGTCAAGACAATCTCCTGCAGTTCAAACCGAGCATCAGTATGGGGAAGAAAGGTGATTTGAGTGCCTTTGAACGTGGCATGATTGTTGGTGCCAGAAGGGCTGGTCTGAGTATTTCAGAAACTGCTGATCTACTGGGATTTTCACGCACAACCATCTCTAGGGTTTACAGAGAATGGTCCGAAAAAGAAAAAAAATCCAGTGAGCGGCAGTTCTGTGGCCGGAAATGCCTTGTTGATGCCAGAGGTCAGAGGAGAATGGGCATACTGGTTCGAGCTGATAGAAAGGCAACAGTGACTCAAATTGCCACCCGTTACAACCAAGGTAGGCAGAAGAGCATCTCTGAACGCACAGTGCGTCGAACTTTGAGGCAGATGGGCTACAGCAGCAGAAGACCACACTGGGTACCACTCCTCTCAGCTAAGAACAGGCATCTGATGGCTACTTTCAGCAGGATAATGCGCCATGTCATAAAGCTCGAATCATCTCAGATTGGTTTCTTGAACATGACAATGAGTTCACTGTACTCAAATGGCCTCCTCAGTCACCAGATCTCAATCCAATAGAGCATCTTTGGGATGTGGTGGAACGGGAGATTCGCATCAGGGATGTGCAGCCGACAAATCTGCGCCAACTGTGTGATGCCATCATGTCAATATGGTCCAAAATCTCTGAGGAATGCTTCCAGCACCTTGTTGAATCTCTGCCACGAAGAATTGAGGCAGTTCTGAAGGCAAAAGGGGGTCCAACCCGTTACTAGCATGGTGTACCTAATAAAGTGGCCAGTGAGTGTAGGTTCTACTATAACCCTGCTGTGACCTGCCTTCCCGGAATCACATATGTCATGTCTTTCAGCATTGGACTGGGTACTTTATTATGGCCAATAACATTGTATTGTACATTAATATTTCTTTTTTATATGCCATTGTTGTATTATGCGCATATATATTTCACTGTGTACCGATGGGGCAGGCACTACGGGGTACCTTTTTCTCCTTCTGTAACCCCCCTCTCCTTTCTCCCCTCTCCCCCTTCTTCCCATTACAGAAGTTGTGGTTGTGACATGCGGTTGCGGTTGTGCGCATGGCGCTGTGACCGGCGGGTTCCTGTTTGCGTTGGGGAGTCTATATGCCCTGTGCATCGTTTCTGGGTTTAGTCCATAGCGCATGCGAGAGTTGCGTGATGCTCTTTTCGCATACAGGACCTTCCCAGCACAGTGTGCATGCGCCGCTACCCTCTATTGGTTGTTTACAACCACATGACCGGGTTCACGGGGCTATTTGAAGTTCCTGTTGGGACCTCAGTGACATCCCCTTGAGAAAGCGGCCCTGCGCTGCCGCAAAACGCGCGATGGGGTGCACCACAACTCTCATTCCTTCCAGCCTCCTCTTTTTGGTAAGTTTGGGTACTCCCAGAGTTTAAAATGGATTATTTGTTATTGATAGGCGGTTTCTGCGTCTCCTCTACAGGAATCCAGAGCCTCACATTCTGCGGTCTCCTGCTGCCTATCTACTGCAGAAAAGATTACTTTGCAACAGACCGCTCCAGAGACTAGGTTCCTCTGTGCTCCTACTGGGCATGCTCACGAGACGATCTCCCATTGGAGATCAGGAGTCATGTGCCCCGGTCCTGCTCCAGATCTCATTGGTCCATCTCAGAGATCTGGAAGGTCCTGCACGGCTATAAAAAGCGCGCATGACCGTTCGGCCATGCGCTAGTGGGTCGCACTTCCAGGGCCGTGGGGTACTCGGTACCGGGCCCGATGAGCTTCAATGGGAGATGTCACTGCAGCTGGGACCCGGCCCATGGCCCTGGGTGCCCATTGTAACCAAGGGGGAAAGTTCAATGTGCGTATGATGATTAAAGTTTATGAATGAATGTTTCGTGATGCCACCTGTGGTGTTCGTCAATGAAGGTGTTAAGCAGACGCTGCAGACAGATCCTCTGGGACAGATGGTGGGGTGCAGCAACGATGGTGTAGCCCACCCCAGGTAGGGCTGTAGTCCCAGGGCAGTGAGATGAAGTGATACTTAGATAGTGTAGTGTCAGGCGCAGGGCTAGGCACAAGGATGTAGCAGTGCTGGGTGTGTTGATGCAGGAATAAGTGGAGGACACCAGGGCATGTAGTTCCAAAGCTTTACTCACAGTCTGCCTCGGTGCCGTGTCCTCCGGGTCAGGGGCTCAGCCAACCTCCAGGCAAGAATAGGCACTCCTTTCCGACACTCCGCCATCATATATGCCTTTTCTGAACGTCTCCCTCTTAGCGCCTTTAGTGAAGTACTCACAGTACTGAGTTACACTGGAGTTCCTCCTGTCAGATGTTCTTATGAACTCTACTTGTACGGCAGACAGCTGTTGCCTGCTTCGGGGACTCCTTACTACCTTACTACTAGTCCCGGCTCACTATCGATGCTGTTGTGCCCCCAAGTCTGGTGTGGGAATAAAGTGGTGACAACTTCTATTCCTCCGGTGTCTGCTGCAGGACCATTAGTATCCATACAACCTAGGGGACCGGACCCCGGCCTTGCGCTTAGAACTTGGGAAGGGTTCTCACCTAACCCTAATCCTTAGTTCTCTTCTTCTCACGTTCCATACTAATCCTTTCCTTTTTATGGAGAGTCAGGCTTTCTATCAAAGTTCCTTTCCGGTGCCAGCGGACCCAGGTCACTGAGGTCGGCTGCAGCACTTCCTTCATCCATCCCACTCAGGGGATCTTCACTCTTCCTCTGACTCTGTCAGACTGACTAAATCCTAAACTCTTCCCGCTCTTTTGATGCAACCTAAACTTCACCCGCCTCCCAGCACACTTCGTGTTCCAAGCAGGGAGCCACCAAAGGGTGCTTTGCTACACTACTGTGTTGTGTGGGATGCAGGTGTTGGAGCATGGTCAGGTGTCTCCACCTTACCTGGATGGTGGTGTACCACACGTCAGGAGGAGGTGCAGTACCTCTGTGGCGACTGAACCCTCAGGGGCGCTACACTAGTATAGACTTTTCAAGCTAAATGTGTGAATGGTGACGGATGTATGACTCTGGTGACTGACTCATTTGAAACCCCTTCCCTCTGATATTACGCATGTGGATAGGGAATTAGTGCAGCAGTCAGTGCCAGTCAGTGGCAAGCCTTAGGCCACCGTGCACACCGCACCTCTACTCTAGCGTCCGACATTGCACCTGCTTCCTAGCTTTGTCGACTAGCGGCTGTGTCCTACGCCACGCTGCAGTTGCAGCCCTCCTTGGCGTCCGCAGTAGCGACGCCGCACACACGGTAGGTCTAGACGGGCGCAACTCCTCTGCCTTGGGTCCTGCTCCTGTGACCAAGTACCATGTGTGCATTTCCCTGTGGTATGTGACACAAACAGGCTCAGCGTTTTTGTATGATTATGTTGCGGCGCCTCTGTGTGTGAACAGAGCCTACTTTGCGCACTTCTGGTGAAGTTGAACCCATGCGCATTATACCGCCATATTGCTCATCTGTCATTACCTAGCAGCGGTGTAACATCTACTGCACGGTGGACCCCGAGCGGCGAACGCACTTTATTATTTATTTTTATTTAGTGCGTACCGCCGTTCCTAACAGTTATGACATTGATACGAGGGGACTTTGATTGTGAAGCCCGTGCCATTACTGCTACTGACATTTATATTTATAGGTAGTTCCTACTAGTCCATCACCGTGCTATTATGATGACTCCCATTATTATATGATTTGGGGTAATCTTTAGAGGTTGTTGGGAAATAAGGGGTAGTTTCTCATGCATTTTCCACTGGTATTTTGTACAATTGTTGTTATTTTGTTATTGAATAAAATTGACCTTTTTACTTCATTTCTGAGGACACTTTTTAGCTCCTTTTTCTCCTGTTTCCATAGTTTATTGGAGCTGGTGCTTTTTGTCTGGATTCATGATGTGATTTTACCTTGCCTCTCCAGCTTTCCATTATGTATTTGGGATTTTGTGTCTTATTGTATTATGAAATGTTTACGGATATCCTTTAGGGGAACACCACTCCTTCCTATTATAGCCCTATTGGGCTATAGTAACAATAAAGTAATTTTCTGATATGATCCCTTATTTATCCTAAAATTTATATATCCCTCTCATTAAATACAGCCATGTGAATGAAGAATAGAATTTTAGATGAAAATATAGAAGAATATATAGCCAAAAAGAGACAGCCTAATCTTTCTATGTACCATCCACCTAAATTACATGAAGGTGATATAGAAATTAATATGAATTGAAGGGATCCTGTCGTCAGGAATTTTTACCACAAACTAATGGCATGTATGTAAAGGCCCTCTAATGCGGAGTAGATCCATACATTGTTTGTAGACATATTTTTTGTCGCTTAATAGAAATCCAGCATAGAAATTATATGCTATTAAGTCGCACATATGGTGAGGTTGGAGATTGCAATTCCAGCGCTCCTTTCCTTCTTTCCTATTTTCCTCCTGCTGCCTGCCTCCTGTCTCTTACTGACAGGTCAATACTGTGTCAGCGTCCACTTTTCCTGCCCATGAGATCATATAAGTATCGTCCTCGCCTATGGCGGTGCATGCACAGTATGTCCTCCTGATGTTGAGACAGTCAAACTCTCTATGTGCACATGCGCCACCCACAACAATGATGGTGCTTGGGCAAGATTTCAAGCAGGGAAAACAGGTCAATGAAATAGGAGTGACTTGTCCATCAGAGACAAGAGGCAGGCAGTAGGCGGGGAATAGGGAGGAAGAGCAGGAGCACTGCAAGTGCAAAGTCCCACCACACTGCAATAGAGAATCAGTAGCATACAATTTCAATGATGGATTTCTCTAAAATGACAAAACGGATTTCAACAAGCAGTATAAGGATTTTGTCTACATTATAGCACCTTTACCTGTATGTTGTTAGGGTATAAAATCCTGATTTAAGGTTCACTGGGTAATCTACAGTACACCGCCTGGTTATCGAGCATATGACAGACTGCTGTCTACTCTATGCCCTTGACAATGTGTGGATTGGTTTCCATGCTGCAGTCACAAGAAGATTACATTGCAGACAGTGAAGCAGAAAATGCTGTTCATATCTTCCTTCATTCTAATTAAATATTCACCACCCTGAAAAATAATGACATCAAACGTAGTGTCACTTCAGGCCCTGACCTTCCATGACAGAGAAATATGCACCATAGAGAGAGCAGTAAATACTATGAATAATGGAATTCACAAGTCATAATAGTCATATCATACACACATTATGCTCTTGCCATTCCCATACATAAGCGGCAGCAAGACAAATGCTCTACGGGACACCCAGGTCTGAAGATCAGTCTATTATACATCTCACCATTGCACAGAATACATATTTATTTCCAAATTTGGGCATTATAGTAGAATAATGAACTTCCTGTCATTAACATTGATATAGTGTCAGCAATTGTAAAATCTACGTAAAAATACTGTTACGGCATATTGTAGAGAATATCAAAAAGCTGCTGTTGATGGACCTATTCTCATGAATCTGTCTTTAATATAATCCCTGTAGCCTGGTTAGTAGTTTCCATTGAGGGTTTTGTTCATTTGTCATACTATTTAAATGTGCGGGTGGTAAAAATCAAGCTGTCTTGAAGAATCACACAGGCTCACTGTCATGATCCAGGCTGGGTTTTGTTTTGTCTCTCCTTTCCCGGTCTGGTCATATCAAGGGTTAACTTTCCCAGCTTATCTCTACCTGCAGCCCAGTGCCGATCCTCACTGGCTCCTCTCTCTGGCGGGAAGCCCCTCTCTCTTCCCACGCAAACCCTCTTATCCTTCCCTGGCTCACCACGCCCCCTCCACGTAGGTCAAGGGTCTGCTCTGTCCTCAATCTCCTTCCCCCCTGCAACAGTAGGCCCAGCCCCAGAAGTTCCGGACCCTGTGCCTTGTCAGTGTAGGGTTGATGGCCGAGCTGGGGGGGTGGTCCCACTTTATACCGCGCAGAGATGTAACAGAGGCAATGGAGGCAGATGTCGGGTACAACAGGTCCAAGTTTTATTCTCTGGCCGTCCACTTGACAGCCTCCACAGTACACCGCACTTCAAAGCAATACACTTTACTTCGCTTCCCTTGTCGGCCCTCCGTTTCCAGAGCCGTTTCCTGCACACCGTACTTTACACTAGGGACGTGTATGCTTACACCATCCTCTCTTCACTCGTTGACCCTCCTGTCAGATCCATCACTGTGGCCGCCCTAGGCCTGTAACCAACAGTACTTTTACTGAACAGTAGTCTCTCTCAGTACGATATGCTTTACCTCGATGCCTCGCCTATTCTGCGGTACTTTCCTGTCAGGACCACCCCCCTGACGTTCTCTCTCCTCAGTCCCCCTGGTTCGGATTCTCTTCACAGCGCACAGACTGTCACAGTCCTCCTGTCACTGAAGCTCCCCCTAGGGACTGGAACCTTCTGGAACCCTCCCTCAGTATTTATAGCTCTCCCGGTCCCCTGTCACTGTAACCCCTCCCCCCATGACAAACGGTTTCTAAAGCCCTAAGCTGTTGTCAAGTCCTTTGCTCACACTCCTCCCTGCCATCTAATGGTCAACCCAAGGTACTGCACGTCAACTACACTTTCCTAGCTGTTTCCCCACTGTAATAACTGACACCTACCTACGCTGTGCAAACCTTTCCTTCTTCACTCTGACTAGTCCGTCCGTCCGTCAGGTCACCTTCCCTACACTCACCCTTCCTTTGTCCATTGTCGTCCTCGACAATCGTCATCCCTGCCTTCGTCGTTCTGGAACTACACCTACACTCTGTTGTCGGACCAGCTGTTGAGCCAAACCCACTATCTGCAGGGGCCGAACCATACTGGGAGCACTATGCTCTGAGCAGCCTACTGCTACTCACCAGCGGGCACGCCACAAGACAACGTCTTTAAAATTGGGCTAGGTACACCCATATTCTCTTTATGGCGTGTACCTTCCCCTACTCTCCCCTACTGTCACCTTCCACTATTCGGTACGCCATGATCGAGGTCTCATACCTTCCAGATCATTACCAGTGCCCGTCTTCCTCCTTCAGGGGTGTCCGTGGTGTTGGGGACCTGACCTAGGACGGCTGTCTCTCTCACGTCTTCCAACTCATTTACCCTTCTTTCAATTACATGTCATGGTCGGCGACCCGGTCTCCCAGACCTCCTCAACTCTTAGATCCCTACTGGATCTCACACTTTCCTTTGGTCCCGCAGACCTTCCCTTACCCGGACCTGTTGCATTTTACTTTGGCATATTATACATTAAACAACTTAATAATAGCACAAGTACCCATTTTTATATTTTTTTTTTCATTTTCTTTTGCTCATTTTCTTTAAACCAGCATTTAACAAATAAACATCACATGTTTTTTCCCCCCCCCCCCTTCCTTGCACCTGAACACTCCTCCACTCCCCGTTCTGTCAAGTTTCAAATCAGCAAATAACATTCTGTAAGAGGAACATACTAAAAACAAACTCAGCAAATAAAACATTTTTTTTTTTTAAACTAGAACTATTCTCCAGAACCTGCACTACAGTGCACCGAACTCTCAACAGTCTACTTCACTACGCAGTGGCTAGTAGTGAGGGACCCCACAGCCGTGGAGCCCCTGGGGATATTGAGGGTGTCCATTCAAGTCCTCTTCTTTTCCATGCCGGCCTCTCCTTGAGTGTGGAGCAGATTCCACACTTTCTGCTCCCGGGCCTTCTTCTTCTTGATCACCTCTGCTACCCACATGGAGGGTACAGCACGGGCCCTGGAGTCTGGTGGGCGGGACTCCGCTGAGAAAGACCATGAGACAGAAGCGGCCGATGATTTCTGCGGCCCAGCAGCCACTGGGGTCAGGTGGCAAATGGGGACAACCGGGTCCTTGGGGGCTGGAATCACAGGGCCCATTAAGCCGGCCGCAGCCGACTCCAGCACCGGCATAACCGCGGCCTCAGGACAGGCCGCATCCACTACTTCCAACGAAGCTGGAGTAACGGCCGGTTCCAACGATGCAGCTGCTATTAGCAGGGGAAGCGCAGCAGCGTCTTCTTTGGGTGAGCTCTGCGCTTGTGACTCCGGGTTGGATAGTTCGGGGACTTGGGCGGGGGCTTCGCTCAGTTCTGCATACACCACAGGGCCCGATGTAACTAGGCCTTCCGGTGCGCAGGGGGCCGCGTGCTGTGACAGAATGATGGGGGCCGCTTGCGGAGGCACTGGTGGGGTCGGGGGTACTCTCACCTTCCCCGACACTGCGGCCTCCGTCTCACCATCACACGGCTTTCCCCGCAGCCTCCGTTCCTCGCTCCACTGTCCTGCGTGCCTTTCCTCCAGACTCGGGGGCTCCGCGGAAAAGTCCTTTGCCGGTATTGGTGGCGGCCGCTGTCGCTGACTTCGCTCAGGCTCCGCTCCCCGGCTCAGCATCCCGCTGCCTGGCCGTTGTTTTAAAGATGACTTCTGGTGCAGCTCTATCTCCTGCCGCCATTGCCACTCTAGGCGGCCGATGCCCCGACACCCGCAGCGTCTCATACCGTCCGTTGGGCAGCACTCGAATGGCGCCAGACAGCCGCAGCCAAGTTTTTCTTCTGTGCCACTCCCTCTGTGGGGTGGGGTGTTGGCAGGCCTCTCCATCCACCTGTCAGGGTCCAATACATGGAAGCGTCGGTCTCTGGGCACATACTGCTTCCTTTTGGGGTACGTTGGAGGGGGTCCCAGTCCATTCTGAGCAACTGCAAACACCCGGACCTCTCCTCTGCGCTGAAGCAACACCGCCATACTGCACAGTACCTGGTACCGCCCCGGATCCTCTGCTGGCAACGCAGATCCGTCACAGCGCCAATTCATATTCCACAGGTAAGTCATTTCTAATCCACAGGTGTTTATATTCAAAGCAGCATAGTCCAAGTTCTTTTCCATTATTTGAGGCAGGCCTGCCGCAGAAGATGAGGTATTAGCGGCGGCGATCCTGCCGACTACGCCAAATTTAGGGTCGATGGCCCAGCTGGGGGGGTGGTCCCACTTTATACCGCGCAGAGATGTAACAGAGGCAATGGAGGCAGATGTCAGGTACAACAGGTCCAAGCTTTATTCTCTGGCCATCCACTTGACAGCCTCCACAGTACACCGCACTTCAAAGCAATACACTTTACTTTGCTTCCCTTGTCGGCCCTCCATTTCCAGAGCCGTTCCCTGCACACCGTACTTTACACTTGGGATGTGTATGTGTACACCGTTCCCTCTTCACTCGTTGACCCTCCTGTCAGATCCATCACTGTGGCCGCCCTAGGCCTGTAACCAACAGTACTTTTACTGAACAGTAGTCTCTCTCAGTACGATATGCTTTACCTCGATGCCTCGCCTATTCTGCGGTACTTTCCTGTCAGGACCACCCCCCTGATGTTCTCTCTCCTCAGTCCCCCTGGTTCAGATTCTCTTCACAGCGCACAGACTGTCACAGTCCTCCTGTCACTGGAGCTCCCCCTGGGGACTGGAACCTTCTGGAACCCTCCCTCAGTATTTATAGCTCTCCCGGTCCCCTGTCACTGTAACCCCGCCCCCCATGACCAACGGTTTCTAAAGCCCTAAGCTGTTGTCAAGTCCTTTGCTCACACTCCTCCCTGCCATCTAATGGTCAACCCAAGGTACTGCATGTCAACTACACTTTCCTAGCTGTTTCCCCACTGTAATAACTGACACCTATCTACACTGTGCAAACCTTTCCTTCTTCACTCTGACTAGTCCGTCCGTCCGTCAGGTCACCTTCCCTACATCAGCACCCGCAGCCCAATCTACTCCTCTACACCACTAGGCATTGGACGTCTGGTGCCTAGGGTGGCAGCTTGCAGGGGGCAACAACTGAGTCGAGATTAAAAAATATATATATTTTTTAAATCTCCATCCTCCACGCTCTTTAAGAAAACCGATGCCTTTCTGGAGGAGGAAGGGGACGAGCCGCATTCATTTCTATTTGCGTCATTAAGACTGTAGCATGCGCTTATGGCTGACGTCATGGCAGTGCATTGAATAGACCTCATTACGCTGCCGACATCAGTGTAGAGTGCCATGGAGGGCAAGCTGGAACCTGCAGCAGGTAACCACTCACAGAGCTGAAGATACAGTCTGGTGGCGGGTCTCTGGGGAACATGGGGGAGTGATGCACAACATGAAGAACATGGGTTGGGGAAGCACAGTATGGAGAACATGGGGGGAGAAGCTATTTGGAGAACCTGGGGAGAGGGGAGAAGCTACTTGGAGAACCTGGGGATGGGGGAGAAGCTAGAAGCTATATGGAGAACCTAGGGAGGGGTGGAAAAGCTGTATGGAAAACCTGGGGAGGGGTGGAGAATCTGAGAGTAGAACCTGGGAGGAGGGGAGAAGCTGTAGGGAAAACCTTGGGGAGGGGTGGAGAAGCTGAAAGGAAAACCTGGGGAGGGGTGGAGAAGCTGTATGTAGAACCTGGGGAGGAGGGGATAGGCTGTATAGGAAACCTGGGAAGGGGCAGCTGCATGGAAAACCTGGGGAGGGTGGTGGGGAGAAATTGTATGGGGAACCTGGTGAGAGGGGGAGCAGCTATATGAAGAACCTGAGGAGGGAGGAAAAGCTACATGGAAAACCTAGGGAGTGAAGGAGAAGCTATATGGAGAACCTGGGGAGGAGGCTCTGTGCAGAGAATGAAGATGACAATGTGGTGGTTTTCATTTGAGGGGGTAGAAATAGCTTGCCCAAGACCAACACTTGCGTTTATTTTGCATTGAAATCACAGCTATGCCTGTGACTGCAATGCACTACCGTGGCCTCAATATGCCTCTGTGCGCATCCTGGGGGACACATAGCGACCCTTCATATGACACAGGTCACTGCCTCAAAATACACCATATCAAAAGACACATCTGCATGTTTTTCTTAATATTTGACATGAAATCAAAATAAACCTTTCCCATTTTAGGTCAATTAGCATTACCATAATTATTAATGTTTGCCAATGCCAGAATAATGAGAGAGAGTGAGAGAACATGTTTAAGGGATTTTTTTCACTTACTGCGAAGTCAAAAGCTTACATATATTTCATTACCGTTTGGTACTATTGCCCTTAAACTGAATGACTTGGGTCAAATGTTTGGGATATCCTTCCACAAGCTTATCATAGTTGGTTGGAATTTGGGCCCATTCCTCCAGACAAAACTGGTGTAACTGATACAGGTTTGTAGATCGCCTTGCTCGTACCTGCTTTTTCAGCTTTGCCCATACATTTTCAATAGGCTTGAGATAAGGGCTTTATGATGTTATCCTTAAGCCATTTTGGCAGTGTGATTCGGGTCATTGTCCATTTGGAAGAGCAATTTCCGCCCAAGCTCTAACTTCCTGGATGATATCTTGAGATGTTGCTTCAGTATTGCCACACAATCTTCTTTTCTCATGATGCCATCTATTTTGTGAAAAGCACCAGTCCTTCCTGCAGCAAAACAACCCCACAATATGATGTTGTCACCACTGTGTTTCACAGTTGGGATGGTGTTCTTTGACTTCCAAGCTTCTCCCTTTTTCCTCCAAATGTAACAATGGTAATTTTGCCCAAAAAGTTCATCAGACCACATGACATGTCTCCAAAAATTAAGGTTTTTGTTTCTGTGTGCATTTACAAGCGTTAATCTGTTTTTTTATGTTTCTTTTGGAGTAATGGCTACTTCCTGGCAGAGTAGCCTTTCAGCCCATGTTGATACAGTGCTTGTTTCACTGTGGATATTGACACAATCTTATTAGCTTCTGCCATCAACTTCACAAGGTCTTTTGCTTTTGTCCTTGGTTGATATGCACATGTTGGACCAAAGCACATTCATCTCTGGGACACAGAACCGGTCTCCTTCCTGAGCTGTATGATGGCTGGACATTCCCATCTTTTTTTTACTTGCCTAGAATTGTTTGTACAGATGAACGAGGCACCTTCAGGTATCTTCAAATTGTACTCAAGGATGAGTCAGACTTGTGCAAGTCCACATTTCTCTTCCTGATATCTTGGCTGATTTCTTTAGACTTTCCCATGATGCTACACAAAGAAGCAGTGTGTTTCAGGTGTGCATTAAAATACATCCACAGGTGTGTCTCTAATTAACTCAGATGTGGCTAAAAAAACAGAATCAGAAGCTTCCAAACACATGACATCATCATATGGGCAGTCCAGAATTGTTTAAAAGCATAGCAATCATAGTGTATGCACACTACACAGCAGTAAGTAATAAAAATGCCTTAAAACATTATCTCATTATTCTGGCATTTCGTAAATATTAATAATTATGGTAATCCTAACTGACCTAAAACGGGAAAGGTTTATTCTGATTTCATGTCAGATATTGAGAAAAACATGCATATGTGTCTTTTTATATAGTGTATGTAAACTTCTGATTTCAGCTCTCTCTCTCTCTCTCTCTCTCTCTCTATATATATATATATATATATATATCCAAATATATGTTTGCTTTGCACTATGGGGGTATGTCACCTCTTCATATTCGTGTGTCACAATTGGCGTAGTTTTTCATGCCTTCACATTGGATTTTGTAATTTTATTTTATTTTATTTATTTCCCTTTCTTTCGCTGCATCTCCTCCATTGTGCTACATTTATACTGTATAATGTTTGATGTGTTGCTTTCTTTTTAACAGAACTTGTGCTATTTATCCATAATGATCTATATTTTTGTTAAAATTTTTATTAACTTTTTCTTAACTCTGTAGCTTTGTTATTTAACATCTCTGCCACTACATATTATTTGACATACTATTTGACTCACAATAGCGCGTCGGCATTGTATAGTGCTATTTCCAGAATATAATTAATTTATTTTTCATTTTTTCTTAAATCTTTACAAATAGTGATTTGCTGGTATTCCACAAACTAGCACGTCCCCTAAACAAAATAGGTGTTTTCACATCCACTGCGAGAGCTTCACATGTGCCCTCAATCATTATTTTGTACTAGATGTGGGCCCGATGCTATCGCATCGAGAGGGCAGTGACATCACGATAGGGGCAGCTCTGTGGCGCTGGGGGTGGCAGAGTGATGTGTCACGCGGCCACCATCTTTGTATACCTGAGTGTCCATAGATGGTGTCTGCGTGTGTATGTGTGCATGTATGCTTGTACAGTTGTGGCCAAAAGTATTGACACCCCTGCAATTCTGTCAGATAATACTCAGTTTCTTCCTGAAAATGATTGCAAACACAAATTCTTTGGTATTATTATCTTCATTTAATTTGTCTAAGGCCGGAGTCACACTGGCGAATAAAACGGACGAATGCAATGCGATAAAAAATCGCATTGCATTCGAACCCATGTTATTCTATGGGGCAGCTCCCATCATGCGATTTTTTATCGCATCCGATCCTCTGACCAAGACAATCGCAGCATGCTGCGATTGTCACTGATTTTCGGATCAGATTCAACAATACAAGTCTATGGGGGCGATAAAAAATGGGACTAAAAACGGACCCGATGTGTGAGTTGCGATTAAATCGCACCCGGTGTCCTTTAGCAAAAGCCGGCAATTCTTTATTCCAGTACAGTAAAATCACAGAGACCGGTTAAATAAAGAAAGAGTGAATATATCTAGACACAATATATATATATATATATATATATATATTATACATGTCATAGAGACACATTTATACATATATTTCTAATTCATACAGTTCATCAAAGCAGAATAGCCGCAGAAATATTTGCCGGCTTTTGGATATTTACTCTCCTGCCCGACATGAAATGACACATGGTTTACATATAGTTAACCATTTCATTTCATTTTTTTTTGTTATGTCTATCACTATTAATTAGAAGAGTGTTTGTGGGTAAACTTATGGAGTTGTAGGGGTTAATTTAAGGGGTTAATTCGTTGTATTAAATTACGGGGACTCCCTGCAGTCTCAGTGACGTCAGCAGGAGTCCCCGTAATTTAATACAACGAATTAACCCCTTAAATTAACCCCTACAACTCCATAAGTTTACCCACAAACACTCATCTAATTAATAGTGATAGACATAACAAAAAAAATATGAAATGAAATGGTTAACTATATGTAAACCATGTGTCATTTCATGTCGGGCAGGAGAATAAATATCCAAAAGCCGGCAAATGTTTCTGCGGCTATACTGCTATGATGAATTGTATGAATTAGAAATATATGTATAAATGTGTCTCTATGACATGTGTATATATATATTTATATATATATATAAATATATATAAATATATATATGTGTGTGTCTAGATCTATTAATTCGTTTGTGTGGGGAAACCTGTCATTGGGCTCCATTATATGTCCATTTTGCTATCCTGCGAGAAAATCTCGCCAGACGGATGTCAAAAGGATGCTTACATGGGATTAAAATCGCATCAATGAAGAAAAATCGCATCAAAAACGCATCACTGGTTAAGATACCTTTGTGCGATTTCGGACCGTTAAAATGGGACCGATTTTTTATTCGTTGTGTGTGACTCCAGCCTTAAATGAAAAAACACAAAAGAGAATGAAGCAAAAAGCAAAACATTGATCATTTCACACAAAACTCCAAAAATGGGCCAAACAAAAGTACTGGCACCCTCAGCCTAGCCTAATACTTGGTTGCACAACCTTTAGCCAAAATAACTGCGACCAACCGCTTCCGGTAACCATCAATGAGTTTCTTACAATGCTCTGCTGGAATTTTAGACCATTCTTCTTTGCCAAACTGCTCCAGGTCCCTGATATTTGAAGGGTGCCTTCTCCAAACTGCCATTTTTAGATCTCTCCACAGGTGTTCTATGGGATTCAGGTCTGGACTCATTGCTGGCCACCTTAGAAGTCTCCAGTGCTTTCTCTCAAACCATTTTCTAGTGCTTTTTGAAGTGTGTTTTGGGTCATTGTCCTGCTGGAAGACCCATGACCTCTGAGGGAGACCCATCTTTCTCACACTGGGCCCTACATTATGCTGCAAAATTTGTTGGTAGTCTTCAGACTTCATAATGCCATGCACACGGTCAAGCAGTCCAGTGCCAGAGGCAGCAAAGCAACCCCAAAACTTCTGGGAACCTCCGCCATTTTTGACTGTAGGGACCATGTTTTTTTCTTTGAATGCCTCTTCTTTTCTCCTGTAAACTATATGTTGATGCCTTTGCCCAAAAAGCTCTACTTTTGTCTCATCTGACCAGAGAACTTTCTTCCAAAACGTTTTAGGCTTTTTCAGGTAAGTTTTGGCAAACTCCAGCCTGGCTTTTTTATGTCTCGGGGTAAGAAGTGGGGTCTTCCTGGGTCTCCCACCATACAGTCCCTTTTCATTCAGACGCCGACGGATAGTATGGGTTGACACTGTTGTACCCTTGGACTGCAGGGCAGCTTGAACTTGTTTGGATGTTAGTCGAGGTTCTTTATCCAACATCCGCACAATCTTGCGTTGAAATCTCTTGTCAATTTTTCTTTTCCGTCCACATCTAGGGAGGTTAGCCACAGTGCCATGGGCTTTAAACTTCTTGATGACACTGCGCACGGTAGACACAGGAACATTCAGGTCTTTGGAGATGGACTTGTAGCCTTGAGATTGCTCATGCTTCCTTACAATTTGGTTTCTCAAGTCCTCAGACAGTTCTTTGGTCTTCTTTCTTTTCTCCATGCTCAATGTGGTACACACAAGGACACAGGACAGAGGTTGAGTCAACTTTAATCCATGTCAACTGGCTGCAAGTGTGATTTAGTTATTGTCAACACCTGTTAGGTGCCACAGGTAAGTTACAGGTGCTGTTAATTACACAAATTAGAGAAGCATCACATGATTTTTCGAACAGTGCCAATACTTTTGTCCACCCTCTTTTTTATGTTTGGTGTGGAATTATATCCAATTTGGCTTTAGGACAATTCTTTTTGTGTTTTCTCATTTAAGACAAATTAAATGAAGATAATAATACCAAATAATTTGTGTTTGCAATCATTTTCAGGAAGAAACTGAGTATTATCTAACAGAATTACAGGGGTGTCAATACTTTTGGCCACAACTGTATGTATGCCGCATGTGTATGCGTGTATGTAGGTGCATGTGTATGTATGCATATGTGGGCATGTATGTGTCTGTATGTTTGTGCGTACTTGTGTATGTGCATGTGTATGTATGCATATGTGTGCATGTATGTGTCTGCATGTTTGTGCATACTTGTGTATGTGCATGTGTGTATGTGTGAATGTATGCGCATGTATGTGGGTGTGTATGTGCGTGAGTACATGCGTGTTTGTGGGTATGCGTGTTTGTGTATGCATGTGTGTGCGTACTTCTGTGAGTGTTTGCACGTGCGTGTGTTTGTGTGTATGTGCATGTGCGTATCTGCGTGTTTGTGGGGACATTATACTGTGTGTGTATGTGTATACACGTGCATATGCATGTTCGTGTATGTGCGTGTATGCGTGCGTATATCTGCATGCATATATGCACATTTGTGTGTATGTGCACATTTGTGTGTGTGCATGTTTGTGTACGTGCATGCTTGCGTATGTGTGTATACGTGCATGCTTGCATGTGTATATGCATGTTTGTGTGTGTATGTGTATGTATGTGTGCGTGTATCTGCGTGTTTGTGTGTATGTGCATGTTTGTGTGTATTTGCGTATGTGTGTGTGCGGACAGTATACTGTGTGTATGTGCCTGTGTATGCGCATGCGTATGTGTGTATGTGCATGCTTGCATGTTTATGTGCGTCTGTGTATCTGCGTGTGTGGAGACATTATACTGTGTGTATGTGTTTGTATGTTCGTGCTTGCATGTGTGTATGTGTGTGCATGTGTACGTGCTGTGGTTTAGTGACCACTGTGTCCGCTAGGGGGCGCTGTGTGGATGTCCTAAGAGAGAGGATGAGTGGCAGAATCCTGAAGGACCGTTATGTATCTCAAGGTAGGTGGCCTTGAGATGGAGACTTATGTGTGTGTGTTGATCAGCAATGATATTGCTGAGGTGTTGTTTCAATGTGTCAGGGAGAAGTCGCCAGGTAACTGGGGAGACGGACGGACCCAGTTACCTACAAACCCACCCAGGGGGTGTGTTTGAGAACGTTGTGATAAAAGTGTGTGAATGGTTCAAGGACCTGTGATGAGGTCATAGCCATGTGACCCGGTGGACGTGGCTACGGACCGTATAAGGTGGCTAGGGGAGGTCACATGAGATGAATGCTTGGACCCTGTTGTTCTGTTGTGGAATGTCCTGCTGGGAGATGTGTCTCCTGGCTAACAGCATGTGATGTGGCTGTGTTGAATGGCTGCACGTGCCTGATGATTCCCTGGAGGGAATGGACGTCTGCAGCATGATGAAGGAACTATGAGGAAACCCTGATGTGGGTGAGATAACTGAGGCTGAAGAGCCTGTGTATGCATAACCTGTGTGACCACAGGGATTACAGAGCTGAACTCTGTCATGGACGCTATGCTGATGTTATGAAGTTTATGTTGCTGCTTTGGGTTTATGATGCTAAATAAACCGCATGGACTATGATTGTTTATGAAAAATCTGTGTCGGATCTGGTTTTGTGGCGGCTAAGTGAATATCCCCTACTTGAATGACAGTGCTACCTCACAATTGGTGGAGAATGCTATAGGCAGTGTTGTAGCCTTGTTGCTAGGAGCAACGGAAGAGGACTGCAAAATTCGGTTGCTAAGGGCAACGGTTTCCAAAAAGCGCATGTTGCAGTGCTGGCAACGCTAAGCCAGGAGGGCTGACGGTTGTGAAAGCCGTGTGATATACTGACAGCAGGTCAGTGGAAGAGACTTATAGGTCACCTCTGCGGTAGAGGGGTCCGAGAACCTGCGAGGCTAGCAGGTGATGGTCGTGAAAGCCGTGTTGTACTGACCAGGGTCAGAGAAAGAGACTGGTGATTGCTAGGGTGCCTCTGCGGATAAGAGGTACCCGAGGACCTGTGTGGCCGACACAGGTAATGAACAGGTGTTTGTGTTGTACTGACCTGGGTCAGTGAGAAAGACTGTGTACCTGGGGGGTTCAGTGAGAAGGTCCTGGAAGGTTAGTGTTGGGAGGCTCTGGGAGAAGTATCGGATCCCTGGAGCACATGGTATGACCTTGGACCAGGTGAGGCATGAGTGTTGGGCAGTCTCAGGCGGAGACGGATGTCCTGAAGAGCACCCACTGAGCCCCTGGACCTGGTGAGGCCGGTGTGTTGGGAAACCCTGGGAGGAGGGTCGGCTCCCTGTATAGCACCCGGTGCGCCCTGTGTGTTGGACGGTCTCAGGCGGAGAGGGAACGTCCTGAATAGCACACAGACAGGACATGTGAGTTTTGTGTGGTGTGTTTTTTTTTTCTTTTCTCAACTCAGCCTGCGGTGGCTCGGTGGGAGTCAAGAAGGTGACAAGCGGCTTGCTGTAACTCGGCAGGGTTACGAAGGGGACAAGCAGTTTCCTGTAACTCAGCGGGGTTACGAAGAGGACACCAGTAGCTGTGTATGAACAGCAGCCGGTGGTGTCGGTGATCGGTGACAGCAGGAGCTGTTGTTGTGAGTTCATTTTCCCCTTCATCACTGGGGTCTGGTGAACTCCCTATTCTGGTAAAGGAAGGTAATGAGCCTGATTATCAGGCACCTGAGTCTAATGAGGATGACTGGCTGAGTGGAGTCACGGACTGGATATAAGGCTGCCGACGCCCTTCTGCCCTGCAGGTGATTTATCTGTGGACTTCTAGGACACCAGACTGATTCCTGCTCCTCTCAAGCTAAGTTTTCTGTTTTGCCTGTTAAGCTTTTGGTTTTGTTTTTTTGTTTTCCTTGCTTTTCTGTATTCTGCCATTCCCTGCTGGGGTGAGCTGAATCTCCTTTTGCCTGTAGCTCTGTCTTCAGTATATTCTGAGTACTGACATAGCTTTTTTGAAGCCTAGCATCTTCAGGGCCTTTTTCACTGTCAGTCTGTTGGCTCTTATTTTTATAGGGTTTTTCACGGATTGCAGACAGCAGCCTTCCTGTCCTTTTCTGTCTAGTTAGCTTGGGCCCCTCTTTGCTCAGTCTATCTTTCTGTCTGTGTTAGTATTTTCATCTTGCTTCACCATCATTATATGTTGGGGGCTGCCTATTGCTTTGGGGTCTGCTCTGGGGCAGTTTAGATTTCCCCTTTCTTTCTTTAGGCCTATTTAATTCTCCGGGTGTGATCGAGGGGTCTAGGGCATCGTAGGAACCCCCCACGGCTACTGCTATTTGTGTTGATAGGTTCAGGGGTCTGCAATCCGATAGCTGCCAACTTCTCTGGTTTTCTGGACTTAGCTAGCATTTCTGTTTTTTGCCTCCTACGGTGACTCAATCATAACAAGCTGTGGTGGTGCCAACAAGGACTTGTGTGGTATCGTAAGAGACATAAACTGTGTGGTGTGAACTGTGGTCTGAGAAGACCTGTATAACGGACATGGGGAAATCCCGAAAGGGGGCGGTGGCCCAAATCGGGGTGGTAGCCCAAAAGGGACTGGAGTCCCAAGTTGGGGTGGTAACCCAAAAAGAGGTGGAGTCCCAGAGGGGGGCGGTGACCCAAATTGGGGTGGTAACCCAAAAAGGGGTGGAGTCCCAGCAGGGGGCGACGACCCAAATCGGGGTGGTTCAGGAAATGGCAGCACTGGCATAGTTGTCTCAGTGGGTATGTCTGGGGAACCGCAGTGTGTGTGTATGTCTTTTGAGGAGTACGGCATGTATTTTCCAGATAACGATGGGCCACAGGTGTGTACCGTGATGTTGCACCAGGAAGGAGTCTCTGGTAGACTGGACTCAAAGAGTCAGGTGACTCTGACAGGAACTCCTCTTGTTTTATCTCTGACCGAGAAAAATGCCAGGGTTCGCTGTAAACACGGGGTCACGGTGAACTATGCCGTAGACAGAGTAAAGTACGAGGGGACCAAAGGTGGTGAGTGCCAAGGGGGCGGGATACCACGGGACTTAGTCTATGCCTTGGAGAGGGGCCGGGACTTTGTTTTGTTTGATGACGTATGGTCGGATGATGGAGACGTTTCGACTGTGGGGCCAACAGATATTGAGATGGTGATGGCTCCTGACATGGACAGGTCAGAGGTAGAACTGACCAGAAGAAGAGGTACATCTGCCCAACGTATGGACCTGATGTCTCGTGACATGACGGATGGTGGGCTGGGAGATGAGACGACTGGACTAGACACACGGTCAGAGGGTGACTGGAGGGTTCACTCGACTGATAGGGCTGACCCAGTGGTACCCGTTGAAGATATAAATAGAGAAGTGGTGGTATGACACGTGATGGCCAAAAAAGAACAAGACCATGAGATACAGTTGATAAAAGAGACAGTGGAAGAACATCTCGAATGAGAAAGGGTCCTGAGACAAATGGCCGAGCACAGGGTGGAGGGGCTCGAGAAAGAAGTCTTGGAGCTCAGAGGTCACCTGTCAACATGGCAAAACATGAACAAGACCCTTAGGGAAGAGATGGAAGAACTCAGAGGAGTAGTAAAAAGTCTTCGGCAGGAGAGGAAGTTGGATGAAGACTTACCGCGGGTGAGCGCAAGTGATAACAAGACTGAACTGCCAGTAGCCATCTTCGCAAAGGGTTGTGAAGAGATAAAATCTTGTGAAGTTGGTGAGCAACGAACGGAAGAAGACAGTCACCCGGTCGGGTCAACTGTAGTGAGGGAAGTGTCCGTGGTAAAGCCAGCGTCTTCTGTCCAGGAAGAGAGCAAGACCACGACCTTCAAATCTGTGATCGAGGTACCCGAAGACATTCAAGAAGCCTGTGCGGAGGAAGGTGTACATGAGGCTTTCAAAGAGGTGGTCAAGGCGTGTAAGGTGCACTGGGCACCTGAGACTCGGCAGTTGGTGATAATATCAGCCAGAGAAGATACTGCAAACCGGGTAGCTGTCCTGAAAGAGATGCATTTACAATGTCTCCATAAGAAACAGCTGGTCAGGTGGAGTAATATGAAGGCTGTTCGACGCCTAGAGTTAGCGAAGGAGGCTATGGATCGGTTGGGTTTGCGGAAAGATGTGGTTCTGGTACCGAAAGATCTGATTGGGAGAATCACTGGAAGATTCGGGAAGGTAATGCAAGACCTTGTATATATCTGTGGTAAGGGTGAGGATCCCTCTTGATGATGAAGACCAGGTATCCAGTGAAGAGGGTAGGATTCCCATCATGGTGGTTGGCTCCTTGAAGAGCCTGAGAGACTTTCGAATGCTCTTGGAGCATCGAGTGGGGAACCTGCAAGAAATTGAGCAGTTGAGGCTGGACTGTCGGTGAATTAATAAAGAAGTACGGAATACCAGGTGGCGGCCGCCTCCAACCCAAGATGTAAGGACCCGAAGGGTTCCTCCAGGTAGTGACATGGCAGGTGGCTGAAGACTGTCAGCAAGTGGCAGTTCGACATGCCGTACGAGGCTGAGAGACATTAGTTCCTGTAAGACGCTGAATGGGTCAGACTCAGGCCAGACAATAGGCCTGATTAAGACTGATGACCACCAAGCGGGAGAGCCGATCAGTGGGAGAAAGGTCAGGTGACGAAGCGCACTGTAGGTGGGTGGTGACTAAACAGTGTCTGATGACGCAGACAGACTGTAACTGGAGGGCCAAAGATCAGGGCCGGTATTCTGACCGCTGGGGGCGGGGGAAGCCTACTGTAGAGATGAGGCTGTATGACAGATGGAGACAGTTCTCTCGACCTGTGGGGCAAGGTGTAATGAGTGCCCGGTCTCGAGATCCTGGTGTAATGTTCTTTGTTCAACCCCACAAGTTTGAACAGAGGGGGGAGGTATGTGATGTAGTGACCACTGTGTCTGCTAGGGGGCACTGTGTGGATGTCCCAAGAGAGAGGATGTGTGGCAGAATCCTGAAGGACCGTTATGTATCTCAAGGTGGGTGGCCTTGAGATGGAGACTTATGTGTGTGTGTTGATCAGCAATAATATTGCTGAGGTGTTGTTTCAATGTGCCAGGGAGAATTCTCCAGGTAACTGGGGAGACTGGTGGACCAAGTTACCTACAAACCCACCCAGGGGGTGAGTTTGAGAGCGTTGTGATAAAAGTGTGTGAATGGTTCAAGGGCCTGTGATGAGGTCATAGCCATGTGACCCAGTGGGCGTGGCTACGGACCGTATAAGGTGGCCATGGTAGGTCACATGAGATGAATGCTTGGACCTTATTGGTCTGTTGTGGAAGGTCCTGCTGGGAGATGTGTCTCCTGGCTAACAGCATGTGAAGTGGCTGTGTTGAATGGCTGCACGTGCCTGATGATTCCCTGGAGGGAATGGACGTCTTCAGCATGATGAAGTAACTATGAGGAAACCCTGACGTGGGTGAGATAACTGAGGCTGAAGAACCTGTGTATGCATAACCTGTGTGACCACAGGGATTACAGAGCTGAACTCTGTCATGGACGCAATGCTGATGTTATGAAGTTTATGTTGCTGCTGTGGGTTTATAATGCTAAATAAACCGCATGGACTATGATTGTTTATGGAAAACCTGTGCCGGATCTGGTTTTGTGGTGGCTAAGCGAGTATCCCCTCTTTGAATAACATCGCTACCTCACAGTGCGGACATTATACTGTGTGTATACGTGTGCGTATGCGTGTTTGTGAGTGCGTGAGTATCTGTGTGTGTATATGCACGGGCATGTGTGTTTGTGTGTATGGGGATATTGTACTGTGTGTATGCGTATGCATGTGTGTATGTGCGTGCGTGTGTATGTGCGTATCTGCGTGTGGGTATGCACAGGCGTGTATGTGCTTGCGTGTGTATACAGTCATGGCCAAAAGTATTGACACCCCTGCAATTCTGTCAGATAATATTCAGTTTCTTCCTGAAAATGATTGCAAACACAAATTCTTTGGTATTATTATCTTCATTTAATTTGTCTTAAATGAAAAAACACAAAAGAGAATGAAGCAAAAAGCAAAACATTGATCATTTCACACAAAACTCCAAAAATGGGCCGGACAAAAGTATTGGCACCCTCAGCCTAATACTTGGTTGCACAACCTTTAGCCAAAATAACTGCGACCAACCGCTTCCGGTAACCATCAATGAGTTTCTTACAATGCTCTGCTGGAATTTTAGACCATTCTTCTTTGGCAAACTACTCCAGGTCCCTGATATATGAAGGGTGCCTTCTCCAAACTGCCATTTTTAGATCTCTCCACAGGTGTTCTATGGGATTCAGGTCTGGACTCATTGCTGGCCACCTTAGAAGTCTCCAGTGCTTTCTCTCAAACCATTTTCTAGTGCTTTTTGAAGTGTGTTTTGGGTTATTGTCCTGCTGGAAGACCCATGACCTCTGAGGTAGACCCAGCTTTCTCACACTGGGCCCTTAATTATAATGCAAAATTTGTTGGTAGCCTTCTGACTTCATAATGCCATGCACACGGTCAAGCAGTCCAGTGCTAGAGGCAGCAGAGCAACCCCAAAACATCAGGGAACCTCCGCCATGTTTGACTGTAGGGACCGTGTACTTTTCTTTGAATGCCTATTTTTTCTCCTGCAAACTCTATGTTGATGCTTTTGCCCTAAAAGCTCTACTTTTGTCTCATCTGACCAGAGAACATTCTTCCAAAATGTTTTAGGCTTTTTCAGGTAAGTTTTGGCAAACTCCAGCCTGGCTTTTTTATGTCTCAGGGTAAGAAGTGGAGTCTTCCTGGGTCTCCTACCATACAGTCCCTTTTCATTCAGATTCCTACGGATAGTACGGGTTGACACCATTGTACCCTTGGACTGCAGGACAGCTTTAACTTGTTTGGATGTTAGTGGAGGTTCTTTATCCAACATCCGCACAATCTTGCGTTGAAATCTCTTGTCAATTTTTCTTTTCCGGCCACATCTAGGGAGGTTAGCCACAGTGCCATGGGCTTTAAACTTCTTGATGACACTGCGCACGGTAGACACAGGAACATTCAGATCTTTGGAGATGGACTTGTAGCCTTGAGATTGCTCATGCTTCCTCACAATTTGGTTTCTCAAGTCCTCACACAGTTCTTTGGTCTTCTTTCTTTTCTCCGTGCTCAATGTGGTACACACAAGGACACAGGACAGAGGTTGAGTCAACTTTAATCCATGTCAACTGGCTGCAAGTGTGATTTAGTTATTGCCAACACCTGTTAGGTGCCACAGGTAAGTTATAGGTGCTGTTAATTACACAAATTAGAGAAGCATCACATGATTTTTCAAACAGTGCCAATACTTTTGTCCACCCTCTTTGTTATGTTTGGTGTGGAATTATATCCAATTTGGCTTTAGGACAATTCTTTTTGTGTTTTTTCATTTAAGACAAATTAAATGAAGATAATAATACCAAAGAATTTGTGTTTGCAATCATTTTCAGGAAGAAACTGAGCATTATCTGACAGAATTGCAGGGGTGTCAATACTTTTGGCCATGACTGTATGCGTATGTTTGTGCTTGCGTGTGTATGTGTGTGATGGCGTGTGTGTATATGTGCGTGTATGTATGAGCATGTGGGGACATTATACTGTGTATGTATGCGTGTTTGTGTGTATGTGCATGTGGGAACATTATACTGTGTGTGCATGCATGTTTGTATGTGCGTGTGTGTATCTACATGTGTATATCTGCATGTGTGTATGCACAGGCGTGTGTGTGGTTTCATTATAATGTGTGTGTATGCATATGAGTATGTGTGTTTGTTTGTATGTGCATGCTTGCATGTGTGTATGTGCATGCACATGAATATGTGTGTGTGGGGACATTACACTATGTGTGTGCATATGTGTGTATCTGCATGTATATATATGCATGTGTGAATGCACGTGAGTGTATGTGCGTGCTTGCGTGTGTACAGTGGGGAAAAAAAGTATTTAGTCAGTCAGCAATAGTGCAAGTTCCACCACTTAAAAAGATGAGAGGCGTCTGTAATTTACATCATAGGTAGACCTCAACTATGGGAGACAAACTGAGAAAAAAAAATCCAGAAAATCACATTGTCTGTTTTTTTTTCATTTTATTTGCATATTATGGTGGAAAATAAGTATTTGGTCAGAAACAAGCAATCAAGATTTCTGGCTCTCACAGACCTGTAACTTCTTCTTTAAGAGTCTCCTCTTTCCTCCACTCATTACCTGTAGTAATGGCACCTGTTTAAACTTGTTATCAGTATAAAAAGACACCTGTGCACACCCTCAAACAGTCTGACTCCAAACTCCACTATGGTGAAGACCAAAGAGCTGTCAAAGGACACCAGAAACAAAATTGTAGCCCTGCACCAGGCTGGGAAGACTGAATCTGCAATAGCCAACCAGCTTGGAGTGAAGAAATCAACTGTGGGAGCAATAATTAGAAAATGGAAGACATACAAGACCACTGATAATCTCCCTCGATCTGGTGCTCCACGCAAAATCCCACCCCGTGGGGTCAGAATGATCACAAGAACGGTGAGCAAAAATCCCAGAACCACGCGGGGGGACCTAGTGAATGAACTGCAGAGAGCTGCGACCAATGTAACAAGGCCTACCATAAGTAACACTATGCCACCATGGACTCAGATCCTGCAGTGCCAGACGTGTCCCACTGCTTAAGCCTGTACATGTCTGGGCCCGTCTGAAGTTTGCTAGAGAGCATTTGGATGATCCAGAGGAGTTTTGGGAGAATTTCCTATGGTCTGATGAAACCAAACTGGAACTGTTTGGTAGAAACACAACTTGTCGTGTTTGGAGGAAAAAGAATACTGAGTTGCATCCATCAAACACCATACCTACTGTAAAGCATGGTGGTGGAAACATCATGCTTTGGGGCTGTTTCTCTGCAAAGCGGCCAGGACGACTGATCCGGGTACATGAAAGAATGAATGGGGCCATGTATCGTGAGATTTTGAGTGCAAACCTCCTTCCATCAGCAAGGGCATTGAAGATGAAACGTGGCTGGGTCTTTCAACATGACAATGATCCAAAGCACACCGCCAGGGCAACGAAGGAGTGGCTTCGTAAGAAGCATTTCAAGGTCCTGGAGTGGCCTAGCCAGTCTCCAGATCTCAACCCTATAGAAAACCTTTGGAGGGAGTTGAAAGTCCGTGTTGCCAAGCGAAAAGCCAAAAACATCACTGCTCTAGAGGAGATCTGCATGGAGGAATGGGCCAACATACCAACAACAGTGTGTGGCAACCTTGTGAAGACTTACAGAAAACGTTTGACCTCTGTCATTGCCAACAAAGGATATATCACAAAGTATTGAGATGAAATTTTGTTTCTGACCAAATACTTATTTTCCACCATAATATGCAAATAAAATGAAAAAAAAACAGACAATGTGATTTTCTGGATTTTTTTTTCTCAGTTTGTCTCCCATAGTTGAGGTCTACCTATGATGTAAATTACAGACGCCTCTCATCTTTTTAAGTGGTGGAACTTGCACTATTGCTGACTGACTAAATACTTTTTTTCCCCACTGTATGTGGGGACATTATACTCTGTGTATGTATGTGTCTGTGTATGCATGTGTTTGTGTGTAAGTGCGTGCGTGTGTAAGTGCGTGTGGGGACATTATACTGTGTGTATATGTATGCATGTCTATCTATGTGTGTATATATGTGAGTACATGTATGTATGTGTGTGTACATTCGTGTGTGTGTGTGTGTGTACATTCATGTCTGTAGTGTGTGTATGTGTGTCCCGCAGCTGCCTGCCCACCCACTTCCGTGCTGTCACAGCCGGCAGGAAAAACGGTGGTTTGCGGCCTGTGCTGGAGATGGGGTGCGGCGCCACCAGAGGCGCGATTGGCACAGACCGTAGAATACGGCCGAGAATTATACGGCTGATGGGAGCTACCCCACAGAGAATCATTTGTCCGAGTGCAATGCGTGGTTTTTACGCCTCTTACTCGTCCGTATTTCACTCTAGTGTGACCCCGGCCTAAGTTCACACTAGGTGTTTTTGCTACTTTTTTTTAATGCTGATTTTCAGTACCAGCAAAGCCTGTGAGATTTCAAAAATCTCATGCACACACATTGTTTTTTTTTTACATCAGTATTTTGTGCTTTGCATGGTTTTTTGGACATAGAGCATGTCACATCTTTCAGCATTTTTTGAGCGTTTTTCAACTACTGAATGGGAAGTGAATGGGAAGTGAAAAAATGCAACAAAAACGCAGGTATCAGGTTTTGCTGCGTTTTTTGTGCCAAAACCTGACTCTATAGAATAGGACTTTTTTTTCAAAAATAACCTTTATTAGCATGCACAAGAGACATAACATGCCAAAAATGTTGCAAAAAACTCAGAAAAATGCATCAAAAATGACACAGGAAAAGCTAAGGAAAACATGATTTTTTTTCTGCAGCTTCTTTCCTGCCAACAGATCAGGTGTTGCTGCAGGAAAAAAAAACGTTACCCTTAACTTACACAGACAATGATTTCTGGACTTTTCCTGGGCCCACGCAGAAATTAGCACAATAAACAATGCCTGATTTTAATGCACTGCTGTCTTAGGGCCTGTAGATCACGAACATCCAATATTGATCACTGATCTTGTTTCTTGGCACTTTTTTTGATAAAAAATGTTGTTTGCTATGTATCCTGTTTTATTTTGCAGGCACTATTGCATTTTACTTTCATCACAGTATTTCCTCATTTTGTTTGTATCTTAGATTTTGTCTTGTTAATGGTCAGTGTGAACATGCGCCTACACGTTGCATGTATACCATCTTATACTGCCGTTCATTTCTTTCGGTTTTGCTTTAGGTTCTTGCACTCAGTGCACACGGGGATGTGGCCTCCCTTTTTTTTAGCTGTGCATTAATTTTATATAGCTTCCCATAATAATAATACATTTTATTTCTATAGCGCCGACATATTCCGCAGCACTTTACATTTTAGAGGGGACTTGTACAGACGATAGACATTACAGCATAACAATAATCACATAGATCATAACAGATACCAAGAGGAATGAGGGCCCTGCTCGCAAGCTTACAATCTAGGAGGAAAAAAAAGGGAGACACGAAAGGTGGGTGGTAACAATTGCCGATTGTTTGGACCATCCATAATGTTAAGTATGTAACAGTACAGACACAGAGGGCTAAGTGTCCATAGTTGAGTCTGGTTCCTGTGTAAAGGGGTTAAGTAAGATGCTGCGGCCCATTAACAACGTTGAAGCGAAGCGTTGTTTAATTTTTTTTGTTTTTTCTTCTTTTATTTGTTTTGGCCTGGAGGACTGCAATCTAGGCATTATATATGGAGCCCATGGACTCTTAATGTTTTTGTTGTGCCTGCTGCGCCACATGAGAAGGGGTTACATACAAATTACAGATATCACTTACAGTAAACAAACTAACAATGACAGACTGATACAGAGGGGAGAGAGGACCCTGCCCTTTCGGGCTTACATGCTACAGGATGGTGGGGAAGAAGACAGTAGGTTGGTGGGTTGCAGCAGCTCCAGTGTTGGTTGAGGTGATATCACCGGTAGTGGTGAGAGAGAAGGCGGTAGCGGGGTCATTGCAGGCTGTAGGCTTTCTTGAAGAGGTGGGTTTTCAGGTTCCGTCTGAAGGATCCAAATGTGGTTGATAGTTGGACTTGTTGGTGCAAAGAATTCCAGAGAATAGGGGCAATTCAGGAGAAGTCTTGGAGGCGGATGGGTGAGGAGCGAATAAGTGTGGAGGAGAGAAGGAGGTCTTGGGAGGACCGGAGATTACGTGAGGGAAGGTATCGGGAGATTAGTTCAGAGACATATGGAGGAGACAGGTTATAGATGGCCTTGTAGGTCAGTATTTGTAATTTGAACTGGATACGCTGAGGGAATGGGAGCCAGTGAAGAGATTTGCAGAGGGGAGAAGCGGAGGAGTAGCGAGGAGAGAGATGAATTAGTCGGGCAGCAGAGTTAAGGATGGACTGGAGAGGTGCGAGGGTGTTAGCAGGGAGACCACAGAAAAGGATGTTGCAGTAGTCGAGGCGGGAGATGATGAGGGCATGCACAAGCATTTTAGCAGATTGAGGGTTGAGGAAAGGTCGGATTCTGGAAATATTTTTGAGCTGGAGGCGACAGGAGGTAGAAAGAGCTTGGATATGCGGTTTGAAGGACAGGGCAGAGTCAAAGGTTACTCCGAGGCAGCGGATTTCCGGTACTGGGGAAAGTTTCCGAGCAGCTCCCCTTAGCACCTCCTCACTTACAATCCAAATCTGGAGGTGCTAAGGGGAGCTGCACGGAAATGACAACCTTTACTGCAAAAAGATGCCCGATTACAATCCATATTACCAGACCCCCACACTGCTGTGTTTTAGCCAGCCCCCAAATTTAAGAAGCATAATTGTCAGAAGCTCCCTGTCCTCTCCAACAGCTGCAGGAACCTTTCCTTGCAACCAGAAAAAATGTAAAACCTGTCCATTTATAATGACTAGAGTTGAGCGACTTTTGGTTTTTTATGGTCGAGTTTCGTTTCGTGAAACCCGACTTTTCCAAAAGTCGGGTCGAGCAAGATCGGCCGATTATAGGGAAAAGTCGGGGTCGTCCCGAAACACGAAACCCAATGTAACTCAATGGGGAATAAAAGTCGGCAGTGAGAGGAGGACAAGAAACACACCTACAGTGCTCATTTGAATGCCAAAAGCATCAATTCTTGTTACTTAAGCTGGTCAACCTTAATTAACTTCATAATACAAGTTACGCACTGAAAAATGGGGGTTATTTGGCTAAAGTTGTGGGGGGGTAGGGCTGGCTCCAGGTTTTCATGTGCCCTGGGCGAAAGAGCGCCCCTTTAACACATAATACCACAACTTATCATGCTCCGATACGGCAGAGAAATAGCGGTATAGTACAATGAAAAATACTTCACTTTTTACATCTCATGACGAGGCCCATCTATTTCTCCATACAGAATCATTGGTCCCATATAATGTTTGAAACAGTATATGATGAGCTCCACATAATGCTACAGTATATGTTGGTCCCCATGGATGAAGCTCCATTGTCTTATGGGCCCAAATAATGCTCCAAACATAATGGGCCCCATTTCTAATGCTCTAGTGTATAATGGGCCCTGTAAATGCTGCTCCAGTGTCTGATGTCCACCTTTGGAATGTTCCAGTGTATGGTGGGCCCCATCTATCATTCTCCAGAGTATAGTGCTCCCCAAAAATTGCTGTCCCAACATTGAAAACAATCAAATAAGTCTCCTCGCTAGGGAATCCCTGTACTTGTCTGGATTCCTCGTCGTCCCCATCTTCCATCTCACTGCACAGTATTTCAACTTTGCAAGTGCTGTGATCCTGGGCAAGCAGGGGGGGCCCACTCGTTGGCGACGGCACTGGCACAGGGCCCCTGATAGTACGGTGGTGTGTCTGATGGCGGGTGGGCCGAACCTGCACTTTCATCTGCAGCTTCCTCTTTGTCACCGTGTAAGATGGAACTGTATATGGGAAGGGTAACCTGAGTTTCATCAGGGTCAGATTCAGGCCGGGTAGCGTGCGAGGGGAATGTAGTGGTCTGGGTCAATGTACCAGCAGATTCATCGAGCAGTGGCTGGGCATCAGTGCACTTGTGTCGCCCCCAGGAGTACGGTCGCCACAGTGGCATTACCTTCCTCCTAGGGAGTGTGATGTCATGCTTGGGAGCAACGAAGGATCTCTCTAGCAGGTTAACTGATTGGGCGGCGTTATTCCCACGAGTCATGACCCTCCAAACAGCGTTCATGAAGGCAAAGTGTTTGTTTTACTTGGGCAGTATGGTTGCAAAGCTGAACGTTAAAGGTATGGCCAGAAGGGCACCACCAGGAGTGGAGCCTACGGCGTAATTTGACTCAACACGGGCAACCTCAACCATGCCAGCTACAGAACATATGCACACATTGCAAGCTTAATTCTGTTAACGAACGAGACTCCGTCATGCCCCGTGGTCCTAGTCCGGCTTACTAGAGGGACACGTGAGGCTCTGGCACATGAGATTGGCCAATAACTAGTGTGTCATGCCCTTACATGTCTGTGGCTGCATGTGCGCTACACTGAAAAGGCCAGCGTTTGTCGCATACAGGTGCAGATAACCCGCTGAACAACGTTAGTGATGGGGATCACTGATTACAACTATTACTCGCGAACGATGATTTCCCAGTAAGTGCAGGTCAACCGCAGTTCCGGAAATAGGCCTAACCGTCATTCCTGAAAAAAATGAAAAACTTATGTGTGCAAACCACAGGTGCTGTAGCTTGCTTAACAGCTCGCCAGCCGTTCTCACGCCCAGTATGGGTTACACGTGATTGCACAAAGGTGAGAAAGGGTACCGTATCCCCGGATAACATGTATGGATAGCGTACACATTCAAAAGATATGTCTATACATCAGGAGGCAGGCTCAGACGGTGTTAGGCCCAGTATGGCTTGCACGTGATTGCACAAAGGTGAGAAAGGGTACCGTATCCCCGGATAACATGTATGGATAGCGTACACATTCAAAAGATATGTCTATACATCAGGAGGCAGGCTCAGACGGTGTAAGGCCCAGTATGGCTTGCAAGTGATTGCACAAAGGTGAGAAAGGGTACAGTATCCCTGGATAACATGTATGGATAGCATACACATTCAAAAGATATGTCTATACATCAGGAGGCAGGCTCAGACGGTGTTAGGCCCAGTATGGCTTGCAAGTGATTGCACAAAGGTGAGAAAGGGTGCCGTATCCCCAGATAACATGTATGGATAGCGTACACATTCAAAAGATATGTCTATACATCAGGAGGCAGGCTCAGACGGTGTAAGGCCCAGTATGGCTTGCAAGTGATTGCACAAAGGTGAGAAAGGGTGCCGTATCCCCAGATAACATGTATGGATAGCGAACACATTCAAAAGATATGTCTATACATCAGGAGGCAGGCTCAGACGGTGTTAGGCCCAGTATGGCTTGCACGTGATTGCACAAAGGTGAGAAAGGGTACCGTATCCCCGGATAACATGTATGGATAGCGTACACATTCAAAAGATATGTCTATACATCAGGAGGCAGGCTCAGATGGTGTAAGGCCCAGTATGGCTTGCAAGTGATTGCACAAAGGTGAGAAAGGGTACCGTATCCCCGGATAACATGTATGGATAGCGTACACATTCAAAAGATATGTCTATACATCAGGAGGCAGGCTCAGACGGTGTAAGGCCCAGTATGGCTTGCAAGTGATTGCACAAAGGTGAGAAAGGGTACCGTATCCCCGGATAACATGTATGGATAGCGTACACATTCAAAAGATATGTCTATAAATCAGGAGGCAGGCTCAGACGGTGTAAGGCCAAGTATGGCTTGCAAGAGATTGCACAAAGGTGAGAAAGGGTACCGTATCCCCGGATAACATGTATGGATAGCGTACACATTCAAAAGATATGTCTATACATCAGGAGGCAGGCTCAGACGGTGTAAGGCCCAGTATGGCTTGCAAGTGATTGCACAAAGGTGAGAAAGGGTACCGTATCCCCGGATAACATGTATGGATAGCGTACACATTCAAAAGATATGTCTATACATCAGGAGGCAGGCTCAGACGGTGTAAGGCCCAGTATGGCTTGCAAGTGATTGCACAAAGGTGAGAAAGGGTACCGTATCCCCGGATAACATGTATGGATAGCGTACACACTCAAAAGATATGTCTATACATCAGGAGGCAGGCTCAGACGGTGTTAGGCCCAGTATGGCTTGCAAGTGATTGCACAAAGGTGAGAAACGGTACCGTATCCCCGGATAACATGTATGGATAGCGTACACATTCAAAAGATATGTCTATACATCAGGAGGCAGGCTCAGACGGTGTCAGGCACAGTATGGATTTGACGGCCCAGACTACACAGCGGAGGAGCAGGGAGAGGTAAAGATTGCAAATGCTGGGGCCCTGCCCAAGCAAGGGGGGCCCACTCGTGGGCGTCGGTACTGGCACTGGGCCCCTCATAGTACGGCGGTGTGTCTGATGGCGGGTGTGCACCACCACCGTCAGAGACTCTTGATTGCACTATGAGGGACCCTGTGCCAGTGCCCGCGACCAAGAGTCGGCCTACCCACCTGTCCAGGGCAACGGCACTCGCACGGTGTCGTGCGCTAGGTGGTGACCCCGGCCATGGGGGGGAAGGCAGCACAGTTAGGGAGTTTTAGAAAGTGGCATATGTTGATGTTGGACATTCAGCTGATGCAAAAGGCGAAATAGGTCAAGTCCCAGGAAGAGGTGGACCAAAGAAAGCCATTTTTCTGTCACCCTATGTGTCATTAGGGAAAGGTGGGACAAAATCCTTGGAAACCCATGCATGGTTCATTTTAATGAAGGTTAGATCATCCACATTTTGGGTTGACAGATGGGTCCTTTTTTCTGTCAGGATTGATCCAGCTGCACTGAAGACTCTTTCAGATAGCACACTTGCAGCTGGGCAAGCGAGCTCCTGTAAGGCATATTGTGCCAATTCAGGCCAGGTGTCCAGTTTAGCAGCCCAATAGTCAAAGGGGAATGACCTGTGTGGGAGAACATCGATATGGGAGGAAAAGTAGTTTGTAACCATAGTTGACAACTGCTGTCTCCTGTCACTTTCCATCGATGCTGTATTACCAGTTGTGTGAGCGGTACTTGAAAAATCAGTCCACAACATTGTCATGAAACCCCTGTCTCCAACGCCACTTCTGCTGTGTGCACCATGAACACCTCTGCCAAGCTGCCCCCGGCCCGTACGGCTCGTGTGAGAACCATCACCGCTGCTGTGTGCTGGGAATGCCTCAAGCAACCGATTTACCAGAGTTGCTTGTTTATTAGCCAATATTAGGTCAAGGTTCTCCTGTGGCATGATGTTTTGTAATTTGCCTTTATAGCGTGGATCCAGGATGCTGGCCAACCAGTAGTCGTCATCGTTCATCATTTTGGCAATGAGGGGGTCCCTTTTTAGGATCCGCAAGGCATAATCTGACATGTGGGCCAATGTTCCCGGTGTCAAAGATGCACTGCGAGTGCTGGTTGGAGGAGCACTTTCTGGCAAATCCACATCCCTCCAGTCACGCACAAACCCTGTACCAGACATTGCCACGCCAACATTTTCACTTGCCCCACGAGATGCATCCTCCTCCCCTAAGTAATCATCCCCATCATCATCCTCCTCCTCCTCTTCTTCCTCCAACTCGTCCAGGAGAGGTCCCTGAGCAGACAATGGCTTAATGTCATCAAGGATTCCCTCCACCTCTTCCTCCTCTGGAGGACACTGGACACTTGGATTGTGAGAGGCCCACTGAATATCACAGTGCTATGTCATAGGCTCGATGGCACAGGTGTGAAAAAAGTGACTACAGGATAAGGGAGATTTTGAATTTCTGCAGACACTTGTGGACACTGGACACTTGGATTGTGTGAGGCCCACTGAATATCACAGCGCTATGTCACAGGCTCAATGGCACAGGTGTGAAAAAAGTGACAACAGGATAAGGGAGATTTTGAATTTCTGCAGACACTTGTGGACACTGGACACTTGGATTGTGTGAGGCCCACTGAATATCACAGTGCTATGTCACAGGCTCGATGGCACAGGTGTGAAAAAAGTGACTACAGGATAAGGGAGATTTTGAATTTCTGCAGACACTTGTGGACACTGGACACTTGGATTGTGAGAGGCCCACTGAATATCACAGTGCTATGTCATAGGCTCGATGGCACAGGTGTGAAAAAAGTGACTACAGGATAAGGGAGATTTTGAATTTCTGCAGACACTTATGGACACTGGACACTTGGATTGTGTGAGGCCCACTGAATATCACAGCGCTATGTCACAGGCTCAATGGCACAGGTGTGAAAAAAGTGACAACAGGATAAGGGAGATTTTGAATTTCTGCAGACACTTGTGGACACTGGACACTTGGATTGTGTGAGGCCCACTGAATATCACAGTGCTATGTCACAGGCTCAATGGCACAGGTGTGAAAAAAGTGACTACAGGATAAGGGAGGTTTTGAATTTCTGGGAGATTTTGAATTTCTGCAGACACTTGTGGACACTGGACACTTGGATTGTGTGAGGCCCACTGAATATCACAGTGCAATGTCACAGGATCGATGGCACAGGTGTGAAAAAAGTGACTACAGGATAAGGGAGATTTTGAATTTCTGCAGACACTTGTGGACACTGGACACTTGGATTGTGTGAGGCCCACTGAATATCACAGTGCTATGTCACAGGCTCGATGGCACAGGTGTGAAAAAAGTGACTACAAGATAAGGGAGATTTTGAATTTCTGCAGACACTTGTGGACACTGGACACTTGGATTGTGTGAGGCCCACTGAATATCACAGCGCTATGTCACAGGCTCGATGGCACAGGTGTGAAAAAAGTGACTACAGGATAAGGGAGATTTTGAATTTCTGGGAGATTTTAAATTTCTGCAGACACTTGTGGACACTGGACACTTGGATTGTGTGAGGCCCACTGAATATCACAGCGCTATGTCACAGGCTCGATGGCACAGGTGTTTAAAAAGTGACTACAGGATAAGGGAGATTTTGAATTTCTGGGAGATTTTGAATTTCTGCAGACACTTGTGGACACTGGACACTTGGATTGTGTGAGGCCCACTGAATATCACAGCGCTATGTCACAGGCTCGATGGCACAGGTGTGAAAAAAGTGACTACAGGAAAAGGGAGATTTTGAATTTCTGGGAGATTTTGAATTTCTGCAGACACTTGTGGACACTGGACACTTGGATTGTGTGAGGCCCACTGAATATCACAGCGCTATGTCACAGGCTCGATGGCACAGGTGTGAAAAAAGTGACTACAGGATAAGGGAGATTTTGAATTTCTGCAGACACTTGTAGACACTGGACACTTGGATTGTGTGAGGCCCACTGAATATCACAGTGCTATGTCACAGGCTCGATGGCACAGGTGTGAAAAAAGTGACTACAGGATAAGGGAGATTTAGATTTTCTGCAGACACTTGTGGACACTGGACACTTGGATTGTGTGAGGCCCACTGAATATCACAGCGCTATGTCACAGGCTCGATGGTACAGGTGTGAAAAAAGTGACTACAGAATAAGGGAGATTTTGAATTTCTGCAGACACTTGTGGACACTGGACACTTGGATTGTGTGAGGCCCACTGAATATCACAGTGCTATTTCACAGGCTCGATGGCACAGGTGTGAAAAAAGTGACTACAGGATAAGGGAGATTTTCAATTTCTGCAGACACTTGTGGACACTGGACACTTGGATTGTGTGAGGCCCACTGAATATCACAGTGCTATGTCACAGGCTCGATGGCACAGGTGTGAAAAAAGTGACTACAGGATAAGGGAGATTTTGAATTTCTGCAGACACTTGTGGACACTGGACACTTGGATTGTGTGAGGCCCACTGAATATCACAGTGCTATGTCAAAGGCTCGATGGCACAGGTGTTTAAAAAGTGACTACAGGATAAGGGAGATTTTGAATTTCTGCAGACACTTGTGGACACTGGACACTTGGATTGTGTGAGGCCCACTGAATATCACAGTGCTATGTCACAGGCTCGATGGCACAGGTGTGAAAAAAGTGACTACAAGATAAGGGAGATTTTGAATTTCTGCAGACACTTGTGGACACTGGACACTTGGATTGTGTGAGGCCCACTGAATATCACAGCGCTATGTCACAGGCTCGATGGCACAGGTGTGAAAAAAGTGACTACAGGATAAGGGAGATTTTGAATTTCTGTGAGATTTTGAATTTCTGCAGACACTTGTGGACACTGGACACTTGGATTGTGTGAGGCCCACTGAATATCACAGCGCTATGTCACAGGCTCGATGGCACAGGTGTGAAAAAAGTGACTACAGGATAAGGGAGATTTTGAATTTCTGGGAGATTTTGAATTTCTGCAGACACTTGTGGACACTGGACACTTGGATTGTGTGAGGCCCACTGAATATCACAGTGCTATGTCACAGGCTCGATGGCACAGGTGTGAAAAAAGTGACTACAGGATAAGGGAGATTTTGAATTTCTGCAGACACTTGTGGACACTGGACACTTGGATTGTGAGAGGCCCACTGAATATCACAGTGCTATGTCATAGGCTCGATGGCACAGGTGTGAAAAAAGTGACTACAGGATAAGGGAGATTTTGAATTTCTGCAGACACTTGTGGACACTGGACACTTGGATTGTGTGAGGCCCACTGAATATCACAGTGCTATGTCACAGGCTCGATGGCACAGGTGTGAAAAAAGTGACTACAGGATAAGGGAGATTTTGAATTTCTGGGAGATTTTGAATTTCTGCAGACACTTGTGGACACTGGACACTTGGATTGTGTGAGGCCCACTGAATATCACAGCGCTATGTCACAGGCTCGATGGCACAGGTGTGAAAAAAGTGACTACAGCATAAGGGAGATTTTGAATTTCTGAAGACACTTGTGGACACTGGACACTTGGATTGTGTGAGGCCCACTGAATATCACAGTGCTATGTCACAGGCTCGATGGCACAGGTGTGAAAAAAGTGACTACAGGATAAGGGAGATTTTGAATTTCTGCAGACACTTGTGGACACTGGACACTTGGATTGTGAGAGGCCCACTGAATATCACAGTGCTATGTCATAGGCTCGATGGCACAGGTGTGAAAAAAGTGACTACAGGATAAGGGAGATTTTGAATTTCTGCAGACACTTATGGACACTGGACACTTGGATTGTGTGAGGCCCACTGAATATCACAGCGCTATGTCACAGGCTCAATGGCACAGGTGTGAAAAAAGTGACAACAGGATAAGGGAGATTTTGAATTTCTGCAGACACTTGTGGACACTGGACACTTGGATTGTGTGAGGCCCACTGAATATCACAGTGCTATGTCACAGGCTCGATGGCACAGGTGTGAAAAAAGTGACTACAGGATAAGGGAGGTTTTGAATTTCTGGGAGATTTTGAATTTCTGCAGACACTTGTGGACACTGGACACTTGGATTGTGTGAGGCCCACTGAATATCACAGTGCAATGTCACAGGATCGATGGCACAGGTGTGAAAAAAGTGACTACAGGATAAGGGAGATTTTGAATTTCTGCAGACACTTGTGGACACTGGACACTTGGATTGTGTGAGGCCCACTGAATATCACAGTGCTATGTCACAGGCTCGATGGCACAGGTGTGAAAAAAGTGACTACAAGATAAGGGAGATTTTGAATTTCTGCAGACACTTGTGGACACTGGACACTTGGATTGTGTGAGGCCCACTGAATATCACAGCGCTATGTCACAGGCTCGATGGCACAGGTGTGAAAAAAGTGACTACAGGATAACGGAGATTTTGAATTTCTGGGAGATTTTAAATTTCTGCAGACACTTGTGGACACTGGACACTTGGATTGTGTGAGGCCCACTGAATATCACAGCGCTATGTCACAGGCTCGATGGCACAGGTGTTTAAAAAGTGACTACAGGATAAGGGAGATTTTGAATTTCTGGGAGATTTTGAATTTCTGCAGACACTTGTGGACACTGGACACTTGGATTGTGTGAGGCCCACTGAATATCACAGCGCTATGTCACAGGCTCGATGGCACAGGTGTGAAAAAAGTGACTACAGGAAAAGGGAGATTTTGAATTTCTGGGAGATTTTGAATTTCTGCAGACACTTGTGGACACTGGACACTTGGATTGTGTGAGGCCCACTGAATATCACAGCGCTATGTCACAGGCTCGATGGCACAGGTGTGAAAAAAGTGACTACAGGATAAGGGAGATTTTGAATTTCTGCAGACACTTGTAGACACTGGACACTTGGATTGTGTGAGGCCCACTGAATATCACAGTGCTATGTCACAGGCTCGATGGCACAGGTGTGAAAAAAGTGACTACAGGATAAGGGAGATTTAGATTTTCTGCAGACACTTGTGGACACTGGACACTTGGATTGTGTGAGGCCCACTGAATATCACAGCGCTATGTCACAGGCTCGATGGCACAGGTGTGAAAAAAGTGACTACAGAATAAGGGAGATTTTGAATTTCTGCAGACACTTGTGGACACTGGACACTTGGATTGTGTGAGGCCCACTGAATATCACAGTGCTATTTCACAGGCTCGATGGCACAGGTGTGAAAAAAGTGACTACAGGATAAGGGAGATTTTCAATTTCTGCAGACACTTGTGGACACTGGACACTTGGATTGTGTGAGGCCCACTGAATATCACAGTGCTATGTCACAGGCTCGATGGCACAGGTGTGAAAAAAGTGACTACAGGATAAGGGAGATTTTGAATTTCTGCAGACACTTGTGGACACTGGACACTTGGATTGTGTGAGGCCCACTGAATATCACAGTGCTATGTCAAAGGCTCGATGGCACAGGTGTGAAAAAAGTGACTACAGGATAAGGGAGATTTTGAATTTCTGCAGACACTTGTGGACACTGGACACTTGGATTGTGTGAGGCCCACTGAATATCACAGTGCTATGTCACAGGCTCGATGGCACAGGTGTGAAAAAAGTGACTACAAGATAAGGGAGATTTTGAATTTCTGCAGACACTTGTGGACACTGGACACTTGGATTGTGTGAGGCCCACTGAATATCACAGCGCTATGTCACAGGCTCGATGGCACAGGTGTGAAAAAAGTGACTACAGGATAAGGGAGATTTTGAATTTCTGTGAGATTTTGAATTTCTGCAGACACTTGTGGACACTGGACACTTGGATTGTGTGAGGCCCACTGAATATCACAGCGCTATGTCACAGGCTCGATGGCACAGGTGTGAAAAAAGTGACTACAGGATAAGGGAGATTTTGAATTTCTGGGAGATTTTGAATTTCTGCAGACACTTGTGGACACTGGACACTTGGATTGTGTGAGGCCCACTGAATATCACAGTGCTATGTCACAGGCTCGATGGCACAGGTGTGAAAAAAGTGACTACAGGATAAGGGAGATTTTGAATTTCTGCAGACACTTGTGGACACTGGACACTTGGATTGTGAGAGGCCCACTGAATATCACAGTGCTATGTCATAGGCTCGATGGCACAGGTGTGAAAAAAGTGACTACAGGATAAGGGAGATTTTGAATTTCTGCAGACACTTGTGGACACTGGACACTTGGATTGTGTGAGGCCCACTGAATATCACAGTGCTATGTCACAGGCTCGATGGCACAGGTGTGAAAAAAGTGACTACAGGATAAGGGAGATTTTGAATTTCTGGGAGATTTTGAATTTCTGCAGACACTTGTGGACACTGGACACTTGGATTGTGTGAGGCCCACTGAATATCACAGCGCTATGTCACAGGCTCGATGGCACAGGTGTGAAAAAAGTGACTACAGGATAAGGGAGATTTTGAATTTCTGCAGACACTTGTGGACACTGGACACTTGGATTGTGTGAGGCCCACTGAATATCACAGCGCTATGTCACAGGCTCGATGGCACAGGTGTGAAAAAAGTGACTACAGGATAAGGGAGATTTTGAATTTCTGCAGACACTTGTGGACACTGGACACTTGGATTGTGTGAGGCCCACTGAATATCACAGTGCTATGTCACAGGCTCGATGGCACAGGTGTGAAAAAAGTGACTACAGGATAAGGGAGATTTTGAATTTCTGCAGACACTTGTGGACACTGGACACTTGGATTGTGTGAGGCCCACTGAATATCACAGTGCTATGTCACAGGCTCGATGGCACAGGTGTGAAAAAAGTGACTACAGGATAAGGGAGATTTTGAATTTCTGCAGACACTTGTGGACACTGGACCCTTGGATTGTGTGAGGCCCACTGAATATCACAGCGCTATGTCACAGGCTCGATGGCACAGGTGTGAAAAAAGTGACTACAGGATAAGGGAGATTTTGAATTTCTGCAGACACTTGTGGACACTGGACACTTGGATTGTGTGAGGCCCACTGAATATCACAGTGCTATGTCACAGGCTTGATGGCACAGGTGTGAAAAAAGTGACTACAGGATACGGGAGATTTTGAATTTCTGCAGACACTTGTGGACACTGGACACTTGGATTGTGTGAGGCCCACTGAATATCACAGCGCTATATCACAGGCTCGATGGCACAGGTGTGAAAAAAGTGACTACAGGATAAGGGAGATTTTGAATTTCTGCAGACACTTGTGGACACTGGACACTTGGATTGTGTGAGGCCTACTGAATATCACAGTGCTATGTCACAGGCTCGATGGCACAGGTGTGAAAAAAGTGACTACAGGATAAGGGAGATTTTGAATTTCTGCAGACACTTGTGGACACTGGACACTTGGATTGTGTGAGGCCCACTGAATATCACAGTGATATGTCACAGGCTCGATGGCACAGGTGTGAAAAAAGTGACTACAGGATAAGGGAGATTTTGAATTTCTGCAGACACTTGTGGACACTGGACACTTGGATTTTGAGAGGCCCACTGAATATCACAGCGCTATGTCACAGGCTCGATGGCACAGGTGTGAAAAAAGTGACTACAGGATAAGGGAGATTTTTAATTTCTGCAGACACTTGTGGACACTAGACACTTGGATTGTGTGAGGCCCACTGAATATCACAGTGCTTTGTCACAGGCTCGATGGCACAGGTGTGAAAAAAGTGACTACAGGATAAGGGAGATTTTGAATTTCTGGGAGATTTTGAATTTCTGCAGACACTTGTGGACACTGGACACTTGGATTGTGTGAGGCCCACTGAATATCACAGCGCTATGTCACAGGCTTGATGGCACAGGTGTGAAAAAAGTGACTACAGGATAAGGGAGATTTTGAATTTCTGCAGACACTTGTGGACACTGGACACTTGGATTGTGTGAGGCCCACTGAATATCACAGTGCTATGTCACAGGCTCGATGGCACAGGTGTGAAAAAAGTGACTACAGGATAAGGGAGATTTTGAATTTCTGGGAGATTTTGAATTTCTGCAGACACTTGTGGACATTGGACACTTGGATTGTGTGAGGCCCAATGAATATCACAGCGCTATGTCACAGGCTCGATGGCACAGGTGTGAAAAAAGTGACTACAGGATAAGGGAGATTTTAAATTTCTGCATACACTTGTGGACACTGGACACTTGGATTGTGTGAGGCCCACTGAATATCACAGCGCTATGTCACAGGCTCGATGGCACAGGTGTGAAAAAAGTGACTACAGGATAAGGGAGATTTTGAATTTCTGCAGACACTTGTGGACACTGGACACTTTTGGATTGTGTGAGGCCCAATGAATATCAGAGCGCTATGTCACAGGCTCGATGCAGCAGGTGTGAAAAAAGTGACTACAGGATAAGGGAGATTTTGAATTTCTGCAGACACTGGACACTTTTGGATTGTGTGAGGCCCAATGAATATCAGAGCGCTATGTCACAGGCTCGATGCAGCAGGTGTGAAAAAAGTGACTACAGGATAAGGGAAATTTTGAATTTCTGCAGACACTTGTGGACACTGGACACTTTTGGATTGTGTGAGGCCCACTGAATATCAGAGCGCTATGTCACAGGCTCGATGGCACAGGTGTGAAAAAAGTGAATTGTAGAATTGGGCAGAATAGGAATCTCCCTAGAGTGTAGGTCTGTAAGAACGGATCAAGTCCTCCACTTATCCTTCCACAGTGACACACAGATAGCTTCACTGTGGCTGTGATAACAGCCGTTACACGGTACTGTGTGAGTAGCGTACACCGCTGTATGGTGTGAATAAATGCACGCTCAGTACCTTAGCAGGACAAAAAAAAAATTGGGATTTCTTTTAAAAAAGCAGTTTGCAGAGCAGTGGGGAAACAGCAATGCAGCTGTCAGGAAGCCTTAGAAGGCAGCCTAACAACCAACACTGCTGATCCACCACAATATAGCCTCCCCTTGCACTGCACACACAGTGACTGGTGTGTTGCACAGGCAAAATCGCTAGCAGCAGAAGCAGTTTTTTTGTCTTCTTCCCTGCCTAACGCTCTCCCTACAGAATCAGCAACCTCTCCCTATGCTAAGATCGGCAGAAGTAAGATGGCGGTCGGCATGCACGCCCTTTTATAACCCCTGTGACGCCCACCAAAGCAAGCCAATCACTTGCATGCCCTTCTGAAAGATGGTGGCGACCCCTTCCTATGTCATCACGTTGCCCACAGTGTCCGTGGATCCTGATCGGCTGAAAAAGAGCGCTAAACAAACTTTTGAAACGCGACTTTGACGCGTAAGTCGCCAACCTCGTGGCCAACCTCATCCTAGGGTCGGGTTTCGTTTCATAAAACCCGACTTTGCCAAAAGTCGGTGACTTTTGAAATTGTTCGACCCGTTTCGCTGAACTCTAATAATGACCACAGACAAGATAAAGATCCCCAATTCACATCAGGACTACAAGATCCCAGGTACATTCAGCTGCATCACATCTAATGTGGTGTACTTAATTATTTGTACTAAATGTCCACCTGGGGTCTGTATGTGGGGGAGACAGGGCAAAAACTGAGAACAAGGATGAATGCTCATCGTCACACAATAAGAGAAAAAAGAATGGATCTACCTGTTTCAAAACATTTTTGTATCCCTCCCTGGCCATAGCATGATGGACATTAAATTACTTGTATTTAAAGGTAACTTCCAGTCTCAGAGAGAAAGAAGAATCTCAGAGTACACATTTATGAAAATTTTCCAAACATTCAGTGCAGGAATGAATGTGTCGCATGGATTTATGTCTTTTTACATCAATTAAGGAATTTGCCCTTTAGACCTTCTAGGGTCACCACAACACAGAACTAGACAGAGGGCAATAAAAGCTTCACACTGCTTATCTATGAACTGTTCTAATATTTATGCTTATCACTCCACCATAATGACTAGAGTTGAGCGAAACGGGTCGAAAAATTTCAAAAGTCGCCGACTTTTGGCAAAGTCGGGTTTCATGAAACGAAACCCGACCCTAGGATGAGGTCGGCCACGAGGTCAGCGACTTACGCGCCAAAGTCGCGTTTCAAAAGTTTGTTTTGCGCTCTTTTTCAGCCAATCAGGATCCACGGACACTGTGGGCAACGTGATGACATAGGCAGGGGTCACCACCATCTTTCAGAAGGGCATGCAAGTGATTGGCTTGCTTTGGTGGGCGTCACAGGGGGTATAAAAGGGCGTGCACGCCGACCGCCATCTTACTTCTGCCGATCTCAGTATAGGGAGAGGTTGCTGCTGTTTCTGTAGGGAGAGTGTTAGGCAGGGAAGAAGACAAAAAAACTGCTTCTGCTGCTAGCGATTTGGCCTGCACAACACACCAGTCACTGTGTGTGCAGTGCAAGGGGAGGCTATATAGTGGTGTATCAGTGGTGTTGGTTGTTGGGCTGCCTTCTAAGGCTTCCTGACATTCCTGCATTGCTGTTTACCACTGCTCCGCAAACTGCTTTTTTAAAAGCAATCCCAATTTTTTTTTTTGTCCTGCTGAGAAGAAAAAAAAACTGCTTCTGCTGCTAGCAATTTGGCCTGCACAACACACCAGTCACTGTGTGTGCAGTGCAAGGGGAGGCTATATTGTGGTGTATCAGTGGTGTTGGTTGTTGGGCTGCCTTTTAAGGCTTCCTGACAGGCTGGCATTGCTGTTTACCCACTGCTCTGCAAACTGCTTTTTTAAAAGCAATCCAATCTCCCTTATCCTCTAGTCACTTTGGTCACAGCTGTGCCATCGAGCCTGTCACATAGCGCTCAGATATTCATTGGGCCTCACACAATCCAAAAGTGTCCAGCGTCCAAAAGTGTGCAGAGATTCAAAATCTCCCTTATCCTCTAGTCACTTTGGTCACAGCTGTGCCATCGAGCCTGTCACATAGCGCTCAGATATTCATTGGGCCTCACACAATCCAAAAGTGTCCAGTGTCCAAAAGTGTGTGCAGAGATTCAAAATCTCCCTTATCCTCTAGTCACTTTGGTCACAGCTGTGTCATCGAGCCTGTCACATAGCGCTCAGATATTCATTGGGCCTCACACAATCCAAAAGTGTCCAGTGTCCAAAAGTGTGTGCAGAGATTCAAAATCTCCCTTATCCTCTAGTCACTTTGGTCACAGCTGTGCCATCGAGCCTGTCACATAGCGCTCAGATATTCATTGGGCCTCACACAATCCAAAAGTGTCCAGTGTCCAAAAGTGTGTGCAGAGATTCAAAATCTCCCTTATCCTCTAGTCACTTTGGTCACAGCTGTGCCATCGAGCCTGTCACATAGCGCTCAGATATTCATTGGGCCTCACACAATCCAAAAGTGTCCAAAAGTGTGTGCAGAGATTCAAAATCTCCCTTATCCTCTAGTCACTTTGGTCACAGCTGTGCCATCGAGCCTGTCACATAGCGCTCAGATATTCATTGGGCCTCACACAATCCAAAAGTGTCCAGTGTCCAAAAGTGTGTGCAGAGATTCAAAATCTCCCTTATCCTCTTGTCACTTTGGTCACAGCTGTGCCATCGAGCCTGTCACATAGCGCTCAGATATTCATTGGGCCTCACACAATCCAAAAGTGTCCAGTGTCCAAAAGTGTGTGCAGAGATTCAAAATCTCCCTTATCCTCTAGTCACTTTGGTCACAGCTGTGCCATCGAGCCTGTCACATAGCGCTCAGATATTCATTGGGCCTCACACAATCCAAAAGTGTCCAGTGTCCAAAAGTGTGTGCAGAGATTCAAAATCTCCCTTATCCTCTAGTCACTTTGGTCACAGCTGTGCCATCGAGCCTGTCACATAGCGCTCAGATATTCATTGGGCCTCACACAATCCAAAAGTGTCCAGTGTCCAAAAGTGTGTGCAGAGATTCAAAATCTCCCTTATCCTCTAGTCACTTTGGTCACAGCTGTGCCATCGAGCCTGTCACATAGCGCTCAGATATTCATTGGGCCTCACACAATCCAAAAGTGTTCAGTGTCCAAAAGTGTGTGCAGAGATTCAAAATCTCCCTTATCCTCTAGTCACTTTGGTCACAGCTGTGCCATCGAGCCTGTCATATAGCGCTCAGATATTCATTGGGCCTCACACAATCCAAAAGTGTCCAGTGTCCAAAAGTGTGTGCAGAGATTCAAAATCTCCCTTATCCTCTAGTCACTTTGGTCACAGCTGTGCCATCGAGCCTGTCACATAGCGCTCAGATATTCATTGGGCCTCACACAATCCAAAAGTGTCCAGTGTCCAAAAGTGTGTGCAGAGATTCAAAATCTCCCTTATCCTCTAGTCACTTTGGTCACAGCTGTGCCATCGAGCCTGTCACATAGCGCTCAGATATTCATTGGACTTCACACAATCCAAAAGTGTCCAGTGTCCAAAAGTGTGTGCAGAGATTCAAAATCTCCCTTATCCTCTAGTCACTTTGGTCACAGCTGTGCCATCGAGCCTGTCACATAGTGCTCAGATATTCATTGGGCCTCACACAATCCAAAAGTGTCCAGTGTCCAAAAGTGTGTGCAGAGATTCAAAATCTCCCTTATCCTCTAGTCACTTTGGTCACAGCTGTGCCATCGAGCCTGTCACATAGCGCTCAGATATTCATTGGGCCTCACACAATCCAAAAGTGTCCAGTGTCCAAAAGTGTGTGCAGAGATTCAAAATCTCCCTTATCCTCTAATCACTTTGGTCACAGCTGTGCCATCGAGCCTGTCACATAGCGACCAGATATTCATTGGGCCTCACACAATCCAAAAGTGTCCAGTGTCCAAAAGTGTGTGCAGAGATTCAAAATCTCCCTTATCCTCTAGTCACTTTGGTCACAGCTGTGCCATCGAGCCTGTCACATAGCGCTCAGATATTCATTGGACTTCACACAATCCAAAAGTGTCCAGTGTCCAAAAGTGTGTGCAGAGATTCAAAATCTCCCTTATCCTCTAGTCACTTTGGTCACAGCTGTGCCATCGAGCCTGTCACATAGTGCTCAGATATTCATTGGGCCTCACACAATCCAAAAGTGTCCAGTGTCCAAAAGTGTGTGCAGAGATTCAAAATCTCCCTTATCCTCTAGTCACTTTGGTCACAGCTGTGCCATCGAGCCTGTCACATAGCGCTCAGATATTCATTGGGCCTCACACAATCCAAAAGTGTCCAGTGTCCAAAAGTGTGTGCAGAGATTCAAAATCTCCCTTATCCTCTAATCACTTTGGTCACAGCTGTGCCATCGAGCCTGTCACATAGCGACCAGATATTCATTGGGCCTCACACAATCCAAAAGTGTCCAGTGTCCAAAAGTGTGTGCAGAGATTCAAAATCTCCCTTATCCTCTAGTCACTTTGGTCACAGCTGTGCCATCGAGCCTGTCACATAGCGCTCAGATATTCATTGGGCCTCACACAATCCAAAAGTGTCCAGTGTCCAAAAGTGTGTGCAGAGATTCAAAATCTCCCTTATCCTCTAGTCACAGCTGTGCCATCGAGCCTGTCACATAGCGCTCAGATATTCATTGGGCCTCACACAATCCAAAAGTGTCCAGTGTCCAAAAGTGTGTGCAGAGATTCAAAATCTCCCTTATCCTCTAGTCACTTTGGTCACAGCTGTGCCATCGAGCCTGTCACATAGCGCTCAGATATTCATTGGGCCTCACACAATCCAAAAGTGTCCAGTGTCCAAAAGTGTGTGCAGAGATTCAAAATCTCCCTTATCCTCTAGTCACTTTGGTCACAGCTGTGCCATCGAGCCTGTCACATAGCGCTCAGATATTCATTGGGCCTCACACAATCCAAAAGTGTCCAGTGTCCAAAAGTGTGTGCAGAGATTCAAAATCTCCCTTATCCTCTAGTCACTTTGGTCACAGCTGTGCCATCGAGCCTGTCACATAGCGCTCAGATATTCATTGGACTTCACACAATCCAAAAGTGTCCAGTGTCCAAAAGTGTGTGCAGAGATTCAAAATCTCCCTTATCCTCTAGTCACTTTGGTCACAGCTGTGCCATCGAGCCTGTCACATAGCGCTCAGATATTCATTGGGCCTCACACAATCCAAAAGTGTCCAGTGTCCAAAAGTGTGTGCAGAGATTCAAAATCTCCCTTATCCTCTAGTCACTTTGGTCACAGCTGTGCCATCGAGCCTGTCACATAGCGCTCAGATATTCATTGGGCCTCACACAATCCAAAAGTGTCCAGTGTCCAAAAGTGTGTGCAGAGATTCAAAATCTCCCTTATCCTCTAGTCACTTTGGTCACAGCTGTGCCATCGAGCCTGTCATATAGCGCTCAGATATTCATTGGGCCTCACACAATCCAAAAGTGTCCAGTGTCCAAAAGTGTGTGCAGAGATTCAAAATATCCCTTATCCTCTAGTCACTTTGGTCACAGCTGTGCCATCGAGCCTGTCACATAGCGCTCAGATATTCATTGGGCCTCACACAATCCAAAAGTTTCCAGTGTCCAAAAGTGTGTGCAGAGATTCAAAATCTCCCTTATCCTCTAGTCACTTTGGTCACAGCTGTGCCATCGAGCCTGTCACATAGCGCTCAGATATTCATTGGACTTCACACAATCCAAAAGTGTCCAGTGTCCAAAAGTTTGTGCAGAGATTCAAAATCTCCCTTATCCTCTAGTCACTTTGGTCACAGCTGTGCCATCGAGCCTGTCACATAGTGCTCAGATATTCATTGGGCCTCACACAATCCAAAAGTGTCCAGTGTCCAAAAGTGTGTGCAGAGATTCAAAATCTCCCTTATCCTCTAGTCACTTTGGTCACAGCTGTGCCATCGAGCCTGTCACATAGCGCTCAGATATTCATTGGGCCTCACACAATCCAAAAGTGTCCAGTGTCCAAAAGTATGTGCAGAGATTCAAAATCTCCCTTATCCTCTAGTCACTTTGGTCACAGCTGTGCCATCGAGCCTGTCACATAGCGACCAGATATTCATTGGGCCTCACACAATCCAAAAGTGTCCAGTGTCCAAAAGTGTGTGCAGAGATTCAAAATCTCCCTTATCCTCTAGTCACTTTGGTCACAGCTGTGCCATCGAGCCTGTCACATAGCGCTCAGATATTCATTGGGCCTCACACAATCCAAAAGTGTCCAGTGTCCAAAAGTGTGTGCAGAGATTCAAAATCTCCCTTATCCTCTAGTCACTTTGGTCACAGCTGTGCCATCGAGCCTGTCACATAGCGCTCAGATATTCATTGGGCCTCACACAATCCAAAAGTGTCCAGTGTCCAAAAGTGTGTGCAGAGATTCAAAATCTCCCTTATCCTCTAGTCACTTTGGTCACAGCTGTGCCATCGAGCCTGTCACATAGCGCTCAGATATTCATTGGGCCTCACACAATCCAAAAGTGTCCAGTGTCCACAAGTGTGTGCAGAGATTCAAAATCTCCCTTATCCTCTAGTCACTTTGGTCACAGCTGTGCCATCGAGCCTGTCACATAGCGCTCAGATATTCATTGGACTTCACACAATCCAAAAGTGTCCAGTGTCCAAAAGTGTGTGCAGAGATTCAAAATCTCCCTTATCCTCTAGTCACTTTGGTCACAGCTGTGCCATCGAGCCTGTCACATAGCGCTCAGATATTCATTGGGCCTTACACAATCCAAAAGTGTCCAGTGTCCAAAAGTGTGTGCAGAGATTCAAAATCTCCCTTATCCTCTAGTCACTTTGGTCACAGCTGTGCCATCGAGCCTGTCACATAGCGCTCAGATATTCATTGGGCCTCACACAATCCAAAAGTGTTCAGTGTCCAAAAGTGTGTGCAGAGATTCAAAATCTCCCTTATCCTCTAGTCACTTTGGTCACAGCTGTGCCATCGAGCCTGTCATATAGCGCTCAGATATTCATTGGGCCTCACACAATCCAAAAGTGTCCAGTGTCCAAAAGTGTGTGCAGAGATTCAAAATCTCCCTTATCCTCTAGTCACTTTGGTCACAGCTGTGCCATCGAGCCTGTCACATAGCGCTCAGATATTCATTGGGCCTCACACAATCCAAAAGTGTCCAGTGTCCAAAAGTGTGTGCAGAGATTCAAAATCTCCCTTATCCTCTAGTCACTTTGGTCACAGCTGTGCCATCGAGCCTGTCACATAGCGCTCAGATATTCATTGGACTTCACACAATCCAAAAGTGTCCAGAGTCCAAAAGTTTGCGCAGAGATTCAAAATCGCCCTTATCCTCTAGTCACTTTGGTCACAGCTGTGCCATCGAGCCTGTCACATAGTGCTCAGATATTCATTGGGCCTCACACAATCCAAAAGTGTCCAGTGTCCAAAAGTGTGTGCAGAGATTCAAAATCTCCCTTATCCTCTAGTCACTTTGGTCACAGCTGTGCCATCGAGCCTGTCACATAGCGCTCAGATATTCATTGGGCCTCACACAATCCAAAAGTGTCCAGTGTCCAAAAGTGTGTGCAGAGATTCAAAATCTCCCTTATCCTCTAGTCACTTTGGTCACAGCTCTGCCATCGAGCCTGTCACATAGCGACCAGATATTCATTGGGCCTCACACAATCCAAAAGTGTCCAGTGTCCAAAAGTGTGTGCAGAGATTCAAAATCTCTCTTATCCTCTAGTCACTTTGGTCACAGCTGTGCCATCGAGCCTGTCACATAGCGCTCAGATATTCATTGGGCCTCACACAATCCAAAAGTGTCCAGTGTCCAAAAGTGTGTGCAGAGATTCAAAATCTCCCTTATCCTCTAGTCACTTTGGTCACAGCTGTGCCATCGAGCCTGTCACATAGCGCTCAGATATTCATTGGGCCTCACACAATCCAAAAGTGTTCAGTGTCCAAAAGTGTGTGCAGAGATTCAAAATCTCCCTTATCCTCTAGTCACTTTGGTCACAGCTGTGCCATCGAGCCTGTCATATAGCGCTCAGATATTCATTGGGCCTCACACAATCCAAAAGTGTCCAGTGTCCAAAAGTGTGTGCAGAGATTCAAAATCTCCCTTATCCTCTAGTCACTTTGGTCACAGCTGTGCCATCGAGCCTGTCACATAGCGCTCAGATATTCATTGGGCCTCACACAATCCAAAAGTGTCCAGTGTCCAAAAGTGTGTGCAGAGATTCAAAATCTCCCTTATCCTCTAGTCACTTTGGTCACAGCTGTGCCATCGAGCCTGTCACATAGCGCTCAGATATTCATTGGACTTCACACAATCCAAAAGTGTCCAGTGTCCAAAAGTTTGTGCAGAGATTCAAAATCGCCCTTATACTCTAGTCACTTTGGTCACAGCTGTGCCATCGAGCCTGTCACATAGTGCTCAGATATTCATTGGGCCTCACACAATCCAAAAGTGTCCAGTGTCCAAAAGTGTGTGCAGAGATTCAAAATCTCCCTTATCCTCTAGTCACTTTGGTCACAGCTGTGCCATCGAGCCTGTCACATAGCGCTCAGTTATTCATTGGGCCTCACACAATCCAAAAGTGTCCAGTGTCCAAAAGTGTGTGCAGAGATTCAAAATCTCCCTTATCCTCTAGTCACTTTGGTCACAGCTCTGCCATCGAGCCTGTCACATAGCGACCAGATATTCATTGGGCCTCACACAATCCAAAAGTGTCCAGTGTCCAAAAGTGTGTGCAGAGATTCAAAATCTCCCTTATCCTCTAGTCACTTTGGTCACAGCTGTGCCATCGAGCCTGTCACATAGCGCTCAGATATTCATTGGGCCTCACACAATCCAAAAGTGTCCAGTGTCCAAAAGTGTGTGCAGAGATTCAAAATCTCCCTTATCCTCTAGTCACTTTGGTCACAGCTGTGCCATCGAGCCTGTCACATAGCGCTCAGATATTCATTGGGCCTCACACAATCCAAAAGTGTCCAGTGTCCAGAAGTGTGTGGAGAGATTCAAAATCTCCCTTATCCTCTAGTCACTTTGGTCACAGCTGTGCCATCGAGCCTGTCACATAGCACTCAGATATTCATTGGGCCTCACACAATCCAAAAGTGTCCAGTGTCCAAAAGTGTGTGCAGAGATTCAAAATCTCCCTTATCCTCTAGTCACTTTGGTCACAGCTGTGCCATCGAGCCTGTCACATAGCGCTCAGATATTCATTGGGCCTCACACAATCCAAAAGTGTCCAGTGTCCAAAAGTGTGCAGAGATTCAAAATCTCCCTTATCCTCTAGTCACTTTGGTCACAGCTGTGCCATCGAGCCTGTCACATAGCGCTCAGATATTCATTGGGCCTCACACAATCCAAAAGTGTCCAGTGTCCAAAAGTGTGTGCAGAGATTCAAAATCTCCCTTATCCTCTAGTCACTTTGGTCACAGCTGTGCCATCGAGCCTGTCACATAGCGCTCAGATATTCATTGGGGCTCACACAATCCAAAAGTGTCCAGTGTCCAAAAGTGTGTGCAGAGATTCAAAATCTCCCTTATCCTCTAGTCACTTTGGTCACAGCTGTGCCATCGAGCCTGTCACATAGCGCTCAGATATTCATTGGGCCTCACACAATCCAAAAGTGTCCAGTGTCCAAAAGTGTGTGCAGAGATTCAACATTTCCCTTATCCTCTAGTCACTTTGGTCACAGCTGTGCCATCGAGCCTGTCACATAGCGCTCAGATATTCATTGGGCCTCACACAATCCAAAAGTGTCCAGTGTCCAAAAGTGTCTGCAGAAATTCAAAATCTCCCTTATCCTCTAGTCTCTTTGGTCAAAGCTGTGCCATCGAGCCTGTCACATAGCGCTCAGATATCAGTGGGCCTCACACAATCCAAAAGTGTCCAGTGTCCACAAGTGTCTGCAGAAATTCAAAATCTCCCCTGTCCTATAGACACCTTGTACCTTGTTTTACATTACTATATAGTTTGTTGGATTTTGTCTACATTTCTACCAAAAATGAGGAAGGCTGGTGGAAGAGGCCGTGGAATTGGACGGGGGTTGGCAGCTGGTAATGATGGTGTTGGTGGTGGATCTGATGGTAGTGGCAAGAGCAAAATAGGACCGAATGCAGGAGGTGTTGAGCCTGCGTCATCGTCTGGCTACATAAGGCCTCGAACGCTTAGTTTTCTAGGAGTTGGCAAACCGCTTTTAAAGCCAGAGCATCAGGAAAAATTTTTGTCTTACATTGCTGACTCAGCCTCCAGCTCTATCGCCTCCTCTTCTTCAGTTGTAAAAAGTAAAAGCACTGAGTCGTCATTGGAGGCTCATGTTCATGAACCACACCTTTCCTTGTGTCCTTCACCCCAACCAAGATTGAAGGATGACGCAGGCCATACTACTGATTACTCCATGGAGCTGTTTTCACATACCATGCCTGGATTATCAAGTGAAATGGTGAATTACTCAGGCCAAGATGAATCTGACATGGAGTGCACTGATGCACAGCCGCTGATGGATGATTCTGCTGGTACATTCACTCAGAGCACTACATTGTCCTCGCAGTGTACAGAGACAGATTCTGACCCTGATGAGACTCAGGTGCCCCTTCCCGCACACTATACCACCAAACACGGTGACACAGAGGAAGGTGCACATGACATAGAAGAGGAGGTGATGGATGACCCAGTTGTTGACCCAGATTGGCATCCATTGGGGGAAGAGGGTGCTGCTTCCAATAGCTCAGATGAGGAGCATCCACAGCAGACATCGACATCGCAACAGCTGTTATCTGGCAGGCCCGGAGCACTCCAAAGACAGGTTCCAAACATCAAAAGAGTTGCTGGACAGCTTGTCCAGAGGGTCAAAAGATCACAGCGTGCTAGGCCGCAAAATGTCTGCCAAAGTAGGAAGAGTGCAGTGTGGCACTTTTTTGAACAAAATCCTCATGATCAGGCCAAGGTTATCTGTAAGAAGTGCGCAAAGACCTTTAGCCGAGGGAAAAATCTGAAAAATTTGAATACCAGTTGCATGCTTAGACATTTAACCAGCATGCACTTGCAAGCGTGGACACAACACCAAACCTCAAGTGCCACATGTGCAACTGATCACAACGAAGGTTGTCAGCAACGCTACATTGTTTCCCCCACTGTAAGCCCACCGGTTAGCACAGCAGCAAATGTTGAGGTGTCGTTGCAAGGCCACAGCAGTCAGGGAATCCCACTGTTATATCAACGAAAGACTGATTCTAGGCCATCAGAAAGAACACCAACTCCATCACCATCATCAACCCTCTCTCAGTCCGCCCTGTCCACCGCTACTTCCACCATATTCAGCTCTCAAGTCCAGCTCACCCTCCCAGACACTATGAGTAGGTTAAGAAAGTACTCAGTCTCTCATCCGCGTACACTGGGTTTGAACGCCCACATTGCCAAACTAATCTCGTCTGAGATGATGCCCTTTCGGTTGGTGGAAAGCACAGCTTTCCGCGAACTCATGGCCTATGCAGTACCACGCTATGACCTACCCAGTCGCCACTTCTTCTCTCGCAAAGCCATCCCAGCCCTCCACCATCATGTGAAAGACCGCATTGTCCATGCACTCAAGCAGTCAGTGAGCGGAAAGGTGCACCTCACAACTGATGCATGGTCCAGTCGGCATGGCCTGGGCCATTACGTGTCCATCACTGCGCACTGGATTAATGTGGTGGATGCAGGGTCCACAGGGGACAGCGGTGGTGGGACAGTGCTGCCTAGCCCACGGTATAGGAAACAGTTGGCTGTAGGCGTTCGACCCTCCTCCTCCTCCTCCTGCACATGGTGGAGCGGCTGTGCGAGCAGAGGCAGGCCATAATGCATTTGTGGGAGGATACACGGCCAGGCACTTTGAGAGCAGACATGGAGTTGACAGGTGTGCAGTGGTCGAAGCTGAAAGACCTCTGTAAAGTCCTTCAGTGTTTTGAGGAATGCACACGGCTGGTAAGCGCAGACGACACCATCCTAAGCATGAGCATCCCACTTATGCGTCTGCGCATGCAAACTTTGACGCACCTTAAGGAGCAGGCGTCTGCAGCCAATGTTGATGAGGAGGAAGAGGAGGAGGGAATCCTTGATGACATTCAGCCATTGTCTGCTCAGGGACCTCTCCTGGACGAGGTGGAGGAAGAAGAGGAGGAGGAGGAGGATGATGGGGATGATTACTTAGGGGAGGAGGATGCATCTCGTGGGGCAAGTGAAAATGTTGGCGTGGCAAGGTCTGGTACAGGGTTTGTGCGTGACTGGAGGGATGTGGATTTGCCAGAAAGTGCTCCTCCAACCAGCACTCGCAGTGCATAATTGACACCGGAAACATTGGCCCACATGTCAGATTATGCCTTGCAGATCCTAAAAAGGGACCCCCGCATTGCCAAAATGATGAATGATGACGACTACTGGTTGGCCAGCATCCTGGATCCAAGCTATAAAGGCAAATTACAAAACATCATGCCCCAGGAGAACCTTGACCTAATATTGGCTAATAAACAAGCAACTCTGGTAAATCGGTTGCTTGAGGCATTCCCAGCACACAGCAGCGGTGATGGCTCTCACACGAGCCGTACGGGCCGGGGGCAGCTTGGCAGAGGTGTTCGTGGTGCACACAGCAGAAGTGGCGTTGGAGACAGGGGTTTCATGACAATGTTGTGGACTGATTTTTCAAGTACCGCTCACACAACTGGTAATACTGCATCGATGGAAAGTGACAGGAGACAGCAGTTGTCAACTATTGTTACAAACTACTTTTCCTCCCATATCGATGTTCTCCCACACAGGTCATTCCCCTTTGACTATTGGGCTGCTAAACTGGACACCTGGCCTGAATTGGCACAATATGCCTTACAGGAGCTCGCTTGCCCAGCTGCAAGTGTGCTATCGGAAAGAGTCTTCAGTGCAGCTGGATCAATCCTGACAGAAAAAAGGACCCGTCTGACAACCCAAAATGTGGATGATCTAACCTTCATTAAAATGAACCACGCATGGGTTTCCAAGGATTTTGTCCCACCTTCCTCTGATGACACATAGGGTGACAGAAAAATGGCTTGCTTTGGTCCACCTCTTCCTGGGACTTGACCTATTTCACCTTTTGCATCAGCTGAATGTCCAACATCAACATATGCCACTTTCTAAAACTCCCTAACTGTGCTGCCTCCCCCCCCATGGTCGGGGTCACCACCTAGCGCACGACACCGTGCGAGTGCCGTTGCCCTGGACAGGTGGGTAGGCCGACTCTTGGGCGCGGGCACTGGTACAGGGTCCTTCATAGTGCAATCAAGTGTCTCTGACGGTGGTGGTGCACACCCGCCGTCAGACACACCGCCGTACTATGAGGGGCCCAGTGCCAGTACCGACGCCCACGAGTGGGCCCCCCTTGCTTGGGCAGGGCCCCAGCATTTGCAATCTTTACCTCTCCCTGCTCCTCCGCTGTGTAGTCTGGGCCGTCAAATCCATACTGTGCCTGACACCGTCTGAGCCTGCCTCCTGATGTATAGACATATATTTTGAATGTGTACGCTATCCATACATGTTATCCGGGGAAACGGTAACCTTTCTAACCTTTGTGCAATCACGTGCAATCCATACTGGGCCTAACACCGTCTGAGCCTGCCTCCTGAGACATTTATTTTGAATGTGTACGCTATCCATACATGTTATCCGGGGATACGGTACCCTTTCTAACCTTTGTGCAATCACATGCAATCCATACTGGGCCTAACACCGTCTGAGCCTGCCTCCTGAGACATATATTTTGAATTTGTACGCTATCCATACATGTTATCCAGGGAAACGGTACCCTTTCTAACCTTTGTGCAATCACGTGCAATCCATACTGGGCCTAACACCGTCTGAGCCTGCCTCCTGAGACATATATTTTGAATGTGTACGCTATCCATACATGTTATCCGAGGAAACGGTACCCTTTCTAACCTTTGTGCAATCACGTGCAATCCATACTGGGCCTAACACCGTCTGAGCCTGCCTCCTGAGACATATATTTTGAATGTGTACGCTATCCATACATGTTATCCGGGGAAACGGTACCCTTTCTAACCTTTGTGCAATCACGTGCAATCCATACTGGGCCTAACACCGTCTGAGCCTGCCTCCTGAGACATATATTTTGAATGTGTACGCTATCCATACATGTTATCCGGGGAAACGGTACCCTTTCTAGCCTTTGTGCAATCACGTGCAATCCATACTGGGCCTAACACCGTCTGAGCCTGCCTCCTGATGTATAGACATATATTTTGAATGTGTACGCTATCCATACATGTTATCTGGGGATACGGTACCCTTTCTCACCTTTGTGCAATCACGTGTAATCCATACTGGGCGTGAGAACGGCTGGCGAGCTGTTAAGCAAGCTACAGCACCTGTGGTTTGCACACGTAAGTTTTTCATTTTTTCAGGAATGACGGTTAGGCCTAATTCCGGAACTGCGGTTGACCTGCACTTACTGGGAAATCATTGTTCGCGGGTAATAATTGTAATCAGTGATCCCCATCACTAACGTTGTTCAGCGGGTTATCTGCACCTGTAAGCGACAAACGCTGGCCTTTTCAGTGTAGCGCACATGCAGCCACGGACATGTAAGGGCATGACACAACAGTTATTGGCCAATCTCATGTGCCAGAGCCTCACGTGTCCCTCTAGTAAGCCGGACTCGGACCGCGGGGCATGACGGAGTCTCGTTCTTTAACGGAATTAAGCTTGCAATGTGTGCATCTGTTCTGTAGCTGGCATGGTTGAGGTTTCCCAGGTAGAGTCGAATTTAACCATAGGCTCCACTCCTGGTGGTGCCCTTCTGGACATTCCTTTAAGGTTCAGCTTTGCAACCATACTGCCCACGTAAACAAACACTTTGCCTTCATGAACGCTGTTTGGAGGGTCATGACTCATGGGAATAACGCCGCCCAATCAGTTAACCTGCTAGAGAGATCCTTCGTTGCTCCCAAGCATGACATCACACTCCCTAGGAAGAAGGTAATGCCACTGTGGCGACCGTACTCCTGGGGGCGACACAAGTGCACTGATGCCCAGCCACTGCTCGATGAATCTGCTGGTACATTGACCCAGACCACTACATTCCCCTCGCACGCTACACGACCTGAATCTGACCCTGATGAAACTCAGGTTACCCTTCCCATATACAGTTCCATCTTACACGGTGACAAAGAGGAAGCTGCAGATGAAAGTGCAGGTTCGGCCCACCCGCCATCAGACACACCACCGTACTATCAGGGGCCCTGTGCCAGTGCCGTCGCCAACGAGTGGGCCCCCCCTGCTTGCCCAGGATCACAGCACTTGCAAAGTTGAAATACTGTGCAGTGAGATGGAAGATGGGGACGACGAGGAATCCAGACAAGTACAGGGATTCCCTAGCGAGGAGACTTATTTGATTGTTTTCAATGTTGGGACAGCAATTTTTGGGGAGCACTATACTCTGGAGAATGATAGATGGGGCCCACCATACACTGGAACATTCCAAAGGTGGACATCAGACACTGGAGCAGCATTTACAGGGCCCATTATACACTAGAGCATTAGAAATGGGGCCCATTATGTTTGGAGCATTATTTGGGCCCATAAGACAATGGAGCTTCATCCATGGGGACCAACATATACTGTAGCATTATGTGGAGCTCATCATATACTGTTTCAAACATTATATGGGACCAATGATTCTGTATGGAGAAATAGATGGGCCTCGTCATGAGATGTAAAAAGTGAGGTATTTTTCATTGTACTATACCGCTATTTCTCTGCCGTATCGGAGCATGATGAGTTGTGGTATGTGTTAAAGGGGCGCTCTTTCGCCCAGGGCACATGAAAACCTGCAGTCAGCCCTCCCCCCCCACAACTTTAGCCAAATAACCCCCATTTTTCAGTGCGTAACTTGTATTATGAAGTTAATTAAGGTTGACAAGCTTAAGTAAGAAGAATTGATGCTTTTGGCATTCAAATGGGCACTGTAGGTGTGTTTCCTGTCCTCCTCTAACTGCCGACTTTTATTCCCCATTGACTTACATTGGGTTTCGTGTTTCGGGACGACCCCGACTTTTCCCTATAATCGGACGATCTTGCTCGACCCGACTTTTGGAAAAGTCGGGTTTCACGAAACGAAACGCGACCCTAAAAAACCAAAAGTCGCTCAACTCTAATAATGACTATTCCACTTCACATCACTTGTCTTAGCTATTGGATTATTTCTGTGCTGTCTTTTGTATAAATATGTTATCCTTCAGATTTTGTATTAGTCTAGCCTGATGAAGAGACCTGCGTAGTCTTGAAAGCTTGCAATGTGTTACCATCTTTTCAGTTAGTCATCAAAAGGTATCAACCATTAAGGACTCTCAATTCTAAATAATCTTGTATTTTAATTTTAATCCAGCACTGGAGATTCTCTTTCCTTGTGGTTTGCTTCGACAACGCCGTGATTCAGGCGGCTCCGTGTGCTTGGAAGCTATGGATACATATTGAAGATCAGGTGAGCTGACTTTTTTCCCTTCCCTTTTTTCCTGTTACTTCAGTTCAATTTAACCGCATCCATTGGACATCAGTTTAGTGGACCAAAGCAGTAAAGAAGATGTGTTGACCCGTAGCCTGGGATGACACTCATAGGGCGGGAGTTGGATGGAGTGAGGAACAGAAGGATGCTGTAGCTTTACAGGGAGCGGTACACACAGGTCAGATGCTTTACCAGAGGCAGCCAAACCAGGTGGTGGATGATTTCAACTCTGGGATGAAACAGACAGAAGAAATTGTCATCATGGTGAGATTAGGCCAGGAAGAAGCTGGGAAGCAGGCTACGACGGTCCAGTCCAGTCACGTGCTGTATGAGTCAGCAAAGTAGGGAGAGCTGAGGAAGCAAGTGAAGATGAATTTGTAATCTACGATGTGCAAACTGTGGCTATATTGTGTGAAGTTTTTGTGGCCCCCCAGGAGTATGGTCGCCACAGTGGCATTACCTTCCTCCTATGGATGGTGATGTCATGCTTGGAAGCAATGAAGGATCTCTCTGTCAGGTAAATCCAGCACACAGCTCAGTTCCCACTCCAGGCCAGCAGAGGGAGCTCTGAACCAAACTGGGGGGAGGAGCTGCTCTCTGGGGCCAGAAAAGGGAAGTTAGTTCAGTTCGTGTGGAGAGAGAAAAGAGGAGCTGGAGGATTGAGCAGAATGCAAGCTCACTTCTAGCTGTAGCGCATGGTCCGGAGTCCGGTATCCGAGGTTGTATGGATGCTGATGGTCCTGCAGCAGAAACCAGAGGAACAAGAGGCTGTATGCTCTGTTCCCAGCTAAGACTTGGAGGCACAGCAGCAACTTGTGTGAGCCAGAAATAGGAGGCTACGGCTGTCTGCCATACGAGGGGAGTTCTAAAGAGAGCAAGCAAGGGGAACTTCAGTGTAACTAAGTACTGCAAGTGCCTCAGATAAGCGCTAGAACAGAGACTACACAACCCATCTGCATAGAGAGATTCCTAAGTTGCTTCCAGGCTAATCAAATCCTGTTCCATCTGTAATCTGGATCCTGGACTGCACTCACAAAGCACAGTAAAGGTAAATGAAACTGCACCCTGTTGTGTCATTTCCTTCTTCCTGTAACCCCTTCACCACTGCTACATCTCTGTGCCTAACACTGCACCCTCTTCCTCAATATCTATTACTACTGCCCTGGGACTACATCTCTACCTGTAGGGAGCTATTACAGCGTTTTTCCTACCTGCAGCTGCATCCTCAATTGAGGATTTAGAGGAAGCGCCAGTGTCATACCATATAAACATATTTTCCCAGTTGTTTGTTAATGCGGTCCCAACTTTTTTCTAATGTGTTGCTGCCATTAATTAACCCCTCTACCCCCCAAGGGTGGTTTGCATTTTAATGACCAGGTCAATTTTTACAATTCTGACCTCTGTCCCTTTATAAGGTAATACCTTTGGAACGCTTCCATGGATTCCTTTGATTCTGATATTGTTTTCTCGTGACATATTGCACTTCATGATAGTGGTAAAATTTCTTTGATATGACTTGCGTTTATTTGTTAAAAAAGGAAATTTGGCAAAAATTTAGAAAATTTCACAATTTGAACTTTGAATTTTCATGCCCTTAAAAACAGAGAACTATGTCACACAAAATAGTTAATAAATAACATTTCCCACATGTCTACTTTACATCAGCACAATTTTGGAACCAAAATTTTTTTTTTGTTAGGAAGCTATAAGGGTTAAAAGTTGACCAGCGATTTCTCATTTTTACACCATTTTTTTTTTAGGGACTTCATCACATTTGAATTCACTTTGAGGGGTCTATATGACAGAAAATACCCAAAAGTGACAACATTCTAAAAACTGCACCCCTGAAGGTGCTCCAAACCACATTCAAGAAGTTTATTAACCTTTCAGGTACATCACAGGAATTTTTGGAATGTTTAAAAAAAATGAACATTCAACTTTTTTTTCACAAAAACTTTACTTCAGATCCAATTTGCTTTATTTTACTAAGGGTAACAGGAGAAATTGGACCCCAAAAGTTGTTTTACAATTTGTGCTGACTACACTGATGCCCCATATATGCAGGTAAACCACTGTTTGGGCGCATGGAAGAGCTTGGAAGGGAAGGAGCGCCATTTGACTTTTCAATGCAAAATTGGCTGGAATTGAGATTGGACGCCATGTCACGTTTGGAGAGCCCCTGATGTGCCTAAACAGTGGAAACCCCCCACAAGTGACCCCATTTTGGAAAGTAGACCCCCAAAGGAACTTATCTAGATGTGTGGTGAATACTTTGAATCCCTAAGTGCTTTACAGAAGATTATAATGTAGAGCAGCAAAAATAAAAAAATCTTATTTTTTTCACAAAAATGATCTTTTCACCCCCCAAAATTTATATTTTCCCAAGGGTAACACAGAAATTGGACCCCAAAAGTTGTTGTGCAATTCGTCCTGAGTGTGCTGACACCCCATATGTTGGGGTAAACCACTGTTTGGGTGCATGGCAGAGCTTGCAAGGGAAGGAGCGCCGTTTGACTTTTTCAACGCAGAATTGGCTGGAATTGCGATCAGATGCATGTCACGTTTGGAGAGCTCCTGATGTGCCTAAACAGTGGAAACCCCCCCAATTCTAACTCCAACCCTAACTCAAACACACCCCTAACCCTAATCCCAACAGTAGCCATAACCCTAACCACAAACCTAACCCTAATCCCAACTTTAACCCTAAATTTAGCCTCAACCCTAACCCTAACTTTAGCCCCAACCCTAACCCTAATCCTAATGGGAAAATGGAAATACATTTTTTTAAATTTTATTATTTTTCCCTAACTAAGGGGGTGATAAAGGGGGGTTTGATTTACTATTTATAGCAGATTTTTAAGTTTGGCAGCTGACATACACTAAAAGACGCTTTGTATTGCAAAAAATAGTTTTTGCATCACCACATTTTGAGAGCTATAATTTTTCCATATTTTGGCCTACAGAGTCATATGAGGTCTTGTTTTTTTGCGTGATGAGCTTTCGCTTTTATTGGTACCATTTTTGGGCACATGACTTTTTTTATCGCGTTTTATTCCAATTTTTGGGAGGTAGAATGAACAAAAACCGGCAATTTATGAATTTCTTTTGGGTGGGTGTTTAAACCATCCCACGTGTGGTAAAATTGATAAAACAGTTTTTTTCCTGGATCAGGACGATGTCGGCGATACCTCATTTATATCTTTTTAATGTGTTGGGATTTTTATTTTATAAAAGCATTTTATAGAAAAAAATAATTAATTTTGCATCGCTTTATTCTGAGAGCTATGACTTTTTTATTTTTCTGGTGATGGAGCTATATGGTGGCTTGTTTTTTGCGGGACAAGATGACGTTTTCAGCGGTACCACGTTAATTTATATCCGTCTTTTTGATCACATGTTATTCAACTTTTTGTCCAGTGTTATGACGATAAAGCATTGTTTTTTTGCCTTGTTTTTTTAAATGGTGTTCACTAAAGGGGTTAACTAGTGGGACAGGTTTATAGGTCAGGTCATTACGGATGCGTCAATACTAAATATGTGTACTTTTATTGTTTAGATTTTTTCTATTCAAATATTGATTTAATGATAGAATAAATATTGATTTTTTATTATTATTTTGTAAAATATTTTTACAATTATTATCATTTTTTTATTTCATTCTATGTTTTATACTGTGTCCCACTATGGGACACTCATTTTGTGCAGGTTGATTGCTTATATGGCATCCAGATCTGCATGCCATATAAGTTGTCAGCGCTGCAGGGATTTGTCACTAACCTCAGAGACTTCCTGATATGCAATGCACATGACAGGAAGTCTTTGAGCACTGGTAACCCGGATGTCATCATGACAACATCGGGTTACCATGGGAGCGATCGGGACCCCACATCATGCAGCGGGGTCTCCGATCCAAAGGCAGAGGGGCTGTCACAGGGGCTATGAGAATCAGCTGACACCTGACCACGATCAGCCGCGCTCCCCCAGTGAACGCAGCTGATCGCCTTTAACGTACAATTCCATCCATGGGAATTAAGTCCCAGGACACATGGATGGAATAGTACGTCCAATGGCAGAAAGGGGTTTAAGGGAATCTGTCAGTAGGTTATTGATACATCATCTGTGAGTTTTTAAATTTAGAATGAAGCAGACCTGAGAAAGCTGGTCTCACAAACACCACAGCTAACCCCACCGACACCACCGCTAACCCCACCCACACCAAGCTGTCTGTATATAAAGTCCATAAACAGTGAGCTGCTTATCACTGTTAATCTCTTAGTGATAAATCCTTCACAGTCAATAAACAACAGCATGCACATTGACAAGTGACACATCCCTGAATTCTAGGTCTCAGCCTCTATCTCATGCTGTCTTCAGATTATATTGCAAAAACCTGCTTATCTACTCCCTTTAAATTAGTTAATTTTTTCAATAGATGTGGGAAAATGTCTAACGTTCACTTTATGATCTATGTTCTGCTGTGAATAAAATATAGCTGTAAGAAATTTCCAAATCATTCCATTCTTGTTTTATTTAACATTTTTTCACAGCGTCCCAACTATTTTGGAACTGAGGTTATATTTTTTTATTGTTTTTACATAAGACTCCAGGAAAGCCAATGCATACTTATAGTTCCCCAGCAGTTTTGTGACAAAAGCCTCTTATGTCGTATGTTCTATTACATGGTCCATATGGTGTGCAATTGGCCTCTTCTAGGGCTCGGTCTAGTAGAATCACTGAAGTGTAGAATAATGTTTTGACATCGGTAACTTCCCAAGACATAGCCTTGCTCACAAGTTAATGAAACAAATAATGGGACTTCTGAAAGGGTCTTTCTATAGGGTCACATTTTTCATTATTGTAGAGCCGTGAGTATGAGATGTATGAAGTAGACGTGAAGCGTGTGGTCATAAGAAAATTCACAGAACCAGAAAAGGCTTGGAATAGATGTGACGAGGGGTTGGCTGAGAATGATGGGAGAAGTAGGTCAGCAGGAGCTAAAGTGTGCATTGTTGCCTTCACCTGGTTTTACAATGGAAATACTTTTTTGCTGCCTAATTTATTTTCTCCACACAAATTCATGTGCAAATACTTAATCATTCATGACAGCTTCTTAGTAAATGGGATCTGCATTCGGGGGGTTGTGATGTAAGTAATAAGTGTCAGCATGGATCAGAGCTTAAGCTAGTGACAGGGAGCAGAAAAGGACGAGGCATGAGGCTTTTCTTATTTTTCATGTACCACTGCCCAAATGTAGTTAAGGGAATGTGATTACCCACTGAAAGGTTCATTTATCCAAATTATAAAGCATTATAAAATAAAGGTGCCGCACGTCATGCAGATGAGAATACCGAAGTTACTCATCATGTGAAGGGCACAGCGTCAACAGCGTTTTATTCAGAAAATGTACGTCTTCAAGGACTTGACTGTGTAGGTATACTCATAGCCTAAAGTTTTGAGACTGACAAATTTTGGTTTCACATTGTCTTTAGATCTTTTTGTCAGATGTTTCTGTGATTACTGAAGTACAATTGTAACGATTTCATAAGGTAGTAAAGTTTATGCAAAAACTCAATGGATCTGATTCATCAAGAGAGGTGCCGGTCTTGATGAGGGGCGGGCTGGATTCAGACCCTCCCGAATGAGCAACGGTCACCATGCCCATATCCCATTTGGTGGAGCTGAGAGAAACTAGCGTTAAAACTTCAGAAGTCACAAAAATTAGGTAGAGCTTCAAGGTATACCTACATTTTGAAATTTTTCAAACTTTTACACCAGAATTCTATCTTAAAAGCTTTGATGCATCTGGTCCAATATTTTTAGTGCTGACTCTTAATTTTCAAGACTTCTTCAATTTCCCCTCAAGTGCTTGATATCAGTTTCAGGCCGGGATCACACACAGCGAGATACGGCCGAGTCTCGCAGGTTAAAACCAAGCTCTGGCGCAGGCACTCCGGAGCGGAGCGTCCAGCTGCACAGCAATACATGGAGCTGCACGCTCCGCTCCGGAGTGCCGGTGCCAGAGCTTGGTTTTAACCTGAGAGACTCGGCCGTATCTCGCTGTAGTGTGACTCCGGCCTCAGGGTCAAATACTGACTGATGACAACCCATTCTTGTCTAATCACTGTTTAGTGTTTATCACAATGACTATGTGTTTTTGCCCACCTGCTTTTTAAGCATTGACCACAGAATTTCAATGGGAATGAGATCTGGGTAGTTTCTTGGTCATGGACCTAAAATTTCAAGGTTTTGTTCACTGAGCAACATAGTTGTCACTTTTGTCTTGCGATATGGTTCTTCATCTTCCTGGAAAAAAAACATTGTTCATCATCACCAGATTGCTCCTGAATGGTAAGTAGAAGTTACTTCTGGAGGATATTTAGATACCATAATTTATTCATGGCAGTGTTCTTAGGCAAAACTGTGAATGAGCCCACTACCATGGTGAAAATCCCCTATATGTGAATGGTCTCCAGATCGTATATTGTTGGCATGACACAGGATTCATGGCAGTGCTCAAATTTTCTTCTCCATACAATCATTCTTCCAGATGTCCTTAAAGGGAACCTGTCAGCAGGATTGTGCACAGTAACCTACAGACAGTGTCAGGTTGGCACCGTTATACTGATTACAATGATACCTTGGTTGATCAAATCAGTCATGTGGTTGTTGTTAAATTTTTATTTTCAGTTTTCAGTTAATGATATGCCGATCGCTGATAGATACAACTGCGCAGGCGACGCCATCTTAGGCTGGTTTCACACATGAGTTGGGCAGAGCTGCGGAGTTCTGCGTACTTCCTCTGTTAAGCCCCGCCCACTGCCGTACCTCTTTCATTCAGCACCGCCTACGTCTGCCTGCATCCTGCGTACCTATCTTTAACATTGGTTATGCAGGCCATGCAAATGTATGCGGATGCCTCCGCTTGCGTCACTTTGACGCTGGGCCACCCGCAACAAAATGCAACATGCAAATATAATATTCAGTATGTAAAATTGGGGGCAGGTCACTGAGGGATCAGGGACCTGTCGGAAGTCATACAGATGAATACCTAAGCAAAGCATCACAGGCCGCCCCCCAAAGCATGAGCTTATCATTTACTCAAAGCTGAAAATGAAGATTAAACAAGACGGATTTCATCAACCAAGGTATCATTGTAATCAGTATTATGGTACCGACCTGACACTGTCAGTAGGTCGCTGTGCACAATCCTGCTGACAGGTTCCCTTTAAACAGTCTGAATGGGGGTTAATCTGAGAAAATAAGTTTATCCCAGTCTTCTGCCGTCCTACCCCGGTACTTCCTAACAGAATGTCAGCCTGTCAATGATTTCAATCATCAGCCACCTCTTTTGATGCAAACAATCTACTCTTATATTTCACTCAACATGACAGCTGTCTTGTCCTCATTAATACTTTTTCCTAAACTAAAGAGATCACTGAAATGATTGAAACCGGTCATTTTGTGGCAGGGCTGAAGTTTATTGGAAATGGGGGGTTTTAAGTTAATTTTCATGACAAGGAAATACTTTTCAATTTTTTGAAAGTCATGCTATTATTCTTCATAACAATCGAGAATTAATGCAAACTTCCACTATAAAATATGAAGCAGCCAAAATTTTGTCAGTCTCAAAAAGTTTGGTCAGAACTGTAGTGTAATGTATTTCTGCGGTAGAGTCATAACTGTCCACCATGTCGGAGGTGTGAAATATAAGCTCCCATTACCTGAGTTATTGGCTTACGTTTTATAGAAGAGGATGACAAGGAAAAAACAAATAGTTCTGCTAGATGGGTCGTCCCACAATTGCACAGGGTAGGTAGTGATATCTCGCTGATCACTTGGGATTCCTAACTTTAGAACAACCTCAGATCATAACAACAGTTGTACCATGTCCCCTATACTGCCGCTCAATTCATTTTTGTATGGGACTATCGAAGATCGGTGAGTAGGATTAACCAACAATCCCAAGGACATTAAATGCAGTTGCGGTGCACATGCTTGACAATGGCTCAGTTCAAACATGGGGCCCTGGACCTCTAGGGTGAGCAGGTGGGAATATGCTCTCCATGCTTAGGGTAGCTCTGATCACCTTCGCTTTAGTTGCATCACAGTAAGGCAGATGCATCCACGCTGTGCACGGCAGTGTCTGCTAATGACATGCCTCTGCTATCAGCCTCAGAGGAGCTTGTGGGCCTTGTCTGATCTGTGCTGTAGCAGAAGAGGTTTGGCGCTGTTGAGAGCTGCCGGTGTGCTGCCGTTTGGTTAAAAGGATGTATGGGACAGTTGGTGACATTCTGGATCTTAGGGCAGGGAGTCATTTCTGCAAGTAATCATTGACATTCCTTCAAGAGGGCATGTCATTGTAATCTGAGGGGAAGTTATTACTGCAAGGGGCCATGTGATTATAATCTAAGGGGATATTTATTATACGTCAATTGGGGGGATTACGGCAAGGAGCTATGTGGTAACAAACATAAGCAGGCTAAGACTTGGGTCTCATGTAATATTCTGTATTTTCTGAGGTGTGGCTGCCACAATCCGATTCAAGACGCAGGATCTTTTCAATGTATCGTTAGAAATTAATAATATGAAAGCTAATTGCTTGCTTAACGTTAATGGCTGCATGATTTTACAGAAACTGTGCAGCTGTTAGCAATAAGTAAAGCATCTGAGATTCATTTCTAATGATACAGGAGAACAAAGTTGATTATTCTGAAATGACTTCTTAGCAGCCGCACCTCGGATGCACCAAGTGCTACATAAGACCCCAGCCTCAGGAGGGGCTGACACTTATGGGCCAGTGCTTTGCACTTGCCCCCATAGAATATATGTTGGCAACAGGCCTGTACTGGTTCCAGTGGGTGGACCTTGGCAACCAACAATTCATCATTTACAATGTGGATAGGAGATAAGTTGCAGTTGTCGGAGAACCACTTTAAAATTGAGGCTCAGGGGTCACATATTAAACATTAAAATAGAAAGCTCATAAAACCCTATTTTCCTCTTTTTTTCCCTTTCTTATGCCTAAAGTTATAGCTTTTTTATTTTTACCATGGATATAGCTCTATGATGGCTTTTTTAAAGGCAATCTGTCACCCCATTTTTCAAGTATCAGCGGCCGGCACCGCCATCAGGGGCTTATCTACAGTATTCTGTAATGCTATAGATAAGCCCCCGATGTAATCTGAAAGAGAAGAAAAATGAGTTATATTATACTCACCCAGGGGCGGTCCGGGTCCGGTTTTGGCCGATGGGTGTCGTGGTCCAGTCCGGCGCCTCTCATCTTCTGATGGTGATGTCCTCTTCTTTGCTACCTGTTGTGGCTCCTGTGCAGGCTCACTGCTCTGCCCTGTTGAGGGCAGAGCAGAGTCCTGCAATGCGCAGGCGCCGGGAAAGGTCCGGCGCCTGCACACTGCAGTATTCTGCTCTGTCCTCAACAGGGCAGAGCAGTGGGCCTGCGCAGGAGCCACGACAGGTAGCAAAGAAGAGGACGTCACCGTTAGAAGATGGCAGGCGCCAGACCGCAACACCCATTGGACCAAGACCGGACCGCCCCCCCCAGTGAGTATAATCTAACTCATTTTTCTTATCTTTCAGGTTTCATCAGTGGCTTAGCTACAGCATTACAGAATGTTGTAGATAAGCCCATGATGGCGGTGCCGGCAGCTGATACTCAAAAAATGGGGTGACAGATTCCCTTTAATTTTATCATTTATTGTATTGAAAAATTAACACAGTTTTGCCATTGTCAATTTTGAAGGAGTTTTCTTCATACGGCTTTCATAATGCATTAACACTCCTACGCCCGCGCCACACACCCAAAATAAATCATAGTAGTATGTGCTATATTGTGAAGGGGTACAAATAGCATAATTGGGAAACCCTGATTTCATTGATGAGAGTCATTTATTTGAGGCATAAATGCCAACATTTCTAGGGATGTTTAAGCCATATCCCAAACCTGGCCTTACCCTTCAGGAAGTAATGAAGCCCTCTTATGAAAACCTCTACTTCATTCATGGTTTACTTAAACCTCACCCCTTTGAGCCCAAGTCCCAGTAAGTCCATGACAGTTGGCCAGGATACCTGATGAAGGCTGGTTAAGCGAAACGTGTTGTGTTTTAACATTGCATTTTAATAAATCATATTAATGAATCCTGGAAGCACATAATAGAAGCACCTCTCTCTTGTTTTTTCTTCTACAAATACACATGTAACATTTGAACTTTTTGAAAGAGCCTGCACGGTATATCAAGGTGGCAGCAGACCGGTATCAAGTAATCAAGTATTAATATGGAATATCCTAGAGTTGTGTCTGTATGCACAACCCCATAAGGTGAGCAAAATTCTCAACCCCAATAAGTTGATTACCTGGTGACGTTTTTTTAGATTGGTATAGTTCCCTTTACTGATACATTTGCATTATTGAATGTAATTTATTTGAGGACTGGGCTGTCTCCTATAGGTGAGGCACTCTGCTGTTTTATTATTCATGCATTTAGTTTTTAATTACTAATAAAAGTTCATTTTTATTCAAACGGATCTCTTCCCCATGTTGATTTCTTCACTGGGGTTTGTGGATTTCGTGTGCTACTATGTTAGTCAGAAAAAACTATACAGGTATCTATACTAAATTCTTTTTTTTTTAATAAAAATGTGTTTACATTTTAGAAACTGCGGTAACCTTTGTAATATCGTTATATAAGTTTTATTTAATCAACCCATAAAAGCAATGTCCCCAGTACTAAGTGTGTCCTCCACATAGGGTGGTCTTCTGCTGACCTTTGGGCTCATTGTTGCGCCAGAGCCTGCCACCAAGGAATGATACACTAGTACACTAGGAAAATTTTAGTTTATGCCAATTATTATATTAGTCAATAGACCCGAAAAGTTTTCATGACATCATAACTTCAGGAGTTTCACTTTATTGTGACTATGTTCTCTACTATAATATTGGTAATGTAATTGATGTAGTAATATAATATCTGTATTTGTCCTACCACCCATATAATGCACAGGAAAAAGGGTGTGTCCCCTTAAAATGATTACAATGTCTGGATTACAAGTGACACTTTTTCGGGACGTATGTTCTTAAATTTCCAAACTCATGATTCATTATTTTCAGTAACAAAATGTTAAGTCTAAGCACAATCTGCGCTGATGCTGCAGCCATTGCTTCTTTTTTACATGACCTGATTTTTCCACTAGAGGGGGCGATGCTATGTAGAGCGGATGCAAGTCGCCAACGCTTCTTTCTTCTTTCCTAAATTTATATGGAGAGTTCTGAAGACATTTGGGATTTGCTGATCATGTAGCATTACAGTAACTCTGACGTACAATATCTCCTTAACTAGGACTTCTGCATATCAAGCAATAGGATAGAGAGATAGAGAGACAATAGAGAGACAGAGACAGAGATTATAGAGAGATAATAGAGAGATAGATAGATAAATAGATGATAGAGAGATAGATAGAGAGATGGATGGATAGATAATAGATGGCTAGATAGATATACAAAAAAAATCTGACCAGAACATTCCAAGTGTGAATAGGTGCAAGCTGTAATGACTGCAAAACATATATAAAGAAAGCACAGCAGCACCCTGTGAATGCCAAGACATATAATGTCAATGGAAATAAAAACTTCCAAAAGCTCTGTCCCTCAGCAAGATGTACTTACAAAAGTGAAGGTCATGCGCTAAGAACCTTCGTTTTGGTAAGTACATCTTGCTGAGGGACAGAGCTTTTGGAAGTTTTTATTTCCATTGACATTATATGTCTTGGCATTCACAGGGTGCTGCTGTGCTTTCTTTATTTAGATAGATAGATAATAGAAGGATATATAGATAGAAGGATAGATAATAGATAGAGAGATAGTTAGATAGCTAGATAGATGATATATAGATAGATAGATAGATAGATAGATAGATAGATAGATGGATATGAGATATATAGATATTTAAGACAGAAAAGATGGATAATAGATGGATGGATTGAAGGATAGATAGATAGATAGATAGATAGATAGATATGGGATAGATAGAAGGATAAATAGATACATAATAGATAGATGATAGATAGACAATCTGTAGCCAATTCAAGCTGAAAAATTGTAATTGTAGCCAGATTAAATCACCTGTAAATGAAAACCTTATGCCACTTAAGAAATGGAAAATTCATAGGTGACCACTAGGGTGACCGCAAAAAATCGATGTCGGAATTTTGCCCGTCTGGACCCCACAAAACGATTCCCCTTTCCAGATATTGAGAGAGCCAAAATTTGAGCTCGATCAAACGACGTTAACCCGTGCCGCTCGTCGCTCAAAGTTTGAAAAAATCCAAATTGAGGTATTTTAAGATTTAGGTATTTTGCATAGTCTGTTAGACTATAAAGAATGTGACAACAACATTGCAGAAATAGCCCTGACCAAATTCTCGAACCATTTGTGGTATTTGAATGCAGAGTTGGTGGGATTATCGTTTTTTGATCCCACCATTACAGACAATGAAAAGTTGTTAATGGCTAATAAATTGCTCAGTAGCACAGATGAACCATCAGAGCATGCTAGGGTTGTAAATCCAAAAGTTAGGAAAGAAAAATTAAAAGAGGTAGGAAGTAACCGACTTTAACGACCTTCTGACAAAAGATGAAGAACAAAAGCAATATGTCCTGCAAGTTGTAAGCAAATGCCGAGCATTATATTCTGACGTTTCAAAAACTACTTTAACAAAAGCTCTAGAATAGATTAGATAACTATGTAAAATTATCAACTCATGTAGGTTAGCGTGCTCTGATGGTTCATCTGATGTCTGATGTCATCATCCAAGACCTTTTCAGGCTGGTTCTGGTGGCTGCAGGCTGCCTGAGTATTCAGGAAGTAGCTCACGCTCCTACCACATACTGCCATGAGCTAAGCTTCATTTTTCTTTACGAATCAGTTGCAGTGATGAAGGTATGGAGAAGTGTACAGCAGGTTCTATCACTTCCGTGACACTTCTGTCACAGCCACCCCACAGCTTCTATCACCACCGCCTGTTTCACTGAAACAAGACGTCATCAGGGACAGTGATGGAAGCAGTGTGACCAACAGCAGCACTGCTCTCTGATGATAATTCAGGGCGGTAACTGAAAACATGGTGTGATCATTAATTTCGGACTAAGTGAATGATGATGTCCTGTTCCGTGGAGGTGAATGACTGCAGGGTCATGCTTCTGTGACATTACATTTGAGACTCCCCTCAAACCAAATGTCACAGAAGATAAAGTAAAAAAAAATACATATAGGGATTAGCAGTATAGGGAGAATGGTAGGGAATCTTATAATAAAGCAAATTACAAAACTATTTAGGGCTTAAAAAAAAAAATATATATATATATATATATATATGTATATATACACACACACACACAAGAGAGAGAGCATTTTATGTACCGCGCAACCCATTATAACTCTGCGCTGCTAAACTCAGATTCGAAGATTCCTAATTACTAACTCATGTCAGCTGTCCTTGGAGTAGTCTCCACTTTCATCTCTGAAAACCAACTGTGCTCCTCTTATCCTGGTGTAGTTCACACCCGCAACCCTGTTGAATCAAGACACTTGGTATAGTAACTAACTCATCTCAGTGATTCTTGGTGAAGTCCGCACCTTAAAATAAAGATACAGCTCTGGCAAAAATTAAGAGACCACCGCATAATTTTCAGTTTGTCTGATTTTTCTCTTTATAGGTATATTTTTGAGTAAAATGTAAATTGTTCTTTTAGTCTATAAACTACTGACAACTGACAACATGTCATCGAAATGCCAAGCAATAAATTTTGAATTTTTTTTCTAGAAATGAAAAATGGTCAAAATTAAATAAAAGAACCAGTGCTTTCAGACCTCAAATAATGCTAAGAAAACAAGTTGATAATCATTTAGAAACAACAATACTAATGTTTTAACTCAGGAAGAGTTCAGAAATCAATATTTTGTGGAATAACCATGATTGTTAATCACTGCTTTCATGCGTCTTGACATGCTTTCCACTAGTCTTTCACACTGCCCCTGGCGCAAAAATTAAAGCAGTTCTTTGTTTGATGGCTTGTGACTAGAGTTGAGCGACTTTTGGTTTTTTAGGGTCGCGTTTCGTTTCGTGAAACCCGACTTTTCCAAAAGTCGGGTCGAGCAAGATCGTCCGATTATAGGGAAAAGTCGGGGTCGTCCCGAAACACGAAACCCAATGTAAGTCAATGGGGAATAAAAGTCGGCAGTGAGAGGAGGACAGGAAACACACCTACAGTGCCCATTTGAATGCCAAAAGCATCAATTCTTCTTACTTAAGCTTGTCAACCTTAATTAACTTCATAATACAAGTTACGCACTGAAAAATGGGGGTTATTTGGCTAAAGTTGTGGGGGGGAGGGCTGGCTGCAGGTTTTCATGTGCCCTGGGCGAAAGAGCGCCCCTTTAACACATACCACAACTCATCATGCTCCGATACGGCAGAGAAATAGCGGTATAGTACAATGAAAAATACCTCACTTTTTACATCTCATGACGAGGCCCATCTATTTCTCCATACAGAATCATTGGTCCCATATAATGTTTGAAACAGTATATGATGAGCTCCACATAATGCTACATTATATGTTGGTCCCCATGGATAAAGCTCCACTGTCTTATGGGCCCAAATAATGCTCCAAACATAATGGGCCCCATTTCTAATGCTCTAGTGTATAATGGGCCCTGTAAATGCTGCTCCAGTGTCTGATGTCCACCTTTGGAATGTTCCAGTGTATGGTGGGCCCCATCTATCATTCTCCAGAGTATAGTGCTCCCCAAAAATTGCTGTCCCAACATTGAAAACAATCAAATAAGTCTCCTCGCTAGGGAATCCCTGTACTTGTCTGGATTCCTCGTCGTCCCCATCTTCCATCTCACTGCACAGTATTTCAACTTTGCAAGTGCTGTGATCCTGGGAAAGCAGGGGGGGCCCACTCGTTGGCGACGGCACTGGCACAGGGCCCCTGATAGTACGGTGGTGTGTCTGATGGCGGGTGGGCCGAACCTGCACTTTCATCTGCAGCTTCCTCTTTGTCACCGTGTAAGATGGAACTGTATATGGGAAGGGTAACCTGAGTTTCATCAGGGTCAGATTCAGGTCGTGTAGCGTGCGAGGGGAATGTAGTGGTCTGGGTCAATGTACCAGCAGATTCATCGAGCAGTGGCTGGGCATCAGTGCACTTGTGTCGCCCCCAGGAGTACGGTCGCCACAGTGAGATTACCTTCTTCCTAGGGAGTGTGATGTCATGCTTGGGAGCAACGAAGGATCTCTCTAGCAGGTTATCTGATTGGGCGGCGTTATTCCCACGAGTCATGACCCTCCAAACAGCGTTCATGAAGGCAAAGTGTTTGTTTTACGTGGGCAGTATGGTTGCAAAGCTGAACCTTAAAGGAATGTCCAGAAGGGCACCACCAGGAGTGGAGCCTATGGTTAAATTCGACTCCACCTGGGAAAAATCAACAATGCCAGCTACAGAACAGATGCACACATTGCAAGCTTAATTCCGTTAACGAACGAGACTCCGTCATGCCCCGCGGTCCGAGTCCGGCTTACTAGAGGGACACGTGAGGCTCTGGCACATGAGATTGGCCAATAACTGGTGTGTCATGCCCTTACATGTCCGTGGCTGCATGTGCGCTACACTGAAAAGGCCAGCGTTTGTCGCTTACAGGTGCAGATAACCCGCTGAACAACGTTAGTGATGGGGACCACTGATTACAATTATTACCCGCGAACAATGATTTCCCAGTAAGTGCAGGTCAACTGCAGTTCCGGAATTAGGCCTAACCGTCATTCCTGAAAAAATGAAAAACTTACGTGTGCAAACCACAGGTGCTGTAGCTTGCTTAACAGCTCGCCAGCCGTTCTCACGCCCAGTATGGATTACACGTGATTGCACAAAGGTGAGAAAGGGTACCGTATCCCCAGATAACATGTATGGATAGCGTACACATTCAAAATATATGTCTATACATCAGGAGGCAGGCTCAGACGGTGTTAGGCCCAGTATGGATTGCACGTGATTGCACAAAGGTTAGAAAGGGTACCTTTTCCCTGGATAACATGTATGGATAGCGTACACATTCAAAATATATGTCTCAGGAGGCAGGCTCAGACGGTGTTAGGCCCAGTATGGATTGCACGTGATTGCACAAAGGTTAGAAAGGGTACCGTTTCCCCGGATAACATGTATGGATAGCGTACACAATCAAAATATATGTCTCAGGAGGCAGGCTCAGACGGTGTTAGGCCCAGTATGGATTGCACGTGATTGCACAAAGGTTAGAAAGGGTACCGTATCCCCGGATAACATGTATGGATAGCGTACACATTCAAAATATATGTCTCAGGAGGCAGGCTCAGACGGTGTCAGGCCCAGTATGGATTGCACGTGATTGCACAAAGGTTAGAAAGGGTACCGTTTCCCCGGATAACATGTATGGATAGCGTACACATTCAAAATATATGTCTCAGGAGGCAGGCTCAGACGGTGTTAGGCCCAGTATGGATTGCACGTGATTGCACAAAGGTTAGAAAGGGTACCGTATCCCCGGATAACATGTATGGATAGCGTACACATTCAAAATAAATGTCTCAGGAGGCAGGCTCAGACGGTGTTAGGCCCAGTATGGATTGCACGTGATTGCACAAAGGTTAGAAAGGGTACCGTTTCCCCGGATAACATGTATGGATAGCGTACACATTCAAAATATATGTCTCAGGAGGCAGGCTCAGACGGTGTTAGGCCCAGTATGGATTGCACATGATTGCACAAAGGTTAGAAAGGGTACCGTTTCCCCGGATAACATGTATGGATAGAGTACACATTCAAAATATATGTCTATACATCAGGAGGCAGGCTCAAACGGTGTCAGGCACAGTATGGATTTGACGGCCCAGACTACACAGCAGAGGAGCAGGGAGAGGTAAAGATTGCAAATGCTGGGGCCCTGCCCAAGCAAGGGGGGCCCACTCATGGGCGTCGGTACTGGCACTGGGCCCCTCATAGTACGGCGGTGTGTCTGAAGGCGGGTGTGCACCACCACCGTCAGAGACACTTGATTGCACTATGAAGGACCCTGTACCAGTGCCCGTGCCCAAGAGTCGGCCTACCCACCTGTCCAGGGCAACGGCACTCGCACGGTGTCGTGCGCTAGGTGGTGACCCCGGCCATGGGGGGGGGAGGCAGCACAGTTAGGGAGTTTTAGAAAGTGGCATATGTTGATCTTGGACATTCAGCTGATGCAAAAGGTGAAATAGGTCAAGTCCCAGGAAGAGGTGGACCAAAGCAAGCCATTTTTCTGTCACCCTATGTGTCATCAGAGGAAGGTGGGACAAAATCCTTGGAAACCCATGCGTGGTTCATTTTAATGAAGGTTAGATCATCCATATTTTGGGTTGATAGACGGGTCCATTTTTCTGTCAGGATTGATCCAGCTGCACTGAAGACTCTTTCCGATAGCACACTTGCAGCTGGGCAAGCGAGCTCCTATAAGGCATATTGTGCCAATTCAGGCCAGGTGTCCAGTTTAGCGGCCCAATAGTCAAAGGGGAATGACCTGTGTGGGAGAACATCGATATGGGAGGAAAAGTAATTTGTAACCATAGTTGACAACTGCTGTCTCCTGTCACTTTCCATCGATGCAGTATTACCAGTTTTGTGAGCGGTACTTGAAAAATCAGTCCACAACATTGTCATGAAACCCCTGTCTCCAACGCCACTTCTGCTGTGTGCACCACGAACACCTCTGCCAAGCTGCCCCCGGCCCGTACGGCTCGTGTGAGAACCATCACCGCTGCTGTGTGCTGGGAATGCCTCAAGCAACCGATTTACCAGAGTTGCTTGTTTATTAGCCAATATTAGGTCAAGGTTCTCCTGTGGCATGATGTTTTGTAATTTGCCTTTATAGCGTGGATCCGTTCATCATTTTGGCAATGCGTGGGTCCCTTTTTAGGATCTGCAAGGCATAATCTGACATGTGGGCCAATGTTCCCGGTGTCAATGATGCACTGCGAGTGCTGGTTGGAGGAGCACTTTCTGGCAAATCCACATCCCTCCAGTCACGCACAAACCCTGTACCAGACCTTGCCACGCCAACATTTTCACTTGCCCCACGAGATGCATCCTCCTCCCCTAAGTAATCATCCCCATCATCCTCCTCCTCCTCCTCTTCTTCCTCCACCTCGTCCAGGAGAGGTCCCTGAGCAGACAATGGCTGAATGTCATCAAGGATTCCCTCCTCCTCTTCCTCCTCATCAACATTGGCTGCAGACGCCTGCTCCTTAAGGTGCGTCAAAGTTTGCATGAGCAGACGCATAAGTGGGATGCTCATGCTTAGGATGGCGTCGTCTGCGCTTACCAGCCGTGTGCATTCCTCAAAACACTGAAGGACTTTAGAGATGGTCTTTCAGCTTCGACCACTGCACACCTGTCAACTCCATGTCTGCTCTCAAAGTGCCTGGCCGTGTATCCTCCCACAAATGCATTATGGCCTGCCTCTGCTCGCACAGCCACTCCACCATGTGCAGGGTGGAGTTCCACCTTGTTGCAATGTCGATAATGAGGCGGTGGTTGGGAAGGTGGAGCAATCGCTGCAGCTTCTGCATACGAACGGAGTGTACAGGCGACCGGCGGATGTGCGCGCACAGTCTTCGCACCTTCTGGAGCAGGGCTGTTAACTCCGGATAATTTTTGAGGAAGCACTGCACCACCAGGTTCAAGGTATGAGCCAAGCAAGGTATATGGCTGAGTTTTGAAAGGGCTATGGCTGCCACAAAATTAAGGCCGTTATCACTAACTACCTTGCCTGCCTCAAGATGTACACTGCCCAGCCATGACTCAGTTTGTCGCTTCAAGTACTCGGCCAGCACCTCGGCGGTGTGTCTGTTGCCCAAACACATCATCTGCAACACAGCCTGCTGACGCTTTCCACTAGCTGCTCGATAGGGGGACACATCGTGTGCAACAGTGGCAGCTGCAGATGGAGTGCTCGTACGACTGCGCTCTGTGGACGAGCTTTCGCTTCTGGAGGAGGAGGAGGGTCGAACGCCTACAGCCAACTGTTTCCTATACCGTGGGCTAGGCAGCACTGTCCCACCACCGCTGTCCCCTGTGGACCCTGCATACACCACATTATCCCAGTGCACAGTGATGGACACGTAACGGCCCTGGCCATGCCGACTGGACCATGCATCAGTTGTGAGGTGCACCTTTCCGCTCACTGACTGCTTGAGTGCATGGACAAGGCGGTCTTTCACATGATGGTGGAGGGCTGGGATGGCTTTGCGAGAGAAGAAGTGGCGACTGGGTAGGTCATAGCGTGGTACTGCATAGGCCATGAGTTCGCGGAAAGCTGTGCTTTCCACCAACCGAAAGGGCATCATCTCAAACGAGATTAGTTTGGCAATGTGGGCGTTCAAACCCAGTGTACGCGGATGAGAGACTGAGTACTTTCTTGACCTACTCATAGTGTCTGAGAGGGTGAGCTGGACTTGAGAGCTGCATATGGTGGAAGTAGCGGTGGACAGGGCGGACTGAGAGAGGGTTGATGATGGTGATGGAGTTGGTGTTCTTTCTGATGGCCTAGAATCAGTCTTTCGTTGATATAACAGTGGGATTCCCTGACTGCTGTGGCCTTGCAACGACACCTCAACATTTGCTGCTGTGCTAACCGGTGGGCTTACAGTGGGGGAAACAATGTAGCGTTGCTGACTACCTTCGTTGTGATCAGTTGCACATGTGGCACTTGAGGTTTGGTGTTGTGTCCACGCTTGCAAGTGCATGCTGGTTAAATGTCTAAGCATGCAACTGGTATTCAAATTTTTCAGATTTTTCCCTCGGCTAAAGGTCTTTGCGCACTTCTTACAGATAACCTTGGCCTGATCATGAGGATTTTGGTCAAAAAAGTGCCACACTGCACTCTTCCTACTTTGGCAGACATTTTGCGGCCTAGCACGCTGTGATCTTTTGACCCTCTGGACAAGCTGTCCAGCAACTCTTTTGATGTTTGGAACCTGTCTTTGGAGTGCTCCGGGCCTGCCAGATAACAGCTGTTGCGATGTCGATGTCTGCTGTGGATGCTCCTCATCTGAGCTATTGGAAGCAGCACCCTCTTCCCCCAATGGATGCCAATCTGGGTCAACAACTGGGTCATCCATCACCTCCTCTTCTATGTCATGTGCACCTTCCTCTGTGTCACCGTGTATGGTGGTATAGTGTGCGGGAAGAGGCACCTGAGTCTCATCAGGGTCAGAATCTGGCTCTGTACACTGCGAGGACAATGTAGTGCTCTGAGTGAATGTACCAGCAGAATCATCCATCAGCGGCTGTGCATCAGTGCACTCCATGTCAGATTCATCTTGGCCTGGGTAATTCACCATTTGACTTGATAATCCAGGCATGGTATGTGAAAACAGCTCCATGGAGTAATTAGTAGTATGGCCTGCGTCATCCTTCAATCTTGGTTGGGGTGAAGGACACAAGGAAAGGTGTGGTTCATGAACATGAGCCTCCAATGACGACTCAGTGCTTTTACTTTTTACAACTGAAGAAGAGGAGGCGATAGAGCTGGAGGCTGAATCAGCAATGTAAGACAAAACTTTTTCCTGATGCTCTGGCTTTAAAAGCGGTTTGCCAACTCCAAGAAAACTAAGCGTTCGAGGCCTTATGTAGCCAGACGATGACGCAGGCTCAACACCTCCTGCATTCAGTCCTATTTTGCTCTTGCCACTACCATCAGATCCACCACCAACACCATCATTACCAGCTGCCAACCCCCGCCCAATTCCATGGCCTCTTCCACCAGCCTTCCTCATTTTTGGTAGAAATGTAGACAAAATCAAACAAACTATATAGTAATGTAAAACAAGGACAGGGGAGATTTTGAATTTCTGCAGACACTTGTGGACACTGGACACTTTTGGATTGTGTGAGGCCCACTGATATCTGAGCGCTATGTCACAGGCTCGATGGCACAGCTGTGACCAAAGTGACTAGAGGATAAGGGAGATTTTGAATTTCTGCAGACACTTGTGGACACTGGACACTTTTGGATTGTGTGAGGCCCACTGAATATCTGAGCGCTATGTCACAGGCTCGATGGCACAGCTGTGACCAAAGTGACTAGAGGATAAGTGAGATTTTGAATTTCTGCAGACACTTGTGGACACTGGACACTTTTGGATTGTGTGAGCCCACTGAATATCTGAGCGCTATGTCACAGGCTCGATGGCACAGCTGTGACCAAAGTGACTAGAGGATAACGGAGATTTTGAATTTCTGCAGACACTTGTGGACACTGGACACTATTGGATTGTGTGAGCCCACTGAATATCTGAGCGCTATGTCATAGGCTCGATGGCACAGCTGTGACCAAAGTGACTAGAGGATAATGGAGATTTTGAATTTCTGCAGACACTTGTGGACACTGGACACTTTTGGATTGTGTGAGGCCCACTGAATATCACAGCGCTATGTCACAGGCAGAAATTGGCTAGTGTATCACAAACTACAAGGTGTATGTAGAATTGGGCAGAATAGGAATCTCCCTAGAGTGCAGGTCTGTAAGAACGGAACATGTCCTCGACTTATTCTCACAGAGTGACACAGATAGCTTCACTGTGGCTGTGATAACAGCTGTTACACGGTACTGTGTGAGGAGCGTACACCGCTGTATGGTGTGAAAAAATGCACGCTCAGTACCTCAGCAGGACAAAAAAAAAAATTGGGATTGCTTTTAAAAAAGCAGTTTGCAGCTCAGTACCTCAGCAGGACAAAAAAAAAAAAATTGGGATTGCTTTTAAAAAAGCAGTTTGCAGAGCAGTGGGTAAACCACAATGCAGCTGTCAGGAAGCCTTAGAAGGCAGCCCAACAACCAACACCACTGATACACCACAATATAGCCTCCCCTTGCACTGCACACACAGTGACTGGTGTGTTGTACAGGCACAATCGCTAGCAGCAGAAGCAGTTTTTTTTTCTTCTTCCCTGCCTAACGCTCTCCCTACAGAATCAGCAGCAACCTCTCCCTATGCTAAGATCGGCAGAAGTAAGAAGGCGGTCGGCGTGCACGCCCTTTTATACCCCCTGTGACGCCCACCAAAGCAAGCCAATCACTTGCATGCCCTTCTGAAAGATGGTGGTGACCCGTGCCTATGTCATCACGTTGCCCACAGTGTCCGTGGATCCTGATTGGCTGAAAAAGAGCGCAAAACAAACTTTTGAAACGCGACTTTGGAGCGTAAGTCGCCGACCTCATGGCCGACCTCATCCTAGGGTCGGGTTTCGTTTCATGAAACCCGACTTTGCCAAAAGTCGGCGACTTTTGAAATTTTTCGACCCGTTTCGCTCAACTCTTCCCGGGTAGGATTTCCTAGTGAAATTTTAACGGATCAAGGCACTCAGTTCATGTCAGATCTGGTCCAGTCCCTATGGCATACTTGTGGTGTTCGAGCCATCCGCACCACCCCATACCACCCGAAGACCAATGGACTATGTGAACGCTTTACTGGAACCCTAAAAAATATGCTGAGGGCTTTTGTAGATGTTGAAAAAGACTGAGAAAAGTACCTGCCACATCTCCTCTTCACCTATCGGGAGGTTCCCCAAGAGTCCACAGGGTTCTCTCCCTTCAAACTACTGTTTAGCCGGAAGGTCCGTTGGCCTCACACTTCTGAAAGAACATTTGGAGGGAGATATCTCAGACACTGGAATGCCCATCATTCCCTATGTTCTAGAGTTCAGAGACCGTCTTGCCCAGCTAGCTACCTTGGCTAAAGAACATCAGTGAATGGCCCAGTCCAGACAAAAAACCTGGTATGATCGTAATGCCAGACCCGGGAATTTATGGAAGGACAACAAGTGCTCATGATTACTGCTTCCCCTGTCAACAAGCTTCAAGCAGTGTGGGAAGGCCATTATCAGGTTGTCAAGAAAATTAATGACACTAACTACGTTATTGCCTTGGACTCTAGTGGTCGACGACAGAAAACCATCCACATTAACATGCTGAAAGACTACCCCGACCGATCTCTGCCTGTTCTAGCTGTCTGCCAAACCCCTAGTGATACCGCCAACGATGAATAACTCCCCCAGATTGCCCAAGCAGGAGGATCACTGGAACAAGTGCCCCTGGGCTCCCATTTATCGGATATACAAAAGGACGATATTTTCGCCGTACTAAGGCCAAGGGCTGCTGCTTTCTCCTCAAAGACGGCGAAGACTACTCTCACCAGCCACCATATGGAAACCCCCGGACAATGCCCCATCCAGCAGGCTGCCTACCAAGTTCCAGAAGCTGTTCAAGGTATGATAAAGAACAATCTGGAGGAGATGAAACGACTGGGAGTTATTCAGCCATCTCACAGTTCTTGGGACTCTCCTGTCGTCCTGGTCCCCAAGAAGGATGGTACAACACGATTCTGCGTTGATTACAGACGATTAAATGATGCAACCAAGAGTGATGCTTACCCCATTCCCAGCATTGATGATCTATTGGATCGTCTGGCCAGTGCCCAATTTGTGACCACGTTAGACTTGAGCAAAGGGTACTGGCAGATACCCCTAACGGAGGACACTTGGGAGCGCTCGGCCTTCATTACTCCATTTGTGCTTTTTGAGTTCCTGGGAATGTCCTTTGGGATGAAAACTGCCACCGCTACTTTCCAGAGACTAGTAGATCGACTGTTACAACAATGTCAGGACTTTCTTGGATGACATGGCCATTTTTAGCACCATCTGGGAGGAACATCTTAAACACTTAAGAGCTAGACTGTATCCTTGCTGCAGGACGGACCATTCGCCCTGATAAATGCCAAAAAGGATGGCTGAGGTGCAGTACCTCGGGCATAGAGTAGGGGGTGGGACTCTAAGGCCTGAGCCTGCCAAGGTGGAAGCCATTAGCAACTGGTGTAGACCCCAGACTAAAAAGCAGGTACTTACATTTTTAGGAACTGCTGGATACTATCGAAAATTTGTTGCTAATTTTAGCACCTTGGCCCAGCCCCTAACCGACCTGACCCGCAAGAACATGCCTAGGAATGTGACACGGACGACTGCATGCGAGGATGCCTTTTCAGCGTTAAAGACTGCTCTCATCACTGCTCCTGTCTTGGCTGCCTCTGATTATAAGCGCAGGTTCCTCGTGAAGACAGATGCATCCACCTTTGGGATTGGGGCAGTACTTAGCCAAGTGAACGCCGCCGGAGAAGAACATCCTGTTGCTTTTGCCAGTCGGAAACTAATGGATCGGGAAGTTGCCTATGCCACTATTGAAATGGAGTGCCTTGCCATCGTATGGGCGCTAAAAAAATTGTAGCCATACTTATATGGCAGAGACTTTACAATTGTTACAGACCACAACCCCCTCACATGGCTGAACCATGTATCAGGGGACAATGAAAGATTGCTGCGGTGGAACTTGTCCTTACAACCCTACAGCTTCTCCATCCAATACAAACGGGGAAGCCAACACCAGAATGCCGATGGACTGTCTCGACAAGAAGAACCATAGGCTCCCCTGGCTGACCTACCCCAGCCACTGTACAAGGAACTATAAACGATTGAGCAATGTGGACTAAAATGAGCAGGCCAGAGGTCTGTGTGGACCTCATGGCGTGCTCCCTTATTATGAGGTGGGAGAGGTTGTGATGGTGTGATATGCTATGTGGATATCATTTTGTGTATATTTCTGTTTCACTGATTTTCGTAGTGTTTTTCTTGTTGCCTTGTATGTCTGCAGCCTGACTGTATCTATGTCTCTTGATGACCCCCTGTAGTGTTATAATCCACCAGGCACCTTTGTCAGGCATGGGAGGCCTGAGAACCGCCCCTACCCATCTGGCTACTCCTGGACATGGGGAGGGGGCTGGAAGGGACAGGAGGGGGGAAGTCAGTTCCTGTGTGGAACACAGCACGTAAGAGAGAGAAAGGAACTTTTTATCCTCTGGCTGCTAGATTTTTGTTCTCTCATCTCCCTGGACTTTTTATCCTGTTACTAAACTTCATTCGTGTTCTGGACTATTGTATCCTCAGTGTGGTGGATTGTTTATGAACCTTCTAATTTTGCCTATAATAAAGGTCTTGGGATTGTTCACACTTCCCTTGCTCTGTTGATTGCATGATACCGAAGAAGGACCCCGTGACAGCACCCCTCTGTTGTGAACACTTGTGACCTGACTTCTGAGTTTGGGCTCCCTCTGGTGGTTGCTGTGGGTAATGGAGCTGGTCGGGTTCACTGAAGTCAATCACCTGAAGAGGATGAGTGGAGATCAGGTGTTACAGACTGGGAAGATTTAAGTCAGCAAACTTCCCTCAGTTGCTGCTGGTGATTTTTTTTTCTTCCTGTGCATTTTGAAGTCTGCTTGCCCCCTGCATTGTCCTGTATCGTTCAGATAAGTGATTTGTTTGCTGGAATCCTTTTGCATTTGATCCAGTTTTTGCCTTTTTCTGCTTTGCTGTGTTGGTTCAGCATTGTTCCTGGCCGGGATGAGTGCTGGACCCCGTTCCATGTGCCACAGCTTATGTCAGTCTGTTCAGTATTGCTATTCCCCTGTTATATCAGTATCTTTTGCTTTGCTTCCGGTTCACACCAGAACACTGATCTAGTATGGGAGAGGTTGCGTGATTGCAGACAGTATCTTTCCTGTCCTGTTCTATCTAGACAGTTTGGGCCCCGTCATTTGCTTACTCTATTTTCTGCCTGTGTTTGTGCCTCATCTTGTCTCACAGGCAATATACGTTTGGGGATATCTATTCCTTTGGGGTTCTACTCCAGGGCAGTTTAGCTTTCCCCTTTCTTGCTTTAGGCTTAGTTAACTTTTTTGGCTGTGCCGAGGCGTCTAGGGCATCGTAGGTATGTCCCACGGCTAATTCTAGTTGTGTTGTTAGTTTAGGGGTCTGCAATTCGCTTAGCTTATTCCCCAGCTATCCTCCTCGGTGACCTAATCATAACACCCCTCTGTCAGAAACCACACTCAAAGGCACACCATGCAACCGCACAGCGGGCTCAACAAACAATTTAGATAGTGTTTCTGCATTAGGCAGTCCTGTCAAAGGTGCAAAATGCGCCTGTTTACTGAATATGTCAACCACTAGCCAGATCACAGTTTTGCCATTGGAAAGAGGGAGATCAGTGATAAAATCCATGGTCAAATGAGCCCAAGGTCTATCCGGAATTGTTAATGGCACCAATTCCCCGGCCGACCATTTCTGGGAGCTCTTAGCACGGGCACAGGTATCACAAGTAGACACAAACCTAGTGACATCAGAGGTCATGGAGGACCACCAAAACAGCCTGGCAATGGCTTTCCAAGTGGCCGAGATCCCCGGGTGCCCCCCGGCAGCAGAGTCGTGGAACTCCCAGAGAACCCTGCACCGGTACTAAACTGGGACAAAGAGCTTATTATCAGGCAAAGACAGAGGAGCAAGAGACTGAGCCTCCCAAATTTTACATTCCAATTCAGAGGATATTTCAGCAACAACCACCCCGTTCTTAAGAATGGAGGAAGGAGGTTCGGGGGGTGATGTTGAATAAAAATTGCAAGATAAGGCATCCACCTTGACATTCTTGGAACAAGGCCGAAAGGTGATAGAAAAATGAAAACGTGAAAAAAGAGCGAACACCTCGCCTGTTTAGGAGTTAACTGCTTGGCAGACTCAATGTAGGACAGGTCCTTGTGGTCCGTATTCACCGTGATCCAATGAACCGCCCACTCCAAAAAATGCCTTCATTCTTCAAAAGTCAATTCAATGGCCAATAACTCCTGGTTATCAACATCATAATTCCTCTCCACAGAAGAAAACTTCCTGGAGAAAAAGGCACATGGTCTTAAATCGGTCAAAGTAAAGGGTCCCTGAGACAACACTGCCCCCACTCCCACCTCCGATGTGCCCACCTCTACGATGAATGGTTCTGACGGATCGGACTGAACCAATACGGGAGCCGACATAAAACACTTCTTTAATGCAATAAATGCTGCAACCGCCAGGGGTGACCATACTTTGAGATCAGCCCCCTTGCAAGTGAGATCTGTGAGTGACTTGACCACCTGAGAAAACCCCTTGATGAATTTTCAATAATAATTGGCAAAACCCAGAAAACACTGCAGACCCTTGTGGTCTATGACCTGCACCCAATCAACAATGGCCTGTACCATTCCGGCATCCATTTGAAACCCGTTCGCAGAAAGGATGAACCCCAGAAAGGAAAGCTACTGTACACAAAACGAACATTTCTCGGGTTTAGCGAACAGAGAATTTCCCCGTAACATATGAAGAACAGCATGTAAATGACCAATGTGGGATTCCTTGTCAGGAGAGAAAACAAGGATATCGTCCAGGTATACAACCATAAAGCGCCTAATAAAATGAGAAAAAACATCATTCATGAAGTTCTGAAACACCGCAGGCGCGTTCGTGAGGCCAAAGGACATGACCAAATTTTCAAACAGACCCTCAGAGGTGAGAAATGCCGTTTTCCACTCATCCCCTTCCCGAATGCGGATCAGGTTATATGCTCCCCTGAGATCGTTTGGAAAATTACTTAGCCCCAGACAATTGGTTATAAAGATCTGGAATGAGTGGGAGAGGATAGGTATTTCTCATTGTAATTTTATTTAGTTCCCGGATATCGAGGCACGGGCGTAAAGCATCATCTTTTTTCTTAACAAAAAAGAATCCAGCAGCCAAAAGTGAGAGAGAAGGATGGATGTGGCCTTTGTGTAGACTATCAGAGATATAGTTTTTCATAGTTGTACATTCTGGCCAGAAAGTGTCATGATCCAGGACGGGGTTTCGCTTTGGCCCGTCCTGATCTGACTGGGGGTTAATTGTTCCACCTCTCGCTGGCAGAGGGTGGCTATTTAATGCTCACTGGACCTAGTTCTGGTGTCAGTTATACTCCTGCCCTCGGCTGAGTTAGTTGACCTTGTGCGTACGTGTGCCTTGTGCCTGATATCTTGCTTGCTTGTTTGGTTTTGATCCGGTTCTGTCCCTGTTACGAGTTCTGCCTGTCCCTCTTGTACTGCGCTACCTCACATGTATGACTCTCTGCTTGTGACCGACTTCTCTCTGCTCGTCCCCTTGGTATCACGTCGCCCTCTTGTGTATGACCTTTGGCTTTGTCTGACCACCTGTCTGTTTGTCCCTCCTGTGCCTCGTTTGCCCGTATGGTGTGTGACCTCCATTTTGCCTGACTCTGAGTTGTTGCATGGTGTCCTGTCATCTCTGAAAGCAGGACGCTAAGCCCCGCCATTCCCCCTTGCAGTCACATGACCATAGGTCCTGTGCCAGCTTGCTAACTTCAGTGTCCTCAGGTCCTGTGCATCTTTACTTTCCGGCGCTGACAGGATCCTGACACCGATAGTTTGAAGCACGCATTGTCACCTCTGCTGCCCTGCTCAAAACAGGTATCTTTTAGCACTGTTTCTGTACTCAGGACACGCGCACTGGCTCAGTGAGCAAGTGTAGTGCGGTGTTCCTGACAGAAAGATTGTACAAACAGGCTTTGGGCAATTTTGAGCCCAAAATAAGATTATTCGTACAATCATAAGGACGATGTGGTGGCAAGACCTCAGCCTCTTTTTCGGAGAACACGTCGCACGTCTTTCAGGTACTCTGGAATACCCTCCAGATTAATGGCAGACACAAAAAGAGTAGGTAAGACAACTATTGGAACAATTAGGACCCCATTTAAAAATATGATGAGATCCCCAGTCTATAATAGTATTATGCCTCTGTAACCAGGGGAACCCCAACACCAGTCCCACAGGAAGATTATGCATAACATAACATGAAATTTGTTCCTGGTGCAAGGAACCCACCTTGAGGAGGAACTCATCAGAGACAAATTTAATAACATTTTGAGGCAATGATGTCTTATCAATGGCAATGATATGGATGGGAGTCTCTAGCCTAACTGTCCCTAACTAACTTGGACACTAGACTAGAGTCAATGAAGTTCATGGAAGATCCACAGTCCACAAATGCTGAAGTGGACATGTAACCACCTCCATAACACAGTACCACCTCTAACAAATTTTTTTGAAATGATGAAAATGGTACCTGAGTGTCTGGGTGACTTCCTCGATAATCACCCAGACTCGGAAGCTTGTTAATCGATGGACAAGAGGGGACGTCCTTCCTCCAATGTCCCAGATATCCACAATTAAAACATATTTTCCCATCACATCGTCGCTTCCTCTCCTTCTCCTTGAAGTTGGTGGCACCAACCTCCATGGTCTCCGTAAACAGCATCACCTCAGACTTAGCAGGCAATACCGGAATCTCTCACTGGTTAACTCCTCTTTCCCATAATCTCCGTTCCATAAGAATGGCATGGGTCATGGCCTCCTCCAGGGAACTGGGTGGTGGATGGAGGGCCAGAGCATCCTTGAGATGATCTGAAAGTCCTCTCCTGAACGGACATCTCAAAGCTGAGTCATCCCAAGACACCTCAGTAGACCACCTTCTAAACTCAGAACAATACCGTTCAGCAGTAAATTAACTCTGGGAGAGACCCATGATCATGTCCTCTGACACCCTGACCAAGTCTGCTTCATCAAAAATAAGTCCTAAGGCCTCAAAGTACCTATCCACAGACACATGTTCAGGGGCAGTAGCAGGTAAAGAGAAAGCACACGATTGAGGTCCTTCCCGAAGTAAGGAAATAATTATCCCCACCCACTGCCTCTCATCTCCAGAAGATTGGGGTCTAAGAGAGACCAGCAGCTTACAACTCTCCCTGAAAGTACTGAACTTATCCTTTTCTCCGCAGAAGGTATCTGGGAGTCTGACCATAGGTTCAGGAGAGTGCAGCGAAACATAAACAGTGTCAGAGTGCTTACAGACAAATTGGGAAATAGAACCCTGAAAAGATTTAACCATCTCAGAAAGCTCCCTCTGCAGTTGGTTATGAGAAGAAGCAAGAGCTCTATGTTCCACTGACAAATCCTGCATCATTTGGGTCAGATTCGACATCTGACCCGCAAGAGTGTGCAGCGGATCCATAAGGAGCAAAGCAAAGAAAAAAAAACTGTCAGTGGTCAGTTATAATATCACGTTGCTGCAATGCAGGTGGCTTGACATTGGGATCAGTGGAGTGAGTTATGGCTTCAGGGTATCATCAGGCTTGTATTGGGGACTGGTCACACACATGTAGTACACAGTACGGTTTCCCCATTTGTGCTGTGTTAATGCTTGAATTTTGCTCCTCTGGGAAATTAAATATGCATATAGTCTCTTCAGAGAGAAATATTCCCCCTTTGATTTCCAGGTAGAGGTCTCTCACCCTGCCAGATTAGATCTCCCGCTTTTCACTGGTGAGGGGAAAATGCTCCAAAATACGTGATTCCAAATGAAATTTCTGCTTTGGCTTCTTATCCCAAGTTGTGTGGTAAGGCTTGATATCACGCTGCTGCAATGCAGGTAGAAGCTAGCTCCTCTAAGTGGCGATAGAGTGGAGAGAGGTCATGCACACAGACGAAGCAGACCTACCGTGCAGCAGCGAAGCTACCACCTCGTGGCAGCAGAGAAGTCAAGCAAGCCGGGTCAAATCCTAAACAGTAGTGCAATACCAAAGGAATAAGGAAAGTCAGGGACAGAGACAAGCCAGGGGATCATTAACGGTCAGGAGCAGATTTGCCAAAGACAAGAGACAAAAGCAGGTCAGGGTCCAAGCTGAGTTCAAGTACCAAGAAGTAGTCAGAGACCACCAGAGTGACTTGTGGTGGAGCCAAGGAGTTAGTATAGGGTGCCTTCCTCAGAGTACCCACAACACCATGTATTCCTGAGAGCACCTGTGACACAGTGCCTTCCATAGAAGTCAAATGCAAACTTTTACCTTTCACTACAAAGCTGTATATATAATTGATAGCTCTGTTATTTTGTTTTTCTTTTAAAGCAAAAAAAAATGTTAATGTAGGAGTTGTTTTTTTTTTTTTTTATTTAAAACCTCAGTATTCAGTTTAAATTGCAATGCTGGCACTTTAAGATACAGTGCCTTGCGAAAGTATTTGGCCCCCTGGAACTTTTCAACCTTTTCCCACATATCATGCTTCAAATATAAAGATACCAAATGTAAATTTTTGTTGAAGAATCAACAAGTGGGACACAATTGGGAAGTTGAACGAAATTTATTGATTATATTAAATTTTTGTGGATATTCAAAAACTGAAGTGGGGCATGCAATATTATTTGGCCCCTTTACTTTCAGTGCAGCAAACTCACTCCAGAAGTTCATTGTGGATCTCTGAATGATCCAATGTTGTCCTAAATGACTAATGATGATAAATATAATCCACCAGTGTGTAATCAAGTCTCCGTATAAATGCACCTGCTCTGTGATAGTCTCAGGGTTCTGTTTGATGCACAGAGAGCATCATGAAGGCCAAGGAACACAACAGGCAGGTCCGTGATACTGTTGTGGAGAAGTTTAAAGCAGGATTTAGATACCAAATGATTTCCACAACATATTGAAATGGAAGTAGTATCATACCACTGCAAATCTACCAAGACCCGGCCTTCCCTCTAAACTTTCATCTCAAACAAGGAGAAGACTGATCAGAGATGCAGCCAAGAGGCCCATGATTACTCTGGATGAACTACAGAGACCTACAGCTGAGGTGAGACAGTCTGTCCAAAGGATAACAATCAGTCGTACTCTGCACAAATCTGGCCTTTATGGAAGAGTGGCAAGAAGAAAGTAATTTCTCAAAGATATCCATCAAAAGTGTAATTTAAAGTTTGCAACAAGCCACCTGGGAGACACACCAAACATGTGGAAGAAGGTGCTCTGGTCAAATGAAACCAAACTCGAACTTTTTGGCAACAATGCCAAACGATATGTTTGGCATAAAGGCAACACAGCTCATCACCCTGAACACACCATCCCCACTGTCAAACATGGTGGTGGCAGCATCATAGTTTTGGCTTGCTTTTCTTCAGCAGGGACAGAGAAGATGGTTAAAATTGGTGGGAAGTTGGATGGAGCCAAATACTGGACCATTCTTGAAGAAAACCTGTTGGAGTCTGCCAAAGACCTGAGACTGGAATGGAGATTTGTCTTCCAACAAGACAATGATCCCAAACATAAAGCAAAATCTACCATGGAATGGTTCACAAATAAACGTATCCAGGTGTTAGAATGGTCAAGTCAAAGTCCAGAACTGAATCCAATCGAGAATCTGTGAAAAGAGCTGAAAACTGCTGTTCACAAAAGATCTCCATCAATCCTCACTGAGCTCGAGCTGTTTGCCAAGGAAGAATGGACAAGAATTTCAGTCTCTTGATGTAAAAAACTGATAGACATACCCCAAGTGACTTGCAGCTGTAATCTCAGCAAAAGGTGGTGCAACAAAGTATTAAATTAAAGGGGCCGAATAATATTGCACGCCCCATTTTTCAGTTTTTGCATGTCCACAAAAATTTAAAATAACCCATAAATTTTGTTCAACTTCAGAATTGTGTCCCACTTGTTGATTCTTCACCCAAAATTTACATTTGGTATCTTTATGTTTGAAGCACGATATGTGGGGAAAGGTTGAAAAGTTCCAGGGGGCCGAATACTTTCGCAAGGCACTGTAAATGAATGGGTTTTGAGTTGCAGTTTGGTCACTTGCATACCTAATAACTTACACACGCTTCTCCCATAATCTTTTTGCAACTCAGTACAAGAAGATTTCAAAACCCTCTCATATTACAAACAGCAGATATCAGCCTCTCTAAACCGCCCATGCACATTAGAGAGCTGTAGGTAAAACTATGGATTGGACAACCATTGAGCCTGCAGCTATCTCGCCTGATTCTCCCATACACAGGGTGTCCACTCTGCCGAGCACTCTTGTGTTTTTATATGAGAGCAGATGTCAGTCATTTCTGGTGGCGGTTTATTTTTAGAGAACAAAAGGATCAGTAGTCAAAAATCAGACATTGCTAGTCCTTATCTTAACCAATAATCCTCTGTCAGGGACTCGCATGCAAATTAGACTGTCAGCCGAATCAGACATCTCTCGAATCAACTGACACTAAGGCTGCCTACCCCTGGCTTAGACATTGACTCTTATCTTAGATTTGGCCCATTTAAGCAAAATAAAAGCATAATATCTGTAAAAGAAAAAAAGAGCGTGTTTTAATGTCTCTTAAAATACTACTTAGTTCAGTATGAGGCAACAAAAATAAAAGCCACATTTTGGCCGGATTTAGTATCCTTCAGCCTCTTGGCTCTGCAAGGAGGAGATGAGATAGAAACTGTGAAATTCGCAATATTCCATCTGTTACAATGTCACATCTATGACTTCACGCATTGTTGGATCATTGGATCATTGAACAGTTTTGTAATTTAAATTGGACTTCTACATATTAGTGCAGGGCAGGATCACATAAATTCTTACATTAATATGATCAACACTGTTAAATGAGGATTTATGTCTACAATCTTTCAAAAGAAAATCCACAAATGAAAATATATGAACACAAAATAAATTTCATTTTACAGATCACTTGTAACCCCTTCACCCCCAACCCCTTGAACCCCTTTATCCCAGCAGTGACAAACTGGGACAAAAAAGCAGCCGTGCCACAAAAACCCCACCAACCCACATACTATAACACTCCCCCCACACCTGATCAGTGGATTTTTCTTTACTATGTCATGCCCCTTTACGCTCCTCTTAAAGGACTTATTTGAAGAGTCACATGTGAATGGTGTTGCAGTGAGCATGATCGACCACAGCTCCATTTACATGGTGCCCTTTAGAGACCCAGTTCTCAGGATCATGGGAGTCCCAGCGGTCGGATGATATAGGTGCGGTCTAATAGATGCGCCTTTTCTGGGGTGTCCGGGGGCAGTTTTTTGTAGCCAGGGGGGCCAAAAACAATGGTCCCTCTCAAGGCTATTAATATCTGCCCTCACTCACCTGCTTTACCTCTCTGGTTGCGATTTTGCCGCGGGAGCCCACGCATTTTTTTCCAACGAATTAACTCGTTAATTTAACACCTAGACATCCCAAATTTTACACACAAACCCTAATTTAATTATTAGTCAAGGACATATAAAAAAAATACATGAAATGAAATGGTTTACTGTATGTAAACCATGTGTCATTTCATGTCGGGTTTTAGAATGATTTTACAGAAGCCGGCAATTGATTTTGCGGCTATTCTGCTATGTAGAACTCTATGAAATGTAAATATATACATATACAGTATATATATATGTGTCTCAATGACGTGTATATATATACAGTGTATATATACACTCACTGGCCACTTTATTAGGTACACCTGTCCAACTGTGTGTTAAGACTTAATTTCTAATCAGCCAATCACATGGCGGCAACTCAGTGCATTTAGGCATGTAGACATGGTCAAGACAATCTCCTGCAGTTCAAACCGAGCATCAGTATGGGGAAGAAAGGTGATTTGAGTGCCTTTGAACGTGTCATGATTGTTGGTGCCAGAAGGGCTGGTCTGAGTATTTCAGAAACTGCTGATCTACTGGGATTTTCACGCACAACCATCTCTAGGGTTTACAGAGAATGGTCCGAAAAAGAAAAAAAATCCAGTGAGCGGCAGTTCTGTGGCCGGAAATGCCTTGTTGATGCCAGAGGTCAGAGGAGAATGGGCAGACTGGTTCGAGCTGATAGAAAGGCAACAGTGACTCAAATTGCCACCCGTTACAACCAAGGTAGGCAGAAGAGCATCTCTGAACGCACAGTGCGTCGAACTTTGAGGCAGATGGGCTACAGCAGCAGAAGACCACACTGGGTACCACTCCTCTCAGCTAAGAACAGGAAACTGAGGCTACAATTTGCACAAGCTCATCGAAATTGGACAGTAGAAGATTGGAAAAACGTTGCCTGGTCTGATGAGTCTCGATTTCTGCTGCGACATTCGGATGGTAGGGTCAGAATTTGGCGTAAACAACATGAAAGCATGGATCCATCCTGCCTTGTATCAACGGTTCAGGCTGGTGGTGGTGGTGTCATGGTGTGGGGAATTTTTTCTTGGCACTCTTTGGGCCCCTTGGTACCAATTGAGCATCGTTGCAACGCCACAGCCTACCTGAGTATTGTTGCTGACCATGTCCATCCCTTTATGACCACAATGTACCCAACATCTCATGGCTACTTTCAGCAGGATAATGCGCCATGTCATAAAGCTCGAATCATCTCAGATTGGTTTCTTGAACATGACAATGAGTTTACTGTACTCAAATGGCCTCCTCAGTCACCAGATCTCAATCCAAAAGAGCATCTTTGGGATGTGGTGGAACGGGAGATTCGCATCAGGGATGTGCAGCCGACAAATCTGCGCCAACTGTGTGATGCCATCATGTCAATATGGTCCAAAATCTCTGAGGAATGCTTCCAGCACCTTGTTGAATCTCTGCCACGAAGAATTGAGGCAGTTCTGAAGGCAAAAGGGGGTCCAACCCCTTACTAGCATGGTGTACCTAATAAAGTGGCCAGTGAGTGTATATATATATATGTATTCCGTGTGTATGTATCTTTTCTTTTGTTTGGGTTTTAACCTGTCATAGGGCTCCATTATATGTCCATTTTGCAAGCCTGCGAGAAAATCTCGGCATACGGATGCCATACAGATTACATATGGATGCTTACATGCGCAAAATGCGCGGCCACACCCTGACAAAGGATGACACACAGATCACTGTTCATGGAACAATTCTCCATATTACGCCCGTAAAATAAGGGCCGTATTTCTCATTGGTTAGTGTGAACTCGGCCTAAATTGTATATGCAGCAGTCACAGAATCACATATATAATGTACTGTAATGTGACTAATGGTTGCATAATTAAGGGGAGGTATGTGTCACAGGGATGCGCTGTTACAGTGTCAAAATGGTGCTAAAACAAAATGCCCACTATTTATATGGAGAGGGACATGTGATTTCAGCAGCCAATGGCACAAGCCGTTGTGTCAGGACACTGTGGGGGTTTCTTGTGCCCTGATTGGCTAGCCTCAATGTACGCACATAAAGTTAGGGGGAAATAAATGACTGCTGTGCTGTGCGCCAAACCCCCGCCCCTCTTCATACACATGCCAAACTCTCACAAAACCCCACCATTATCGTTGCTAAAGTGCTGAAAATATTTTTGTGGCAATGCAAATATTTTCCCACAATTTTACTGCATGTTACCGATTTTTAACAATTTTATACAATTTTGCTTGTGCTTCTGATCACGAATCCGAATGTGCCATATTCATGCCGAATATATATTTGGCGATCGTTATGCAAACAAATTCGCTCATCGCTACTCATTACACAGTAAGCAGTGTAGTTAACTAATAATCTTTTTCTCACTGGTGGTTTCGTAGTCTGTATTTGATAATCACTGTCACTATTGTAATGGAAATCAGAGCCACATACACTAATTACCTGATGAGTCTGTTGATGGCTTATTAGCAGCCAATCAGAAGAGAAAGAGAAAGAATGCCGCACTCTGAACCAATAATTAAACAAGAGGCGTGTCTCAGGCTAAGGCAGGGGTCACACTAGTGAGAAATACGGATGAGTGCTATGCGAGAAAAAATCACATAGTACTCAGACCAATGTTAATCTATGGGGCAGCTCCCATCATCCGTTTTTTTTCGCCCGTATTATACGTGCGAGAGAAATCGCAGCATGCTCCGATTTCCACCGTATTACGCCCGAGACTCGCCAATGCAAGTCTATGGGTGCGAGAAAAAAACAGATTACACACGGACTTGCGAAAAATTCGCATAGGTGTCCTTTAGAAAAGCCAGCAATTCAGTGCGAGATACAGTAAAATCACACTGACATGTTTAATAAAGAATAGAAAGAATAGATATATACACATAGAATACATATACACTACCATTCAAAAGTTTGGGGTCACCCAGACAATTTTGTGTTTTCCATGAAAACTCATACTTTTATTAATCAAATAAGTTGTCAAATGAATTTAAAATCTAGTCCAGACATTGACAAGGCTCGATAAAAAGATTTATATTTGAAGTAATAATTTTCTTCTTCGAACTTTGCTTTCATCAAAAAATGCTCCCTTTCCCTACCGCTGACGTCACTGAGGCTTCCCTGAGGTGAACTCGTGCGTGGGGAAAAGTTCAGAAACTTTCCCACGCTAATCAGTTCATCTCCGGTCAGGCGGGAAGGCTGCGCAGACATGATTTCGTTCATTCTGCAGTGGTTTACAGCCAGGCCGGTAGCATTAGCACCGGTCCCTGTTGTAAACTAGCTAACCCCTTGTGATGGATTGCAGCAGCGGACCTGACTGAACTCACGAGAGGTATGGATATTGTTGTTTTTATTTTTTTTTGTTACAGGAGAAAAAGGGATTCTGTTGGATTGGCAGCGTAATAAATTTGGTCAAAAACTTTGTGTAATTATTTCATTAAAGGAATTTTTAATTAATGTGTGTCTTTTTTAACCCTTTACTACTATAGGATTAATAGATGGGTGTCTTATTGACACCTCTCCATTATTAACCCGGCTTAATGTCACCTTTCAGTAGCAAGGTGACATTAACCCCATATTAACCCATTAGCCACCGCTAAAGGCATTGGGAATAGAGAGGCTAAGTGCCAGAAAAGGCGCATCTTATAGATGCGCCTCTTCTGGGGTGGCTGGGGACAGATGTTTGTACCCGAGGGGGGGGCAATAACCATGGTCCCTTCCTAGGCTATTAATATCTGCCCTCAGTCACTGGCTTTCCCTCTCTGGAGGAGAAAATACCGTGGAAGCCCACGCAATTTTTTTCAACGAATTTACCTGTTAATTTAACACCTACATGTCCCAAATTTTACACACATACACTAATCTAATTATTAATCAAAGACATACAGTATATAAAACTAAATGAAATGAAATGGTCATTTCATGTCGGATTCTGTAATGACTTTACAGAAATCATTACATATGTATTCAATGTGTATAAATCTATTCTTTCATTTGTGTTTTAAAACCTGTCATTGGGATCCATTATGTGTCCAATTTGCAAGCCGGCGACAAAACCTCGCCATACGGATGCCATATGGATGTCACAAGGATGCTTAGCTGTGAGAAAATCACATCCTCACATTACAATCGGATGACATACGGATCACTGTTCATGAAACATTTGTGCAATTCTGGTCCGTGAAAAATGGACCATTTTTTTATACGATGTATGTGACTCCAGCCTAACTCTGACTTCCTGACTTCACATTGTATATGAGCTGTAGTCACAAATTACAGCTCTGCTTTAAAGAGGGGGAGCTGAAAAGCAGCTAAAGAATACTATGGAAAATAAATAGCAGTTATTCATCACTTATAGGTGCTAACGTAAATTTCATTTTTATATTAAAGACTGGCACGTTCCCTTTAACAAAAGAAGAAAACAGACAGAATGCTCACATGAAGGTGACGTTAACGGTTGTGTGCCAACCTAAGGCTGTTGGGGTTGGTGGGAAATGTCGGCATATTGGACCCGTGAGAAACTGCTCCATTATCATGTAGGAAAGTGAATTATTGTGTTTATGGTGTCAAGTAGAATAGTCAATTTTATGGAGACGAATATTGATTTTTCTGGTAAAACGAACTCTTATAATGGATGTGTTTAGAGCACACATTTCCATGTCACCAGTCTTGTAAAGCAGATGTTCAAATGCAGAAAAGCTTAAACTCAGCGTAATGTATCTTCTTTGTGAAAAGTCAGGAAATCTACTGAATTAAGTGGTTTTTCACTGCACAAAAGAAGCAGAACAACTCTGCTTCATAAGAAATTTCGGACCTCCCGTCTCATGCATGCAACAAGGCAATGACTACCTGAATGTGCAGTTATGGGATCCGCGGTCTCAGTTCAGTAACCGGGCACTAAACTTATGGGAAATAATTTAAAAAAAAAGCTGAATAGCTTAAATTACCAATTGCAATACCCCAGAGTAACACTCCACCAATCTACTCACTGAATGCATGATTACATCAGCACTTTCTTGATTACAGTACTGTAATAAAAACCTATTTAGTTGTTTTGCACAACTTGTTTTATGTGGGTATCAGAGGCTATGTCGACATGGCCCACTCCAACAAAAAAAAACACGTGAAAAGTTGTTTAAAAAATTACTGAAAGACTCTTCCTATTAGTTTCTATTGTAAAACCACTTTGCTGTTCATATGTTCAGTGTTTTGAGAGTATTTTTCCTCTTCAGGTTTTAAAAACTTACAGGACGTCCCAGTAGCAAAATTCCTAATGGAAAATACTCAATTTTAGGCATTGTTCCATTAAAAGACTGTAAAAAAAAAAAATCAGGGGGAAAAATTTTTCAAAACCCAAAACTCCCCCCCCCCCCCCAAGAAAGAAACGTTTCCTGACAGTCTCAAAAACTCAGTCTGAGTATAGACTAACAGAGGGACAACTGAAAGATTACAAAATTCCAACTTTCTGCATTTTATGTTACATTTTACAGCTAATATGTGGTCTTTCTTTTTTTTATTCAAATTCTCCTATTTTCAGTAAACAGCTCCTATGCAGATCAATATGTCCATCTTACACTGAAGGAGAGAAAACAGTAGAAATGGAACAAAACATGGCTACAGGGCTAGACCACGCAGCTTATTTACATATTTGAAATACGTGGACTTTTTGCAAACCATTTATCAGATCACAGATATCAAGGGTATCATTTGATGTAACGTTCTATGAGCTGCATGCCCATATAGACAGCTTACGAGGCTTGATTCTATCTATTGATGCCTTTTAATAAAGGTTCATAGGAAAAATTATAACAAGAGGTTTGTCTTTTCATCTCAGTTTTATACTCTATCAACCTCTTTTAAAAAAAAAATTAGTTGCAATTGAAATATCATCGACAGTGATTCATAGTTATAAGAGGTTGCAGCAGAAGCCTATAATTGCACTTAAAGGAGTTGTTCACCACTTCTTAAACTACAGTAAATGTTTGACCCCGATAAAATAAAGCCTATACTCACCTCCCGTGCCGGTGCTGTTCCCATGATATCGGCACTCGCTCTCCCAGGGGCTATGATGCAGTGTTGTGACACGTGACGCCGGCGCCCAGTCAGTGTTGGTGTCTCTGTCTCCGCTTTCATACAAACTGAACATGAAGAGGAAGCCATGGATCACCTGCAGTCCATACGTCCTTTTCATGTTCAATTTGTCCTAAGGCCAGGACTGTGACGCCAGTGCTGATTTGGCACTGGGCATTTCGTGTCATTCCACCGCATCCCAGCCCCAGGACCACGAGTGCCAATGCCGCTGGAACTGACCCGGCATGGGAGGTGAGTATAGTCTTTATTATTTTATCGGGGCCGAACATTTAGTTTAAGAAGGGGTTGTCCTAGTAAACATACAAGAAACTGATGGGATGAAGTAGTACACAGCAAGACTGAGATTGACCGTACAATCTGGTTAGACCACTCCTTACTGTATGGAAACCACACGGATCCTGTTCATTTTGTGTTCACTTTTTATTTGGCCGCTATACTTTTGAAATTTGTGACTATCACCTGTAGATCAGATTTAGGCTACTTTCACACTTGCTTTGCCCTTAACCAAACCATACTAACCCTAACCCAAACCCTAACCCCCTTAACTAACCCTAACTCTAACCCAAACCCCTAATTTCCATTGTCTAACTAATGGTCAACAAAAAAACGCATGCGCAAGAAAACACATACATGAGCATGCCAATGCGCACATATGCGCACCCATAGACTTATCATGGGTGTCTTGCTGTAAAAAAACGCATTGCGCGGGCATGTGTTTTTTTGAGGCAAGTCAGACGCCCAAAAAATGCAACAGGATGCATTTTGTGCGCCCGAGCGCACACCACAAAAAAACGCATGCACGTAAAAATGCATAGAAGCGCATGTTTATGCACATATAAGCGCATCCCATGCAAAATATAGGGAAAAAAGCGCATGCATTTTTTAGCGCTAAAATACAGCACAAAAAACGCAAGTGTGAAACCAGCCTAAGGCCACGTGCACACTGATTATTTGGAGATTTTTTTTGGCCTGAGTATTTGTAAGCCAAATCCAACTGCATTCATCATTCCAGAACAACCATTAATAACCTATATGGTAAAGGATTTCTCCAAACTGAATAAATCAACTTATTTAAAAAATTTTGTTTCAATTTTTCATCATTTGCATATCATTAACATGTTTATTCATCTTGTGATTTACATAATTCAACAAATTTTCATTTTGGTTGCTGCAAGATCAATGTTCAGGAGTGTGGAAAAGGCTGCTGGCTGGCCTTGGCTAAAATCTGACTTTGGTTTTTCTTACTAACACTATATTTCCATTGATTGAAAACTTAGCAAATGCCAAAAAAAAATCAACGTAAACTCAGGCTTTGTGTTAATTAACGAATACAAATTAGCTAAATGAAGAAATATAAAAACAGCATGCACAAAAAAGATTTTACTGTTTACAGTCAACTACCATTGCCAAATTTCGAATCTCATGTGTAAACCATAAATTATGTATCCCGGGATCCCGGGATGTGAATATATTATGATTCTACCTGCTTGACAAGTGGTTCGGAAAATCTACTTCTGTCAGTGCAGCGTTATTGATGTGCCTGACTGGATGACTGCCATCGCCCTGGTAGTAGTGACTATTTGCTAACAACTACTGTAAAATAGTGTATGACAAGACGGAGAAAAATAACCTTGTACTAAAGATCACTTGTGTTATATATTGACTCTATTAAACAAGCTTACAATTTTACCAAAAAACAAAATTTAACATAAATTAAAAACGCCAGAAAAGCTATATAGCAAAAAAAAGAAGTCTGCTAAACAATTACAAGTCTGACAAATTTATCAAAAATTTATGTAATTCTTAAATGTTAACTTCTCTTCAAAACTTTTCTGTGCACTAAATAAAATGTTTAACAAAAATTACAAAATATAATCATTCACAAAGTGCAGTAATCAAAAATGTAAAAGAAAAAAGTAAAATAAAATTTACAGAATACGATAAAGTAGAATCAAAACCTGCAGAAAAACACATGGACCACAACCAAGTCTTTCTTTTCAATCTTTTTCAGTTGCTCACTTGCAGTTACAGGTCAGTGGCTTTTGTCGCCGCTTTAATTTGTCATGCAGTCCCGGGAGACGTATTAATAAAAGCTATAATGAAGGTTGATGCAGTAAGAGCATGCCTCAGGTCCTACCCCCTGAAGAATCCTCCGACACATCCAACCGGGCTGAAATACTCTCCACTTTCTTTGTGTCCATCCTGGGGGCTGCAGTGTAAATCGAGGTGGACAGGGCACAGATTGCTGTCAGATCCTGTGATGGTGTGGTTGGAAGATGAGAAGTGGATCCAGCTCTTATAGGGTTAGTGCAGCACCAGGGTGGGAGGAGGACAGGCTGCAGAAAAATCTAATTTATAGAAAATGCTGTATGTTCCGCAAACCTAGCCCTAGATGTAAGAATTCAGCTTTAAATGGATCGACGCTATCTATTACACATCCCACTATGAGCAAGTATTTGGTGTAGATGATCCTGGCATGTTCAAAAAAAATTTTGTCCATTAGCAAGAAAGAAACCAAAAAATCCATTTTGTCCTCCGATACGCGATTTCATACATAGGTATATAATAAAAAAATTTTGATGCACAATGTTTTTATCAAAGCTTTTTATTTTATGTTCTTTGTAAGCCACAATTAATTTTTATACCGACCCCTATGTACACAGCAAAGCAGATGGAGAACTTGCCCCCGAGATCTCAGTAAATCAGTTCATTTCCTGGTGCACACTAGCAATTTTTTTTTTTCAACCCTACAGCTAGATATTAGCTGGAAAGTAAATGGAAAATATAAAACAGTACAAAGAGCGCTTCTTTGTGTGTTTTTTATTTTTTTGTTCACTCTGCATTTCTTAGGTCCGTAATGTTTTTTTTTCTGAAAACACATCACGCTCTAGGCATATCTTAATTTCTGACATTTTCCCCATAAACTTATTGGAAGTGCATGTAAAAAAACCCTTAATAAAAAGGAAACAAAATACCCAAAAATGCTTTTAAAATTCTTATAAATCAAAGGGCACGTACAAGACAAAAAACTGATAAAAAATGTGTGTAAGGGAATCATTAAATAGGCTTTCTCCCTGTCATGATACCAGTGCTGGGTGACCGGCACTTCTGGGGTTAATGTTTTGATCTCAGTGCAGACTCTTACCTGCACACCTGGGACCTATTATGGTGGCCTCTCATTGGTTCTGGGAAAGCTTCTTATAGCCTCAGGAAGCTCCTATCCCCCGTCAGTTATACTTTCGTCCTTGGCATAGTGTGGTGACCCCTGAGTGTGTTTGTGCTGTGTTCTGGTTGCTTGATTCTCTGTGTACGACTCGGTCTGTTCTCTGGTTATTGCTTTGGATTCTGCTTGGCATCTTCTATGTCTGTTTGGTTTTGACTTCTGCTTGGCCCTGACTATCCATTTTGTCTCATCACTGGTACTTTACTGATATCTCTGGGTATGACCTCCGTTTTGCCTGACTGAGTATTTCTGTATAGTGTCCTGCCATCTCTGAAAGCAGGACGTTAAGCCCCACCCCCTTGCAGTCACATGACCGTAGGTCCTGTGACTGCTTGCTAAACTTCAGCGTCCACACGTCCTGTGTATCTGTACTTTCCGGCTGTACCTGACCCTGGGCCCCCCTACAGTGCAGGTGAGTCCCTGACACTCCCTTTATGAAATGTATTATATACATATACTGTAAATTTCAGGTGAAGAATTTAAGCACTAATTCATTATCTGCAGTTTTTAAGTCTCTTTTCGTTTTTTATTTGTCTTGTGGTATTCATTGCTGGATTTTGTGCCAAATTCTTACAAATGGCACATTAATTTTCTGCAAAGTAAAAAATCTTCAATATTTTTGTCTTTGACCTTATTTGCAACTTTTTAGTGCAAAAAGGCGTACATGTTGAAAAATTGCACTAAAAAGTATTGTTCATTTGTGACAAATTGACAAATGTTTAACCAACAGAAAATATCTGGAAATACTAAAACTTTACCCACAATGTAAAAAAAAACCAGGTGAACAACAATTAAAAAAGAAAAATGAAAAAACTTAAGACAAATTAGATAAAAAATGCACAAATGCTATAATAAATCAGGCATATAGACCTTAATGGAAAGAGTTATTCACATGTGGTCAAGTCACGATTAAGTTTTCACTTGGATATGGCCTCTTCACCCACCATGAGAAGCAGATCAATGGGATTCATGACTATGTTACAAATAGTGATAAATACTTCTAACCAAGTCCAGCGTGACCACCACCTGGCGCACCCTCGCAAGCATATATTGCTCCATATAGTATAATGGCCCCCTTATAATGCTCCATACAGTATAACTGCTCCATATATTGCTACATACAGTATAGCGGCCCCATATAAGTCTAAATACAGTATATTGGCCCCAAATATCGCACACAAAAAATAAGTAATCAAATAATCACCTCTCCCCATTCCCCCACTGCTCCGGTCTCTTCAGCATCTTCTAACTTTATGGGAAGTTTCAGGGCAGGGGGGCAATGACGTCACTACAGCTCAACTTCTGCCAAGCAGTATGTATGCTATATGGATCAATTTATGGGACTCTTCATACTGTATGGAGCATTATATGGGGCCATTATATACTGTATGGAGCAATATATGGGGCCCATTACACTGTATGGACCAATATATGGGGTCAATATACTGTACGGAGCAATATATGGGGCCCATTACACTGTATGGACCATTATATGGGGTCAATATACTGTACGGAGCAATATATGTGGCCCAATATTCTGTATAGAGTATTATATGGGCCCAGTATATTGTAATGAGCATTACATGGGACCCATAATAGTATATGGAGCAATATATGGTGCCCATAATACTGTATGTAGGACTATACTGTCTGGTCTAAAATGAAAAGTCTGCAGTCTCTCTGTGTGACTGCAGATCTTTGACTCTCCACAGGGCACGCACGATGCACTGCGAGTATTCGCTAATCTCTCAGCTATTGTAGAATTTATAATTGATATCACTCATGTAATGTAAGAAGTAAGTGAAATCTTTGGCATTGTACTATAACTATATTTCTCATCTGTGTATCATGAATCGTGACTCTGTCTCACATGGCCCATGAAAACCGGGAGCTGGCCCTGCTCCTAATGCATTGAAATGTGCACTATTTCCCAGTGCAATAAAAATTAAGAAGATGAAAACTTTGATTAAGCAAATCAGGGACAATTATCAACATAAATGATGACCTTCCATGGACTTTCTAGTGGTCCTCGTCTTGTCGTGCTCTGCTCTCATTTCTCATACCTTCACGAGTTACATTTATATCATTGCATTTTTTTTTCATCTCATCTCCAAGGTCATTCCCCAAATTTCACGCGAGCATTAATGTTTGGATTCTCAGTTATGCTTCCTTATTTTGGGAAATGATTGTGATTTTCTGTGACTATACACATCACTGGTCTAATGTGTAAGCTGTTCCTTAATGTGCAGGCTCCTAATTCCCATAGGAATGGCTTTTGTTGACTGAGAGAAACAAAATCACAGCATTAAGGCGTTGCAGTAGATGGCTTTCTCCATTAGCCAATTGCTCATCTGTTTCCATGAAATGATTGCCTGTTTTACTAGGCGCCGCTTTCCAGGAATTGTAAAGTAGAAAGACATTTTATTCACCGCACACTTCATGGGAGGATTCATGGTCTCATCTTTACCGTTAGCATTGCACATTAATAACTGTAATAAAAGTGTGTAAAAAACAACCAACACACAGGCAAAAAATGCTTACCTGCCCAGGCCACGGAACAAATGCACTAACAAGGTGCAGTGGACCCAATAAGATGGCACAGGTGCTAAAATACCTGATGAGACAGCCAGTCTACAATCAGAGAATGGTATAATAATGCACAAAAAATATAACCCCTGGTGAAGTCAGGTCACGCGTGTCTGGGCAGCTATTAACTAACACAGTCAGGGGTACCTGAAGGTCACTCTCCCGGTCTCTTTTCAAGCAGCACGCGCGTGGTACTCACTTTCCTGGAGCGTCTTGCACCTGACTTTATGGCGGTCACGGGGCACGCACTGTACGTCTCCTTTCCTCTTGTCCCCTCTGATGACAGCGGGCGACGGCGGTCGCTGGTCTGTGTGGCATAGGTGCTCCCAGGATGGAGCACTCCTCTCACTCAATGCTGCAGCACCCGACTTGGCACTGCACAACCCTGTTTTGCACTGCTCTGCTCTACACAGCTCTCTTTGTAGGCAACGGGCTCTCTCTCTATGCAGCGCTGGTACTCTCTGAGTGGAGGCAGCGCGTGCTTTCTGCTCTTATACCTTTGCTGCTGCACGCGCTTTTCCCCACTCAATCTCCCCCCTCTTTTGTCAGCAGGAAGCTTCATCTCACTAATGCTTCCCTCATGCAGTAGGGGAAGGTACGCCTCTCTCAGGCTTCCCCCCTGAAAACAGAGGATGCAGCCCTTTCAGTTCCAGACCCAGCATGCAGGTGTAATAAAGTGCAGGTGTTGGGTATGCCACCACGAAACAGACGGACCAACAGTCAAAGGGGGTTTATTTACAGGGATTAACACTGACAATAGAACAGTGTGAGTATTGGTAATGTGAAAACAAGTTCTACAACAGGCAAAAGGCATAAAGAGTATTAAACAGTATCAGACAGTGTGAAAGAAATTATCAGTCTGAAGGGGACTTGCTTGAAGGGTCGAACTTCTCCCACGTTGGCGCCGAATCACCAGCGCCACTTGTTGTCTAAAGTCTCTCTGTACTCTGTAGTCTTTAATAATCCCCAATCGGGGTCTCAGGGGTTACTGCGGGAGCCAGAGGGAGTATGAGACAAACAGGGTCCCCTCTGCTCAGAGTCCTTCACTCCAAAACTACAGTTAAGTCTCTCCACAGGAATCAGGGGCTCTGCACTAGCACCGCGGGTACTGGGGCTTCGTGCAGGGGTCACTGTTTCTGCACGGGTCACAGTCTCTGTACATGGCACAGTCTCAGCATGAGCAACAGTCTCTACACAGGACACAGTCTCAGCACGGGAGTCAGGAAACACCTCTGCTGTCACTGCAAACTCCGGGTCCATACAGTCACGAGCTGCAGCCTTTCTGTGCAGTCTGCCGGTATTTGCCCTCAGAACGAGAGTTCTCTCTCCTCCCCAGAGCATGGCTGTGTCCTGTCCTGACAGCTGCACAAGCTGCTGTCTGCTCAGCATGCCCTGTCTTTCTGCTCTCTGACCAGCTTCCTTCCTGTGCAGCACAACTTCCTCCTCCCCACTGCTACTGACAGGCCCATGATGCAGTCTGTCCAGGTCCAAGAGTATTCCCCCTGGCAACCCTACTGTGCAGCTATATGGTTGCAGGCATGGAGCAGAGGAGGTAAACCCTTTCTTGTCCTTCTTATGCTTCACCCCCTTACATTCCTCCTCTCTTAAATATTGCCAATCCATGGGCGAGGGGTCATCGTACTCCACTATGCTCTGCCAAGAACGGACAGCTGCCCACATCCTTCGCAACTCTTTCTTCTGGCTTTAAATCCTTCAGGTGAGGCCAGTCGAAGATATCCCCATCTTCCTCTTCATCTTCACCAGCCGCAGAGGAAAATATTTGGGAAGAACTTGGCTTAGTCTTCTTTTTTATTTTCCTTTTTGCCTTGTTGCTGGCAGCCGCTTGAGTAGATGATCTGTCCCCTCCTCTATCGTTATTAACAACCTCAGGGGTTCCTTGCTCGGATCCCTCGGTCTGGAGGCTTAGTACGAGTGACTCTTCTAAACAGCTCCCCCCTCTTTGACAGGGGCACTGTCATCCAAACTAGGACTAGATGGATTTAAACCACGCAAGGAGGAACCTTTACCATCCACGCTGGGCTCTGCGGGTGTCATTTCCCAGGGCTTCTCAGCTCTACTCCCTGTCTCACTCAGCTGTTCCACCTCCTCTGTCCAGCCAGGATCTTGTGAACTGACAGCCAGCAAATTCTCCACCTCAGAGGACGACACTAGCAGCTCCTTCTTTTCATTGACCAGAACTGTAGGGGCGTGTGTTGCAGAAAATCTTTTCACCTCTTCTCCTTTGTCAGTGGCTTGTGGCGGACCTATCAGTAACTCACTTCGATGCGCTACTCGGGCAATCGTCTCTTCCTCCTCTTCTGGTCGATTCTCACCGTCGCGACCGCTAACCCAGGTTGAGGTTTTACTAATCCCGCCTCCGCGTATCTGGACAGTACAGACCTTTGTTTGTGGACAGTCGACATCCTCTCTACCTCTTCTTGCCGTTTGAAACTGTGACACTGTCTTGCTCTGAGTGGAGCTCTCCATCTCCCGCCGTACCATTCTCTCCAGGGGCGGTGCTCCCTCCAATTAGCAGGACCTTCAAAGGGGTGAGCGGATCTCTGCCACCGCCTTTCTCGGGTAGGGCAATATCTGGACAGGTGTCCCACTATTCTGCATGCCCAGCACTCACGTCTGCGTCTGTCTGGTGGGCACTTTGGTCTGGATCGTCGACCTCAGTGGGAAGTATCTCTCATCGTTGGTTGCTCTTCACTCCCGGATACGTGGTTACGCTCTGGAACCGCCCCTGAAGTCTTCCTCATGCTCCGCACCTCTCCTCTATCTTCCTCTGTCTGCTTCCACACGTTACCTCGGGGCATGCAGCTGGTCCCCAAGACAGTAGTAAGGGTTTCCCCCAGACTCTCAATCTTCTCCCACATTCTTCTTATCTTCAGCCTGGAATCCCGGGTCCCTGTCGTCTCTCCTTTATTTGGTCTGAGTACTCTGCAGTTATAGCATGTAGACGGTCTCCTTCATTGAGCGGCACTAGTCTCATGTTGGGGAGGCGGTCTCTACAGCAGGGGCCCTCTTATATTCAGCCATTTCCTCACGGACCCGCTTGATCTCTTCTTTCAAGTCTTCTACCCATTGAGGGGCAGCTACCTCCTCACTACATTCCTTCCTCACCGGTGCTATCACTCCCTGCCCCTGCTCGCGCGTGCGTGCCTCACTCCAACCTGAGAGAAAGTCATGTCTGTCTTTACCCGCATGCGCTCTCGCAGGGCCTGCTTCATCAACACATCTCCCAAGCCCGTCACCAGTTGGTCTCGTAGGACAACGTCAATTGGCCATACACCTACGCAGTCCTTCCATATGATGGCAGTATGGAGTTCCTGAAGGGCGTTCATAAACTGCATCACAGTCTCCCCCTCTCTTTGTACCCAGTGAAACAGTCGCATGCACAGCTCCCCTACATCAGTGGGGTCCCGATGCGTCTCCTCAAGTATGCGTATTACTTTGTCCAGGGTATCTCTCTCCCAGGGGGACCTATGCATGACAGAGTCACGTGCCTCCCCCTCCAGGGAGGCCATCAATGCAATCTCTGCCTCCAGGGCTGGTGTCATGGGATGCATCTGCATCATTCCACGGATACGCTCCGTCCAACCCCACAACATCGCATTGCTCCCAGTAAACCTCGGCAAATTATTCAACATGACTCCCAGGGGAATGCTAGACCTGGGGCCTTCCCTTACTGCTTGGTCCGCCCCTTCCGCACTTCCATGTGACATCCTGCTGACTATGCCAAGTGTAATAAAGTGCAGGTGTTGGGTATGCCACCACGGAACAGACGGACCAACAGTTAAAGGGGGGTTTATTTACAGGGATTAACACTGGCAATATAGCAGTGCAAGTATTGGTAATGTGAAAGCAAGTTCTAAAACAGGCAAAAGGCATAAACAGTATTCAACAGTATTAAACAGTATCAGACAGTGTTTTCTGTGAAAAAACTTATCAGTCGGAAGGGGACTTGCTTGAAGGGTCGAACTTCTCCCACGTTGATGCCGAATCACCAGCGGCACTTGTCGTTTAAAGTCTCTCTGTACTCTGTGGTCTTTAATTTTCCCCAGCCGGGGTCTCAGGGGTTACTGCGGGAGCTAGAGGGGGTACGAGACAAATGGGGTCCCCTCTGCTCCTAGTCCTTCACTCCAACACTACAGTTAAGTCTCTCCACAGGAATCAGAGGCTCTGCACTAACACCGTGGGTACTGGGGCTTCGCGTGGGGTTCACTATCTCTGCACGGGTCACAGTTTCTGTACAGGGAACAGTCTCAGCACGAGCAACAGTCTCTACACAGGGCACAGTCTCAGCACGGGAGTCAGGACACACCTCTGCTGTCACTGCAAACTCCAGCTCCGTGCAGTCACGAGCTGCAGTCTTTCTGTGCAGTCCCCCGGGAATTTGCCCTCAGAACGGGAGTTCTCTCTCCTCCCCGGAGCTCTGCTGCGTCCTGTCCTAACAGCTGCACAAGCTGCTCTCTGCTCAGTGTGCCTTGTCTTTCTGCTCTCTGCCTGGCTTCCTTCCTGTGCAGCACAACTTCCTCCTCCCCACTGCTACTGACAGGCCATGATGCAGTCGGTCCAGGTCCAAGAGTCTCCCCCCTGGCAACCCTACTGTGCAGCTATATGGTTGCAGGCATGGAGCAGAGGAGGTAAACCCTTTCTTGTCCTTCTTATGCTTCACCCCCTTACACAGGTACCCACGGTCCGGTCTTTCTCCTTACAGAGGCATTAGATTTTAATCTACTGAGGTTTAGTGTTTCTTCTCAGGATTTGATTGATTATGATTTACAGGTGACGTCATATTTACTTAATCATAATTTTTTCCCTTTTGATCGGCAATATTCTTTACAGTGCTCAGGCGTGGCTATGGGGGCAAAATTTTCCACTTCATTGACAAACCTCGTCATGGTCTTTTGGGAGAACAATTATTTGTATTCTGTTTCCAATGTTTTCATGTTGCACATCATCTGTTATGGCAGATACATTGATGATACATTCATTATATGTAGTGGGGATGTCTCTGCCATACCGGACTTGTGCGATATCGCAACACCAATGATTATAATTTAAGATTCACTTACAATAGTGATCCCACATGCATTTAATTTCTTGATCTTAAGTTGCAGGGTGTGCATGGTGAAATTATTTCTACCAAAACGTTTTCTAACCCTTTTTCAGGAAATACTATATTTAATGCCACCAGTAGTCCTCCTAAGCACACCATTAGGTCTAGACCTGTGGGTGAATTTATTAGATTCAAACGCAACTGCAGCGACAATAACAGTTTGCAAGCTGAGTTGGCTCATTCCTCACAGAAGTTAAAAAAGTGCAAATATCCTGATTGGACAATAAACAGGGCATACAACATTATTTCTAAGAGAAGTCGCACAGAAACCATCCACAATGTCATGACACAAGGTCTTCTGTGATTGGTTGCCAAACACACATGTCCCTGGCCATTTTGTTTTGCTGGCACCATTTGCACAGTGTCACAGTACAGAGAGGATGTTCCTGCGCTAGTGCTGGTGCTGAAAGTGAACTTGTCAGTGAAATAGATAGGATCCTGTCATTTGTGAAATCAATCATCCAGCATGGAAGAAAATTGTGCAAAAACTGTGTGGCAGTCTCCAGAAGCCCCATTTGCTTCTCCAAAGCGGCTGTGATAAAACCGTGTTTCAATGGCAAATCAGAAGGCCAGATTTCCTCTTTAAAATCATTAGAATTAATATTGGGTTGCAGCCTGGAGGGCCAATTAGCTACTCCAAATTGCTTGTGCTAAAATTGTGTTTCAGTGGCAAATCAAAATGCCAGATTTCCACGTAAAAATCATTAGGCCTTCTGATTTGCCACTGAAATATTTGACTTTAACTACTGTGTTCTTTTATTTGTAGGCCTCATTCCATTTTCCATAAATAGTACAATGATGTGCATTACCAAAAAGCTCTATGTTAGTCTCATATGTCCACAAGACATCTGTAGACCCTATAAAAATAATGAAGGCCGCCTGATTACCCTGAAAAAAAAATGTGTGACTTTCAGAGTCCCTCCTTCATAAATTAAGCAGGATATGTCTGATCATGTCTCACACAGCACACAGCAAGACAAGATAGTAAATTGCTAAAATTACATTCCTGGTGACAGGTTTTTAACAACATTAAAAGCAATGAAAATGCAGAAAAATACTACGTGTCAACATAGCCCAAGATGTTGAGCAGCATTTTTTTTTCTCTTATTTATTTTGCCTTATGTACAAGTCATTATCCTGGATAGAAGGTTTCTTAACATTTTTTCCAGTGAAATCTTTTTTATTTCCGGTTTTGTATATTTTATTGTCAGTCCCTAAAAGTGGCATAATACTCTGACAACATTGTTCCCAGCAGCGACCTGGTTCTCCCCATGCTGTTCCCATGCCATTTTAGCATTGTTTCCATCATTTTGAGCAATATTTAGACCCCTCCATACCTCCGGGGGGAGCCACTGGAAGAATGCTCGAGCTTCCCATTGACTTCCATTTTAATCGTTACTCGGGTTGAGCACCAAAGCATTAAGATTTCCTTGACTCAAGTAACGAGCACCTGAGCATTTTAGTGATCGCTCATCAGTAATGATGACCTAATTTCATCAAATTCTGTGTAGTACCTGTGGGTTCAAAATCCTCATGATTTCTTAGATTAAATCTTTTGAGGGTTCTAGTTTCCAAAAGTGGTCAGTTGTGGAGGGTTTCTGCTGTTTAGGCCCTTTAGGGACCCTACAAATGTGACATGGTGCCCACAATCTATTTCAGAAAATTTGTGTTAAAAAATTCAAATGGTGCGCCTTCCCTTCCGAGCCCAGCCGATTGTCCAAACAGAGGTCTCTGACCACATGTTGGTTATCAGGACGCACAGAAGAAACTGGGTAATAAATTAGGAGGTACATTTTTTCATGTCATCCCTTAAAGTGAAAAATTTGGGGCTAAAGCAACATTTTAGAGGAAACATTACAATTGTTTTTTCATTCCACTTTGCATTAAATCCTGTGTAACACCTGAATGGTTAGAAAAATTACTGACAACAGTTTTGTAGTATTTAAAGATTTTTAAAAATGGTATCACTTTTGGGAAGTTTCTAATATATAGTCCCCTCAAAGCCCATTTGAAGCTGAATATGTCCCTAAAAAACAGGCTTGGAAATTTCTTGAAAAAATGAGAAATTAGTGTTAAACTTTTAATTCTTCTAACACCTTAACAAGAGAATAGCATCCCTTGATGTGTGAAAATTATGCAGCTGTCAACTGTACACTATAGCCGACACCTTGCTGTATAAGCCACAATCAGTGATGACACTGACCATCGCTATTTAACCCCTCAGATGCTGCTGTCAATAGTGACAATGTATGTAAATGGTTAAGAGAATGTGGGTCTCCATCTTTAACCCTATTGAGACCCTGCTATCATGATTGTGTGATCCTGATGGTTTCCATTGCAATTCATGGACAAATCACGGCCTTAATGCCGGCCGGATATAGTGGCCTGTTCAGGAGTTAGCAACATTTAGGTTTTAAAAGTTAAAATTTTCATTCTGTCATGCCATTTTGTACTAATTCCTGAAAAGCACCTGAAGGAGTAATGCACTAACTGATAGCAGTTTTTAATATATTGAGAGGCGCAGTTGATAAAATGGGATCACTTTTGGGGGATTTCCAGTATATATGTCCCCAAAAGTCACTTAAAATCTGTATAGGTCCCTAAAAAATAAGTTTTGTAAATTTCTTAGAAAAAAGAAAACATTTCTGCTTAATTTTTAAACCTGTTAACAGCCTAACAAAGTAAAAGAACATTTTACAAATGGTGCTCATGTAAAGCAGACATGAGGGAAACGTTATTTATTAACTATTTTGTGTGGTGTGAATATCTAGATTAAAGGGATAATCATTGAAAGTTTGAAAATTGCAATTTTTTTGGAAATTTTTGTCCAATTTCTATTACTTTTATAAATAGATGCAAACATATTAACCTAAATTTACCATTAACATAAAGCATAATGTGTCACGAAAAATATTCAAATTTACTGGATACATTCCAGCATTATTGCTACATGAAGTAACATGTCAGATCTGAAACATTTGGCCTCGTCACAAAGGAGTTTTAAGAGTATTTTTTGCTGCATGAAAGGCACTTTTTACATCTTTGTGGAGTAATAGGGAGATTTTAAGATGTATCAACAAAAATATAAAAGAAGATTTTATGGAAATGTTGTAGCACATGTTTTTTCTTTCAAAAATACTGGCTGTTTCATAAGAGAGTGATGGCTTGCTTAGCCGGTTTATTTCTGGCCTCAATGCTATCAGGGCTTTAATCTGTGCTCTCATTGTTTTATTCCACAAAAATCCCATCTCCATGGGATACGGGATGTATAATGTGTTCCATGCAAGTACTGTGATTTCTGTGTAAACTGTATGCTGTAACACATTATGAGAATTACTGTCAAGCCCCATTATCATTAGTAAAGAGGCTGTTATTTTCAAATTATCTCTGCTTCTTCATAATTGTGGATTAGGTGCACAAACTACCATCACCAACATCATCCTCTTCTTAAAAAGGCAGCTACTGCTCAAATCGTCATTCTCCACATTATAGACTGCTCAAGAAAATAAAGGGAACACTTAAACAACAGAATATAACTCCAAGTAAATCAAACTTCTGTGAAATCAAACTGTCCACTTAGGAAGCAACACTGTTTGACAATCAATTTCACATGTCGTTGTGCAAATGGAATAGACCAGGGTTCCCCAACTCCAGTCCTCAAGGCCCACCAACAGATCATGTTTTCAGGATTCCCTTAGTATTGCTCAGGTGATAATTGCTTCACCTGTGCAATACAAAGGAAATCCTGAAAACATGACCTGTTGGTGGGCCTTGAGGACTGGAGTTGGAGAACCCTGGAATAGACAACAGATGGAAATTATTGGCAATTATCAAAACACCCTCAATAAAGTAGTGGTTCTGCAGGTGGGGACCACAGACCACATCTCAGTGCTAATGCTTTCTGACTGATGTTTTGGTCACTTTTGAATGCCAGTGGCAGAGGGTCAGTAATGGTGTGGGGTGGCATTTCTTTGGAGGGCCGCACGGTGTTGGACTGTGAGTACAACCCCCATCTGTGGACGTTGAGCACTCAGACCATCCTCATGGAGTCAGGTTCTAACGATTCGTGCAGACACATGCACATTTGTGGCCTGCTGGAGGTTATTTTGCAGGGCTCTGGCAGTGCTCCTCCTGTCCCTCCTTGCACAAAGGAGGAGGTAGCGTTCCTGCTGCTGGGTTGTTGCCCTCCTATGGCCCCCTGCACGTCTCCTGATGTACTGGTCTGTCTCCTGGTAGCACCTCCAGCCTCTGGACACTACAATGACAGACACAGCAAACCTTCTTTCCACAGCTCCCATTGATGTGCCATCCTGGATGAGCTGCACTACCTGAGCCACGTGTGTGGGTTGTAGAGTCCGTCTCATGCTACCACGAGTGTGAAAACACAACCAACATTCAAAAGTGACCAAAACATCAGCCAGAAAGCACTGGTACTGAGATGTGGTCTGTGGTCTGTCAGAACTTCTCCTTTATTGAGGGTGTCTTGATAATTGCCAATAATTTCCATCTGTTGTCTATTCCATTTGCACAACAGCATGTGAAATTGATTGTCAATCAGTGTTGCTTCCTAAGTGGACAGATTGATTTCACAGAAGTTTGATTTACTTGCAGTTATATTCTGTTGTTTAAGTGTTCCCTTTATTTTTTTGAGCAGTGCACATTCTAATGTCTGCAAATTTGGGATTCAATATCATTATAAATGGGAACATGGGGATGAGGGAATATATTTCAAAACAGAAATGGAGGTCACAGTTGAATTCTTGCTAGCCATGCGGTTGGAAGGTGCGCCAGGCATAGTCACACAGCATTAGTTGTCATTTCCCGAATGCCCAGTTCGGACCATAGAACATTTCATAGCAATACGTGCATTAGAGTTGTTCATTCTCCCTCCCTATGTTGTTATTAATCTATGTTCTGGATATAAGGTATTACATTAAAAAAGTGGAAATAATGAAGAGATTTAGTGCAAAATGTCGTTATCCGTTTTGTATGGTCATGTTATTCATTCGTTTGCGTTGTATATTTTGGTAGTGTTGTCAAAAACCACAGCTGGCGATATGTGAGCAATGTTTTCTTTGTAAAATGGCAAATCTATCCACAGTTTAGAGGGGGATGATAGTGCCAGTCTAACGGTCTAGTTAGGACGACTATGTGAGGGTATAATGCCATAGACAAAAGGCTCACAGTAAACGATCCCTGAATATCGGGCACATCCATAGCCTTATTACTGGCCGGGCATATCCATAGCCTTATTACTGCCCCTTGACACATAATGACTCTCTATGGAGAGTCATTGAAAAAGAAATTGAGAAAAAATGGACTAAAAACATTTTAATTGATCAATGTCATCAAACATAAATATAAAATTATTAGGTACTTTTTATTAATAATAATAATAATAATAATAATAATAATAATAATAAACATAATGTAACTATTCCATGGTATTTCATAATTCAGAGGTTACAGGTACAATGTGAGACATCACAAAGTAACACATAGTTCAATTCCTACAAGAGGAGGTGATGACTCTGCACAAACATTTACATCCCATAAGTAAAATGTTGGACATAAAAGGTAATAAATGTTTGTAGTATAAGGTGCGAGTCTGGGAGAAGGGGCCCCCGTCGAGTGTCCGGGCTGGAACCAAGAGGACCGTCATTTAGGTTCCGGGGCAGGTTGTTTCCGGGGGACAGAGTTCGGGGCCGGACCGTGGAGACTGAGAGATGGGCTGGGGGAGGAGCCGATATAAAAGGGGAGGAGAACGCTAGTCACAGTGAGTCAGCAGAACGGAGAAGAAGGAGCTGGAGACTGTGGGAGTGTGCGAGAGCCAGAGCGACGTACAGAGGCCAGAGAGGAGGACAGAAGCAAGAGGGACACTTACACTGGACAGCAGAGGGACGGTGCAGAGTCGGCCATCAGCGAACCGCTGCTCCGCTTCAACCCGCGGCCTGCTCGCGGATACCTACGGCTGCTGCCGCCTCACGCCAGCCCGCGCCTGTGGCCTGCCCATGGTCGCCTGTGGCCATTGCCACCACACTCCAGCCCACGGCTGCAGCCTGCCCACAGTCACCCGTGGCCGTTGCCGCCTCACTCCAGCCCGCGGCTGCGACCTACCCCATGCCGCCCGCAGCCACACTGCTCCTGACCGCGGCTGTGGCCAGTTCATTGCAGATGGCAGCCACTAGTTCCTCACTCCAGTCCATGGCAAGGGCCTGGCCGTCTCCCAGCGGACCCCCTGTTACAGCCGCTGGCTGCGCCGGTGGCTTGCCAATCGCCACCCCGCTTTGCGACCGCTTACCCCCGTCCGGGGATTGTGGCCCTTCTGTCCTAGATCTCTTTCAGGGTCTGTTGTGCCCCTGCTTCGCCTGAGCATCGGAACGCTCAAAGACTTCGCCAGTTCTTCAGCAGCTGGGCCTAGTGGCTGCTATGCCGAAGAACCATCACCCAGGACGCCAAAGACATGAGGACGGCTAAGTGACATTAGATAACTAAGGATCCGTAGTCGGCCAAACTGTGGCCCTATAGTGACCGGCCGTTGCCGGGATAGTCGTGTTCATATATATCCGTGTTTGCTTGTGTTGAGTCCATGCGAGGACAATCCCTGTTACCTGTTTGGTTGCTTAAACTAGTCACCTGATCTATACTTATAAAAAGTTATTACCAAAAAGCATAAAGTCTCATGTCTCGTCACTGCATCCCGCGTACCTGCCGGTACCACAATTGGCGTAGTTGGCAGGATGCAGTCTCCGAGCGCAGACAGCGGCACACCCGACCCAGTTGGGGCCGTGTTTGACGCAGGTAATGGCGGTCCCCAGTCCAGCATTTCTTTAGGGGCTATGCTAAACAACCTGCCATGGTTTTTGGGCTCCAATACCATGCTGTGGTGCTGGACCGAGCGTAAGCGAGGGCTCTTCCGCATGCATCCGATGACCCCTGACTTAGAAGCTGAGGTGGCTCTCATGGCCTTAGATGGGGAGGCCCAGAATTCAGTAATGTTGAGGCCCCTGGGACACCGTAACACATTTGTTAGGGTCTTGCGGATTCCGGAAGAGACCCATGGGGATCCAACCAATGCGGGAAAGTTGAGGAACCGGTTGTTCTGTCGAATGCAGGGAGGGGGGGAGACCATCACCCAGTATATGAATGTCCTCCAAGAGCTATACACGGCCATCGAATGGAAGGACATAGGACCCATCGACATTACCCTACATGACCTGTTAGTGACTGGACTCCGAAACCTGTTAATCAAGCAGGCATTGCGGGAGCAGGTCCGGATGAACCCACATATAGCCTTCTCTGAGGTGGGGAGTCAGGCACAAGTACGAGAGCAGGAGCAGGGAATGACGGTCCCCGTGGGAGAGGTCTGGGGCATGGAGGCTTCCGTAAGCGCTGTTGAAGAACCCCACTAGACCGAAGAGATGAGACAAGAGCTGAAGAACATCAGACGCAAGGTGGCTGAAGAGAAAAGGAGAACAGAGTCCACAACTGGGCGGCCTGGTTTCAATGCTCAGAGTGGCCGTACCTCGCCATCCCGGTGTTATGAGTGCGGGGAGCCGGGCCACTTCGCACGAGAGTGTCCGCGGCGTGGGAGATATCCACCCCAACGGCCAATAAACTAGAGGGCTCCGGGCAGGGGGGACACCGCTCAGAGCCAAAAGCCACAACAAGGGGTGGTGGAAGTCCCGAAAATCTGATCGCAAAATATCCAGTGATACGGGCAGAGGTCGAGGGCCGTGCCGTACGGTGCCTAGTGGACACGGGGTCGCAAGTGACGACCATGCTGGCAACCTATTTTTGGCAGCATTTCCCTGAAGCAGCAAGGCCCCAGTGGGGATCCATGATAAGACTGGTAGCCGCTAACCACCTTCCAGTACTTGTCGCCGGACTAGTATGGCTACAAATGACGCTGTGTGGTAAATCCCTCGGCCGCTGGGGAGTGGTCCTGACTAGAGTTGAGCGAAACGGGTCGAAAAAATTCAAAAGTCGCCGACTTTTGGCAAAGTCGGGTTTCATGAAACGAAACCCGACCCTAGGATGAGGTCGGCCACGAGGTCGGCGACGTACGCGCCAAAGTCGCGTTTCAAAAGTTTGTTTTGCGCTCTTTTTCAGCCAATCAGGATCCACGGACACTGTGGGCAACGTGATGACATAGGCACGGGTCACCACCATCTTTCAGAAGGGCATGCAAGTGATTGGCTTGCTTTGGTGGGCGTCACAGGGGGTATAAAAGGGCGTGCACGCCGACCGCCATCTTACTTCTGCCGATCTTAGTATAGGGAGAGGTTGCTGCTGATTCTGTAGGGAGAGCGTTAGGCAGGGAAGAAGACAAAAGAACTGCTTCTGCTGCTAGCGATTTGGCCTGCACAACACACAAGTCACTGTGTGTGCAGTGCAAGGGGAGGCTATATTGTGGTGTATCAGTGGTGTTGGTTGTTGGGCTGCCTTCTAAGGCTTCCTGACACGCTGGCATTGCTGTTTACCCACTGCTCCGCAAACTGCTTTTTTAAAAGCAATCCAATCTCCCTTATCCTCTAGTCACTTTTGTCACAGCTGTGCCATCGAGCGTGTCACATAGCGCTCAGATATCAGTAGGCCTCACACAATCTACAAGTGTCCAGTGTCCAAAAGTGTACGCAGAGATTCAAAATCTCCATTATCCTCTCGTCACTTTGGTCACAGGCAGCTGTGCCATCGAGCGTGTCACATAGCGCTCAGATATCAGTGGGCCTCACACAATCTACAAGTGTCCAGTGTCCAAAAGTGTACGCAGAGAATCAAAATCTCCATTATCCTCTCGTCACTTTGGTCACAGGCAGCTGTGCCATCGAGCGTGTCACATAGCGCTCAGATATCAGTGGGCCTCACACAATCTACAAGTGTCCAGTGTCCAAAAGTGTACGCAGAGAATCAAAATCTCCATTATCCTCTCGTCACTTTGGTCACAGGCAGCTGTGCCATCGAGCGTGTCACATAGCGCTCAGATATCAGTATGCCTCACACAATCTACAAGTGTCCAGTGTCCAAAAGTGTACGCAGAGATTCAAAATCTCCATTATCCTCTCGTCACTTTGGTCACAGGCAGCTGTGCCATCGAGCGTGTCACATAGCGCTCAGATATCAGTGGGCCTCACACAATCCAAAAGTGTCCACTGTCCACAAGTGTGTGCAGAAATTCTAAATCTCCCCTATCCTATAGACACCTTTTACCTTGTTTTACATTACTATATAGTTTGTTGGATTTTGTCTACATTTCTACCAAAAATGAGGAAGGCTGGTGGAAGAGGCCGTGGAATTGGGCGGGGGTTGGCAGCTGGTAATGATGGTGTTGGTGGTGGATCTGATGGTAGTGGCAAGAGCAAAATAGGACCGAATGCAGGAGGTGCTGACCCTGCGTCATCGTCTGGCTACATAAGGCCTCGAACGCTTAGTTTTCTAGGAGTTGGCAAACCGCTTTTAAAGGCAGAGCATCAGGAAAAAGTTTTGTCTTACATTGCTGACTCAGCCTCCAGCTCTATCGCCTCCTCTTCTTCAGTTGTAAAAAGTAAAAGCACTGAGTCGTCATTGGAGGCTCATGTTCATGAACCACACCTTTCCTTGTGTCCTTCACCCCAACCAAGATTGAAGGATGACGCAGGCCATCCTACTGATTACTCCATGGAGCTGTTTTCACATACCATGCCTGGATTATCAAGTCAAATGGTGAATTACCCAGGCCAAGATGAATCTGACATGGAGTGCACTGATGCACAGCCGCTGATGGATGATTCTGCTGGTACATTCACTCAGAGCACTACATTGTCCTCGCAGTGTACAGAGCCAGATTTTGACCCTGATGAGACTCAGGTGCCCCTTCCCGCACACTATACCACCATACACGGTGACACAGAGGAAGGTGCACATGACATAGAAGAGGAGGTGATGGATGACCCAGTTGTTGACCCAGATTGGCATCCATTGGGGGAAGAGGGTGCTGCTTCCAATAGCTCAGATGAGGAGCATCCACAGCAGACATAGACATCGCAACAGCTGTTATCTGGCAGGCCCGGAGCACTCCAAAGACAGGTTCCAAACATCAAAAGAGTTGCTGGACAGCTTGTCCAGAGGGTCAAAAGATCACAGCGTGCTAGGCCGCAAAATGTCTGCCAAAGTAGGAAGAGTGCAGTGTGGCACTTTTTTGAAGAAAATCCTCATGATCAGGCCAAGGTTATCTGTAAGAAGTGCGCAAAGACCTTTAGCCGAGGGAAAAATCTGAAAAATTTGAATACCAGTTGCATGCTTAGACATTTAACCAGCATGCACTTGCAAGCGTGGACACAACACCAAACCTCAAGTGCCACATGTGCAACTGATCACAACGAAGGTAGTCAGCAACGCTACATTGTTTCCCCCACTGTAAGCCCACCGGTTAGCACAGCAGCAAATGTTGAGGTGTCGTTGCAAGGCCACAGCAGTCAGGGAATCCCACTGTTATATCAACGAAAGACTGATTCTAGGCCATCAGAAAGAACACCAACTCCATCACCATCATCAACCCTCTCTCAGTCCGCCCTGTCCACCGCTACTTCCACCATATGCAGCTCTCAAGTCCAGCTCACCCTCCCAGACACTATGAGTAGGTCAAGAAAGTACTCAGTCTCTCATCCGCGTACACTGGGTTTGAACGCCCACATTGCCAAACTAATCTCGTTTGAGATGATGCCCTTTCGGTTGGTGGAAAGCACAGCTTTCCGCGAACTCATGGCCTATGCAGTACCACGCTATGACCTACCCAGTCGCCACTTCTTCTCTCGCAAAGCCATCCCAGCCCTCCACCATCATGTGAAAGACCGCATTGTCCATGCACTCAAGCAGTCAGTGAGCGGAAAGGTGCACCTCACAACTGATGCATGGTCCAGTCGGCATGGCCAGGGCCGTTACGTGTCCATCACTGCGCACTGGGTTAATGTGGTGGATGCAGGGTCCACAGGGGACAGCGGTGGTGGGACAGTGCTGCCTAGCCCACGGTATAGGAAACAGTTGGCTGTAGGCGTTCGACCCTCCTCCTCCTCCTCCAGAAGCGAAAGCTCATCCACAGAGCGCAGTCGTACGAGCACTCCATCTGTAGCTGCCACTGTTGCACACGAGGTGTCCCCCTATCGAGCAGCTAGTGGAAAGCGTCAGCAGGCTGTGTTGCAGATGATGTGTTTGGGCAACAGACACACCGCCGAGGTGCTGGCCGAGTACTTGAAGCGACAAACTGAGTCATGGCTGGGCAGTGTACATTTTGAGGCAGGCAAGGTAGTTAGTGATAACGGCCGTAATTTTGTGGCAGCCATAGCCCTTTCAAAACTCAGCCACATACCTTGCTTGGCTCACACATTGAACCTGGTGGTGCAGTGCTTCCTCAAAAATTATCCGGAGTTAACAGCCCTGCTCCAGAAGGTGCGAAGACTGTGCGCGCACATCCGCCGGTCGCCTGTACACTCCGTTCGTATGCAGAAGCTGCAGCGATTGCTCCACCTTCACAACCACCGCCTCATTATCGACATTGCAACAAGGTGGAACTCCACCCTGCACATGGTGGAGTGGCTGTGCGAGCAGAGGCAGGCCATAATGCATTTGTGGGAGGATACACGGCCAGGCACTTTGAGAGCAGACATGGAGTTGACAGGCGTGCAGTGGTCGAAGCTGAAAGACCTTTGTAAAGTCCTTCAGTGTTTTGAGGAATGCACACGGCTGGTAAGCGCAGACGACGCCATCCTAAGCATGAGCATCCCACTTATGCGTCTGCTCATGCAAACTTTGACGCACCTTAAGGAGCAGGCGTCTGCAGCCAATGTTGATGAGGAGGAAGAGGAGGAGGGAATCCTTGATGACATTCAGCCATTGTCTGCTCAGGGACCTCTCCTGGACGAAGTGGAGGAAGAAGAGGAGGAGGAGGAGGAGGATGATGGGGATGATTACTTAGGGGAGGAGGATGCATCTCGTGGGGCAAGTGAAAATGTTGGCGTGGCAAGGTCTGGTACAGGGTTTGTGCGTGACTGGAGGGATGTGGATTTGCCAGAAAGTGCTCCTCCAACCAGCACTCGCAGTGCATCATTGACACCGGGAACATTGGCCCACATGTCAGATTATGCCTTGCGGATCCTAAAAAGGGACCCCCGCATTGCCAAAATGATGAACGATGACGACTACTGGTTGGCCAGCATCCTGGATCCACGCTATAAAGGCAAATTACAAAACATCATGCCACAGGAGAACCTTGACCTAATATTGGCTAATAAACAAGCAACTCTGGTAAATCGGTTGCTTGAGGCATTCCCAGCACACAGCAGCGGTGATGGTTCTCACACGAGCCGTACGGGCTGGGGGCAGCTTGGCAGAGGTGTTCGTGGTGCACACAGCAGAAGTGGCGTTGGAGACAGGGGTTTCATGACAATGTTGTGGACTGATTTTTCAAATACCGCTCACACAACTGGTAATACTGCATCGATGGAAAGTGACAGGAGACAGCAGTTGTCAACTATGGTTACAAACTACTTTTCCTCCCATATCGATGTTCTCCCACACAGGTCATTCCCCTTTGACTATTGGGCCGCTAAACTGGACACCTGGCCTGAATTGGCCCAATATGCCTTACAGGAGCTCGCTTGCCCAGCTGCAAGTGTGCTATCGGAAAGAGTCTTCAGTGCAGCTGGATCAATCCTGACAGAAAAAAGGACCCGTCTGTCAACCCAAAATGTGGATGATCTAACCTTCATTAAAATGAACCACGCATGGGTTTCCAAGGATTTTGTCCCACCTTCCCCTGATGACACATAGGGTGACAGAAAAATGGCTTGCTTTGGTCCACCTCTTCCTGGTACTTCACCTATTTCGCCTTTTGCATCAGCTGAATGTCCAACATCAACATATGCCACTTTCTAAAACTCCCTAACTGTGCTGCCTCCCCCCCCCATGGCCGGGGTCACCACCTACCGCACGACACCGTGCGAGTGCCATTGCCCTGGACAGGTGGGTAGGCCGACTCTTGGGCGCGGGCACTGGCACAGGGTCCCTCATAGTGCAATCAAGTGTCTCTGACGGCGGTGGTGCACACCTGCCGTCAGACACACCGCTGTACTATGAGGGGCCCAGTGCCAGTACCGACGCCCACGAGTGGGCCCCCCTTGCTTGGGCAGGGCCCCAGCATTTGCAATCTTTACCTCTCCCTGCTCCTCCTCTGTGTAATCTGGGCCGTCAAATCCATACTGTGCCTGACACCGTCTGAGCCTGCCTCCTGAGACATATATTTTGAATGTGTACGCTATCCATACATGTTATCCGGGGATACGGTACCCTTTCTAAACTTTGTGCAATGACGTGCAATCCATACTGGGCCTAACACCGTCTGAGCCTGCCTCATGCTGTATAGACATATATTTTGAATGTGTACGCTATCCATACATGTTATCCGGGGATACGGTACCCTTTCTAACCTTTGTGCAATGACGTGCAATCCATACTGGGCCTAACACCGTCTGAGCCTGCCTCATGCTGTATAGACATATATTTTGAATGTGTACGCTATCCATACATGTTATCCGGGGATACGGTACCCTTTCTAACCTTTGTGCAATGACGTGCAATCCATACTGGGCCTAACACCGTCTGAGCCTGCCTCATGCTGTATAGACATATATTTTGAATGTGTACGCTATCCATACATGTTATCCGGGGATACGGTACCCTTTCTAACCTTTGTGCAATGACGTGCAATCCATACTGGGCCTAACACCGTCTGAGCCTGCCTCATGCTGTATAGACATATATTTTGAATGTGTACGCTATCCATACATGTTATCCGGGGATACGGTACCCTTTCTAACCTTTGTGCAATGACGTGCAATCCATACTGGGCCTAACACCGTCTGAGCCTGCCTCATGCTGTATAGACATATATTTTGAATGTGTACGCTATCCATACATGTTATCCGGGGATACGGTACCCTTTCTAACCTTTGTGCAATGACGTGCAATCCATACTGGGCCTAACACCGTCTGAGCCTGCCTCATGCTGTATAGACATATATTTTGAATGTGTACGCTATCCATACATGTTATCCGGGGATACGGTACCCTTTCTAACCTTTGTGCAATGACGTGCAATCCATACTGGGCCTAACACCGTCTGAGCCTGCCTCATGCTGTATAGACATATATTTTGAATGTGTACGCTATCCATACATGTTATCCGGGGATACGGTACCCTTTCTAACCTTTGTGCAATGACGTGCAATCCATACTGGGCCTAACACCGTCTGAGCCTGCCTCATGCTGTATAGACATATATTTTGAATGTGTACGCTATCCATACATGTTATCCGGGGATACGGTACCCTTTCTAACCTTTGTGCAATGACGTGCAATCCATACTGGGCCTAACACCGTCTGAGCCTGCCTCATGCTGAATAGACATATATTTTGAATGTGTACGCTATCCATACATGTTATCCGGGGATACGGTACCCTTTCTAACCTTTGTGCAATGACGTGCAATCCATACTGGGCCTAACACCGTCTGAGCCTGCCTCATGCTGTATAGACATATATTTTGAATGTGTACGCTATCCATACATGTTATCCGGGGATACAGTACCCTTTCTAACCTTTGTGCATTCACGTGCAATCCATACTGTGCCTGACACTGTCTGAGCCTGCCTCCTGAGACATATATTTTGAATGTGTACGCTATCCATACATGTTATCCAGGGATACGGTACCCTTTCTAACCTTTGTGCAATCCATACTGGGCGTGAGAGCGGCTGGCGAGCTGTTAAGCAAGCTACAGCACCTGTCCAGACAAGTACAGGGATTCCCTAGCGAGGAGACTTATTTGATTGTTTTCAATGTTGGGACAGCAATTTTTGGGGAGCACTATACTCTGGAGAATGATAGATGGGGCCCACCATACACTGGAACATTCCAAAGGTGGACATCAGACACTGGAGCAGCATTTACAGGGCCCATTATACACTAGAGCATTAGAAATGGGGCCCATTATGTTTGGAGCATTATTTGGGCCCATAAGACAGTGGAGCTTCATCCATGGGGACCAACATATACTGTAGCATTATGTGGAGCTCATCATATACTGTTTCAAACATTATATGGGACCAATGATTCTGTATGGAGAAATAGATGGGCCTCGTCATGAGATGTAAAAAGTGAGGTATTTTTCATTGGACTATACCGCTATTTCTCTGCCGTATCGGAGCATGATGAGTTGTGGTATGTGTTAAAGGGGCGCTCTTTCGCCCAGGGCACATGAAAACCTGGAGCCAGCCCTCCCCCCCCACAGTTTGTAGCCAAATAACCCCCATTTTTCAGTGCGTAACTTGTAATATGAAGTTAATTAAGGTTGACAAGCTTAAGAAAGAAGAATTGATGCTTTTGGCATTCAAATGGGCACTGTAGGTGTGTTTCCTGTCCTCCTCTCACTGCCGACTTTTATTCCCCATTGACTTACATTGGGTTTCGTGTTTCGGGACGACCCCGACTTTTCCCTATAATCGGACGATCTTGCTCGACCCGACTTTTGGAAAAGTCGGGTTTCACGAAACGAAACGCGACCCTAAAAAACCAAAAGTCGCTCAACTCTAGTCCTGACCCAAAGAGAAACTAACCACCATCATCCAGTTATCCTGGGCATGAACGTACTGCGGGAGTTCGGCAATCTACTCCTCAATGACCCCACGCAAGAGACCATGAAACATTGGGGTTCCCGCACAGCTCAAGGGCAGGTCTTCCAGCGGCTGGTGCGGGAGGCGCGAGTACTCCAGGACTGCCCGGAGGGCGAGGCGCTGGACAAAATCATCACGCCTGCGGCTCCCCCGTTCATGCTCCCACCGGGCAGACAGTGGTGGCCCTGCTGATCCGCACCCCGATAACATTGTAAGGCGTGGAGATGTAGGTAGAGCCATGCTTCTCGTAACGCCTGCACCCTGGCATACTGGTAGCTCGCTCCCTGGCCACGGTGTGAGGAGGAACCATCCTGGTCCGCTGCGTTAACCTGGAAGACCAAGATATCATCTTGAACCCCCGGGCCAAAGTGGCCAAGTTAGTAAGGCCTTTGGAGGAGATGTTGCCAGCCCCGGCGGTCCAGTTAAAGGTGCAACCCGAGGACCCATGGGCAGTAATGATACGAACCATACAGACTGCCGAATCCTCGACCAAGGAGAAAGGTCGAACCATACTGGAAAGAATGCGGGCCGAACTCTCCGGCCTGACGTCAACCCAGCTTCTCCAGGTAGAAACCCTTCTTGGACAGTATTACAAAGTATTCACTAGCCACGAGGATGATCTTGGGTGTACCACGGCCATCACACATGGAATCCCCATGGCAGGAACGGCCCCAATCCGGGAACGATATCGGCAAATCCCTCCACAGCTATATCAGGAGGTGAAAACTCTACTAGCACAAATGCTCTGGAAAGGGGTCATACAAGAAAGCCAGAGCCCCTGGGTGGCTCCCATTGTGCTGGTCCGCAAAAAGAATGGTACCCTCCGGTTCTGTGTGGACTACCGAAAGCTGAACGCCTGCACCATTAAGGACTCGTATCCGCTGCCCCGCATAGAAGAGTCTCTGTCCGCCTTTGGAAAAGCAACGTACTTCTCTTCTCTAGACCTGGCCAGTGGGTACTGGCAGGTGCCAAAGTCGGAGGAAGAAATAGCCAAGATGGCATTTATTCTCCCTATGGGACTGTTTGAATTCAACCGAATGCCGTTTGGGCTGGCCAACGCCCTGGGAACTTTCCAGCGATTGATGGAGCTGTGTCTAGGAGATCTCAACTTTGAAGCCACTCTGATATACCTGGATAATATCATTTATTCCGCCACGTTTGCGGTGGTTGGGGCAGGTGCTCGGCCGGCTGCAGAAGTACGGGTTGAAGGTAAAGCCCCAGAAATGCCACCTGTTTCGCACCCAGATCGAATATCTGGGGCACGTAGTCTCGGCTGAGGGCGTTCGGCCGTCCCTGGAAAAGGTTGCTGCCATGCAGGGGTGGCCTACCCCCAAGACGATGAAAGACGTATGGGTTTTCCTGGGGTTGTCCGGCTATTACCGTCAGATCGTGAAGAATTTTGCATGCCGAGCCCGAGCCCTGCAGGACCTGCTAAAGGGAGCTCCTGCCGGGGCGAATGGACAGAAAATTCAATGGCAGCAACTGCAAGAAGACGCATTTCAAGACCTTAAGGCTGCACTCCCAGGAGCCCCGGTGTTAGCATATGCGGATTTCTCGCAACCGTTCATACTGCACACTGACGGGAGTCTCCAGGGACTAGGGGCTGTGTTATCACAGGTTCAGGATCTTCGAGAGAAAGCGATGGCCTATGGTAGCCGATCGCTGAATGACTCCGAGCATAACCCTGACAATTACAGCTCCTTTAAGCTCGAGCGCCTCGCGGTAGTGTGGGCCATGACGGAGCGGTTCGCAGAGTACCTGGCGGGCTCTGAGGTAGTAGTGCGGACAACAACCTGCTGTCCCATCTGGAAAATGCCAAATTGGGAGCCCTGGAGCAACGGTGGGTTGCTCGAATGGCTAAGTTCAATTATAAGATCCTCTATAAAAGAGGGGCCGAAAATGTACATGCTGACGCCCTTTCCAGAATTCGGCATACATCTCTAGGGATAAGTCGTCACGACGAATTGGAAGGGGAAGAGACGCCGTTCGTCCTCACCCATGCCGTTTTTACAGCGGGCGCACAGGAGGCATCCCATTCAGGACCCTCATGGGGGATGCTGGAGCAACCACGGGACAAATGGATCCAACAGCAGCAGGAAGATGGAGAAATTGGGCTCCTGCGCTGATGGGTGATCACCGGCAAACTGCCCACTGATTCACAGAGACAGACTCTGACTCAGGACATGTTGTTGATGTTGCGCCAATGGGAAAAATTTGCCTTCAAGAAAGGGCTATTGTAATGTAAAGCAGTGTCACGGACGACGTCTGCTACAACTTGGCAGGTCATAGTGCCCGGAGCCCTACTAGCCAAACTGGCTAGGGAACCCCATGAAAAGGGGGCTCACTATGGTGCTCAAAAGACTTTGCAATGTTTGCAACAGATCGTTTACCATCCGCGCTTGTATGCTGCCGTGGAAGAAGTTTGCCGGACCTGCCGCCCATGTGAGCTCTCCAAACCAATCGCACAACGAGCCCCGATGCAAACAATAGTGACGTCAGCTCCCCTTGAGCTCCTAATGATGGACTATTTAACCATAGGTCCCGCATACCAGGGGTATGAACATTGTCTCGTGATGATGTATCATTTCACTAAGTTCGCCGTGGTCACCCCCACCCGAGACCAAACTGCGGAGTCGGCCGCCTATGCAATTTGTAAAAATTTCATCCAAGTATATGGCTGCCCACAACAAATACACTCAGACCAGGGAGCGTGCTTCTTAGGAAAAGTTATGGAAGAATTACATCGACTCTATGGTATTGACAAGTCCAGAACTACGCCTTATCATCCGCAGGGAAACGAAGCCTGCAAGCGATTCAATCGGACATTAATCCAAATGTTGCGCACCCTGGAGAGTGACCAAATGGCACGCTGGCTGAGTATGTCCCTGAGCTGGTGTGAGTTTATTACAACCGGGTGCATCGAGTGACCGGGTACACCCCCTACACACTGCTATTTGGACGAGATGGCAAAGGAATCACGGAAGTGGAAGTAAACCCGGAAGAACCTCAACCTTGGACCGAAGTATCATCATGGGTCCGAAACCAACAGCACAGGCTGCAAACCCTCCACCAAATCGTCCATACAAAACTTCAGGACCTGGAGCACCCAGGGGGAGCGCTGCCTCCACCCACTGACTTCCGAACTGGAGATCGAGTACTCGTCCTAGATCAGCGGCCCCAAAACAAGTTAGACCCACGGTGGGAGGAAAACTCTTATCGAGTGTTGTGCCGAGTAAGCCCCGATGGACCTGTGTGCGAAATACAATCTGAGAAGGACGGCGTACCTCTCACTCGTACCGTGCACCGTAATATGTTACGCCCATGTGCATCCACCGATCCCACGTGACCCGAGCCTATCCCTCAGGTCCCCGACCCTCCGTTAACGGTCTTGGACCTAGATGACGAAGAGGACTGCTCAGCCATATCAGCGGGCCCTCCAAGTAGGGACATGGCAGTAGACAGTCGGCCTACCAGAGTTGACCAGCCCACCACCCTCCACCACCCCAGAAGGCTCCACCACAGTTGAACTCAGACACTCTGAGCGGTCAACAGCTGGCAAACCCCCTGAACGTTACGAATAGGACCAGTTCATATGGCGACAAGAACTGTCATCTCCAAAGACCACTACAAGCCGACTAAGGCCCTCGCCAGAGGATTGGCGAGCATACAGGATGGGGGAGAGTGGGAGAAGGGGCCCCCGTCGAGTGTCCTGGCCGGAACCAAGGGGACCGTCATTTAGGTTCCGAGGCAGGTTGTTTCCGGGGGACAGAGTTCAGGGCCGGACCGTGGAGACTGACAGATGGGCTGGGGGAGGAGCCGATATAAAAGGGGAGGAGAACGCTAGTCACAGTGAGTTAGCAGAACGGGGAAGAAGGAGCTGGAGACAGTGGGAGTGTGCGAGAGCCAGAGCGACATACAGAGGCCATAGAGGACAGAAGCAAGAGGGACACTTACACTGGACAGCAGAGGGACGGCGCCGAGTCGGCCGTCAGTGAACTGCTGCTCCGCTTCAACCCGCGGCCTGCCCGCGGATACCTGTGGCTGCTGCCGCCTCACTCCAGCCCACGCCTGCGGCCTGCCCATGGTCGCCCGTGGCTGTTGCCGCCACACTCCAACCTGTGGCTGCGGCCTGCCCGCGGTCACTCAAGGCTGTTGCCGCCTCACTCCAGCCCGCAGCTGCGGCCTACCCCACGCCGCCCGCAGCCGCCCCACTCCCGACCACGGCTGCGGCCAGTTCATTGCAGACGGCAGCCACTAGTTCCCCGTTCCAGTCCGTGGCAAGGGCCGGGCCATCGCCTGCCGCGGACCCCCTGTTACAGCCGCTGGCAGTGCCGGTGGCTTGCCAATTGCCACCCCGCTTCGTGACCGCTTACCCCCCATCCAGAGATTGCGGCCCATCTGTCCAAGAACTCTTCCGGGGCCTGTTGTGGCCCTGCTTTGCCTGTTCTTCAGCAGCTGGGCCCATCACCCAGGACGCCGAAGATATCAGGACGGATAAGTGACATTATATAACTAAGGACCCGTAGTCGGCCATACCGTGGCCCTATAGTGACCGGCCGTTGCCGGGGTTGTCGTGTTCATATATATCCATGTTTGCTTGTGTTGAGTCCCTGCGAGGACAATCCCTGTTACCTGTTTGGTTGCTTAGACTAGTCACCTGATCTATACTAGTTATTACCAAAAGCATAAAGTCTTGTGTCTCGTCACTGCATCCCGCGTACCTGCCGGCACCACACGGCCACCTTTACAATAAATGAGGATATACATATAAGGCTGCATGAACCGGCCAGTATTTGTATGTACTGAATTTTATCAGATAACAAAATACATAGCTAAGTTTGATAAATGTGAAAAAAAATTTCAAGAAGCCAAAAGTTTTTTTATTTTTTTATTTTAGTTAATAACGAGTGATCGAGCGCCCTTCGGGAGCGCGCTGGGATTACGAACCACGCAATGAAGTGTAACCAGACATCAGGCTGACCTTGCAATGGGGTGTAACCACACATCAGACTGGCTTATGTGCAGACTAACAGCAAACATAAATACCTGGTGTGCCTCTCCTGCCACTCCTACCTTGTGTATGAAAAGCTCTGTCGTTAATACTGTTCGGGTAGAGCTATTCGATAGCGCTATCCATGAAGAAAGTGCACGGGTAGAGCTATCCCATAGCTCTATTCCTAAAGGAAATGAACGGGTAGAGCTATCCGATAGCGCCATCCCTCAATGTTCCTGAGCGCAAGCTATTTCACATGGTTGAGCGCACTTGGGATCTGCCCCCAAGGCCCTGCCCATGCCCAATGTTTGGTCCGTAGACCGCGGCTAGGAGTTAGTCCCGCTTCTAAACAGGTCCAGCAGTGATGGTCTAGCAGTGATGGAGGATCTGCTGGACTTCAGGGCGCTGGATGCTTAGGTTTACTGTCTTTCAGATGGTTCTAGGGCAACAGTAACAACAAGCAAATACTTGCGCAGCCCTGGATAATCCGCGCCGGAAGGATGATGAGATCCGGCGGAAGATGGAACCTATGAGAAGAGAAGTACATATAATGTAAGAGATGGGACTCCATATGACATTATATTACTGTGCGGTCACTGTGGCCAGACGGCAGAGGAATATTATCACACAGATGTCAGGGATCATTGTCAGCCATCATTCATGTGATAATCCCATCACTGACAGATGACATCTGCTCCACACGAATGATTCTCACTGACATCACACAACATGGAATTGATTCTCACACTTACCTAGTTTCTTTTTGCCCTTTTCTCTAGTTTCTGATTTTTCTTCTTCTTTAATCAAATTTATTGCAGATATTCTTTCCATCTGAGCTGGAAATTCTGATTAGAAAGTAAAAAAAACCCCTCAGTAATGACATATCCTAATGGGATCTGCTTTGTCTCCTGTATATAGTAGGATTGTTCTAGTCCTGTCTCCTATAGTCCTGATAATCTGGTATTATATCATAATAGGACAGAATAAGTCCTATATAATGTACATAATCCTATCTGAGGGGCATTAGATGTGTCACTGATATAGATTAGTAAGCGCCCTGTGTGCCGCCATGTGGTGCATCACTGATGAGCGATATTCTATTATAGGAGATGATGTCTTCTTACGATGATGTAGGTCATTGGACGCTGCAACGTATCTCACAGAATCCATGAAAACAATTGTACAAAATTTGTGAAATAGGGATTCAGTATGGGCCCATGGGCAACATAATTGTGATCCATGAATCATGAATAACATAGGAGACTTATTACAGAAAAACCACGTGGAAATATTTGAGCCTTGAAGTCAACATTCGCATTGTTGGTGCTGCAGACATGAACATACCTGATAGTGAGGACGAGGTTGGTAGAATGCTAATAGCGTAATCTCTATCCGGTATGGGAACAGATTCTTTCTGCCTGTTTGGAAGAAGAAAATCACGTAAATCACAAGGCAACAGTATAGAAGGGTTGTCTCACTATAAGAACACCGACTATACTATAAGGCCTAATAGGACATATGACTTCCATAGTGGGGAAGGTCTAATGCTCAAAACTAACTTTTATAGAGCAGAGACTAAAACAACTTCCAATAATGTCTGGCATGTAATACTACATCTCTCCTACAGTGTGGGGACAGCACTAAAGATACATGACCGGCCTCGATCATGGGCTGCTATCACCAGCACTTTCTAAGGACAAAAGCACAATGACCACTAACCATGGGGTGGTGGATGTTGCATTTGATATTATGGTATTCCTGTCCTGTATTTGGTGTTGTGCACATATATAAGCCTGGAGCTCCCAGAAATGACCCTATAATCTACTCACATTTCTGAGATATTTGTGCTGGATTTTGGTGCACACTCTGGAGATGACTTGGGATCCTCCTCATCCTCTGAGACCAGATGTTTGTCTATATCAGAGTGATCTACAAGACATAGGTAATGAAGTGTTATTACAGGTTGTCAATATAACACAGTCAACATTTATGCATGAAACATGGAACACATAAAAACCATGTGGTTATATTTGAGCCTTGAAGTCAACATTCCCATTGTTGGTGCTGCAAACAAGGACATACCTGACATTTGGGACAAGGATGGCAAGATAATAATAGCGTTGTCTCTAGCATTGTCTCTATCAGATACGGGGACAGAATCTATCTGCCTGTTTGGAAGAAGAAAAACACGTGAATCACAAGGAAACAGTATAAAAGTGGTTGTCTCACTATAAGAACACTGACTATAAGGCCTAATAGGACATATGACTGCCATAGTGGGGAAGGTCTAATGCTCAAAACTAACTTTTATAGAGCAGAGTGGAAAACAACTACCAAGAATTTTTGGCATGTAATACTATATCTCTCCTACAGTGTGGGTATTACTAAAAATGTATGACTGGCCACAATCATGGGCTGTTATCACCAGCGGTTTCTGAAGCCAAAAGCACAATGACCGCTAACCATGCATGCTGCATGTGATATTACGGTATTTCTGTCCTATATTTGGTGTTGTGCACATATATTAGTCTGGAGCTCCCAGTAATGATCTACTCACATTTCTGAGATGTCAGTGTTGGATGTTGGGGTACACTCTGGAGGTGACTTGGGATCCTCATCGTTCTTCGTCCCGTTAGTGGTGGTATAGAGCTAAATGCGGAAGCAACAAGATATTAAATCATTTTGTGTTTACTTTTAAGGGTCTTTTTATGCATATTTTGGATTTATTAATCACATACTTACTTTAGAAAGCCTTTCAGATGATGATGTAAAATTTTGTAAGTCAATCCACTCATTGGCCTCACTTGTGCTTTTCTCATCCTCTGAGACCAGATGTATTTTCATATTATAATGGTCTATAAAACATAGACAATGAAGTGTTATTAGAGGTTGTCAGTATAACACAGTCACCATTTATCATTAATATTAATGGGAGCCGATTATGACATAATATGGAAGACGAGACAAGCAGACACTAAGTCTAGATGACGTCTCATCTACTTACTGATGAATAAACTGGTGTCCACATCTGATGCAAGCTGAGGAATATAAACAGGCTTTTGACTTAGAAGGTTATCAAAGTCTAAATCTCTAAGGAATGCATGATCCTTGATCTCAAATGCGCCTCCTGAATAAAGTAAAACAGAAGTGATTGGGACATTGTCAGAGACAGCTCCATACCAACAAATTAAGGTAAGCACTTAATCGAGTAGGCTGGGACCATCTCATGGTAACTGGGAATTCTGACTATAAATGGGGCATGTTTATGGATATCCTACTAGAATCCTGTTGAAAACTTATACCCTCTGGTAATAAAATGTCCAGGACTAAAAAGAAACCATTAAGGATAAATAAGACACTACAAAGTTTATTCAGACTGAAACAAAGGGCATTCAAAATCCTGAAAGCTGAGAATACTGAAATACCATTTCAAGAGTATAAAGATCTAAGTAAGAAATATTAAATAGAAATGAAGCTGGCAAAGTTATCCACAGAGAAACAAATTGCCAGTGACATTAGAATAAATCCCCTAAAATGTTATAAACATATCAATACCAAAAAGAAAAAAAAAGATGGTATGGGTCCCTTAAAAGACAATAAAAGAAAAGGCTGAGATATTAAGCAGGCACATTTCATCCATGTTCACCAATGAACTAACTGTTCCAGGGATCATTCAACAGGGCAAAAATCTAAGGTCACCACTGGAAATAACACAAGAAGTATGTCTGCATGTGAGCAAATTAACATTGACATATCCCCTGGCATTCTTCCATGGATCCTGAGGGAATTGAGCTCAGTAATTGACAGACCGCTGTATCTTATATTCTTAGCCCCTCTTGTAACTGGGGTGGTGCCACAGGATTGGGGGATGGCTGAAGTGGTACCGATATTTAAGAAATGTAAGACTGACATCAGTAGTGTGCAAAATTTATGAGGGCATTATAAGAGATGACCTGCAGAAAAATATTGTAGATAATAATATAATAACTGATAACAGCACAGATTCATTAAAGATAGGTTGTGTCTAACGAATATGTTGGGTTTCTATGAGGTGGTAAGTGCAAGTCTGGATGTTGGTAAGGCAGCTGATGTGATTTATCTGGACTTTGCAAAGGTGTTTGATACTGTACCACATAACAGCCTTATACTGAAGCTCCATAAGCAGGGACTGGGGGAAACTATATGCAGATGGGTAAGGAATTGGCTAAATGACAGGAAACAAAAAGTCATCATAAATGGTACATTCTGTAAATGGGTTATAGTCAGCAGTGGGGACCGCAGGGATCAGTACTGGGAGCAGTGGGGATCACAGGGATCTGTACTGAGAGCAGTGGAGACCGCAGGGATCTGTACTGGGAGCAGTGGGGACCGCAGGGATCTGTACTGAGAGCAGTGGAGACCGCAGGGATCTGTACAGGGAGCAGTGGGGACCACAGGGATCTGTATTGGGAGCAGTGGGGACCACAGGGATCTGTACTGGAAGCAGTGTGGTACCACAGGGATCTGTACTGGGAGCAGTGGGGACCACAGGGATCTGTACTGGAAGCAGTGGGGTACCGCAGGGATCTGTACTGGGAGCAGTGGGGACCGCAGGGATCTGTACTGGGAGCAGTGGGGTACGGAAGGTATCTGTATTGGGAGCAGTGTGGTACCACAGGGATCTGTACTGGAAGCAGTGGGGACCACAGGGATCTGTATTGGTAGTAGTGTGGTACCGCAGGGATCTGTACTGAGGGGTACCGTAGGGATCTGTACTAGGAGCAGTGAGGACCACAGGGATCTGTATTGGTAGTAATGTGGTACCGCAGGAATCTGTGCTAGGACCGATTCTTTTTAACCTCTTTATTAATGACCTTTTTGATGGGATTGAGAGTAAAGAGTCGGTATTACTCTTTATTGACGACACCAAACTATGTAGAATACTAAAATCTGACCTTGACATTACAATTTTGCAAAACGATCTTGATTAGATGTCTGAATGAGTAAACACTTGGCAAATGAGGTTTAATGTAGATAAATGTAAAGTAATGCACCTGGGATGGAGTAATCCTATAGCTACATGTATATTAAATGGGAGAATACTTGGGACTACAGAACAGGAGAAGGACTTGGGTATTCTGGTTACAAGTAAGGTGAGCAGCAGCACTCAATGTCAAGCAGCAGCCGCAAAAGGAAAAGTTTTAGGATGTATAAAAAGAGAGATAAAATCCCGCGATCCCAATGTATTGTAAGCCCTTTACAAATCACTGTTGAGGCCACATCTAGAATATGTGATCCAGCTTTGGGCTCCACATTTAAAAAAGGACATTCAGAAATTAGAGTCAGTTCAAAGACGGGCAACTAGATTATTACAAGGAATTGTTTTCCTTAGGAAAAAAGGTGCCTCAGGGGACATCTCATTTATATGTAGAAATATATGTGTGGTCAATACAGAGGACTGGCGCATGTCTTATTCCTTTCCAAGGACCATATTAAGGACCAGGGGGCACTCATTATGGTTGGAAGAAAGGCGATTCCAGCAGCTAAATAGGAATGGGTTCCTTACAGTTAGAGCAGTCAGACTGTGGAATGCCGACCACAAGAGGTTGTAATGGCAGACATTATAACAGCTTTTAAAAAATAACATAAGGTTGTGGGTTATAGTTAATTTAGTGACAAAATGAATAATTGGTGGAGAAAGGGAGAATATGATGGATCGAAGGTCTTTTTTCAACCTTTGTAACTATGTAACTATATTTGAACAGTTTATCTTAATCTGAACTAATTACGTAACCAAGCAGACATGTAGGAAATAGACTGAAAATCTTAGTACGGAGAACTATAAATGGAGAAGCTGATAGAGAAGAGCTGATCCTCATGGACATAAGCGATATGTCCTCGGTGTAATATGGGAATATTAATATTATTATATGTTACCTGTCCCAAGCCTATCCACAGGATCTTTTCTGAGCAGCTGAGTGATGAGGTCCTGAGCATCGGGTGGAGGAGTGTATTGAGGATCCCATATTATATCTCCTGTTATATAGAAAATTACAGAACATAAAACCTCTTTACTGGACTGTAAGATAAAGCAAAGGACGTAACTAAACCAAGATAACCAGTCAAAGCAATGATCAGATTATTCTACTTACCATTGATCACATTGTCATAAATCTCAGTTATGGAATCCCCATCAAATGGTGTATATCCCATGAGGAATTCATATAATATGATGCCTATTGCCCACCAGTCAACAGGTCTTCCATAGCCTTCTTTCAGGATGGTCTCAGGGGCTATGTAATACGGGGTGCCACACACCTGGAACCAATGGAAGATAGAGATGAGAATCGATGAAACAATTATTATGACAAGTTTTTGACATAAAAACAGAATGACAGAAAATAAAATATCAGTGAAAAAGCTCTCTAAAAATGAAGAACGTAGTGAAGAACAAGCAAAGTTCCTGTAGGTAATGCTGACCTCCTCGTCCAGGAACTCTGTGGAGATGTCATCTGCTGATTGTTTGTAGATGTTGGTGTGGGGTATCATGACACCAAGTTTTGAAAGTCCAAAGTCGGTAACTTTAATATGTCCATCAGAAGTTATCAGGAGGCTGTGAAACAGAAGATGATTTTAGCTTCATAGACCATGAGATAATAAAGGATAACTTTCCTCTCTTTGTTATACTACAGGTATACACTTACTTATCCGGCTTCAGGTCTCTGTGCACCACACCATAACTATGCAGATATTCCACAGCAAGGACAGCTTCTGCAATGTACAAGCGGGCCAACGGGACAGGGAAAGGACCACATGTGTTTAGAAGGGTCCGACAGTCTCCACCTAGAGAAGAAAGGAAATATGACCGGTGAGGGGTTTATACAGCAGATCGCCATGATGTGTGATGAGAAGTGACAGGAAACATTGGGGCAGGAGACAATATATAAAGATATAATGTACTGTATACTGCACAAATGAATTAGTCTGATGTCATGGTGAAATGTCATCTATGTAACTAATGACATAAAGTGATGTCACGTATCGTCTACAGCTGGAGATACTGACGTTCTCTGTGAGGACATACAGGGAGATCACACAGATCAATGACTTTCTGAGCATCTAGGAAATAGATAACCTATAGTAAATGCTGTGTGGGGATATAACCATCCACGGGGACAAGTCTTAATGAAGTGAGTGGTGATAAAATGTCAGCAGACACAGGCTGAATATAATACAATGTACGTGTCCTACCTCCTACATACTCCATGGCCATACACAGGTGAGATCTAGTAGGGAAGGAGCAGAGCATGGAGACCACAAAGGGACAATCTGCGAATGTTAGGATGTCCCTCTCAATAAAGGCCCTTTCCACTTTCTGTGGAGTATTCAGGTTGCGCTTGGCCATTTTCTTCATAGCGAAGATCTGTTGTGATTCTTTATGGCGCACTAAGTAGACGGCCCTGGAGAGAAGGAGAATCCATGGTTTATAATGAACCCTTACTAACAGTCTGTATATAGAAGTCATTATATGATCTTTTGTAGTAATGTTTGATACCAGCAGTCAGGGCCAGACTGGCCATTTGGCAATTCTGGCAAATGCAAGAAGGGCCTGTCTGGTGGTGCGCCACCTTGTCTGCTATGTTATTAACAGAATCGGTGTTCTCATGACACCCATACTGTTAAGAGTTGTAACAGAGGTATCATTAGAAATATTGGTCTTGTAATAAATCTTGCTTTCCTCCATCAAGGGTAATATTAGTAATATATCCCATCTGGTGCTTGATTACTGGGACAGCATGGGCATGTGTGATTTCAAATGCCTGGGCTGAATTTTAGCCCCAGTCCGTATCTGCCAGCAGTCCGGCCATCACTAGAAATCCACATCTACGAATACATAAAAGAGCTCTACATAGATCACCTATGGGGGTCTGCACAATGCCACGTCTGCCGGACCCTCACCCAGGTCACATTATAGATGACAGAATCTACTGAAATTCATGTTGGGCAGATTCGCTATAACCGACCAGTACATACGATTCAGTCCAAATAAAAATTGGTCTAAATTGAAAATGCCTCAATTGCAGTAGCAGGATGGATTTTAGGCTTTCTCCACAGCCCAAGGCAGAATAAATGGAAGGGAGGGAAGAAGTTATAATATAATTAAACACAATAACCCACTTGTCCTCGACCCTCCCCGTCCATCACTGCAGTCCTCCGCCCTCTGTGCCAGTCTTTGGTTGTTCTCCCTTCTGCTGCTGAGGACAATGATCGGACTAACATGGTCATGGTGGAGGTGCAGATGTCATTGGCGTCAGTATCGTGTCACCCCTCACGTGACCGTGTGCAGCCAATCACTATTATCAGCTTCATAATAGGGTCCCAAAAAATCCAAAGATCGGTGCAGAGGACGAGGAATCGGTGGTGGAGGTGGCAGCATAAGAGAAGATGAGGTCTAGGACCGGTGGGTGTAATGTATTATATCATCCCTTTCCTTACAGACTGATTTGTTACAGATCTGATCGCTCAGCTGTATATAACTGAGCTGAATAGTGACATTGAGTTGTGGACAGTGATGTGGACTCTGATCGTTTCCCTACGACAACACTGAATGGCAGAGCACAGAGGCAGCAGCATTGTCATGGGGAACCCTGAGAAATGGGGATTATGAGAACAGAAATCTCACCCAAAAGCTCCGCTGCTGATCAGTTTAGACGTCTCATAATCGTTCATACGCGGCTCTCCTGCCGGGATCAATGATCTGATCAAGTCCTAAAAAAGAATAAGAAATAATACTAAGATAAAAAAGCTACAAGAAAACATCTCAGGATGTAAAAACTTGTCCTCCTCTATTATTTCCCAGCTGATTTACACTGATCCGATGTAGGGAACAATACAAGCCAGATGCACCGTAGACACGGATGTAATATATACCAGTATTTTTGTAATGGGCTGGATAATATGGGAGGTTACACAGGGGAGAACTATGTATTCTGAGAGCAGCATGATTTAGGAGCAGAGACCCTGATTCCAGCTATGTTACTTAATAGGCTATGTGCTGTTGTTTTAATAAAATAAGTGCTTTATCAGCAGGATATTATCACTGGAGGACTATGTGTCTCATGCCATGTAGTCCTATTGCTCTGTAAACCTTCCACCACCACTGAATAGCTGCTTTCTGCCTATACACAGTGTACACAGAAAGCTGCAAATCAGTAGTGAGTGCGGGGTTCTACAAGGCTCAGGATTCAGAGCTCTGCTAGATCTGCAGCATAGAAAGCAGCACAGACAGGCGGCCATAAAACCTCCTGTGCCTGCCGGGACTGACAGGGAGGCCTGTAAGATCTAACACCAGATCTTCTCATCTCTGACTGGTGATCTGGAGAAGATCAGAAAACAAGGACATGTGATAGAGAAGATGATGGCTCCTTACCGGGCGTTCCGACGAGCGGGCCGGACGTTCTAGTACACACAGGATTTTTTCGGCCAGGTCTTTAATAAAAGCCAAATCTTCAATTTGAGATCTTTTTTCAGCCTATAAAGAAGAAAAGAAACAAAAAGGAAAAGTGTGAGATGAGAAAAGACACAATGGAGGCGGCCATTGTATGTGACATCTGCTCCTCTCTGCAGATACAATGACTCCATATCTGGGGACTCGTCGTGTTTTATATTGGAGGAAAGAAGAAGCTTCTCTCCCACCATTATCATCTGGGATTATGGAGAAATTTTGTGCGTAGCGTCCGCCACTTACCTGGTGTAGTAGTGTCCTGATGTTGTGACATAAATCCGTCAGATACTCTGACGTTAGTTCATCTATTTGATGTTTAGTCAGGCAATCCATTGCTAGCTGCACCACCAGCCGGTAAGTTAAGCTGAGGATGCCATCAGATGGTGGAAGCACAATGCCAGGGCGATTATTGATAACAATCTCCCGCAGTGCTTGCACCTGAAAATTCTGTAAAAGTAATTCAGCCATAGTGAAAAATTGCAAATGCTCTCAGTCACTATAGAACCAAAAATGGCACCGGTGACCCAGTGTACATTCTATAAGTAGTGACTGAGCTGTGATGTCATAATGGCCAAGAATCACCAGTGATCTCATAATGGCCGAGCATCATCAGTGATCTCATAATGGCCGAGCATCATCAATGATGTCATAATGGCCAAGCATCATCAGTGATCTCATAATGGCCGAGCATCATCAGTGATGTCATCACGGAATCTTGTTATAGAATCTTCAAGGATCGGCTCTGCACAAATACAGTGGAGAAAATAACTGTTTGATACACTGACAACTTTGAAAGTTTTCCCACCCACAAAGAATGGAGAGATCTGTAATTTTTATCATTGGTACAGTTCAACTATGAGAGACAGAATCTAAAAATAAAAATAAAAAAAAATCACATTATATGATTTTTAAATAATTAAGTGGCATTTTATTGCATGACATAAGTATTTGATCACCTACCAACCAGCAAGAATTCTGGCTCTCCCAGACCTGGTAGTTTTTCTACCCTTTAGTGACAGAGCCAATTTGGTACTTAATGACCAAATAGCAAAGCCACTAAAGAAGACTGAAGGTCTCCAAAAATTCATTTTTAAACCGCAGACAAAAGGCAGCAACACTTACCTGCCCAGATCTTGAAACAAATGCACTGCAGGGTGCAGCCAGCCTATAAAGTAAGATGTCAGCAACACAGGTGCAAAATACTAGATAAGCAGCCACTCTCCACCTACCCATTCAAGGAGGGGATCACTGCCCAGTATACAACTGCACAATAAAGGCCCACATAGGGCGATGTTCACACAAAGATACCGCACAGTGTCTGGTTCACAGCGTATTAGTCTCGCCCCTACTATTTGATTAGGCAGGCTGGACAGCACACTCTCAGTGCATAGCTATGAGAACACCCCTCATGAGAGACCAGACGTGTCTGGGCTTGGATGCACCCCGAAAAATATAGTGCAAAAAATCGTGGGGACCTTTGGTGCAGGTTACGGGCTCACGTATTTTGGCCAAAAATATCAGCTAATACCTCACTAATTTTGTATTTTTTGCACTTTATTTTTCGGGGTGCAGCCACGCCCAGTAAAGCCCAGGGTAAACCGCTGTCAATGTGCCGTGTATGGTGATTACATGATCCCACGAGGAGGGACGTTATCCGATTAAGTATAATTCAAATGTTTCACACTAGTTTGCGCTTCTACTGGTCCATGTTACTATGTGAAAACACCTCATTCCATGAGGGAAGTGAAAGACTAGGTGAATACAATAACATTGATTAAACATCACATGTGTCCACAAAGAAAAACATGTCACAAAAAACAGACAGATCTAACATGTCATGTAAGCCTAGAGGACCCTGTGCTTCAGTGTCTAAAATCCATTTTGCTTCTCTTGGCAGAAGCAATTAATTGCTATTGCTTCCTCTTAGTGGATTTTCTACATGCACATTTTAACCTGTTAGTACAGTCATATGTTTAAGTTTGGGCACCCCTATTAATGTCAACCTTTTTTCTTTATAACAATTTTGGTTTTTGCAACAGCAATTTCTGTTTCATATATCTAATAACTGATGGACTCAGTTATATTTCTGGATTCAAATGAGGCTTTTTGTACTAACAGAAAATGTACAATCTGCATTTAAACAAAATTTGACCGGTGCAAAAGTATGGGCACCCTTAAAATTTTCTTGATTTAAACACTCCTAACTACTTTTTACTGACTTCCTGAAGCACTAAATTGGTTTTGTAACCTCATTGAGCTTTGAACTTCATAGCCAGGTGTATCAAATCATGAGAAAAAGTATTAAAGGTGGCCGCTTGCAAGTAGTTCTCCTATTTGATTCTCCTGTGAAGAGTGGCATCATAGGCTCCTCAAAACAACTCTCAAATGATCTGAAAACAAAGATTATTCAACATAGCTTTTCAGGGGAAGGATACAAAAAGTTGTCTCAGAGATTTAACCTGTCAGTTTCCACTGTGAGGAACATAGTAAGGAAATGGAAGAACACAGTACAGTTCTTGTTAAGCCCAGAAGTGGCAGGCCAAGAAAAATATCTGAAAGGCAGAGAAGAAGAATGGTGAGAACAGTCAAGGACAATCCACAGACCACCTCCAAAGACCTGCAGCATCATCTTGCTGCAGATGGTGTCACTGTGCATCGGTCAACAATACAGCTCACTTTGCACAAGGAGAAGCTGTATGGGAGAGTGATGCGAAAGAAGCCGTTTCTGCAAGCACGCCACAAACAGAGTCGCCTGAGGTATGCAAAAGCACATTTGGACAAGCCTGTTACATTTTGGAAGAAGGTCCTGTGGACTGATGAAACAAAGATTGAGTTGTTTGGTCATACAAAAAGGCGTTATGCATGGAGGCTAAAAAAACACAGCATTCCAAGAAAAACACTTGCTACCCACAGTAAAATTTGGTGGAGGTTCCATCATGCTTTGGGGCTGTGTGGCCAATGCCGGCACCGGGAATCTTGTTGAAGTTGAGGGTCGCATGGATTCTACTCAGTATCAGCAGATTCTTGACAATAATGTGCACGAATCAGTGACGAAGTTGAAGTTACGCAGGGGATGGATATTTCAACAAGACAATGATCCAAAACACCGCTCCAAATCTACTCAGGCATTCATGCAGAGGAACAATTTCAATGTTCTGGAATGGCCATCCCAGTCCCCAGACCTGAATATCATTGAACATCTGTGGGATGATTTGAAGCGGGCTGTCCATGCTCGGCGACCATCAAACTTAACTGAACTGGAATTGTTTTGTAAACAGGAATGGTCACAAATACCTTCATCCAGGATCCAGGAACTCATTAACCCTAGAACGCATACCTGGGGCCTCGCAGGCCTGCCAGGTTACTTGTTTGTTTTCTATTTTCTGTAAAAGTACTTTAGTTAGAATTTTGAAAATCCAGGTAATCCTCAGGTATATAGTTGTTAGTAATTTCCAGTTATTCATATATTTTTATGTTACAGACATTTTGGTATAACAATCTTTTTTTGGGACTACCCCATATTCACGCACCTGGGGCCTTTTAGGCCTGTACTAGGTTTGAATGTGATACTCAGTCTTTTTGTCTGTATTGTTGCTGGGGAAGAACTTTTATGACTCTGCTATTGCTGGGAAGAGTGTGGGTTCTGCATGACAACATGGTCATGTGATCTTGGAAGGGAGGCTCCCTCACAAAGTCATGTGTCTCTGACCTCATCGTAGGTCTTTTTGTCCTAATTGCTGGAGAGACTTTGGAGGAAGAAGTCAGCTTTCTTTTGTCTGGAAATAGAAACTTTCTGAGCTCCAAAACCAGAGGCTTCTACTGCACTACAAGAAAGTGATCTGTTGGAGGTAAGAGGAGGGGGGCTGCACTTTACTTGCTTTATATCGCTTGGTGTGCTGGGACCCTAACAAAGAGTCTTATCACATACTGTTTACAGTGCACAAGCCTGATTGTAATCTTTTTTTTTTTTCATTTTAGTTTACTGACATCTAAAATTACAATGGCACAGTCTACTTCCAGGGGATTGACTGACCATGAAATCGAGGTGATTGTTTTCAATAGTGATGAAGAAAGTGAAATTTCTTTGTCTGATGAAGAGTACATGCCACCAGCTAATGTATCAACTTCATCGTCCAGCGATTCTTCAGATGATGAAGGAGTAGTGGATCCAGCAGAACGTTCAAATAGAACATCTAAAACGAATATTTTTTGGAACAGTACTGCTGCGGCTCCTGCACGCACCCCATCACATAACATTATTAGAGTTGCTCAAGGAGCTGTTGGAATTCCCCAATTCATGTCCAAAAGAGATGTTTTCAGTAAATTTGTTTCTGATGATATTGCAGATGAGGTAGTTTTGTGTACTAACGTGGAAGGAAAACGTATCGCGTCAGGAAGAAAAAAACATGGAAAAATATAACTAAAGAGGAACTATATGCTTATATTGGCCTTACTCTTCTGGCAGGGTCAACAAAATCATACGATGTTCCAATCAGAGAGTTATTTCAGAACCCATTTGCAGATCCACACTACAAAGCTACTATGTCCATCAATAGATTTGAGGGTATTCGGAGATGCCTTCGTTTTGATGAAAAGAGAACTCGCCCTGTGAGGTTGGCAACCGATAAATTAGCCCCTATTAGCTATATCTGGAATCTTTTTATCAAGAACTGTACAAAGCTTTACCATTCCAGTGATAATGTGACAGTGGACGAGCAACTTCTTGCCTTTAGGGGATGTTGAAAATTCATTCAGTATATGACCAGTAAGCCAGCTAAGTATGGCATAAAAATTTTCTGGATGTGCGATTCAGCAAGCTATTATGGGATGAATGGTCTGATTTACTGTGGTAAAGAAGCTGATGCTCCAGTCCAGAAAGACCTATGTTTCGACATAGTAAAAACACTTGCTCTACGGATTACAGATCCATTACGGATCACCTCCTGGCGGACCCCAGCGCTAGTGAGAATGCATCCTTACTTTGCAATTGTAAAATAAATTTTGAAAAGTATTTGTATTTGAGTTATTCCGTGTTATTTGCACACAGGCCTAAAAGGCCCCAGGTGCATGAATATGGGGTAGTCCCAAAAAAAGGTTGTTATACCGAAATGCCTATAACATAAAAATATATGAACTGGAAATTACTAACAACTATATACCTGAGGAATACCTAGAGTTTCAAAATTCTAACTAAAGTAATTTTACAGAAAATTGAAAACAAGTAACCTGGCAGGCTTGCGAGGCCCCAGGTATGCGTCCACCAGCCTTAGCTGGGGTCACCAGGAGGTCAGATGCATTACGGAATCCCATCCTGGCGGACCCCAGCACTAGAGGGAATGCATCCTTACTTTGCAATAAACTTTGAAAAGTATTTTTATTTGAGTTATTCCATGATAATTGTAAACAGGCCTAAAAGGCCTCAGGTGCGTGAATGTGTAGATTTCTATGGGTATGCGTTCTAGGGTTAATAGCTACAGGAAGCGACTAGAGGCTGTTATTTTTGCAAAAGGAGGATCTACGAAATATTAATGTCACTTTTATGTTGAGGTGCCCATACTTTTGCACCGTCAAATTTTGTTTAAATCAGATTGCACATTTTCTGTTAGTACAATAAACTTCATTTGAATCCAGAAATATAACTGAGTCCATCAGTTATCAGATATATGAAACTGAAATAGCCGTTGCAAAAACCAAAATTGTTATAAAGAAAAAAGGTTAACATTAATAGGGGTGCCCAAACTTTAACATATGACTGTATCTGCACTGTGGCAATCATGTATGTGTTTGATGAATCTTACTGACCCTTTCATTAGAGTGATAGAATGGAAATGTTCCCTGAAGAGTGTGTATAATGGCCTAATTGTTTTCTCTATATAGTAGAACTGACAAGGGCATAAAATTACATATACCACGTAATTTGTATGACACGTGATGATATCTTTTATTGTATGCATCATTTTACCTAATTTTAAAACCTGCCCTGTAATCCGCAGGCAACAGTATGATCAATGTCCACAACGAAAATTACCTAATGGTTTACTATCTGTTAACCATGTAGATGTTTTATATCAGTTGTAAATCTTTTTCTCACTAGTAGGTTGCCAATAATTTTGTTTCATCTTAACTAACGGTTTATTCTGAGCTACAGTACTAAGGTCTCTCTCACTTTCTAATTGTAAGGTACACCTGGGGTGGACCCGCTAGACCGTGGCAACGAACCTCCCGGGGGCGAGCTGACCAGGTGGACCACCCCCTATACAGGGAGCGTTTGGGGCAAGCCCGCGGGTAACTATTACCACGGCAGCTGGTACCCTGGGAGGTAACGACAGACAGACTGCTAGAGCCGAGTTGGGGATACAGGACTGACGGTACCGGCTGGGAACCACAGGACAGACAGCCACGGCTTAGAGACACGAGACAGGTAGATACGGCCTGGGAGACACAGAACTGGCGGCACGGCTAGGAGACACAGGATAGGCGGGCACGGCTGGGAGACACAGGATAGGCGGGCACGGCTGGGAGACACAGGACCTAGGAGAGAGGAAAATGGAGAGGTGAACGAGCAACGGATGGACAGGGCGCGAAGGCATGCAAAGAGGATGGCCAGAATCACTAGGAAAGGACAGTGATACTCAGGCACAGCTGGCAGGGAGAGGTGGCCAGATATAGGGACTGGTAGAAGGGCTTCCGGGTCGTGACCTAAAGGAGAGAGAGCAGGCGCGCGTCCTCAGTAGGAGGAGGAGGGGGAGGCGCGCGCGTGCCCAGGCACAGTATGTGCGCGCGCCTGCCGAGCAGGAGGGGCGGGGGCGTGCACCCGGCGCGGTCCGGAAGACCGGACGAAGGGGACCGCCGGACGGAGAAGAGGAGCCGGGGAGGACCATGGAGAAGACCGCGGACGCCGGCGCAGAGGGAAGCAGGATGCCGGAGGAAGGGTAAGCTGCGGCCGGGAGGAGGCAGAGAGAGGAGCGCGCGGCAGCCGCCGCGTGACAGTACCCCCCTCCTTACGCGCCCCCCTCCGCAGTCCGGAAAAAAATTTGGCCAAGATTCGAGGGGCCTGGATGTTCTCTTGGGGCTCCCAGGACCTCTCCTCGGGGCCAAAGCCCTTCCAATCAACCAAGAAAAAGGTTCTCCCCTTTTGCTTCCTCATGGCCAAAATATCTTTAACCTCAAATACATCGTCTGCGGAGACAGGCGGAGGTGAGTGAGGGGCCTTAGAAAGGAAACGATTGAAGACGACTGGTTTTAGCAAGGACACATGAAAGGCATTAGGGATACGGAGAGAGGCAGGAAGCCGTAGTTTATAGGAGACATCATTAATACGGGACAAGATCTCAAAAGGTCCAATATAACGGGGACACAGTTTATGGGAAGGGATCTTGAGGCGAATAAACTTGGAGGCCAGCCAAACTTTATCACCAGGGTGATATGGCGGAGCATCCAGGCGTCTTTTGTCGGCGTGTCTCTTAACTCTGTTACGTACCAACTCGAGAGCGGCCTTGGTCTCCTGCCAGATCCTGGAGAATTCCCCGGTCAGAAGGTCAGCCGCCGGTACACCCGAGGCAGGAGGAACCGGTAGAGGTACACCAGGATGTTGCCCATAGACGATAAAGAAAGGGGACTTGCCTGAAGACTCGCTGGCGTGGTTATTATAGGCGAACTCAGCCCACGGGAGAAGTTCAGCCCAGTCGTTCTGGTGGACATTGGAAAAATGCCGGAGGTAGTTCACCAAGCACTGATTTGTCCGTTCGGCCTGACCGTTGGACTGGGGGTGGTAAGATGAGGAGAAGTCGAGAGTGACATCCATTGATCTGCATAGGGCTCTCCAGAAGCGAGAGGTAAATTGGACTCCTCTGTCAGAAACAATATGTTGGGGCAGTCCATGAAGACGGAAGATGTGCTGAACAAAGATCTTCGCCAAGGCTGGGGCCGATGGCAAGCCGGAAAGGGGAACGAAGTGTGCCATCTTAGAAAACCTATCAACCACCACTAGGACGACTGTACAGTTGGCAGAGTGGGGTAGGTCCGTAATAAAGTCCATGGCAATGTGTTGCCAGGGGGACGAGGGTATAGGAAGCGGGTGTAGAAGCCCAGAAGGCAGCTGCCTAGGCACCTTGATCTTGGCACAGGAGAGACAGGAGGCGACGAAATCCCGGACATCCTGGGGAAGAGTCGGCCACCAGTAGTAGCGGGATACCAGGTGAAGTGTCTTCTTAAGCCCGAGATGGCCAGCCAGCTTGGAAGCATGTCCCCAGTGGAGGATTCGTCCTCGGTCCTTCTCCGGCACAAAAGTCTTGCCAGGTGGAGGTGAGAGAAGAGAAAGTGGTGCCACCGTGATGAGCCGGGATGGATCCAAGATATGCGTGGGTTCTTCTTCGACATCTGCGGGAAGGAAGGACCTGGACAAGGCGTCAGCTTTGAGGTTCTTGTTGCCTGGGCGAAAATGTAGATCAAAATCGAATCGAGCGAAGAACAGAGACCACCTGGCCTGGCGTGGGTTGAGTCTCTGCGCAGACCGAAGGTAAGCTAGATTCTTATGATCTGTGAAGATTGTGAAGGGATGTGCGGCGCCCTCCAATAAGTATCTCCACTCTTCTAGAGCTAACTTGATGGCCAGTAGTTCTCGGTCCCCTATGGAATAATTCCGCTCTGGGGTGGAAAAGGACTTGGAAAAGAAGCCGCACGTGACGAGTTTACCGGAAGAAGATTTTTGAGACAAAACCGCTCCGGCTCCAGTTGCTGATGCATCCACTTCGAGGACGAACGGTTTGTTGACCTCAGGACGATGGAGTACGGGCGCCGTGGTAAAAGCTCGTTTTAGAGATAGAAAGGCCTCCTCTGCTTCAGGGGTCCAGACGTGCGGATTGGCTCCTTTACGAATCAAAGAAGAGATAGAGCCGGCCAATGAGGAAAAATGAGGGATGAACTGCCGATAATAATTTGCGAAGCCGAGAAATCGCTGAACGGCTTTCACCCCTTGGGGACGTGGCCAGTTGAGCACGGCAGACACCTTCTCCGGATCCATACGCAGGCCAAAGTCGGAGATGATATATCCCAAAAATGGAAGGGAGGACTGTTCAAAGACGCACTTCTCCAATTTGGCGTACAGGCGATTCTCCCTCAATCGGAACAGCACTCGGCGGACATCTTTTCTGTGGGTGGACAGATCGGGAGAGAAGATCAGGATATCGTCAAGGTATACAACCACACTGGAGTACAGAAGGTCTCGGAAGATGTCGTTCACGAATTCTTGAAAAACTGCGGGAGCGTTGCACAACCCGAAGGGCATGACGAGGTACTCGTAGTGTCCATCCCTGGTGTTGAAGGCGGTCTTCCATTCATCTCCGGAGCGAATACGGACAAGATTATAGGCTCCACGGAGATCCAATTTAGAGAAGATTCGCGCACCTCGCAGCCGGTCGAACAGCTCGGGGATGAGAGGCAGAGGATATCTGTTCTTGATGGTAATCTGGTTAAGACCTCGATAGTCAATACAGGGGCGGAGAGACCCGTCCTTTTTCTTAACAAAAAAGAAGCCAGCCCCAGCGGGAGAAGACGACTTTCGGATGAAGCCTTTGGCCAAATTCTCTTGTACATATTCAGACATGGCCTGGGACTCGAGTGGACTCAACGGATAGATTCGCCCCCGGGGCGGAGTTGAGCCGGGTACAAGCTCGATGGGGCAATCATATTGCCGGTGCGGTGGAAGAGCCTCTGCCTCTTTCTTATCAAAGACATCTGAAAAAGCCCAATAGGCCGAGGGCAAATCCGCAGGACCCGAGACAGGAGACGAGCATTTGAGGGGTTGTACTGGACGAAGACATCTAGTCTGGCAAACGCAGCCCCAGCGAAGGATGTCTCCGGTCCGCCAATCCAGGACAGGTTCATGCATCCTCAACCACGGAAGGCCCAGGAGCAAGGTGTGGGATAGAGACGGCAGCACGAAGAAGGTTATTCTCTCACGGTGCAGGACCCCGATCTGTAACTCCAGCTCTTCAGTGACCAACGTTACGGTCTCGCGCAAGGGAATCCCGTCGACTGAGGCTAACTGCCGGGGAACCTCCAAGGACCTAACAGGTATCCCCAATCTCTTCACCGCCTCGAGTTGGATGAAATTACCAGCAGCCCCTGAGTCAATATAGGCTAGCTCCGAGAAACGTTTGGATCCCTGGATAAACAAAACAGGAAGGGTCAAAGGTAGAGAGGTGTCAAAGGCACCTAGGGAGGCCTCTCTTACCTGTCCTAGGCGGAGGAGTTTCCCGGCCTCACAGGGCAGGAACGTAGAAGGTGGGAGGCACTGCCACAATAGAGACAGAGACCATGAGTGAGTGTCTCCTGGCGGCGTAGCTCTGCGGGCCTGAGTCGGTCAACCTGCATGGGTTCAGGGGCTGACGCCGAGGTGGAAGGCCGAGCGCGGGGAGGACTGCGCATGGGAGGAGAGAACCGAGTGGGTCTTCTCTCCCTGACGGCCTCGCGGGAATGCTCCCGGAAACGCAGGTCAATTCGCGTTGCCAGCGAGATGAGATCTTCCAAAGACGCAGGTGTATCCCTGCCTGCCAACTCATCTTTGATTCGGGGCGACAAGCCACGCCAAAAAGCCCCTACTAAAGCCTCATTGTTCCATCCTAGTTCAGAAGACAACGTACGGAACTGGATGGCGTACTGTCCCACAGAGAGAGCACCCTGGCGAAGGCAAAATAAGGACTCGGTAGCGGAGACCAGACGCCCGGGCTCATCAAAGACCTTGCGGAATGTCTCCAAGAAGGTTGCGAGCTGGGAGACTATCGGGTCATCTCGCTCCCACAAAGGATTCACCCAAGCCAATGCCTCACCCTCTAAGTGGGAAATCATAAAGGCCACCTTGGCCCGGTCGGAGGGATACTGCAGGGATGCCAGCTCGAAGTGCAACTGACACTGGTTAATGAACCCCCGACAGAGCTTGGGATCCCCACTATAGCGTGGGGGTTTAGCCAAGCGGGGCGAGGACTGGGAGGCTGCCGCAGGCGCAGGGACAGCGGCCGCCGTCTGTAGAGCTAGAAGGCGGTTATCTACAGAGGCCATGTAGTTTAAAATATGGGCCTGGGTGTCGCGCTGCTGAGCAAGCTCCTGCTGTAAGCCGGAGATTTGGGAGGCAATCCCCGGATCGGAGGTTTGTAGAGATGAAAGTCTGGACTCCATGGACTTGAGGAACGACATGATCCTCGCCTGATTCTCACGAAGGAACAAAAGTTCCTTTTGGGTCGGGGTCGGGGTACCAGCGGAATCCATGGCCTGAGTATTCTGTAAGGTACACCTGGGGTGGACCCGCTAGACCGTGGCAACAACCTCCCGGGGGCGAGCTGACCAGGTGGACCACCCCCTATACAGGGAGCGTTTGGGGCAAGCCCGCGGGTAACTATTACCACGGCAGCTGGTACCCTGGGAGGTAACGACAGACAGACTGCTAGAGCCGAGTTGGGGATACAGGACTGACGGTACCGGCTGGGAACCACAGGACAGACAGCCACGGCTTAGAGACACGAGACAGGTAGATACGGCCTGGGAGACACAGAACTGGCGGCACGGCTAGGAGACACAGGATAGGCGGGCACGGCTGGGAGACACAGGATAGGCGGGCACGGCTGGGAGACACAGGACCTAGGAGAGAGGAAAATGGAGAGGTGAACGAGCAACGGATGGACAGGGCGCGAAGGCGTGCAAAGAGGACGGCCAGAATCACTAGGAAAGGACAGTGATACTCAGGCACAGCTGGCAGGGAGAGGTGGCCAGATATAGGGACTGGTAGAAGGGCTTCCGGGTCGTGACCTAAAGGAGAGAGAGCAGGCGCGCGTCCTCAGTAGGAGGAGGAGGGGGAGGCGCGCGCGTGCCCAGGCACAGTATGTGCGCGCGCCCGCCGAGCAGGAGGGGCGGGGGCGTGCACCCGGCGCGGTCCGGAAGACCGGACGAAGGGGACCGCCGGACGGAGAAGAGGAGCCGGGGAGGACCGTGGAGAAGACCGCGGACGCCGGCGCAGAGGGAAGCAGGATGCCGGAGGAAGGGTAAGCTGCGGCCGGGAGGAGGCAGAGAGAGGAGCGCGCGGCAGCCGCCGCGTGACACTAATAAATGTCATTTTTTTCTGTTCGCATTCTATATCAATCTCATATCTGGGTTCTTTCTAAAAATAAAAAAATCTTTGTTTTCTTTTAATCATATCAATTCTTCTTTGCTTTTTATTAATTCGGCGTGCGTTTTTTCTTTGGCTCTATTTTGTGCCTCTTTTAGTAATGTGGAAGGGTAACCCCTAGCTCTAAAGTTTTTTGTGAGTTTTATTGCTTGAGTTTCAAAACCTTCATCACTACTGTTGATTCGTCTTAGGCTGCGGTCACACTTGCAAGTGTGATGCAATAAACTTGTGCGATTCTCTCGCATCAGTACCCGGCACTGCCGCCGGCACACTCAGTGTGCGGCTGCATAGAATTACATGCAGCTGCACGCTCCGATCCGAGTGCCGGTGGCAGTGCCAGGTATTGATGCGAGAGTTTCTCACATCACACTCGCAAGTCTGACCCCGGCCTTAGTCTAAGATACTGACTAAAAGGTCCTCCTTTTTTAGTATGACTGGGCTGTGCAATATTATAATGTAGGAGCATGTTAGAAGCTGTTGATTATTTTAAAACTTTAGTAATAATATTATCATTTATTATACTTATTTGCACATCTAGAAACTCTAGATTATTAGACGCAAATTTTGCTGTAAATTTCATGTTCATTTTGTTGTAATTATTTAATTAACAAAGTCATTATACTCTGTTTCTGTTCCTGCCCATACAACAAATATATCATCCACGTATCTATGATACGCTGCATATAAGTATTTGATGTAAAGGTTGCCAACACTGTAGATATAATCATTTTCAAAACTAGCCAAAAACAAATTTGCAAAAGTGCACTCTACGGGCGTACCTATTACTGTACCCGTTGCTTGCACATACCAATTATTGTCAAAGGTGAAGGCATTATGAGATAATACAACATCTAGTCCTTCTGTCATGAATTTTATATTTAGTTCTATATCCTTTGGTTATTTCAAAATATTCTTAATAGAATCTATCCCCAATGATTGTGGGATCCTCGTTTATAAACTTTCAACATCTATTCAGTTTACAAACTTTTTTCCACTGTAAATCTGAAAAAATTTTAAAAAATCATTAGTGTCTTTTATATATGCTGGTAATATTTTTAATAAAGGTTTTAATCTCCAATTTCAGTAATAAATCCAACCCAAGAGACGATGGTTGATATATTTGTTGTATGGTCAGGAACAGAAACAGAGTTGAATGACTTTGTTAATTATTTAAATAATTACAACAAAATTAACATGAAATTTAAAGTAAAATTTGGGCCTAATAGTCTAAAGTTTTTAGATGTGCAAATAAGTATAATAAATGATAATATTATTACTAAGGTTTTTAAAAAATCAATAGCTTCCAACATGCTCCTACATTATAATTGTCATGATCCAGACTGGGGTTGGAGCCCTGATTTCCATTTTTCCTGATCTGGTCATGAAGGTGTTAACCTTTCTCAGCCTCAGTCTGGATTCAGGTTTGCCATTTATCGCTGCTGCTTCCTGCAGGCGAAGTCGGTTATAGTTCCTGCCTAGGGCTGCTGCAGCTGACTCTGATTGCTCTGATTGGTCCTGCTACGCTTGCCATCTGATCCTGTGTCTCTGTTTTCCCCTATTCCCGCCCTGACTCAGTGTTTCCCTTTAGTGTGCTGACTCCCTGATTTTGACTTGGCTTGCATCCTGACCTGCTTCTGTCTTTTGTGTTTGTCTTATCCGCTTCCTACCGTTGCTAATTCTCTCGCTTGTCCCTGACAGTGAGTTTGCTTTTTCCTTTGCTTATTCCTACCTGCATCGCAGCAGCATGATATTATAACCCACCCGAAACAGATAGTTTTTTCTTCTCTGCTCTGCTCTCTATGGATCTGCTCCATACCTTGGCGGATCAAATGGATAGTCTGACACAAATGATGCAGGATCTGTCTGTGGAACATAGTGCCTTGGCCTCGTCTCCTAACCACCTGCAAAGGGAACTTTCTGGCTCTAAAATCTTTGCTGGGAATTTCTTCCCAGTCTATCTGTAAGTATTCTAACACTGTTGATATCTCATTGCACTCTCCTGAACCTACAGTCAGGCTCCCAGATACAGTAAGGCTCCGAGAGAGGTTCCTTATGTTGATCATGTCTCACACAGCACACAGAAAGACAAGATAGTAAATTGCTAAAATTACATTCCTGGTGACTGGTTTTTTACAACATTAAAAGCAATGAAAATGCAGCAAAAATACTACGTGTCAACATAGCCCAAGATGTTGAGCAGCATTTTTTTTCTCTTATTTATTTTGCCTTATGTACAAGTCATTATCCTGGATAGAAGGTTTCTTAACATTTTTTCCAGTGAAATCTTTTTTATTTCCGGTTTTGTATATTTTATTGTCAGTCCCTAAAAGTGGCATAATACTATGACAGCATTGTTCCCAGCAGTGACCTGGGTCTGCCCATGCTGTTCCCATGCCATTTTAGCATTTTTCCATCATTTTGAGCAATATTTAGACCCCTCCATACCTCCGGGGGGAGCCACAGGAAGAATGCTCGCGTTTCCCATTGACTTCCATTTTAATCGTTACTCGGGTTGAGCACCCAAGCATTAAGATTTCCATGACTCAAGTAACGAGCACCTGAGCATTTTAGTGATCGCTCATCAGTAGTGTTGAGCTTTCCGATACCGCAAGTATCGGGTATCGGCCGATATTTGCCGTATCGGAATTCCGATACTGAGTACCGATACTTTTTTCGTATCGGATACCGGAATCGGAAGTCCAAAATGCAATGAGCCACTTTTGTGGCTCTGATTGGCTGCCGAAATGACGTCATCATGATGCGCTGTCTGTGCGCATCATGATGCGCCATCAGTTCGGGCCTTCGGAGGGGCTGTGCCGACTGTCCGGTGGTCTGTGCAGGCTCCGGTGGTCGGTGCCGGCCTGCCGGGGGGCTGTGCCGGCCTGCCGGTGGTCTGTGCAGGCTCCGGGGGTCTGTGCCGGCCTGCCGGGGGCTGTGCCGGCCTGCCGATGGTCTGTGCAGGCTCCGGGGGTCTGTGCAGGTATCGTCCGATGGGACTACAAGTCCCATCGGGCGATGCCTGCTACCATGACAGTGTTTGACACATTAGCCAATGATGGGACAGTAGTAGTCCCATCATCCGGCTAATGTGTTGAATGTAAAAAAAAATAAAAATTTACATGCTACATACATGCTACATACATGCTACATACATACAACATGCATACTACATGTAACATACATACTACATACTACATGCATACTACATACATGCTACATGCTACATACATGCACATATATACTACATACATAATACATATATACTACATGCATGCAACATACATACAACATATATACTACATGCATGCAACATGCATACTACATATATACTATATATACTACATGTAACATACATACTACATATATACTACATGCTACATACATGCTACATACTACATACATAATACATATATACTACATGCATGCAACATACATACAACATATATGCTACATGCATGCAACATGCATACTACATATATACTATATATACTACATGTAACATACATACTACATATATACTACATGCTACATACATGCAACATATATACATAATACATATATACTACATGCATGCAACATACATACAACATATATACTACATGCATGCAACATGCATACTACATATATACTATATATACTACATGTAACATACATACTACATGCTACATACATGCAACATACACACTACATGCTACATACATGCAACATACATACTACATACATGCTACATACATACTACATACATACACGACATGCATGCAACATATATACTACATATATACTGCATATATACTACATGCATACTACATATATACCACATGCATGCAACATGCATACTACATATATACTGCATATATACTACATACATACTACATATATACCACATGCATGCAACATGTATACTACATATATACTGCATATATACTACATGCATGCAACATACATATATACTACATACAATACATACATATAGACATACAGTACATATAACATAGAGTACATACTCACCGTCACTTGTCACTTTGATCCCCGAAGCCATTGTCGCCTGAGGAATAAATATCAAAATAAAAAAACACCAATATACTTACCCCGATCCGCAGAAGTCCACGAGGGTCCCACGTCCATCTTGCGTGGAGAACAGCAGCATCAGCTGATGCTACCGTTCTCTACAAGCTCCAGGAATACAATGACGGAAGGTAGGTATCCTTCCGCACTGTATTCCTCCACCACTGTAAAAAAAAAGTCCCTAGTCTCACTTTATGCCATTGCTGCGTGGGAATTTCCTCAACACTGCTCATCAGTAATGATTACCTAATTTCATCAAATTCTGTGTAGTACCTCTGAGTTCAAAATCCTCATGATTTCTTAGATTAAATCTTTTGAGGGTTCTAGTTTCCAAAAGTGGTCAGTTGTGGAGGGTTTCTGCTGTTTAGGCCCTTTAGGGACCCTACAAAGGTGACATGGTGCCCACAATCTATTTCAGAAAATTTGTGTTAAAAAATTCAAATGGTGCACCTTCCCTTCCGAGCCCAGCCGATTGTCCAAACAGAGGTCTCTGACCACATGTTGGTTATCAGCACGCACAGAAGAAACTGGGTAATAAATTAGTAGGTACATTTTTTCATGTCATCCCTTGTTAAAGTGAAAAAATTGGGGCTAAAGCAACATTTTAGAGGAAACATTACAATTGTTTTTTCATTCCACTTTGCATTAAATCCTGTGTAACACCTGAATGGTTAGAAAAATTACTGACAACAGTTTTGTAGTATTTAAAGATTTTTAAAAATGGTATCACTTTTGGGAAGTTTCTAATATATAGTCCCCTCAAAGCCCATTTGAAGCTGAATAGGTCCCTAAAAAACAGGTTTGGAAATTTCTTGAAAAAATGAGAAATTAGTGTTAAACTTTTAATTCTTCTAACACCTTAACAAGAGAATAGCATCCCTTGATGGGTGAAAATTATGCAGCTGTCAACTGTACACTATAGCCAACACCTTGCTGTATAAGCTACAATCGGTGATGACACTGACCATCGCTATTTAACCCCTCAGATGCTGCTGTCAATAGTGACAATGTATGTAAATGGTTAAGAGAATGTGGGTCTCCATCTTTAACCCTATTGAGACCCTGCTATCATGATTGTGTGATCCTGATGGTTTCTATTGCAATTCATGGACAAATAACGGCCTTAATGCCGGCCGGATATAGTGGCCTGTTCAGGAGTTAGCAACATTTAGGTTTTAAAAGTTAACATTTTCATTCTGTCATGCCATTTTGTACTAATTCCTGAAAAGCACCTGAAGGAGTAATGCACTAACTGATAGCAGTTTTTAATATATTGAGAGGCGCAGTTGATAAAATGGTATCACTTTTGGGGGATTTCCAGTATATATGTCCCCAAAAGTCACTTAAAATCTGTATAGGTCCCTAAAAAATAAGTTTTGTAAATTTCTTAGAAAAAAGAAAACATTGCTGCTTAATTTTTAAACCTGTTAACATCCTAACAAAGTAAAAGAACATTTTACAAATGGTGCTCATGTAAAGCAGACACGAGGGAAACGTTATTTATTAACTATTTTGTGTGGTGTGAATATCTAGATTAAAGGGATAATCATTGAAAGTTTGAAAATTGCAATTTTTTTGGAAATTTTTGTCCAATTTCTATAATTTTTATAAATAGATGCAAACATATTAACCTAAATTTACCATTAACATAAAGCATAATGTGTCACGAAAAATGTTCAAATTCACTGGATACATTCCAGCATTATTGCTACATGAAGTAACATGTCATATTTGAAACATTTGGTCTTGTCACAAAGGAGTTTTAAGAGTATTTTTTGCTGCATGAAAGGCATTTTTTACATCTTTGTGGAGTAATTAGGAGATTTTAAGGAAATGTTGTAGCACATATGTTTTTTCTTTCAAAAATACTGGCTGTTTCATAAGAGAGTGATGGCTTGCTTAACCGGTTTATTTCTGGCCTCAATGCTATCAGGGCTTTAATCTGTGCTCTCATTGTTTTATTCCACAAAAATCCCATCTCCATGGGATACGGGATGTATAATGTGTTCCATGCAAGTACTGTGATTTCTGTGTAAACTGTATGCTGTAACACATTATGAGAACTATTGTCGAGCCCCATTATCATTAGTAAAGAGGCTGTTCTTTTCAAATTATCTCTGCTTCTTCATAATTGTGGATTAGGTGCACAAACTACCATCACCAACATCATCCTCTTCTTAAAAAGGCAGCTACTGCTCAAATCGTCATTCTCCACATTATAGACTGCTCAAGAAAATAAAGGGAACACTTAAACAACAGAATATAACTCCAAGTAAATCAAACTTCTGTGAAATCAAACTGTCCACTTAGGAAGCAACACTGTTTGACAATCAATTTCACATGTCATTGTGCAAATGGAATAGACAACAGATGAAAATTATTGGCAATTATCAAAACACCCTCAATAAAGGAGTGGTTCTGCAGGTGGGGACCACAGACCACATCTCATGCTTTCTGACTGATGTTTTGGTTACTTTTGAATGCCAGTGGCAGAGGGTCAGTAATGGTGTGGGGTGGCATTTCTTTGGAGGGCCGCACAGTGTTGGGCTGTGAGCACAACCCCCATCTGTGGATATTGAGCACTCAGACCATCCTCATGGAGTCAGGTTCTAGCTATTCGTGCAGACACATGCACATTTGTGGCCTGCTGGAGGTTATTTTGCAGGGCTCTGGCAGTGCTCCTCCTGTACCTCCTAGTACAAAGGAAGAGGTAGCGGTCCTGCTGCTGGGTTGTTGCCCTCCTATGGCCCCCTGCACGTCTCCTGATGTACTGGTCTGTCTCCTGGTAGCACCTCCAGCCTCTGGACACTACAATGACAGACACAGCAAACCTTCTTGCCACAGCTCCCACTGATGTGCCATCCTGAATGAGCTGCACTACCTGAGCCACGTGTGTGGGTTGTAGAGTCCGTCTCATGCTACCACGAGTGTGAAAACACAACCAACATTCAAAAGTGACCAAAACATCAGCCAGAAAGCACTTGTACTGAGATGTGGTCTGTGGTCTGTCAGAACCTCTCCTTTATTGAGGGTGTCTTGATAATTGCCAATAATTTCCATCTGTTGTCTATTCCATTTGCACAACAGCATGTGAAATTGATTGTCAATCAGTGTTGCTTCCTAAGTGGACAGATTGATTTCACAGAAGTTTGATTTACTTGCAGTTATATTCTGTTGTTTAAGTGTTCCCTTTATTTTTTTGAGCAGTGCATTTTCTAATGTCTGCAAATTTGGGATGCAGTATCATTATAACTGGGAACATGGGGATGAGGGAATATATTTCAAAACAGAAATGGAGGTCACAGTTGAATTCTTGCTAGCCATGCGGTTGGAAGGTGTGCCAGGCATAGTCACACAGCATTAGTTGTCATTTCCCGAATGCCCAGTTCGGACCATAGATCATTTCATAGCAATACGTGCATTAGAGTTGTTCACTCTCCCTCCCTATGTTGTTATTAATCTATGTTCTGGATATAAGGTATTACATTAAAAAAGTGGAAATAATGAAGAGTAGAGTTGAGCGAAACGGGGCGAAAAATTTCAAAAGTCGCCGACTTTTGGTAAAGTCGAGTTTCATGAAACGAAACCCAATCCTAGGGTGAGGTCGGCCACGAGCTCGGCGACTTTAGCGCTAAAGTCGCGTTTCAAAAGTTTGTTTTCCGCCCTTTTTCAGCCAATCAGGATCCACGGACACTGTGGGCAGCGTGATGACATAGGCAGGGGTCACCACCATCTTTGAGAAGGGCATACAAGTGATTGGCTTGCTTTGGGGGGCGTCACAGGGGGTATAAAAGGGCGTGCACGCCGACCGCCATGTTACTCATGCTGATCTCAGAATAGGGAGAGATGCTGCTGCTGCTGATTCTGTAGGGAGAGTGTTAGGCAGTGAAGAAGATACAAAAAACTGCTTCTGCTGCTAGTGATTTTGCCTGTACAACACACTAGTTAGTGTGCAGTGCAAGGGGAGGCTATATTTTGCTGGCTCAGCTGTGTTGGTTGTTAGGCTGCCTTATAAGGCTTCCTGATAGCTGCATTGCTGTTTTCCTACTGCTCTGCAAACTTCTTTTTTAAAAGCAATTCAAATGTTTTTTTTTGTCCTGGTGAGGTACTGAGCGTGCATTTTTTCACACCATACAGCGGTGCACGCTCCTCTCTCAGTACCGTGTAACGGCTGTTATCACGGCCACAGCGAAGCTATCTGTGTGTCACTCTATAAGAAGTAGTCTAGGACAAGTTCCGTTCTTACAGACCTACACCTTCTAGTTTTGTCTGCTTTTCAAACAGTTAAGTATGTTTGCTGTTGGATCACATTCAAAACTATAGAGAGACAGTGTGTGTCAGTCCGTATACTTAAAAAACACGGAGCTTGACAATTTTACGGACACCGGACAACGGTGTACGTGCACGCTCCTCTCTCAGTACCGTGTAACGGCTGTTATCACGGCCACAGTGAAGCTATCTGTGTGTCACTCTGTAAGGATAAGTCGAGGATATGTTCCATTCTTACAGACCTACACTCTAGGGAGATTCCTATTCTGCCCAATTCTATATACACCTTGTAGTTTGTCATAAACTAGCCAATTTGTGCCTGTGATATAGCGGTGTGATATTCACTGGGCCTCACACAATCCAACAGTGTCCACAATTGTGTTCAGAAATTCTACATCTCCCCTGTCCTATAGTGACATTTTTCACACCTGCGACATTGAGCCTGTGACATAGCGGTGTGATATTAACTGGGCCTCACACAACAGTGTCCACAAGTGTGTTCAGAAATGCTACATCTCCCCTGTCCTATTGTGACATTTTTCACACATGCGACATTGAGCCTGTGACATAGCGGTGTGATATTAGCTGGGCCTCACACAACAGTGTCCACAAGTGTGTTCAGAAATTCTACATCTTCCCTGTCCTATAGTGAGATTTTTCACACCTGCGACATTGAGCCTGTGACATAGTGGTATGATATTAACTGGGCCTCACACAATCCAACAGTGTCCACAAGTGTGTTCAGAAATTCTACATCTCCCCTGTCCTATAGTGACATTTTTCACACCTGCGACATTGAGCCTGTGACATAGCGGTGTGATATTAACTGGGCCTCACACAATCCAACAGTGTCCACAAGTGTGTTCAGAAATTCTACATCTCCCCTGTCCTATAGTGACATTTTTCACACCTGCGACTTTGAGCCTGTAACATAGCGGCGTGATATTAACTGGGCCTCACACAATCCAACAGTGTCCACAAGAGTGTTCAGAAATTCTACGTCTCCCCTGTCCTATATACACCTTGTACCTTGTTTTACATTTCTATATAGTTTGTGGGATTTTGTGTACATTTTTACCAAAAATGAGGAAGGCTGGTGGAAGAGGCCCTGGAATTGGGCGGGGGTTGCCAGCTGGTACTGATGGTGTTGGTGGTGGATCTGATGGTAGTGGCAAAAGCAAAATAGGACCGAATGCAGGAGGTGATGAGCCTGCGTCATTGTCTGGCTCCACAAGGCCTCGAAGGCTTAGTCTTCTAGGAGTTGGCAAACCGCTTTTAAAGCCAGAGCTTCAAGAAAAAGTTTTGGCTTACATTGCTGACTCAGCCTCCAGCTCTATCGCCTCCTCTTCTGAAGTTATAAAAAATAAAAGCACTGAGTCGTCATTGGAGGGTCATGTTCATGAACCACACCTTTCCTTGTGTCCTTCACCCCAACCAAGATTGAAGGATGACGCAGGCCATACAACTGTTTACTCCATGGAGCTGTTTTCACATACCATGCCTGGGTTATCAAGTGAAATGGTGAATTACCCAGGCCAAGATGAATCTGACATGGAGTGCACTGATGCACAGCCACTAATAAATGATTCTGCTGGTACATTCAGTCAGAGCACTACATTGTCCTCGCAGTGTAATGAGCCAGATTCTGACCCTGATGAGACTCAGGTGCCCCTTCCCGCATACTATACCACCATACACGGTGACACAGAGGAAGTTGCACATGACATTGAAGAGGAGGTGATGAATGACCCGGTTGTTGACCCAGATTGGCATCCATTGGGGGAAGAGGGTGCTGCTTCCAAAAGCTCAGATGAGGAGGAGGAGCATCCACAGCAGACATCGACATCGCAACAGCTGTTATCTGGCAGGCCCGGAGCACTCCAAAGACAGGTTCCAAAAATCAAAAGAGTTGCTGGACAGCTTGTCCAGATGGTCAAAATAGCACAGCGTGCTAGACCGCAAAATGTCTTCCAAAGAAGGAAGAGTGCAGTGTGGCACTTTTTTGAACAAAATCCTCATGATCAGGCCAAGGTTATCTGTAAGAAGTGCGCAAAGACCTTTAGCCGAGGGAAAAATCTGAAAAATTTGAATACCAGTTGCATGCTTAGACATTTAACCAGCATGCACTTGCAAGCGTGGACACAACACCAAACCTCAAGTACCACATGTGCAACTGATCACAAAGAAGGTAGTCAGCAACGCTACATTGTTTCCCCCACTGTAAGCCCAGCGGTTAGCAAAGCAGCAAATGTTGAGGTGTCGTTGCAAGGCCAAAGCAGTCAGGGAATCCCACTGTTATATCAATGAAAGACTGAATCTAGGCCATCAGAAAGAACACCAACTCCATCACCATCATCAACCCTCTCTCAGTCCGCCCTGTCCACCGCTAGTTCCACCATATGCAGCTCTCAAGTCCAGCTCACCCTCCCAGAGACTATGAGTATGTCAAGAAAGTACTCAGTCTCTCATCCGCGTACACTGGGTTTGAACGCCCACATTGCCAAACTAATCTCGTTAGAGATGATGCCCTATCGGTTGGTGGAAAGCGCAGCTTTCCGCGAACTCATGGCCTATGCAGTACCACGCTAAGACCTACCCAGTCGCCACTTCTTCTCTGGCAAAGCTATCCCAGCCCTCCACCATCAAGTGAAAGACCGCATTGTCCATGCACTCAAACAGTCAGTGAGTGGAAAGGTGCACCTCACAACAGATGCATGGTCCAGTCGGCATGGCCAGGGCCGTTACGTGTCCATCATTGCGCACTGGGTTAATGTGGTGGATGCAGGGTCCACAGGGGACAGCGGTGGTGGGAAAGTGCTGCCTAGCCCACGGTATAGGAAACAGTTGGTTGTAGGCGTTCGACCCTCCTCCTCCAGAAGCGAAAGCTCATCCACAGAGCGCAGTCGTACGAACACTGCATCTGCAGCTGCCACTGTTGCACACGAGGTGTCCCCCTATCGAGCAGCTAGTGGAAAGCGTCAGCAGGCTGTGTTGCAGATGATGTGTTTGGGCGACAGACACACCGCGGAGGTGCTGGCCGAGTACTTTCAGCAACAAACTGAGTCATGGCTGGGCAGTATACATCTTGAGGCAGGCAAGGTTGTTAGTGATAACGGCCGTAATTTTGTGGCAGCCATAGCCCTTTCAAAACTCATCCACATACTTGCTTGGCTCACACCTTGAACATGGTGATGCAGTGCTTCCTCAACAATTATCCGGAGTTAACAGCCCTGCTCCAGAAGGTGCGAAGACTGTGCGCGCACATCCGCCGGTCGCCTGTACACTCCATTCGTATGCAGAAGCTGCAGCGATTGCTCCACCTTCACAACCACCGCCTCATTATCGACATTGCAACAAGGTGGAACTCCACCCTGCACATGGTTGAGCGGCTGTGCGAACAGAGGCAGGCCATAATGCATTTGTGGGAGGATACACGGCCAGGCACTTTGAGAGCAGACATGGAGTTGACAGGTGTGCAGTGGTCGAAGCTGAAAGACCTCTGTAAAGTCCTTCAGTGTTTTGAGGAATGCACAGGGCTGGTAAGCGCAGACGACGCCATCCTAAGCATGAGCATCCCACTTATGCGTCTGCTCATGCAAACTTTGACGCACCTTAAGGAGCAGGCGTCTGCAGCCAATGTTGATGAGGAGGAAGAGGAGGAGGGAATCCTTGATGACATTCAGCCATTGTCTGCTCAGGGACCTATCCTGGTCGAGGTGGAGGAAGAAGAGGAGGATGATGATGGGGATGATTACTTAGGGAGGAGGATGCATCTCGTGGGGCAAGTGAAAATGTTGGCGTGGCAAGGTCTGGTACAGGGTTTGTGCGTGACTGGAGGGATGTGGATTTGCCAGAAAGTGCTCCTCCAACCAGCACTCGTAGTGCATCATTGACACCGGGAACATTGGCCCACATGTCAGATTATGCCTTGCAGATCCTAAAAAGGGACCGCCACATTGCCAAAATGATGAACAATGATGACTAGAGTTGAGCGACTTTTGGTTTTTTAGGGTCGAGTTTCGTTTCGTGAAACCCGACTTTTCCAAAAGTCGGGTCGAGCAAGATCGTCCGACTATAGGGAAAAGTCGGGGTCGTCCCGAAACACGAAACCCAATGTAAGTCAATGGGGAATAAAAGTCGGCAGTGAGAGGAGGACAGGAAACACACCTACGGTGCCCATTTGAATGCCAAAAGCATCAATTCTTCTTACTTAAGCTTGTCAACCTTAATTAACTTCATAATACAAGTTACGCACTGAAAAATGGGGGTTATTTGGCTAAAGTTGTGGGGAGGGAGGGCTGACTCTAGGTTTTCATGTGCCCTGGGCGAAAGAGCGCCCCTTTAACACATACCACAACTCATCATGCTCCGATACGGCAGAGAAATAGCGGTATAGTACAATGAAAAATACTTCACTTATTACATCTCATGACGAGGCCCATCTATTTCTCCATACAGAATCATTGGTCCCATATAATGTTTGAAACAGTATATGATGAGCTCCACATAATGCTACAGTATATGTTGGTCCCCATGGATGAAGCTCCACTGTCTTATGGGCCCAAATAATGCTCCAAACATAATGGGCCCCATTTCTAATGCTCTAGTGTATAATGGGCCCTGTAAATGCTGCTCCAGTGTCTGATGTCCACCTTTGGAATGTTCCAGTGTATGGTGGGCCCCATCTATCATTCTCCAGAGTATAGTGCTCCCCAAAAATTGCTGTCCCAACATTGAAAACAATGAAATAAGTCTCCTCGCTAGGGAATCCCTGTACTAGTCTGGACTCCTCGTCGTCCCCATCTTCCATCTCACTGCACAGTATTTCAACCTTGCAAGTGCTGTGATCCTGAGCAAGCAGGGGGGGCCCACTCGTTGGCGACGGCACTGGCACAGGGCCCCTGATAGTACGGTGGTGTGTCTGATGGTGGGTGGGCCGAACCTGCACTTTCATCTGCAGCTTCCTCTTTGTCACCGTGTAAGATGGAACTGTATATGGGAAGGGTAACCTGAGTTTCATCAGGGTCAGATTCAGGCCGTGTAGCGTGCGAGGGGAATGTAGTGGTCTGGGTCAATGTACCAGCAGATTCATCGAGCAGTGGCTGGGCATCAGTGCACTTGTGTCGCCCCCAGGAGTACGGTCGCCACAGTGGCATTACCTTCCTCCTAGGGAGTGTGAAGTCATGCTTGGGAGCAACGAAGGATCTCTCTAGCAGGTTAACTGATTGGGCGGCGTTATTCCCACGAGTCATGACCCTCCAAACAGCGTTCATGAAGGCAAAGTGTTTGTTTTACATGGGCAGTATGGTTGCAAAGCTGAACCTTAAAGGAATGTCCAGAAGGGCACCACCAGGAGTGGAGCCTACGGTTAAATTCGAGTCCACCTGGGAAACCTCAACCATGCCAGCTACAGAACAGATGCACACATTGCAAGCTTAATTCCGTTAACGAACGAGACTCCGTCATGCCCCGCGGTCCGAGTCCGGCTTACTAGAGGGACACGTGAGGCTCTGGCACATGAGATTGGTCAATAACTGGTGTGTCATGCCCTTACATGTCCGTGGCTGCATGTGCGCTACACTGAAAAGGCCAGCGTTTGTCGCTTACAGGTGCAGATAACCCGCTGAACAACGTTAGTGATGGGGATCACTGATTACAATTATTACCCGCGAACGATGATTTCCCAGTGCAGGTCAACCGCAGTTCCGGAATTAGGCCTAACCGTCATTCCTGAAAAAATTAAAAACTTACGTGTGCAAACCACAGGTGCTGTAGCTTGCTTAACAGCTCGCCAGCGGTTCTCACGCCCAGTATGGATTACACGTGATTGCACAAAGGTGAGAAAGGGTACCGTATCCCCAGATAACATGTATGGATAGCGTACACATTCAAAATATATGTCTATACATCAGGAGGCAGGCTCAGACGGTGTTAGGCCCAGTATGGATTGCACGTGATTGCACAAAGGTTAGAAAGGGTACCGTATCCCCAGATAACATGTATGGATAGCGTACACATTCAAAATATATGTCTATACATCAGGAGGCAGGCTCAGACGGTGTTAGGCCCAGTATGGATTACACGTGATTGCACAAAGGTGAGAAAGGGTACCGTATCCCCGGATAACATGTATGGATAGCATAGTGTACACATTCAAAATATATGTCTATAGATCAGGAGGCAGGCTCAGATGGTGTCAGGCCCAGTATGGATTACACGTGATTGCACAAAGGTGAGAAAGGGTACAGTATCCCCGGATAACATGTATGGATAGCATAGTGTACACATTCAAAATATATGTCTATAGATCAGGAGGCAGGCTCAGATGGTGTCAGGCCCAGTATGGATTACACATGATTGCACAAAGGTGAGAAAGGGTACCGTATCCCCGGATAACATGTATGGATAGCATAGTGTACACATTCAAAATATATGTCTATAGATCAGGAGGCAGGCTCAAACGGTGTCAGGCACAGTATGGATTTGATGGCCCAAACTACACAGCGGAGGAGCAGGGAGAGGTAAAGATTTCAAATGCTGGGGCCCTGCCCAAGCAAGGGGGGCCCACTCGTGGGCGTCGGTACTGGCACTGGGCCCCTCATAGTACGGCGGTGTGTCTGACAGCGGGTGTGCACCACCACCGTCAGAGACACTTGATTGCACTATGAGGGACCCTGTGCCAGTGCCCACGCCCAAGAGTCTGCCTACCCCCCTGTCCAGGGCAATGGCACTCGCACGGTTTCGTGCGCTAGGTGGTGACCCTGGCCATGGGGGGGAGGCAGCACAGTTAGGGAGTTTTAGAAAGTGGCATATGTTGATGTTGGACATTCAGCTGATGCAAAAGGCGAAATTATTCAAGTCCCAGGAAGAGGAGGACCAAAGCAAGCCATTTTTCTGTCACCCTATGTGTCATCAGGGGAAGGTGGGACAAAATCCTTGGAAACCCATGCATGGTTCATTTTAATGAAGGTTAGATCATCCACATTTTGGGTTGACAGACGGGTCCTTTTTTCTGTCAGGATTGATCCAGCTGCACTGAAGACTCTTTCCGATAGCACACTTGCAGCTGGGCAAGCAAGCTCCTGTAAGGCATATTGGGCCAATTCAGGCCAGGTGTCCAGTTTCACGGCCCAATAGTCAAAGGGGAATGACCTGTGTGGGAGAACATCGATATGGGAGGAAAAGTAGTTTGTAACCATAGTTGACAACTGCTGTCTCCTGTCACTTTCCATCGATGCAGTATTACCAGTTGTGTGAGCGGTATTTGAAAAATCAGTCCACAACATTGTCATGAAACCCCTGACTCCAACGCCACTTCTGCTGTGTGCACCACGAACACCTCTGCCAAGCTGCTCCCGGCCCGTACGGCTCGTGTGAGAACCATCACCGCTGCTGTGTGCTGGGAATGCCTCAAGCAACCGATTTACCAGAGTTGCTTGTTTATTAGCCAATATTAGGTCAAGGTTTTCCTGTGGCATGATGTTTTGTAATTTGCCTTTATAGCGTGGATCCTGGATGCTGGCCAACCAGTAGTCGTCATCGTTCATCATTTTGGCAATGCGGGGGTCCTTTTTTAGGATCCACAAGGCATAATCTGACATGTGGGCCAATGTTCCCGGTGTCAATGATGCACTGCGAGTGCTGGTTGGAGGAGCACTTTCTGGCAAATCCACATCCCTCCAGTCACGCACAAACCCTGTACCAGACCTTCCCAGACACTGGAGCAGCATTTACAGGGCCCATTATACACTAGAGCATTAGAAATGGGGCCCATTATGTTTGGAGCATTATTTGGGCCCATAAGACAGTGGAGCTTCATCCATGGGGACCAACATATACTGTAGCATTATGTGGAGCTCATCATATACTGTTTCAAACATTATATGGGACCAATGATTCTGTATGGAGAAATAGATGGGCCTCGTCATGAGATGTAATAAGTGAAGTATTTTTCATTGTACTATACCGCTATTTCTCTGCCGTATCGGAGCATGATGAGTTGTGGTATGTGTTAAAGGGGCGCTCTTTCGCCCAGGGCACATGAAAACCTAGAGTCAGCCCTCCCTCCCCACAACTTTAGCCAAATAACCCCCATTTTTCAGTGCGTAACTTGTATTATGAAGTTAATTAAGGTTGACAAGCTTAAGTAAGAAGAATTGATGCTTTTGGCATTCAAATGGGCACCGTAGGTGTGTTTCCTGTCCTCCTCTCACTGCCGACTTTTATTCCCCATTGACTTACATTGGGTTTCGTGTTTCGGGACGACCCCGACTTTTCCCTATAGTCGGACGATCTTGCTCGACCCGACTTTTGGAAAAGTCGGGTTTCACGAAACGAAACTCGACCCTAAAAAACCAAAAGTCGCTCAACTCTAGTCATCATTGTTCATCATTTTGGCAATGTGGCGGTCCCTTTTTAGGATCTGCAAGGCATAATCTGACATGTGGGCCAATGTTCCCGGTGTCAATGATGCACTGCGAGTGCTGGTTGGAGGAGCACTTTCTGGCAAATCCACATCCCTCCAGTCACGCACAAACCCTGTACCAGACCTTGCCACGCCAACATTTTCACTTGCCCCACGAGATGCATCCTCCTCCCTAAGTAATCATCCCCATCATCATCCTCCTCTTCTTCCTCCACCTCGACCAGGATAGGTCCCTGAGCAGACAATGGCTGAATGTCATCAAGGATTCCCTCCTCCTCTTCCTCCTCATCAACATTGGCTGCAGACGCCTGCTCCTTAAGGTGCGTCAAAGTTTGCATGAGCAGACGCATAAGTGGGATGCTCATGCTTAGGATGGCGTCGTCTGCGCTTACCAGCCATGTGCATTCCTCAAAACACTGAAGGACTTTACAGAGGTCTTTCAGCTTCGACCACTGCACACCTGTCAACTCCATGTCTGCTCTCAAAGTGCCTGGCCGTGTAGCCTCCCACAAATGCATTATGGCCTGCCTCTGCTCGCACAGCCGCTCCACCATGTGCAGGGTGGAGTTCCACCTTGTTGCAATGTCGATAATGAGGCGGTGGTTGTGAAGGTGGAGCAATCGCTGCAGCTTCTGCATACGAACGGAGTGTACACGCGACCGGCGGATGTGCGCGCACAGTCTTCGCACCTTCTGGAGCAGGGCTGTTAACTCCGGATAATTGTTGAGGAAGCACTGCACCACCAGGTTCAAGGTGTGAGCCAAGCAAGGTATGTGGCTGAGTTTTGAAAGGGCTATGGCTGCCACAAAATTACGGCCGTTATCACTAACTACCTTGCCTGCCTCAAGATGTACACTGCCCAGCCATGACTCAGTTTGTCGCTTCAAGTACTCGGCCAGTACCTCGGCGGTGTGTCTGTCGCCCAAACACGTCATCTGCAACACAGCCTGCTGACGCTTTCCACTAGCTGCTCGATAGGGGGACACATCGTGTGCAACAGTGGCAGCTGCAGATGGAGTGCTCGTACGACTGCGCTCTGTGGACGAGCTTTCGCTTCTGGAGGAGGAGGAGGAGGAGGAGGGTCGAACGCCTACAGCCAACTGTTTCCTATACCGTGGGCTAGGCAGCACTGTCCCACCACCGCTGTCCCCTGTGGACCCTGCATCCACCACATTAACCCAGTGCGCAGTGATGGACACGTAACAGCCCTGGCCATGCCGACTGGACCATGCATCAGTTGTGAGGTGCACCTTTCCGCTCACTGACTGCTTGAGTGCATGGACAATGCGGTCTTTCACATGATGGTGGAGCGCTGGGATGGCTTTGCGAGAGAAGAAGTGGCGACTGGGTAGGTCATAGCATGGTACTGCATAGGCCATGAGTTCGCGGAAAGCTGCGCTTTCCACCAACCGAAAGGGCACCATCTCAAACGAGATTAGTTTGGCAATGTGGGCGTTCAAACCCAGTGTACGCGGATGAGAGACTGAGTATTTTCTTGACCTACTCATAGTGTCTGGGAGGGTGAGCTGGACTTGAGAGCTGCATATGGTGGAAGTAGCGGTGGACAGGGCGGACTGAGAGACGCTTGATGATGGTGATGGAGTTGTTCTTTCTGATGGCCTAGAATCAGTCTTTCGTTGATATAACAGTGGGATTCCCTGACTGCTGTGGCATTGCACCGACACCTCAACATTTGCTGCTGTGCTAACCGGTGGGCTTACAGGGGGGGAAACAATGTAGCGTTGCTGACTACCTTCGTTGTGATCAGTTGCACATGTGGCACTTGAGGTTTGGTGTTGTGTCCACGCTTGCAAGTGCATGCTGGTTAAATGTCTAAGCATGCAACTGGTATTCAAATTTTTCAGATTTTTCCCTCGGCTAAAGGTCTTTGCGCACTTCTTACAGATAACCTTGGCCTGATCATGAGGATTTTGTTCAAAAAAGTGCCACACTGCACTCTTCCTACTTTGGCAGACATTTTGCGGCCTAGCACGCTGTGATCTTTTGACCCTCTGGACAAGCTGTCCAGCAACTCTTTTGATGTTTGGAACCTGTCTTTGGAGTGCTCCGGGCCTGCCAGATAACAGCTGTTGCGATGTCGATGTCTGCTGTGGATGCTCCTCATCTGAGCTATTGGAAGCAGCACCCTCTTCCCCCAATGGATGCCAATCTGGGTCAACAACTGGGTCATCCATCACCTCCTCTTCTATGTCATGTGCACCTTCCTCTGTGTCACCGTGTATGGTGGTATAGTGTGCGGGAAAGGGCACCTGAGTCTCATCAGGGTCAGAATCTGGCTCTGTACACTGCGAGGACAATGTAGTGCTCTGAGTGAATGTACTAGCAGAATCATCCATCAGCGGCTGTGCATCAGTGCACTCCATGTCAGATTCATCTTGGCCTGGGTAATTCACCATTTCACTTGATAATCCAGGCATGGTATGTGAAAACAGCTCCATGGAGTAATCAGTAGTATGGCCTGCGTCATCCTTCAATCTTGGTTGGGGTGAAGGACACAAGGAAAGGTGTGGTTCATGAACATGAGCCTCCAATGACGACTCAGTGCTTTTACTTTTTACATCTGAAGAAAAGGAGGCGATAGAGCTGGAGGCTGAGTCAGCAATGTAAGACAAAACTTTTTCCTGATGCTCTGGCTTTAAAAGCGGTTTGCCAACTCCTAGAAAACTAAGCGTTCGAGGCCTTATGTAGCCAGACGATGACGCAGGCTCAACACCTCCTGCATTCGGTCCTATTTTGCTCTTGCCACTACCATCAGATCCACCACCAACACCATCATTACCAGCTGCCAACCCCCGCCCAATTCCACGACCTCTTCCACCAGCCTTCCTCATTTTTGGTAGAAATGTAGACAAAATCCAACAAACTATATAGTAATGTAAAACAAGGTACAAGGTGTCTATAGGACAGGGGAGATTTTGAATTTCTGCAGACACTTGTGGACACTGGACACTTATGGATTGTGTGAGGCCCACTGACTAGTATCTGAGCGCTCTGTCACAGGCTCGATGGCAGAGCTGTGACCAAAGTGACTAGAGGATAAGGGAGATTTTGAATTTCTGCACACACTTGTGGACACTGGACACTTATGGATTGTGTGAGGCCCACTGACTGGTATCTGAGCGCTCTGTCACAGGCTCGATGGCAGAGCTGTGACCAAAGTGACTAGAGGATAAGGGAGATTTTGAATTTCTGCACACACTTGTGGACACTGGACACTTATGGATTGTGTGAGGCCCACTGAGTATCTGAGCGCTATGTCACAGGCAGAAATTGGCTAGTGTATCACAAACTAAAAGGTGTATGTAGAATTGGGCAGAATTGGAATCTCCCTAGAGTGCAGGTCTGTAAGAACGGAACATGTCCTCGACTTATTCTCACAGAGTGACTCACTGATAGCTTCACTGTGGCTGTGATAACAGCCGTTACACGGTACTGTGTGAGGAGCGTACACCGCTGTATGGTGTGAAAAAATGCACGCTCAGTACCTCAGCAGGACAAAAAAAAAATTGTGATTGCTTTTAAAAAAGCAGTTTGCGGAGCAGTGGGTAAACAGCAATGCAGGAATGTCAGGAAGCCTTAGAAGGCAGCCCAACAACCAACACCACTGATACACCACTATATAGCCTCCCCTTGCACTGCACAGTGACTGGTGTGTTGTATAGGCAAAATCGCTAGCAGCAGAAGCAGTTTTTTTTTCTTCTTCTCAGCAGGACAAAAAGAAAAAATTGGGATTGCTTTTAAAAAAGCAGTTTGCGGAGCAGTGGGTAAACAGCAATGCAGGAATGTCAGGAAGCCTTAGAAGGCAGCCCAACAACCAACACCACTGATACACCACTATATAGCCTCCCCTTGCACTGCACAGTGACTGGTGTGTTGTACAGGCAAAATCGCTAGCAGCAGAAGCAGTTTTTGGTGTCTTCTTCCCTGCCTAACGCTCTCCCTACAAAATCATCAGCAGCACAGCTCTCCCTATTCTGAGATCAGCATGAGTAACATGGCGGTCGGCGTGCACGCCCTTTTATACCCCCTGTGACGCCCCCCAAAGCAAGCCAATCACTTGCATGCCCTTCTGAAAGATGGTGGTGACCCGTGCCTATGTCATCACGTTGCCCACAGTGTCCGTGGATCCTGATTGGCTGAAAAAGAGCGCAAAACAAACTTTTGAAACGCGACTTTGGCGCGTAAGTCGCCGACCTCGTGGCCGACCTCATCCTAGGGTCGGGTTTCGTTTCATGAAACCCGAATTTGCCAAAAGTCGGCGACTTTTGAATTTTTTCGACCCGTTTTGCTCAACTCTAATGATGACTACTGGTTGGCCAGCATCCTGGATCCACGCTATAAAGGCAAATAACAAAACATCATGCTACACGAGAACCTTGACCTAATATTGGCTAATAAACAAGCAACTCTGGTAAACCGGTTGGTTGAGGCATTCCCAGCACACAGCAGCGGTGATGGTTCTCACACGAGCCGTACGGGCCGGGGGCAGCTTGGCACAGGTGTTCGTGGTGCACACAGCAGAAGTGGCGTTGGAGACAGGGGTTTCATGACAATGTTGTGGACTGATTTTTCAAGTACCGCTCACACAACTGGTAATACTGCATCGATGGAAAGTGACAGGAGACAGCAGTTGTCAACTATGGGTACAAACTACTTTTCCTCCCATATCGATATACTCCCGCACAGGTCATTCCCCTTTGACTATTGGGCCGCTAAACTGGACACCTGGCCTGAATTGGCACAATATGCCTTACAGGAGCTCGCTTGCCCAGCTGCAAGTGTGCTATCGGAAAGAGTCTTCAGTGCAGCTGGATCAACCCTGACAGAAAAAAGGACCCGTCTGTCAACCCAAAATGTGGATGATCTAACCTTCATTAAAATGAACCATGCATGGGTTTCCAAGGATTTTGTCCCACCTTCCCCTGGTGACACATAGGGTGACAGAAAAATGGCTTGCTTTGGTCCTCCTCTTCCTGGGACTTGAATAATTTCGCCTTTTGCATCAGCTGAATGTCCAACATCAACATATGCCACTTTCTAAAACTCCCTAACTGTGCTGCCTCCCCCCCATGGCCAGGGTCACCACCTAGTGCACGAAACCGTGCGAGTGCCATTGCCCTGGACAGGTGGGTAGGCAGACTCTTGGGCGCGGGCGCGGGCACTGGCACAGGTTCCCTCATAGTGCAATCAAGTGTCTCTGACGGTGGTGGTGCACACCCGCCGTCAGACACACCGCCGTACTATGAGGGGCCCAGTGCCAGTACCGACGCCCATGAGTGGGCCCCCCTTGCTTGGGCAGGGCCCCAGCATTTGCAATCTTTACCTCTCCCTGCTCCTCCGCTGTGTAGTTTGGGCCATCAAATCCATACTGTGCCTGACACCGTTTGAGCCTGCCTCCTGATCTATAGACATATATTTTGAATGTGTACACTATGCTATCCATACATGTTATCCGGGGATACGGTACCCTTTCTCACCTTTGTGCAATCACGTGTAATCCATACTGGGCCTGACACCGTCTGAGCCTGCCTCCTGATCTATAGACATATTTTGAATGTGTACACTATGCTATCCATACATGTTATCCGGGGATACGGTACCCTTTCTCACCTTTGTGCAATCACGTGTAATCCATACTGGGCCTGACACCGTCTGAGCCTGCCTCCTGATCTATAGACATATATTTTGAATGTGTACACAATGCTATCCATACATGTTATCCGGGGATACGGTACCCTTTCTCACATTTGTGCAATCACGTGTAAACCATACTGGGCCTGACACCATCTGAGCCTGCCTCCTGATGTATAGACATATATTTTGAATGTGTACACTATGCTATCCATACATGTTATCCGGGGATACGATACCCTTTCTCACCTTTGTGCAATCACGTGTAATCCATACTGGGCCTGAGAAGGGCTGGCGAGCTGTTAAGCAAGCTACAGCACCTGTAGTTTGCACACGTAAGTTTTTCATTTTTTCAGGAATGACGGTTAGGCCTAATTCCGGAACTGCGGTTGACCTGCACTTACTGGGAAATCATCGTTCGCGGGTAATAATTGTAATCACAGATCCCCATCACTAACGTTGTTCAGCGGGTTATCTGCACCTGTAAGCAACAAACACTGGCCTTTTCAGTGTAGCGCACATGTAGCCACGGACATGTAAGGGCATGACACACCAGTTATTGGCCAATCTCACGTGCCAGAGCCTCGCGTGTCCCTCTAGTAAGCCGGACTCGGACCGCGGGGCATGACGGAGTCTCGTTCGTTAACGGAATTAAGCTTGCAATGTGTGCATCTTTTTTGTTGCTTGATGGTTGAGGTTGCCCGTGTTGAGTCAAATTACGCCGTAGGCTCCACTCCTGGTGGAGCCCTTCTGGACATTCCTTTAAGGTTCAGCTTTGCAACCATATTGCCCACATAAAACAAACACTTTGCCTTCATGAACGCTGTTTGGAGGGTCATGACTCGTGGGAATAACGCCGCCCAATCAGTTAACCTGCTAGAGAGATCCTTCGTTGCTCCCAAGCATGACATCACACTCCCTAGGAGGAAGGTAATGCCACTGTGGCGACCGTACTCCTGGGGGCGACACAAGTGCACTGATGCCCAGCCACTGCTCGATGAATCTGCTGGTACATTGACCCAGACCACTACATTCCCCTCGCACGCTACACGGCCTGAATCTGACCCTGATGAAACTCAGGTTACCCTTCCCATATACAGTTCCATCTTACACGGTGACAAAAAGGAAGCTGCAGATGAAAGTGCAGGTTCGGCACACTCGCCATCAGACACACCACCGTACTATCAGGGGCCCTGTGCCAGTGCCGTCGCCAATGAGTGGGCCCCCCCTGCTTGCTCAGGATCACAGCACTTGCAAGGTTGAAATACTGTGCAGTGAGATGGAAGATGGGGACGACGAGGAGTCCAGACTAGTACAGGGATTCCCTAGCGAGGAAACTTATTTCATTGTTTTCAATGTTGGGACAGCAATTTTTGGGGAGCACTATACTCTGGAGAATGATAGATGGGGCCCACCATACACCGGAACATTCCAAAGGTGGACATCAGACACTGGAGCAGCATTTACAGGGCCCATTATACACTAGAGCATTAGAAATGGGGCCCATTATGTTTGGTGCATTATTTGGGCCCAAAAGACAGTGGAGCTTCATCCATGGGGACCAACATATACTGTAGCACTATGTGGAGCTCATCATATACTGTTTCAAACATTATATGGGACCAATGATTCTGTATGGAGAAATAGATGGGCCTCGTCATGAGATGTAAAAAGTGAAGTATTTTTCATTGTACTATACCGCTATTTCTCTGCCGTATAGGAGCATGATGAGTTGTGGTATGTGTTAAAGGGGCGCTCTTTCGCCCAGGACACATGAAACCCTGGAGCCAGCCCTACCCCCCACAACTTTAGCCAAATAACCCCCATTTTTCAGTGCATAACTTGTATTATGAAGTTTATTAAGGTTGACAAGCTTAAGTAAGAAGAATTGATGCTTTTGGCATTCAAATGGGCACTGTAGGTGTGTTTCCTGTCCTCCTCTCACTGCCGACTTTAATTCCCCATTGACTTACATTGGATTTCGTGTTTAGGTCGGACCCCGACTTTTCCCTATAGTCGGCCGATTTTGCTCAACCCGACTTTTGGAAAAGTCGGGTTTCATGAAACGAAACTCGACCCTAAAAAAGCAAAAGTCGCTCAACTCTAATGAAGAGATTTTGTGCAATATGTTGTTATCCGTTTTGTATGGTCATGTTATTCATTCGTTTGCGTTGTATATTTTGGTAGTGTTGTCAAAAACCACAGCTGGCGATATGTGAGCAATGTTTTCTTTGTAAAATGGCAAATCTATCCACAGTTTAGAGGGGGATGTTAGTGCCAGTCTAACGGTCTAGTTAGGACGACTATGTGAGGGTATAATGCCATAGACAAAAGGCTCACAGTAAACGATCCCTGAATATCGGGCACATCCATAACCTTTTTACTGCCCCTTGACACATAATGACTCTCTATGGAGAGTCATTGAAAAAGAAGTTGAGAAAAAATAGACTAAAAACATTTTAATTGATCAATGTCATCAAACATAAATTTAAAATTATTAGGTACTTTTTTATAATAATAATAATAATAATAATAATAATAATAATAATAATAAACATAATGTAACTATTCCATGGTATTTCATAATTCAGAGGTTACAGGTACAATGTGAGACATCACAAAGTAACACATAGTTCAATTCCTACAAGAGGAGGTGATGACTCTGCACAAACATTTACAACCCATAAGTAAAATGTTGGACATAAAAGGTAATAAGTGTTTGTAGTATAAGGTGCGAGTCTGGGAGAAGGGGCCCCCGTCGAGTGTCCGGGCTGGAACTAAGGGGACCGTCATTTAGGTTCCGGGGCAGGTTGTTTCCGGGGGACAGAGTTCGGGGCCGAACCGTGGAGACTGACAGATGGGCTGGGGGAGGTGCCGATATAAAAGGGGAGGAGAACGCTAGTCACAGTGAGTCAGCAGAACGGAGAAGAAGGAGCTGGAGACCGTGGGAGTGTGCGAGAGCCAGAGCGACGTACAGAGGCCAGAGAGGAGGACAGAAGCAAGAGGGACACTTACACTGGACAGCAGAGGGACGGTGCCGAGTCGGCCGTCAGCGAACCGATGCTCCGCTTCAACCCGTGGCCTGCTCGCGGATACCTGCGGCTGCTGCCGCCTCACGCCAGCCCGCGCCTGTGGCCTGCCCGCGGTCGCCCGTGGCCATTGCCGCCACACTCCATCCCACGGCTGCAGCCTGCCCACAGTCACCGGCAGTTGTTGCCGCCTCACTCCAGCCCGCGGCTGCGGCCTACCCCATGCCGCCAGCAGCCACCCTGCTCCCAACCGCGGCTGTGGCCAGTTCATTGCAGACGGCAGCCACTAGTTCCTCGCTCCAGTCCGTGGCAAGGGCCTGGCCGTCGCCCAGCAGACCCCCTGTTACAGCCGGTGGCTTGCCAATCGCCACCCCGCTTTGCGACTGCTTACCCCCGTCCGGGGATTGTGGCCCATCTGTCCAAGAACTCTTCCAGGGCCTGTTGTGCCCCTGCTTCGCCTGAGCGTCGGAACGCTCGAAGATTTCGCCAGTTCTTCAGCAGCTGGGCCCAGCGGCTGCTACGCCGAAGAACCATCACCCAGGACGCCGAAGACATGAGGACGGCTAAGTGACATTATATAACTAAGGACCCGTAGCCGGCCATACCGCGGCCCTATAGTGACCGGCCGTTGCCGGGATAGTCGTGTTCATATATATCCGTGTTTGCTTGTGTTGAGTCCCTACGAGGACAATCCCTGTTACCTGTTTGGTTGCTTAGACTAGTCACCTGATCTATACTTATAACAAGTTATTACCAAAAAGCATAAAGTCTCATGTCTCGTCACTGCATCCCGCATACCTGCCAGTACCACAATTGGCGTACTCGGCAGGATGCCGTCTCCGAGCGCCGACAGCGGCGCACCCGACCAAGTCGGGGCCGTGGGTAACGCAGGTAATGGCGGTCCCCAGTCCAGCATTTCTTTAGGGGCTATGCTAAGCAACCTGCCATGGTTTTCGGGCTCCAATACCATGCTGTGGTGCTGGACCGAACGTAAGCGAGGGCTCTTCCAAATGCATCCGATGACCCCTGACTTAGAAGCTGAGGTGGCTCTCATGGCCTTAGATGGGGAGGCCCAGAATTCATTAATGTTGAGGCCCCTGGGACACCGTAACACATTTGCTAGGGTCTTGCCGATTCTGGAAGAGACCCATGGGGATCCAACCAATGTGGGAGAGTTGAGGACCCGGTTGTTCAGTCGAATGCAGGGAAGGGGGGAGACCATCATCCAGTATATGAATGTCCTCCAAGAGCTATACACGGCCATCGATCGGAAGGACGGTGTAGGGGTAGGACCCATCGACATTACCCTACGTGACCTGTTAGTGACTGTACTCCGAAACCTGTTAATCAAGCAGGCATTGTGGGAGCAGGTCCGGATGAACCCACGTATAGCCTTCTCTGAGGTGGGGAGTCAGGCACAAGTACGAGAGCAGGAGCAGGGAATGACGGTCCCCGTGGAAGAGGTCCGGGGCATGGAGGCTTCCGTAAGCGCTGTTGAAGAACCCCAGTAGACCGAAGAGATGAGACAAGAGCTGAAGAACATCAGAGGCAAGTTGGCTGAAGAGAAAAGGAGAACTGAGTCCACAACTGGGCGGCCTGGTTTCAATGTTCGGAGTGGCCGTACCTCGCCATCCCGGTGTAATGAGTGCGGGGAGCCGGGCCACTTCGCACGAGAGTGTCCGCGGCGTGGGAGATATCCACCCCAACGGCCAATAAGCTAGAGGGCTCCGGGCAGGGGGGACACCGCTCAGAGCCAGAAGCCACAATGAGGGGTGGTGGAAGTCCCGAAAATCTGGTCGCAAAATGTCCAGTGATATGGGCAGAGGTCGAGGGTCGTGCCGTACGGTGCCTAGTGGACATGGGGTCGCAAGTGACGACCATGCTAGCAACCTATTTTCGGCAGCATTTCCCTAAAGCAGCAAGGCCCCAGTGAGGATCCATGATAAAACTGGTAGCCACTAACCAACTTCCAGTACCTGTCGCCGGACTAGTATGGCTACAAATGACGCTGTGTGGTAAATCCCTCGGCCACCGGGGAGTGGTCCTGACCCAAAGAGAAACTAACCACCATCATCCAGTTATCCTGGGCATGAACGTACTGCGGGAGTTCGGCAATCTACTCCTCAATGATCCCAAGCAAGAAACCCTGAACCAGTGGGGTTCCCGCACAGCTCAAGGGCAGGTCTTCCAGCGGCTGGTGCGGGAGGCGCGAGTACTCCAGGACTGCCCGGAGGGCGAGGCGCTGGGCAAAATCATCACGCCTGTGGCTCCCCCGCTCATGCTCCCCCCGGGCAGACAGTGGAAGCCCTGCCGATCCGTGCCCCGATAACATTGTAAGGCGTGGGGATGCAGGTAGAGCCATGCTTCTCAGAATGCCTGCACCCTGGCATACTGGTAGCTCACTCCCTGGCCACGGTGTGAGAAGGGACCATCCTGGTGCGCTGCGTTAACCTGGAAGACCAAGATATCATCTTGAAACCCCGGGCCAAAGTGGCCAAGTTAGTAAGGCCTTTGGAGGAGGTGTTGCCAGCCCCGGCAGTCCAGTTAAAGGTGCAACCCGAGGACCCATGAGCAGTAACGATACGAACCATACAGACTGCCGAATCCTCGATCAAGGAGAAAAGTCGAACCATATTGGAAAGAATGTGGGCCGAACTCTCCGGCCTGACGTCAACCCAGCTTCTCCAGGCAGAAACCCTTCTTGGACAGTATTACAAAGTATTCACTAGCCACGAGGATGATCTTGGGTGTACCACGGCCATCACACATGGAATCCCCATTGCAGGAACGGCCCCAATCCGGGAACGATATCGGCAAATCCCTCCACAGCTATATCAGGAGGTGAAAAATCTACTAGCACAAATGCTCTGGAAAGGGGTCATACGAGAAAGCCAGAGCCCCTGGGTGGCTCCCATTGTGCTGGTCCGCAAAAAGAATGGTACCCTCCGGTTCTGTGTGGACTATCGGAAGCTGAACACCTGCACCATTAAGGACTCGTATCCGCTGCCCCCCATAGAAGAGTCTCTGTCTGCCTTGGGAAAAGCAACGTACTTCTCTACTCTAGACCTGGAGAGTGGGTACTGGCAGGTGCCAATGTCGGAGGAAGACAGAGCCAAGACGGCATTTATTCTCCCTATGGGACTGTTTGAATTCAACCGAATGCCGTTTGGGCTGGCCAACGCCCTGGGAACTTTCCAGCGATTGATGGAGCGGTGTCTAGGAGATCTCAACTTCAAAGCCACTCTGATATACCTGGATGATATCATCTATTCCGCCACGTTGGCGGCGGTTGGGGCAGGTGCTCGGCTGGCTGCAGAAGTACAGGTTGAAGGTAAAGCCCCAGAAATGCCACCTGTTTTGCACCCAGATCGAATATCTGGGGCACGTAGTCTCGGCTGAGGGCGTTCGGCCGTCCCTGGAAAAGGTTGCTGCCATGCAGGGGTGGCCTACCCCCGAGACTGTGAAAGACGTACGGGTTTTCCTGGGGTTGTCCGGCTATTACCGTCAGTTCGTGAAGAATTTTGCACGCCGACCCGAGCCCTGCAGGACCTGCTAAAGGGAGCTCCTGCCGGGGCGAATGGATGGAAAATTCAATGGCAGCAACTGCAAGAAGACGCATTTCAAGACCTTAAGGCTGCACTCGCAGGAGCCACGGTGTTTGCATATGCGGATTTCTCGCAACCGTTCATACTGCACACTGGCGGGAGCCTCCAAGGACTAGGGGCTGTGTTATCACAGGTTCAGGATCTTCAAGAGAAAGTGATGGCCTATGGTAGCCGATCGCTGCATGACTCCGAGCATAACCCTGACAATTACAGCTCATTTAAGCTCGAGCGCCTCACGGTAGTGTGGGCCATGACGGAGCGGTTCGCAGAGTACCTGGCGGGCTCCAAGGTAGTAGTGCGGACAACAACCCGCTGGCCCATCTGGAAAATGCCAAATTGGGAGCCCTGGAGCAACGGTGGGTGGCTCGAATGGCTAAGTTCAATTATAAGATCCTCTATAAAAGAGGGGCCGAAAATGTACATGCTGATGCCCTTTCCAGAATTCGGCATACAACTCCAGGGATAAGTCGTCACGACAAATTGGAAGGGGAAGAGACGCCGTTCATCCTCACCCATGCCATTTTTACAGCGGGCGCACAGGAGGCATCCCATTCAGGACCCTCATGGGGTATGCGGGAGCAACCATGGGACAAATGGATCCAACAGCAGCAGGAAGATGGAGAAATTGGACTCCTGCGCTGATGGGTGACCACCGGCAAACTGCCCACTGATTCACAGAGACAGACTCTGTCTCAGGACATGTTGTTGATGTTGCGCCAATGGGAAAAATTCGCCATCAAGAAAGGGCTATTGCACTGTAAAGCAGTGTCACGGACGATGTCTACTACAACTTGGCAGGTGGTCGTGCCCGGAGCCCTACTAGCCGAACTAGCTAGGGAACCGTAATGAAAAGGGGGCTCACTATGGTGCTCAAAAGACTTTGCAATGGTTGCAACAGATCGTTTACCATCCGTGCTTGTACGCTGCCGTGGTAGAAGTTTGCCGGACCTGCCGCCCATGTGAGCTCTCCAAACCAACCGCACAACGAGCCCCGGGGCAAACAATAGTGACGTCAGCTCCCCTTGAGCTCCTAACGGTGGACTATTTAACCATAGGTCCCGCATACCAGGGGTATGAACATTGTCTCGTGATGATGGATCATTTCACTAAGTTCGCCGTGGTCACCCCCACCCGAGACTAAACTGCGGAGTCGGCCGCCTATGCAATTTGTAAAAATTTCATCCAAGTATATGGCTGCCCACAACGAATACACTCATACCAGGGAGCGTGCTTCTTAGGAAAAGTCATGGAAGAATTTCATCGACTCTATGGTATTGACAAGTCCAGAACTACGCCTTATCATCCGCAGGGAAGTGGAGCCTGCAAGCGATTCAATCGGACATTAATCCAAATGTTGCGCACCCTGGAGAGTGACTGAAAGGCCCGCTGGCCTGAGTATGTCCCTGAGCTGGTGTGGGTTTATTACAACCGGGTGCATCGAGTGACCGGGTACACCCCCTACACACTGCTATTTGGACGAGAAGGCAAAGGAATCACGGAAGTGGAACTAAACCCGGAAGAACCTCAACCTTGGACCGGAGTATCATCATGGGTCCGAAACCACCGGCACAGGCTGTAAACCCTCCACCAAATCGTCCATACAAAACTTCAGGACCTGGAGCACCCGGGGGGAGCGCTGCCTCCACCCACTGACTTCCGAACTGGAGATCGAGTACTCGTCCTAGATCAGCGGCCCCAAAACAAGTTAGACCCACGGTGGGAGGAAAACTCTTATCGAGTGTTGCGCCGAGTAAGCCCCGATGGACCTGTATACGAAATACAATCTGAGAAGGACGGCGTACCTCTCACTCGTACCGTGCACCGTAATATGTTACGCCCATGTGCATCCACCGACCCCACATGACCCGAGCCTATCCCTCAGGTCCCTGACCCTCCATCAACAGTCTGGGACCTAGATGACGAAGAGGACTGCCCAGCCATATCAGCGGGCCCTCCAAGTAGGGACATGGCAGTAGACTCAGTCGGCCTACCAGAGTTGACCAGCCCACCACCCTCCACCACCCCAGAAGGCTCCACCACAGTTGAACTCAGACACTCTGAGTGGTCAACAGCTGGCAAACCCCCTGAACGTTACGAATAGGACCAGTTCATATGGCGACAAGAACTGTCATCTTCAAAGACCACAACAAGCCGACTAAGGCCCTCGCCAGAGGACTGGCGAGCATACAGGATGGGGGAGAGTGGGAGAAGGGGCCCCCGTCGAGTGTCTGGGCCGGAACCAAGGGGACCGTCATTTAGGTTCTGGGGCAGGTTGTTTCCGGGGGACAGAGTTCGGGGCCGGACCGTGGAGACTGACAGATGGGCTGGGGGAGGAGCCGATATAAAAGGGGAGGAGAACGCTAGTCACAGTGAGTCAGCAGAACGGGGAAGAAGGAGCTGGAAACAGTGGGAGTGTGTGAGAGCCAGAGCGACGTACAGAGGCCAGAGAGGAGGACAGAAGCAAAAGGGACACTTATACTGGACAGCAGAGGGACGGCGCCGAGTCGGCCGTCAGCGAACTGCTGCTCCGCTTCAACCCGCGGCCTGCCTGTGGATACCTGTGGCTGCTACCGCCTCACTCCAGCCCACGCCTGCGGCCTGCCCATGGTCACCCGTGGCTGTTGCCGCCACACTCCAGCCTGTGGCTGCGGCCTGCCCGCGGTCACTCACGGCTGTTGCCGCCTCACTGCAGCCCGCAGCTACAGCCAACCACACGCCGCCCGCAGCCGCCCCACTCCCGACCACGGCTGCGGCCATTTCATTGCAGACGGCAGCCACTATTTCCCTGTTCCAGTCCGTGGCAAGGGCCTGGCCGTCGCCCGCCGTGGACCCCGTTACCGCCGTTGGCTTGCCAATTGCCATCCCGCTTCATGACCGCTTACCCCCGTCTGGAGATTGCTACCCATCTGTCCAAGAACTCTTCCGGGGCCTGTTTTGCCCCTGCTTTGCCTGTTCTTCAGCAGCTGTGCCCAGCGGCTGCTACGCCAAAGAACCATCACCCAGGACGCCGAAGATATCAGGACGGATAAGTGACATTATATAACTAAGGACCCGTAGTCGGCCATACCGCTGCCCTATAGTGACCGGCCGTTGCCGGGGTTGTCGTGTTCATATATATCCCTGTCTGCTTGTGTTGAGTTCCTGCGAGGTCAATCCCTGTTACCTGTTTGGTTGCTTAGACTAGTCACCTGATCTATACTTATAAAAAGTTATTACCAAAAGCATAAAGTCTTGCGTCTCGTCACTGCATCCCGCGTACCTGCCGGTACCACACGGCCACCTTTACAATAAATGAGGATATACATATAAGGCTGCATGAACCGGCCAGTATTTGTATGTACTGAATTTTATCAGGTAACAAAATACATAGCTAAGCTTGATAAATGTGAAAAAAATTTCAAGAAGCCAAAAGTTTTTTTATTTTAGTTAATAACGAGTGATTGAGCGCCCTTCGGGAGCGCGCTGGGATTACGAACCACGCAATAGGATGTAACCACGCACCAGACTGACGTACGTGCAGACGAACAGCAAACATAAATACCTGGTGTGCCTCTCCTGCCACTCCTACCTTGTGTATGAAAAGCTCTGTCATTAATACTGTTCGGGTAGAGCTAATCGATAGTGCTATCCATGAAGAAAGTGCACTGGTAGAGCTATCCCATAGCTCTATTCCTAAAGGAAATGAACGGGTAGAGCTATCCAATAGTGCCATCCCTCAATGTTCCTGAGCGCAAGCTATTTCACATGGTTGAGCGCACTTGGGATCTGCCCCCAAGGCCCTGCCCATGCCCAATGTTTGGTCCGTAGACCGCGGCTAGGAGTTAGTCCCGCTTCTAAACAGGTCCAGCAGTGATGGTCTAGCAGTGATGGAGGATCTGCTGGACTTCAGGGCGCTGGATGCTTAGGTTTACTGTCTTTCAGATGGTTCTAGGGCAACAGTAACAACAAGCAAATACTTGCACAGCCCTGGATAATCCGCGCCGGAAGGATGATGAGATCTGGCGGAAGATGGAACCTATGAGAAGAGAAGTACATATAGTGTAAGAGATGGGACTCCATATGACATTATATTACTGTGTGGTCACTGTGGCCGGATGGCAGAGGAATATTATCACACAGATGTCAGGGATCATTGTCAGCCATCATTCATGTGATAATCCCATCACTGACAGATGACATCTGCTCCACACGAATGATTCTCACTGACATCACACAACATGGAGTTGATTCTCACACTTACCTAGTTTCTTTTTGCCCTTTTCTCTAGTTTCTGATTTTTCTTCTTCTTTAATCAAATTTATTGCAGATATTCTTTCCATCTGAGCTGGAAATTCTGATTAGAAAGTAAAAAAAAACCCCTCAGTAAAGACATATACTAATGGGATCTGCTTTGTCTCCTGTATATAGTAGGATTGCTCTAGTCCTGTCTCCTATAGTCCTGATAATCTGGTATTATATCATAATAGGACAGAATAAATCCTATATAATGTACATAATCCTATCTGAGGGGCATTAGATGTGTCACTGATATAGATTAGTAAGCGCCCTGTGTGCCGCCATGTGGTGCATCACTGATGAGCGATATTCTATTATTGGAGATGATGTCTTCTTACGATGATGTAGGTCAATGGACGCTGCAACGTATCTCACAGAATCCATGAAAACAATTGTACAAAATTTGTGAAATAGGGATTCAGTATAGGCCCATGGGCAACATAATTGTGATCCATGAATCATGAATAACATAGGAGACCTATTACAGAAAAACCATGTGGAAATATTTGAGCCTTGAAGTCAACATTCCCATTGTTGGTGCTGCAGACATGAACATACCTGATAGTGAGGACGAGGATGGTAGAATGCTAATAGCGTAATCTCTATCAGGTATGGGGACAGATTCTTTCTGCCTGTTTGGAAGAAGAAAAACACGTAAATCACAAGGCAACAGTATAAAAGGGGTTGTCAAACTATAAGAACACTAACTATACTATAAGGCCTAATAGGACATATGACTTCCATAGTGGGGAAGGTCTAATGCTCAAAACTAACTTTTATAGAGCAGAGACTAAAACAACTACCAATAATGTCAGGCATGTAATGCTACATCTCTCCTACAGTGTGTGGGCAGCACTAAAGATGCATGACCGGCCTCGATCATGGGCTGCTATCACCAGCACTTTCTAAGGACAAAAGCACAATGACCACTAACCATGGGGTGGTGGATATTGCATTTGATATTATGGTATTCCTGTCCTTTATTTGGTGTTGTGCACATATATAAGCCTGGAGCTCCCAGTAATGACCCCATAATCTACTCACATTTCTGAGATATTTGTGCTGGATTTTGGTGCACACTCTGGAGATGACTTGGGATCCTCCTCATCCTCTGAGACCAGATGTTTGTCTATATCAGCGTGATCTACAAGACATAGGTAATGAAGTGTTATTACAGGTTGTCAATATAACACAGTCAACATTTATACATGAAACATGGAAAACATAAAAACCATGTGGATATATTTGAGCCTTGAAGTCAACATTCCCATTGTTGGTGCTGCAAACAAGGACATACCTGACATTTGGGACAAGGATGGCAAGATAATAATAGCGTTGTCTCTATCAGATACGGGGAGAGAATCTAGCTGCCTGTTTGGAAGAAGAAAAACACGTGAATCACAAGGAAACAGTATAAAAGTGGTTGTCTCACTATAAGGACACTGACTATAAGGCCTAATAGGACATATGACTGCCATAATGGGGAAGGTCTAATGCTCAAAACTAACTTTTATAGAGCATAGTGGAAAACAACTACCAAGAATTTCTGGCATGTAATACTATATCTCTCCTACAGTGTGGGTATTACTAAAAATGCATGACTGGCCACAATCATGGGCTGTTATCACCAGCGGTTTCTGAAGCCAAAAGCACAATGACCGCTAACCATGGATGCTGCATGTGATATTATGGTATTTCTGTCCTATATTTGGTGTTGTGCACATATATCAGTCTGGAGCTCCCAGTAATGATCTACTCACATTTCTGAGATGTCAGTGTTGGATATTGGGGTACACTCTGGAGGTGACTTGGGATCCTCATCGTTCTTCATCCCGTTAGTGGTGGTATAGAGCTAAATGCGGAAGCAACAAGATATTAAATCATTTTGTGTTTACTTTTAAGGGTCTTTTTATGCATATTTTGGATTTATTAATCACATACTTACTTTAGAAAGCCTTTCAGATGATGATGTAAAATTTTGTAAGTCAATCCACTCATTGGCCTCTCTTGTGCTTTTCTCATCCTCTGAGACCAGATGTATTTTCATATTATAATGGTCTATAAAACATAGACAATGAAGTGTTATTAGAGGTTGTCAGTATAACACAGTCACCATTTATCATTAATATTAATGGGAGCCGATTATGACATAATATGGAAGACGAGACAAGCAGACACTAAATCTAGATGACGTCTTATTTACTTACTGTTGAATAAACTGGTGTCCACATCTGATGCAAGCTGAGGAATATAAACAGGCTTTTGACTTAGAAGGTTATCAAAGTCTATATCTCTAAGGAATGCATGGTCCTTGATCTCAAATGCGCCTCCTGAATAAAGTAAAACAGAAGTGATTGGGACATTATCAGAGACAGCTCCATACCAACAAATTAAGGTAAGCACTTAATCGAGTAGGCTGGGACCATCTCATGGTAACTGGGAATTCCGACTATAAATGGGGCATGTTTATGGATATCCTACTAGAATCCTGTTGAAAACTTATACCCTCTGGTAATAAAATGTCCAGGACTAAAAAGAAACCATTAAGGATAAATAAGACACTACAAAGTTTATTCAGACTAAAACAAAGGGCATTCAAAATCCTGAAAGCCGAGAATACTGAAATACCATTTCAAGAGTATAAAGATCTAAGTAAGAAATATTAAATAGAAATGAAGCTGGCAAAGTTATCCACAGAGAAACTAAAATGTGATAAACATATCAATACCAAAAAGAAAAAAAAAGATGGTATAGGTCCCTTAAAAGACAATAATAACAAGATAATAATAGAGGACAAAGAAAAGGCTGAGATATTAAGCAGGCACATTTCATCTATGTTCACCAATGAACTAACTGTTCCAGGGATCATTCAACAAGGCAAAAATCAAAGGTCACCACTGGAAATAACACAAGAAGTATGTCTGCATGTGAGCAAATTAACGTTGACATATCCCCTGGCATTCATCCATGGATCCTAAGGGAATTGAGCTCAGTAATTGACAGACCGCTGTATCTTATATTCTTAGCCCCTCTTGTAACTGGGGTGGTGCTACAGGATTGGAGGATGGCTGAAGTGGTACCGATATTTAAGAAAGGTAAGACTGACATCAGTAGTGTGCAAAATTTATGAGGGCATTATAACAGATGACCTGCAGAAATATATTGTAGATAATAATATAATAACTGATAACAGCACAGATTCATTAAAGATAGGTTGTGTCTAACATGTTGGGTTTCTATGAGGTGGTAAGTGCAAGTTTGGGTGTTGGTAATGCAGCTGATGTGATTTATCTGGACTTTGCAAAGGCGTTTGATACTGTTCCACATGACAGCCTTATACTGAAGCTCCATAAGCAGGGACTGGGGGAAACTATATGCAGATGGGTAAGGAATTGGCTAAATGACAGGAAACAAAAAGTCGTCATAAATGGTACATTCTGTAAATGGGTTATAGTCAGCAGTGGGGACCGCAGGGATCAGTACCGGGAGCAGTGGGGATCACAGGGATCTGTACTGAGAGCAGTGGGGATCAAAGGGATCTGTGCTGAGAATAGTGTGGACGGCAGGGATCTGTACTGGGAGCAGTAGTGACCACAGAGATCTGTACTTAGAGCAGTGGGGACCACAGCAATCTGTTCTGAGAGCAGTGGGGACCACAGGGATCTGTACTGAGAGCAGTGGGGACCACAGGGATCTGTACTGAGAGCAGTGGGGACCGCAGGGATCTGTACTGAGAGCAGTGGAGACCGCAGGGATCTGTACTGGGAGCAGTGGGGACCACAGGGATCTGTACTGGGAGCAGTGGGGACCACAGGGATCTGTACTGAGAGCAGTGGAGACCGCAGGGATCTGTACTGGGAGCAGTGGGGACCACAGGGATCTGTATTGGGAGCAGTGTGGTACCACAGGGATCTGTACTGGAAGCAGTGGGGACCACAGGGATCTGCACTGGGAGCAGTGGGTACCGCAGGGATCTGTACTGAGAGCAGTGGGGTACCGTAGGGATCTGTACTGGGAGCAGTGAGGACCACAGGGATCTGTATTGGTAGTAGTGTGGTACCGCAGGGATCTGTGCTAGGACCGATTCTTTTTAACCTCTTTATTAATGACCTTTTTGATGGGATTGAGAGTAAAGAGTCGGTCTTACTCTTTATTGACGACACCAAACTATGTAGAATACTAAAATCTGACCTTGACATTACAATTTTGCAAAACGATCTGGATAAGACGTCTGAATGAGTAAACACTTGGCAAATGAGGTTTAATGTAGATAAATGTAAAGTAATGCACCTGGGACGGAGTAATTCTATTGCTACATGTATATTAAATGGAAGAATACTTGGGACTACAGAACAGGAGAAGGACTTGGGTATTCTGGTTACAAGTAAGCTGAGCAGCAGCACTCAATGTCAAGCAGCAGCCGCAAAAGGAAAAGTTTTAGGATGTATAAAAAGAGAGATAAAATCCAGCGGTCCCAATGTATTGTAAGCCCTTTATAAATCACTTGTGAGGCCACATCTAGAATATGCGATCCAGTTTTGGGCTCCACATTTAAAAAAGGACATTCAGAAATTAGAGTCAGTTCAAAGACAGGCAACTAGATTATTACAAGGGATTGTTTTCCTTTGGAAAAAAGATGCCTCAGGGGACATCTCATTTATATGTAGAAATATATGTGTGGTCAATACAGAGGACTGGCGCATGTCTTATTCCTTTCCAAGGACCATATTAAGGACCAGAGGGCACTCATTATGGTTGGAAGAAAGGCGATTCCAGCAGCTAAATAGAAATGGGTTCCTTACAGTTAGAGCAGTCAGACTGTGGAATGCCGACCACAAGAGGTAGTAATGGCAGACATTATAACAGCTTTTAAAAAATAACAAAGGTTGTGGGTTATAGGTAATTTAGTGACAAAATGAAAAATTGGTGGAGAAAGGGAGAATATGATGGATCGAAGGTCTTTTTTCAACCTTTGTAACTATGTAACTATATTTGAACAGTTTATCTTAATCTGAACTAATTACGTAACCGAGCAGACATGTAGGAAATAGACTGAAAATCTTAGTACGGAGAGCTATAAATGGAGAAGCTGATAGAGAAGAGCTGATCCTCATGGACATAAGCGATATGTCCTCGGTGTAATAAGGGAATATTAATATTATTATATGTTACCTGTCCCAAGTCTATCCACGGGATCTTTTCTGAGCAGCTGAGTGATTAGGTCCTGAGCATCGGGTGGAGGAGTGTATTGAGGATCCCATATTATATCTCCTGTTATATAGAAAATTACAGAACATAAAACCTCTTTACTGGACTGTAAGATGAAGCAAAGGAAGGAACTAAACCAAGATAACCAGTCAAAGCAATGATCAGATTATTCTACTTACCATTGATCACATTGTCATAAATCTCAGTTATGGAATCCCCATCAAATGGTGTATATCCCATGAGAAATTCATATAATATGATGCCTATTGCCCACCAGTCAACAGGTCTTCCATAGCCTTCTTTCAGGATGGTCTCAGGGGCTATGTAACGCGGGGTGCCACACACCTGGAACCAATAGAAGATAGAGATGAGAATCAATGAAACAATTATTATTACAAGTTTTTGACATAAAAACAGAAAGACAGAGGATAAAATATCAGTGGAAAAGCTCTCTAAAAATGAAGAACGTAGGGAAGAGAAAATAGAGTTATGAGATTTGTGCAGAACAAGCAAAGTTCCTGTAGGTAATGCTGACCTCCTCGTCCAGGAACTCTGTGGAGATGTCATCTGCTGATTGTTTGTAGATGTTGGTGTGTGGTATCATGACACCAAGTTTAGAAAGTCCAAAGTCGGTAACTTTAATATGTCCATCAGATGTTATCAGGAGGCTGTGAAACAGAAGATGATTTTAGCTTCATAGACCGTGAGATAATAAAGGATAACTTTCCTCTCTTTGTTATACTACAGGTATTCACTTACTTATCCGGCTTCAGGTCTCTGTGCACCACACCGTAACTATGCAGATATTCCAAAGCAAGGACAGCTTCTGCAATGTACAAGCGGGCTAACGGGACAGGGAAAGGACCACATGTGTTTAGAAGGGTCCGACAGTCTCCACCTAGAGAAGAAAGGTAATATGACCGGTGAGGGGTTTATACAGCAGATCACCATGATGTGTGATGAGAAGTGAGCGGAGACATTGGGGAAGGAGACAATATATAAAGATATAATGTACTGTATACTGCACAAATGAATTAGTCTGAAGTCATGGTGAAATGTCATCTATGTAACTAATGACATAAAGTGATGTCACGTATCGTCTACAGCTGGAGATACTGACGTTCTCTGTGAGGACATACAGGGAGATCACACAGATCAATGACTTTCTGAGCATCTAGGAAATAGATAACCTATAGTAAATGCTGTGTGGGGATATAAACATCCACGGGGACAAGTCTTAATGAAGTGAGAGGTGATAAGATGTCAGCAGACATAGGCTGAATATAATTCAATGTACGTGTCCTACCTCCTACATACTCCATGACCATACACAGGTGAGATTTAGTGGGGAAGGAGCAGAGCATGGGGACCACAAAGGGACAATCTGCGAATGTTAGGATGTCCCTCTCAATAAAGGCCCTTTCCACTTTCTGTGGAGTATTCAGGTTGCGCTTGGCCATTTTCTTCATAGCGAAGATCTGTTGTGATTCTTTATGGCGCACTAAGTAGACGGCCCTGGAGAGAAGGAGAATCCATGGTTTATAATGAACCGTTACTAACAGTCTGTATATACAAATCATTATATGATCTTTTGTAGTAATGTTTGATACCAGCAGTCAGGGCCAGACTGGCCATTTGGCAATTCTGGCAAATGCAAGAAGGGCCTGTCTGGTGGTGCGCCACCTTGTCTGCTATGTTATTAACAGAATCGGTGTTCTCAAGACACCCATACTGTTAAGAGTTGTAACAGAGGTATCATTAGAAATATTGGTCTTGTAATAAATCTTGCTTTCCTCCATCAAGGGTAATATTAGTAATATATCCCATCTGGTGCTTGATTACTGGGACAGCATGGGCCTGGGTGATCTCAAATGCCTGGGCTGAATTTTAGCCCCAGTCCGTATCTGCCAGCAGTCCGGCCATCACTAGAAATCCACATCTAGGAATACATAAAAGAGCTCTACATAGATCACCTATGGGGGTCTGCACAATGCCATGTCTGCCGGACCCTCACCCAGGTCACATTATAGATGACAGAATCTACTGAAATTCATCTTGGGCAGATTCGCTATAACCGACCAGTACATACGATTCAGTCCAAATAAAAATTGTTCTAAATTGAAAATGCTCCAATTGCAGTAGCAGGATGGATTTTAGACTTTCTCCACAGCCCAAAGCAGAATAAATGGAGGGGAGGGAAGAAGTTATAATATAATTAAACACAATAACCCACTTGTCCTCGACCCTCCCCGTCCATCACTGCAGTCCTCCGTCCTCTGTGCCAGTCTTTGGTTGTTCTCCCTTCTGCTGCTGAGGACAATGATCGGACTAACATGGTCATGGTGGAGGTGCAGATGTCATTGGCGTCAGTATCGTGTCACCCCTCACGTGACCGTGTGCAGCCAATCACTATTATCAGCTTCATAATAGGGTCCCGAAAAATCCGAAGATCGGTGCAGAGGACGGGGACGGGGAGGCAGCATAAGAGCAGATGAGGTCTAGGACCGGTGGGTGTAATGTATTATATCATCCCTTTCCTTACAGACTGATTTGTTACAGATCTGGTCACTCAGCTGTATATAACTGAGCTGAATAGTGACATTGAGATGTGGACAGTGATGTGGACTCTGATCGTTTCCCTACGACAACACTGAACGGCAGAGCACAGAGGCAGCAGCATTGTCATGGGGAACCCTGAGAAATGGGGATTATGGGAACAGAAATCTCACCCAAAAGCTCCGCTGCTGATCAGTTTAGACGTCTCATAATCGTTCATACGCGGCTCTCCTGCCGGGATCAATGATCTGATCAAGTCCTAAAAAAGAATAAGAAATAATACTAAGATAAAAAAGCTACAAGAAAACATCTCAGGATGTAAAAACTTGTCCTCCTCTATTATTTCCCAGCTGATTTACACTGATCCGATGTAGGGAACAATACAAGCCAGATGCACCGTAGACACGGATGTAATATATACCAGTTTTATTGTAATGGGCTGGATAATATGGGAGGTTACACAGGGGGGAACTAGGTATTCTGAGAGCAGCATGATTTAGGAGCAGAGACCCTGATTCCAGCTATGTTAGTTAATAGGCTATGTGCTGTTGTTTTAATAAAATAAGTGTTTTATCAGCAGGAGATTATCACTGGAGGACTATGTGTTTCATGCCATGTAGTCCTATTGCTCTGTAAACCTTCCACCACCACTGAATAGCTGCTTTCTGCCTATACACAGTGTACACAGAAAGCTGCAAATCAGTAGTGAGTGCGGGGTTATACAAGGCTCAGGATTCAGAGCTCTGCTAGATCTGCAGCATAGAAAGCAGCACAGACAGGCGGCCATAAAACCTCCTGTGCCTGCCGGGACTGACAGGGAGGCCTGTAAGATCCAACACCAGATCTTCTCATCTCTGACTGGTGATCTGGAGAAGATCAGGAAACAAGGACATGTGATAGAGAAGATGATGGCTCCTTACCGGGCGTTCTGACGAGCTGGCCGGACATTCTATTACACACAGGATTTTTTCTGCCAGGTCTTTAATAAAAGCCAAATCTTCAATTTGAGATCTTTTTTCAGCCTGTAAAGAACAAACAAAAAGGAAAAATGTGAGATGAGAAAAGACACAATGGAGGTGGCCATTGTATGTGACATCTGCTCCTCTCTGCAGATACAATGACTCCATATCTGGGGACTCGTCGTGTTTTATATTGGAGGAAAGAAGAAGCTTCTCTCCCACCATTATTATCTATGATTATGGAGAAGTTTTGTGCGGAGCGTCTGCCATTTACCTGGTGTAGTAATGTCCTGATGTTGTGATGTAAATCCGTCAGATACTCTGACGTTAGTTCATCTATTTGATGTTTAGTCAGGCAATCCATTGCTAGCTGCACCACCAGCCGGTAAGTGAAGCTGAGGATGCCATCAGATGGTGGAAGCACAATGCCAGGGCGATTATTGATAACAATCTCCCGCAGTGCTTGCACCTGAAAATTCTGTAAAAGTAATTCAGCCATAGTGAAAAATTGCAAATGCTCTGTCACTATAGAACCAAAAATGGCAGCGGTAACCCAGTGTACATTCTAGAAGTAGTGACTGAGTTGTGATGTCATAATGGCCAAGAATCACCAGTGATCTCATAATGGCCGAGCATCATCAGTGATCTCATAATGGCCGAGCATCATCAGTGATCTCATAATGGCCGAGCATCATCAGTGATGTCATCACGGAATCTTGTTATAGAATCTTCAAGGATCGGCTCTGCACAAATACAGTGGGGAAAATAACTGTTTGATACACTGACAACTTTGCAAGTTTTCCCACCCACAAAGAATGGAGAGATCTGTAATTTTTATCATTGCTACAGTTCAACTGTGAGAGACAGAATCTAAAAATAAAAAAAAAATCACATTATATGATTTTTAAATAATTAAGTGGCATTTTATTGCATGACATAAGTATTTGATCACCTACCAACCAGCAAGAATTCTGGCTCTCCCAGACCTGTTAGTTTTTCTACCCTTTAGTGACAGAGCCAATTTGGTACTTAATGACCAAATAGCAAAGCCACTAAAGAAGACTGAAGGTCTCCAAAAATTCATTTTTAAACCGCAGACAAAAGGCAGCAACACTTACCTGCCCAGATCTTGAAACAAATGCACTGCAGGGTGCAGCCAGCCTATAAAGTAAGATGTCAGCAACACAGGTGCAAAATACTAGATAAGCAGCCACTTTCCACCTACCCATTCAAGGAGGGGATCACTGCCCAGTATACAACTGCACAATAAAGGCCCACATAGGGCGATGTTCACACAAAGATACCGCACAGTGTCTGGTTCACAGCCTATTAGTCACGCCCGTACTATTTGATTAGGCAGGCTGGACAGCACACTCTCAGTGCATAGCTATGGGAACACCCCTCATGAGAGACCAGACGTGTCTGGGCTTGGCTGCACCCCGAAAAATATAGTGCAAAAAAGCTTGGGGACCTTTGGTGCAGGTTACGGGCTCACGTATTTTGGCTAAAAATATCAGCTAATACCTCACTAATTTTGTATTTTTTGCACTATATTTTTCGGGGTGCAGCCACGCCCAGTAAAGCCCAGGGTAAACCACTGTCAATGTGCCGTGTATGGTGATCACATGATCCCATGAGGAGGGACGTTATCCGATTAAGTATAATTCAAATGTTTCACACTAGTTTGCGCTTCTACTGGTCCATGTTACTATGTGAAAACACCTCATTCCGTGAGGGAAGTGAAAGACTAGGTGAATACAATAACATTGATTAAACATCACATGTGTCCACAAAGAAAAACATGTCACAAAAAACAGACAGATCTAACATGTCATGTAAGCCTAGAGGACCCTGTGCTTCAGTGTCTAAAATCCATTTTGCTTCTCTTGGCAGAAGCAATTAATTGCTATTGCTTCCTCTTAGTGGCTTTTCTACATGCAAATTTTAACCTTTTAGTATCTGCACTGTGGCAATCATGTATGAGTTTGATGAATCTCACTGACCCTTTCATTAGAGTGATAGAATGGAAATGTTCCCTGAAGCGTGTGTATAATGGCCTAATTGTTTTCTCTAAATAGTAGAACTGACAAGGGCATAAAATTACATATACCATGTAATTCGTATGACCCGTGATGAAATCTTTTATTGTATACATCATTTTACCTAATTTTAAAACATTCCCTGTAATCCGCAGGCGACAGTATGATCAATGTCCACAACAAAAATTACCTAATGGTTTACTATCTGTTAACCATGTAGATGTTTTATATCAGTTGTAAATCTTTTTCTCAGTAGTAGGTTGCCAATAATTTTGTTTCATCTTAACTAACAGTTTATTCTGTGCTACAGTACTAAGGTCTCTCTCACTTTCTAATAAATGTCATTTTTTTCTGATCGCATTCTATATCAATCTCATATTTGGGTTCTTTCTAAAAATAAAAAATTCTTTGTTTTTTTTAATTATATCAATTCTTCTTGGCTTCTTTATTAATTCGGCGTGCTTTTTTTCTTAGGCTCTATTTTGTGCCTCTTTTAGTAATGTGGAAGGGTAACCCCTAGCTCTAAAGTTTTTTGTGAGTTTTATTGCTTGAGTTTCAAAACCTTCATCACTACTGTTGATTCGTCTTAGGCCGCGGTCACACTTGCAAGTGTGATGCAATAAACTTGTGCGATTCTCTCGCATCAGTACCCGGCACTGCCGCCGGCACACTCAGTGTGCGGCTGCATAGAATTACATGCAGCTGCACGCTCCGGTCCGAGTGCCGGTGGCAGTGCCAGGTATTGATGCAAGAGTTTCTCACATCACACTCGCAAGTCTGACCCCGGCCTTAGTCTAAGATACTGACTAAAAGGTCCTCCTTTTTTAGTATGACTGGGCTGTGCAATATTATAAATGTAGGAGCATGTTAGAAGCTGTTGATTATTTTAAAACTTTAGTAATAATATTATCATTTATTATACTTATTTGCACATCTAGAAACTCTAGATTATTAGACGCAAATTTTGCTGTAAATTTCATGTTCATTTTATTGTAATTATTTAATTAACAAAGTCATTATACTCTGTTTCTGTTCCTGCCCATACAACAAATATATCATCCACGTATCTATGATATGCTGCATATAAGTATTTGATGTAAAGGTTGCCAACACTGTAGATATAATCATTTTCAAAACAAGCCAAAAACAAATTTGCAAAAGTGCACTCTACAGGCGTACCTATTACTGTACCCTTTGCTTGCACATACCAATTATTGTCAAAGGTGAAGGCGTTATGAGATGATACAACATCTAGTCCTTCTGTCATGAATTTTATATTTAGTTCTATATCCTTTGGTTATTTTAAAATATTCTTAATAGAATCTATCCCCAATGATTGTGGGATCCTCGTTTATAAACTTTCAACATCTATTCAGTTTACAATCTTTTTTCCACTGTAAATCTGAAAAAAATTTTAAAAAATCATTAGTGTCTTTTATATATGCTGGTAAAATTTTTAATAAAGGTTTTAATCTCCAATTTCAGTAATAAATCCAACCCCAGAGACGATGGTTGATATATTTGTTGTATGGTCAGGAACAGAAACAGAGTTGAATGACTTTGTTAATTATTTAAATAATTACAACAAAATTAACATGAAATTTAAAGTAAAATTTGGGCCTAATAGTCTAAAGTTTTTAGATGTGCAAATAAGTATAATAAATGATAATATTATTACTAAAGTTTTTAAAAAAATCAATAGCTTCTAACATGCTCCTACATTATAATTGTCATGATCCAGACTGAGGTTGGAGCCCTGATTTCCATTTTTCCCGGTCTGGTCATGAAGGTGTTAACCTGTCTCAGCCTCAGTCTGGATTCAGGTTTGCCATTTATTGCTGCTGCTTCCTGCAGTCGAAGTCGGTTATGGTTCCTGCCTAGGGCTGCTGCAGCTGACTCTGATTGCTCTGATTGGTCATGCTACGCTTGCTATCTGATCCTGTGTCTCTGTTTTCCCCTATTCCCGTCCTGACTCAGTGTTTCCCTTTAGTGTGCTGACTCCCTGATTTTGACTTGGCTTGCATCCTGACCTGCTTCTGTCTTTGTCTTATCCGCTTCCTTCCGTTGCTGATTCTCTCGCTTGTCCCTGACAGCGAGTTTGCTTATTCCTTTGCTTATTCCTACCTGCATCGCAGCAGCATGATATTATAACCGACCCGAAACAGCTAGTTTTTTCTTTTCTGCTTTCTATGGATCTGCTCCATACCTTGGTGGATCAAATGGATAGCCTGACACAAATGATGCAGGATCTGTCTGTGGAACATAGTGCCTTGGCCTCGTCTCCTAACCACCTGCAAAGGGAACTTTCTGACTCTGTAAAATCTTTGCTGGGAATTTCTTCCCAGTCATCTGTAAGTATTCTAACACTGTTGATATCTCATTGCACTCTCCTGAACCTACAGTCAGGCTCCCAGATACAGTAAGGCTCCGAGAGAGGTTCCTTATGTTTAAGGAGAGTTGCAAGCTATATTTTCTCTTAGATCTCGATCCTCTGGAGATGAGAGTCAGCGGGTTGGGATAATTATTTCCTTACTGCAGGAGGGACCTCAATCGTGGGCTTTCTCTTCACCTGCTTCTGCCCCTAAATGTGTCTGTGGATAGGTTCTTTGAGGCTTTAGGACTTACTTTTGAGGAGCCTGACAGGGTCAGAGTGGCAGAGGACACAATTATGAGTCTCTTTCAGGGGAAGCGCTCGGCTGAAGGGTATTGTTCCGAATTCCGTCGATGGTCCTCTGAGGTGTCCTGAGATGACTCTGCAAAGAGATGTCATTTCAGGAGAGGACTGTCGGATCACCTGAAGGACGCTCTGGCTCTCCATCCACCACCCTGCTCATTCGAGGAGGCTATGACTCAGTCTATCCGGATGGATTGGAGGCAAAGGGAGAGAGGTGTTACACAGCAAGAGGTTCTGTTACTCCCTGTTAATCCTATTGTTTTTCCACCTTCTGAACCTATGGGGCCACCAACCTCAAGGAGTAGAAGAGGAGACGGCGATGTGAAGGAAAGCTGTGTTTTTACTGCGGAGCTCCCGGACATTGGAAAAAGAACTCCCCCCTCCTGCCAACCGTCTGAGTCTGGGTGATTGTCATGGGGATCATCCATACTCTCAGTTACCTTACCTAGTATTGTTGGAAGTGGAACTTAGTTGTGATAGTTGCTGCACTCCCACTTTCGTGGACTGCGGGTCGTCCATTAACTTTATTAACTTTAACTTGGTGACTGACCAAGTGTATGTTAGGGACAGTTAGGCTGGAAACTCCTCTTCATGTTGTTGCCATTGACAAAACACTACTGGATAAGAATGTCGTCAAATTTGTCTCAGAGGAATTTCTCCTTAAAGTGGGTTCCTTGCACCAGGAACTTATTTCATGTTTTGTTCTGGACAATCTGCCTGCAGGACTGGTGTTGGGATTCCCCTAGTTACAGTTACATAATCCTGTGATATACTGGGAATCTCAGGATGTTGTTAAATGGGGTCCTAATTGTAGTAGAAGTTGCCTTACTACTGTACTTGTTTCATCCGTTAATCTGGAAGGTATTCCTGAGTACCTGAAGGAATTTGAGGGTGTTTTTTTCCGAAAAGGAGGCCGAAGTCTTACCACCACACTGCCCTTTTGATTGTACTATCTGATTCCGAGTGCTAAATTGCTCAAGGCCCGAGTGTACAACCTCTCTGGCCCAGAGCGAACCACTATGAAAGAGTATATTTCTGAAAGCCTGCCTACATAAAGGCCACATCCATCCCTCTGTCTCCTGTGGCGGCTGGATTTTTTCGTAAAAAAAGATGGTGGTTTGCTCCCGTGCCTCGATTTTCGAGAATTGAATAAAATCACAGTGAGAAATACCTACCCCCTCCTGCTCATCCCTGATTTATACAACAAATTGTCGGGGGGCCAAATGGTTTTCAAAATTGGACCTCAGGAGGGCATATAATCTTATCTGTATTCGGGAGGGGGATGAGTGGAAAATGGCATTTCTCACTTCTGAAGGGATTTTTAAGAATTTGGTTATGCTCTTTGGTCTCACCAATGCGCCAGCTGTTTTGCATAATTTTATTAACCATGTATTTTCTGATATTATTGGGTGCTTTATGGTGGTGTATTTGCATGATGTCCTCATGTTCTCATCTAACAAACAGGTTCACATGGATCATCTACGTGCTGTTCTCCAGAGGTGACGGGAGAACTCGTTTTTTGCAAAACCTGGAAAATGCACATTTTTTGTCCAAGAATTGTCTTTTCTTTGGTTCATTCTGTCTGACAAGGGGTTTCGTATAGACCATGGGAAGGTTAGGCCCATTGTGAATTGGGTTCAACCTAGAGATTTAAAGGTTCTTCAACGTTTTGGGGGTTTGCAAACTATTATAGGAAATTTATTAAGGTGTTTTCACAGGTGGTCAAGCCCCTCACTGATCTGACTCATAACGGGGCTGATATAAAAAACTGGTCAGCTCCGGCTGTGGAGACGTTTGCGTTATTAAAGAAATGCTTTATGTCTATCCCTGTTTTAGTCCAGCCTGATCCATCTAAACCGTTCATTGTTGAGGTGGATGCTTCGGAGTTGGCGGTGGGGAAGGTGTTGTCCCAATAACGCGCCACTTTGACTAACCTGAGGTCCTGTGCCTTCTTCTCAAAAAAAACTCTCCTGCTGAGAGAAATTACGATGTTGGGAATCGGAAGCTTTTAGCTATTAAGTTGGCCTTTGAAGAATGGAGGCACTTTTTGGAGGGGACTGTTCATTGGATCACAGTGATTACAGACCACAAGAATCTTTCTTATATTGAGTCGGCCAAATGTTTGACTTCCAGACAGGCGAGGTGGTCACTTTTTTTCACGCTTTAATTTATCACCTTTCGGCCTGCCTTATCTCACAGGTTGAATCCGATATCACCTCCCAAACCTCCTTCCTCCATTCTTCAACATGTGGTGATCATTGCTGGGGTATATTCAGAGTTGGAGCAGGAGATTCTTGAGGTTCAGTCTCTTGCTCCTCTGTCATTGCCTGACAAGTGCTTTGTCCTGGCTCAATACCGTTTGAGGGTGTTCCTGGAGTTCCACGATTCTGCTCTTAGTGGGCATCCTGTAATCTCGGCCACTCGAAAAGCTATTGCTAAGCTGTTTTGGTGGTCCTCTATGGCCTCTGATGTCACCGTGTTTGTGTCTGCTTGTGATACTTGTGCCCGTGCTAAGAGCTCCCATTACCGGCCGGCCAGGGAATTGGTGAAATTGCCAATTCCGGATAGACCTTGGACTCATTTGCCCATAGAGTTTGTCACTGATCTCCCTCCTTCCAATTGTAAAACTGTGCTCTGGGTGGTGGTGGATAGATTCAGTAAACAGGCACATTTTGTACCTTTGGTGGAACTGCCTAATGCTGAAACTCTTTCTAGATTGTTTGTTGAGCACATGGTGCGATTGCATGGTGTGCCTTTGAGCGTGGTGTCAGATGGGGGCTTCAATTTGTGTCCAAGTTCTGGAGGGCTTTTGTAAAAGGTTAGGTATTACTTTGGCCTTTTCCTTGGTCTGTCATCCCAAAATCAATGGTCAGACGGAGAGGACCAATCTGTCTCTTGAACAAATATTGCGGTGTCTTGCCATGTCCCAGCAGGATGATTGGTGTTCTTTGTTACCAGTGGCAGCGTTTGCCTTTAATATTCGTATTAATCAGTCAACGGGTACCTCTCCGTTCTTTTGTAATTATGGATGGATGGAATCGGGGTGTCCTGGGGCTGATTCGGCCATTCAGGGCAAACATAAACAGTTTGTGGATAAGCAACGATCTACAGGACCCATTCTCCTGGTGGGAGATAAGGTATGGCTATCTACCTAAACATTCGGCTGAAAGTTCCTTCTGCTAAGCTGGGTCCCAGGTTTTTGGGTCGCTATGAGGTTATTGAGGTTGTCAATCCAGTTGCCTTTCGTCTACGTCTACCTCCATCGCTGCGGATCCCCAATGTGTTTCATAAGTCTCTCCTGAAGTCATTCGTTCCTTCCTCTAATGGGTCTTCATCCCCTCCATCTCTGATTTCTGTGGATGGGCAGTTGGAGTATGAAGTGGAACGGATTATGGATTCAAGCATGGTCCGCAGTTCCCTGCAGTATTTGGCCCATTGGAGGAGCTGCGGTCCTGAGGATCGATCAGTTCATGCTGATCGATTAGTTCAGGCGTTATGCGCGGTATCCTGGGAAACCTGCGGATCCTGTGGCCCCCCTTGAGAGGAGGGTACTGTCATGATCGAGACTAGGGTTGAAGTCCTGCTTTCCCATTTTCCTGGTCTGGTCATGAAGGTGTTAACCTTTCTCAGTCTGGGTTCAGGTTTGATATTTATCGATGCTGCTTCCTGCAGGCGATATCGGTTATAGTTCCTGCCTAGGGCTGCTGTAGCTGACTAATTGCCTTGATTGGTCCTGCTACATTTGCTATCTGATCCCATGTCTCTGTTTTCCCCTATTCCTGTCCTGACTTAGTGTTTCCCTTTAGTGTGCTGACTCACTGGTTTTGACTTAGCTTGCATCCTGACCTGCTTCTGTCTTTATCTTATCCGCCTCCGACCGTTGCTGATTCTCTGGCTTGTCCCTGACAGTGAGTTTGCTTATTCCTTTGGTACTGCGCTACAGTCTAGCATTTGACCCGTCTAGTTGGACTACTCTGCTGCCACCTGTGGTAGCCTTGCTGCAGTCCTGCTTCCACTCTACAGCCATCTTGTGGAGCTTGCACCTACCTGCATCGCAGCAGCATGTTATTAATAGTGCACACCAGTCACTTTAATAAAGGGGACCTTTTAGTCAGTATCTTAGACTAAGAGGAATCAACAGTAGTGATGCAGGTTTTGAAACTCAAGCAATAGAACTCACAAAAATCTTTAGAGATGGGGCGTAGCTATGTAACGGAGGAGAGAGGATGCGTCCTGGCAGAGCTCCCATAATCCTGCCATCATCCTGCATTTTAAACCCTCCTCAGCGCAATATACTTACAAATATCAGGACTTCTCGAGCTCCGGGAAGCTTTTTCCCCCTGTGGGAGACTGACAGGAGGCTTTGGTGAGCTGGACACTGCAGAATCCATGGCAGACGGCCGGGCCTGCGTGAGGCGGTGGCCATTTTCTGAGGCACGCTCCAGCAGGAAGAAGCGATGCCGAATCTTATCCTCATAGTGCCGTCGAATGGTGAGAATATACCCGGGGGACACCGAGGGGAGACACGCGGTGTGCGCTCTGAATGATGGGCCCTGCATTCTCCCACTGACAATATGCCACACACGTCGGTGCCACCACTTTAAGGGTCCTTAGACCCTTGCTGCTGTCTCTGCAGGTGCTGTGGATCCTTTTTGCTGTGTAGGGTCCTGGCAATAATCCAGAACTTGTTATAATACTTAGAACTTCATAGACCCCGTCTACTTAGAGTTATCTCAAGATATAAACATGGTACAATTGCCCTGCTGTATTTGGGATTTGGAGTGTGGAACCCCCACAACTATAAGTTCAGTCATCCTGCTGTGCAACATTGTAGTTAACCATGAATCGTTCCAAGGGATCAGGAGCAGCCGACAAGTTAAGAGTTTGCCAGATCTGATGCCTCTGATAGTGGACAGTTCCTCAGAAATAATCTCTCACAGGTTCAGCGCAAAAATCACACCTCTGATAATGAGGAGGGGAGTGAACAGGAAGAATTGACTCTTAAACAAGTGTCCGAACAGTTAATGCAGGCCATATCCTTGACCAGAACATCCCTGAATGAGAAAATTGAGGATATGTACACTGAGGTGGGGCATCTTCGGCATGACATGCAGGCCATGAGGGGGCGTACTACAGAAGTTGAAACAAAAGTGTCCCAGATTGAAGCTACCATTACACCTATGGAGGCCAAGCTGACAAAAGTGGCTGGGTCTATGAATGCCTGGAGGAAAAAAGCAGATGACCTAGAAAATAGACTACGTTGTAACAACATCCGGATCGTTGGCCTGCCGGAGCACTCAAGCAGCCCAAGCAATTTTTAGAAGGCCGGCTTAAAGCATCTGGATCACCCCCAGGGCTGTGGGATTACTCGGTACTGGGCTGGTGTCTTAAAGGGGAAGTGTCGCGGTGGCAGTGACCCGGTCCATGGCCCTGGGTGTCCATGTAAAATTGGTGAAATTGAATAAAGTTTATATGTAGATAGTTTGTGACGCCACCTGTGGTATCTGGTCAGAAGGGGGACCAGCGCTGCAGTGCAGATCCTCTGGGACAGATGGTATGATGCAGCAGAGTTAGTAAAGCTCTCCATAGGTAGAGCTGTAGTCCCAGGACAGTAGTAGTAGATGTTAAGGTAGATGATGTAGTGTATAGACACAGAGATACAGCAGTGCTGAAAGGGTTGCAGGAAGGATTCAAGGAACAGGATAGAGTGCAGTTTCTTTTAACTTTTACTGTGCTTTATAGGTAGAGTCAAGGATTCAGATCACAGATGGTACAGGAGTTGGTTGGCCTGGAAGCAACGTAGGAATCTCTCTATGCAGATGGGTTGTGTAGTCTCCTTTCTAGTGCTAATCTGAAGTACTTGTAGTTATGGATTACACTCAAGTTCCTCTTTCTTGCTCTCACTTAGAACGCCACTCGCATGGCAGGCTGCTGTAGCCCTCTCTCTCTGGCTCACACACCTTGCTGCTGTGTCGTCGAGTCTCAGGTGGGAACAGAGCATTTACAGCCTCTTGTTCCTCCGGTTTCTGCTGTGGGACCTTTAGTATCCACACAGCCTCGGACGCCGGGGTCCCGTCAATGCGCTTCAGCTTAGGGGTGAGCTTGACTCCAGCTCAGTCCCCAGCTCGTCTCCACACGTGCACACTCTTCCCTCTCTCTGCACCAACTCCCCAACTTCCTTCCTTCCGACCACAGAGAGCAGCTCCTCAACAGTTAGGTTCAGAGCTCCCTCTGCTGGCCTGGAGTAGGAACTGTGCTTTGTACTGGATTTACCTGAGACCCTTTCATTGCTTCCAAGCATGACATCACACTCCCTGGGAGGGAGGTAATGCCACTGTGGCGACCGTACTACTGGGGGAGCCACACTTCTCTAGGGGATGAATTCTTTCCTACGCTCTCCGTGGAAAGGACTCACAGGGTCCCTACAAAACCCATTCCTCCGGGTGCTTCGCCTAGACCTTTTCTGGCTCGCCTCCTCAATTGCAAGGATAGGGATGCTATTCTACGTTTGGTACGGCAGAAAAGTCCTGTTAAGTTCAATAATGCTACGATTTCGATTTTCCCAGAATTCTCTATGGAACTCCAGAAACAGCGGGCACAGTTCATGGAAATTAAGAAGAGACTTAGAGAAAAGAATATTATATACGCAATGATTTATCCAGCTCGACTCCGACTTGTCCACGAAGGCTCTTACATATTCTTTATGGATTCAGTGGAAGCTGCTGAGTGGCTATGGTCTCATGGGGGGTCTTGTCAGAAGGAATCCTAATATGCTTACAGTCAAGCAGAACTCTACTAACAATGGTATAATCGGAGCTCTTTCCACAGGCGTACAGGTTAACAACAATACCGGACACTGAATTCAGTGAGGGTATCCCCTTGTCTACTTTCTGATTGGCGCACAGGACTTTGCTCCTATACTGTTTGGTTTTTGCTCTGTTTTTTCTTTTACATTGGTTTTATTTGCTATGTATGTAGAAGTCGCCGCCAATAGTATTTTCCATGTGATGATTCTAAATTTTATTTGAGTAATAGTATATACCATATTTGGATGAGAAAGTATGGGGTCTGAAATAATATGCATGACCTGGAACGTGTAAGGTATTAAATTCCCCCTATAGAAGATTAAGGTGTTCTCGCAGATCAGGCGCTATCATCTTCACATTGTGGCCTTTGGTGGAGACTAGAGCTGAGCGAAACGGGTCGGTCAAATTCAAAAGTTGCCGACTTTCGCTAAAGTTGGGTTTCACCGAGCGAAACCCGACCATAGCGTGAGGTCGGCCATGCGGTCGCCAACCCAAGCACCAAAGTCGGATTTCCCAGAATGCTTGCACGTGACTTTTTTCAGCCACTGAGCAAGGACGTACACTGTGGGCAATGAGATGACATGTGCAGCATAGAGAGATTTCGCGCACTTTAAAAAAGCGGTCTGGCATGTAGGTGTGTTTACTGTCCTCCACTCCCTGCCGACTTTGTTTCCCCATTGACTTGCATTGGGTTTCATGTTTCAATCGGACCTTCGACTTTTCACGATAGTCGGCCAATTTTGTTCGAATCGACTTTTGAGAAAGTCAGGTTTCATGAAACCCGACTCGACCCTAAAAAAAGGCAAAGTTGCTCATCTCTAGTGGACACACACCTGACTAGGGATACAGCCCGGTGCGTGCAGAAACCGTGGGTACAATGGTTCATTCACGCATTCCACACTAGTTATTCGAGAGGGGTTTCACTATTGATACACTGGGACGTTAGGTGGGTGGCTAGGGAGGCTTGAAGGGATCCTGAGGATCGCTTTGTTTTTGTATATGCACTGATGAACTCAAGAAAATACGTCATATTGTGTGTTTATAACCCTCCCTTCCCCGGCTAGTAAGTCAATTCTTCAGATGGCGATGAGTTTCGCCTGAAATAATCCGGACGCAGACGTCATTGCTTGAGTGATTTTAATTCAGTCATGGACAACCATCTTGATAGATTGAGACTGGGTGATGAGATGTCTGAGGAGACCCCCTCTCTGTTTCCTTCCCAGTTGGCATTATTTATGGAGGATAGTGGATGGTTGGATTTGTTGTGGGTGCATCACCCGGAGGTGAAGGAATATACTTGTCACTCATCTACCAGGCGCTCTCTATCACACATAGATTATATATTTGGATCCAGTGGTCTAGCGATGTGGGTACATAAAATAGAACATGGTAATCGAGGGGTTTCGAATCACAGCCCGGTTGTACTTAAACGTAAATATGGGCAACTGAATAATGGCATAGTCTGAAAGCTGAACCCTTTTTGGTTGAAATTGATAGGATCTAACGACAGAACGGTCGATCAGTTGAACTGCTTCATTTCGTCCCACCCAGACCATCAGAATGCCAATTTATTCTGGGATACCCTTAAGGCATATTTAACAGGATGCTTATCTTCTACAATCTCTTATATTAAAAGGGCAATTTCAAGGGAGGATGATGAGATGTAGTGATGACTGAAAGATTCAGAGGCTGCATACATATCTAATCAGACTACCGGCAATAGAATTGAGTGGCTAACTTCTCAAAGGCTATATACCCAATACACAGACACTAAATGTAAACCTAAACTATTCTTTACCCATCAGTCCTATTTTGAACTGGGAAACCAGGCAAGTAAATTTTTGGCCTTCCTGGTGTGCCAATGTGGTGCCCCTGAGGGTTCAGTTACCACAGAGGTACTGCACCTCCTCCTGAGGTGTAGTATCCCACTTCCCAGGTAAGATGGAGACACCTGACCAGACTCCACACCCAGTACAGAAACCTTAGAACAGCAGGGCACCCTATATGACCCCAGCTTGGTTCATGAAGGGTGCTGGGAGGTGGGTTAGTTTTAGAGAGCAGGAGAACTGATAAGAAGTCAGTCAGTTCCCCAGTGGGGGAGAGAAAGAGAGGACGTGTATGCAGCAGCCTCCTGTGAGCTGGAGTTGCTGGGGAGGAAAGGAGAAGGATCAGTTCTCCAGAAGAAGGCGTGGAAAGGACGGGATGTTTGGAGTAGAGCTGGGGAATGAGGCTAGAGCAGATCCCTTGACTAAGTTTAAGCTCCAAAGGCCAGGCGCCGGTATCCGAGGTTGTGTAAATGCTAATGATCCTACAGCAGAAACCGGAGGAATAGAAGTTGTAAATGCTTTATTCCCAACTAAGACTCGACGACACAGTAGCAATGTGTGTGAGCCGGGACATGATTATAAGCAGTCCCTGAAGTAGGCTACAGCTGCCTGTCATGCGAGTGGAGTTCTAAGTAACAGCAAGGAAGAGGAACTTTAGTGTAATTCATAACTGCAAGTGCTTCAGATTAGCGCTAGTAAGGAGACGTCCTGTAAAGGCACATTCGGAAGGGAGTGCTGGAAGGGTGTATTTCATCTGCCTGGAAGTTGGCTGAGCCCCTCACCTGGAGGACACGGCACTGAAACGGGCATCTGTGTGCATCAGGAAAATAGTGAGTAAAGCTTTGGAACTGCATTCATCTGTGTGTCTGCCTTCTTCCAGCGTCAACCTTTCAGCACTGCTACATCCCGTGCCCGAACACTACACCATCTAACTCAACATCTACTACCACTGCCCTGGGACTACAGCTCTGCCTGTGGAAAGCTATTACACCTCTGCTGCATCACACCATCTGTCCCAGAGGATCTGCACTGCAGCGCTGGTCCCCTTCTGACCAGATACCACAGGTGGCATCACAAACTTATCTACACAAACTTTATTCCTCTTTTTCTACATGGACACCCAGGGCCACGGACTGGGTCACTGCCACCGCGACACATCCCTTTAAGACACTGGCCTGGTACCGAGTAAACCCACTGCCCTGGGTGTGCTCCACCAACACAACACATCTAACACTGTACTTCAGATACACACATCTGGTGGTTCGTTGGTGTCCTCAAGTGAAGATATACGTAATTGTTTTCATGATTATTACAAATTATTATATAAATCTAAGAGCGATTCTGATATTTTGGACTGTCTAAATTACCTATCAGATATAACATTCACAACATTGAATCCTGCCCAGCGGGCCTTTATGGATGCCGAGTTTACTTTAGAAGAGATAGAGGATACCATAGCAGACATGGCTTCCGGGAAGGCTCCTTGGCTGGACGGATTCCCCATTGAACTATAAGGAAATATCGGTATATACTGGCAACACTTCTGCTGAGAGTGTTTCAGGGGATTTGGGGAGGAGGGTCTTTGCCCGAATCTTTCTACGAGGCAATTATTATTGTACTTAAGAAGGAGGGGAAGGACCCTCTGGAATGTGGATCCTACCGCCCCATATCGTTAGTAAATGTAGACTATAAAATCTTTACTAAGGTCCTAGCCACTAGATTGAACTTAATCATATTGGACCTCATACATCCTGACCAGACTGGCTTTATGCCTGGTAAGAGTACTTCTATTAATATTATGCGAGTTCAGTCGGTGGTTCAATATAGTTCTTTGATACCAGATAACAACAGGGCATTGGCATCGCTTGACGCAGCCAAGGCCTTTGACTCTCTTGAGTGGCCTACACTCGAGTGGCCTTTCCTGTCTGCATGTTTACAAAGATATGGTTTCTGTGATAAGTTTTTAAAGTGGATTGGTGTACTATATAAGCTTGTATAATTGTGAATAATTCTATATCTGAATCATTTTTATTACATAGGGGAACCCATCAGGGGTGTCCCCTCTCCCCGGCCCTCTTTGCTCTTGCAATCAAGGCACTGGCAATACACATAAGATCTTCCCCTCATATCAGAGGTATAGATATAGCGGGTCGTGTGGACACCATTGGTTTATATGCTGACGACATGGTGATATCTATGGATAGAGTGGAGGAGTCACTGACACTAGTGATTGCCACTATAGATAAATTTAGTAAATATTCAGGCTTATATATAAACTGGGAGAAGTCTGCTCTATTACCTCTCTCCCATAGCCCGATGTCCCATCTTGAGACCCTCTCCTCTTTGCCTACTGTATCTAATTTCAAATATCTAGGCATTAACACATCTAAATGCAGTAAACTTGACCTAAACTTAATATCTACCCACTGCTGGAACTAGTCAAGACTAAATTTTCAGCTTGGAGTGAACTCCCGTTATCTGTAGCAGGTCGTATTAATCTAATCAAGATGATATTGCTCCCTAAACTTAGCTATTGTCTTCAACACTGTGCTGTATTGATACCCAAGTCCTTCTTTGCAAATTTAAATTCCCAATCCACATCTTTTATATGGGGGAAAACTAGGCCCAAACTCAAGTTGTCTACCCTGCAGAGACCAAAACAGGGTGGTGGGGCGGCATTGCTGGATTTTTTTTCTATATTATTTAGTTGGGCAGGTTAAAGCACTGAGTAAATGGATGCCTGATAACTATTTACCCAATTCTGAGAGTCATTTACTTCATGCTGCATGGTGTGACTGCCCCTTGAGTTTTCAGGAGTCTGATAAAATTAATGTCTCTCATCTATTGCCCCTACTTTGACTAGCACGACCAGCCCGGAGACAAATTAAAAAGTTATCAGATTTGAAGACATCATAGCTGAAATGCCCTTGTGGAACAACAATTATATCCCAGTGCTGCTAAATCACCCATCTACTGACTTCTGGATTCTATATGTCTCCTCGGTGGGCGATTTGTATGATCATGGGACCTTAATGTCCTTTGAGCAAATGCAGACTAAATATGGTATCTCGAGATCCCAATTTTTCCGTTGTCTCCATTATATGGGTGTGGGCCGTGCTATCTCGTCTCTCCCCTTGATAGAAATTCTTAACTCACAAGGACCTCAGGGCCTTATCTCCTCCTTATATACATACACGCTATCAGTGGGAGCTGAATCTGCTATGAGTTTATCAAGAGAAAGTGTGAGGGCTCATCCCTGATGTGCAGGAAGGGGAATGGGAAGAGACTCTGGAGTCTCCAATCAGGGTGTCCCCATCTATCAATAATAGAATGATCCAGTTATATACATCATACTTAACCCCGACACAACTCTTTAAGATGGGTCAATTCCAATCATCAGAATGTCTGCGATGTCACTCATCAGATGCAGATTTTATACATATGATATGAGTATGCCCTTCTCTATTGGAAAGAGGTGACATCGTTGTTGACATCCCTGGTACAAACTCCTGTTCCTCTTGAACCGCTGCTCTGTTTGTTTGGGGTGTGGGATAAGGAAACTTGGGGCACTATGTTGGGATTTTCTTACGGGAGACGCTTTTTATGGCACGAAAGATATTGGCATTACGTTGGATTGAGAACTCGCGTCCCTCCCTCAGAGCCTGGATTGAAAGGGTGAACTCAGTTATTCCGTATGAGCGCACGCTATATCAGAAGAGGGGTTGTCCGGGAAAAATGATAATTACTTACCGGTAATTTGATTTTCCAGAGCCATGACAGCACCGCAGACATGAGAGATGGTATCCGCCCCCAGGAAACAGGAAACCTGTAGCAGAGACATAAGAAGGGGGCGGCACCTCTCTCCTCAGTTTGTTTCAGAGTATGCAAAGGTAACCGCCTTATTAGTTTATATACATGTTATATAACAGTGTCACTAATATTCACCTTCTTTTCCCTTTTTTATATATATATATATATATATATATATATATATATATATATATATATATATATATATATATATATATATATATATATATATATATATATATATATATATATATATATATATATATATTTTCAGATACAACCTTAAATTTTCTAGTGCACCATACAACCATGACCAAGATAGGGCGAGAACAATGCGGTGCTGTCATGGCTCTGGAAAATCAAATTGCCGGTAAGTAATTATCATTTTTTCCCTTCCCCATGACAGCACCGCAGACATGAGAGGAAAGATAGAATAGACTCCTAGGGTGGGACAACAGCAGACAACACTTTTCTCCCAAATGCCAGATTTGAGGGTCCTAGGTCTAATCTATAGTGCCGGAAGAAAGTGGATGGTGAGGACCATACTGCTGCCTTACAAATCTGCTCAACCAAAGCATTTGCCCTTTCAGCCTAGGATGTGGCTATCGCTCTTGTAGAGTGAGCTGTTACACCCAGTGGGGGAGTCTGATCTAAAGAAGAATAAGCCAGTGCAATACCCATACGGAACCATCGTGCAATCGTTGACTTTGAAGCTTTCTTACCCGTTTGTCCCCTGAAAGGAGACAAAAAGGGCTGAAGACTGTCGCCATGATTTTGAGGTGTCTATATATTGAAGCAGGCAACGTCTGCCCTCTAGACAATGGAAGGCTTTTTCTCCCAGGAATTTGGGGTTTTGACAAAACGAGGGTAAAATTATCTCCTGCTCCCTGTGGAATTTACCTTCGGTAGGAAGGCCGGATCCATTTTTATGATCACTCTATCATCCAAAAAGGTGATATATGGTGGATTTACAGATATTGCCTGCAGCTCGCAGATACGACAAGCTGAGGTTAGGGCCACCAGGAGTACTGTTTTTAGCGTTAGGGCCTTTATTGAGATGGAAGCAATAGGTTCAAATGGAGACGCTGACCGTGCCCTTAATACTAAATTTAGATCCTAGGGAGCTACCTTAGATGGTAATTTTGTGGGCCTGGGTGTAAAGGGTCCAAGTCTGAGGGCCCTATCTCTCCTTGCTCTTCCTCAGACTCTATGTTGGTAGTTATTTCTGTGGGAGGAAGAGGAGGAGGTGGGGGCGGGGGTGAAGCGGGTGTTACATCAGAGCTAAGTGTAGTCTGCTCCTTCAATTCATCTTTGACTGTCAACTTTACTTGATCCCGGATCATAGTTTTAATGCTCTGGAATAGGGATGGTGACTCTTCGGCCACTGTTTTTTTAATGCATGAGCGACAGAGTCGCTTCTCATAAGTTTTAGCTAGGGCATTTTTGCATAATGCACACTCATTGTTCTTTTGTTTTGATGTGGCCTTTCCCTAAGGAAGACATACATAGGGCAGTTATTGATATAATGTGTTGCCTTACCAAGGCACTCATCCGGCCCTCTGTGTACTCCGGTGGCCTGTTGCTCTACCTCCTGCACTTCTCACCTTCAGGATCCATCTGCGCTCTGCTGCTGATCTGGCTCTGCTATTCTGGAGCCTGTATGCAGCCTCTCAGGGACCGGTGGCACCTGCCTTGCTTTCCTTTTTATGGAGGAGCGGTGCGCGCTTCTGGGACCGCTCCCTCCCGGAAGTGCCCAGTACACCGCTCCCCCGGCATGTGATGTCACTTCCGGTGCGACCCCGGAAGTCGTCGCCACTCAGTCGGCGCCTGCGTCGTGGTGGCCACGCCTCCCCCGGCCCAGCCTCCCATTGGAGTGGCCGCCGGGGAGTCTCACGAGGAGGACATCGTTCACAGCGCCCATCGAGCTGGGCCAACAGGCGCACGCCACCGCGGCCCGCTGCCATCCTCTCCCCGCGGACCTCGGCCTCCTGACCAGCTGACATCAGAGGGGGATCCCTCCGGAGGTACGGACTCTGCGCCCCCAGCATCCACCTGCGGGAAACAGGAAACCAAACTGAGGAGAGAGGTGCCGCCCCCTTCTTATGTCTCTGCTACAGGTTTCCTGTTTCCTGGGGGCGGATACCATCTCTCATTTCTGCGGTGCTGTCATGGGGAAGGGAAAAATTTGATAAAATTTGGGATAGGTGGAACTCTTCCAACCTTACTCTATTAATGCGTAATGACTCGACATCATCGTAAAAAGTTAAATTTTTTGCTTTGGGACATCACATTGAAAACAATACAATGTAAAATATTAGGCGGCGTGATAGTAGTTGTTGTAGTTGTAGTTTAGGGACTTCGTAGGAGTCGTACCTTTACGAACATGTACAAGATTGAATGATACTCAATGTTCCGTGTTTATTTGTTAATAGGTTTACTACTTATGTAACATAATAAGGGCTTGTATAATCTACATGCTACAAATGATTTAGGGTGTGTGCACACGCTGCGGATTCTGCTGCGGATTTTGCAAAATCCACAGGTAAATCCGCAGATCAAAAGACCTACGGTTTATCTGCGGATTAGCTTGTGGTTTTCCCCTGCGGTTTGACACCTCTACAATGGAGCAGGTGTAAAACCGCAGCGGAATCCGCACAAAGAAGTGACATGCTGAGGTTTTGAAACCGGAAAAATCCGCACCGTGTGCACTGTGGTTTTTGTTTTCCATAGAATATAAAAGTACTGTACACCACAGCAAAAACTGCTGCGGATCCGCAGGGCCAAATCCGCTGCGGAACCGCAGAAGAATCAGCAGCGTGTGCACACACCCTTAATGTGCACGACTTATTGTCCTTTTGCAAATGCTCCGTAGGTCACACATGTCATTTTGAATGTATATAAGAGTACCCTTTTACCCTTCCACATTACTAAAAGAGGCATATAATAGAGCTAAGGAAAAAACACGCAGAATTAATAAAAACCCAAGAAGGACTGATATGATTAAAAGAAAACAAAGATTTATTTTTATTTTTAGAAATAACCCAAATATGAGTTTGATAAAGAATGCGATAAAAAAAAACCTGACATTTACTGGAAAGTGAGAGACCTTAGTACTGTAGCTCAGAATAAACCGTTAGTTACTTATAGAAGAAACAAAAATATTGGCGACCTACTAGTGAGAAAAGATTTACAGCTGATATAAAAATATCTACAAGGTTAACAGATAGAAACCAATAGGTAATTTTCGTTGTGGATGTTGTTCATACTGTCGGCTGCGGATTACAGGGAAGGTTTTAAAATTAAATTAAAAGATTTTATCACCTGTCGTACGAATTACGTGGTGTAGGTAATTTTATGCCATTCTCAGTTTACTGTATAGGGAAAACAATAAGGCCGCTATACACATGCTTCAGAGAACATTTCCATTCTATCACTGCAATAATATAATAAATTTTATTTCTATAGCGCCGACATATTCCGCAGCACTTTACATTTGAAAGGGTCAGTAAGATTCATAAAACACATACATGATTGCCACAATGCAGATCCTAATAGGTTAAAATCTGCAAATATTGAGCATGTAGAAAATCCACTAAGAGGAGGCAATCGTAATAAATTGCTTCTGCAAAGAAGCAAAATGGATTTTAGACATTGAAGCACAGGGTCCTCTAGGCTTACATGACATGTTAGATCTGTCTGATTTTTTGTGACGTTTTTCTTTGTGCTCACATGTGATGTTTAATCAAAGTAATTGTATTCGTAACAAGGTGGCACAGGGTGGTAGTTATGAAAGAGTCCACTAAGTCACAGTCAGTGAGCACCCCGGCCTCTTGTACATAGAAAAGCAGATAAAGTCCCAGCCCTGGCACAGTCAATTACCTCCAGCACACGGTTGCTGTCCACACAGGCACTGCATTCTCCATATGCATCACATGGCACGCTACGATTCCAAAGTAAAGAACTTGTTTAATAACTTCCTGCGCTTTCCCTAGTCAGATCTGTCACATCATCAACAGTAGCAGCATCAGCTCCTATCCAGTTCCTGGGAGCTGACAGTCCTTTGGTGTTCACTTCCACAGTCCTGGTGCCCATTTCCATTGCCTGGGAGTCCTTGGCAGCACTTTCTCCCCTCCCAACTCTGCAGAGCCTCCTGCCCTGGGCTGGGCACTACTGGGACAGGAACTTCCTGTGTCTTTGAAGCTGCTGATCCGGCCCCCTTAGTTAACCTCTTACTGTCCCAAAGCTAGCATATGCATATTATATATTACAATACACAACAGTAGAACCTTAATACTATATCAGACATACACAGCACATCAATGGCAACATGATGTATTACTATCAGACTAATTTACAGCCAAACAGTCAGGGTGCCGCATGGGGCACGTATGCCCAGCACAAAGAAGAGAGGGAGCAACCGAGGGTCCCCGCCACCTCTTTATATATTCACCTAGTCTTTTACTTCCCTCACTCTGGTTTAAAGGGAATGAGGTGGTTTTACATAGTGACATGGACCAGTAGAAGCGCAAACTAGCGGGAAACATTTGTTGTCCGTCATGTCTCTTCTTATGAAATTTCTGCACCTGCCGCCACGCTGCTAGCGCTTTTGCACTTTTTTTTTTTATTAGATGTCAAATAATGAAAATTAAAAAGTACTGAAGTCTCTTGTAAAGGAAGTGCTGACTTTCTTTTCATATACAGTAAGTATATAAGTATATGGTTGCCTGACTCGACGTCCGTATTCCTATAAAAGATAGTTTGTGATAAGGCCTCACTACACCACATGATATTAATGATACAGATTCTAGGGAATATTAAGTGAATATTAAGTAAACTGTATACCCACTAAGAGAAGGCTGAAAATATATACTGGTGATCAGGGACGGTTTTAGGCAAAGTGGGGCCCTAGGCAAAAGTTTAAAATGGGGCCCCAAATGCTAACATATTGCACATCACACAGAAGCATTTCTGTTGTATTTACATGCGCTGAGTTCAGGCCGATAAACGAGAGTGATCGACAATATTGAAGTCGTTCTACACTTGTCTCCTGGCCTCTTTATACAGGCTGAGGAATAATGATGGGGACAGAACAATCACTAATAGATCCCCATACAGTATCATGCTATTAGCAGAACATCTGCAGTTTACACCTGCGATGTGCTGCTGAGAACAATGATTTTTGTTCCGGCATAAATAATCCAATCACTCGATGAATATGCAGCATTTTGTTTGTTTAGTATACTACACCTCATAGTCCTCCATATATTATAATGTGCACCACCCTCCTCCATATTGTAAAATGCACACACCATTGTCCTTCATATAATAAAATGTTGTCCATAGTCATCTGTATAGAATACACTCCCTATAGACCTCCATATAGTATAATACACTCCCCATAGTCCTCCATAAAGTATGATACACTCTCCATAGTCCTCTATATAGTATAATACACTCCATATAGTCCTCCATACAGTATAATACACTCGATATTACTCCATACAGTATAATACACTTTCAGTACTCCATATAGTATAATACACTCCTCATAGTCCTCCATATATTAAAATACTATGTGGAGGACTGAGGAGTGTATTTTAATATATGGAGGACTATGAGGAGTGAATTATACTATATCAAGTACTGAGAGTGTATTATACTGTATGGAGTAATATCGAGAGTGTATTATACTGTATAGAGGACTGTACAGAGTGTATTATACTATATAGAGGACTATGGAGAATGTATCATACTTTATGGAGGACTATGGGGAGTGTATAATACTATATGGAGGACTGAGGAGTGTATTATACACTTCCCATAGTCCTCCATAAAGTATAATACACTTCTCATAGTCCTCCATATATTAAAATACACTCAGTCTTCCATATAGTATAATACACTACTCAGTCCTCCATATAGTATAATACATGCCTCATGGTGCTCCATATAGTATAATGTACCGCCATAGTCATCCATGTAGAACAATTCACTTGCCATAGTATAATGCACTCTATAGTTTTTCATATACTATAATATATTTCCCATAGTCCTCGAGAGTGTAATGCAGCCACCCCACTGAGTATAATGTAGCCCTGCCATGCAATATAATGTAACCCCACACAGAATATAATGCAGCCCCTCTACAGAATATAATATAGCCCCATCATAGAGTATAATGGAGCCACCTATAGAATATAGTGCAGCCCCTGCATAGAATATATAGCAGTACCCCTTAGAATATAATGCATCCCCCTCATATAGTATAATGCACCCCCTTAGATTACAATGTAGCCCCCTCATATAGTATGATGTATCCCCCCTCATAGAATATAATATAATACAGACCTCCACAGAATATAATGTAGCCCCAATAGAGTATAATACAGCCCACCTCCCCATATAATGTAATGTAGCCCCCTCAAATAGTATGATGCATCCCTCCCTCATAGAACATAATACAACCCCGGTATAGAATATAATGTAGCTCCCCCAGAGAATATAATTCAGGCCCACAGTCCAGTACTCACTGATATTTAAAAAAACACAATCCACACAACACAAGGTAGAAGCTGAATTAGCTAGTGTATCCAGACAGCAGCTCTGTCACGACTACAGCTCTTGGCAACTTTAGAATAGTAATATCCAAATGAATCTCAAGACCCAAGGTTTCCTAGCAGAACATTGCCAGGAACATCACATGGCCTCCTCTATCTTGTCTTCTTTCTATAGATCATCTAATTGTCGTTTGGTGTGCAAATACGTAATACACACACTTTGGCACTCACGTGTTTTATAATAAAACTTGATTTATCAGATCAGGCAAAGTTTTCCATTACTTCACAGTTCAGTTCTGATGTTCACCGGACCATTGGTAGACACTGCCAGCAGTTGATGGACACTACACCTGTTTACAGATACACAGCAAACAAAAATCTGTTCTGCTAGCGTCCTATTTCAGGCCAGGATTAACAGTTTTCTGTAATTTGTGATACAGTAAGTTCTGTGGGGTCTGCACAGATGGGGTAGCTTTCTCTTCCCACAAGTCTTGGGTACTCATGACCCCGTCACTTGTCAGCAGTTGTCCTTCCTTGGACCAATTTAGTAGATTTGTGTTTGTTCACATGTCAACACGAGTATTGATGTAGTCCTATTCGTCCTTTAATGCTGATAGCACACTAAATGTATTTAAGGAAGAAGTGTGGAACAAAGGAGACGGACTATGACTGTAGGATCAGACTACATAAGGTTTTGCTTACTGTCCTAGGTACAAGAACGAATATGGAAAAGCAAGAAAAAAAAACTATATTCAAAGTGGCTTCATTTAAACTATTAAAGAATTATATAACTTTTTTTGGGGAGGGAGTATTCCTTTACCATAGGTTTGGGAGTTATTTGTTGATGATTGAAGGGTGCTACCATTGTAAGCTTTCTCCATCAGTCCCATTGATGATGCATAGGGCAGACGCCGAGCATGTCCACCTTTGTTCCATTCAAGACAGGTTTACATAGCCACATCCTTAGGATTCCAGAGCCCTGATTTCTGGTTCTCTGGGTCTGACATAGTAGATAATTTTGGTCCCGCGCACATTGTAGAGCCATGTATAATAGGATAAGGAAGTCAACAACTCTTTAGTATAAATCTGTAAGACCTTCAAGTACTCAGCCATACAAAGTTCTAATGGGTTTTGTATATACTAATTACTGTATATTTCCAGAACCATAACATCTGACTGAACTGAAATCAGACAAAAAAAACCTTGTAAATGTTGACTGAGACAAAAGCAGGTTGTTAAAGGGGTTGTCTAGTTAAAATAGGTCATCATCTATCCCCAAGATAGGCAATAACTTGCTGACTGCCGAGTGTCGCACGGCTGTGACCCACACCAATCAGCACAACTTTTATCACCATAACAAAATGTCACAGCACGCAGGATGCCCTACCACCAATTCTTTCATTTTCTGTGAGGCTGCCAGAAAAAGGTGAGTGCAGCACTCGGCAGCCTTATAAGCAATGAATGAAATAATGGCCAAGTATACACTCTGCCACACCATTCTAAAGAAGATAAAATTTCTCTGTTCTGCCAATCCGTGCTGGTCCCAGAGATCGAACTTTCACTAATTAAGAAGTACAACATCTGTGTCGGATACTGCCTGTCTCTGCTTCAGCCTCTAGCCAGCGCAGCGGATGGCGTGTGGCTGTCACTGTAGGAAGTCCCTGCCAACAGCCTTCTCTTCTGTTCACCTACACATTGCACAACCTGTATCCTGGCTCTTTTCTTTGATTTTGCATTTTTTTTTGTATTTTGAACATATACGAGTGGCGTGGCTCCCCTTTTTTGGGCTGTACAGTTTGTCTATATAACTTTCAACGGGCAGGTGCAAAACAGGTCTGGATTCTGATCTGCCCTTATTTTGAGGTCTGCTGACATATAGCAAGGTGAACTACACAAGTTAGGTTCCATCCTGATTGAGTACACCTTGTTGCCGTGAATTGGCTTTTATGCTTTTTTAATCAAGTGTTAACCAAGTACCCTATGTTATGTACATGTTCTATTACTATTCATTTACTGCAGGGTATTTGCTCATTTTGTTTTTATCCTAGGTTTTCCCTGTCAATGGCCACAGTATGAACGTGCACCTACACATTGCACTTATGCCAACATGTGTTCCAGCTCATTTCTTTGGTTTCTTTTCTTGTTGAAAATTCATGAGCGATTAGCTGAGATGAACGTTCATGTGTTTGGGGAAAGATAGGAGGCAGAGCTGACGATTCTTTGCATTGTTTGCTTTAAGACTTCTACAGGTTAATGGAAACCATATTACAGCTACATATAACTCAAAAGGTGGAATGGAACTGTAATTTGGCAATATAAACATATCTTCAAAGGGTTAGGTTGAGCAAAAGACTTTTTTTTTTAAATGATGCAGAATGTTACTTAAAAAATATGGACACTTCACCGATCCCTTCCTCCTTAGTTCCAACTTTGTGGTACTTCCTGATGCATAGATTATTACTGATCTTAGCCCTGGCAGCTTGGGTGACCACTGATGACCGGCTGAGCAATCATTTCCTATGTGGAGAGGAACTGAAAATAAACAACTGGAAACAGGAGCGGATGGGGATCTATGGACAAAATTATTTAACTACAAGATAGGAAAAGCAAAGAAAAGAAAAAAATGTAATGAACTACGCAATCAGCAAATTTCAATTTTTGATCATGCTGAATCTAAATTTTCGGCTTCGGTCAACAAACCATTGCAGAAAGGTTTTAATGGTTCGAAGTGGAAGACTGAATGGATGAAATAAAATATCTAATACAAGTACAACATTTTTATTTTCCTTACTGGGGAGAATACTGGGGGCTACACTACTCCAATCCCAAAAACGTTTCCTGAGAAAACAGAGATGCTCTATTGTCAAAAGATTGCATTTGGCATTAGAACAATTCCATTGGGAATAATGGATCTTTTTTGGGAGTTCTCCATTTTTCAATAGCAAAATATAGAAGCTGAAAAAAATAAGACTTGGCTTCAAGCGATGCTGCTAATGTAGGAAATGCAACACCATCCATGGAGATAGTGAGTGATAGAGCTGACGACATTCAGAACATTGGCAATTATATATTAGATGAATGGAGCATCAATGACAATCGGCTCTGTCACAGCTGTGACAAAAACGGCACCGCCATATTGGAACACCCATGTTATGGGTATTCCGATATGGCGGCTGGGATTCAATGAGCGGTGCAGGATTCAAATCCCCCGCCGGCTGAGCCAATGTGCGTTGCTGAGCGGGATTTGAATCCCCCACCAAGTCATGTGGCTATTCGGCGCATTTTACTGAAGACACATTTTCAGTGTGTCTTCAGCAATATGGCGCCGGACAGCGCAGTATGGGCATGCGCATCGCGCTATCCGGTGCCATTTTACTGAAGACACATTTGCAGTGTGTCTTCAGCAATATGGTGCCGGTCAGTGCGGTATGGGCATACGCGTACTCCGGCGCCACACTCCTCCCCCGGCCTCCGGCAGAATGTGACAGCGCTGGAGCACAAGGAAGAAAGGTGAGTATAAATGTTTTTATTTTGTATGTGTGCAGTTTAATAGGGGTGAGGGTGACCATACATATCAGGATAGGGGGTGAGAGGTAGCATGCATACCAGGATTGGGGCCTGAGAGGACCGTGCATATCAGGAAAGGGGGGTGAGGGGACCATGCATACCAGCATAGGGGTTTTCGGGGACCATGCATACCAACATAGGGGGGTGAGAGGACCATGCATATCAGGATTGGGGGGGTGAGAGGACCATGCATACTAGGATTGGGGGGTGAGGGGGCCATGCATACCAGGATAGGGGGGGAGAGGGCTATGCATACCAGGATAGGGGGGTGAGGGGACCATGCATACCAGGATAGGGGGTGAGAAGACCATGCATACCAGGATAGGGGGGTGAGAGGACCATACATGCATTCAAATCCTGCGTGGCACTGCTCATTGGCTCGGTCGGCGGGGAATTCAAATCCCCGACAAAGCCGCGCGGCACCGCTCATTGGCTGAGCCCCCTGCCGGCGGATGTTCATTTCACCGCACTCCCGATGCAATAGAATTGGGCCTATTTCTAGTGTATTATATTTATCATTTGATTTACTAATCAATAGCAGTCTGCAACTTTTCCTGGTCTTGGCAGCCAGTGTACTCCCTTCTCGAACTCAAAACTAGTTAATCAGTTGAAGGGAATTTATCACGAGGCTTTTGTCACGTAATCTGAAAGCATAATGGAAACAGAGATCTTGATTTCAGCAATGTGTCATTTACTTGCCTGCTTGCTGTAGTTTTGATGATATCACTAAAGGACTAGTAAACCAGTGTAAGGGGAAGGAACTAACTAGGCCTGTCTCCATCCCGGAAGGGTCCGGAACCATTGGAGCCATCACCTATATTGCAGGGTGGAAAGCTTGAGACTCCAGACTGTACTAAGTGTTTGACTAAAGGGGGCATGGATAAGTGGACAGGATTGCAGCACGCAAGTAACCAGACAGTTTTGGCGGGAACTTCAGGCGCGCGGGACGCCTGTGAGGTAAAATCAGCTGAGAGGCGTCTGGGCAGAGCAGAGCAGAGCCGAGCCTGGGACGGCAGAGTGCTTTGACAGGAGACCGTCGACTAAATACCGCTCAGACACTGCTGTCCCAGCCAACATCACTGCCCTCACTGAGGCCGCTGCCACAGCTGCCCCCGCTGATATTACTGACCAAGATAGACAAGGTCTGTGAATGGGACCTAGGCATGTGTCGATACCGCACAGCGAGCCGGGCTGCCTATTGTAAACTGTGTTTTGGTAGTGCTGCAAATCTCCATAGTATTGGGACACTCACCGCTGAGGATAAGGACGTATCCCTCTTCATCACCTCATCTACTGGACCCCACGGGAGGACACCGGCAACGTCAAAATATACATCATTTACCTCAGGATTGTGACAGAACCCCACTGCGACGCAATCTAGGCAGCACCAGTCACAGACAGAAGTTCAACCGTGACTAGCACCTGAGTGATGTTATATTTTATTGTATTGTCAGCTTTACTTGTCCCTGTTCCTTAAGTTATCCCCATTAGCCTTTTGCTATATTAGGGAATATTATCCCTCTGTTTTCTCCCTGCGTGGAGTTTCTACTGTATAATAAACCCTTTTCACCCTTGGTCTGCGTACAGTCCGTTAGAGCATCCTACGTGCTTGCAGTCTCCTCACACTTGGCATAGTCGGCAGGATGCAGTCCACACGTACGGACATGGCAGACCAAGTGTCTGGGGAGGGCCCCAGGTCTAGTATCTCTCTGGGGGCAATGTTATATAACCTTCCAAAGTTTAATGGTAGCAACACCATGTTATGGAGGTGGACTGAGCATATAATGTAAAGGGAATGATGAGAATGCACCCTATGGTTCCCGTTTTGCAGGCAGAGGTCGCCGTGATGGCTTTAGACGGGGAGGCGAGAGATTCAGTTATGCTGTGGCCTCCCCTGGGTCGAAATACCCTTGACAAAGTATTACAAATACTGGAGGAGACTCACGGGGACCCTACAGATGTAGGAGAGTTACGTATGCATCTGTTCAGGCGTATTCAAAGAGAGGGAGACAGTGACACAGTATATGAACGCGCTGCAAGAAATTCACACTGCCATAGTCAGAAAAAACGGCTTGGGAGATTCCAAATCAGTCACGGCACAGATACCACACATAAAGCAACAAGTGTTCTAAATTACCTGATAAGCACAAGTGCAAGCCAGCAAGCAGAGGGTCCAGGTGTCCGCCCCAACGCTCGTTTCGGAACACCTTCGTCAGGGGGCACTATGTCGGGTAAAAGCCAGAGTTTAAATAGGGAGAAAACCGGAAGAGCAGTCAGTGCCAAAATCGGAAGTCATAGGCCGCTGCCCGGGCAACATACGACCGCCTCACAAGCACAGCAAAGGGCAAGCTGTGACGTCCAGATGACGCGGGGCCCCACATGACCGGACGCCCATAGCCAACATGCGCCGACTAAGAGAGGGAGTCAGATGGCTGCACAGGCGCAGAACAAGATAAATAGCTGCGCATGCGCAGGACGGAAAAAGAGGATAATGGCGACATATTAAAGAAGGGCACCAAGGCACCAGTAAAAAGAACAGAAAACCGCGCCTGCGCAAAACAAAGGGAAAGGATACCCACGGCATATCATGGAAGGGCAACTGAGCCACAACTATGATAAGAGTTAATGCGCCATATAGGTGCCACCCAATGGACACAATGGCATATAAATAAGGGAATACATAACAAATAACAAAATTGAAAACAGCAGCCACAGATATTAATGCAGATGGCAAAAAAAAGGATACTTAATGTTCCATGACTTCTGTAGGGCCTTACGCACCCTATCAGCCTGAGAATTATAACTTGTAACAAATCTAATCTGCTGAGGATTAGAAGAAGAACCTCTCCGTGTGTTGTTATAGAGGAGAGATGAACGAGAGCTATGTTTAGCCCTGTCCCCTGGAGCTGCAGGAAGAAGGACCCCTTAAAGGTGAAAAAATTAGTTAAAGAAAATTCAAGTAATTCCAAAATGAGTTCCCCAAGATGCGGGGAGGAACCGGACTGTTCGAGAAAAAAGCGTACCGCCCTCTGATTTTGAGAAGCAGGCTAGAGAACTCACGGATCGGTTTCTCAATCGGGGTTATAGCCGACGCTCCTTAAAAAAGGCTTATAACAGGGCTAAACATAGCTCTCATTCATCTCTCCTCTATAACACACGGAGAGGTTCTTCTAATCCTCAGCAGATTAGATTTGCTACAAGTTATAATTCTCAGGCTGATAGGGTGCGTAAGGCCCTACAGAAGTCATGGCCCATTTTGTGAGTGGATCCCATATTCTCTAAAATTCTACCAGAGAGACCTGCTATGTCCTTTAGAAGGGCTAAGAATCTAAAGGATCACCTGACGAACAGTCTATATGTGGGCGAACTGAGAACTACGTTCTTGGACGTTGGGACTGCTCAATGTGGTTGTCATCCTTGTGGTCGCTGTGTCGCTTGCCCGAGCATTGATCAGGCCACCACCTTCGCGGACTTTAGTGGCAAGATATATCAGATTAAGAAAATAATCACCTGCGAAACACGGTATGTGATTTACTATGCCACATGTCCCTGCAATCTCATCTATGTAGGATTGACATCACATCAATTGAAGGTGCGTGTGCGCGAGCATGTTTTGGGCATCGAAGCGTCGGCAGGACATGCGGACGCGTCCACGTTGAAGACAGTTCCACGTCATTTTAAACTTTTCCACAATAGTGACAGTAAACTGATAAGGTTTAGACGTATTGATGTCATTGATGCTGATCTCCGGGTGGAAAACTGTCCTCTTGATTAGCACGCCTTGAATCCAGGTGGATTTGGACGCTTAAAACTGTGCATCCTCATGGGTTGAATGAAAATCTTAGCTTTGCCCCTTTTTTGGACCATTGAGATGTGGTCTCCCCCATGCTTGCTGTTTTCTTGTTTTTTGAGTGTTTTTAATTGCGTTTTTCTATTTTATTTTAGTTTTAATCTACTTGAATATCTTTGTTCTCCGGAGGGATCGTAGGCCTACAGATGAAGTGGAACGCAACATATATTTCATCTTGGAGTCATGGACTTGTCTTGCTCTGCGTTTTGATACACGAATACTTGTGGCTTTATAGGATATGATGTGACCTAACTGCCATATGCTAATTCTTATTGCTTTTTTATGTATTACCATGGTATGATATGTGCTCTTTATTAACTTACTCTTATATTGATGCAGTAATATGTGCACTTTTGTCTATTTACCCTGTTGGATTTTTCATGTCTTTGGGACTGTCTGCTATTCATGGCGTTTATGGCATTTTACCTTTGGTTATAAATACACTGTGTTATCTAATAATACTGTATATGCGGGTGATATGGTATGGAATGTCCTTTCAGAGTATGTTGTACACTATTATAAGTCACATTAAGTATCCTTTTTTGCCATCTGCATTAATATCTGTGGCTGCTATTTTCAATTTCGTTTTCCCTTCGTTTTGCGCAGGCGTGGTTTTCTGTTCTTTTTACTGGTGCCTTGGTGCCCTTCTTTAATATGTCGCCATTATCCTCTTTCTCCGTCCTGCGCATGCGCAGCTATTTATCTTGTTCTGCGCCTGTGCAGCCATCTGACACCCTCTCTTAGTCGGCGCATGGCGGCTATGGGCGTCCGGTCACGTGGGACCCCGCGTCATCTGGACGTCACAGCTTGCCCTTTGCTGTGCTTGTGAGGCGGTCGTATGTTGCCCGGGCAGCGGCCTATGACTTCCGTTTTTGGCGCTGACGGCTCTTCCAGTTTTCTATTTAAACTCTGGCTTTTACCCGACATAGTGCCCCATGACGAAGGTGTTCCAAAACGCGCGTTGGGGCGGACACCTGGACCCTCTGCTTGCTGGCTTGCACTTATCAGGTAATTTAGGACACATGTTGCTTTATGTGTGGTATCTGTGCTGTAACTGATTTGGAATCTTAGGATACTAATTCAATTCTTAGTCCGTTGTATGGCAATTTTTTGTGTCCTTTTCAATGTACTGTATTTATAGGCAGCGAATATGGTCCATTGTGTCCTTATGTCTTTTGACAAGCTATCAGCATTTTAGCATGTTTTATTGTTCCTTGCCCTGTATCCAATAAAGCAATTTTACATTATGACTGTAAATTGTTGTCTTGGAAGTGTTTTCTTCCTCCCCTTTCTTAAAGAGTGGATAGAGTAAGATGAACGATTTGACAGGCAGAGAATTGAACTTAATTGTACAACCCAGTCTGGACGGGTTCCAAAATCTACTCCTAGAAGAGGGCACAATCATAGATGTCCTCACATTATGTACTACTTTGAGGACTCTGGTAGCTATTCCGATTATTTTGGGAGCTTGTTCAGGGTACTGTCTGGCTCACCCAAATGAAAAAACCCTCTGAGCTAAATCATTTTGTTGGTCTGACCCAGTGTGGAAAGTGGTCAGAGCACCGTAAGGTGCAACTCATTGTTTGGATCTCCTGAGTGACCAATCCCTTTCAGAAGTCTCTACTGGTGTTCAAATCAACTGAGGGAAGTGGTCGGAGTGCTTCTTAGTGGGTTAGACACCCCCAAGATATAGCTCAGTGGAACAACCGCCTTTCCTTCTGCCTCCAATATGAAGTATCTAAGCCAGATCTCATAGGTTTTAAATAAAAGGAATTAAAACCGGGTGAAGGGCTCATGTTGTTTATGGGATGGTGAATATGTTGCTAATGCATTTGATACGATTTATGCATTGATTTAATGAAAATGAAGAATTTGAGAATACATTGAAGCTTCCCCAAATAAAGTGTTTTTTTTCTTTAATTAGCTACATAGATCAAGAGGATTGAGAGATCCTGAATAAGACACTACGGCACCAGTTGTGGATGTTGCTCACTTGCTTCATTTGAGCACATATGATCATCTTTGCGATGCCTTACCTGCGGTGGGAAGTAGTCTACATAGTGTCCAACTTGCATGTTCACCTGTGAAATCTAAGCAATTCCGGTCTTCTGTGGAGTGTGTCTCACTTTAGAAGGTTGTCAGGAATAACATCTGGGCTGCAGGTCTTAGAGTACCAGGGATAAAGGTAATTGTTAGATGCTTCATGACCGTAACCAAGGACAATGACACATTGGCCCCTGCGGAGAAAAAGCTACAGCACATTTTGGGGAGAGGCTTAGGAGCGTTGACTGAAGGATGGACTAAGCCAGATGTGTAAATCACAACGGACTAAACTGATGAAAATCTGTGTTTACCTGACGGTAACCAGGGTAGGATGGTGAACGCAATGTTTACTAGATTCGAACATGATAGGTGCAACAGAGTTGCCAGGGCACCACTAGTGTTGGTTGCCCTTCTGACAAACACTACTTTGTCCAGCAGGGTGACTTTGTATAGTTGCAGGCTGCCAGAAGTGAAGCTGAAATTGAGATTGGACGGCTGCCTGAAAAGGCCGAACCTAAGCTAGGCTGGTTCTGTCCCCCGTGGGCAGTAGGAGAGGAGCAACAATATCAAGTTTCAGTAGATACAGATGGAAACCTGGACAATGAGCTGATCCGAGGTCGCTTGCTCCTTGATCCAAGGTCCCGTGCTGCCGTGATGTTGCTGGTGGGTCTGTCTCACACTGGACAGCGGTGGTAGAGGTCTTAAGCAATCGTTCCACAACTGTATTCAGTGTCTAGGACACCTTGATTAACTCAGCTACTGAATGAGCTAAATTCAAAGTCCACGCAGGGGGTAGAGCATTTTTCCCATGAGCCACGGGTGACCTCTGAGCAGGAGAGTGCAAGCAATGCAATATGCTACTGCCTGCCCTAAAGGAAACTTGCTCTTGCAAGGGATGCAAACATAAGCAACCAAAGCAGGCTGGGCCACCAAGCGCAAGCTGTCTTCTTTGGACTATGACATTATGAGACAGAGAATTCAAACGGATAGGGAGATCTAGATGATGCAGGAAGGGAGGGGGAGCCGCTGTGGCACTGCAGATGTCGGGTCCTCCAGTAGCAAACAGCCTACGTGTTGCAATGTTGCGCAGAGGGAGAAGTGCGTTGAGGCCTCAACACTATTGTGACCAAGGGCACCAGGACAGGGACCATGGCAGGTGAGTTCAGGCAGGAGCGACAGCAAGGATCCAATAACCAGTGCTGGGAAAAACCCAAGGAGAATGATATTGCCCAAACTACAGGGAGTGGAAGGGACAGGGACTGTGACAGGCGGGAACAACAATGCCTGCTCTGATTGGCTGGTGAGCACCGGCTAAAGTGATTGGTGGCACTGTCGCTGTCCGATAAGACAGAAAGGTTGAAGGGCAGAGACGGCAGGGGTTTTGAACATTGTCAGCTGGTCTGGAGGGCAGAGATGAACACGAACTGCACTAATTGGATAGAATGCACCAAAAGTGCCAAAGGACGGGGTCCCGCTGACCAGCCGGTAAGAGCAGAAGTTTTAGATTCGGATGGTTATCAAACCTTATAATGGATGTGTTTCAATTAAAAATTACGAATACAGGACTGGAAGGGAGTAGAGGAGTGCAGTGCAGACATGCAGCCAGAGACCCTGGGCGCCAGGATAGAACCCAGATGCAGAATTTTAACCCATGTTTCCTGTGTCCCCCAGTGACACGACCGAGAAAACAAGGCTGCTTTCTTTCACAAACATCACACCTGACCATGGGTTGTATCTGTAAATGCAACTTAGCAGCATTAAAGTGAACCTCTGGGAAAAGCGAAGAGTCTCCCTCAGCAAGAAGATCTTTGGGTACAGTCAGGACCAGCTCATTGGAAAGCATTGCCAAACCAAGAAAGAAAGCAAGAAAGCTTGGCTGGTTGGGTAGATTACACAAGAATGAAAACACATAGCAGATTACACAAGAAGGAAAACACACAGCAAGTCAGCAGGAGCAACATGGCAGATGTGACAACCTACAGTACATGGTGAGCTGCAACATGAGCTACATGTTCACAGATCGACCAGAAGAAGAATCCAAATTCACCTGCCAGAAGTGTACTCTACTGGCTCTTTTAGGCTAGGTTCACATCGCACTAGTGCCATCCGTTTAAAGCATCTGCTAAACGGATGCGCTAACGATGATGCCCAAAATCTATTTTTTCTATGATAGCGTTAATGCATGTGCTAACGCATGGTAGCATTGCTTCGGCATGCGTAATAGAGGTCTATGCAAGGCGAATGCGTCCGTTCGCTGTGTGTTCAACCTAATGTACCCGAAAACGTCGTAGATCGCATTCGAAGGTGCGTCACAAAGTAACGGACCATTGCTAACGCATGCTGATTTTGACATGCGCTAGGATGCGTTACGATAATGGATGGCAATGGGTGCGTTAATGTCAGTTACATTGCGTTAGTGCCGCTTAGTAGCGGATCCGTTAAATGGATGACACCTAACACGATGTGAAAACAGCTTTAGAAGAAAAGGTGTGGGGTCTAGAAGAAAGAATTGCAACTTTTGATACTCAAAGAAAATGAAGACTTCCTAGATAGAACAGAAGCATCTATACTGGTCAAAGAAGGTGAAGAAACTATCAGAGAACCTCCAAAAGAAGACGAGTGGAAGCATGTGACCAAAAGAAGCAAGAAGACCATGGAGACATCACCATTCACAGAACTGAGAAACCGATACCAAGGCCTTGAGGACGAAGATTGCACACCTAAGGATGAGGCACTACCAACAAGCAAAAAAGAAAAGGGCACATAGCGACACCCAGAATTGACAACAAAAAGTACAGCCAAGAAGTGAAGAAGAGTGGAAGTGGTGGGAGACTCACTACTGAGAGGCACAGAAGCAGCCATCTGCAGACCAGACATAACTGCAAGAGAAGTATGCTGCCTCCCAGGTGCGAAGATCAAGGATGTGACCGATAGGACAACATATCTCATCAGTTCCAAGGACAACCACCCATTTCTTTTGATACATGTTGGCACCAATGACACGGCAAGGAAGGACCTACTGACAATCTACAAGGACACTGAAGAGTTGGGGAAGAAAAGTAAAGGAACTGGATGCACAGGTAGTTTTTTCTTCCAGGAGATACGCAATGACACCAGGAGATGGAACAGGATCCTTAATGCGAACTGGCTAAGACAATGGTGCAGACAACAAGGATTCGGATTCCTGGACCACGGTGTGAATTACCTGTACGACAGACTACACCTCAACAAACCTGGGAAATACACATTCACCAGAAGACTCGCTACACTCATCAGAAGGGAGTTAAACTAGAAGAGGGGACAGAAAGAAAAACATTAGACTCGAACATGAAGCCAGAAAAAATACTGAGGAAGGATATGAGGTGTGGCAAAGAAGACCCAAGACAACATATTCGTAAGGGAGGTAAGAACATTTCTAAAACAATCCACAGGGAGGAGATTGGAACAAAACAAAATCCTCTAAATTGCATGCTCGCAAATGACAAAAGCCTGACAAACAAGATGGAAGAACTAGAAATATCCACAAGTAACTATGACATAGTGGGAATTTCTGAGACATGGTTAGATGAAAGTTATGACTGGGCAGTTAACTTACAGGGTTACAGTCTGTTTAGAAAGAATCGTAAAAATCGGAGAGCAGGAGGGGTTTGTCTTTATGTAAAGTCTTGTCTAAAGTCCACTTTAAGGGAGGATACTAGCGAAGAGAATGAAGATGTAGAGTCCACATGGGTCGAGGTACAAGTGCTATATCCAGTAAACTAAGTGACATATCACTGGAATTAGGTTCTCTGTCCCTACCTCATACTGCTTTCAGATTACATAGCAAAATCCAGTTGTCAGATTTACTTTAATGGAGGTCGACTATAATGGAAGAATGTTTCGGTACAATAATATTAAAAGAATAAATGTGACAGTGGCAAACGCTTTTTATTACAAGTTTAAATACAAATCCAATAGGAAACGAGGCATCTGGTATATGTCAAAAATACATAAAAAAGTTGTTTTTTTCCTTTTTCTTTTCTTAAAAAAAAATTCTTAAAAAAATATTTAAAAAAAAAAAAAAAAATCACACGTGGTCTCTTTGACGTACAAAAGTCACTTGAAGTTAGAACAGCTTTCTTCCTTCATAGCTAGTGTTCTCCCATAATGTATCTGTAAACAATCAGATTGGATAAGTCTTTGAAGCAAATGGAATAGACCCTTTCATGTGGGCTCCAGAAGGGTAAAAACCAGCATGGAGATACTACACAGTAGTTTCATGTTTCCATAAACCAGTCCTAACATTTCCATTGCTATCCGTGTTTATCGGTGGCTCCTCGGTCACTTCATTTTTAACTGGTTCATTTTGGACAGCCAAATTCAGACCGTATGATTTCTGCTGGCTTTCAAGCTCCACACCGCTGGGTTCGGTCAAAATGTCTTTTTTGTGTGTGGCGGACGGAGGCTTTTCTATATTTCTGCTGTACTTTGGAAGAGTGCTTCCAGCGTCGCTACTGTCTTGGTGGCACTGGTTAAAATGACGCTCTCTGTAGGCTAAGTAAGCCCTCCGGCTTCGAGAGTGACCTTCTGAGTAGCTCTGACGGCTTTTTGGGGCTGCATTCTGCACGCTGCCGTCGACACTGGTGGGCACATCATATGCATATTCCCTAAGCACGGTGAGCCTACTGGAACGGTGTTTACTTCTGTTTTTGTGATGTCTGGACGGGTGACCATTGGGGCGATATTGAACCTCCACGGGTGCAACATGCATCTTAATATCATTATCCAAAGAGTGTTCTGTCAAGCTATTATCAAGCTGAGGTGGTGTGGTGACCGGCAAGGGATTTGTGTTGCATTGTGCTGCGGCTGCCTGCAAATTGGTCAATTTGCAGCCCTGCGAGGAGTTTTTCACGCTTGATGCGCTCTTGTTGGTGCAGGAAGACTCAGCGCTGCTGTTCGTACATTTCGGGGCATCACCGTTGATGCCAGGAGAGCTGGAAGGAGGGGCATTAACTTGGACTGAATATGTGCTCCTACCTGGGCAGAAGGTGTTGACCAACGCTCGTCTCACGTCTTCCCTGTTCATACAGTGGTGAAAAGTCAAAAAGGCACCAAGGCTTAAACAAGTCACCCCAAAAAAGCAGCTGAACACCAGATCCATTGGATAATACAAGGAAACGGATAGAACACCAAAAATCCAAAGGGACACATATAGGAACAGGGTAAGGCTGGCGCCAAGAAGTTGGGCTTGAAATGTCTGCTCGTTCTCCAAGGCGGATGTAGAAACTAAAGACACTGAAAGTGAATCTTGCTGGTTCGCTTCCCCGTTTTCGCTGGCCGCTAATCGTTGCTGTTCTTCGGTTTGCTCCTTCAACTCAAAAACTCTGTCGGGATGGCGCTTCAGCTGAATGAATATACAGAGGAAGTACATGCAGTTTATAAACACGATGAAACTGGCCGGACCATAAAAGGCTCCAAGGCTCGGCTCCCACGCCATCCAGCAACTGGAAAAGGAACAAAAATGCGTCATCACCAGGTTGTAACAAGCACTTTCCCACTACCGCTAAGTACAAGATACTCACTAAGGGGCAGTGGGCTGACTCCCGTAGTTTTTAATATTTGCAGCTGCTGTTATTCCACACACAATTATAGGAATGCCGCCTCCAATAAGGTAGAATCTAAAAAGTGCGAAAAAAAAAAATTAAACAGGTAAATGACCAACAAAAATATGAACAAAAACACAAGCCAATGCAGAAAGTCAGTGCAAACAGCTGTTTCCTTAACCCCTTCATGACTCAGCCTATTTTGACCTTAATGACCTGGCCATTTTTAGCAATTCTGACCAGTGTCCCTTTATAAGGTAATAACTCAGGGACGCTTCAACGCATCCTAGCGATTCTGAGATTGTTCTTTCGTGACATATTGGGCTTCATGTTAGTGGTAAATTTAAGTTGATAATTTTTGCGTTTATTTGTGAAAAAATCAGAAATTTGGCGAAAAGTTCGAAAATTTCACAATTTTCAAATTTTGAATTTTTATTCTGTTAAACCAGAGAGTTATGTGACACAAAATAGTTAATAAATAACATTTCCCACATGTTTACTTTACATCAGCACAATTTTGGGAATTTTTTTTTTGTTAGAAAGTTATAAGGGTTAAAAGTTGACCAGCTACTTCTCATTTTTCCAGCAAAATTTACAAAATCATTTTCTTTAGGGACCACCTCACATTTGAAGTCACTTTGAGGGGCCTACATGACAGAAAACACCCAAAAGTGACACCATTCCAAAAACTGCAACCCTCAAGCTAATGAAAACTACATTCAAGAAGATTATTAACCCTTCACATGAACTAAAGCAACATAGAAGGAAAAAATGAACATTTTAATTTTTCCAACAAAAATGTTCTTTTAACCTCAATTTTTTCATTTTCACATGGGCAACAGGATAAAATGGATCCTAAAATTTGTTGGGTAATTTCTTCTAAGTACACAGATACCCCATATGTGGTCACAAACCAGTTTGGGCGCACGGCAGGGCTCAGAAGGGAAGGAGCGCCATTTGACTTTTTGAATGGAAAATTAGCTTCAATCGTTAGCGGACACCATGTCGCGTATGAAGAGCCCCTGTGTGCCTAAACATTGGAGCTCCTCCAAAAGTGACCCCTTTTGGGAAACTAGACCCACCCCAAGGAACTTATCTAGATGCATAGTGAGCACTTTGAACCCCCAACTGCTTCACAAACTGATCCGTAAAAATGAAAAAGTACTTTTTTTTTTTTTGCAAAAAATTTCTTTTAGCCTCAATTTTTTCATTTTCACATGGGCAACAGGATAAAATGGATCCTAAAATTTGTCGGGAAATTTCTCCTGAGTACACAGATACCTCATATGTGCTCACAAACCACTGTTTGGGCGTATGGCAGGGCTCAGAAGGGAAGGAGCGCCATATAACTTTTTGAATGGAAAATTAGCTCCAATCGTTAGCGGACACCATTTAACGTATGGAGAGCCCCTGATGTGCCTAAATATTGGAGCTCCCCCACAAGTGACCCCATTTTGGAACCACTGTTTGGGCACACGTGGGGACTCGGAAGTGAAGTTGTGACGTTTTGAAACGCAGACTTTGATGAAATGGTCTGCGGGTGTCATGTTACATTTGTAGAGCCCCTAATGTGCCTAAACCCCCCACAAGTGACCCATTTCGGAAACTAGACCCCCCCCAAGGAGCTTATCTAGATGTGTGGTGAGCACTTTGAACCCCTAAATGCTACACAGAAGTAACGCAGAGCCGTGAAAATAAGAAAACATTCTTTTTCCTCAAAAAATGATTTTTTAGCCCGCAATTTTTTATTTTCACAAGGGTAACAGGAGAGATTGGACCCCCAAAGTTGCTGTGCAATTTTTCCTGAGTATACCAGTTTGGGCACACGTCGGGGCTTGGAAGGGAGGGAGCACTGAGCACACTGACTTTTTGAATGCAAAACTGGCTGGAATCAATGGTGGCGCTAGGTCGCGTTTGGAGAACCCGGATGTACCTAAACAGTGGAAACCCCTCAATTCTAACTCCAAGCCTAACCTCAACACACCCCTAACCACAACCATAACCCCAACACACCCTTAACCCTAATTCCAACCCAAACCCCAACCCACCCCTAATCCTAATCCCAACCATAACCCTAACCACAAGCCTAAGCCTAATCCCAACCCTAAACCCAATACACCCCTAACCCTAATCTTAACCCCAATTCCAACCCTAATGGAAAAATACAAATAAATATATTTTCTTTATTTTATTATTTCTCCCTACCTATGGGGATGATAAAGAGGGGGTTATTTACTATTTTTTCTATTTTGATCACTGTGATAGACCCTATCACAGTGATCAAAATGTACCTGGAATGAATGTATGAATCTGCAGCATCGGCCATGGCTTGATGGTAATATATCACCAAATTTCATTGGTGAAATATTACAATCGCTCTGATTGACTGTTTCACTTTCACAGCCAATCAGAGTGATCATAGCCACGGGGGACCAAAGCCACCCTCCCTGGGGTGAAGTACAAGGCCTCCTGTACCTGCGGGTCAGGTGACCTTTCAGTGACACCGGTCATCCGACCCACAGGAACGCGATTTACACCATGACGCCTACGTAGGCGTTATGGGTCGGGAAGGGGTTAATGGTTTCCTACTACTGTTTATTTGCTGACTTATTTGACTTCATTAGAACTTCCTCTGAGCAAACAACTGTTTCATTCATCACTTTCACACATGGATATACAACCTCATAAGTATTTTCCTTGGAAAGAGGCCAAAAGTTGAAGCCTAAGCGGAATAATAATAAAAAAAATGCGCTGCCATTAGGATTATAGTGCCACCTAGTGGATGTAGCTTTAGAACTACAAAAGGATTATGCTGTGCTTGTGTGATTTCTACACATGTATATACCCTACATGGCCACAAGTATCGGCACACATGTCTTAATCAATGAAATCAAATTTGTCAATCAGTCCCATTACCCTCCCTTAAGTATAACCTTCGGCCCCATTACCTCCTTATGTATAACCTCCGGCCCAATTACCCCCCCTATGTATAACTTCTGACCCCATTACCCCACTTATACATAAGGCGGTAATAGGACTGGATGTTATACATAACATCCAGCCGTACGCCTTATGTATAACCTCCACTGGCCACGCCATCTGCCTTCACTAAAATGTGACAGAACGGCTGATGGTACAGAGCTCACTGATACCAGTGCGGTCCTGTAATAGGAACCAATGGTGTAACAAGTCATGACGTTTCTTCTCTCCTAAATCTTCCCCATCACCTGCGAGCGATATTACTGAGAAGTGGAAGGAACCGCAGCCACCAAGTATAGACCATGTAACATTACAGAGCAGGGTCACCGAGTGCAGAGGAGAAGAGGGCAGAAATGTCACCAACGCTCTGCTGACTCCATAACTGTCCAGACCATCTCTTATATTAACATCATGACAAAACCAGTCCCTCCAGGGGGAGCTTCCTGGCCAAGCAGCTGAATGCAGCCTTACATCACCAAGCACAATGCAGAGTGTCGGCAGGAATCGTGTAAAGTACGTTGGTACCAGACTTTGGAGCAGTGGAAACATGCTTTGTGAAGTGATGAATCTGCTAGTCTGATGAACGATTCTGGGTTTGGCGAATGCCAGGAAAACAATTTCAGCTCTACAATTCGGCTATTCTACCATCACATATCGTCTGAATATGAGCTGTTAGCTAATCCATGCAAACCATTTTCGCAAATAAAGTTGGCTGAATCGTCTAAGACCGAATGGCTGAAATGCACCAACAGTTCTGCTCTGCGCTCCTGCCATGCTGTTATTGTTAATGGGTTTACAAATAAAGTGAAGAATATTTTAAATGGAGGATCCAGCTCCATTTTTCAAGGCCAGAAGAACATTACCTTCCTGACTGAACTGTGCACAGATCCATGGATGAGGGACAACGCTATGGGTTGCTTTTCAGGGGTCGATCTAGGCCACTGCTCCAGTGAAGGGAAATCTTAATACTTCAGCATTACAAGACATTTTGGACAATTGTAACTTCCAACATTGTGGGAAAAGTCTGGGGAAGGCCCTTTTCTGTTCCTCATGACTGTGCCCAATGTACTAAGAAATGTCCATAAAGTCATGGTTTGGGGGACGTTGTTGTGGAAGAACATGACCAGTCATACAGAGCCAAAAACCTTCCCTAAGCAGATGTAGCTGCAAAGGGGGAAAAGAGCTCCAAATTAATGCCCATGGGTGTAGGATGGGATGTGATAAAAGCTCCTGTAGGGGCGATGTGTAGTGTCCCAGGACTTGTGCACAGTGTACATTACTACAAACCTTAGCATTGGTCTAGGAGGAGGTGGGAGCTCGTCTGGATCCTGACAGCGCTTGGCTTTCTTGGTGACCTGTTTGTATATGTTGCGGGCAGTGACTCCCACCCACAGCACAGTGGCCAGTGTACAGTAATGCAGGAGAATCCCAATCTGCAAAGCAATGGAAAATTACAATTTAGATTGCAGAGCCTTATAAAGTGAAAGAACACGTTCATCCTTATGAGCTGTACCTCACCCTTATAAAGTAAGCCGGCTAATTATGCGACTGTAAAATGACTTATCTGTAGCTGTAATACCAGACATGGCCACTACTGAAAGAACGGCACTGTGCCTGGTAACCAAGGGGAGCAACGCTTCATGGAGAGTTATGGCCAATAACCGAGGACCCATCACTATGACAAAACCGGGTTTTTTTTTATCTTATTTTTTCCCTGATTATTCAGTTTACATTTTTTTTTTATCTACCATAAGATTCCAGGACACAAGGACCTTTTTTATTTAGAGCTAATTTGTATGGTCTTTACCAAGAGGATGTTCCTCACACTGTAATTATGCAAAACACCCCCTTGTTGAAAAGTATAAAACTTAGCTTTAATTAAAGAAAATCTGAAACCGCCTGGCAGATTTAAAAATAAATAAAATACAGTGGATTGTAAAAGTATTCACCCCCTTAGCACTTTTCACTTTTTGCTACCCCACAACCTGGATTGTCCCTTTTTTTGAAAGTTTACATCAGTTCATGTAAAGAACATGCCTATAACTGTGAACATCTGGTTTTCTTTTTATTGTCAAGCAAACGACAAATAAGTGAAAATAACTGAAAACTTCAGTGTGCATAACTGTTAACCCCCCTAAAGTCAGTACTTTGTAGAGCCTCCTTTTGCAGCAAGTCACTGTGGATAAGTCTCTATGAGCTTTCCAAATCTTGCAACCAGTATTTTTTCCCCATTCCTGAAGGCAAAGTCGCTCCAGATCCTTCAAGTTTGATGGTTTCCTCTGGTGAACAGCAATCTTCAGGTCTGACCACAGATTCTCAATTTGATTAAGGTTGGGGCTTTGACTAGGCCACTACAAAACATCTACACGTTTCCCATTTATCCGCTAAACCTGTTTTCTGCTTCATGACTCGACCAATTTTTACAATTCTGACCACTGTCAGAATGATTCAATGATTCCCACTGATTCTCAGACTATATAAATATATATTATATATAGATAGGCTGTGAGCACAACTCTAACACCATGCAGGATGCTTGGCATTTGCCACAGAACACCAGGATTGGCAAGTTCGCCACTGGCGCCCTGTGCTCTTCACAGATGAAAGAAGGTTCACACTGAGCACATGTGACAGACGGGACAGAGTCTGGAGACGCCGTGGAGAGCGATCTGCTGCCTGCAACATCCTTCAGCATGACCGGTTTGGCAGTGGGTCAGTAATAATGTGAGGTGGCATTTTTTTTGGAGGGAGGCACGGTGTTGGGCTGTGAGCACAACTCCCATCAGTGGAAGTCGGGCACTCAGACTATCCTCATGAAGTCGGTTTCTAATCATTTGTGCAGACATGCACATTTGTGGCCTGCTGGAGGTTATTTTGCAGGGCTCTGGCAGTGCTCCTCCTTGCACAAAGGCTGAGGTAGCGGTCCTACTGCTAGGTTGTTGCCCTCCTACGGCCCCCTCCATGTCTGCTGGCCTGTCTCCTGGTAGCGCCTCCAGCCTCTGGACACTACGCTGACAGACACCGCAAACCTTCTTGCTACAGCTTGCATTGATGTGCCATCCTGGATGAGCTGCACTACCTGAGCCACTTGTGTGGGTTGTAGAGGCCATCTCATGCTACCACGAGTGTGAAAGCACAACCAATATTCAAAAGTGACCAAAACATAAGCCAGAAAGCATTGGTACTGAGATGTGGTCTGTGGTCCCCACCTGCAGAACCACTCCTTTATGAGGGTGTCTTGATAACAGCCAATAATTTCCATCTGTTGTCTACTCCATTTGCACAACAGCATGTGAGATTGATTGTCAGTGTTGCTTCCTAAGTGGACAGTTTGATTTCACAGAAGATTGATTTACTTGGAGTTATATTCTGTTGTTTAAGTGTTCTCTTTATTTTTTTGAGCAGTGTACTTCCATCAAGTGATGCACCCAAATAGGGAGATGTATAGTGTGGTTATCAAAGCCCCTACGCGCCTGTCCAAGCTTTGTCAGTGAATCCCTCTCTCACTGAGATAATCTCAGGATCATTTGGATCCGTTTTCTCTTGTGCACCCTTCGTATCTTGTACATATAGATTTATGTATAGTTGTGTTCCATGTATTTGAATTTTTAATTTTTTCATATTGTTTTAATCCTATAAATGTATATATTTTATGAGACTTACATCATTTCTTTTTTTCTGTTAATATTGGTCATCTTGCAGTGCCTCTCTGTATGTTGTTTTCACACATACTCACTATAGTGTTGGTATTGAGTGATATTGATCGCAGTATTTAGGGGGTTAAACTACGTGGAGTGGTGTGGGCATTGCTCCTGGTAAAAAGAACCGGGAGTCAGCTGTCGTATCAGCTGAACACCTAAGTTGTATTCGAGCGCACACAGGTTCTGTGCACGCAAAATCGACCTGACATACCTAGTACCTCATAGGTCAGGAAGCAATTCCCAACCATGTCGTACTGGATACGTCCAAGGTCGTGAAGGAGTTAAACAACTCAAGTGTTGCTTTAACAGTATGCTTTGGGTCATTGTCTTGTTGGAAGATGAGCCTCCGTCCCAGTCTCAAAACACTGATATACTGAAACAGGTTTTGCTCAAGAATATCCCTGTATTTCGCACCATTCATCATTCCTTCAACTTGGACCATTTTCCCTGTCCCTGCTCCTGAAAAACATCCCCACAGCTTGATGCTGCCACCACATTTCACTGTGGGGATGGTGTTCTTGGGTGATGAGCTGTGTTGGTTTGGTGCCATACAAAACGTTTACTTTGGTGGCCAAGAAGTTACATTTTCGTCTCAACTGACCATAGCACCTTGTTCCATACATTTGGGGAGGCTGCCCCACAAGTCTTTTGGTAAACTCAAAATGAGCCTTCGGCTGTGTTCACACGTTGCGCTTTTTTTCGCGGATTTACCAAAAAATCCGCTCAAAAAATGCCTAAAAGAAGCTTCCCATTCATTTTAATGCATTTTGCACTTTTTGTGGATATTGATGCGTTTTTACCACGAAAAAAAAACACTTCGCGGAAAAAAACGCAGCATGCTCATTAATTTCGCGGTAAATTCCGCATTTCTGGCTATTTTCTGTGTGTCTGAGGACTCTCCAGAAAAAATCGCTACAAAAACGCGCAAAAAAACGTGCGTTTTCTGGGAAGGAGTTCGGTTTTCATGCAGAATTTTTTGCATACGTGTGCACATAGCCTTACAATGTTTGTGTGTAAGTAAAGGCTTTTTTCTGCTCACTCATCCATAAAGGCCACCACTATGGAGTGTACGGCTTATGGTGGTTGTACAGTATGGACAGATACTCCAGTCTCTGCTTGGGAATTCTGCAGATCCTTCAGGGTTATCTTTGGTTTCAGTTCTGCCTCTCTGAATAATGCCCTCCTTGCCTGGGCTCAGAGTTTTGGTGGGTGGCCCTCTCTTGGCAGGTTAGTTGTGGTACCATGTTCTTTCCATTTGATGATAACGGATTTGATGGTGCTCTGGGAGATCAACAGAGATTGGGGATTTTTTTTAACCCAACCCTGACTTATACTCAACAACTTTGTCCCTGACTTGTTTAGAGATCTCCTTGGCCTTCATGGTGGTGTTTTGTTAGTGGTGCCTCTTGATTAAAAGGTGTTGCAGCCTACGTGGCCTTTCAGAAAAGGTAAAGTGTATATAGACACGTGACACTTAGGAAGTCCACCTATGTGCAATCTTTTACTAAGCATGTGATTTATGAAGGTAATTGCTTGAACAAGAAATTTTTAGGGGTTTCATAGCAAAAGGGGTGAATACTTATGCACATGCCAATTTTTAGTTATTTAATCCCATAAATTTAATTTATGCCTATATTTTTCTCATTTCACATCACCAAATTAGACTTTTTTTTAGTGCTGATGCATCACACACAAATCAAATTACAAAAATATTTAAACACATGTTGTAATGTAACAATATAGGTAAAAAGCCAAGGGGGTGCAAGCCACTGTACTTGGAGGAACTGTCACCAGATTTAAAGTAGACAGTCCCCTAAGGATAAACCATCAATTTTAGTACCCAGAAATCCCCTTCAATTTCCATACAAAAGGCTATTTGGTTGTAATAATTATTATTACCATATAAACGAGAGTATAAGCCAAGGCGCCAAATTTTCCCATGGAAAACTGGCTAGGCGCGGCTCCCCCTGTCCTGCTGGGCGCGGCTCCCCCTGTCCTGCTGGGCACGGCTCCCCCTGTCCTGCTGGGCACGGCTCCCCCTGTCCTGCTGGGCACGGCTCCCCCTGTCCTGCTGGGCACGGCTCCCCCTGTCCTGCTGGGCACGGCTCCCCCGTCCCTGTCCCGTTAGGCGTGGCTCCCCCCGTCCCCGTCGTGTTATGCATGGCTCCCTCCTCCCATCCTGGTATGCATGCTTGATATTACAAAGAAAAAAAAAAAAAAACATCCTACTCACCCTCCCTCCAGAGTGCCCTTGCAGGATTTCGCTGGTGCCGGCTTCTAGCAACTCTTCCTACTGAGCGATCACGTGGCCCCACTCATTAAGGTAATGAATATTCCCTCCACGCCTATGGGAGTGGAGACGCGTGCATATTCTTTACCTTAATGAGCGGTGCCACGTTATCGCTCGGCCGGAACCAACAGAGATGCAGCGACGGCGCAGAGGAGGGCGAGTATGATATATTCTGGAAGTCGGCGGCTGCAGCTGTCACTGTGAGCGCTATTGAGCAGTGGCACAGGCTTAAGCCACAGCCGTTGACTGCTGCCGCTGCTCCACCGCTCCCCCGTCGGCTTTCCGTACAATGACTCGTGTATAAGCCGAGAGGTGGGGGTGGGGGGCGTTTTCAGCACAAAAAAAAAATGTGCTAAAAGACTCGGCTTATACGCAAGTATATAAGGTAAGACAGAATAAATGTTTTGGTGAAGATGATTGGAAAATAAAATAACCATAATGTTCTGTGCGTATTATGCCGCCTACAGTGCCTACAAGTAGTATTCAACCCCCTGCAGATTTAGCAGGTTTACACATTCGGAATCAACTTGGCATTGTGACATTTGGACTGTAGATCAGCCTGGAAGTGTGAAATGCACTGCAGCAAAAAATAATGTTATTTCTTTGTTTAATTTTTTTTTAAATTGTGAAAAGTTTATTCAGAGGGTCATTTATTATTCAACCCCTCAAACCACCAGAATTCTGTTTGGTTCCCCTAAAGTATTAAGAAGTATTTCAGGCACAAAGAACATTGAGCTTCACATGTTTGGATTAATTATCTCTTTTTCCAGCCTTTTCTGACTATTTAAGACCCTCCCCAAACTTGTGAACAGCACTCATACATGGTCAACATGGGAAAGACAAAGGAGCATTCCAAGGCCATCAGAGACAAGATTGTGGAGGGTCACAAGGCTGGCAAGGGGTACAAAACCCTTTCCAAGGAGTTGGGCCTACCTGTCTCCACTGTTGGGAGCATCATCCGGAAGTGGAAGGCTTATGGAACTACTGTTAGCCTTCCACGGCCTGGACAGCCTTTGAAAGTTTCCTCCCGTGCCGAGGCCAGGCTTGTCCGAAGAGTCAAGGCTAACCCAAGGACAACAAGGAAGGAGCTCCGGGAAGATCTCATGGCAGTGGGGACATTGGTTTCAGTCAATACCATAAGTAACGTACTCCACCGCAATGGTCTCCGTTCCAGATGAGCCCGTAAGGTTCCTTTACTTTCAAAGCGTCATGTCAAGGCTCGTCTACAGTTTGCTCATGATCACTTGGAGGACTCTGAGACAGACTGGTTCAAGGTTCTCTGGTCTGATGAGACCAAGATCGAGATCTTTGGTGCCAACCACACACGTGACGTTTGGAGACTGGATGGCACTGCATACGACCCCAAGAATACCATCCCTACAGTCAAGCATGGTGGTGGCAGCATCATGCTGTGGGGCTGTTTTTCTCAGCCAAGGGGCCTGGCCATCTGGTCCGCATCCATGGGAAGATGGATAGCACGGCCTACCTGGAGATTTTGGCCAAGAACCTCCGCTCCTCCATCAAGGATCTTAAGATGGGTCGTCATTTCATCTTCCAACAAGACAACGACCCAAAGCACAGCCAAGAAAACCAAGGCCTGGTTCAAGAGGCAAAAAATCAAGGTGTTGGAGTGGCCTAGTCAGTCTCCTGACCTTAACCCAATTGAAAACTTGTGGAAGGAGCTCAAGATTAAAGTCCACATGAGACACCCAAAGAACCTAGATAACTTGGAGAAGATCTGCATGGAGGAGTGGGCCAAGATAACTCCAGAGACCTGTGCCGGCCTGATCAGGTCTTACAAAAGACGATTATTAGCTGTAATTGCAAACAAGGGTTATTCCACAAAATATTAAACCTAGGGGTTGAATAATAATTGACCCACACTTGTATGTTTAAAATTTATTAAAATTTAACTGAGCAACATAACTTTTTGGTTTGTAAGATTTATGCATCTGTTAATAAATCCTGCTCTTGTGTGAAGTTTGAAGGCTCTAACTTATTTGCATCTTATCAAACCTGCTAAATCTGCAGGGGGTTGAATACTACTTGTAGGCACTGTATATCAATGCAACATTTTATTCCCTTTTGGTACACTGACTCAAGCAACTGTGTACTTGTTACAACATGTTTCACCATAAATTGCTTTATCAGGGGTCTGATTTCATATCATCTGTCCCATCTTTGGAAAACATGTTATGAGAAGTTCTTTATTTCAGGCTCTTTCCCTACTTATGTGCTACATGAATAAGAGAATAATAGGTTTGATAGATCAATTTTAGAAACTTACTCAATTGCTGTGTAGATTTTTAACTACGGTACAAATTAAAAGTTATGTACACTTCCAGTAGTGTGGCCCTTTTGGAAAATCTTGTAAAATAATTTTGATCTTTTAAAGTAAAGACATGTTCAGTATTTCTAGCGTAAAAAGTATATAATCTGTGCTGCTGGACCAGATTTTAGAACACGATCAGTCTCCTTCCCCCTCTGACAGCTGACACTAAAGTCCGTTCTTACTTCCCCAGTAGATGCTTTCTCAGCTACAGAGGTTGTGCTATGTTCCTGACAAGCAGGACAGAAAGTGATTTCTATGAGCTGCTGTGCAGTGAACAGAAGCTCTCTATGTAGAGACCTGTAGGAAAGGTAAGTATGTGCAGCCACCAATGATAAGGTGGGCCTGCACACTGCTGTATACTATGAGCAGCAGGAGAAGCCAAACTACGTAAACTTGCGTCATAACCCTGCACTGTATCATTTAACCTAACACGTCATTATTTATTATTTGTACAATGAATGACATTTAATGGTCAGCCCCTTTATTAGTTGTCATTTTGTTATATAGAGGGGTCCATACTTACTGCCTGACAAACATTGGCGTTCCTAGTTTGGTTTATGCCTCCAACGTACACCGCGCAGGTCAGGAAGATGTGAAGACCAAGGTTTACCAACATGTGCCAGGTCTTAAGGCTGACGCGGATCAGGCTGAAAAATAAAACACCAGTATGTCTAACACGCGATCCAACAGGATTTATGGTCTGATAGTAGAATGATAATGATATACCAGAATAAAACAAAGGAAACATAATAATGGCAATACACAGAAATGGCATTTGTGTGTGTGTGTGTGTGTGTGTGTGTGTGTGTGTGTGTGTGTGTATCACCAACCAATCATGAAGCATCTTTCATTTCACTAGAGCTTGTTAAAAGAAGCTGAGCTGTGATTGGTTGCTATGAGCAAGTTTTCCCACTTGACAACACCTCAGCAGACACTGACATGGTGGGAGAATTCTAGCATCCCCAGGAACATAAGCTCCCAGCCGTTGTCTGTCCCCAGAAAGGAGCAGAGAGCACATGGCAGAAAATCCCCCCTACGTGGCCATATACCCATCACACATCCACCATCCCAGAGGCACATCTTCTCTCTTAAAGGGATCATTGGTATGGAAGTCAGAGCAAATTCATCCAGCGCTTTGGTACTGACGCCAGGCCACTCTTAAAGGGATCCCCAGTATGGAAGTCAGGGCAATTGCCTTCAAATGCTCTGGTACTGACTCCAGGCTCTCTTAAAGGGATCTCCGGTATGGAAGTTAGGGTAAATCCCTCAGCGCTCTGATTCTCACCCCAGGATTCTATTAAAGGGATCATTGGTATGAAAGTCAGGGCAAATCCACTCAGCGCTCTGGTTCTGACGCCAGGCCACTCTTAAAGGGATCCCCGGTATGGAAGTTAGGACCGTTCCACTCAGCGCTCTGGTTCTGACCCCAGGCTGACGGGATGATGTGGGATATTAGGGGTAGTAGTCCGGTGGCTCTGGCTGACGGGATGAGATGATGTGGGATATTAGAGGTAGTAGTCCGGTGGCTCTGGCTGATGGGACGATGTGGGACATTAGGGGTAGTAGTCAGGTAGCTGACGGGATTGTGTGGGATATTATAGTGAACGTGGCTATGCGGAGTGGGCGGGGCTATACACTCAGCGTTATATGTATATAGATATAATCATTAAAACTTGTTATAACTAACCGTAGTTCGTAACTATGCCCGGGCAGCGCCGGGCACTTCAGCTACTAATCTATAAAAACGGTAGCAAGCAACAGTGCACTTATTCTGCCAGTTATACTGTGTAACCGGGATACATGAACCTTTTACCTGTGATAGTACAAATAACTGATGATCAGCACCAGCACACACAGCAGCAGCACCACTGCAGACGCATATACCACCGGATGGAGGAGAGTCACAGGATGCGTGTAGGTCTCCGCTCCAGTCAGATCCTGGACGGAAAAGAGAACGTTAAGTGGTTAAAGGGGTTGTCCCCTTTCAGAAAAGTTTTTACCATATGCTCAGTTAGTTTAAAAGAACAAAGCAAACTATGCCTTACATACCCTCCCTGGGTCCAATGCAGAGTCTCCATTGCTGCACCTGGTCTCTGTTGTCTGGATACAGATGGGTGAGGTCACATCAACAAAGCTGCAGCCAACAACTGAACTCAACCGCCTGTGTCATCGACATCAGCAGAGTAGCGGAGCTCAGTGATCGGCTGCGTGGATGCCGGTGATCGGCTGTTAATGCGACATCATTCTTACAGCCATATAAGAACCAGGGCTGCAGGGAAGACTCAGTACGGGACCAGGGAAGAGTAAGTAAAATACAGTCTGTTTTTTTGGGGGGGAAGTAACTGAGCATATGGTAAAAAAACAAAAACACATTCTTAGAGGATATCCCCTTTAAAGGGGTTGCTTAGAATTAGCTCAAAGAGTCTCTTACCTTAGAGAGCACCTCTATAGTGAAACACTAGAAGTTTTGCCCCGTGTAGAAGCCTCCCCTGAGTGATGAAATTAAGGCAGTAACCGTGCTCAGCAGGGCATAGTGAATGTATTCGGGAGATCCGATAAGACTGGGGTTAGCAGCGTATGGTCATAGAAAGCCTATCAGCCGCACCCTGCTCTGCTCGGTGTCCAGGCACCGGTAAGGTCAAACAGCAGAGCACGGACGCCTCTAAGTTGCAGCAACCGGTAGGTCTTGCCATTTAGTGCTGGTGCGCTTTACAGCACAATTATTAATAAGCTGCAATAACAGATTTCCAAAATGTTTCTGGAAATACAGCATTTCCATTTTCCTATTCCTTGAAACCCCTTTGAATAATACGACAGCACTATGTACACTGTACTGCAGATAATACGACAGCACTATGTACACTGTACTGCAGATAATACGACAGCACTATGTACACTGTACTGCAGATAATACGACAGCACTATGTACACTGTACTGCAGATAATACGACAGCACTATGTACACTGTACTGCAGATAATACGACAGCACTATGTACACTGTACTGCAGATAATACGACAGCACTATGTACACTGTACTGCAGATAATACGACAGCACTATGTACACTGTACTGCAGATAATACGACAGCACTATGTACACTGTACTGCAGATAATACGACAGCACTATGTACACTGTACTGCAGATAATACGACAGCACTATGTACACTGTACTGCAGATAATACGACAGCACTATGTACACTGTACTGCAGATAATACGACAGCACTATGTACACTGTACTGCAGATAATACGACAGCACTATGTACACTGTACTGCAGATAATACGACAGCACTATGTACACTGTACTGCAGATAATACGACAGCGCTATGTACACTGTACTGCAGACAATACGACAGCACTATGTACACTGTACTGCAGATAATACGACAGCGCTATGTACACTGTACTGCAGATAATACGACAGCACTATGTACACTGTACTGCAGACAATACGACAGCACTATGTACACTGTACTGCAGATAATACGACAGCACTATGTACACTGTACTGCAGATAATACGACAGCGCTATGTACACTGTACTGCAGATAATACGACAGCACTATGTACACTGTACTGCAGATAATACGACAGCGCTATGTACACTGTACTGCAAATACGACAGCTCTATGTACACTGTACTGCAAATAATACGACAGCCCTATGTACACTGTACTGCAAATAATACGACAGCACTATGTACACTGTACTGCAAATAATACGACAGCACTACATACACTGTACAGCAGATAATACGACAGCACTATGTACACTGTACTGCAGATAATACGACAGCAATGTACTGTAGATAATACGACAGCACTATGTACACTGTACTGCAGATAATACGACAGCACTATGTACACTGTACTGCAGATAATACGACAGCACTATGTACACTGTACTGCAGATAATACGACAGCACTATGTACACTGTACTGCAGATAATACGACAGCGCTATGTACACTGTACTGCAGATAATACGACAGCGCTATGTACACTGTACTGCAAATAATACGACAGCAATGTACTGTAGATAATACGACAGTACTATGTACACTGTACTGCAGATAATACGACAGCACTATGTACACTGTACTGCAGATAATACGACAGCACTATGTACACTGTACTGCAGATAATACGACAGCACTATGTACACTGTACTGCAGATAATACGACAGCACTATGTACACTGTACTGCAGACAATACGACAGCACTATGTACACTGTACTGCAGATAATACGACAGCACTATGTACACTGTACTGCAAATAATACGACAGCCCTATGTACACTGTACTGCAAATAATACGACAGCACTACATACACTGTACTGCAGATAATACGACAGCACTATGTACACTGTACTGCAAATAATACGACAGCCCTATGTACACTGTACTGCAAATAATACGACAGCACTACATACACTGTACTGCAGATAATACGACAGCAATGTACTGTAGATAATACGACAGCACTATGTACACTGTACTGCAGATAATACGACAGCCCTATGTACACTGTACTGCAAATAATACGACAGCACTACGTACACTGTACTGCAAATAATACGACAGCACTACATACACTGTACAGCAGATAATACGACAGCACTATGTACACTGTACTGCAGATAATAAGACAGCAATGTACTGTAGATAATACGACAGCACTATGTACACTGTACTGCAGATAATACGACAGCACTATGTACACTGTACTGCAGATAATACGACAGCACTATGTACACTGTACTGCAGATAATACGACAGCGCTATGTACACTGTACTGCAGATAATACGACAGTGCTATGTACACTGTACTGCAGATAATACGACAGCGCTATGTACACTGTACTGCAGATAATACGACAGTGCTATGTATACTGTACTGCATATAATACGACAGCCATATGTACACTGTACTGCAGATAATACGACAGCACTATGTACACAGTACTGCAGATAATACGACAGCACTATACACTGTACTGCAGATAATACGACAGCACTATGTACACTGTACTGCAGATAATACGACAGCACTATGTACACTGTACTGCAGATAATACGACAGCACTATGTACACTGTACTGCAGATAATACGACAGCACTATGTACACTGTACTGCAGATAATACGACAGCACTATGTACACTGTACTGCAGATAATACGACAGTGCTATGTACACTGTACTGCAGATAATACGACAGCGCTATGTACACTGTACTGCAGATAATACGACAGTGCTATGTATACTGTACTGCATATAATACGACAGCACTATGTACACAGTACTGCAGATAATACGACAGCACTATGGACACTGTACTGCAGATAATACGACAGCACTATGTACACTGTACTGCAGATAATACGACAGCACTATGTACACTGTACTGCAAATAATACGACAGCACTATGTACACTGTACTGCAGATAATACGACAGCACTATGTACACTGTACTGCAGATAATACGACAGCACTATGTACACTGTACTGCAGATAATACGACAGCACTATGTACACTGTACTGCAGATAATACGACAGCGCTATGTACACTGTACTGCAGATAATATGACAGCACTATGTACACTGTACTGCAAATAATACGACAGCCCTATGTACACTGTACTGCAAATAATACGACAGCACTACATACACTGTACTGCAGATAATACGACAGCAATGTACTGTAGATAATACGACAGCACTATGTACACTGTACTGCAGATAATACGACAGCACTATGTACACTGTACTGCAGATAATACGACAGCACTATGTACACTGTACTGCAGATAATACGACAGCACTATGTACACTGTACTGCAGATAATATGACAGCCATATGTACACTGTACTGCAGATAATACGACAGCACTATGTACACTGTACTGCAGATAATACGACAGCACTATGTACACTGTACTGCAGATAATACGACAGCGCTATGTACACTGTACTGCAGATAATACGACAGCGCTATGTACACTGTACTGCAGATAATACGACAGTGCTATGTACACTGTACTGCAGATAATACGACAGCGCTATGTACACTGTACTGCAGATAATACGACAGTGCTATGTATACTGTACTGCATATAATACGACAGCCATATGTACACTGTACTGCAGATAATACGACAGCACTATGTACACAGTACTGCAGATAATACGACAGCACTATGGACACTGTACTGCAGATAATACAGCACTATACACTGTACTGCAGATAATACGACAGCACTATGTACACTGTACTGCAGATAATACGACAGCACTATGTACACTGTACTGCAGATAATACGACAGTGCTATGTACACTGTACTGCAGATAATACGACAGCGCTATGTACACTGTACTGCAGATAATACGACAGCACTATGTACACTGTACTGCAGATAATACGACAGCACTATGTACACTGTACTGCAGATAATATGACAGCCATATGTACACTGTACTGCAGATAATACGACAGCACTATGTACACTGTACTGCAGATAATACGACAGCACTATGTACACTGTACTGCAGATAATACGACAGCGCTATGTACACTGTACTGCAGATAATACGACAGCACTATGTACACTGTACTGCAGATAATACGACAGCGCTATGTACACTGTACTGCAGATAATACGACAGCTCTATGTACACTGTACTGCAAATAATACGACAGCCCTATGTACACTGTACTGCAAATAATACGACAGCACTATGTACACTGTACTGCAAATAATACGACAGCACTATGTACACTGTACTGCAAATAATACGACAGCACTACATACACTGTACAGCAGATAATACGACAGCACTATGTACACTGTACTGCAGATAATACGACAGCACTATGTACACTGTACTGCAGATAATACGACAGCACTATGTACACTGTACTGCAGATAATACGACAGTGCTATGTACACTGTACTGCAGATAATACGACAGCACTATGTACTCTGTACTGCAGATAATATGACAGCCATATGTACACTGTACTGCAGATAATACGACAGCACTATGTACACTGTACTGCAGATAATACGACAGCACTATGTACACTGTACTGCAGATAATACGACAGCACTATGTACACTGTACTGCAGATAATACGACAGCACTATGTACACTGTACTGCAGATAATACGACAGTGCTATGTACACTGTACTGCAGATAATACGACAGTGCTATGTACACTGTACTGCAGATAATACGACAGCGCTATGTACACTGTACTGCAGATAATACGACAGCACTATGTACACTGTACTGCAAATAATACGACAGCACTATGTACACAGTACTGCAGATAATACGACAGCACTATGGACACTGTACTGCAGATAATACAGCACTATACACTGTACTGCAGATAATACGACAGCACTATGTACACTGTACTGCAAATAATACGACAGCACTATGTACACTGTACTGCAGATAATACGACAGCACTATGTACACTGTACTGCAGATAATACGACAGCACTATGTACACTGTACTGCAGATAATACGACAGTGCTATGTACACTGTACTGCAGATAATACGACAGCGCTATGTACACTGTACTGCAGATAATATGACAGCACTATGTACACTGTACTGCAAATAATACGACAGCCCTATGTACACTGTACTGCAAATAATACGACAGCACTACATACACTGTACTGCAGATAATACGACAGCAATGTACTGTAGATAATACGACAGCACTATGTACACTGTACTGCAGATAATACGACAGCACTACATACACTGTACTGCAGATAATACGACAGCAATGTACTGCAGATAATACGACAGCACTATGTACACTGTACTGCAGATAATACGACAGCACTATGAACACTGTACTGCAGATAATACGACAGCACTATGTACACTGTACTGCAGATAATACGACAGCACTATGTACACTGTACTGCAGATAATACGACAGCACTATGTACACTGTACTGCAGATAATACGACAGCACTATGTATACTGTACTGCATATAATACGACAGCCATATGTACACTGTACTGCAGATAATACGACAGCACTATGTACACAGTACTGCAGATAATACGACAGCACTATGGACACTGTACTGCAGATAATACAGCACTATACTCTGTACTGCAGATAATACGACAGCACTATGTACACTGTACTGCAAATACGACAGCACTATGTACACTGTACTGCAGATAATACGACAGCACTATGTACACTGTACTGCAGATAATACGACAGCAATGTACTGTAGATAATACGACAGCACTATGTACACTGTACTGCAGATAATACGACAGCACTATGTACACTGTACTGCAGATAATACGACAGCACTATGTACACTGTACTGCAGATAATACGACAGTGCTATGTACACAGTACTGCAGATAATACGACAGCGCTATGTACACTGTACTGCAGATAATACGACAGCACTATGTACACTGTACTGCAAATAATACGACAGCCCTATGTACACTGTACTGCAAATAATACGACAGCACTATGTACACTGTACTGCAAATAATACGACAGCACTACAAACACTGTACAGCAGATAATACGACAGCACTAAGTACACTGTACTGCAGATAATACAACAGCACTATGTACACTGTACTGCAGACAATACGACAGCACTACGTACACTGTATTGCAAATACTACGACAGCACTACGTACACTGTACTGCAGATAATACGAGAGCACTATGTACACTGTACTGCAGATAATACGACAGCACTATGTACACTGTACTGCAGATAATACGACAGCACTATGTACACTGTACTGCAGATAATACGACAGCACTATGTACACTGTACTGCAGATAATACGACAGCACTATGTACACTGTACTGCAGATAATACGACAGCACTATGTACACTGTACTGCAGATAATACGACAGCACTATGTACACTGTACTGCAGATAATACGACAGTACTATGTACACTGTACTGCAGATAATACGACAGTACTATGTACACTGTACTGCAGATAATACAACAGCACTACGTACACTGCACATTTATGGCTTTCCGTTCCTCAGTACATCAGTCCTAGCTGCTCCCAAGACAAAGGTTAGTAATGAAGCAGAAATACTGGAACACTATAGGCCTCCACACACATAGGTTCGGCATTTGCCTGTGTCATATTGTTTTATACAAATCTGCTAAGGCTATGTTCACACACAGCATTATTTTCTACAACCAGAACCTGCTCTCTTGGCAGTTAACAAGCTGCATTCAAACTGCTTGTTTAGTGTTTTTTTTTTTTAAGTGCAGAATACATGCGTGCTTTGTCTACAGTATTTGCAATTAAGTTAGTTTATTCATCAAAAATGCTGCAAAAATGTTTTTGCATATTCTTTGCAGCATATTCTTTGCAGCATTTTTTCACTTTCTCATTGCATGCTGCAGATTTGAAAAACGCTGCAGTTCTCAAATACAGGTAAAAAAAAAAAAAAAAAAAGACAAGTGTATGCATGAAATTTATGACATCACAGTTTTTGCGGGTACTGTAAAAAACAGCTTCTTTTCTGCAGATAAAAAAACCACACTGCAAAAAAAAAAAAATGCTACAAAAACACTGCGTGTGAACATAGCTTAACAGTCACCAGGGATTGGGTATGGATATAGCATGTGACGCAGCGTGCTTGGCTGATAACCCTACCATTAGTACGGCGTAGTTGCTGAGCGTGTGGCACTGTATTGTGGTTATATTCTCATCGGAGGCCAGGATACTGCAGCCTTCTGACTTCCATCCGCCTTGTCCGTTAAGAAGATCAAAATCCCACTGGGCTGCCACAGGGTCCTTCCCATGAGCAATGCGACGGAGGGTGATCTTAATGGGGACACTGGGAGGGTTCTTGCTTGGGCCATCTGAAGAGAAATAAAACAAAAAAAATAAAAAATAAAAACAAACAATCTATTTAGTGCTCAGATTAACTATGGGCCATTTACAATCCCATGGACCTTTAGATTGTGTCACGGAAAGTGATGTACGACACGTTTCACTATAGATTGCTTCATCAGGGGACTTAGTTTTGCAGCTCAGTGAAACCAAAACTATTTTTTTCCAGCATCACTTGTGACACACCATCCATTGTGCATAATTTTTTTTACCCTCTGATTGGAACACTTATCCTGCGCAATTAATACTAATCTGCTGTCATCAGGTTACGTATTTTAGTCACTCTTTACACTGACATGACAGCTTGGGCTTGGGGTCCGATAACACAGAATGAGCGGCAGCGTTGATCGACCGCTGGCTGGTAAACATTCATTGGTGGGCGGCTGTAACAACCGGTTTACTCAAACAGATCAAAGTGATTGATGAGCTCTGAGTGATCTCTAATACACTGCTTAAGAGTTTAAGGGCTGCCAATTTTCTCGGCAGCACAGGTCCTGTTCAAACAGAACGATGTGCTGCCGAGAACAATGATCTTTTGCAAAAACCAAAAGATAATTTCACCTGATGAACAAGAGCTTTACTTGTGATCAGCAGACTATTCACACTGATAAATTATCGTGAGCGAGTGGTTTTTTTTTTTTAGAATACTTGTTCACAATAATCTTTCAATATAAATGTGGCTTTAGTCCACAAATAAGAGAGGAGGTGACATGAAATGTGACAACCTAACACCAAACCAAAATTTGGGCGCAACTTACTGGTATAAACTTAAACGTTATCCACTACCCTAACCCATTTAATTTTGTATCTATTATTATGTGCCAGTAAATGCATCCATACTCTTAGTATAGTAATACATATCTTTATCATGCAGATGCCATCACTTGGGGTCTGTCAGCTGCAGCTCTCATGTTTACATCGATCACTTTCTGACCCCAGGGTTACTGTGTTCTAAGACTACAAGTTCCATCATGCATTGCAGTGGCTTGTGAGCCAGCGCTTATCACGCCCTCTCCACTGCTCCCTCCCCGACGCCTCCTTTTATTCTGATCACATACACCCCACTGTGTTTGATAGGCTGGGACCACACATGCGGGAAACTTGGACGAGTCTCGATATATATATATATATATATATATATATATATATATATATATATATATATATATATATATATATATATATATATATATATATATTACACACAGTCATGGCCAAAAGTATTGACGCCCCTGCAATTCTGTCAGATAATACTCAGTTTCTTCCTGAAAATGATTGCAAACACAAATTCTTTGGTATTATTATCTTCATTTAATTTGTCTTAAATGAAAAAACACAAAAGAGAATGAAGCAAAAAGCAAAATATTGATCATTTCACACAAAACTCCAAAAATGGGCCGGACAAAAGTATTGGCACCCTCAGCCTAATACTTGGTTGCACAACCTTTAGCCAAAATAACTGCGACCAACCGCTTCCGGTAACCATCAATGAGTTTCTTACAATGCTCTGCTGGAATTTTAGATCATTCTTCTTTGGCAAACTACTCCAGGTCCCTGATATTTGAAGGGTGCCTTCTCCAAACTGCCATTTTTAGATCTCTCCACAGGTGTTCTATGGGATTCAGGTCTGGACTCACTGCTGGCCACCTTAGAAGTCTCCAGTGCTTTCTCTCAAACCATTTTCTAGTGCTTTTTGAAGTGTGTTTTGTGTTATTGTCCTGCTGGAAGACCCATGACCTCTGAGGTAGACCCAGCTTTCTCACACTGGGCCCTAAATTATGCTGCAAAATTTGTTGGTAGTCTTCTGACTTCATAATGCCATGCACACGGTCAAGCAGTCCAGTGCCAGAGGCAGCAAAGCAACCCCAAAACATCAGGGAACCTCCGCCATGTTTGACTGTAGGGACCGTGTACTTTTCTTTGAATGCCTATTTTTTCTCCTGTAAACTCTATGTTGATGCTTTTGCCCTAAAAGCTCTACTTTTGTCTCATCTGACCAGAGAACATTCTTCCAAAATGTTTTAGGCTTTTTCAGGTAAGTTTTGGCAAACTCCAGCCTGGCTTTTTTATGTCTCGGGGTAAGAAGTGGAGTCTTCCTGGGTCTCCTACCATACAGTCCCTTTTCATTCAGATGCCGACGGATAGTACGAATTGAGACCGCTGTACCCTCGGACTGCAGGGCAGCTTGAACTTGTTTGGATGTTAGTGGAGGTTCTTTATCCAACATCCGCACAATCTTGCGTTGAAATCTCTTGTCAATTTTTCTTTTCTGGCCACATCTAGGGAGGTTAGCCACAGTGCCATGGGCTTTAAAATTCTTGATGACACTGCGCACGGTAGACACAGGAACATTCAGATCTTTGGAGATGGACTTGTAGCCTTGAGATTGCTCATGCTTCCTCACAATTTGGTTTCTCAAGTCCTCAGACAGTTCTTTGGTCTTCTTTCTTTTCTCCGTGCTCAATGTGGTACACACAAGGACACAGGACAGAGGTTGAGTCAACTTTAATCCATGTCAACTGGTTGCAAGTGTGATTTAGTTATTGCCAACACCTGTTAGGTGCCACAGGTAAGTTATAGGTGCTGTTAATTACACAAATTAGAGAAGCATCACATGATTTTTCGAACAGTGCCAATACTTTTGTCCACCCTCTTTGTTATGTTTGGCGTGGAATTATATCCAATTTGGCTTTAGGACAAATCTTTTTGTGTTTTTTCATTTAAGACAAATTAAATGAAGATAATAATACCAAAGAATTTGTGTTTGTAATCATTTTCAGGAAGAAACTGAGTATTATCTGACAGAATTGCAGGGGTGTCAATACTTTTGGCCATGATTGTATATATATATATATATATATATATATATATATATATATATATATATATATCCACTCCCGTTTGCTTCCAAACTCCTTGAACAGCATGTCCATGCTCAACATTCCTCCCATCTAACTCCCTCCTTGACATCCCGCAATCTGGCTTCCACCCCCACCACTCCACTGAAACTGCACTGACCAAAATTACTAATGACTTAAGGGCCTGTCACACTAAGCGATATCGCTAGCAATATCGCTGTAACGTCACTGGTTTTTGTGACGTTATAGCGATATTACTAGCGATATCACTATGTCTGATACTTACCTCCGACCGCTCCCCCGCTGGTTATCGCTGATCGCGCGAGAACGTCCTGGACCGTTTCTAGTCGTCAGCTGCCTGCTGGGCTTCCTGCTGTGGAGACGAGCGACGCGGGCGCGAGGACGTCAGGATCGCCTCGTCTGACAGGTAAGTAGTGACCCCCGGCCCCTGCGATGTCGCTGGTGAGATCTGCCTGTGTGGCAGCTCACTAGCGACCACTTAGCGATGCACCAGCGATCCTGACCGCGTCATATCGCTGGTCGGGATCGCTGGTGCATCGCTAAGTGTGACAGTACCTTTACTCACAGCCAAAGCTAACAGACAATTCTCCATCCTCCTCCTTCTTGACCTGTCCTCTGCCTTTGACACAGTTGACCACTGCCTACTACTACAGATTCTTTCTTCCCTTGGCATCAAAGACCTTGCCCTATCCTGGATTTCCTCATACCTTTCTGACTGCACATTCAGCATCTCCCACTCCCACACTACCTCCTCATCCCGCCCCCTCTCTGTTGGAGTCCCCCAAGGCTCTGTCCTGGGGCCCCTACTTTTTTCCATCTATACTCTTGGCCTAGGACAACTCAAAGTCCCATGGCTTCCAGTACCACCTGTATGCAGATGACACTCAGATCTACCTCTCTGCTGTCCAGAATCCCGGAGTGTCTATCAGCCATATCCTCCTTTTTCACCTCTCGCTTCCTAAACTCAACGTAGACAAAACTGAACTCATTATCTATCCTCCATCTCATGTATCTTCCCTACCCGATCTATCTATTATGGTAAATGGCATCATGCTCTCTCCTGCACCTGAAATCCGCTGCCTTGGAGTAACTCTCGACTCTGCCCTGTCCTTCAAACCGCACGTCCAATCTCTTGCCACTTCCTGTCGCCTCCAACTCAAAAATATTTCCAGAATCTGTCCCTTCCTCAGTCCTCAATCTACTAAAACTCTTGTACATGCCATCAGTATCTCCTGCCTTGACTACTGCAACACCCTCCTCTGTGGCCTCCCTGCTAACTCTCTTGCACCACTCCAGTCTGTCCTCAATTCTGCTGCCCGACTAATCCACCTCTCTCCTCGCTACTCTCCTGTCTCTCCCCTCTGCAAATCCCTCATTGGCTCCCAATTCCCCAACGAATCCAGTTCAAACTACTAACACTGACCTACAAAGCCATCCACAACCTATCCCCTCCCTATATCTCTGAACTAATCTCCCAATATCTTCCCTCACGTACTCTTCGATCCTCCCAAGACCTCCTGCTCTCCTCCACACTTATTCGTTCCTCACACAACCGCCTCGAAGATTTCTCCCGAATATCCCCTATTCTCTGGAATGCCATGCCTCAACACGTCCGATTATCCACCACCCTCGGATCCTTCAAACGGAACCTGAAAACCCTTCTTTTCAGGAAAGCTTACAGACTGCAATAACCATTCTGCTGCCTCACCACCGCCCGAGCCGCCGCCTCAAAACCACCAGAGCTGCTGCACCCCTGACCTTCTGTCTTTTCCCAACTATCCCATAGAATGTAAGTCTGCAAGGACAGGGTCCTCTCCCCTCTGTACCAGTTTGTCACTGTAAATTTGTTGTGGAAACTTGTTTACTGTTAACGGCTTTGTATGTAACCCCCTTCTCATGTACAGCATCATGGAATTAATGGCGCTATATAAATAATAATATTAAAAAAAAAAAAAAAAAATTATATATATATATATATATATATATATATATATATATATATATATATATATATATATATATATATATATATATACACACACACACACTAGCTAAAGAGCCCGGCGCTGCCCGGGCATAGTAACTAACTGTGGTTAGTTATAACAAATTATAATTATCCTCCATCCCACAGTCCCGTGCCCATATACCCATCATACATATCCACAATCCCATAGGCCCGTGCCCATATACCCATCATACATAACCTCCATCCCAGTTGAGTGACCATATACCCATCACACATCCTCCATCCCATAGTCCCAAGCCCATATACCCATCATACATATTCTCCATCCCATAGTCCCATGCCCATCATACATATTCGCCATCCCATAGTCGAGTGCCCATATACCCATCACAAATCCTCCATGCCATAGTCCCGTGCCCATATATCCGTCATACATATCCTCCATCCCATAGTCCAGTGCCCATATACCCATCACACATCCTCCATCCCATAGTCAACCATTATGCCATCATAATGAGCGGCGGAGCTTGCAACCTATGACATCAGCGTCGCCATGGCAACCATTATGACATCATAATGAGGGGCGGGGCTTGATACACACTTTTTCCCCATTATGTAGATAGGGGCAAAATGGTTTGGTGAATTGGAACATGCGGGGTTAAAATTTCGCCTCACAACATAGCTTAGGACACTCTCGGGGTCCAGACGTGTGACTGTGCCAAATTTTGTGGCTGCAGCTGCGACGGTGCAGATGCCAATCCCGGACACACACACACACACACACACACACACACACACACACACACTTGAGCTTTATATATTAGATATACATACATACATACATACATACATACACACACACACACACACACACACACAAGCAGTGTGTCAACTTCCTTTCATTGTATCATTCCGTGCTGGAAGCGGGAAGTATCAGACAAAGTAGTGGAGAACCCCTTTAATTTAGACCGTTTGAACATATCCTAATTTTATAATCCTGTGAATGGGACAGAGTCTGTGTACAAAATATAGGATATCCGGAACAAATAATGAGAACCTGAGGAGGCAGTACTGTCTACTGCAAGTGACCAGCGGGAACCCGGAGAACCCCCCCATATTACTTGGCTTGCTGGCATTAGGTTAAGACCTGGCACAAGAGATTTCACTTTTTACCACAAACCTAGTTTGGCAAGAATGACGGGCGTCACCACGGAGCGCCTCTTCCCATCATCTGCGAGGTGTGTGACATTCCCTGTGGCCGGAAAAAGCTTCCCATTTCTGAATGCGATCAGCTGCAGCTTGTACACAAACTCATCCGCCGCTCGTTTCTCACGCTTATCTCTCTCTTTAGGTACAAACAATGCAGCCGGCAGCTGGACTGAAGCTTCCACAACCGTGTTCTGGGGAAAAGACACAAAACCACTTGTGAACCTTAGCAGTATATATCTGCGGAAATGTAAATACAAGTGGATGCGAACGAGATCCTGCATGAGGAAAAGATGCAATCAAATATCTAGACCATTCCTCATTTTCTAATATAAACGAGTAGTCTGGCTTAGAGCACAGGTCTGCGGTCTATGGGACTGCAGCCTTGTGAATCCTTACATTGCACACTGTAAAGATTCTCCAGAGACAGGAGCGACGTGCACATGACTATATGTATGTGATTTGTATACATGTGGTCACATGCCGACTAAACGTGCACACACCTAGTTGGAATGTGGCCGGATTTATGCAAATCACATACTTGCGGCTACATGACTTTCCACTCCTGATAGCACACAGTGTGTGGGATGCGAGGAATGACAGATCTGCAGTCATAGAATAGTAACCTAAAGTTGGACAGTCCCTTTAATTCTCAGGAACAGGAATTTTTCACATTTTCCACTATTTTGGGAGGTTATCAGGCATGTATAAATAATGGTTAGAAAGGTTTTGTTTTTCTTTTGGGGGGGAGAAGGTGTCTAGCAGTAATTTTTTTGCATGGTCTTTAGCAAACTGACTATTTCTATTAAAATCTGAAGAATTTTTTGTACCTTATTTGGTAACCGTTTTGGGACATAATATGCAAATGTGTAAGCATTCAAAGGGGTTCGCCTTTGAAAACATGTTACCACCTAGGTATGGTACAGAAGAGAAATTATAGGTTGTTGGGGGCAGATCCCAAGTACAAACAAGCACAAACTGGCAGAATTGCGGATTTTTATCCTATTCCAAAAATGGAGCATCACATCAGATATCCGACTGAAGCGCCATTCATTCTTTTATAGACTGCTGAAAAAAAAAAAAGCAGAGTACCGCAGTCTGCAGGGAATAAATGGAGAGACGGTCAATCCTGTGCGCTGCCGCTCCATTCTAAACCGGGATATAAGTGTCCCGTACAGCCGATCAGTGCGGATCCCAGGAGTCGGACACCCACTAATCAATAAGTTATCAACTTTACTATGGATAGTTCATAAAGAGTTCTCGGGTGAAAATAAGTTATGAACTGTCCATTGTATATTTATGGCTGGCAGTTGTGCCACTTTACATTTCGGCTACACCCAAGAGAAAAGACACAAGTGTTTTTTAATGAGAGCTATGTATACAACCCGTGGCAAAAACTTATGGAATCATCAGCCTTGGAGGATGTTCATTCAGTTGTTTAATTTTGTAGGAAAAAAGCAGATCACAGACATGGCACAAAACTAAAGTAATTTCAAATGGCAACTTTCTGGCTCTAAGAAACACTAAAAGAAATCAAGAACAAAAAATGTGGTAGTCAGTAATGGTTAGTTTTTTAGACCATGCAGAGGGGAAAAATTATGGAATCACTCAATTCTGAGGAAAAAATTATGGAATCATGAAAAACAAACCAACAAAAAAACACTCCAACACATCACTAGTATTTTGTTGCACCACCTCTGGCTTTTCTAACAGCTTGCAGTCTCTGAGGCATGGACTTAATGAGTGTCAGTACTCTTCATCAATCTGGCTCCAACTTTCTCTGATTGCTGTTGCCAGATCAGCTTTGCAGGTTGGAGCCTTGTCATGGACCATTTTCTTACATCCTTTCAATTGATGGGATAAGAAAAGTGTCCAAAATATCAACATAACTGGCCATGTCCCCAGTGCCTTTACCTGACATGCAGCCCCATATCATCAATGACTGTGGAAATTTGCATGTTCTCTTCAGGCAGTCATCTTTATAAATCTCATTGGAACGGCACCAAACAATAGTCCCAGCATCATCACCTTGCCCAATGCAGATTAGCGATTCATCACTGAATATGACTTTCATCCAGTCATCTACGGTCCACGATTGCTTTTCCTTGACCCATTGTAACTTTGTTTTTTTCTGTTTACTGGAGGTGTTAATGATGGCTTTCGCTTAGCTTTTCTATGTAAATACTTCGGTCCCAAAAAAATGAGAAAGGTATTCAAGGAGTGATATCTTTATTGGCTAACCAGAGAAATTATATTTGCAAGCTTTCAGGGCTCAGAAGGCCCCTTCATCAGGCTAATTACAAGTGAATTACTGAGAAGAGACGGCAACATTTAACTGATTGGCATTTCCTGTTGGAAATACATGGTCCTTAAACAGCACTGCCAGCTTTACAGCAGTGTATCAAGTGTCGACTGTAAGAAAGTAAAGTTAGAATATGAATGTTGTGTATAGCCACATTCGGCACCTCAGTAGCCACTTTGGCCATTTGGTAGCCACTTTGGCACATTCGGCACCTCAGTAGCCACTTTGGCCACTTGGTAGCCACTTTGGCACATTCGGCACCTCGGTAGTCACTTTGGCTACTTGGTAGCCACTGTGGCACATTCGGCACCACTGTAGCCACTTTGGCTACTTGGTAGCCACTTTGGCACATTCGACACCTCTGTAGCCACTTTCGCCACTTGGTAGTCACTTTGGCACCTCTGTAGCCACTTTAGCCACTTGGTAGTCACTTTGGCACATTCGGCCCCTCGGTAGCCACTTGGTAGTCACTTTGGCACATTCAGCCCCTTGGTAGCCACTTTAGCCACTTGGTAGTCACTTTGGCACATTCGGCCCCTCGGTAGCCACTTTGGCCACTTGGTAGCCACTTTAGCCATATTGACACATGCTGCCACTTTGCCTCGGGGGCCACTTTGGCGCTCCGGGCCCACCACGGGCCACTTTGGCACACTGGGCTTCTAAAGCCACTTTGGCGTCCGACTGCAGTCGTGGCGAGCCTTGGCACTCCAGCTGTTGGAGAACTACAACTCCCAGCATGCCTCAACTGCTGCAGGTTGCAAGGGCATGCTGGGAGTTGTAGTTTTATAACAGCTGGAGTGCCAAGGTTAGCCATCACTGGGTGGGGCTTTTCAGAAGCCATTGGCGCGCTGCGGCTTTAAGACCTTGAATCAGCAATCTGTCAGCTTCTATTAGCTAATACGGGTCATGTGTGGAAGCTGTATTTGCATACTGCCATCTTTGTAAGGTCACTGCACCTGCGCTGTGGCTTCAATCCATGTCAGTTGGGGGTCATGGAAAGGTCGCCTTTAATTCCTATGGAAAAATTTTTGCTTAAAATGCGATTTTTTTTAAAAAAACTACAAATCGGATCGACTCCAAAAATACATAGCACACCTATCCACACCGAGGGCTTCGAAACACCGCCTGAATGGGGTCTCTGTGCCGAGCGGTTCGGGCCGCATTAATTGCAGAAAATGTGGAGAAGAAGTAGAATAACTAGATGTGTATTTCCTGAAGGAAGTACAGATAGTGTTTTGAAATGGTGCCCGGGCTGCCCCTTTAAGAGACTTGCCTGCTGCCCCTGCAAGACTTTCAACTCAGGATCCGTTTTAACTGTGGGTGCCTCTCAGGGGCCACTTTGGCCTGTGGGGCCCCAGGATCCGATTTGGTGGCCTGGGCTCCTCAGGGCTTGAATTGGTGGACGGGATCCCTCATGGTCTGATTTTGTGGCCGGGGCCCCTCAGGGTCCGATCTTGTGTGTGGGGCACCTTAGAGTCTGATTTTGTGGGCGGGGCCACTCTGGGTCCGATTTGGTGGGCGGGGCCACTCTGGGTCCGATTTGGTGGGCGGGGCCACTCTGGGTCCGATTTGGAGGCCGGGGTCAATCAGCCTCCGATTTGGAGCCTGGGGTCACTCAGCTTTCGATTTGGCGCGCCGGCCCTTTAAGACTCACTTTGGCACGTCGGCCCTTTAAGAGCCAGTTTGGCGCACTGGGCTTCTAAATCCACTTTGGCGCACATTCTCTCTCAGGGGCATGTATCATGTGATGAAGCTAGATTTGCATTTGTGCTTTGGGTTTCGCTTTAAGAGCTGATATTATCTGGCAGAAACTCTGTCCTGGTGGGGTCATGTAAAGTTCGTAGGCGTTGGCATAGTAATGAGCTTAACTGCCGCAACTGGACCTCAAATTTGAATCGCCTCACGACTGCCCCATGTTTTCCCTATGGCAAAATTTTACCATTGAAATGCATTGAGACAATGCATTCCAATGACGGGAACATTTTTTTTCAAACGCAAATTGCGCAAAAACTACAAATTCGATCGACACGAAAAATACTTCGCACACCACTCCTGGACGCTGGCTTCGAAACGACGCCTCAACGGAGTCTGTGCGTGTAGCAGTTCGTGCCGCATTAATTGCGGAAATCAACTGAATAATAAGAACTAGATGTGTATTTCCTGAAGGAAGTACAGATAGTGCTTTGAAATGGTGCCTGGGCTGCCCGTTTAAGAGAGACTTGCCTGCTGCCCCTGCAAGACTTTTAACTCAGGATCCGTTTTAACTGTGGGTGCCTCTCAGGGGCCACCTTGGCTGGCGGGGCCCCTCTGGGGCTGATTTGGTGGGTGGGGCCACTCTGGGGCCGATTTGGTGGGCGGGGCCACTCTGGGGCCGATTTGGAGGCCAGGGTGGCTCAGCCTCCGATTTGTAGGCCAGGGTCGATCAGCCTCCGATTTGGAGGCCGGGGTGGCTCAGCCTCCGATTTGGAGCCTGGGGTCACTCAGCTTTCGATTTGGCGCGCCGGCCCTTTAAGACTCATTTCGGTGCACCGGCCCTTTAAGAATCACTTTGGCCCTTTAAGAGCCAGTTTGGCTCACTGGGCTTCTAAATCCACTTTGGCGCACATTCTCTCTCAGGGGCATGCGTCATGTGATGAAGCTAGATTTGCATTTGTGCTGTAGGTTTCTCCTTAAGAGCTAATATTATCTGCCAGAAAACACTGTCCCGGAGAGGTCATGTATAGTTCGTAGGTGATGGCATAGTAACTGGGTGTGCCTGCGCATATCAATGAGCTTAACTGTCATTTCAATCGCCTCAGGGCATGTTTTCCCTATGGCAACATTTTCCCATTGAAATGCATTGAGGAAACTGTTTTTTCAAGCGCAAATTGCATAAAAACTACAAATCCGATCGACCCGAAAATTACTTAGGCCTGTTTCACACATCCGTTTGTGTGCATCAGTCAAAATCCGCCATTTTGCAAAAAAAAAACGGATCCGCCATTTTTCTTGGCGAGCCGTTTTTTCCCCCATTGAGTTGCATTACCGGCAGATCTTGACGAATGGCCATCCGTTGGATCCGTTTTTTGCGAATACGCCAAAATTTTGAAGTCTGCTGACACGCCCGAACGGACCATGCAACGTTTTTTCGGGCGGCCGAATCCACATTTCTCACTGCGCATGACCGAAAGACTTCACTCAGCCGCAAATTTAACCGTAAACTCTGTTCTGGCGGCTGAAAAATTCTCCCTTCCCCAGGCAGCGGTTCCTTTAAAATTCTTCCTTTCACGGATCCGTTAAAATAACGGTCCGGTGCCAAACGTTGCGGTCAGTACAGGAACGGATCCGTTATCCGCCATTTTAGCGGATTTTGACTGACCAAAAAAACTGATGTGTGAAACAGGCCTTAGCACACCACTCGTGTAAGCTGGCTTCGAAACGACACCTCAACGGAGTCTGTGCGTGTAGCGGTTCGGGCCGCATTAATTGCGGAAAATCAACTGAATAATAATAATAAGAAGCAGAAGAAGAAGAATAAGTTAGCAGCGTTCGGATTACATGATAGTGCTTTCTTCAAAGCACTATAATAATACTAGATGTGTATTTCCTGAAGGAAGTACAGATTGTGCTTTGAAATGGTGCCTGGGCTGCCCCTTTAAGAGAGACTTGCCTGCTGCCCCTGCAAGACTTTCAACTCAGGATCCGTTTTAACTGTGGGTGCCTCTCAGGGGCCACTTTGGCCTCAGGGTCTGATTTGGTGGGTGGGGCCCCTCAGGATCCGATTCGGTGGCCTGGGCTTCTCAGGGCTTGAATTGGTGGCCGGGATCCCTCAGGGTCCGATTTTGTGGGTGTGGCCCCTCAGGGTCCGATTTGGTGGGCGGGGCCCCTCAGGGTCCGATTTGGTGGGCGGGGCCCCTCAGGGTCCGATTTGGTGGGCGGGGCCCCTCAGGGTCCGATTTGGTGGGCGGGGCCCCTCAGGGTCCGATTTGGTGGGCGGGGCCCCTCAGGGTCCGATTTGTAGGCCATGGTCGATTAGCCTCCGATTTGGAGGCCGGGGTGGCTCAGCCTCCGATTTGGAGCCTGGGGTCACTCAGCTTTTGATTTGGCGCGCCGGCCCTTTAAGACTCATTTCGGTGTGCCGGCCCTTTAAGAATCACTTCGGCGCGTCGGCCCTTTAAGAGCCAGTTTGGCTCACTGGACTTCTAAATCCACTTTGGCGCACATTCTCTCTCAGGGGCATGCGTCATGTGATGAAGCTAGATTTGCATTTGTGCTGTGGGTTTCGCTTTAAGAGCAGAAATTATCTGGCAGAAACTGTGTCCTGGGGGGGGGGTCATGTGAAGTTCGTAGGCGTTGGCATAGTAACTGGGTCTGCCTGCGCATATCAATGCGCTTAACTGCCATTTGAATCGCCGTAGGGCATGTTTTCCCTGTGGCAACATTTTCCCATTGAAAAAACATTTTCCTCAATGCATTTCAAACGCAAATTGCGCAAAAACTACAAATCCGATCGACACGAAAATTACTTAGCACACAACTCGTGGACGCTGGCTTCGAAATGACACATCAACGGAGTCTGTGCGTGTAGCGGTTCGGGCTGCATTAATTGTGGAAAAAATAAGAAGAAGCAGAAGAAGAATAAGTTAGCAGCGTACGGATTACAAGATAGTGCTTTTTTCAAAAGCACTATAATAAGAAATCGGAATACAATATGTTGCTTGAACCTACAGGTTCAAGCACCATAAATAGGTATTACAACAGGCTATGAGGAGATGCTAGCTAGAGACAGGCCAAGGAAATCAAATTAAGGTTTTTGTTACACATGCAGATGAGCTCCAAGTGTTCCATTAGAGATCTGAAAACCTTCTGGTGGAGGTGTGAACAGTGTCCATGTAATGAGTCATGAATCCAGGTGTCAAATTGAGTCCTATGGTTAAAGATTGAAACCTATGTATAACTTTGAACTCCCAGATTTTTCTTTCTCTGTCACTATTAAAATGGCCTTTCAATATTAGATCTGCCAAGCTGTGTCTAGGTCTAGAGAAGTGGATCCCTACAGGCATGTACAGCTCATTTTTAATAGTGTGTCTATGCAGATTCATCCTTGCTTGTATATTTTGCTTAGTTTCCCCGATGTATGTCCCTGCATTGCACATTGTACACTGTATCATGTACACTACATTAGAGGATGTACATGAAAAGGAGTCCATGATCTTATAGTCCTGATTTGTGTTGGGTATATGGACTTTATCTGTTGGTGATATGTGGGTGCAGGACTTGCATTTCTTACTGTTGCAGGGGACTGTGCCCGTCTCTGATGGTGATGCGAGGGCACTTCTAACAAGGATATTCCTTAAGTTGGGAGGCTGTTTGTAGGCTAACACGGTACCACAATACTATTTTGTATTGTACATCGTTTAGCTTTTCTGTATGTAAATCCCATTTCCTTTAGGCGGTTTCTTACAGTTTCCTCCCACTCGTTCCTCATTTGTTTTGTTGTGCATTTCCTGTTTTGGAGACATATTGCTTTAAGTTTCCAGTCTTTACGCTTTGATGTCTTCCTTGGTGTACCAGTATGTTTGCATTTAACCCCTTTCTGTCATGTGACGTACTATCCCGTCCATGTGCCCTGGGACTTAATTCCCAGGGACGGGATAGTACGTCACAGCGATCAGCGGCGCCCACATGGTGAGCGTCGCTAATCGCGGCCGGGTGTCAGCTAATTATCACAGCTGACACCCGACACAATGTGTCAGGGGACCGCCCCCGACACTTTTTCCCCTTGCACACAGCGATCAAACACGATCACGGTGTACCGGGGGTTAAAGGGAAGCATCGGCAGGGAGGGGGCTCCCTCCGTGCTTCCCTGAGCCCCCCCACAGCAGCGCAATGTGCAGCGCTGCTGTGGGGGGCTCCATCCCTGCAGGTCCCCGAAACCAAGATGGCGACGGGGACCTTCGGGGGCCTGCAGGGAGCTGGCTTCCTCAAGCCTGCAAAGCGCAGGCAAGGAGGAAGCCTTGTGAAGTGCCTGTGACAGATCGCTGATCTGTCACAGTGATCTGTGATGTGACAGATCAGCGATCTGTCACAGGACAGTGATGTCCCCAAATTCATTTTTTGGAGAAAAACAAACAAAAAAAAAAAAAAAACAATAAAAGTACACGTTTGGTATCGCTGCGTCTGTAACGACCCGCCCTATAAAACTGTTCCATTTAGCGAACCCCTTAAAAAATAAAAAACGAAGCAAAAAATAATGATTTATCATACCGCCGAACAAAAAGTGTAATAACGCGCGATCAAAAAGACGCATATAAATATCCATGGTACCGCTGAAAACATCATCTTGTCCCACAAAAAACGAGCCGCCATACAGCATCAGCAAAAAAAAAAAAGTTACAGCTCGCAAAAATAATTATTTTTTATATAAAATTGTTTTCATTGCATAAAAAGCGCCAAAACATAAAAAACTACATAAATGAGGTATCGCTGTAACCGTACTGACCCGAAGAATAAAAGCGCTTTATCAATTTTACCGCAGGCGGAACGGTATACACGCACCCCCCAAAAGAAATTCATGAAACGCTGGTTTTTGTTCATTCTGCGTCCCAAAAATCAGAATAAAAAGCGATCAAAAGATGTCACGTGCCCGAAAATGGTACCAATAAAAACATCAACTCGTCCCGCAAAAAATAAGACCTCACATGTCACATGACTGTGCTTCAAAATATGGAAAAATTATAGCTCTCAATATGTGGTGATGCAAAAACTATTTTTACAATAAAAAATGTCTTTTAGCGTGTGACAGCTGCCAAATATAAAAACCGCCATAAATAGTAAATCAAACCCCCCCGATATCACCCCCTTAGTTAGGGAAAAATAATAAAATTAAAAGAAAATGTATTTATTCCCATTGTCCCATTAGGGTTAGGGCTAGGGTTAGGGCTGAGATTAGGGTTAGGGTTGGAGTTAGAATTGGGGGTTTCCACTGTTTGGGCACATCAGGTGCTCTCCAAATGCAACATGGCGTCTGATCTCAATTCCAGCCAATTCTGCGTTGAAAAAGTCAAATGGTGCTCCTTCCCTTCCAAGCTCTGCCATGCGCCCAAACAGTGTTTTACCCCCACAAATGGGGTATCAGCCTACTCAGGACAAATTGCAAAATAACTTTTGGGGTCCAATTTCTCCTGTTACCCTTAGGAAAATAAAAAATTGGGGGAAAAATATCATTTTTGTGGAAAAACATTTTTTTATTTTCACGCCCGGGCGTTATAAACTTCTGTGAAGCACTTGGGGGTTCAAAGTGCTCACCACACATCTAGATAAGTTCCGTGGGGGGTCTAGTTTCCAAAATGGTGTCACTTGTGGGGAGTTTCATAGTTTAGGTACATCAGGGGCTCTCCAAACGCACGACACCCGCAGACCATTCCATCAAAGTCTGCATTCCAAAACGTCACTACTTCCCTTCCGAGCCCCGACGTATGCCCACAGAGTAGTTTTCTCCCACATATGGGGTATCAGCGTACTCAGGACAAATTGGACAACAACTTTTTGGGGTCCAATTTCGCCTGGTACCCTTGGGAAAATATGGGAAAATAAAAAAAATTGGTGACTAAAAGATCATGTTTGTGGAAAAAATATGATTTTTTAATTGTACGGCTGTATGTTATAAACTTCTGTGAAGCCCTTGGGGGTTCAAAGTTCTCACCACACTTCTAGATAAGTTCCTTGGAGGGTCTAGTTTCCAAAATGGTGTCATTTGTGGGGGGTTTCCACTGTTTTGGTACATCAGGGGTTTTCCAATAGCGACATGGTGTCCGATCTTAATTCCAGCCAAAAAAGTCAAATGGTGCTGCTTCCCTTCCGAGCTCTGCCTTGCGCCCAAATAGTCGTTTACCCCCACATATGGGGTATCAGCGTACTCCGGTCAAATTGCACAATAACTTTTAGGGTCCTGTTACCCTTGGAAAAATAAAAATTGGGGGTGAAAAAATCATTTTTTGTGGAAAAAGTATGATTTTTTAATTGTACGGCTGTACTTTATAAACTTCTGTGAAGCCCTTGTGGGGGGTCTAGTTTCCAAAATGGGGTCACTTGTGGGAGGTTTCCACTGTTTAGGTACATCAGGGGCTCTCCAAACGTGACATGGCGTCCGATCTGAATTCCAGCCAATTTTGCACTGAAAAAGTCAAACGGCGCTCCTTCCCTTCTGAGCTCTGCCATGCGCCGAAACAGTGGTTCCCCCCCCACATATCAGGTATCAGCGTACTCAGGAAAAACTGCACAATAACTTTTGCAGTCCAATTTCTCCTGTTACCCTTGGTAAAATAAAAAAAATTGAACCGGAAGTATTTTTTTTGTGAAAAAAAGTTAAATGTTCATTTTTTTTAAATATTCAAAAAATTCCTATGAAGCACCTGAAGAGTTAATAAACTTCTTGAATGTGGTTTTGAGCACCTTAAGTGGTGCAGTTTTTAGAATAGTGTCATTTTTGGGTATTTTCTATCATATAGACCCCTCAAAGTGGCTTCAAATGTGATGTGGTCCGTAAAAATAAAATGGTGTGGCAAAAATGAGAAATCGCTGGTCAACTTTTAACCCTTATAACTTCCTAACAAAAAAAAATTTTGGTTCCAAAATTGTGCTGATGTAAAGTAAACATGTGGGAAATGTTACTTTTTGTGTGCCGTATCTCTGTGATTTAAGGGCATAAAAATTAAAAGTTGAAAAATTGTGAAATTTTCAAAATTTTCGCCAAATTTCCGTTTTTTTCATAAATAGACGCAAGTTATATGAATGAAATTTTACCACTAGCACGAAGTACAATATGTCACGAGAAAACAATGTCAGAATCACCGGGATCCATTGAAGCGTTTCAGAGTTATTACCTCATAAAGGGACAGTGGTCAGAATTGTAAAAATTGGCCCGGTCATGAACGTGCAAACCACCCTTGGGGGTTAAGGGGTTAACAACCTTCCCATGTTGTTTGTATTTGGTCCAGATTTTAAACACAGCTGACTGTGAACAACCAACATCTTTTGCAACACTGCGTGATGATTTACCCTCTTTTAAGAGTTTGCTAATCCTCTCCTTTGCTTCACTTGACATCTCTCGTGTTGGACCCATGATTCATGTCAGTCCACTTGGTGCAACAGCTCTCCAAGGTGTGATCACTCCTTTTCAGATGCAGACTAGCGAGGAGATCTAATTTGATGCAGGTGTTAGTTTTGGGAATAAAAATTTACAGGGTGAGTCCATATTTTTTTCCCACAGAATTGAGTGACTCCATAATTTTTCCCCTCTGCTTGGTCATAAAGTAACCATTACTGACTACCACATTTTTTGTTCTTGATTTCTTTTAGTGTTTCTTACAGCCAGAAAGTTGACATCTTAAATGACTTTAGTTTTGTGCCATGTCTGTGATCTGCTTTTTCCTACAAAATTAAACAACTGAATGAACATCCTCCAAGGCTGGTGATTCCATAATTTTTGCCAGGGGTTGTAGTATTGCCTGCTACTGAAACAGTCATCCTTTGTAGCTGGAAAAATAAAATTGCAAAAATTCGTTTTTTATTTCTGACTTTTGAAAAAAAGACAAAAAAATAAAATCAATCATTTGACCCTATATATGGTTTACATAGATTTGTTATTTTTGTGATTACATATTATTTGATGGAGGCTCAGTATCAATAAAGATATTCCAGAAAGTTACCTTTAACGCAACCGCACTGAAGGTGCTGGACATATTACACTTAAAGCTCAGCTGTTTATCCAGGTTTCCATCTGGGTCTCTTCTCCCTAAATCTGCCATCATCACGCGGTCGGATGCAGCCAGCTTCTGGAATACCGTGCAGGTCATCCCGGTGAAGAGGGCGGATTTTATCACATAGGCTTCTAGGGCGATGTTTGGGGAATACTGGAGATAAAAAGAACAAGTTAGGACAATCTTGCTGGAGACATCTCCCATTGTAAGGAATATAGATTTGCTTTTCTTCATATTTGTCTGCGTTGAACAGTGCAATCGTCTTTGCTTTTCAATACTGTTAAAGGGGTAATCCCATCTGGTTTATTTATGGCTTATCCAAATCATAATAGATGGTAGAGAGATGGTCCGAATTCCCATTCAACTGTAAGGAAACTCCAACCACCTCTCTACTGAGAGCGACGTGATGGACCGCTCTTTATATAGATGCAGATCCCACGGGAAACATTTATGGCAAATGCTGTGGATGTGTTATAAATGTACAAGATGACAATAGCCCTTTAAAAGGTAAAATACGTGCCTATATTCTCTCCAGACTTTTGTCAGAAGGGCACCCTGCTGGCATCTGTCGGGTCCTTAGAGGACTGTGGTTTGCCTAATGTGCTACACATAGCCTTTAAGCCCCACAGTATCTTATATAATTTGATGCAATGACGTCCTACACACTGGTACCTATGGACTTACCGTGGAGTACACGGGGGCCCCATTGGCGAGTCGGTACGTGGCAATCCGCTGTAAGCACTGCACTATGCGTGTACAGGCCTTGGCATCTTTTTGGGCCTTCAGCAAGACTTGTTCATCCGCCAGCATGATGTTACTTGCTATATCAACCATAAAGTCACCGAGCTGCAGCAGGAAGGATATAAGAGATGTGCGATATTTGATTTTATTATACATTGGGAATAGGTTGGTTTCTTATTGGTGCCATTATGAATTTTGAGGGTGTTTATATACAATAGATCAAAATCAATAATTATTTCACTCATACCTTAAATCCGCCATTTGTAAAATTGGTTTTCATAGATACACTAGCTGAAGAGTCCGGTGCTGCCCGGGCATAGTAACTAACTACGGTTATAACAAATTATAATGATTATGTATATATATATATATATATATATATATATATATATATATATATATATATATATATATATAGAGTCCCACCCACTCCGCATAGCCACATTCACTATGATATCCCACATCATCCCGTCAGCCAGAGCCACCGAACTACTGCCCCTAATATCCCACATTATCCCGTCAGAGCCACCGGACTACTGCCCCTAATATCCCACATCATCCCGTCAGCCAGAGCCACCGGACTACTACCCCTAATATCCCACATCATTCCGTCAGAGCCACCAGACTACTGCTCCTAATATCCCACATCATCCTGTCAAAGTCACCGGACTACTACCCCTGATATCCCACATCATGCCATCAGCCAGGGCCACTGGACTACTACCACTAATATCCCACATCATCCCGTCAGTCAGAGCCACTGGACTCCTCCCCCTAATACTCTAATATCCCACATCATCCCGTTAGCCAGAGCTACCAGACTACTACCCCTAATATCCCACATCATCCCGTCAGCCTGGGGTCAGAACCAGAGCGCTTTGTGAAACAGTCCTAACTTCCATACCGGGGATCCCTTTAAAAGAGGCCTGGGGTCAGAACCAGAGCGCTGTATGGATTTGTCCTGCCTTTCATACCAATGATCCCTTTAATAGAAGCCTGGGGTGAGAATCAGAGAGCTGAGGGATTTACCCTAACGTCCATACCGGAGATCCCTTTAAGAGAGGCCTGGGGTCAGTACCAAAGCGCAGAGTGGATTTGCCCTAACTTCCATACCAATGATCCCTTTAAGAGACCCTGGGGTCAGAACCACAGAGCTGAGTGGAACGGTCCTAACTTCCATACCAGGGATCCCTTTAAGAGAGGCCTGGGGCCAGTGCCAAAGCGCTGGATGGATTTGCTCTGAGTTCCATACCAATGATCCCTTTAAGAGGGAAGATGTGCCTACGGGATGGAGGATGTGTGATGGGGATATGGGCAGGGAGGGGGCATTCATTTCTGTCATGTGCTCTGCTCCTTTCAGGGGGCAGACAATAGCTGGGAGCTTATGTTCCCGGGGATGCTAGATTTCTCCCACCATGTCAGTGTCTGCTGAGGTGTTGTCAAGTGGGAAAACTTGCTCATAGCAAACAATCACAGCTCAGCTACTTTTAACCAGCTCTGGTGAAATGAGAGATGCTTAGTGATTGATTGCAAGGAAAACTGTTGCTCAAAGCAACCAATCACAGCTCAGCCTCTTTTGAACAGCTCTGGTGAAATGAAAGATGCTTCGTGATTGGTTGGTGACACACACACACACACACACACACACACACACACACACATATTCACTTTTATATATAGAGACTAGCCAAAATAGCTGGAGTGTTCAGAGTACAGAGTATACAAAAGAGCAGTCACAGGATATTGAATGGAGTCGAAGCTGTAGCCTGGCACGGAAATATGTAGTCTATATTGATGGGTTGCAGGAAAGATGTAGGGACTTTGATTTTTTTTAACACCTTTTCCAAATGGTTACTAAATGGCGTGTCACATCTGTGTAATAATTTATTAATACCCAGGACACATAGACATAATGGCCCGATCCCTACTTTGGTCCCACTTCTACAGAAGAAAGCCATTGGCGACTGCCACACTGGATGACTTGGGGCACCTATTTGTTTGAAATGAATGGCTATAATATTAGTTCATTGGTAGATGTGTGGCCATTTACAGGGGGTCCTTTTTTGAGATTGGCGTTCTTGATCAATTACTTCAGTGTAATTTCACACTAGCACCAGGAAAACTGCCGATATACACGCTAAACATGTCTATGGGGGTTCATTAGATGGAGGCCAAAAGGTTGGCACCTTGTTTCCGTCTGGCTGATTATACATTGAGTATATATTTACCTATTTTACTCACTTTTATAATCCCACTAACTGAAGAGCCCGGCACTGCCCGAGCATAGTAACTAACTACGGTTAGTTATAAAAAATTATTATATATATATATATATATATATATATATATATATATATATATATATATATATATATATATATATATATATATATATATATATGTGTATAGCCCTGCCCACTCCACATAGCCACATTCACTATAATATCCCACATCATCCCGTCAGCCAGAGCCACCGAACTACTACTCCTAATATCCCACATCATCCCGTCAAAGCCACCGGAATACTACCCCTAATATCCCACATCATCCCATTAGCCAGAGCCACCGGACAACTACCACTATTATCCCACATCATCCCGTCACAGCCGCCGGACTACTACCCCCAATATCCCACATCATCCCGTCAGCCAGAGCCATTGGACAACTACCACTAATATAACACATCATCCCGTCATAACCGCCAGACTACTACCCCTAATATCCCATATCATCCCGTCAGCCAGAGCCACCGGACTACTACCTCTAATATCCCACATCATCCCGTCAGCCAGAGCCACCGGATTACTACCCCTAATATCCCACATCATCCCATCAGCCAGAGCCACCGGACTACTACCCCTAATATCCCACATTATCCAGTCAGCCAGAGCCACCGGACTACTACCACTAATATCCCACATCATCTCATCCCGTCAGCCAGAGCCACCGGACTACTACCTCTAATATCCCACATCATCCCGTCAGCCAGAGCCACCGGATTACTACCCCTAATATCCCACATCATCCCATCAGCCAGAGCCACCGGACTACTACCCCTAATATCCCACATTATCCAGTCAGCCAGAGCCACCGGACTACTACCCCTAATATCCCACATCATCACGTCAGCCTGGGGTCAGAACCAGAGCGCTGAGTGGAATGGTCCTAACTTCCATACCGGGGATCCCTTTAAAAGAGGCCTTGGGTCAGAACCAGAGCGCTGTATGGATTTGTCCTGCCTTTCATACCAATGATCCCTTTAATAGAAGTCTGGGGTCAGAATCAGAGCGCTGAGGGATTTGCTCTAACTTCCATACAGGAGATCCCGTTAAGAGAGGCCTGGGGTCAGAACCAAAGCGCTGGATGGATTTGCTCTGACTTCCATACCAATGATCCCTTTAAGAGGGAAGATGTGCCTATCGGATGGAGGATGTGTGATGGGCATATGGGCACGGGAGGGGGGGGACTCATTTCTGTCATGTACTCTCTGCTCCTTTCAGGGGGGCAGACAATGGCTGGGAGCTTATGTTCCCGGTGATGCTAGATTTCTCCCACCATGTCAGTGTCTGCTGAAGTGCTGTCAAGTGGGAAAACTTACTCATAGCAACCAATCTCAGCTCAGCTTCTTTTGAACAGCTCTGGTGAAATGAAAGATGCTTCGTAATTGGTTGGTGATACACACACACACATTCAGTTTTATTTATAGAGATAATACTCATATACTCCCCTTTTTATGCCAAATCATGTATGTATCTTGATACGTGCACATCTACATTGTGCCACTTTTTTTGTAATTTTTGAAATTTTCTTGAATAAGGATATATCTTTCTATTATATATTTTCTGTCTGGTTATCTCTTGGCTTGCCATGTTTCAAGTCCTCGATTGTTTTTTTTCCTTGGGTGTTTTCCACTCCTCTCACAGTACATCACTGATATTTTCGGGATAATTGAGCAATTTTATAATTTTTTCTCAACCATATATAAATAGATACTTCTGTAAAGTGTTACTGTTGTGTTTATCTAAAGGACATTGGCGCAGACTCCCGTAGATTGGCAGCAGCTAAACACCCCGAGAACAAAAGGATTGAAATTCCAACTTCTCCTACTTTACGTCACAGAAGAGTCGGGAGACCACCTGGCGCAGCTCAGTCGGGAGACCACCTGGCGCAGCTCAGAGTCGGGAGACCACCTGGCGCAGCTCAGAGTCGGGAGACCACCTGGCGCAGCTCAGAGTCGGGAGACCACCTGGCGCAGCTCAGAGTCGGGAGACCACCTTACACAGCTCAGAGTCGGGAGACCACCTTACACAGCCCGTGGGCCACCGATCTCTTGCTGAACAGATGCAGCACGAGTGATTTCAGCACTTGATGTAGTAATGGATTATTCTAGCTTATTCCTCTGCCCAGTTCCATATCTGCCATAGAAATATAATATCACACAATCTGCGGCTCCTCAGCTGGCGGCATCTTAGCTGCACGGTTCCCTCCAGAGGGTGGTCCGCTTCCTACACCCCCAGCTCTGTGATATGTGTAGCAGTGGAAAGATGCTCTACGTCTCATGCTTATGCTTACCTCTTTGTATTTATCGGCAAAACGGCCAAATTTTTCAATCATTTCCGCCACAAAGATAACGTCCATCTTGTCAGAGAAGTTGGCTGCCTCCACGGTGTAAGCCAGAAGTTGCTTTGCAGTTGCCATGGCGTTTGTCAGGTTAAGAGGCATCTAAAAATGAGCAATCATTAAAAAAAGTGTAAAAGAACGTCACAATAAAGACAAAACAATCAATGAAGAAGTACAAGCTGCATACTGTACTGGGCTGTCAGACCTCCTTTCTGCATGAGCACACTACTCCTCTGCCTCCCGGGGGGACGGTGTGCTCCTGAAGATTGACAGATCAGACCTGCGGCACGGTCACACTGCTGGTCCAGAATAAAGCGCTCTCCAATGCTGCAAGCAGAAGCCAAATGGCCTCTGCAGCATCAGAGGAGCTCCTGGAGGACAGCAGCTGCCAGGATCCAATGATCCAGCAAACCTCAGAGCATCACTTCTAAGCTGTGTATCATGGAGCTTCCAAGAGCTGCGCTCACTGCCTGGAAACCGTCCACCTCTGATAGACCGCCAGTAACCAAGCCAAAGAACACTAAGCAATACAATTAAAAACCCCGCCATTCTTGAGAACGGAGAGGATTTCTAATAAGTGGTAGATTGCAAAGGTGGTCGTTTTGACAAATACTTTGCAATTTTACCCATTTAAGAATTTGAGACAATCCCTTTAAGAAGTGGATAGAATAACAAATTAAAAATATTCTTCTTTCTGTGTATTAACGATATACATGAGATCTACAGCCGGCCACAGAACTGCTGCCGACATTTATATTTGTAGAGGAGAGGAGGGAAGTAGGGTTTAACCCTAAATAACTACTGCTGAGGACAGAACATTTTTTAAAAAAATTTTTCTATTACACTGGTCAATGAATTTAAAAAAAAAAAAAAAAAAAAAAAACCATCCCTTCCAATTCCACTTCTGTTTTCATTGGTTGCCTCATGTCTCACAGAATCAGAGACCATGCTGGAAGTGCCCTTCATCTTTCCCCGAGAATGTCCAGATTCATCGATAACATGGAACTGTAAATCCGCTTGTCAGAGACCACTTTTTGGAATGACAATTGTCAGAGTTGGGCTATGTTCACACGCAGACTTTTGCTGCACTTTTTTTTTTCTACAGCCAAAACCTTCAGTCCTGGCAGGAAAAACGCCCATTTTTCAATGTTTCTGCTGCATTTTTGTGGCCTTTTTTGGGTGCATATTACATGTGTGCTTTGTCTTCAGTACATATTTACTAAAAAATTAGCTTAATTCATCAAAAATGCTTAAAAAAATCTGCGTTTTTTGCAGTGTTTTTCCCACTTTCGCATTGCTTTCTATAGCTAAAAAAAAAAAGGAAAAAAACCCTGCATTTCTCAAATTTAGTCAGGGAGAAAAAAAAAGCAAGCAATACTTATGGCACTTTAAAAAGCAACTTTTGCATTGCATAAAAAAACCCCACAGCAATAACACAGCCAGTGAACATTGCCTTAAAGGTCCTCGGTAGTAAACATGACCTATGTACGATGCAGTGCGATTCTTCTCTGTCGGGGCGCAGCTCTCCGGTCATGTAATACATACCTGGTTAAACATGTACAGCACTCGTGTGACATCATTAGCGTACTGGCATCTGGAATAGTCGTGTTCTGCCCAGAAGCCTCCTCGGTCACACCGTCGCCAGGCTCTGATGTCATCTTGCTGATTGCCAGGATAGATGCCACCTCCGGCGGAGTAGCGGGTGCACAGGAGATACGCAGTGATCCCTGCCAATGTCCTCGGCCACCTAGCCGGTTACACAATGACACATCACCATTACACTGCTGCGTGCATTAAAAGGCAAAAGCATGAAAACAACAAACACAATTATCCATAAACTACGCATCAACTTTCCATGCAACACAAAGACTAAAACTACAATCCCTATCATGTAACACATCTCCATTCAGTCTGATGAATGACCGCCGGGTCTGTGCCAGCTCACACACATTATATAACTTTACACCATTGTGTGGTCTCTGTACATTCGGTTTTGGTCACATTCAAATGCTGCAGCCAATCACAGTCAGCAGTGGTGACGATTTATTGCCTGAGACCGCTCTGTGTGGGATTGGAGCAGCACTAGATGAGAAGTGGGAGGGAATGGTGAGATAAGTGGGCTTTTATTTGTTTTATTTTTTTCAGTATTTTTTTGGCGGAGGGGAGTGCAACAATTAAACAAATTCTGGAATTTATTTTTAAATAACGGACAAAACAACCAACATTTTGCTTTTCCTGAGGAATGAAGGATAATTTAAGCTTTTATATAATTTTTTTTATATACCATATTTTTCAGATTTTAAGACGCACTTTTGTTCCCCTAAATTTTGGGGGAAAGTGGGGGGGGGGGTGCGTCTTATAATGCGAATCTGTGTGCTGCTGTGCTATAGAGTGGGGGGGGGGGGCGCTCTGGCGTGGTGTCAGTGTAATATTCACTGCACCCGCTGTCCATCACCTCAGTGCTGAAGCCGCACTGAGTTGGTAGACAGGGGAGCGGCGCATGTTACATGTGCCTGCACTCTCCCCCCATCACTATAGTCACCTGCCGATGATTGCGCCTGCTCCCAGCTCCCCCAGTGGCTTTCCTGTGTCTGCGGAGATCCTTCTCCCACAGGGCTCGTGGCAGCAGCTGCTTATTCAGGAAGTTCATCACTTCAGGACCTTCCATGATGTGACCAATAGGACCTGCGGTCACGTGACTCCCAGTGTGCATTGCGAGTCACGTGACTGCAGGTCCTATTGGTCACATCATGGAAGGTCCTGTAGCTACAATGAGCTGCCTGAATAAGCAGCAGCTGCGTGCGCCCTCGCAGGAGAAGGATCTCAGCAGACACAGGAAAGCCACGGGGGGAGCTGGGAGCCATCATCAGAAGGTGAGTTAACTGTTTATTATTTTATCATTTGCTTGCTGGCGGGGGGAAATTTAGGGACGGGGGGGGCAATATATGAACGGGGGGCCAGGTGTGCCAGCAGGGGGGAATATATGAACGGGGGGCCAGGTGTGCCAGCAGGGGGGAATATAGGGACGGGGAGGACAATGTGTGCCAGCAGGGGGGACTATAGGAACAGGGGAGAAAATGTGTGCCAGCAGGGGGGAATATATGAACGAGGGGCCATGTGTGACAGAAGGGGCGAATATAGGGATGGGGGGGCAATGTGTGCCAGCAGGGGGGAATATATGTACGGGGGGGGGGGGGGGGGGGGGGGAGACAATGCGTGCCAGCAGGGCGAATATAGGGACGGGGGGACAATGTGTGCCAGCAGGGGGAATATAGGGATGCGGGGGCCGTGTGAGTGCCAGCAGGGGGTCATATAGTGACCAGGGGGGGCCATATCAAGGATAGGATGGGGGGCTGTGTTCCAGCACAAAGGGGCAATGTGCCAGGATGGGGGTTATATAGATACCAGGATAAGGGACATATATGGTATAAAATTTGAAAGACGGACACTGGCATTATAAGACACACCTCCATTTAACATAAAACATTTTTTTTTTTCTCTTTTTCTTCACCAAATTGGGGGTGCATCTTATAATCAGGTGCATCTTATAAAGCGAAAAATACAGTATGTTCAGTCCTTTTAAGGAACTTGACCTTGCGACCACATGATGGCTCTGGCTATTGTGAGGAGACTGCAGGCAGGTAGCATGCAGTAACAGACTGTACACAGACCAAGGGTGAAATGGGTTTATTAGTTTATTATACAGTGGAAACTCCACACAGGGAGAACACAGAGGGATAATATTCCCTAATACAGCATAAGGCTAATGGGGATAACTTAAGGAACAGGGACAAGTAAAGCTGACAATACAATAAAATATAACTTATCACTCAGGCGCCAGTCACGGTTGAACTTCTGTCTGTGACTGGTGCTGCCTAGAATGCGTCGCAGTGGGGGTCTGTCACAATCCTGAGGTAAATATGATGTAGTATCTTTTGACGTTGGCAGTGTCCTCCCGTGGTCCTGACAATGGCAGCGAATCCTTGGGATCCTGATGCAGGTCTTGGGTCCAGCAGATGAGGTGATGAAGAGGGATATGTCCTTATCCTCAGCATTGAGTGTCCGAACACTACAGAGATTTTCAGCACTGCCCAAACACAGTTTACAATGGGCAGCCTGGTTCGCTGTGCCGAATCGACACACGCCTAAGTCCTCTTCACAGACCTTGTCTCTCACGGTCAGTACTGTCAGTGGGGGCAGCTGTGGCTGCGTTGTCGGCTGGGCCAGCGGTCTCAGCGAGGACAGGGATGTCGGCTGGGGCAGTGGTGTCTGAGCGGTACTCAGTCGAAGGTCTCCTGTCAAAGCACTCTGCCGTCCCAGGTTCTGCTCTGCCCAGACGCCTCTCAGCTGATTTTACGGTCTGGAGTCTCAAGCTTTCTACCCCGCAATATAGGTGACAGCCCCGATGTGTCCGGACCCCTCACGGAGGAGACATGCGTAGTTAATTCCTTCCCCCTACACTATAACCGGCAACACTGCAGTATAGAGTAGAAGTAATGTTCTCTGATGAGGCGCAGCCTCCAGCAGACACCCGGCTGCCATGATCACCCATCAGCTCCATGTGAGTGCATTGGCAACCCAGCGTTTTAAATGCCGTTCTTCAGTGACTGCCAGCTGCATCTGCATAATGTCACGTAGCCCGTCCTGTGTGACACGGCCAGCAGGCCGGTAACAAATATAACAAGACAAAGGGGGATAGGGAAACATTTACACCGGTGGGCCCTGAGATAGGGAACGGGGAACATGGAGACCTCCTGCACTCCCCCGATTTAGTGTCACTAACGCTCCCTATGCCGGTTCCGCACCGGGCGCCGCTCAGGAACCTGTAGCCCTGGCACACCCTACACCTATCCCTTGCTAGGGAGCTGGGTGGCGCAGGCACTGGCCCCACCGCTGCACTAACACCAACATGAGGAAAAGTGACAAACAGGGAAACACTTAGCTTTGCTCTGATGCACTTGCTCCTGGCAACAGAGACCAACACCTGAGTGCATCTTCCTCCACCGTGTCCAACACCTGGGTGCAGCTTTACAGCAACAGCGTCCAGCACTGAGTGTCGCCTTGGAGCAACAGAGTCCAGCACCTGAGTGCAGCAAACTGAGTGCAGCTCTCAGTAACAGAGTCCAGCAAACTGAGTGCAGCTCTACACCATAACTGCCACTCCACCAAGCTTTGCAGGGATTCTTCACTGACACCATAGCTGCCACTCCACCATGCTTTACACAAACTCCTCGCTGACACCATGGCTGCCACTCCAGGACTCTGAAAGAACAGCCCTGGACTCGCCTCCAGCTCCCCATCCAGCTCCTTTCTTCACCCAGGATGGTTGGAAAGCCCAACAATAATAATATCACCAACGTGAGTGAGCACTACTGACACACCTTTATAGAGCAAACACACGTTAGTGATTCCCGTGCAATTACTCTAACCACCACCGGGGGCAAACTATCTCTAAAAACACCAGTACAATGACCATACTGGCCACCGGGGTAAAACTCTCTCTAAGCACAAGTGCAATGACCATACAGGCCACCGGGGACAAAACCAAGCCTGAGCAAAACAGCTCACAGGAAAAAAAAAAGGTTACTTGTTCATTTAATCTGTCAGATCCACCCTGAATCATGACACATAAGCTAACCAGCAGTGATTGGAGCTCGCTCTGGTAGCTGCTGTTACATGCAGCTGCTGGATGTGTAACATGGTATGGGACCTAATTTTATGGTCAACAGGGGGTGAGTTCACTGTGTAGCCTCAGCCTAGACGTATAATTTCCCTGCAGCACCACTTGTCTCCAGGCTATGTAAGGGCTAAGCTACCAAGAAGATGGATGGAGAAAACAAGTGCTTCAACAAGGCCTGGGTATGAACCCTGTAGAACCTTGCAAATGTGTGCAAGGACGACTAGGTTGCGGCCCTGCAAATTTGCAAGGCCGAAGCCTGGTGACAAATTGCCCACGAACCCGCCACAACCCAGGTGGAGTGAGCTCTTACTCCCGGAGGGGGCCGTTTTTCCTGAAGTCGGTACGCTTCCAGAATGGTAGAACGAATCCAGAGAGCGATCGTGGATTTGGATGCCAGAAGCCCTTTCCGGTGACCTTCAGAAATGACCAGCAAGGAATCGGACTGACGAAAAGAAGAGGTCCTGGCGAGATAGACACGCAGGGCTCTAACTACGTCCAGTATGTGGAGAGACTTCTCAAGTGGGTGAGAAGGAGCAGGACAAAAAGATGGGAGAACGATATCCTCATTGATGTGGAAAGAGGATACCACATTTGGAAGAAAAGAAGGAACGGGCCTGAGGACGACCTTATCCTGATGGAGAATCAGGTAAGGGGAACGACATGACAAGGCCGCCAACTCAGAAACTCTTCTGATGGATGTAATGGCAATCAAAAAGGTTACCTTCCACGAGAGAAGGGACAAAGGAATGTCCTGGATAGGCTCGAACGGCGCCTTCTGGAGAGCGCTAAGGACGAGATTGAGATACCACGGGTCTATCGGCGAATGATGAGGAGGAGCCACATGGGCGACCCCTTGGAGAAAGGTTTTGACCTGCGTTAAGGAAGCGAGCTCTCTTTGGAAGAGGATAGAAAGAGCGGAGACCTGGCCCTTGAGGGTACTGAGGGACAGCCCCGCATCTAAGCCAGACTGGAGAAAACCAAGTATAGATGGAATGGAGAAGGACATTGGAAAGACTTTTTTATCATCGCACCAATGGAAAAACGCCTTCCAGTACCTATGGTAAATGCGGGAAGAGGCTGGTTTTCTGGCTCTGATCATAGTCTGAATCACCTGGTTGGACAAACCTGATTCTCTCAGGATCGCGGCCTCAATGGCCATGCCGTTAAATTCAGAGACTGAGAATTCTCGTGGTAAAGGGGGCCTTGCAAGAGAAGATCTGTACGGACTGGAAGTTTCCAGGGAACGTCTGCGAGCATGTTCCCCAGTTCCGCGTACCAAGGTCGTCTTGGCCAATCTGGAACGACTAGAATCACTGGTACGCCTTCCGAATTTATCTTTTTGACCACTCGTGGGATCAAGGCCAGAGGCAGGAACAGATAAGGAAGTTGGAACTGGGACCACGGAATTACTAGAGCATCCCATGCGACGGCTAGAGGGTCCCTGGACCTGGCTACGAAATGCGGAACTTTGTGGTTCATCCGAGATGCCATGAGATCGACGTCCGGGGTGCCCCAACGGTGGCATATCTGATTGAAGACTGTGGGGTGACACTGACGCTAGGCCTTGACGACTCAAAGTCGGCTGCCCAATTTTCCACCCCTGGAATGTGAACGGCGGAGATTGCCGGAACGCAACGTTCTGCCCAGCGGAGTATCTTGGCCACTTCTGACATTACTTGCTTGCTGTGCGTGCCCCCCCCTGGTAGTTTATGTACGCCACAGCCGTGGCGTTGTCCGACTGAATACGGACTGGCTTGCAGGAGAGGAGAGGCTGCCAGTGAAGAAGGGCCAGGAAGATTGCTCTGATCATCAGAAGATTGATAGGGAGAAGAGCCTCCTGTGGATTCCAGCGTACTTGGGCCGCTTTCTGATGGAACACGGCTCCCCATCCTAGAAGGCTGGCATCGGTGGTGATGACTTGCCACTGAGGCGGAAGGAAGGACCTCCCTTGGAGAACTGACGCTGGCAGTGACCACCAAGTGAGGGATTGCCTCACTCTGAGAGGGAGGAGAATGGGACGGTCCAAGGACATCGTGGTCTTGTCCCAGGCTGAAAGCAGAGACAGCTGGAGGGGGCGAAGATGAAATTGTGCAAAGGGCAATGCTTCCATGGAAGCCACCATCTTCCCCAGAACCTTCTTGCAGGACCGAATGGGAATGAGAGTTGGCCGTTTGAGAATTCTGATGCCCTTGGAAAAGAGCCGCAAATTTTTCCCTCGGAAGAAAAACCCAGGCTAGATTCGTGTCGAATTCCATGCCCAGAAAGGTCAGACGCTGAGTGGGGATCAGAATGGACTTCTCCTTGTTGACTAGCCAACCGAGGCGGCAGAGAGTGTCCAGGGTTATCTGAAGACTCTGAAGGCAGTCCTGACGGGACGAGCCCTTGATCAAAAGATCGTCCAGATAAGGGATGATGAGGATCCCTCTGGAGCGAAGGATGGCCATGACGGTCACCATCACCTTCGTGAAAACACGGGGAGCGGAAGCTAGGCCGAAGGGAAGAGCCGTGAACTGATAGTGGTCTCCCTGAATCGCAAATCGAAGATATTTCTGATGTTGCACACAAACCGGAATGTGCAGATAGGCGTCCCAAATGTCCACAGAGCAGAGGAATTTCCCGGGTTCCATGGAGGCTATCACCGACCGAAGAGACTCCATTTTGAAATGAAGAATCTTCACGTGGCGATTGAGCAATTTGAGGTCCAGAATTGGACGAAGGGAGCCGTCTTTTTTCAGGACTACGAAGAGATTTGAGTAGAACCCTGAAAACCGTTCGTTTGGGGGGACGGGAACAATCACTCCGGAGGAAAGAAGGGAGGAAATGGCCTGCAGAAACCCCGGAATCTGGGACCGCTGTCTCGGAGGCCGAGACAGGAAAAAACGTCTGTTCGGGGGGGGAAGCAAATTCGATCTTGTATCCGTATGCGACGATTTCTCTGACCCAAGATTCGTCGACAACAGACAGCCAAGCATCCACGAAAAAGGAAAGTCTGCCTCCCACCCTGGAAGAACTTCCAGGTGGGGGTGACCCGTCACTTGGAGGAAAACCTGCCGGAACTGGCGCCTGAAGACCTGGAGTATTGTCCTCTAGATCTCCAGCAGGGAGCTGGCTTGTAAGATGTTTTTTTCTCTTCTCGCTCTCTAGTGGCAGAGGAGCGATCTTGCTGGGCAGATCTGTCCGTGGACGAGAAGGGACGAAAAGGCCTAAACGGCCGAAAACCCTTTCAATTAAAAAAAAGTCTTGGTCGAGACGGGGTAAGAGAAGTGCTTTTACCACCAGTGGCATCAGAGATTAGCTGGTCCAGCTTGGCTCCAAAGAGCCTAGAACCGTGGAATGGCAGATTAGTAAGGGACTTTTTTGAAGTGGTATCCGCATTCCATGACTTTAGCCAAAGGACTCGGTGTATAGCTACTATGTTGCTATTAGCCCTTGCTACTCACCCGGCCGCGTCCAAAAGGTATTTACCGGCATGGTTAATCTGATCTGCCAGATCTGCCAACTCGTCCTGAGGAGCTGTTGCCAATATGCCCCTGCGAAGGATTTTTGCCCAAGCGGATATGACTTTCGCTACCCAGGCAGATGTGAAAATAGGACAGAGGGAGGCACCGGATGCCTCAAAAATTGACTTAGCTAGAGATTCAATCTGCCTGTCTGTAGGAACTTTAAGCGATGCCCCATCTGGTAGTGATAGTACCGTTTTAGAGGCTATCCGGGAAACTGGGGGATACACCTCGGGAGCCTTGGTCCATTTTGTGAGCAGGTCTGCCTCAAAAGGGTACAGCACGTCTAAGTACTTGCGGCCTGAGAAACGTTGCTCAGGGCGCTCCCAGTGTTTGGCCAAGGTAGCATCGAACTCTTTGTGATTGGGAAAGGTTCGAGACGGAGGTCTTGCTCGTTTAAGGAGCACAGAGCATTCCTGAGGGGGAGCCTTATCTTGCTTAATTTTAAGGGTTTGAAAGATAGCCGAAATGAGACTATCGACCATGTCCCGTGTTTTAGAAACGTTGTCTGCTTCTGAACTCAATTCCGATTGAGAGTCATCTCCAGACTTAGGGTCGTCATCGGAGGAAGGAGAATGAAACCTGGCAGACTCAGAGGGACCCTGCAAGCTAGAGGACGAAGTAGACAGAGCCCACTTCCTAGAGTTCCTGCCCTGTCTGTCTCTCAGAAGGTCGCGGTCAGGAGTGGACGACTCACCCTGAGAGGCGGTTGGCGCAGGTGGCAGTAGATAGCTGTGGAAGTCGTTCTAAGACCTGGACCAGAGACTGAGAAACCTTAGTCAAGTCCGAGACTGACTGAGACATTACAATGGCTCACTCCGGGGGAAGTGGAGTGTCCTCAGCCCGGGACTCGGCGTGCTCCTGAGATGCAGACATAGCGGAAGGACTGCAGGACGGGCAGAAGGGGGACGGCCGACCCGAAGCCCACTTCTTTTTACAGCACGGACAGGCGTAATGAGTAGCGGTGGGCCTGAAGTAGAGATCCCTAGAAGGATTGGGCATAAGTAAAACTGCGCTGAGAGACCGCAGTAGATCGTGAAGAAACTGCAGAGGGGAGCTAATTTGAGCCTCAGTGTAGAGCCTACCCAGATTCAGGCGAGCAGCCGAACGCCGAAGTGTCCCCCAAGCAGCGCAGGAAGAGAAGTGAAAACCAGGAAACACCCGATAAGGAGGAAGGGGGCGGAGCTTAGCGGCCGAGCCGCGATTGGACAAACGCGGTGAAGGAGGTGCGGTAAAGAGGGGAGGCTGGCATATCAAAAGGAAAGGAGCCCTGTGATGGGCTAGTAAAGGCGCGCAGAAAAGCGCGCTCAGAACGGGGGAGGGAGCGGGCTGAGAGCGCCGAAACGAAAGTGGACCGAGGACGCCGCAGCCCCGTACTGCCTGTGCAGAGAGGAAGGCGCGATATAAGTGGTATTGCCGGTAGGATACTTGCTTTGGCTGAGTATGCTCAACGACATGTCCCCTTGAAAGTGCAGTGAGAGATTGAGAGAGACGCGCGACTGTGAGGTCGGCGCGCGGCAGGCAGGGAAAAAGAGGCGGGAGATTTAAATTCAGGGAGCCCAGTAAATGCTGCCGATGTATCTCTGGGTATGATGCGGGGCTGGAGGGATCGTACAGGCACTTAGCTGACGTCCCTGAAGAGGATGATCACAGGGGCCCACGGAGATAAGGCAAGCCGCTGGAGAGAATCCTCTATGCCCGCATCTTGCAGAAGACGGCGTAGACCTCCTGCAACCGTCGTCTTCCTCTCAGTCCTGTCCAGAGAGAGGGGTGAGCAGGGGGACTGGCAAGGACCAGCCACCTGTCCACAGCCCATAGCACCGGAAGGTGATAGGGCCAACATCCTGCCTGCGGTACTGAGAGGTGCGATGTGGATGACACCACACTACTCGCTCAGCCGCCTGATATGGGAAATCAGGGTGATAGCTACACCCTGTTTCCCGACGGAGAACCTGAAAAATAAAGAGAAAAGGTTAAAAGGTTCGACTAAAAACCTAAAAGAAAAAATGTATTATTAAGAGCGAATCTGGGAAGATCCCGGTCCGCCTCCTACAGACACTAAGCACAAACTGGGGTGCTTGGTGCCTGTCGGTGGGTGTATACTGCCGGGGAGGAGCTAATTTTCTTGTTTTGCATAGTGTCAGCCTCCTAGCAGCAGCAGCAGCATACACCCATGGTAATCTGTGTCCCCCAATAAGGCGATAAAGAAAAAGAATTGGTGCTGTACATAAAGATGGCCGAGGCTACAAGAAGATTACCAACACCGTGATACTGAGCTGCAGAACGGTCGGAAAAACCATACAGCGGTTTAACAAGACAGTTTCTACTCAGAACTGGACTCGCTATGGTTGCCCAAAGAAGTTGAGTACACATGCTCAGCGTCATATCCAGAGGTTATCTTTTCTGAACAGAGTGCTGCCAGCATTGCTGCAGAGGTTAAAGGGGTGGTGGGTCAGCCTGTCAGTGCCCAGACCATACGCCGCACACTGCATCACATTGGTCTGCAGGGCTGTGGTCTCAGAAGGAAGTCTCTCTTTAAGATGATTCACAAGAAAGCCAGCAAACAGTTTGCTGCAGACAAAGGACAAGGATAAATGGAACCATGTCCTGTGATCCGATGAGACCACGATAAACTTATTTGATTCAAATGGTGTCAAGCGTGTGTGCCACCAACCAGGTGAGGAGTACAAAGACAAGTGTCATGGCTTGGGGTTGCATGAGTGCTGCTGGCTTTGGAGAGATACAGTTCTTTGAGTGAACCATGAATGCCAACATGTTCTGTGACATACTGAAGTAGAGCATAATCCACTCCCTGTGGAGCTGGGCCACAAGGTAGTATTCCAACATGATAACGACCCTAAACACACCTCTAAGACGACCACTGCCTTGCTAATTGGATCTGCCAATTGTCTCTTCATTCCTAAACCCTATATTGAGCACATGTGGGGCATCCTCAAAATGGAAGGTGGAGGAGAACAAAGTCTCCAACATCCACCAGCTCCGTGATGTCGTCATGGAGGAGTGGAAGAGGATTCCTGTCGCAACCTGTGAAGCTCTAGTGACCTTCAAGTCCAAGAGAGTTAAGGCAGGGCTTGAAAATAATGGTGACCACACAAGATATTGACACTTTGGGGTGTACTCACTTTTGTTGGCAGCAATTTAGACACTAATGGCTGTGTGTTGAGTTATAGGGTGCCAAATTTACACTGCTATACAAGCTGTACTCTGACTACTTTACATTGTATGAAAGCGTCAGATCTTCAGTGTTGCCCCATGAAAAGATATAATACATTATTTAAAAAAAAATTTGAGGCGTGTACTCACTTTTGTGATATACTATATATATCACTGTGAAACATATCCAATCCATGTGATGCTAGTGAGAGTCTGCAGCATGCACTCAATGGCTTCTCAACCAACCAGTAAAAACCCATAAGTTCACAGTTTCTGATTAGTAAACAGGACAAAATAAGTCTGACCCTCTGATGAATGTCCAGAGGGTCAGTAGCACCGGAAATGGTCAGTTTGGTGCCAGATGCTCTTTGGGAACAAGTTACAACAGCTATTACGCTGATGAAGCCCCTGTATTATGGGTAAATATGTATATGAAATACTCAGTGCCTGATGACAGATGAATAATGTTAAAATAGGCCAAAACCCCCCCAAGGAATGAAATGTTCACCCACCTGAAATCCCCTTTGTTGTTGATCACTCTGTCCATGGGGCAATACTGTGCTGAACTCTCCAGCACCACGATATCCACAGTCCTGCTGTTATTACCTCGCCTGCTCTGCACCCGGCAGCCCCAGTTCCCGGTTGATCCAGCTTGTATGTTGGAAATGGTCAGTGCACTAAAAAGGGGATCAAGGTGTCACAACTACACACAAAGGCAAAACTATTATAATAAATTCATACCTTCCACTGCCATAATTCACCTATTGGAGCATTTACAACAGAAGATAAAATACTTTAAAGAGGACCTGTTACCAGGACAAAAATGGCCAGGTTTAGCTCTTATTTTATCCCTGCTGTTTCCCAGAGTGTTCCGTATTTTTTCTGTAAGTTTCAGGGATATGGGCCTTTTTATTTAGTACTGACTTTACCATGGGGTGAGGCTCACAGGATCCTCTGGGGCGGGTCTTTAGGCTGCTCTGCATTATATTGCCTTGCAAGTCACCTCTCCTTAGTGAAGAGCATAATTATAACAAGTAAATAAAAAGGCTCATATTTCTGGAACAGTATAGCAAATTTCCAAAAAAATTAAATACAACCCCCCCTCCAAAAAAAGAGAGCAAGGAAATAGTAATAGTACATGTAAATAATACAGGGCACTTGGTTAAGACTATTTTGATTAAAAAAAAGCATAAAAGTCATCCCACCAAGGTGTACCCATCGGGACGGTTCTAACCTGTCTCCAGTATTAAAATCTTACTATGTGTCAAATGACGTCAATGTGAATAAGGGCAGAGCAGGATAAGGCCCGGCTGAGACACCCATCCATGGGAAGCTATACAGATGAAATACTCCGCTCAGGAAAGGGAGCCCTGCCTCTTGTATGTACAGGCTACAAGCGATAACTGCAACACCAAAAAACTGAGCTGGACTATAAGCTGGCATGTGTGCAAAGTTTAAGGCTATGTGCCCAAGTTGCAGACATGCTGCGGAATTGTCTGCAGCATTTCCACAACTCCCCGCCACGGGTAAAACGCATGCGGAATTCACAAGCGTTTTACAAGCGTTTTTAGCTAGCTGAACGATAGCGCTTTTCCAAGCGATTTGAAGCATCGCTTGGAAAAGTGATTGACAGGTTGGTCACACTTGTCAAGCATAGTGCTTGACAAGTGTGAACAACTTTTTACTATTGATGCTGCCTATGCAGCATCAATAGTAAAAGATAGAATGTTCAAAATAATTAATAAAAAAAAAAAAAAAATAGGGATATACTTACCCTCTGTCGGCCCCCGGAGTCCCTCCCAGTCCTGACCGTTACGTCATCAGAGGTCATTGTGCAATGCATCCCTGGGAACGGAAGTTGCCGCCAGCACCAATGAGGACTGGGAGGGCTCCGGGGGCCGACAGAGGGTGAGTATATCCCTATTTTTTATTTTAATTCTATTTTTAACAGGAATATGGCACCCAGGGCATGGAGGAGAGTCTCCTCTTCTTCAGACCCTGGGTACCATCCACACATGAAGCACTCACTTTACGCATGGTGGGCATAGCCACATACATAAAGTGAGCGTTTCAATGCAATCCTACGGCAGCAGAATCTCCGCAATTCCATAGAATTAATGGACATGCTGCGGATTTTACCGCGATGCGATTCCGAAGCGGTAAAATGCGCAGCATAGGCACAGCAACTGCGGAATCCCATAGGATTGCATGATAATGCGTTTTTTTAAGCATTTCCGCTGCGGCGGAAACGCTTAAAAGCCGCAACGTGGGCACGCAGCCTTAGGGCAAGTTCACACTGTGGCCATTTCACAGACAAAACCCAAGAAAAAAACAAAAATGAGCACATTTCCTACAGAAAACAAGCAAATACTAATAGCACATATTTAAATATATATATATATATATATATATATATATATATATATATATATATAAATAAATAAATAACACAGGGTACTTAGTTAGCGCTGTTTTGATCAAATACATTTTTTTTATTTTTCTATTTGTGTTTTGTCTGTGAAATTGCCGCAGTGTGAACATGCTCTTACACTTATGTACTGAGTATTACAGCTTATAGTCCAGAACAGTTTTTTTTTTTTGCTTTGCTGAAAAAATAACATAGGAAAAACGCTCTTGTAAACTTGACAACCCCCCTTTAACTAGTACTCATGGCACTGAATATTTCTGGCCATGCATGTGCTGAAAATCATTAAAAATGTATAAAAGACGTTACATCGCACCCCCAACCAGTTCAGGGGGTAGAAGTCTTGGGAAACTGTGGGATATTGCGGTGCAATGCATACAATTCTCCGGGGTTTGGTAAATCAGGGAAAAATAACAGAATAAATGAATCTTTATGACCCAATATGCACAGTGATCTTTAGGCTGCTGGCTTCTTATACAATGCCAAATTCCTATAGGGATTTTATGATTTGTAAATTAAACAATGTATATTGTACCTGGCAATCAGTGAACAGTTGTGGATCATGTTCTTCTGAACAAAAATCCCCTGCGACTCGTCCGTTTCCACAATCCTCCCATCCTGATACCACAACACCTGCATGTCCTGGTCTATGTAGGAAGCCATGCACTGGAAAGGGAGGCTGTCCCCTTCAAACACAACCTGACGATGGGAAGGGGTCATGTAAAATGAAGGCAGCTCCAGAGGCGAGTCTGAAAAGTAAAGTAGATAAAATAATTTAAAAAAAATTCAAATTAAAAAAAAAAAAAAAAAAAAAAAAAAAAAATCTTGTTACCAAATATACAAGATTTTATTAACTCTATTTTAAAATACCACTTACAGAAAGTATCAATAGGCAGATTTTCACCCCCTGCACACCTTATCGGGACATAGAAATTCTGTCAATTCCCCTGTATGTGACCTAATAAAATAACAATTCAGAATTTTTTTTTTCTCTGCACTGCATCATTCCTCTATTGTTCTTTCCAGAAATGTATAAATGGGGTCTGCGAGAATGGTGTGTATCCGGGTGCTGCTGTATTGATTAAATCACAGCTTCTATCCTGGCTTTATTATTCCTCCTTATCAACAGTCGGCTTCCTCTGCCTTCCCTGAGACTTTAGGTGCTTTCCTATCTCTACATTGAAAACCTGTGTACAACCTTTCCCTTAAAAATAGGAGGGCTGAGACACACGGCCCTATAACTCAGACGAGGATCACAATGCTTGTGACTGACTGTCCAGACCAGAGTGTGACCGCACGTGCAGTGGTTAGCAAAAGTATTCACCCACTTGTGTGAATACATTTTTGTATTTTGCCATCTCACATCCTGGAATTTGACATTTTTTTTTTTTTTTTTAAGGTCTCCATCCGTTAAAGAATATGCCTACAACTGTGAACATTTGTGCATAACTATTCACCCCCTAGAGTCAGTACATTTTAGAGCCTCCTTTTGCAGCAATTACAGCTGCAAGACGCTTTGGATAAGTCTCCTTGAGCTTTCCATATCTTGTCACTGGGATTTTTGCCCATTCCTCAAGACAAAACTGCTCCAATTCCTTCTAGTTAGATGATTTCCTCTGGTGAGCAGCAATCTTCTAGTCTGACACAGATTCCCAACTCTGACCATTTTCCCTGTCCCTGCTACCAAAAAACACCCACACAGCATGATGTTGCCACCATCATGTTTCACTATGGGGATGGTGTTCTTGTAGTGATGAGCCATGTTGGTTTGAGCCAGAGAGTAGAGTTTACCCGGGAGGCCAAAAAGCTCAATTTTGGTCTCATATGACTACAGAACCTTTCTCCAAACATTTGGGAGTCTCACACATGTCTTTTAGTAAACTCAAATTGAGCCTTAAAATTTGCATGTAAGTAAAGGCTTTTTTTCTGCCAAAGCTTCCATAAAGGCCACCTCTATAGAATGTACGGCTTATTGTGGTCTCCTTGGTCTTCATAGTGTTGTTTGGTTAGTGGTGATTCTTGCTTAAAGGGAACGGGTCTTCCATGACCTCCAACCCAGCAGTATTCACTTATTTATTAGTAATTTGCCTGCCTAACCAGCCTTGTTCATGCGCAGTGCACACCTCTGAAGCCGGGAAGAGTACACCTGGCTTCAGAGACAGAATGAGTGGCACGCATGCGCTAGATTTGTGTAAGCGGTGATGATGCCGCTCGGGCACATTATGTTATCATGTCCACAGGGGCATAATGAAATGGAAAGAGAGCTGACTAGTCTGGGGCAACTAATGCCATTTGACTACAAAAATGTTATATAGGGCTTGATAGGCAGGGAACTTACTCATAAGTGAGTTAGAGGGAATGGGGGACCTGACAGGTTCACTTTAATGGGGTTGCAGCCTCTGTGGACTTTCCGAAAAGGTGTGTGTATACTGACAGACCATGAGACACTTAGGATGCCCACCTGGGTGCAATCTTTCACTAAGCATGTGACTTATGAAGGAAATTGCTTGCACCAGAAAATTTTAGGGGCTTCACCACAAAAGGGGTGAACATATATGCACAGGTAAATTTTTAGATCCCAACCAAAAAATTTATTGTATGCCTATATTGTTCTCACTTCACCAACTTAGACTATTTAATGCTGATTTATCACACACAAATCAGATTAGAAACATATGTAAATGCAGGCTGTAACGTAACAAAATAGGTAAAACGCCAAGAGGGGCGAATACTTTTGCAAATCGCAGTATTTCTATGCAGCTGTCACACTAGGGCCAGGAGAGCAGGCGGCCAGTCTTAGCACTCGTCCGAGTTATACGGCTATCTGACTTCCCTATCACAGAGAGAAGAGACGGAGAGCAGTCACAACCAGGAGCTCTGCTGGATTTGTATCATTTTTGCAGAACGCTCTGCTAGATAAAAGGACTTGCAGACACGGATGACAGCACATTTTTAATGAAGACTATTTAGAAAGTTGCATTTAGCCAGGAAATATTTATGATCAATGAATATTCACCTACTAGCCAGTACAGCACTGTATGTATCCCCCTGCGGGGACTGTTCATCAGCACGCCATGTTTCCCTACAGTACGTGGCCTCCTGGAGGCGCTCTAGACGTCTAGTCTTCCATCTGTGCAGATACAGATCTCCAGAGAGTCACGCCTAGTCTACACATATCTCCAGCAAGTCAGGCCTAGTCTACACATATCTCCAGCAAGTCAGGCCTAGTCTATACATATCTCCAGCAAGTCAGGCCTAGTCTACACATATCTCCAGCAAGTCAGGCCTAGTCTACACATATCTCCAGCAAGTCAGGCCTAGTCTATAAATATCTCCAGCAATTCACGCCTAGTCTACACATATCTCCAGCAAGTCAGGCCTAGTCTACACATATCTCCAGCAAGTCAGGCCTAGTCTACACATATCTCCAGCAAGTCAGGCCTAGTCTACACATATCTCCAGCAAGTCAGGCCTAGTCTACACATATCTCCAGCAAGTCAGGCCTAGTCTATACATATCTCCAGCAAGTCAGGCCTAGTCTACACATATCTCCAGCAAGTCAGGCCTAGTCTACACATATCTCCAGCAAGTCAGGCCTAGTCTACACATATCTCCAGCAAGTCAGGCCTAGTCTATACATATCTCCAGCATTTCACATCTAGTCTATACATATCTCCAGCAAGTCAGGCCTAGTCTATACATATCTCCAGAAAGTCAGGCCTAGTCTATACATATCTCCAGCATGTCAGGCCTAGTCTACACATCTCTAGCAAGGAAATGGTTGCACTCAATTGCATTAAGGCATATCAAATATGAAATATATGAAGTACGAATAGCATAATGGCTTTTGTAATCTAGAAAAACATATGAGATACTTAGCACAAAATTTGGCCAAAAGATGTGAGCCCATTCACCAACGTCAAGGTGATCTCATTGAACGGGTCCCTATACTAACTGCCTAGTGTGAACTAACCTCTGGCTAATAACATGGTAAAGCCTGTATTTATAGGAAGATAGGAACCAAAATGTGATTGGATGTAATTAAAATCACAGCCTGATGAAGGGCGGAGAATAAATGTATCTACTAAAGCGGACTAATCCGGAGAGGCGATGCTGAAGAAGAAAAAGTGATGCATGTAAGTATCAGCACCTAATAAATGTCTCCCCAGCTCCAAAAAAAGAGGGCTCTCCTGTGCAAGCCAAAACAATTAGTAGGTCTGAGCTAAAGGGGCGTCTTCTGACCGGCAATAAAAATGCTTTGAAGGGAACCTGTCACGTTGTACATGCCGTCCAATCTGGAGACAGCATGATGTAGAGGAGACGCTGAGCAGAATCGTATATGGGTTTGTAGGATGCAAATTCAGTATAAACTTGTGTTATTTGTTGAAATCCCTGGTATTTGGAGAACATGAGTCCAGTGGGCGGTCCTACTCAGTGATTGATAGCGCTGCATACAGTGAAAACTGCCAATCATTTAAAAGGACCGCCCACTGGACTTATGCATACAAACATCAGGGATTTCAATGATTAAAATACAAATTTTAATGAATTTTTTCCCACAAAAATCCACCCATACATTAATCTGATCTGCACCTCTACTGCTGTATAACATCCAAACGAGATACCATTTTTGACATGACATGTTCCCTTTATAGAGACCTTCCAGTTCCCCATTTACTAAAGCTGGATATATACATTAGATTGGAATCATATGAATGAATTTGGGTTTCCCCAAACACAGGAACGCTTGGCCTGTCGAAATCAGCGGCTCCAGCTGACTCTCTCACTGCCCTTGGTAGGATAGAAATCAGCTTCCCATGCAGCAACTTCCTGCTGAGCCTGTGATAGGCTTGAGTTTATACAGAGCAGCCAATCGGAAGAGGCACAGCTACAGATAGAGGAAGAGAGTATTAGCCTGAGCCAATGATGAGACAGGAGGCGAGTCTCAGACTACCGCAGACTCCAGCAGGTGCTGCAGCTAACCTGTAGTCACAGATCACAGCTCTGTATAATGGAGCGGAGCCAATAGGCAAGACCTGAAGGAAACAAATAGTTAAAGCTCCCCTATACGTAATGCATACAAATCCTTTTAGCGCTCGAGACCAGCATATTTCTGAGAATACAAAGCTAATGATACACAGATATGTGTTGTAATGGCTATTCCACCTACCACAGGTCAGCTGCTCGGCATTCACTGCTGGGATCTGCTGCCCTTGCAGAGACTTGGGGTAGGAACATTTTGTCTCCCGGACCGTTATATTCTTTGCTTTTATCCATCGCAGCATCCACAGTAGATTACAGTCACACAGAAGATAGTCTGTCTGAAACTCACTGTAAGGGAACAGAGAGCCATGTCATTGAACTATATTTAAGGACACAACCTTAAAACTTTGAAATAATCCCACATATAGCCCTAAATGGCATTAAAGTTGGGAAACTGGATGGAAAACTTTACAATTCACACGTATGTGTTCTATACATTTTTTTTTGCAAATAGATCATGTACTGACTATGGTCTATGAGCCATTTATGGGACATTTTTTTTTAAGTAAGGGTATAAGAGTCGACTCCTTGCTCTTACAATCCATGAGCCTGATAAGAACATTTGTCATCATCGTGATTGGGATATTTACAATCATCCGTATCACGGAGACTAAGACGATATGTACCGGTACGATGGAGGTGTGGGGATACTGGATTACCATCAGCAGCATACAGACTACCTTATCCTAGCTATCATTTTGGTAAATAGTAATCCAATCGGAAGCAGGATACTTACAGTGACTTTAAGGCAAACAGGTTGGCAAATGTTCCTTGCGGCAGTGACGAAAATAAATTCCCAGAGAGATTTCTAGGAAGGAAGATATAAAAACTTTCACTACACGCAATGTAAATACGTGGTCAGATTACAGCTTACTAATCTACTACAATGCAGGCGTCACAGCATAGGACGAGTACAGTTTATGGGCGTTTTATGTGTGATCATACAGCTAATGGAAGGAGGCAAAATAATAACTCACCCTAATGAAGGTAGCAAAGCAATTCATTACCAGGAGTTGGCAATGCAGAAGCCTGTAATTACTCAATGAGCTAGAAGAGACCTGTATACAGGAGGAAGCGTTTCACCCCATCCAGAAAACGGAGCAGTAGATGTAAAATGGAAGAGACAGAACTGCGGGTCTGCAGGGCCGCGGCCCATCCGCTCCTCCATCCCATTCCTCTCATCTGAATTTAGCAGTTTAATAAGAATCGCTATTGTTAAGAACTTATAAAATATTCCAGTGTGCCACGTAGACAACCTGTCTTTCTTTTCACACTACCCGCAGTCAGAGGGGCATCAGCTAGGACTGATATCTACGGGGGGCTCCTGAAGAAGACGCTTTTCAAGGAGGATTGCGAGTATTCTTGGAAACTACACAAGTAGCATTTTCTTTCTTAATCTTCCCAAATTTGGTACAACTTGGCTTTCTCCGATGCACTCTTTCAGTAAGGCCAGGTTCACACTTGCGAGAAACTCGCACGAGTCTCGTGTCTCAATACCCGGCACTGCTGCCGGCACTCAGACCAGAGTGTTCAGCTGCATAGAAATACATGCAGCCACACACTCCGATCCCAGTGACGGTGGAAGTGCTGGGTATTGAGATGCGAGACTCGTGCGAGTTTCACGCAAGTGTGACCCCGGCCTAATAAGGATAAGATTATGCCATGTAAATGATTTTTCAATTGCTCACACAGGGCAAACTTGTGTTGTATGCAAAGAAAAAGCATCTGCTGCCGTACAGTCTGCACATATGACAGGAGGAACAAATGCAAGCGAAAAGTCGATATCTTATATTTAACACACATGAAACATTTATCTTTCCCCACTAACCCTTCCATGAATGTTGCGTGTTGGTGACTGGTATACAAGCCACAGTTCTGGACATTACAGATAATCTGCATATACAGTCATATGTTAAAGTTTGGGCACCCCTATTAATGTTAACCTTTTTTCTTTATAACAATTTTGGTTTTTGCAACAGGTATTTCAGTTTCATATATCTAATAACTGATGGACTCAGTTATATTTCTGGATTCAAATGAGGTTTATTGTACTAACAGAAAATGTGCAATCTGCATTTAAACAAAATTTGACCAGTGCAAAAGTATGGGCACCCTTATCATTTTCTTGATTTGAACACTCCTAACTACTTTTTACTGACTTCCTAAAGCACTAAATTGGTTTTGCAACCTCATTGAGCTTTGAACTTCATAGCCAGGTGTATCAAATCATGAGAAAAGGTATTTAAGGTGGCCATTTGCAAGTAGTTCTCCTATTTGATTCTCCTATGAAGAGTGGCATCATGGGCTCCTCAAAACAACTCTCAAATGATCTGAAAACAAAGATTATTCAACATAGCTTTTCAGGGGAAGGATACAAAAGTTGTCTCAGAAATTTAACCTGTTAGTTTCCACTGTGAGGAACATAGTAAGGAAATGGAAGAACACAGGTACAGTTCTTGTTAAGCCCAGAAGTGGCAGGCCAAGAAAAATATCTGAAAGGCAGAGAAGAAGAATGGTGAGAACAGTCAAGGACAATCCACAGACCACCTCCAAAGACCTGCAGCATCATCTTACTGCAGATGGTGTCACTGTGCATCGGTCAACAATACAGCGCACTTTGCACAAGGAGAAGCTGTATGGGAGAGTGATGCGAAAGAAGCCGTTTCTGCAAGCACGCCACAAACAGAGTCGCCTGAGGTATGCAAAAGCACATTTGGACAAGCCAGTTACATTTTGGAAGAAGGTCCTGTGGACTGATGAAACAAAGATTGAGTTGTTTGGTCATACAAAAAGGCGTTATGCATGGAGGCTAAAAAACACAGCATTCCAAGAAAAACACTTGCTACCCACAGTAAAATTTGGTGGAGGTTCCATCATGCTTTGGGGCTGTGTGGCCAATGCCGACACCGGGAATCTTGTTAAAGTTGAGGGTCGCATGGATTCAACTCAGTATCAGCAGATTCTTGACAATAATGTGCAAGAATCAGTGACAAAGTTGAAGTTACGCAGGGGATGGATATTTCAGCAAGACAATGATCCTAAACACCGCTCCAAATCTACTCAGGCATTCATGCAGAGGAACAATTACAATGTTCTGGAATGGCCATCCCAGTCCCCAGACCTGAATATCATTGAACATCTGTGGGATGATTTGAAGCGGGCTGTGCATGCTCGGCGACCATCAAACTTAACTGAACTGGAATTGTTTTGTAAACAGGGATGGTCACAAATACCTTCATCCAGGATCCAGGAACTCATTAATAGCTACAGAAAGCGACTAAAGGCTGTTATTTTTGCAAAAGGAGGATCTACGAAATATTAACGTCACTTTTATGTTGAGGTGCCCATACTTTTGCACCAGTCAAATTTTGTTTAAATGCAGATTGCACATTTTCTGTTAGTACAATAAACCTCATTTGAATCCAGAAATATAACTGAGTCCATCAGTTATTAGATATATGAAACTGAAATAGCTGTTGCAAAAACCAAAATTGTTATAAAGAAAAAAGGTTAACATTAATAGGGGTGCCCAAACTTTAACATATGACTGTTAAGGCAGGGGTGGGGAACGTCCGCCGCGGGCCATATACGGCCCGCCATATCATATTGTGCGGCCCGCAGCCACTCCAGAACCGCGATCCGGTACTTGGTTGCAGGAGGTGCACTCTTGCTCTACTTCCAAGCCCCGCCCACCAGATACCACGCACTGATACGTGCACGCACTGACTGGCACTGAGCACACCCTGCAGTATGTGCTGCCTATTGGGGTCCTGTGCTGCCTAATGGGGACCTGTGCTGCCTAATGGGGAACTGCGCTGCCTAATGAGGACATTTACCTGCCTATTGGGGACATTTTCTTGCCTATTGGGGACCTGTGCTGCCTATAGGGAACAATGCTGCCTATTGGGGACAGTTACTTGCCTATTGGGGACCTATGCTTCCTATTGGGGACATTTCCCTGCCTATTGGGGACCTGTGCTGCCTAATGGGGACCTTTACTTTCCTATTGGGGACCTTTTTTTCAACTGTTTGACTGTGTTTGACTGTTTTACAGCAGTCGCAAATCATGCAAATGCGTCGACAAACTAAATCTCCGAGCATGCCAAAATACTCAGAGGACACCCGAGCATGCTCGGGAAAACCCGAGCAACGAGTATACTCGCTCATTATTAATAATTTTATACAGCCCCCGAACGCTATTATAAAATTCCAAATGGAACTTGGCAGAAAAAAGGTTCCCCACCCCTGATATAAGGGAATGCAGAAAGAAAAGTCCCTCATATGCCGACTCTGACATTACTGAGCTGCGCCATCAGCAAAGCTTCTTATTCACGGTGGCTCAGTGGTTAGCATGGTGGCTCAGTGGTTAGCACTGCGGTTTTGTACTGGAGTCCTAGGTTGAATCGCATCAATGAAAACATCTGCAAGGAGTTTGTATGTTCTTCCCCGTGTTTCTGTAGGTTTTCTCCGGGTTTTCCGGTTTCCTAACACACTCCAAAGACATACTGATAGGGAATCTAGATTGTGAGCCCCAATGGGGACAGCGATGATAATCTCTGTAAAGTGCTGAGAAATTAATAATACTAAATAAGTGAGTAAATTAACTAAAATTCACTCATCTGCTAAAAAAGGTGAGTCTTGAAGGGGATAGGAGGAGAAAGCATTTTGGCGGTCACCCATCCAATCACTACAGAACACTGTCTTTGGCAGCAATGAATGACTGGCAGCAGAGTACATAGTCCTTTGATGGATCCCATAACGTGCCTACATAATCTAATTTGTTTTTAGGCATCTGTCAATCCATGATTCATTCTGGGATCATGGCAAGAATAAGTGTTTGGCCGGCTGCCTGGTGAACATAACTGTTTAGGAATGATCTACCACACTGGAAAGCCTTTTTCTTTGTTTCCTATAAACAGTACTATGTTTGGACCTTTTTTGTCGATTTGCTTGTTTCAATACACTGAATGCAGAGCTTCGATTTACCTACATGGTTAGGGAAGTGAGGCAGTGACCGGTGTTATATGGGAGGGTCACTATGTGTCCCCCAGGATGCGTTCAGAAGTGTATGGAGGCCGCGGGAGTGCATTGCAGTCACAGGCATAGCTGTGACTGCAATGCAAAATAGAAGTGTTCGTTTTGGGCAAGCTATATAGATACAGGAAAACCTGCCATGGGCTTTTATTTTTTAAATGGACTACAGGATGGTAGTGGGGCGGTCTGTTTCCTCCCGGCCGGGTCTTCCATGTGGTCTACGGCCACAAGTTTCATGTGAAAACCCTGCAGCAGAGGCTTGGGTGTGTCAGTCTTGGTCTGCAACTTGAGGAAAAAAATATATAATACTCACCTTTGGAATATTTATTTTTTGTTTTCGGTGTTTCATTATTTGATTTATTGGAAAAATCTCACATGAATTAAAAATTCTAAAAAAATTTTCTTCAAAAACTCTTTTGCAAAGATTATTTATTTTCTGAGTGCGACTGTCCATACATTTACTGTTGGTCTGCAACTTGGCAGGCGGCTCTGCAAATCTTCAGCCTGTGTGAAAAAACACGGAACCAAAAGGCCTGGGACACCTTAGCGTACACGGCGGTGCAGTCGCCCCCCACGGCAACCGGTCTCTGTTACAGACTATCTTGTTTCCTGGCTGGAGGATACCCTTTTTATTTTCTATTTTGTGAGTATGCTGAACATTAAAGAGGCTTTGTCTTTGAACTGTCCTGTGGTCAATGCCTGTCTGTCACACTGCACCAACCCCACTGCACTACAGGGATCACTTTGGTTGAGATTTCCACTGGTCGGACATTTGTGGCATATTATAACAAGCCTCTAACTAGCTAGATCGCTTGTCATCCAGGTCTCTATTCTAGCTCCACAAACTCGCGCATCGGACTCGATGAGGTCACAGCCATTAATACCTGCCAGAACGGGTGATTATAGTGCGTCTGTCCTAATCATCTAGGCAGGTATCCGTGGCCATGACGTCAGGGGCCCCGCTCTCCTGCTGATGTGGAAGGGAGCAGAGTCGGAATACCCTTTAGTTATATTGTCTACTGTCCTGTTAAAGCATCCAAATATTTGTATTTCAGAAGGATATTTTTTATTATTCTTACCTCATCTTTAAAACAATAATATAATACTTACAGTCTAACCAGGGCGGGGAGCCCCTTAAATATGTCCGAGTTAAGGCATCCAATCCTATTATTGGCTAGATCTCTAAAATAAAGACAAGAGGATCGTTATTACACTTGTTATATTATCGATAAATAATTTATAATGTTATTTAAGGATTTTACATGGAACTTTGCTCTGTGGCGATTCCCTCTTTAGGGCTCATGAACATTACTATGGCACCTCCCTCCCAGTGATGGGTAGGGGGACTCGTCTAAAGGACCCTCACTTTCGATAGCCTCTCAGGTCTCTTATGAACTTGTGTTCATCACTCATTAATAAGACTGGTCGCATTTCTTTATATCCTAATAACTTACAGCCGTTTAAGAGTTGAAAGTCCCCAGAAGGCACCAGGCTCTATTGTGCTGATCAAGTTATTCCGAAGATCTCTGGAAACAGATAGTAAAAAGTTAGGCAACTTCCAAAAACACACTTCGTTCACAATTTTCTACCATTTTGCTGTTGTAAACTCTGTGCAGTTCCTTTATATAACAGGCTGTGCTGCTTCTGCCATAAACCCAAGAGCATGCCACATTAACAAATATTGTCGAGGGGAGAAGAGGGAGTCAGCAAATGACCAGGATCGAGTATTGGCTGAGGAAGTCTCCCTCTGCCCTGGTCCAGCTTTTATAAAGAATGCCGGACCGGGGTAGGGAAATCTTTTTGCTCATCTCTAATAATAAATTACATGATAAAGTTTCTTCACTCCAGAATACAATAAAGCTGATAATCTGGGAACGGTTTTCAGTGAAAAAATAAAATGCCATCGCACTACATACAAAAGGTTAATGAAGAGGAGGAGACTCAAGTTGTGATTTCAACAGATTAATAACCAAAGTTACAAGAGTGGATTAAATACTATATAACCCAGACTGAAATGGTGTTCATTCCTGTGACTATATCCAGCAGTAAATCCCTAGTGGAGTGTGCCCATTGTCATTGCTCACAGCTAAATAGATGCAGTACTGGAATGCCACTTATATATATCCTCCGCCACCCGCCCGCATTACTGAAGACAGAGGACGGGGAGACGTGAGCAGACGTCCTCATTGTCCCACAGGCCATGTCATCTGACTCCAACAGAAAAACAAATAAGGGCTGACAACTTCCCGCAGAACAAAAAAAATAAACAGGATGAAGTCTCGGTTACCTCTGTGGCACCTATTAACTAAACACGTACCGGTGCTTTGTACATTGCTTTACCAGATAACATAAAATATCAGACATTCACAATGTGCACGAAGAGGAACGAGAAACCATCCATATAACACCCAGGGCAGGAGACGGAGGGCCGGGAAGTCTGATAAAGAGCTGGTTTATGGTTTACATCCATAATAATCTGATAATGATAAAGGATAAATCATCAATACAAATAGTGGACAAGAAAAAAGGACAAGAAAAAAGGTATAAATCCCTTTAACATACTCCCATTAACATCAATGGCGTCTTCATTTTTTCAGAATCTCAATAACTTGGAAGATTTTGCACATTGCAGTGACAAGTTATAAGTCGAGATCTGCGTTTTCCGGCAGTGAATGAGGACATCCCTTACATTGCCAATGCGCCCATCGGCTTTATAGAGTTGTCATACTGAAAAGTGATGGTGTCTGGCTTGGATATGTCCTTGCTTTATGATCAGTAGGGTGTGGACGTCCCCCAAATAGGAGAATGAAGGTGCGGTGGTGCAAGTATAGCATGGCGTCGTTGACTGGGGGACGGGGGCTTAAAAAAGAAAAAAAAGGAAGGGAAATATTTTGTAGCCAGACCCATGTTCTGGCCGAAATAACATGGTCATTGTGTATTCCAGGCTGATCCTCTGATCGGCACCACGGTTGATATGTGCATTGTGCTCAGGCTATCCGATTGCCCAATATGCAGTCATTTCTGTAATAAATTAGATGGAAGCTTCCTCTAATATAGAATTAGGACGTATCACATGCTCGAATGTGAGAAATGCAGAAAGGAGGCTCATAGAGAAAACGGACCTGTCCCGCCGGGAGAATGCAGACACATGGGGCCATTTCACCAGCACAGCCCAGTGCCTTGTTCTGGGGGAATATATTTGCAGGGAGGCGTCAGTGTTTCCCCATCATAAAACCAGGACTTCCAATTGTTTGCATCTCCTAAAGTACTAATAAAGTAAATGAGGCAGGCCAGGAGAAAAAAAAAAAAAGACTCTGCAGGTGGGACATCAGTATCCGATCCATGGGAACAGGATAGAAAAAGCAACGAGCCTTGTAAAATGTATGGCGCATTCTCGGACTTGTCCCCTCGACAGTCAATTTCCTGCAGAGTAAAACACAAGAAATACCACAACCTCCCCCAACACGCAGGGTTCACCGGCAGCGGCCACTCCAACCATGAGTCACATTCCCACAACACTTCATATAAAACACATTAAAGAAAAGAAGGATCAGTCCTTGTACACAGCGCCCCTCCGCGCTCATGTGCGCTGCTGTCCTGATACGTTGTAAGAACGTCCAAGCCGCACGGTCAGGCTGTGAGCTGCAGAGAAGAAGGCTTAATCAGCTCAGGACCCCTGTTCCTAATGAGGCAGATTGCTCAGGTTTTTTAGTAAATGCAATTTTAAGAGTTGTAAAAATATGTTCTTGTTTGGAAAATTCAGGTCATTTTTGCACCTATTTTTGATGATACATGGGGCTTCATTTAAAGATCACTGTCATATTCTTTTTTTCTGATATTGGTGAAAAAGATAAATCAGCATCTGTTTTTCCCCAATTTCTTATTTTTATGACCACTAAAATACATTAATATATGTGCTGCCCATTCTGTAACAATTATTTTATATATTGGACATTTATTTTTTCATGGGGACGGTAACAGCAATTTGGACTGACTGTGGCATTTTTTTATTTTGTATTTACTCTTTTTATTTTTCTTTGGGGGAGGGGAGGTCATTTCAATATTTTTATTTTCATCTTATTTCCCCTGTAACTGGGGCTGGCATATTATTCCTCAGTTACACGGGAATTGATTCTTTCCTCCTGTCCTTTGGATTATTTAATAATATACTTTTACTCCACTGGATCATGGGAGCTGGACTGTCTTAGTTTCCTAACCTATAGAAGAATTGTCCAAAAATACAGAAAACATGGCAGCTTTCTTGTAAAGCACATCTGTCCACAGGTTTTGTGCGGTAAAGCAGGTAAGACAAATTCACTTTAAAGAAGCTGAACTGCAATACCTAACACGACCCATAGACAGGAGTGGCGCTGTTTGTGGTAGAGATGCAGCCATGTTTATCCAATCCTGGAAAACACCATTAAGCATCATTCACACTAAATCACTATACAAAGGTGGAGCAGTGTCGGCGAGATCTTCTAATGAGCGATCGAAAGGTCCAACACTGGGACCTTAACAGAAGGGAATACTTACAGCCTCTCCAGGAAGCTCAGCCCCTCGAAGGAAGCGTTCTTCAGCTCAGCGATCTTATTACTATTCAGGATTCTGGAAGGACAAAGAAAGAACAAATCAGAATAGAGATGAGACACATTATCTGTGACACACCTTGTAACCCAGATCATCGGTCATCAGGCTACATCCTGGGGGAGAGTTACAGCATTATGTGGACTGTCTAGAAGCCATACACGGGGTCTGTAGGCTCCATTACGAGATACCATAGATGTAGTAAAAAAGGCCTGGACCAGACAATCAAATATTATACACTGATCTACCGCAGCTCAGAGACACATACAAAGCTGAACACGAGGTTCTTAGTTATACTGATCAGATTGTAGAAACCCACTGCTACGTCACTGTGAACCTCAGAGGGGTCATCAACTGTTAGGCATAGTACCGCGCAGAAGCGGGGGGGAGGCCCAACGCCCCTCAGACACAGCAATAATGGTCGCCATGCAGCGTCAACGTCAAGTGAATAGATCTGAAAAAAATTCACCTTCCTTATGGATCAGACAAAAAGCTGAGAACATAATAGACAACCCTGCAAAAAGGGCCCCACCAGTTTTATAAATGTCGCTAATCTGCAGTAGATGAGCATATCATTTGGACGTGCGTCAAGGTCTTTTTTTCTACAGCCACGGCAGACTCCATTCTGATACTGATACTCCAGTCTACTATATCTGAGTGTCCACCTGAAAATGATGACGCACGGGTTAGCGCACGTTCGCTCTGCCGCCACAGTTATGCCGGTGCATGTGTCCGGACCCCGTTTTGCGGGGGTGGTGGTGGCTTCGGACGTATGACACTACGGGCACACAGAACGCAATGTGAAAGCACCCTTATTAGGCAATACAGAGACTGAGGTCTTCCAAAACAAGTAACTTTTACTTTTGAAACCTCATGTCTTTGTTTTCTCACTTATGCTAAATTCAATCACACTGCAGCAGTCATTACTTAAATGCACTGTAGCTGAAGTACTGGGATACTCGTCATAATCATTGTTTCCAGGTTTTCCATTCAGTCCCCATCATATAATATTCGGCCCCGGAGTGTGACATCCGGCCCCGGAGTGTAACATCCCACCACCTCTGTTGCTATACCTCCTTCCTTTATTATCTTTACTACCATGTGGTTATACAGAGCTCAGTTACCATGGCGGTCCTGTAATAGAAGCCACCGGTGTAACAAGTCAGTGCATGAAAAATTCTTTCTCCTAAGTATTCCACAATCGCCTCTGTGTGGGATAATAGAGAAGTGGAAGGAACCGCAGCAACTCTACCAGGGAGGTATTAATATGTCATGGGTTTCCACAGCAGAGCAGCTGTATGCATCCTTACGTCACCAAGCACAATGCCAAGCGTCGGAGGCAGTGGTGTAAAGCCACCACTGGACTCTGAAGCAGATGTGTTTTGCGGATGGATCACAGCTCTCTATCTGCAAGTCTGATAGCAAAGTCTGGATGAATGGGGAAAAATTGCCCACAAACCCCTCTAAAATGTTGTAGAGAAACCCTTCCCAGAAGAGAGAAAGCTGTAAACAGGAGGAGATGAAAGCTCCTGTGTGGTGTCCTAGTACTGAGCTCTATTATACAGAGCTGCACTGAGAAATCCTGCGTTTGTCAGTACAGATCACATATATTAGATTTTGCCTTTTACAGTCATATTTCTATTTAAAAGGCAAAGAAGGCAAGCTGCGATCGTTACGTCTTTACACTATATGGCCCCTGCCATGGTCCACGGCCAGAGGAGACAGAAGAATGGTCACGGCCGGGTGCAATTGCATTATGGAGGAGAAGTGTACACATCTGAGCAAACTGTATGGAAATAATGGATCCTGGGCTCGGAGCCCTGCAGCCTGACAGCGCACAACACAGTGGCTACAAAGCCGGCACTCACTACGCCGAGCTGTACCAGAGCCGCGTCCTGTAAACAATGATGGGGGTTATGCCTCCTCTGCTGGAGATCACACCCTGTGTGACACAGCGCGCTACCAATGCAAATGGGAATTTACCCAGACCGGGGTCTCATACATATTATTACATTCGTATAGTCCAAGCGCCAGAAAAACAAATCACACAAGCTGCAGGCCGGTGTCCATCCGCGGTGTGTCTTACGCCAATTTCTCCGGTAACTCTGTGGCTCTTACTGCTAAACTCGGCCCACTTTGGATAAACATAAAAAAAAAAAAAAAACAATAAGTACAGGTCTTGATAAATTCTCCTCTGGAAAAAGGAGGCCCCTGATCTTCTCACCGGTATTGATGTGGGGCCGCGTAGGAGTCATACAATCCCCATTCATTTAGAGAGCGCGACTGGAGTAAGATTTCTGGCATGAGGAGCGCTATGGACCTTTAGAAAGTAGACAAGCTGTTGCATCGTGCACCCAGTTATGTGAAATTGCCAAAAGTTGCTACATATTTTTTTTTAGACTTTTCCAAGTGATTTACGATAGAATTCTGGCAAAAATTGCTTTGACGAATTGGGACCAACGTTTTGCTTTTATGTCTAAATCTGAAATAGGAAAAGAAAAACGTGACTGCGTTCTTCCAAAGCAGCGCCATGTTGCTCTACAGGTTGTGTGCGGTATTACGGCTCTGTACTGTTCACTTCTACAGAAATTAGCTGCAATACCAGACATGACCTGTACCCAAGTGTGGTGCTGTTTTTTTTTTTAAAGAAACCAGTCATATTTTGCTTGTTTTTTTAAATTCCTGGACCTTTTAAACCCAATCTGATTGACAACTATTCAAATTTTCTTTTAACAGGGTTTTGATCCCATATTGAATTAGCCTCCTATAGATAAATGTCCAGACATTTCTATATAATAAAACATTCCTAGAATTTTGTCCCTAACTTCACAACCCAACGAGATGTCTGTGACAAAGGTAATTGTGGGCTAGAAGTGGCTGTGTGAGCACATTTATGACGGCCGTCACACAGGAAACACAAGGGAACCAGTTGGGACAAGTCTTGTTTAGGCTGGAGGCGGCAGGGCAGCCGGGAGGCTCATGTTCTCCCCGATCACAAGGACTGCAGAGCGGACACAAAGCCTCGCCGCCTCTCATCTGCTTCCTGACAACGTTTAAGAATCATCTCTGAAGTTCGGGTACGAACTATGACGCTGATGGTGACGTCTTCCCTACGGGCGCTCGTCTTGTTCCCTTTAAGACGGGGTTTCTAGTAAAGCGATAAACCGAGAAGTCGTCCTTCCAAGATGGACAGATGATCCGGCAGGGATTGATCACCTGCCATAAATCGGCTGCTGGGAGTTTCTCACAGGAAGAGGCCGACTATTCATCACTTCCATGCTAACACCTAGAGAGCATGTCCTTTACTGTACGAGGGGCGGACATTCATGTTTACGGCACTGGTAAACCAGGCGATCCCCACAATCAGCTCATCATAACAAAGGAGGTCTTACATGGAGAACTACACGCTGAGGTTTTATCCTACGATTTACCGAAAATTGCAGAATCCTATAGGGAAGGCCCACTGGAGCAAGTGACAAGCCAGGTGCAGCCAGACACACCCGAGATCTGGCAATCTGCACAAGCAAGAGATTTTTACTAAAAAAAACAACAATAAACCACTGATTATGTGCGACTTTGCCCTAACATTAGATCTCCAGTTTCAGAGAGGTGCCAGATTATAGAATATTCTGGATTATCAGATATTCCTACTAAATGGCTCTCAAGATGGGAGAAAGTCCAGGAAGAGAGGAAAAGAAAAAGCAAACACTGAATGCGGAGTACCAATGTGGCCGCCTATGAGACGGCATATAGGAAATGTGCACACGTTAAGGAATTGTAGCAGGAATTTCTGCACCATTTCTACATCTCATGTCAAGAAAACCGCTGCTTAAAATAGGCTCGTTTTCGGTGCAGATTGTTCCCCACTCGTTAGTATGGGTGTAATCTGCAGCAAAAGAATTGATATAAATCTGCACGGAAAAAGTAGTAACGTGTGCATGAGAATTCAGGAATCTCATTCACTTTGCTAGTATCCGGAAACCCTTCAGGTTTTGTGGCAAATCTGCGCAGAAAAAAAACAACAAAAAAAGGCATTAAAAAGCTGCAAAATGTACACAGGACCTTATGGTTAATGTTCAGACGTTGTGTTTTTTCAGCGCTTTTTCATCTGCGTTTTAAAGTACCAGCAAAGTATGTGAGTTTTCAGAGAGCTCATGCACACAGCTTGGTTTTTTATCCCCAGTATTTTGTGGGTTTTGCATCTTTCAGAGTTTTTTCAGCATATTTCACCCATTGAAAACAATGTGTGGTGCAAAAAAAAGAAAAACGCAGTTTTTGTTGTGTTTTTGGCACCAAAACCTGTTGTAGAATCAAGATTTTTTTTTAATGCACTAAACTTAATCAGCATCAACAAGAGACGAATGTACCCTGACAATAAGGCACCAAAAAACGCAACAAAAACGAAGCAAAACCTTTTTTTCTGCAAGATTCTTACTGCCAAGGTAACAGGTTTTGCCTGTGGGAAAAATAAAAAAGCATCAAAAATGTAACGTGTGAACATAGCCTAACAGTAGTGGCCAAAATTCTGGAAACCTTTGGAAAAAAAATGAACACAAGTGCACTTTTGTTGTCAGATCGTTCATAACACCAGTTTTTTTTTATATTACCATATAAAAAAAGTAATATTCAAAATCTATCGACAGTCAGTACTTCGGATATGTAAACATGGGAATTTTTTTGGAGTGAAAACTGCCCCAATAAAAAAACTCAACTTGGACGCTCTGCTCTGTTTTTGCTCATGCATACATCAGTAATATTCTCGTACCGCAAAATCGGTCAGAATTTTATGATTGAGTCACTTTTTCTCTTAGAAAAAAATAAATGCTTATGCACTTTCATCAGTCCGGGAAAACGAAAAGCACACAGATATCAACTGATGCGGCCCAATTTTTTTTTTTTTTTTTTTTTTTTTTGCATGAACGCGGCTCCCCCAGTAAGACAGCGGGGATTTGGCTGTCAATCAGAATGACATCGGCAGTCGCACCCCATCAACAGAGCAGGAAAAGAAGTTGGTGGTCTGTCGACGTGACATCAACGGAGGCAGCTGAATCGTCGGCAGGAGCAGCCTGTTGTGACTGCTCTGTGCCGGCGATGAACGGCGCGGGGCACAAGCAGCCAGGTAGGTAGCAACCACATTCCTGGATAAGTCTTTGATTGGGAAATAAATATGGTTTTCTTTCATAGAATTCCAGAATTTAGCCAAGAATCTCTGTTTTTATCACCTGTACTAAACAGTCCTTACACTCAAATTCAAATCAGGTATACAAGGCTCACTTCATTTTTCATCGGCTTGGTCCTGAGCCATGGCGACTTGATGGTTGAACTCTCTGCAGGAAGATCGATGATGTAGAAGCCTAGATGGTCCACCAGGGTCTTCACTGTCATCTTAATAGTATCCACCCATTGGGTTGCCAGTCTTCCTCTTCGCCTTTATCCTTCTAATCTTCCGACCATCATGTCCTCCTCCAGTAATGGATCTCTTTGGAGGATGTACCCAAAAGTTGGCAAGTCGTAGCTTGGTGATCCTTGCTTACAGCGACACGTCTGGCTTGATTTGTTTGTTCCATGGTATTGATAACGTCCTTCTCCAGCACCAGATCTCAAAAAGGAGGCAATTCTTTCTATACACTTTTTATCCGACACTTTCTATAGACTCAGACAATTTTCTTCTCACAGTCCAGTAAATCTTCTATCACCACCCATTGTCTTTTGCAGTGACTGATTCTTCTTGCGCCTCTTCAAAAGTTTTGAAATGCCTCCTTTTTCCTCTAACTTTATCAGACGTGTAGCCTCGATCACGCACAATTACGGTATTATTTTACACCCCTCTGTGGGCGACCAGTCACCTCTTTTGTTGTAAGTTCTATAGGATCGCTACACAAAGAAGGAAAAAAAAAACAACCAGCCTGATCGCACAACGCAAACACAGATGTTCTTCTGCCACCCGTAATACATGACCTGGGGACATGGGGTTTCCTTTTAGAATTGATTTTGCTGCATTGCGATCTACATGAAATGATCTTTCCAATGATGTAGAAATGTATGATATTCTAAAAAAAATACAACTGAAAGAAAACGGATGGATGTTATGAGTGATCACATGAAAAAGATGCAGAAAAGATGCAGAATTTTTGCCCCTGGTGTAGCCCCAGTATCTGTCCATGGAGCGCTCCTTGGATGGAGCATCCACAACATAACCATGGACATAAGGTTTTACTGAGCGTGCAGTATACTCCTGTCTAGCATCCATTTTCACAGAATACTCCTATATAGTATAATTTGTATAGTATCCATTGTTACAGCATACTCCTGCATACATTTTTTACTGTATACTCCTATATAGCATCAAACAGAACAATAAAATCGTCACTGCACCAAGACCAGCTCTGGAAATAATGAGTAAAAATTCATCACAAGTCACTCTCACCAGCAATTACTACATGGTGGTCTGTAGATGTTACCATGCCCAGCAATGTATAATGGTAAATAAGATTACAGTGGATTATGGAGCTGCAAATATCAGATTGTTCTGCAGAAATAGAGAACAAGCCTTGATTAGTAACCTACGGACCTAGTCTAACCAGAACATGGCGTAATCTTCAAATGAGAAAGTGCAAAGGTTATTGGGGAGAGAGAGAACACAGGGTCAGCCGGGACAGTCGCCAGAGTGCTGGATCCTCTATTATTGGCGACATAGAGGTGTTACCTGTCATTGCAGAACTGTCTGTGATGATAAAGAGACTTCCGGGAAATCTACTGTAAGGAACAGGAAGCACCAGTCTGAAATAACTCCTGAGGCAGAAAGCTGTCAATCAGCTGTGGGCGGGGGTAAAACAGAGCTGAGCATTCAGAGAGCTGCTAGATCGGCCCCTAGTTAACCAATGATTTTATCAAAATGACAGCAAGCAGCCCAGGAAGTAATACATTACTGGAATCAGGGTCTCCATCCCTACATCGTGCTAGTCTCAGATGGGGCAACAAAAAATCTGGTGACACATTCTCTTTCAGTAATGCAGTATAAAGTGTAAATCATGATCTCCTATGAAACGCTGCAAAGCATCAGTGCTAAATAGTGAGTTCTAAAAATGCTACCCAGAAAACCTTGCCTCCCCAATGCTGGTCATACATATGAGTTACTTTTCAGCTCTCGCTCATTCAAGATGAATTATTTGTGAACCCCCATTCAGTTGAGAGGAGACTATGGAGATGCTGGCTGTGGAGTCAGTGTCCATTTAGGTTTTCATCATAACTTGGGAAACTTATGAAATGTCCTATAAATGTCTGTTCTGTTCCTCATCTAAAGATTGTGGCTTTTTAGCTGAGATGAATCTGTGCTGCACTTTATGCACATGCTCAGTAGTGACCAGTGCTGTGGGGTCAGAGATGAGATGAATCTGTGCTGCACTTTATGTACATGCTCAGTAGTGACCAGTGCTGTGGAGTCAGAGATGAGATGAATCTGTGCTGTACTTTATGTACATGCTCAGTAGTGACCAGTGCTGTGGAGTCAGAGATGAGATGAATCTGTGCTGTACTTTATGTACATGCTCAGTAGTGACCAGTGCTGTGGAGTCAGAGATGAGATGAATCTGTCCTGCACTTTATGTACATGCTCAGTAGTGACCAGTGCTGTGGGGTCAGAGATGAGATGAATCTGTGCCGCACTTTATGCACATGCTCACTAGTGACCAGTGCTGTGGGGTCGGAGATGAGATGAATCTGTGCTGCATTTTATGTACATGCTCAGTAGTGACCAGTGCTGTGGGGTCATAGATGAGATGAATCTGTGCTGCACTTTATGTACATGCTCAGTAGTGACCAGTGCTGTGGGGTCGGAGAGGAGATGAATCTGTGCTGCATTTTATGTACATGCTCAGTAGTGACCAGGGCTGCAGGGTCAGAGATGAGATGAATCTGTGCTGCACTTTATGTACATGCTCAGTAGTGACCAGTGCTGTGGAGTCATAGATGAGATGAATATATGTTGCACTTTATGTACATGCTCAGTAGTGATCAGTGCTGTGGGGTCAGAGATGAGATGAATCTGCTGCACTTTATGTACATGCTCAGTAGTGACCAGTGCTGTGGAGTCATAGATGAGATGAATCTGTGCTGCACTTTATGTACATGCTCAGTAGTGACCAGTGCTGTGGAGTCAGAGATGAATCTGTGCTGCACTTTATGTACATGCTCAGTAGTGACCAGTGCTGTGGAGTCAGAGATGAATCTGTGCTGCACTTTAGGTACATGCTCAGTAGTGACCAGTGCTGTGGGGTCAGAGATAAGATGAATCTGTGCTGCACTTTATGCACATGCTCAGTAGTGACCAGTGCTATGGGGTCAGAGATGAGATGAATCTGTGCTGCACTTTATGTACATGCTCAGTAGTGATCAGTGCTGTGGAGATGTAGATGAGATCAATCTGTGCTGCACTTCATGTACATGCTCTGTAGTGACCAGTGCTGAGGGGGCAGAGGTGAGATGAATCTGTGCTGCACTTTATGTACATGCTCAGTAGTGACCAGTGCTGTGGGGTCAGAGATGAGATGAATCTGTGCTGCACTCTATGTACATGCTCAGTAGTGACCAGTGCTATGGGGTCAGAGATGAGATGAATCTGTGCTGCACTTTATGTACATGCTCAGTAGTGACCAGTGCTGTGGAGTTGTAGATGAGATCAATCTGTGCTGCACTTTATGTACATGCTCAGTAGTGACCAGTGCTGTGGAGTTATAGATGAGATGAATCTGTGCTGCACTTTATGTACATGCTCAGTGCTGTAAAGTCGGTAGTCAGAGTAGGGGGTCGGAGGTTTGGCTTACTGACATCACAGCCCTGGTGGAGACCCTTAGGCTATGTGCACACGTATGGAGAAAATTTCTGCATGAAAACAGGACTCCTTCCCAGAAAACGAGCATATTTACCGCAATTTTTTCCGGAGCATCTCCAGACACATAGAAAATAGCCAGAAATGCGGAACTTACCGCAAAATTAATGAGCATGCTGCGTTTTATACCGCAAAGCGATTTCACGGTAAAAAAACGCATCAATATGCACAAAAAGTGCAAAATCCATTGTGAATGGGAAGCTTCTTTTAGGCGTTTTTTGAGCTGATTTTTTGGTAAATCCGCGGGAAAACCGCGAAAATAAACGCAACGTGTGAGCACAGCCTTATAAACATTGGATGTTAGTGGATGTGTATTGCTGCCTTACGAATACTAGATACAAGGGGAGGAGGGCAGCGGCGGAATTTATTGGGTACGGCTCATGTGACAAAGGTCTAATAATCATTTATGATCCGAACGGAGTAAACAGAGTGAAGTCCGGGAGTGAAGCCGCAGGAGACGCTGCACCGGTCACAACACTGGGACATTCAGCGCCGACAGCACAATCTACAGGTAATCAGTGCCAATTACCAAAAAAACGGAATTGAAGAATATCTGCCCTGCCCCACCGGAAAGTTCAAGTGATCACTCATAACACGGTAAATGAAAGCTGCACAGTAATGTGAGCGCGGAGGGAGCGGACGGTGGATGTTTCACTAATTCACTGCAAAATCCTTAACATTATAAGGCTAAAATCTACAGAAAAAAGATCAATATACAGCACCAAATGTGATTTGGAAAGTGAGCCCTAAAATCTGATCCACTATCACTGTACTGTAGGTTTCTGTATGGGGTGACCCCAGCCATGATTGGACTGGAAGTCAGCAGCACAGGAAAACAATGTAAGTAGTAGTTATATAATGCTACAATATGGGAGGGAGCCCTGCCAATAGGGTCTGTCTGTGGAGAGACTGTACAATAAGGCAACAGTGGAGGGAGAGCATCTCTAACACTAGGTGAATCCACGCCAGATGTAAATGTTACAGATTATAACTGGGAGCTAAGGGGAAACGTCTCCCCCTGTGGAGAGTGACATGTAAGGAGACTTATAGGCCAAGTCCCCTGGGAGAGTCGACATGCATTTTTCATAGAGATTTACAGCCTATCACAGGACCTGACACAATCGATGGGGAGAGCAAGTTTCTTTAATCTGGAGTATGTCAATTCCACTGCAATTTAAGCACAGATCTGCTGGGGATTTTTCCTACTGACTTCTACGACGGGGGGGGGGGGGAAAGAAAAACACAATCCTCAGTCCAAATTGCGAGGAATGAGGGGTCAGGGATTTCTCGGAGTAATCACCACAAGTTTGCAGCAAAATATTTAAATTTCCTTCTAAAGGAAATCCGCAGGAAAAAGTGCAAAGGCCCCAACAGCCTCCAATTCTGTGCAGATGTTCCGGCAGGTTTGCTGCGGAGACAACCATGGACAAATCGAATCTAAGAGGTACCGAACTTCTACACAGAACGAAAAAAGGACTTGGCCAATTTCTCCAGAAATTCTACTGCCAATCTTTGACCTTTTGCAGATTTGGTTTCCAATTTGCCACAGATTTCCCCTGTGCTCTGCAAGACTTGAAATCAGTAGTGAAAATCCACAGGAAGAGTTGACACGCCGCAGAGGGAGGAGCAGTAGTTAGAGGCTGAAATTGGGGAAACATCCACCATGCTGCTGAGGAGTCGGGCTGTACGGGAGACTAGTCAGGGAGGCGGGTCACTAGCAGTTTCTCCTCGCCGTCCGCCAATGACGGACAGGTCTCTACCAATACATGCATGCAAAGAGAGCTGGCACTTAAGGGAACAAATTCATCGGACACACGTCTTTTTGACTAGTCCATATTGCGGGATCGCCCCCCGGCGGCTTTTAAAGTATATTTTCATTTTCACTGATGCGCCGCAGCATTTCAGAGTCAAATATGCCGGGCTGAGCTCATACAGCTTATGTCTGATATATGACACCCATGGATCAGGCCCCGCAGACATCAGCCGTCAGGTTCCCTCGAAGTGCAGAATTCCAGCATTTCTGTACTTAAAAAAAAAAAAAACTCATGCCAAATCTCTAGCAGAAAATAGATTGTAAAAGGAAAAAAAACATACAGTAAAAAAGCAGGAGAAACGCAATAATCAGTGCAGATTGTTATGGCATGTCAAGTTCAGAAAAATCGCAACAGATAAAAAAAGCATCTAAACACATGCATGCAAAAGATACAGCAAAAACACAACAACCGCAGTGTGCAGGTATCTTGGTGCAGAAAAAAAAAGCTTTTTTTTTTTTTTTTTGCAAGCGAGAACCAGGTCTGATGATTTTTCTGCCTGCAATTCGAGAAAGAATATCTGCAACGTATCCGCTACAGGTGGCCGTGTTCCCACGATGTGTTTGCATTGTGATTTTACCACTATACGGGAGTATACGGTTTATACACACTGTAGAGCATCCCGGGAATATACAGTATATACACACTGTAGAGCAGCACGGACGTATACAATATATACACACACACTGTAGAGCAGCACGGACGTATACGGTATATACACACACACTATAGAGCAGCCCGGGAGTATACGATATATACATACTGTAGAGCAGCCCGGGAGTATAGAATATATACATACTGTAGAGCAGCCCAGGAGTATACAATATATACATACTGTAGAGCAGCCCAGGAGTATACAATATATACATACTGTAGAGCAGCCCAGGAGTATACAATATATACATACTGTAGAGCAGTCCAGGAGTATACAATATATACATACTGTAGAGCAGCCAGGGGTATACAGTAAATACACACTGTAGAGCAGCCCGGGAGTATACAATATATACACACTGTAGAGCAGCCCGGGAGTATACAATATATACACACTGTAGAGCAGTCCGGGAGTATACAATATATACACACTGTAGAGCAGCCCGGGAGTATACAATATATACACACTGTAGAGCAGCACGGACGTATACAATATATACACACTGTAGAGCAGCCCGGGAGTATACAATATATACACACTGTAGAGCAGCCCGGGAGTATACAATATATACACACTTTAGAGCAGCACAGACGTATACAATATATACACACTGTAGAGCAGCCCGGGAGTATACAATATATACACACTGTAGAGCAGCCCGGGAGTATACAATATATACACACTGTAGAGCAGCCCAGGAGTATACAATATATACACACTGTAGTGCAGCATGGACGTATACGGTATATACACACACTATAGAGCGACCAGGGAGCATACAATATATACACTATAGAGCAGCACGGGAGTATACAATATATACACACTGTAGAGCAGCATGGACGTATACGGTATATACACACACACACACTATAGAGCAGCACATGAATATACGATATATACATACTGTAGAGCAGCCCGGGAGTATACAATATATACACACTGTAGAGCAGCACGGACGTATACGGTAAACACACACTATAGAGCGACCAGGGAGCATACAATATATACACACTATAGAGCAGCACGGGAGTATACAATATATACACACTGTAGAGCAGCATGGACGTATACGGTATATACACACACACACTATAGAGCAGCACATGAATATACGATATATACATACTGTAGAGCAGCCCGGGAGTATACAATATATACACACTGTAGAGCAGCACGGACGTATACGGTAAACACACACTATAGAGCGACCAGGGAGCATACAATATATACACTATAGAGCAGCATGGACATATACGGTATGTACACACACTATAGAGCAGCACATGAATATACGATATATACATACTGTAGAGCAGCACGGGAGCATACAATATATACACACTGTAGAGCATACCGGGAATATACAGTATATACACACTGTAGATCAGCACGGACGTATACAATATATACACACACTGTAGAGCAGCACGGACGTATACGGTATACACACACACACACACACACACTATAGAGCATCCAGGGAGTATACAGTATATACACACTGTAGAGCAGCACGGACGTATACGGTATATACACACACACACTATAGAGCAGCACGGGAGTATACGATATATACATACTGTAGAGCAGCCCGGGAGTATAGAATATATACATACTGTAGAGCAGCCCAGGAGTATACAATATATACATACTGTAGAGCAGCCCAGGAGTATACAATATATACATACTGTAGAGCAGCCCAGGAGTATACAATATATACATACTGTAGAGCAGCCCAGGAGTATACAGTAAATAAACACTGTAGAGCAGCCCGGGAGTATACAATATATACACACTGTAGAGCAGCCCAGGAGTATACAATATATACACACTGTAGAGCAGCCCGGGAGTATACAATATATACACACACTGTAGAGCAGCCCGGGAGTATACAATATATACACACTGTAGAGCAGCCCGGGAGTATACAATATATACACACTGTAGAGCAGCCCGGGAGTATACAATATATACACACTGTAGAGCAGCCCGGGAGTATACAATATATACACACTGTAGAGCAGCCCGGGAGTATACAATATATACACACTGTAGAGCAGCCCGGGAGTATACAATATATACACACTGTAGAGCAGCCCGGGAGTATACAATATATACACACTGTAGAGCAGCCCAGGAGTATACAATATATACACACTGTAGAGCAGCACGGACGTATACGGTAAACACACACTATAGAGCGACCAGGGAGCATACAATATATACATTATAGAGCAGCACGGGAGTATACAATATATACACACTGTAGAGCAGCATGGACGTATACGGTATATACACACACACACTATAGAGCAGCACATGAATATACGATATATACATACTGTAGAGCAGCCCGGGAGTATACAATATATACACACTGTAGAGCAGCACGGACGTATACGGTAAACACACACTATAGAGCGACCAGGGAGCATACAATATATACACTATAGAGCAGCACGGGAGTATACAATATATACACACTGTAGAGCAGCATGGACGTATACGGTATATACACACACACACTATAGAGCAGCACATGAATATACGATATATACATACTGTAGAGCAGCCCGGGAGTATACAATATATACACACTGTAGAGCAGCACGGACGTATACGGTAAACACACACTATAGAGCGACCAGGGAGCATACAATATATACACTATAGAGCAGCACGGGAGTATACAATATATACACACTGTAGAGCAGCATGGACGTATACGGTATATACACACACACACACTATAGAGCAGCACATGAATATACGATATATACATACTGTAGAGCAGCCCGGGAGTATACAATATATACACACTGTAGAGCAGCACGGACGTATACGGTAAACACACACTATAGAGCGACCAGGGAGCATACAATATATACACTATAGAGCAGCACGGGAGTATACAATATATACACACTGTAGAGCAGCATGGACGTATACGGTATATATACACACACACACACACACACACACACACACACACACACACTATAGAGCAGCACATGAATATACGATATATACATACTGTAGAGCAGCACGGGAGTATACAATATATACACACTGTAGAGCAGCACGGACGTATACGGTATATACAAACACACACACACACTATAGAGCAGCACAGGAATATACGATATATACATACTGTAGAGCAGCCCAGGAATATACAATATATACAGACTGTAGAGCAGCACGGACGTATACGGAATATACACTACACTATAGAGCAGCACGGGAGTATACGATATACACACACTGTAGGCAAGCCCGGGAGTATACAATATATACACACTGTAGAGCAGCACGGACGTATACGGTATAAACACACTATAGAGCGAAGTTAGCGAACAGTGAGCATACAATATACACACACTATAGAGTGACCAGGGAGCATACAATATATACACACTATAGAGCAGCACGGGAGTGTACAATATATACACACTGTAGAGCATCCCGGGAGTATACGGTATATACACACTGTAGAGCAGCCCGAGGGATTATACAATATATACACACTGTAGAGCAGCACAGATGTATACGGTATAAACACACACTATAGAGCGACCAATGAGCATACAATATACACACACTGTAGAGCAGCACGGGACTATACGATATATACATACTTTAGAGCAGCCAAAAAGAATAAAGTTCTATACACACTATAGAGCAGCCCGGGGGTAAATGGTATACACACAAACACTGTAGAGCAGCCCAGGAGATTAAGGTATACACGCAAACACTGTAGAGCAGCCTGGGAGTATATGATATATATACATACACAAACACACACTGTAGAGTGGACAGGGAGTATACGATATACACACACTGTAGAGAAGCCCGGGAGTATACGGTATATACCGTACTCATTGTAGAGCAGCCCGGGAGTGTACGGTATCGACACACTCTATAGAGCAGCCCGAGAGACAGTATACGGTGTATACACACACACACACACATTGTAGAGTTGACAGGGAGTAAAATGTAAATACACACACTATAGAGCAGCCCGGGAGTATACGGTATATACACACACTATAGAGCAGCCCGGGAGTATACGATATATACACGCTGTAGAGCAGCCCGGGAGTATACGATATATATACACGCTGTAGAGCAGCCCGGGAGTATACGATATATATACACACTGTAGAGCAGCCCGGGAGTATACGATATATACACACTGTAGAGCAGCCCGGGAGTATACGATATATACACACACACTATAGAGCAGCCTGGAGTATACAGTATATACACACACTATAGAGCGACCAATGAGCATACAATATACACACACTGTAGAGCAGCACGGGACTATACGATATATACATACTTTAGAGCAGCCAAAAAGAATAAAGTTCTATACACACTATAGAGCAGCCCGGGGGTAAATGGTATACACACAAACACTGTAGAGCAGCCCAGGAGATTAAGGTATACACGCAAACACTGTAGAGCAGCCTGGGAGTATATGATATATATACATACACAAACACACACTGTAGAGTGGACAGGGAGTATACGATATACACACACTGTAGAGAAGCCCGGGAGTATACGGTATATACCGTACTCATTGTAGAGCAGCCCGGGAGTGTACGGTATCGACACACTCTATAGAGCAGCCCGAGAGACAGTATACGGTGTATACACACACACACACACATTGTAGAGTTGACAGGGAGTAAAATGTAAATACACACACTATAGAGCAGCCCGGGAGTATACGGTATATACACACACTATAGAGCAGCCCGGGAGTATACGATATATACACGCTGTAGAGCAGCCCGGGAGTATACGATATATATACACACTGTAGAGCAGCCCGGGAGTATACGATATATACACACTGTAGAGCAGCCCGGGAGTATACGATATATACACACACACTATAGAGCAGCCTGGAGTATACAGTATATACACACACTATAGAGCGACCCGGGAGTATACGGTATATACACACACTATAGAGCGACCCGGGAGTATACGGTATACACACACACACTATAGAGCGGCCCGGGAGTATATGGTATATACACACACTGTAGAGCAGCCCGGAGTATACGGTATATACAAACACACTATAGAGCAGCCAGGGAGTATACGGTATATACACACACACTATAGAGCGGCCCGGGAGTATACGGTATATACACACACTATAGAGCGGCCAGGGGGTATACGGTATATACACACACACTATAGAGCGGCCAGGGGGTATACGGTATATACACACACTATAGAGCAGCCCGGGAGTACACGGTATATATTCACACACTATAGAGTGGCCTGGGAGTATACGGTATATACACACACTATAGAGTGGCCCAGGAGTATACGGTGTATACAAACACACTATAGAGCGGCCCGGGAGTATACGGTATACACACACACACACACACACACTATAGAGCGGCCCGGGAGTATACGGTATATACACACACTATAGGGCAGCCAGGGAGTATATGGTATATACACACACTATAGGGCAGCCAGGGAGTATATGGTATATACACACACTATAGGGCAGCCCAGGAGTACACGGTATATACACACTGTAGAGCAGCCCGGGAGAATACGGTATATACACACACTATAGAGCAGCCCGGGAGTATGCGATATATACACGCTGTAGAGCAGCCCGGGAGTATACGATATATACACACTGTAGAGCAGCCCGGAGTAGACGGTATATACACACACTATAGAGCGGCCCGGGAGTATATGGTATATACACACACTATAGAGCGGCCCGGGAGTATATGGTATATACACACACTGTAGAGCAGCCCGGAGTATACGGTATATACATACACACTATAGAGCAGCCAGGGAGTATACGGTATATACACACACACTATAGAGTGGCCCAGGAGTATACGGTATATACAAACACACTATAGAGCGGCCCGGGAGTATACGGTATATACACACACTATAGGGCAGCCCGGGAGTATACGGTATATATACACACACACACACTATAGGGCAGCCCAGGAGTACACGGTATATACACACACACTATAGGGCAGCCCAGGAGTACACGGTATATACACACTGTAGAGCAGCCCGGGAGTATACGGTATATACACACACTATAGGGCAGCCAGGGAGTATACGGTATATACACACACACTATAGGGCAGCCCAGGAGTACACGGTATATACACACTGTAAAGCAGCCCGGGAGAATACGGTATATACACACACTATAGAGCAGCCCGGGAGTATACGATATATACACGCTGTAGAGCAGCCCGGGAGTATACGATATATACACACTGTAGAGCAGCCCGGGAGTATACGATATATACACACACACTATAGAGCAGCCTGGAGTATACAGTATATACACACACTATAGAGTGGCCTGGGAGTATATGGTATATACACACACTGTAGAGCAGCCAGGGAGTATACGGTATATACACACACACTATAGAGTGGCCCAGGAGTATACGGTATATACAAACACACTATAGAGCGGCCCGGGAGTATACGGTATATACACACACACTATAGGGCAGCCCGGGAGTATACGGTATATATACACACACTATAGGGCAGCCCAGGAGTACACGGTATATACACACACACACTATAGGGCAGCCCAGGAGTACACGGTATATACACACTGTAGAGCAGCCCGGGAGAATACGGTATATACACACACTATAGAGCAGCCCGGAGTATACGGTATATACACACTATAGAGCAGCCCGGAGTATACGGTATATACACACGTGTAGAGCGGCCAGGGAGTATACAGTATACACACACACTATAGAGAGGCCACGGAGTATACAGTATATACCTGCAGTGCTCATGTGCCACATAATGCCAGCTTTAAAGTTGGTGGATCAGCTGGTCACCAGTACCGGGTATGTTGGTACTAGTGGTGCTGGATATACACAACAGCATTGGACATGCTGGCACTTGTGGCGCCGGATATGCACAGCAGCTGAGGAGCAGTAGCAGGCATGCTGGCACTTGTGGTGCCGGATATACATAGCAGCTGTGGCGCAGTACCGGACATGCTGGTAATTGTGGTGCCTGATATACCCGGCAGCTGGTGAGCAGTACCGACATGCTGGCACTTGTGGTGCCGAATATACCCAGCAGCTGGTGAGCAGTACCGGACATGCTGGCACTTGTGGTGACGAATATACCCAGCAGCTGGTGAGCAGTATCAGGCCTGCTGGTATTGGTGATGCCGGATATACTCAGCAGCTGTTGAGCAGTACTGGACATGCTGGCACTTGTGGTGCCAGATATACACAGCAGCTGGTGAGCAGTATCTGGCATGCTGGCACTTGTGGTGCCGAATATACCCAGCAGCTGGTGAGCAGTATCAGGCCTGCTGGTATTTGTGATGCCGGATATACTCAGCAGCTGGTGAGCAGTACTGGACATGCTGGTACTTTTGGTGCCGGATGTACCTAGCAGCTGGTGAGCAGTACTGGACATGCTGGCACTTGTGGTGCCGGATACACACAGCAGCTGGTGAGCAGGATCAGGCATGCTGGTACTTGTGGTACCGGATATACACAGCAGCTGGTGAGCAGTACCGGACATGCTGGCACTTGTGGTGCCGGATACACCCAGCAGGTGAGGCGCAGTATCAGACATGCTGGCACTTGTGGTGCCACTGCCGGATATACTCAGCAGCTGGTGAGCAGTACCAGACATGCTGGCACTTGTGGTGCCAGATATACTCAGCAGCTGGTGAGCAGTACCGGACATGCTGGCACTTGTGGTGCCGGATAGACCCAGCAGCTGGTGAGCAGTACCGGACATGCTGGCACTTGTGGTGCCGAATAGATGCAGCAGCTGGTGAGCAGTACCGGACATGCTGGCACTTGTGGTGCCGGATATACACAGCAGCTGAGGCGCAGTATCAGGCATGCTGGCACTTGTGGTGCCAAATAGACCCAGCAGCTGGTGAGCAGTACCGGGCATGCTGGCACTTGTGGTGCCGGATATAATCAGCAGCTGGTGAGCAGTACCGGACATGCTGGCACTTGTGGTGCATGATACACCCAGCAGCTGGTGAGCAGTACCGGACATGCTGGCACTTGTGGTGCCTGATACACCCAGCAGCTGGTGAGCAGTACCGGACATGCTGGCACTTGTGGTGCCAGATAGACCCAGCAGCTGGTGAGCAGTACCGGACATGCTGGCACTTGTGGTGCCGGATATACACAGCAGCTGGTGAGCAGTACCGGACATGCTGGCACTTGTGGTGCCGGATATACACAGCAGCTGGTGAGCAGTACCGGACATGCTGGCACTTGTGGTGCCGGATATACTCAGCAGCTGGTGAGCAGTATCAGGCATGCTGGCACTTGTGGTGCCTGATACACCCAGCAGCTGGTGAGCAGTACCGGACATGCTGGCACTTGTGGTGCCTGATACACCCAGCAGCTGGTGAGCAGTACCGGACATGCTGGCACTTGTGGTGCCGGATATACCCAGCAGCTGGTGAGCAGTACCGGACATGCTGGCACTTGTGGTGCCGGATAGACCCAGCAGCTGGTGAGCAGTACCGGACATGCTGGCACTTGTGGTGCCGGATATACCCAGCAGCTGGGGAGCAGTATCTGGCATGCTGGCACTTGTGGTGCCGGACATACCCAGCAGCTGGTGAGCAGTATCTGGCATGCTGGCACTTGTGGTGCCGGATAGACCCAGCAGCTGGTGAGCAGTACCGGACATGCTGGCACTTGTGGTGCCGGATATACACAGCAGCTGGTGAGCAGTACCAGACATGCTGGCACTTGTGGTGCCTGATACACCCAGCAGCTAGTGAGCAGTACCGGACATGCTGGCACTTGTGGTGCCGGATAGACCCAGCAGCTGGTGAGCAGTACCGGACATGCTGGCACTTGTGGTGCCGGATATACCCAGCAGCTGGTGAGCAGTACCGGACATGCTGGCACTTGTGGTGCCGGATAGACCCAGCAGCTGGTGAGCAGTACCGGACATGCTGGCACTTGTGGTGCCGGATAGACCCAGCAGCTGGTGAGCAGTACCGGACATGCTGGCACTTGTGGTGCCGGATAGACCCAGCAGCTGGTGAGCAGTACCGGACATGCTGGCACTTGTGGTGCCGGATATACCCAGCAGCTGGTGAGCAGTACCGGACATGCTGGCACTTGTGGTGCCGGATAGACCCAGCAGCTGGTGAGCAGTACCGGACATGCTGGCACTTGTGGTGCCGGATAGACCCAGCAGCTGGTGAGCAGTACCGGACATGCTGGCACTTGTGGTGCCGGATATACACAGCAGCTGGTGAGCAGTACCGGACATGCTGGCACTTGTGGTGCTGGTGGGCGGGCTCGTACTTACAGTGTGGCGGTCCGGTTGGGCAGCGCTCCCAGGGGTAAGGTCCTCCCGCTGTCCGGCCAGTTGCACAACACCTTCCCGCCGTCCCCTCCGGCTCCTGCCGTTCTCCCGCCAGCTCCACGGGGTCTCCCGTCCTGCTTACACCCTGGGGGCAGGGCCCACTGTGCTGCTACCACGGAGAGGAGAGTGAGCACCGCCAGGCCCGGGGCCTCCATCCCAGCAATGGCCACAGCCCGGGCCGGAGTGCGGTCTACACAGCCCGGACAGAGCGGGCGCCCCCTGGCTGCGGAGCGGGGGGAACCAGGCCTCGTACAGGCCGCCGAGTTCGGCTCCGGTTCTTGTGCGGGGTCCCGGCTCTCAGCTTGGGAGGTCCGGTCACATTATGGCTCCGGGCAGTAGTGAGGAGGAGGCCCCTTCTCTTCCATACACACAGCTGCTCCAGACTGTCCTCCCCCCAATCTCCCGGGATGGTCTCCTCCTCCCCCTGTCTCCTCCTCTACGGGCACAGACATGTCAGCGGGAAGAGGGGGGTCCCGCACCAAGGTAGCAGCACAGACAAAAGTACCACAGACTGCGAGCAGTGAGGGGGGAATACTGCTCATATCTATAGGGTCCGATATACCGTGTAATGCCCTATATATGCGGGGTATATGGTATCTATCGTGTCCGATATACCGTGTAATGCCCTATATATGCGGGGTATATGGTATCTATAGTGTCCGATATACCGTGTAATGTCCTATATATGCGGGGGTATGGTATCTATAGTGTCCGATATACCGTGTAATGTCCTATATATGCGGGGTATATGGTATCTATCGTGTCCGATATACCGTGTAATGTCCTATATATGCGGGGGTATATGGTATCTATAGTGTCCGATATACCGTGTAATGTCCTATATATGCGGGGTATATGGTATCTATAGTGTCCGATATACCGTGTAATGTCCTATATGTGCGGGGTATATGGTATCTATAGTATCCGATATACCGTGTAATGTCCTATATATGCGGGGTATATGGTATCTATAGTGTCCGATATACCGTGTAATGTCCTATATATGCGGGGGTATATGGTATCTATAGTGTCCGATATACCGTGTAATGTCCTATATATGCGGGGGTATATGGTATCTATAGTGTCCGATATACCGTGTAATGTCCTATATATGCGGGGTATATGGTATCTATAGTATCCGATATACCGTGTAATGTCCTATATATGCGGGGTTATATGGTATCTATGGTGTCCGATATACCGTGTAATGTCCTATATATGCGGGGGTATGGTATCTATAGTATCCGATATACCGTGTAATGTCCTATATATGCGGGGGCATATGGTATCTATGGTGTCCGATATACCGTGTAATGTCCTATATATGCGGGGGCATATGGTATCTATGGTGTCCTATATACAGTGTAATGTCCTATATATGCGGGGGTATATGTTGTCTATCGTGTCCTATATACCGTGTAATGTCCTATATGTGCGGGGTATATGGTATCTATAGTGTCCGATATACCGTGTTATGTCCTATATATGCGGGGGTATATGGTATCTATAGTATCCGATATACCGTGTAATGTCCTATATATGCGGGGTATATGGTATCTATCGTGTCCGATATACCGTGTAATGTCCTATATATGCGGGGGCATATGGTATCTATGGTGTCCGATATACCGTGTAATGTCCTATATGTGCGGGGTATATGGTATCTATCGTGTCCTATATACAGTGTAATGTCCTATATGTGCGGGGGTATGGTATCTATAGTATCCGATATACCGTGTAATGCCCTATATATGCGGGGGCATATGGTATCTATGGTGTCCGATATACCGTGTAATGTCCTATATGTGCGGGGTATATGGTATCTATAGTGTCCGATATACCGTGTTATGTCCTATATATGCGGGGGTATATGGTATCTATAGTGTCCTATATACCGTGTAATGTCCTATATATGCGGGGTATATGGTATCTATCGTGTCCGATATACCGTGTAATGTCCTATATATGTGGGGGTATATGGTATCTATAGTGTCCTATATACCGTGTAATGTCCTATATATGCGGGGGTATATGGTATCTATCGTGTCCTATATACCGTGTAATGTCCTATATATGCGGGGGTATATGGTATCTATCGTGTCCTATATACCGTGTAATGTCCTATATATGCGGGGGTATGGTATCTATAGTATCCGATATACCGTGTAATGCCCTATATATGCGGGGGCATATGGTATCTATGGTGTCCGATATACCGTGTAATGTCCTATATGTGCGGGGTATATGGTATCTATCGTGTCCTATATACAGTGTAATGTCCTATATATGCGGGGGTATATGGTATCTATAGTATCCGATATACCGTGTAATGTCCTATATATGCGGGGTATATGGTATCTATAGTGTCCTATATACCGTGTAATGTCCTATATATGCGGGGTATATGGTATCTATAGTGTCCTATATACCGTGTAATGTCCTATATATGCGGGGGTATATGGTATCTATAGTGTCCTATATACCGTGTAATGTCCTATATATGCGGGGTATATGGTATCTATCGTGTCCGATATACCGTGTAATGTCCTATATATGTGGGGGTATATGGTATCTATAGTGTCCTATATACCGTGTAATGTCCTATATATGCGGGGGTATATGGTATCTATAGTATCCGATATACCGTGTAATGTCCTATATATGCGGGGTATATGGTATCTATCGTGTCCTATATACTGTGTAGTGTCCTATATATGCGGGGGTATATAGTATCTATAGTGTCCTATATACCGTGTAATGTCCTATATATGCGGGGGTATATGGTATCTATAGTGTCCTATATACCGTGTAGTGTCCTATATATGTGGGGGTATATGGTATCTATAATATCCGATATACCGTGTAATGTCCTATATATGCGGGGTATATGGTTTCTATAGTGTCCTATATACCGTGTAATGTCCTATATATGCGGGGTATATGGTATCTATGGTGTCCTATATACCGTGTAATGTCCTATATATGCGGGGGTATATGGTATCTATAGTGTCCTATATACCGTGTAGTGTCCTATATATGTGGGGGTATATGGTATCTATAATATCCGATATACCGTGTAATGTCCTATATATGCGGGGTATATGGTATCTATGGTGTCCTATATACCGTGTAATGTCCTATATATGCGGGGTATATGGTATCTATAGTGTCCTATATACCGTGTAATGTCCTATATATGTGCGGGGTATATGGTATCTATAGTGTCCTATATACCGTGTAATGTCCTATATATGCGGGGTATATGGTTTCTATAGTGTCCTATATACCGTGTAATGTCCTATATATGCGGGGTATATGGTATCTATAGTGTCCTATATACCGTGTAGTGTCCTATATATGTGGGGGTATATGGTATCTATAGTATCCGATATACCATGTAAAGTCCTATATATGCGGGGTATATGGTATCTATAGTGTCCAATATACCGTGTAATGTCCTATATATGTGCGGGGTATATGGTATCTATAGTATCCGATATACCGTGTAATGCCCTATATATGCGGGGGTATATGGTATCTATAGTATCCGATATACCGTGTGATGTCCTATATATGCGGGATATATGGTATCTATAGTGTCCTATATACCGTGTGATATCCTATATATGCGGGGTATATGGTATCTATAGTGTCCTATATACCGTGTAATGTCCTATATATGCGGGGAATGTGGTATCTATAGTGTCCTATATACCGTGTGATGTCCTATATATGCGGGGTATATGGTATCTATAGTGTCCTATATACCGTGTAATGTCCTATATATGCGGGGGTATATGGTATCTATCGTGTCCGATATACCGTGTAATGTCCTATATATGCGGGGTATATGGTATCTATAGTGTCCTATATACCGTGTAATGTCCTATATATGCGAGGGTATATGGTATCTATAGTATCCGATATACCGTGTAATGCCCTATATATGCGGGGGTATATGGTATCTATAGTATCCGATATACCGTGTAATGTCTTATATATGCGGGGTATATGGTATCTATAGTGTCCTATATACCGTGTAATGCCCTATATATGCGGGGGTATATGGTATCTATAGTATCCGATATACCGTGTAATGCCCTATATATGCGGGGGCATATGGTATCTATAGTATCCGATATACCGTGTAAGATCCTATATATGCGGGGGTATATGGTATCTATAGTGTCCTATATACCGTGTAATGCCCTATATATGCGGGGGTATATGGTATCTATAGTATCCGATATACCGTGTAATGCCCTATATATGCGGGGGTATATGGTATCTATAGTATCCGATATACCGTGTAATGCCCTATATATGCGGGGGTATATGGTATCTATAGTGTCCTATATACCGTGTAGTGTCCTATATATGCGGGGGTATATGGTATCTATAGTGTCCTATATACCGTGTGATGTCCTATATATGCGGGGTATATGGTATCTATAGGGTCCTATATACCGTGTAATGTCCTATATATGCGGGGTATATGGTATCTATAGGGTCCTATATACCGTGTAATGTCTTATATATGCGGGGTTATATGGTATCTATAGTGTCCTATATACCGTGTAGTGTCCTATATATGCGGGGGTATATGGTATCTATAGTGTCCGATATACCGTGTAATGTCCTATATATGCGGGGCATATGGTATCTATAGTGTCCTATATACCGTGTAATGTCCTATATATGCGCGGCATATGGTATCTATAGTGTCCTATATACCGTGTAATGTCCTATATATGTGGGGGTATATGGTATCTATAGTTTCCTATATACCGTGTGATGCCCTATATATGCAGGGGTATATGGTATCTATAGTGTCCTATATACCGTGTAAGGTCCTATATATGCGGGGGTATATGGTACCTATAGTATCCTATATGCCGTGTAATGTTCTATATATGCGGGGGTATATGGTATCTATAGTGTCCGATATTCCGTGTAATGCCCTATATATGCGGGGGTATATGGTATCTATAGTATCCGATATACCGTGTAATGCGGGGGTATATGGTATCTTTAGTGTCCTATATACCGTGTAATGTCCTATATATGCAGGGGTATATGGTATCTATAGGGTCCTATATACCGTGTAATGTCCTGTATATGCGGGGTATATGGTATCTATAGTGTCCGATATACCGTGTAATGTTCTATATATGCGGGGGTATATGCTATCTATAGTGTCCTATATACCGTGTAATGTCATATATGTGGGAGTATATGGTATCTATAGGGTCCTATATACAGTGTAATGCCCTATATATGCGGGGGTATATGGTATCTATTGTGTCCTATATATGCGGGGGTATATGGTATCTATCGTGTCCTATATACCGTGTAATGTCATATATGTGCGGGTATATGGTGTCTATCGTGTCCTATATACCGTGTAATGTCCTATATATGCAGGGGTATATGGTATCTATCGTGTCCTATATACCGTGTAATGTCCTATATATGCGGGGGTATATGGTATCTATCGTGTCCTATATACCGTGTAATGTTCTCTATATGCGGGGGTTTATGGTGTCTATCGTGTCCTATATACCGTGTCATGTCCTATATATGCGGGGGTATATGTTGTCTATCGTGTCCTATATACCGTGTAATGTCCTATATATGCGGGGGTATATGGTATCTATAGTGTCCTATATACTGTGTAATGTCCTATATATGCGGGGTATATGGTATCTACACTCACTGGCCACTTTATTAGGTACACCATGCTAGTAACGGGTTGGACCCCCTTTTGCCTTCAGAACTGCCTCAATTCTTCGTGGCATAGATTCAACAAGGTGCTGGAAGCATTCCTCAGAGATTTTGGACCATATTGACATGATGGCATCACACAGTTGGCGCAGATTTGTCGGCTGCACATCCCTGATGCGAATCTCCCGTTCCACCACATCCCAAAGATGCTCTATTGGATTGAGATCTGGTGACTGAGGAGGCCATTTGAGTACAGTGAACTCATTGTCATGTTCAAGAAACCAATCTGAGATGATTCGAGCTTTATGACATGGCGCATTATCCTGCTGAAAGTAGCCATCAGATGTTGGGTACATTGTGGTCATAAAGGGATGGACATGGTCAGCAACAATACTCAGGTAGGCTGTGGCGTTGCAACGATGCTCAATTGGTACCAAGGGGCCCAAAGAGTGCCAAGAAAAAATTCCCCACACCATGACACCACCACCACCAGCCTGAACCGTTGATACAAGGCTGGATGGATCCATGCTTTCATGTTGTTTACGCCAAATTCTGACCCTACCATCCGAATGTCGCAGCAGAAATCGAGACTCATCAGACCAGGCAACGTTTTTCCAATCTTCTACTGTCCAATTTCGATGAGCTTGTGCAAATTGTAGCCTCAGTTTCCTGTTCTTAGCTGAGAGGAGTGGTACCCAGTGTGGTCTTCTGCTGCTGTAGCCCATCTGCCTCAAAGTTCGACGCACTGTGCGTTCAGAGATGCTCTTCTGCCTACCTTGGTTGTAACGGGTGGCAATTTGAGTCACTGTTGCCTTTCTATCAGCTCGAACCAGTATGCCCATTCTCCTCTGACCTCTGGCATCAACAAGGCATTTCCGGCCACAGAACTGCCGCTCAATGGATTTTTTTTCTTTTTCGGACCATTCTCTGTAAACCCTAGAGATGGTTGTGCGTGAAAATCCCAGTAGATCAGCAGTTTCTGAAATACTCAGACCAGCCCTTCTGGCACCAACAATCATGCCACGTTCAAAGGCACTCAAATCACCTTTCTTCCCCATACTGATGCTCGGTTTGAACTGCAGGAGATTGTCTTGACCATGTCTACATGCCTAAATGCACTGAGTTGCCGCCATGTGATTGGCTGATTAGAAATTAAGTCTTAACACACAGTTGGACAGGTGTACCTAATAAAGTGGCCAGTGAGTGTATAGTGTCCTATATACCGTGTAGTGTCCTATATATGTGGGGGTATATGGTATCTATAGTATCCGATATACCATGTAAAGTCCTATATATGCGGGGTATATGGTATCTATAGTGTCCAATATACCGTGTAATGTCCTATATATGTGCGGGGTATATGGTATCTATAGTATCCGATATACCGTGTAATGCCCTATATATGCGGGGGTATATGGTATCTATAGTATCCGATATACCGTGTGATGTCCTATATATGCGGGGTATATGGTATCTATAGTGTCCTATATACCGTGTGATATCCTATATATGCGGGGTATATGGTATCTATAGTGTCCTATATACCGTGTAATGTCCTATATATGCGGGGAATATGGTATCTATAGTGTCCTATATACCGTGTGATGTCCTATATATGCGGGGTATATGGTATCTATAGTGTCCTATATACCGTGTAATGTCCTATATATGCGGGGGTATATGGTATCTATCGTGTCCGATATACCGTGTAATGTCCTATATATGCGGGGTATATGGTATCTATAGTGTCCTATATACCGTGTAATGTCCTATATATGCGAGGGTATATGGTATCTATAGTATCCGATATACCGTGTAATGCCCTATATATGCGGGGGTATATGGTATCTATAGTATCCGATATACCGTGTAATGTCTTATATATGCGGGGTATATGGTATCTATAGTGTCCTATATACCGTGTAATGCCCTATATATGCGGGGGTATATGGTATCTATAGTATCCGATATACCGTGTAATGCCCTATATATGCGGGGGCATATGGTATCTATAGTATCCGATATACCGTGTAAGATCCTATATATGCGGGGGTATATGGTATCTATAGTGTCCTATATACCGTGTAATGCCCTATATATGCGGGGGTATATGGTATCTATAGTATCCGATATACCGTGTAATGCCCTATATATGCGGGGGTATATGGTATCTATAGTGTCCTATATACCGTGTAATACCCTATACATGCGGGGGTATATGGTATCTATAGTATTCGATATACCGTGTAATGCCCTATATATGCGGGGGTATATGGTATCTATAGTATTCGATATACCGTGTAATGCCCTATATATGCGGGGGTATATGGTATCTATAGTATCCGATATACCGTGTAATGCCCTATATATGCGGGGGTATATGGTATCTATAGTGTCCTATATACCGTGTAGTGTCCTATATATGCGGGGGTATATGGTATCTATAGTGTCCTATATACCGTGTGATGTCCTATATATGCGGGGGTATATGGTATCTATAGTGTCCTATATACCGTGTGATGTCCTATATATGCGGGGTATATGGTATCTATAGGGTCCTATATACCGTGTAATGTCTTATATATGCGGGGTTATATGGTATCTATAGTGTCCTATATACCGTGTAGTGTCATATATATGCGGGGGTATATGGTATCTATAGTGTCCGATATACCGTGTAATGTCCTATATATGCGGGGCATATGGTATCTATAGTGTCCTATATACCGTGTAATGTCCTATATATGCGCGGCATATGGTATCTATAGTGTCCTATATACCGTGTAATGTCCTATATATGTGGGGGTATATGGTATCTATAGTTTCCTATATACCGTGTGATGCCCTATATATGCAGGGGTATATGGTATCTATAGTGTCCTATATACCGTGTAAGGTCCTATATATGCGGGGGTATATGGTACCTATAGTATCCTATATGCCGTGTAATGTTCTATATATGCGGGGGTATATGGTATCTATAGTGTCCGATATTCCGTGTAATGCCCTATATATGCGGGGGTATATGGTATCTATAGTATCCGATATACCGTGTAATGCGGGGGTATATGGTATCTTTAGTGTCCTATATACCGTGTAATGTCCTATATATGCAGGGGTATATGGTATCTATAGGGTCCTATATACCGTGTAATGTCCTGTATATGCGGGGTATATGGTATCTATAGTGTCCGATATACCGTGTAATGTTCTATATATGCGGGGGTATATGCTATCTATAGTGTCCTATATACCGTGTAATGTCATATATGTGGGAGTATATGGTATCTATAGGGTCCTATATACAGTGTAATGCCCTATATATGCGGGGGTATATGGTATCTATTGTGTCCTATATATGCGGGGGTATATGGTATCTATCGTGTCCTATATACCGTGTAATGTCATATATGTGCGGGTATATGGTGTCTATCGTGTCCTATATACCGTGTAATGTCCTATATATGCAGGGGTATATGGTATCTATCGTGTCCTATATACCGTGTAATGTCCTATATATGCGGGGGTATATGGTATCTATCGTGTCCTATATACCGTGTAATGTTCTCTATATGCGGGGGTTTATGGTGTCTATCGTGTCCTATATACCGTGTCATGTCCTATATATGCGGGGGTATATGTTGTCTATCGTGTCCTATATACCGTGTAATGTCCTATATATGCGGGGGTATATGGTATCTATAGTGTCCTATATACTGTGTAATGTCCTATATATGCGGGGTATATGGTATCTATAGTGTCCGATATACCGTGTGATGTCCTATATATGCGGGGTATATGGTATCTATAGTGTCCGATATACCGTGTTATGTCCTATATATGCGGGGTATATGGTATCTATAGTGTCCTATATACCGTGTGATGTCCTTTATATGCGGGGTATATGGTATCTATAGTGTCCTATATACCGTGTAATGTCCTATATATGCGGGGTATATGGTATCTATAGTGTCCTATATACCGTGTAATGCCCTATATATGCGGGGGTATATGGTATCTATAGTATCCGATATACCGTGTAATGCCCTATATATGCGGGGGTATATGGTATCTATAGTGTCCGATATACCGTGTTATGTCCTATATATGCGGGGTATATGGTATCTATAGTGTCCTATATACCGTGTAATGTCCTATATATGCGGGGGTATATGGTATCTATCGTGTCCGATATACCGTGTAATGTCCTATATATGCGGGGTATATGGTATCTATAGTGTCCTATATACCGTGTAATGCCCTATATATGCGGGGGTATATGGTATCTATAGTATCCGATATACCGTGTAATGCCCTATATTTGCGTGGGTATATGGTATCTATAGTATCCGATATACAGTGTAATGCCCTATATATGCGGGTGTATATGGTATCTATAGTGTCCTATATACAGTGTAGTGTCCTATATATGCGGGGGTATATGGTATCTATAGTGTCCTATATACTGTGTGATGTCCTATATATGCGGGGTATATGGTATATATATGGTCCTATATACCGTGTAATGTCCTATATATACGGGGTATATGGTATCTATTAGGTCCTATATACCGTGTAATGTCCTATATATGCGGGGGTATATGGTATCTATAGTGTCCTATATACCGTGTAATGTCCTATATATGCGGGGGTATATGGTATCTATAGTGTCCTATATACCGTGTAATGTCCTATATATGCGGGGGTATATGGTACCTATAGTATCCTATATACCGTGTAATGTCCTATATATGCGGGGTATATGGTATCTATAGTGTCCGATATACCGTGTACTGTCCTATATATGCGGGGTATATGGTATCTATAGTGTCCTATATACCGTGTAATGTCCTATATATGCGGGGGTATATGGTATATATAGTGTCCTATATACCGTGTAATGTCCTATATATGCGGGGGTATATGGTACCTATAGTATCCTATATAACGTGTAATGTCCTATATATGCGGGGGTATATGGTATCTATAGTGTCCTATATACCGTGTAATGTCCTATGTATGCAGGGGTATATGGTATCTATAGTGTCCGATATACCGTGTAATGTAATGTCCTATATATGCAGGGCATATGGTATCTATAGTGTCCGATATACCGTGTAATGTAATGTCCTATATATGCGGGGCATATGGTATCTATAGTGTCCTATATACCGTGTAATGTCCTATATATGCGGGGGTATATGGTATCTATAGTGTCCTATATACCGTGTAATGTCCTATATATGTGGGGGTATATGGTATCTATAGTTTCCTATATACCGTGTAATGCCCTATATATGCGGGGGTATATGGTATCTATAGTGTCCTATATACCGTGTAATGTCCTATATATGCGGGGGTATATGGTACCTATAGTATCCTATATACCGTGTAATGTTCTATATATGCGGGGGTATATGGTATCTATAGTGTCCGATATTCCGTGTAATGCCCTATATATGCGGGGGTATATGGTATCTATAGTATCCGATATACCGTGTAATGCGGGGGTATATGGTATCTTTAGTGTCCTATATACCGTGTAATGTCCTATATATGCAGGGGTATATGGTATCTATAGGGTCCTATATACCGTGTAATGTCCTGTATATGCGGGGTATATGGTATCTATAGTGTCCGATATACCGTGTAATGTCCTATATATGCAGGGGTATATGGTATCTATAGGGTCCTATATACCGTGTAATGTTCTATATATGCGGGGGTATATGCTATCTATAGTGTCCTATATACCGTGTAATGTCATATATGCGGAGTATATGGTATCTATAGGGTCCTATATACCGTGTAATGCCCTATATATGCGGGGGTATATGGTATCTATTGTGTCCTATATATGCGGGGGTATATGGTATCTATTGTGTCCTGTATATGCAGGGGTATATGGTATCTATCGTGTCCTATATACCGTGTAATGTCCTATATATGCGGTGGTATATGGTATCTATCGTGTCCTATATACCGTGTAATGTCCTATATATGCGGGGGTATATGGTGTCTATCGTGTCCTATATACCGTGTCATGTCCTATATATGCGGGGGTATATGTTGTCTATCGTGTCCTATATACCGTGTCATGTCCTATATATGCGGGGGTATATGGTATCTATCGTGTCCTATATACCGTGTAATGTCCTATATATGCGGGGGTATATGGTATCTATCGTGTCCTATATACCGTGTAATGTCCTATATATGCGGGGGTATATGGTATCTATAGTGTACAATATACCGTGTAATGTCCTATATATGTGGGGGGTATATGGTATCTATCGTGTCCTATATACCGTGTAATGTCCTATATATGCGGGGTTATATGGTATCTATCGTGTCCTATATACCGTGTAATGTCCTATATATGCGGGGGTATATGGTGTCTATCGTGTCCTATATACCGTGTCATGTCCTATATATGCGGGGGTATATGTTGTCTATCGTGTCCTATATACCGTGTCATGTCCTATATATGCGGGGGTATATGGTATCTATCGTGTCCTATATACCGTGTCATGTCCTATATATGCGGGGGTATATGGTATCTATCGTGTCCTATATACCGTGTAATGTCCTATATATGCGGGGGTATATGGTATCTATAGTGTACAATATACCGTGTAATGTCCTATATATGTGGGGGGTATATGGTATCTATCGTGTCCTATATACCGTGTAATGTCCTATATATGCGGGGTTATATGGTATCTATCGTGTCCTATATACCGTGTAATGTCCTATATATGCGGGGGCATATGGTATCTATAGTGTCCGATATACCGTGTAATGTCCTACAGTTGTGGCCAAAAGTATTGACACTCCTGCAATTCTGTCAGATAATACTCAGTTTCTTCCTGAAAATGATTGGAGGATATGTATGACGGGTATATGGGCCCGGGACTATGGGATGGTGGATATGTATGATGGGTATATGGGCACGGGACTATGGGATGGCGGATATGTATGATGGGTATATGGGCACGGGACTATGGGATGGTGGATATGTATGATGGGTATATGGGCACGGGACTATGGGATGGCGGATATGTATGATGGGTATATGGGCACGGGACTATGGGATGGCGGATATGTATGATGGGTATATGGGCACGGGACTATGGGATGGCGGATATGTATGATGGGTATATGGGCACGGGACTATGGGATGGCGAATGTGTATGGTGGAAGTGGAAAAGTAGCATTACATGGCGGTCATGCTCAGTAATAGCCTTCTGTGTAACTCATGGATGTCCCAAGGTCCGCTGCGGATCAGACTGACGTCCACCAGCCCCTATTAGGGTCAACAGCTTTATAGGGTAACTAGCTGAAGAGCCCGGCGTTGCCTGGGCATAGTAACCAACTGTGGTTAGTTATAACAAATTATAATGATTATATTGCACATAAAAACCGTGCATCTAATCCTATCCTGTGTGATACTGACTGCTGAGCTGTGGATCTAATCCTATTCTGTGTGATACTGTCTGCTGAGCCGTGTATCTAATACTATCCTGTGTGATACCGACTGCTGAGCCGTGTATCTATTCCTATCCTGTGTGATACTAACTGCTGAGCTGTGTATCTAATCCTATCCTGTGTGATACCACCTGCTGAGCCATGTGTCTAATCCTCTCCTGTGTGATACTGCCTGCTGAGCTGTGTATCTACCGTAATCCTATCCTGTGTAATACTGTCTGCTGAGCCGTGTATCTAATCCTATCCTGTGTGATACTGACTGCTGAGCCGTGTATCTAATCCTATCCTGTGTGATACTGTCTGCTGAGCCGTGTATCTAATCCTATCCTGTGTGATACCACCTGCTGAGCCATGTGTCTAATCTTCTCCTGTGTGATACTGCCTGCTGAGCTGTGTATCTAATCCTATCCTGTGTGATACTGTCTGCTGAGCCGTGTATCTAATCCTATCCTGTGTGATACTGTCTGCTGAGCCGTGTGTCTAATCCTCTCCTGTGTGATACTGACTGCTGAGCTGTGTGTCTAATCCTCTCCTGTTATACTGTCTGCTGAGCCGTGTATCTAATCCTATTCTGTGTTATACTGTCTGCTGAGCCGTGTGTCTAATCCTCTCCTGTGTGATACTGTCTGCTGAGACGTGTATCTAATCCTATCCTGTGTGATACAGTCTGCTGAGCCGTGTATCTAATCCTATCTTGTGTGATACTGTCTGCTGAGCCGTGTATCTAATCCTATCCTGTGTGATACTGTCTGCTCAGCTGTGTATCTAATCCTATTCTGTGTGATACTGTCTGCTGAGACGTGTATCTAATCCTATCCTTTGTGATACTGACTGCTGAGCCGTGTATCTAATCCTATCCTGTGTGATACTGTCTGCTGAGCCGTGTATCTAATCCTATCCTGTGTGATACTGTCTGCTGAGCCGTGTATCTAATCCTATCCTGTGTGATACTGACTGCTTAGCTGTGTATCTAATCCTATCCTGTGTGATACTGACTGCCGAGCCGAGTATCTAATCCTATCCTGTGTGGTAGTCTGCTGAGCCGTGTATCTAATCCTATCCTGTGTGATACTGACTGCTGAGCCGAGTATCTAATCCTATCCTGTGTGATACTGACTGCTGAGCCGTGTACCTAATCCTATCCTGTGTGATACTGACTGCTTAGCTGTGTATCTAATCCTATTCTGTGTGATACTGACTGCCGAGCCGTGTATCTAATCCTATCCTTTGTGATACGGTCTGCTGAGCCGTGTATCTAATCCTATCCTGTGTGATACTGACTGCTGAGTCGGGTATCTAATCCCATCCTTTGTGATACTGACTGCTGAGATGTGTATCTAATCCTATCCTGTGTGATATGGTCTGCTGAGCCGTGTATCTATTCCTATCCTGTGTGATACTCACTGCTGAGCCGTGTACCTAATCCTATCCTGTGTGATACTGACTGCTTAGCTGTGTATCTAATCCTATCCTGTGTGATACTGACTGCCGAGCCGAGTATCTAATCCTATCCTGTGTGGTAGTCTGCTGAGCCGTGTATCTAATCCTATCCTGTGTGATACTGACTGCTGAGCCGAGTATCTAATCCTATCCTTTGTGATACTGACTGCTGAGCCGTGTATCTAATCCTATCCTGTGTGATACTGACTGCTGAGCTGTGTATCTAATCCTATCCTGTGTGATACTGTCTGCTGAGCCGTGTATCTAATCCTATTCTGTGTGATACTGTTTGCTGAGCCGTGTTTCTAATCCTATCCTGTGTGATACGGTCTGCTGAACCGTGTATCTAACCCTATCCTGTGTCATACTGACTGCTGAGCTGTGTATCTAATCCTATCCCGGGTGATACTGACTGCTGAGCCGTGTATCTAATCCTACCCTGTGTGATACTGACTGCTGAGCCGTGTATCTAATCCTATCCTGTGTTATACTGACTGCTGAGCTGTGTATCTAATCCTATCCTGTGTTATACTGACTGCTGAGCTGTGCATCTAATCCTATCCTGTGTGATACTGCTGAGCCGTGTATCTAATCCTATCCTGTGATACTGACTGCTGAGCCGTGTATCTAATCCTATCCTGTGTGATACTGACTGCTGAGCCGTGTATCATCCTATCCTGTGTGATACTGACTGCTGAGCCGTGTATCTAATCCTATCCTGTGTGATACTGGGCTCCCCCTGCAGTCTGTGTCAGAGGGTGGTCTGTGTCGGCACGGTAATAAATTGTGTTATTTCCAGCTTTACAGAAGGACGATAACACCATAGAAATGATAAGAATAATAGGCCTCAGTTACCACAACTGAGAAAGAAACTGTTGCTGATAGCAACCAATCACAGCTCATTTTTCATCTTTTAAACAGCTCTGGGACAGTGTGGCGAGTTTTGAGTGGCGACTTTTGTGTTTGGACTTTTATGTGGAGAGGTTGGTGTATGTGTGGTGAAATGTGTGCTGAGGGTGGTATATGTGTTGAAGCACGTGGTAGTGTGTGGCGCATTTTGTGTGTGTGCTCATATCCCCGTGTGTGGTGAGTATCCCATGTGAGGGCCCCACCTTAGCAACTGTACGGTATATACTCTTTGGCGCCATCGCTCTCATTCTTTCAGTCCCCCTTGTTCACATCTGGCAGCTGTCAATTTGCCTCCAACACTTTTCCTTTCACTTTTGCCCCATTATGTAGATAGGGGCAAAATTGTTTGGTGAATTGGAACGCGCGGGGTTAAAATTTCGCCTCACAACATAGCCTATGATGCTCTCAGGGTCCAGACGTGTGACTGTAGCTGCGAGGGTGCAGATGCCAATCCCGGACACACACACATTGGGCTTTATATATTAGGTGAAAGCTCGGCACGGTGACCGGGGGGTGACGGTGTCAGTGCACTCCAGAGGGGCTTCTCTAATGTTCAGTTACCCAAAATTAACATTTTTGTTGGACAGTCCCGGTATCCAAAGCGTCAGCCCATTACTTCAGAGTAAGCCTGTGTAACCCTTTCCGTCCCACAGGGAATCACTAAAGTCCTTCCACATTTTTTGGATTTTCCCATTAGTGAGACCATGTTAGCACATCAGACAGAAAAAAAAAATTACAAATTTTCATGTCTACTTTGCCAAAAAAGAAAAATTGCAGCCTTTTTTATTTTTCTTCCCCTTACGATACAAATACCGTAGGTTGGGCTTAGTCGGTGGAGGTGCCGGTGAACCTGCCCTCACCTGCTACCTCTGACATGGGGGGAAGTATTTTTACAAATAAGGATGCTGAATATGCTGCCATATATCAGGATGCCAGCATTGTTTTCCTTTTCCTCAAGAATAGGACAATTCCCTTTTTTTAATACAGACACATGTGAATCCTGGTAGAGTATATTGTGTCTATGCAAACAATGGACAGCAGCACATGGCTGACGACGCTGATGTCTGAATAAGGCCTAATGTGCAGCGTCTGATGCCCCCCATGCACCAAACACTTCTAACTTCTAGATAAAGGAAGATGCTGCAGTGGCGCCATCTGCTGGGCATCAGTGTCATCACATGGGCGCTTATTTTACATTTCTGTATTTCATGCTAAATTGTTATATAAAGTTTATTTTAGTTCCTTTTTATGAAAGCGATCATTTTTAAACATATGATTTTTATTTTCCAGATCGAGGATCTCGTTTGACATCAGGACGGTATAGTACCCACTAAATAGATAAGGAGATATATGAGAAGAAATGGATAGTTTCACATTTCCTGATTCGTTTGCTTGGGGAGCAGCAACAGCGGCCTATCAGATTGAAGGTAAAACTGGAAACCATCCATTATTAGTAGAAATGTATTTATTGATAACATCCAAAAAGCTGAAAATTCTGATCCACCTTTTTTATTCTTTAAATCCGATATCTGCTGGTTATTGTACAGTCAGTCTGCGACTTATTTCTTATTATGTATTGTGATGGCTGAACCCACGTAATACTACATCTTTCAGTAGACGGCGTGCTTGCTGGCAGTGTCCAGGTCACATTGGGAGATTGCACATAGGCAGCATCATAGAAATAAAATTGCTGGTAACAATAGAAAATTAAAAAATCATAGATGGGGAAACAAGAAGAAATGCAATATAGCCCCATAATAATTAGTAATATTAATAATAAATGTTATTTCTATAGCGCCGACATATTCCGCAGCACTTTACATTTCAGAGGGGACTTGTACAGACAATAGACATTACAGCATAGCAATAACCACATAGATCATAACAGATACCAAGAGGAATGAGGACCCTGCTCGCAAGCTTACAATCTATGAGTAAAAAAGGGAGACACGAAAGGTGGGTGGTAACAATTGCCCTGATTGTATGGACCAGCCATAATGTTAAGTGTGTAACAGTACGGACACAAAGGGCTAATGGATGCATAAAGCATGTGGGAACATGATGCGGGGAACCTGGTTATGGTAAAACTTTTGACTGGGCCACACAGGGATAGTAAGGTTAATGTGTTGAGGCGATAGGCCAGTCTGAATAAATGCGTTTTCAGGACACGCTTAAAATTGTGGGGATTGGGGACTAATCGTATTGACCTGGGAAGTGCATTCCAAAGAATTGGCGCAGCACGTGTAAAGTCTTGGAGATGGGAGTGGGAGGTTCTGATTATTGAGAATGCTAACCTCAGGTCATCAGCAGAACGGAGGGCGCGGGTAGGATGGTAGACTGAAAAAGGGAGGAGATGTAGGGTGGTGCTGAGCCATGGAGTCGGAAGTTCACTAATCGCCATATTGTGACACCCAAGTGATGGGTGTCTTAATATGGAAACTGCTGGTGATACCAAACTCTTGCACAGTACCACCAGCAGAACATCGTCGCACCACACACGCACGCACACACACACTATACGCCGTACACACCACATACACACACTGTATACACTGTACGCAACACACACATTGTATATGCCGTACGCACCACACACTCACACACACACACACTGTATACACCGTACGCAGCCTCTTGCGCAGTACCACCAGCGGAACACTGTCGTGAACACCCCGCCGCCGGGATCAGCCGAATGATTCACTGACCACCGCCATCTCTGTACAGGAGGAGCGTATGTGCAGTTTTAATGTGACCGCCGCTGTCTGTCTGCACAAAGATGGCGGTTTGATTTACTGCGCGAATTCCGCGCAGGTGCAGTGAATCATTCGGCTTATCCCGGCGGCAGATGCGCAACGTGTCTACAGGCAGAGGAAGCCGGTCACATTAAAGGGGTTTTCCCACGAACGAAAGTTCATTGTCTGACCGTGTACGGAGCATACCTCATCTCCTAGGCAGGGGAGGAAGCAAAAGACAAAACTGACATTACAGCAGGGGATCACAGAGGATTCACTTTGGGAGGTAAAATATTTCACTGACTGTTTTTAAACAATATTTTACCTCAGAAAATGTATCCTCTGCGATCTCCTGCTGTAATGCCAGTATTGTCTTTTGCTTCCTCCCCTGCCCAGGAGCTGTGGTATGTTCTGTGCATGGTCAGACACAGACAATTTTTAAAATGAACTTTCGTTCGTGGGAAAATCCCTTTAAAAAGCAAATATCAACGCCAACATCAAAAAAATACCAAGAATATACCATCAAAGAAAAGGACAACTATCCAAGTTACCACAGAAACATGACAAGGGGGATAGCACATGGGTTAGATTAGTCAAAGAAGAGAGCACAGACGGGAGAAGTCAGCACATGGGGAAAGAGAGAGTGGATGTTGGGTGAGCACATGGGGGAGAGATTCTCAACGCTGCAAAGCCTGCCCCCATCGTGACACTACAGCCCTCCCGATGCGATAGCATCGGGCCTCCATCTAGTATATATATATAATTTAGTAAAGGTAGGCCTCATACTGATCCTGTAAATATTATGACGGAGGGCATCATCAGATGGCTGGTAAAATAGATAGCCGGCTGGTAAAATAGATAGCCGCCTGATGACCCTATGACCCTTTAAAAATTTGGAGCGAGGCCGCATCAAGTCCCTCTAAATATCTGGAGTGAGGGCCGCATTATCAGGGCTGTAGAGTCGGTGTACATTTTGGTGGAGTCGAAGTTTGAGTCGGTATATAATGGACTGACTCCAACTCCTAATACAGTATATATAATAAATTGTGTTCAGTAGTACAATGCAGGATGTGCTGTAAATGTTTTCAGAATAGTTTGGGAAAGTTATTAAATGTCCAATAAATGTCTGTTCTATTTCTGATCCTGGGTTTTAGGTGAGATGAATCTGTGCTGCACTTTGTGTAAATGCTCAGTAGCGAGGCAGTGCTGTGGAGTCGGAGTCGGAAGTCTTTGAAATTAAGTCACAGTCTGTTGTTTGGCTTAAGCCCCCATCACACACAGCGATCTCGCTAGCGAGATCGCTGTGTGTGACACCTATCAGCCACCAGCCCCCCTGCCGAGTATCGCTGATCGTTGTGGAAAGCCCTGGACATTTTTTTGATCGTTGGTTTCCCGTTGGCCAGCACGCATCGCTGCGTGTGACAGGCGGGAGACCAGCGAGCTGGAGCTGGTAACCAAGGTAAACAAGGTAAAGCAGCGCTTAGAAACCCGCTGTGTACCTTAGTTACCAGCGCGCTGGTGCAGGGAGCTGGTAACCTAGGTAAACAGTGGGTTTCTAAGCGCCACGCGGCGCTTAGAAACCCACTGTTCACCTTAGTTACCAGCTCCTACACCAGCGCGCTGGTATCTAAGGTACACAGCGACGCGCGCGCTCGTCGTCACTGATGAAGCTGTCTGTTTGGCAGCTCACCAGCGATCATGTAGCGACACACCAGCGATCCTGACAAGTTCATATCGTTGCCGGGATCGCTGGTGCATCGCTACATGTGATGGGGCCCTTACAGACTCCACAGCCCTGTGCATGATGACCCTCTAATACAGGGGTGGGGAATCTTTTTTCTGGCAAGGGCCATTTGGATATTTATACCAATCTTCGGGGGCCGTACAAACTCCGCCCACAAAGTACATCCTGACTGGCACTGGTGTCAGGACGTAATCTTTCATTGCATGCCCTTCAGTGTTATGTAGTGAATACTGCGTGTGTGTGCTCACAGAGCAAGAAGAAATTAATGAGCTTGTGGCAATCAAAATACAACTCCCTGCCAAAGCACTGCAGTCCCTGAGATTCTGCCCGGGGCCCGGATAAAAGGTCATCGAGGGCCGTAAATGGCCCTGGGGCCTGAGGTTCCCCACACCTGCTCTAATAATTTGCAATGAGAGCTGCATGATGACCCTCTAAAAATTTGGAGCGAAGGCCACATGATGACCCTGTTGATATGGTGGAGTAGGACAATAGAACAATAAAAATAAGAAATCATGTGTATACCCTTTTTTGGGTGGGAAGGGGTACATGGGAATACACCAAAAAAAATAGAACATTTGAACTGGCGTAAGTTCAGCTGCTGTCATCTAGTGGGGTCGAGAAGTCTGGGCCAATCTAAACCTTGTTCATTTTGATAAGTCACCCTGTCAGCACTTTCAGTTGACAAGCGGATGCGCCTATCATTTATTATGCCCACAGCAGCACTAAAAACCCGCTCTGACAAAACGCTAGCAGCAGGACAGGCCAGGACCTCCAAGCGTAGAGAGCCAGTTCATGCCACGTTTCCAGCTTGGATAACCAATAGTTGGATGGCAGGAATTACTGAGGACGCTGCTTTGCTCTGCTAGGTACTCCTTCACCATCTTCCAAAACTTTTCCCTCTGCCTGACTACGCTACGTGCCTGTGCACTGGGAGGGTCTAATGAAACTGTCCCAGACCTTTGATAGTATTCCCCTGCCTCTGTTGGTCCTGTTGTGTGCGTCTCCCTCATCTCTCCTCCTTGGTTGCCCAAAGAACTATGACCTCTGCCGCCAGTGTTGTAAGATATGAAATTTTTGTACTAATTGTTCGATTAGGGCATTCTGGTATTGCACTGTTTTGCTAGCCCTCTTCACCGCTGGAAGGAAGATGGAAAGTTCTCCTTGTAGCGTGGGACAATGAACAACCAGTGGGCCTGTGAACAAATGGTAATCAGTGTTGGCCAAAATGCATATAACACGGGGGTCACCGGAAAAGCAGTGGGCCGTATAGTAAGCCATGTGTGACAGAATCCCAACAGACAAGACTTCCCTTTCCCCACCAGGAGGATGAATCTCCATCTCCTCCTCCTTTTCAGCCCATCCACGCTGTACAAACGTAATGAAGCTGGTGTGGGTAGTACCCTCTGTACGTCAGGAATCTCTTGTTCCACCTCCTCATTATCACACAATCCATGCTGAGAAGATGAGATGAGGCTGGACTAGATAATTTCACCCTGTTTACTTTCTTCCTCCATCTCCCCCTGGTCCACATGCAAAACTGTAGGTGACTTGTGAAAATGGGCACACATGTGGCATACCTCCACAAGTTGCTCTGGCAAAGCTGGGTAGGTTTTCAGACTGCTGAACCACTAAGTTGAGCGCGTGGGCCAAGCTCGGTACATGTGCGATCTTGCCAAGCCTCAGAGCAGCCACCAGGTTACGGCCATTATCACACACGACCATGCCTTGTTGTAGGTTTAGCGGCGAGAGCCACAGATCTGTCTAGTCTGTTATACCTTTCAACATCTCTGTAGTGGTGTGCTGTTTGTCACCTAAACACATTTGTTTCAGCAGAGCCTGTTGCTGCTTCACTGACGCAGCGCTGCAGTCCTTCCAACTTGTGACTGACATGGACGACGTGTTCCAAGACAACAATTCCGAGATGGAAGGGGTGCAGGAACTGGTGTAGTAGGTGGAGGAAACCCTGATGTAGCTAGGGCCCGTAATCATTGGCGTCGGTAGCACGTGCTGTCCGAGGGTCTGATTCAGTCCGGCCCTCCACAAGAATCGTCCAGTGTGCTGTCAGGGGAAATGTAGCATCCCTGGCCACAAGCACTTGTCCACTTTTGGTCATTAAGTGGACCTTCCCAGTAACTGCGTTGGTCTGGGCATTTGTGATGTTATGGGACACATGCTGGTGTAAGGGGGGATGGCACATCGGGAAAAGTAGTGGCTGCTGGGGACCTAGCACCTAGGGATGGCCGCTGCCATGAGGTTGCGGAAAGCCTCAGTGTCCACAAGCCTGAATGGCAATAATTCAAGGGTAACCAGTCTGGAATTGTGCCAGTTTAGTGTTTAGTCCTGTCACTATGGGTGGGTAGCTGAGAATTTATGTTTGCGTTCCAAGGCTTGGGCTAGGGACAGCTGAAGGCTGTGCTGGACAAGGAATTGGACGTGGTTGCTTATGGTTCTTGCAAATGTAAGTTCACATGTGCAAACCCTTAAAAACATATATACTTAATTAGATACCTTTAAAATAGACTATCATAAACACACTGTAGACAGATATTGATAATATACCAGAATATTGCTAACTCGCCCTTTCAGGACACCTACATTCAGCCCCTGCCTACCAGCAAAGGTTAGCACCTTCAACAATGGTGCCACCACTCCTCGGCTGCTGTCCCTGGGATCCCTAGTGTGCACTAATATGGGTGTACAGGATAATTTAGATAGTCTCTATAGTGCAAGATGACCACATGATGGCAACTTTGTCTCATCATCATCTACCTCTTGAGACACTAATTTGCTTCTCAAATATTTGGACATCACTACACACGATATCCTCATGTCCCACTTGAAACATGCAGGGTGAGATGCTAGAATCAATAAATGGATATGTAAAGATCTCCTCTGAGTATCCGAGTGTGGGATAATTTGTCTCTTGGGATTCTTCATGGTGGGAGGAAGGAGGATCTGAGTCAGAGTTATGTGGTCTAGACTCTTGGGTAATGAGACTGCACCATGTAGAAGATTGGGTGGTGCTGCAAAACATACTGGAAGCATTATCCACCATCCAACCGACCGCTTGTTCACACTGTTCTGGTTTCAAGTGGTGTTCCACTCCCTCATAGTGAGTGGGACAAGGAAGCTAGGTCTCTTGGATAAGCGTGATTGTTGTGCTCCTGCAGAAGGCACAGTTTCACCTGGCCCATGACCTCAGCCTCTGCGTGCACCATCAGCTGCATGTCCACTTCCCCGTCCCTTACCGCATGCCTTGCACATTTTAAATTAGGTATATAATCTATGCCTACAAACTTTCCAGTATTAATAGGGAAAAGATTATATGTAGCTCTGAAAATGACTTTTGTCTTTAGTTTGCGGCAGTAATATACCTACAGGACTGTAAGGCAATAAACCTTGCCTATATGTCTCTAATCCAAAACTATCCCTACTTTACCAGCTATCCCTACACTGAATGCAGGTAACTGCAGTTTTACTAGAGAAATGACAGTATGTAGCTCTGAAAAGGACTTTTGTTATATTGGTGCAGCAGCAACATACAAGTACTACAATAGCAATCAATCTTAGACACTGCCTATCCTATATGCCTGCTCTAAAATAAGCTTTCCCTCCTGTAACAACTGTCCCTGAACTGCTTCAAGAGGAGAGTGTGCTGAGCATCGCGTCACTCTGTCTTAAATAAGACCCAATGAGGAAATGCGGCCAGCCATTTACAGTAATGCCAGTAGCCAACATGGCTACGGCATAACCCGTGTATGGCAGGCAATCGCCATGTTTATTGACTGTCTAACAGCCGTAAAACACGGGGCGCGGCGACTCGAGCATTGCACTCGAGAACCTGCAATACTCTGTCGAGTAATGAGTGTACCCGAGCACCCTGATGCTCGATTGAGTATCGAGCAGTGGGGAGCATGCTCGCTCATCACTGGTAAAAATGTCAAGAGACGCAAAGTTGTGCAAATGTGAATTATGAACATATGAAAAGTTATTTCTAAAAGGTGCGCACAATTTTTTAAACATCATTCTTAAATTTTCATAAATTTGGCGCAAATAACAGTAACACAGCCATAAGTCAAAGGGATTTACAAAATTCCTGCCTTGATGAGTGCCCCTCAAAATTGCCTGGAGGTTCGCTCACTCTTTAACGTGCATGCTCTGGTGTTATCCGAGTATCTTGGGCGTGCTTGAATAATACTGTATGTTCGAGTTCCTGTGGCTGCAGGTTTTGCCTATGTTAGACAGCTGCAACACATTCTGGGTATTGCTGAGCAAACAGGCAATAATAATAATAATAATAATCTTTATTCTTTATCCCTATTAGTATGTCTTTAGAATGTGGGAGGAAACCGGAGTGCCCGGAGGAAACCCACGCAAACACGGGGAGAACATACAAACTCCTTGCAGATGTTGTCCTTGGTGTGATTAGAACCCAGGACCCCAGCGCTGCAAGGCTGCAGTGCTAACCACTGAGCCACCGTGCCGCCCGATAGGCAATACCCGCAGCCGTGGGGACTCGAACATATTATTCGAGCACACCGAAGATTCTCGGATAACACCCGAGCATGCATGTTATACGACCACGTTCGCTCATCTATAGTGTTTTAGTATCTGTTGTTACTTTTTCATTTTCATTTTTGCTAAATAAGATATTTTTATTCACTTAACTTCTGGTGATTTGTGAGATTTGTGCACATGGGTATCAACTGTATGCTTAAACCCCATATGCTGAAGTATTATTTTTAGTTGGCGTTGTGCCTCTAATTTTTCTTTTTGCTTATATGAGACTGGCAGCTACAAACTGGAACTTTGTTTTTGTGTTTTACAAAAAAGATGGCATGAAGGCACCTGTGGGTAGAGCATGTTGAGTGACATTTTTGCAGTTGGCATAACGAGTCCAATGACCACCGATGCAAAATCTCGACCTCCCCCCCCCCCCCCTCACATGTTGGTCAGATGTTGGGGCCATTGTAGCATTCTAAATCATTTAAGGACATAGGTCTTGCCCGTCCCCATTATGTAGCTCTGTCCCCCATCCTAGGCCCCTTCTAGGTATATATGCTCCACACCCTGAGTTCCATGCTGGTGTATATGCCCTCCATCCTGGGTTCCTTCCTGCTATCTGGTATATATTTTCGTCATCCTGATATATACAGTTAGGTCCATATATATTTGGACAGAGACAACATTTTTCTAATTTTGGCTCTAGACATTACCACAATGAATTTTAAACAAAACAATTCAGATGCAGTTGAAGTTCAGACTTTCAGCTTTCATTTGAGGGTGTCCACATTAAAATTGGATGAAGGGTTTAGGAGTTTCAGCTCCTTAACATGTGCCACCCTGTTTTTAAAGGGACCAAAAGTAATTGGACAGATTAAATAATTGTAAATAAAATGTTCATTTCTAGTACTTGGTTGAAAACCCTTTGTTGGCAATGACTGCCTGAAGTCTTGAGCTCATGGACATCACCAGATGCTGTGTTTCCTCCTTTTAGATGCTCTGCCAGGCCTTCACTGCGGTGGTTTTCAGTTGCTGTTTGTTTGTGGCTCTTTCTGTTTGAAGTTTAGTCTTTAACAAGTGAAATGCATGCTCAATTAGGTCTGGAGCTAATTCTGGGTGTGGCATTTGCATTTGGAAGCTGTTGCTGTGAGCCCACAACATTTGATCAAAGAAGCTCTCAGTGAAAAAGAATCAGACCCAACAGTAGGCTGAAAAAAGAAGAAATCCATCAGAGAGGGACCTTCTAGAAATGTTAGGAGTGGCCAAATCAACAGTTTGATACATTTTTCATAAAAAAAGAGCGCACTGGTAAGATTAGGAATTCAAAAAGGCTTGGACATTTATGGAAAACAGCGGTGGATGATCATAGAATCCTTCACGTGGTGTAGAAAAACCCCTTCACAACATCCACCCAAAAGGAGAACACTCTCTCAAGGAAGTAGTTGTTTCAGTATCTAAGTCTACCATAAAGAGAAAACTCCATGAGGGCAAATACAGAGGGTTCACCACAAGGTACATACCATTATTCAACCTTTAAAAATAGAAAGGCCAGATTGGACTTTGCCAAAAAACATCTAAAGAAGCCAGCCCAGTTCTGGAAAAGCATTCTTTGGACAGATGAAACTAAGATCAACCTGTATCAGAATGGGAAGAAGAAAGTGTAGAGAAGACTTGGAACGGCTCATGATCCAAAGCACAGCACATCCTCTAAAACAGCTGCTGGCATTGGCGGGCACCCTCTCTCACATGGGTCCGGATGCTGTCACAATCATTACGCACCTGATGGTCAATGTATGATTTCAGAAAAATCCTGGGTATGGTGGAAGTTTTGTGGATTTTAAACTTCCATTAGAAAATTCAACTAAGGGTCCCGTTTCACTTGGCGACGCACCAGCGATCCCGACAACGATATGACCTGTAGGGATCGCTGGTGCATCGCTAAATGATCGCTAGTAAGCTGCCAAACAGGCAGATCTCTTCAGCGACGCAGCAACGATCCAGCGATCAAACACAGCGATGCATGCTGGCCAGCGGGACGCCGACGACGACAAAAATGGCCCAGGACATTCCTGCACGATCAGCGATATCCAGCAGGGGGGCCGGTCGCTGCTGCATGTCACACGTAGCGAGATCGCTGTTGCATCACAAAATCGGTGACACATTAACGATCTCGCTATGTGAGACGGGGCCTTAAGTTGCTGTCAGAGACTATATCTATGAATTAGTGGGGATGAAATATTCTGATAACACATTTTAACCCAATCCTTTATACACAGACAGATTACAGGTCGCTAATGTTGCCTTTTTCAGGTCAGCATGGTGGCTCAGTGGTTAGCTTTGTTGCTTTGCAGCGCTGAGGTCCTGGGAGTTTGTATGTTCATCCCATGTTTTTGTGGGTTTCCTTTGCGTTGTCTTGTTTTTTCCCATACTCTAAAGACATACTGATGGTGATGCCTATAAGTGTAATTAACCCATTCACCCCCAAGCCTGTTTTCACTTTCACGATCAGGCCAAATTTTACAATTCTGACCAGTGTCACTTTATGGCATAATAACTATGGAACGCTTCAATGGATTCCAGTGATTCTGAGATTTTTTTTTTCGTTACATATTGTACGTCATGTTAGTGGTAAAATTTGTTCGATATGATTCCCGATTATTTGTGAAAATATTGGAAATTTTGCAAAAATTTTGCAATTTTTAATTTTTATGTCCTTAAGCCAGAGAGTTATGTTACCCAAAATAGTTTGTAAATAACATTTACCATGCCTATTTCAGATCTGCTTCAATTTGTAAACTTTTTTTTTGTTAGGTAGATATAGAAGGATTAAAAGTTGATCGGCGGTTTCTCATTTTTCCAACAAAATTTACAGAACTATTTTTTTTCGGGACCACATCACATTTGAAGTGACTTTGGGGGCCTATACCACAGAAAATACCCAAAAGTGACATAATTCTAAAAACTGCACCTCTTAAAGTCCCCAAAACCATGTTCCATTGCGATTAAAGCAATGTGGAAGAAAAAAATGTTTTACTTATTTTTCACAAACATTTAACTTTAACCCCACATTATTTATCTTCACAAGGGTAAGAGGAGAAAGTGGACTCCAAAATTTGTTGTGCAATTTCTCCTGAGTATGCCGATACCCCATATGTGTGGGGGAAAACTGCTGTCTGGATGCACAGCAGGGCTCGAAATGAAAGGCGTGATGTTTTGGAGTTCAGACTTTAAATGGAATGGTCTGCGGGCATCATGTCACATTTGGAGAGCCCCTGATATGCCCAAACAGTGGAAACCCCCTAAGTGACCACATATTGGAATTGATCTAGTGTTTTCCTGGTATGTGAATTTTATAAGGTGGAGGCATATGTAAATTGTGTAGAGTGCATCAATTTGGCATTAGTGATAAGGGAACGTGCTTGCATAACGTATTATCAGAGCATGTTGGTCGTGCTCGAATAATGTGTTTGAGTCTCTGCAGCAGCGCTGAAATCTCATCTCTCGAGACCTTGGTGCCGAGATCTCCATCTGCACATGTGTCACCCCCAGCGACCATTTTCCCAGAGTCCACCGCACTGGAAACTATGGAAGTGCCGGGGCACTTGCCTTTCACAAAATGTCGGCAGAGCCCCTGCAGCACCAGACAACCCCCCCCCCCCCCCCGTAGCAGCACTGGAGACACCTGCAGCAGCGCCAGTCACCCACAGCAGTGTGTCGCACATTGGAACACCCCCTCATCCCAGCCTGCAGCATCACCCGACTCCTGCTTCCTCCAGCAGCGACCCTGGGACCCCACGTCACTGCAGCCACCACCCCCGGTAATCAATAAGAGGCACCGCCATTGTATTTTAAACATTTTTTTCCTATTTTTCTCCTCAAAATTTGGGGTGCGTCTTATAATCTGGAGCTTCTTATAATCCGAAAAAGTATGGGAAGTAATGTACCGGTTTGGCCTGCACATGATGATATCAGCACAGAAGCATTATAGAGTGCGTGGCCAGCTTCTTGTACCACACCTTAGCTTTTCACATGGCACTGCAGGGCTGGAGGACTTAAGCAGAGAGATCAACTCTCCCAATATTTTTATACCAGAGCACAATCTGATTTGGTGACCAGTGTAGAGGTACTTTGTACAGTGGTGGGAGTGCTGCTATCACCATGTATGGTTGTCAAGAAAAGAACAGCCCTTTTGTCCTTGTACTTGACCACCAGCATATTCTTGCTACATTGGGCTCTGCTCTCACCCTTTCTGAACGGCTGCTCAATTAGCGTCCTAGGGAGTTCTCTCTGATTTCTGCGGGTAGTAATGCATGTTGCGGTAGCTCTGGCAGAGAGGGGTTTGAAGAGAGGGATGCTGGCATAAAATGTATCTATATAGAGGTGATAACCTTGATCCAGCAATGGGTGCCCCAAATCTCATACAATTTTCCTACTTAGTCACAGGACAGAGGGCCACTCAGGGGGTTGAATCATGGTGTCATTTCCTCCTCCTTTTTTTTTTTTTTTTTTTTTTAAATCAGATTATCTTTATTAAACAGTTTTAACTTACAAAATTGAGACAAGGCACACACAGTTTTAACATACAGATTTGAGACATACCTCTTATACACAACCCAACCCCCCATTATCAGATTATAACTAATGTAACCGTGGGTCCCTTAGAATGTGACCTATAAGGCTATGTGCACATGTACTTTTGAGAGCTGCGGATTTGTCCCCACGGATTTGTAAAAACCCGCAGGTAAATCCGCAGGTCAAAAGTTCTGCGGTTTAGCCCTGCGGTTTCACACCTCATATTGGATACAGTGTGAAACCGCAGCGGATTCCGCACAAAGAATTGACATGCTGCAGAATGTAACCCGCAGCAAATCCGCGCGGAAAAATCCGCAGCATGTGCACAGCGTTTTTGGATTCACCATTGAAAACAATGGTACTGTACAACGCAGCAGAAACTGCTGCGGATCCGCAGCAGAATCCGCACCGTGTGCACATGGCCTAACTGTATAGTAGAAAAAAGGGAGAAACACAAAAAAACAAACCATTTTTAAGGGGGATAATATGAAACAAGATAGGACTTGTACAACATAGAACTATGAACAGTCAGTCACATAGTACAAAATGAGCAATAGACATATTTATGAAACCTATTCATAAAGCAAGAGACCATATGGAACCAAGAGGGAATATGGGGTACCATAATTAACGAAGCATAGGGAACAGATTCTCCAGCAGCAAAATTTGGGATGGCAAACCCCCGGGGTGTTAAGCCAGGGGCTCCAGATTTTATCAAATTTTCCGATAGCTTTTCTTTTAATATACACTCCTTTTTCCAGCCTTATAGAGCTATTGACTCTATTAACCCCTTAAGCCCCAAGGGTGGTTTGCACGTTAACTCCCGGGCCAATTTTTACAATTCTGACCACTATCCCTTTATGAGGTAATAACTCTGAAACGCTTCCATGGATCCCGGTGATTCTGACAGTGTTTTCTCGTGACATATTGTACTTCATGTTAGTGGTAAAATTTCATTCAAATAACTTGCATTTATTTGTGAAAAAAGCGGAAATTTGGCAAAAATTTTGAAAATTTCGCAATTTTCCAACTTTGAATTTTTATGCCCTTAAATCACAGAGATACGGCACACAAAAAACTTGGTAACTAACATTTCCCACATGTTTACTTTACATCAGCACAATTTTGGAACCAAAATTTTTTTTTGTTAGGAAGTCATAAGGGTTAAAAATTGACCAGCGATTTCTCATTTTTGCAACACCATTTTATTTTTACGGACCACATCACATTTGAAGCCACTTTGAGGGGTCTATATGATAGAAAATACCCAAAAGTGACACCATTCTAAAAACTGCACCCCTTAAGGTGCTCAAAACCACATTCAAGAAGTTTATTAACCCTTTAGGTGCGTCACAGGAATTTTTAGAATATTTAAAAAAAATGAACATTTAACTTTTTTCACAAAAAAATACCCCAGGTTCAATTTTTTTTATTTTACCAAGGGTATCAGGAGAAATTGGACTGCAAAATTTATTGTGCAATTTGTCCTGAGTACGCTGATACCTGATATGTGGGGGGGAACCACTGTTTCAGCGCATGGCAGAGCTCAGAAGGGAAGGAGCGCCGTTTGACTTTTTCAATGCAAAATTGGCTGGAATTCAGATCGGACGCCATGTCACGTTTGGAGAGCCCCTGATGTACCTAAACAGTGGAAACCCCCCACAAATGACCCCATTTTGGAAACTAGACCCCCCAAGGAACTTATCTAGATATGTGGTGAGAACTTTGAATCCACAAGGGCTTCACAGAAGTTTATAACTGACAGCAGTACAATTAAAAAAAAATCATATTTTTTCCACAAAAAAATGATCTTTTCACCCCCAATTTTTATTTTCCCAAGGGTAACAGGACCCTAAAAGTTATTGTGCAATTTGTCCTGAGTACGCTGATACCCGACATGTGGGGGTAAACCACTATTTGGGCGCATGGCAGAGCTCGGAAGGGAAGCAGCGCCATTTGACGTTTTTGGCTGGAATTGAGACTGGACACCATGTCGCGATTGGAAAACCCCTGACGTACCAAAACAATGGAAACTCCCCACAATTGACACCATTTTGGAATCTAAACCCCCCAAGGAACTTATCTAGATGTGTGGTGAGAACTTTGAACCCCCAAGGGCTTCACAGAAGTTTATAACATACAGCCGTACTATTAAAAAATCATATTTTTTCCACAAAAATGATCTTTTCACCCTCAATTCTTATTTTTCCAAGGGTAACATGACCCTAAAAGTTATTGTACAATTTGTCCTGAGTACGCTGATACCCCATATGTGGGGGTAGACCACTATTTGGGAGCATGGCAGAGCTCGGAAGGGAAGCAGCGCCATTTGACGTTTTTGGCTGGAATTGAGATCAGACATCATGTGGCGTTTGGAGAGCCCCTGATGTACCAAAACAGTGGAAAGCCCCCACAAATGACACCATTTTGGAAACTAGACCCCCCAAGGAACTTATCTAGATGTGTGGTGAGCACTTTGACCCCTCCAGTGCTTCACAGAAGTTTATAACGACGGGCGTGAAAATAAAAAAATTGTATTTTTTCCACAAACATGATCATTTAGTCCCCATTTTTTTTATTTTCCCAAGGGTACCAGGAGAAAATGGACCCAAAAAGTTGTTGTCCAATTTGTCCTGAGTACGCTGATACCCCATATGTGGGAGAAAACTACTGTATGGGCACACGTCGGGTCTCGGAAGGGAAGTAGTGACGTTTTGTAATGCAGACTTTTATGGAATGGTCTGCGGGTGTCATGTGCGTTTGGAGAGCCCCTGATGTACCTAAACTATTGAAACCCCTCACAAGTGACCCCATTTTGGAAACTAAACCCCCCATGGAACTTATCTATTTGTGTGGTGAGCACTTTGAACCCCCAAGTTCTTCACGGAAGTTTATTTTTCCACAAAAATGATATTTTTGCCCCCAATTTTTTATTTTCCTAATGGTAACAGGAGAAATTGGACCCCAAACGTTGTTTTGCAATTTGTCCTGAGTAGGCTGATACCCCATATGTGGGGGTAAAACACTGTTTGGGCGCATGGCAGAGCTTGGAACGGAAGGACCACCATTTGACTTTTTCAACTCAGAATTGGCTGGAATTGAGATCAGACGTCATGTTGCATTTGGAGAGCACCTGATGTGCCCAGACAGTGGAAACCCCCAATTCTAACTCCAACCCTAACCCCAACACACCCCTAACCCTAATCTCAGCCCTAACCCTAACCCTAGCCCTAACCCTAATGGGAAAATGGAAATAAATACATTTTCTTTTAATTTTATTATTTTTCCCTAACTAAGGGGGTGATAAAGGTTTGATTTACTATTTATGGCTGTTTTTATGTTTGGCAGCTGTCGCACGCTAAAAGACGCTTTTTATTGTAAAAATAGTTTTTGCATTACCACATATTGAGAGCTACAATTTTTCCGTATTTTGACCCACTGAGTCATGTGAGGTCTTATTTTTTGCGGGACAAGTTTCCGTTTTTATTGGTACCATTTTCGGGCACGTGACATTTTTTGATCGCTTTTTATTCCGATTTTTGGGACGCAGAATTAACAAAAACCAGCGTTTCATGAATTTCTTTTGGGGGGGGTGCGTTTACACCGTTCCGCGTGCGATAAAATTGATAAGGCCCTTTTATTCTTCGGGTCAGTACGGTTACAGCGATACCTCATTTAGGTCATTTTTTTTATGTTTTGTTGGTTTTATGCAATGAAAACTATTTTATAAAAAAATAATTATTTTTGCATCACTTTATTCTGAGAGCTATAACTTTTTTATTTTTTCGCTGATGATGCTGTGTGGTGGCTCGTTTTTTGTGGGACAAGATGACGTGTTCAGCGGTACCATGGATATTTCTATGCATCTTTTTGATCGCGCGTTATTGCACTTTTTGTTCGGCGGTATGATAATAAATCATTATTTTTTGCTTCGTTTTTTATTTTTTAAGGGGTTCGCTAAAGGGGTTAACTAATGGGACAGTTTTTTTAGGGCAGGTCGTTACGGACGCGGCGATACCAAATGTGTACTTTTATTGTTTGTTTGTTTTTTTATTTCCAAAAATAAATTTATTGGGGGAATATATTTTTTTTTCTAATTTATTTGGCGATTTTTTTTTTTTTTTAAAAATTATTTTAACACTTTTTTTTTTTTAACTTTATTACATTGTTCCAGGTGGGACATCAGACATCACTGTCCTGTGACAGTTCGCTGATCTGTCACATCACAGATCACTGTGACAGATAAGCGATCTGTCACAGGCACTGCACAGGCTTTCATCATGCCTGCGCTTTGCAGGAACTGAGGAAGCCTGCTCCCTGCAAGCCCCCGAAGGTCCCCGTCGCCATCTTGGATTCGGGGCCCTGCAGGGAAGGAGCCCCCCTCGCAGCAGTGCAGCACATTGCGCTGCTGTGGAGGGCTCAGGGAAGCACGGAGGGAGCCCCCTCCCTGCCGATGCTTCTCTTTAACCCCCGGTACACCGCGATCGTGTTTTGATCGCGGTGTGCAAGGGGCTAACGTGTCGGGGGCGGTCCGTGACCGCCCCTGACACATTGTACCGGGTGTCAGCTGTGATAATCAGCTGACACCCGGCCGTGATCAACGGCACTCACCACGTGGGCGCAGCTGATCGCTATGACGTACTATCCCGTCCCTGGGAATTAAGTCCCAGGGCACATGGACGGGATAGTATGTCTCATGGCAGAAAGGGGTTAATAAACTCCTCCACCGTCGGGGGTGTCATTTCCTTCTTAAACCCTAAATCTGTTTGTGTGTACCCTGAGGTACTCTGGCAGAGCTTGTAAAATTTAATTCCGTACCTGGCCCTTTTTCTGGGCAGGTATTGTAAGAATTTGAGCCTCCCCTTGAAATATATTAGGGACATATCCACACAGATGTTCCTTTGAGAAATGTACACCTCAGCAAACCTGTTGCTGAAGTGATCAGTAACCTGCAGAACTTTTGAAAGTCTGTTAATCTTGGGGTGATCTCGGGCAGGACATTGTGGATTATCATTGTAATTCAAAAATTTGTGGATTGCCTCAAAGTGTTCATAGCCATGCAGAACACTGGAGTGTGGTATATAACCTCAACACCCCAATATTGTTGAGGTTCTGGCTTCTTCGCTAACCCCAAGAACAAGGTCCCAAACTTTATCATTTCTACTGTGTCTGCCTGCAGGGTTCCAGTTAGAAAATGATGAAGTGGGGTTTTGGGCCAAAATTGTTGGGCGTACAAATTTGTCTCTGCACCCGTGAGGTTCACAAAATCCTCAAAGAAAAAGATTTTGAAAACGTCGATTTCTGTGAGGCTGGTAGTGTTACTTGATTCCTGATTGTGCCACAAAATTAAGTATTTGTGTCTGTATAGTCTTCGGGGGTGAGGTCCATGGGAGGTCACTAACTGAAGGCACTGGTTCATTTTCTGTCCTGGGGCATCTGAGTGGTGGTTTGGTATCACTGGAAGAAGAGGAGGAGGAGACAAAAGAAAGGAAGTTGGGGTCCTCTCCCTCACTATCAGAGGCAGGGAAGGCGTATGCCGCCTCTGGCAGCATAGTGTGATTAGGACGAGAGGGATATTTTTTCACGTGTGTGTGTGTGTGTGTGTGCTACTTAACCAAATTTTATTCAGATGTGTGTGTTTGGTGTAAACTTTTTTATATAGAAGAAAGAGAAAAAAAATATAATAAAAGAATCCAGAAAGAAAAATAAAAAAATAAAAAGAATATAAAAAAATTGCTGAAATAAAAAAAAAAAGCTTACTAAAGGAATGACAGTAAAAAAAATTACTGAGCGCCCACAACGATCTTGCACTAATCCTGACTATATTTAGTAAAAAATACTGTAGTAGATGCTGATTACTATGGTATATTTTTACTGTCCCTTATCTAGCCCTATCAACTAATCTAAATCATTTTTATTTGATTTCTTTTTTTTTTTCACAAAAAAACTCCAACAACCAGATGCGAATCAGTAATATTTGTCACTGATCAGCGCTCGGAAATTGTAGGACACACGTATGGATGTGGTGGAAAAGGTGGGGAGAGAATAACAGGAAAAAAAAAGTACTGGCCAAAAGCGAGCACAGACACTGATCAGTGATGTGTGTCACTGATCACCATTTAGTGGCTGCAGGACGCAAGCACAGAGATGCTGCAGGGAGGGGAAAAAATGGACAGGAAAACAAGATCTCGACCAAAAGCGAGCACAGGTGCATCACTGATCAGCGCTTGGTAGCTGCAGGACGTACAATAAAACTGCCAAAAATGCCAAAAAAATGAGCTATCAAGTATTGATTGGCAATCAAGTACTGATCAGGGTTCGGAGGCAGAAGGGGTGAGGAAGTGGTTAGGGAGAGAGGGGGATTGGGGTGGATTAGGATGGATCTGGAACATGTTCTTTCTTCTAGTATGAATAGCAGTAATGGCACAGGCTTGACAAAGCCTATGGCACCACAAGGCTCAGCAGATCTGCTGCAGATCGCAGTAGTGACCACTCTGTAACGTTTCCAAGCAGTAATGAGCAAGTGCAGAGCGTTCACTGTGGGGTTAAACTGGGTCTCTGCTCGCTGATTGGTGCGATTGAACGTCATCGCCGATCTCTTTAATCAGTGATGCGGCTGGTGACGCTGTTGTTGCTAAGCTCCAGCCAATGATTAGTGCTGTTACAGAACCAATCATAGCTGGACCTCACTGCTTCAGGTATACTGAAACACTGAAATTGCTATGATTGGCTGTTCGATTCTGAACAGCCAATCACAGCAATTGTATTTTCGGGAGGGGGGAATGGCGCAACGCCCCGTGGTGGCGAATCACGGTGCCTGCTGGTAGAATTAGTAGGCACCTTAATGCGATCACTGTGCGCTCGGTCACAGTGACACATTTTCTCCTGGACATATCCATACGGCCGAGGTCAGGAACCCCTTCCCTTCCATGACTTATGGATGTATCTAAGGTCATGAAGGAGTTAGTGACGCTATATAAACTAGCACAATTTCACATCTAAATAAATAAATATGACACCCCTGAAGTGTTCTTACTTGTTCCCACATACAGATGTCCTCAAACCAGGGCAGAATAATACCTACACAGCCATGCCTCCTGCAGCTCAGCACCATCAGAGTGCCAAGGGGTAATTAGGCAAACAGCAAATTATTATTTCAGCACAGTAATGCCATTATTGCAAAATTGCCCAAAGTACAAATTTACCCATAGTACTGCATCAGCCATATATATTTATACATGCAGCAGTCCCACAGCAGGCACAGAATGATTGCTACTCATACTTCTACAGTGGCAAGACTCACTTGCCCTTTGCTGAATTGTCTATACAGATTGATCACTGCATCCTAAAATGCTCTCTACTCCTTTAACATGAACTAAAAGAGGTTGACCTATGATGACCTATTTGTTGGATAGGTCAAGAATGTCAGATCCTTGGCTTGCACCTGTACTCCCACCCATCAGCTGTTATCATAGCTGGCAGTGGCTCAATTGAAACACTGCTGCTACATATGCTGTTTAGTGGCCACTCCTAGGTACTGCACGTTATCTCTCATTCACTAGAATAGCTGAGCAGAGGGAGTGTTCGATGTTAGACTCTCACTGATTTTATATTGATGATCTATTCAACCAATAGGCCATCAATATGTTAGTCCTGAAAAAACTCTTTAATTCAGGAAAATCAATTAACAGCAACTTAAAGAGGCCCTTTCACCACTTTCAGCATGGTAAACTGGCCACATGGAAAAGTTGCTGCAGAGCCAAATAAAACATATATTTTAGTTTCCGGAGATTTGTATTTGTAGGCGTGTTTTTCTTCCATTGCATGAGGTTGACCAATCATAAGCAGGCAGCAACATATGAAGAAAAAAATGACACGCCCTCACAACCGCTTAGAGCATGTTTTAAAATATCTAATGACATGCGGTTGGCACCTGTGTGTGATCGTAAAGAGCTGGAAGTAGAATAGAGCTGTGTGTGACTGCAAAGTGCTGGGAGTAGAACAGGGCTGTGTGTGACTGTGCAGTGCCAGGAGTAAAGCAAGGCTGTGTGTGACCACAAAGTGCCAGAGGTGGAGTGGAGCTGTGTGTGACCACAAAGTGTCGGGGGGGTTGAGCGAGCTGTGTGTGACCACAATGTGTCGGGGGGTCGAGCGGAGCTGTGTGTGACCGCAAAGTGCTGGGAGTGGAGCAGAGCTGTGTGTGACCACAAAGTGCCGGAGGTGGAGCGGAGCTGCGTGTGACCACAAAGTGACGGGAGTGGAGCGGAGCTGTGTGTGACCACAAAGTGTCAGGAGCGGAGCTGTATGTGACCACAATGTTCCGGGAATGAAGCAGAGCTGTGTGTGACCACAAAGTGCCAGAAGTGGAGCGGAGCTGCGTGTGACCACAAAGTGCCAGAAGTGGAGCGGAGCTGCGTGTGACCACAAAGTGCCAGAAGTGGAGCGGAGCTGTGTGTGACCACAAAGTGCCGGAGGCGGAGCTGTATGTGACCACAATGTGCCGGTAATGAAGCAGAGCTGTGTGTGACCACAAAGTGCCGGGAGTGGAGCGGAGCTGTGTGTGACCACAAAGTGCCGGAGGCGGAGCTGTGTGTGACCACAATGTGCCGGAAATGAAGCAGAGCTGTGTGTGACCACAAAGTGCCAGGAGTGGAGCAGAGCTGTGTGTAACCACAAAGTGCCAGGAGTGGAGCAGAGCTGTGTGTAACCATAAAGTGCCGTAAGTGGAGCGGAGCTGTGTGTGACCACAAAGTGCCGGAGGTGGAGCGGAGCTGTGTGTGACCACAAAGTGCCGGAGGTGGAGCGGAGCTGTGTGTGACCACTAAGTGCCAGGAGCGGAGCTATGCGTGACCACAAAGTGCCGGGAGTGGAGCAGAGCTGTGCTGTGTGTGACCACAAAGTGCCGGGAGTGGAGCAGAGCTGTGCTGTGTGTGACCACAAAGTGCCGGGAGTGGAGCAGAGCTGTGCTGTGTGTGACCACAAAGTGCCGGGAGTGGAGCAGAGCTGTGTGTGACCACAAAATATCAGGAGTAGAGCGGGGCAGCTCTGTGTGATTGCAAAGTGCTGGAAGAAGAGTAGAGTTGGGTGTGATTGCATTCACCTTTCAGCTTTCATCATACAGCAGTCTATGTGGGGGGTGGCAGTACAGCAGAGCTGATCCCTGTCACCTTACAAACACGCTTGCAGCTTCAGCTCTCCTGTCACAGTTCTGCCTGCTTGTTAGGTTCTGAATTATAGGACTTCACAGTATGTATGATAACATATGTATAAATGTGTAACTATATCTCAGTTGTGTACACAGAACCCAGCACTAAGACATTGTATTGTAAACATTCATGCCTCAAATATCATTAAATGTTTATTTTACTGAAGGTTAATATATTGAACCCAAGATGAAAATTGAAACAAAAAAAAGTGCATTTAAAAAAAGGAGGAACGTTGAATTAATTCAACCAAAAATCAATGTGGGAATATTCACTTTCAAACCTTTTCTACTGAGAAATCAATGGAATAAATTCTGAAATATACCAATATTACGCACAGCAAACTTTATAGATTATTAAAGCTATGGATTTTTATAACCTATTACAAAACTAATAAAAGAGGATTTATTTACACAGAAAATGCTAGAAAGAGACAAATCAAATTATTTGATTTCATTTTTATTTAATCCATGTCATCGCTTGTCAGAAGCACATTGTTTTCTTATACACAAGGTTTACACGTGGTAACCTATTTTGGCCACTAGAGGGAGACAGCATCACATAAAAGAAGATTATGGTCGAAATATGTACAAGAACCCGGTGATCCTGTTATTCTGGACTGACTCTGGAGTCGGTGCTTCATGCAGACCTGGTAAATTATTAGCAAGTTTCAGATCTCACTTGTTTCACAGGGATACTATAAATGCAGCAGCTGTCATTAGAAGCTTTCATGGGGAACAATATAGTCGTATTTTTTGCTCCATTCTTAATATATACTGTCTGAGCTAAACCCAGATAATGACAATAGATTTGGTGTTGGGTGAAACCATACAACAGAGTACAAGTGATTGTGTAACCTCCACCCCCTCTAAAGGGAACCAAAGTAGTGGTGTGGATTCATAGGGGTTTGTCCTCCATTTATAATGATACCTTTTTTGTAGCGATCCGTTATACTAGTGCTGAGAAATCTAATGTGGAAGCCCCATGCAAATCAATCAGGAAGTGCACTGGGGGCATGTCATTACTTTAAGTGCAGTTACAAGCCCCCAGTGCACCTTCAGCCTGATTTGCATATAGGTTCTATGTTAGATTATCATGACTGGCACAACAGATTTCTGCAAAAAAAGGTCTCATTTTTATTGGTAACAAGTCCCTACTCCTCCATACCACACAGTGGGGGAAATAAGTATTTGATCCATTGCTGATTTTATAATTTTGCCTACTGAGAAAGGCATGAACCATCTATAATTTTAAGGGTAGGTTAATTTTAACATTGAGAGATAGAATACCAAAAATAAAATCCAGAAAATCACATTGTATAAATTATATACATTTACTAGCTGAAGAGCCCGGCGCTGCCTGGGCATAGTAACTAACTGTGGTTAGTTATAGCAAATTATAATTATCCTCCATCCCATAGTCCCGTGCCCATATACCCGTCATACATATCCTCCATCCCATAGGCCCGTGCCCATATACCCATCATACATATCCTCCATCCCATAGTCGAGTGCCATATACCCATCACACATCCTCCATCCCATAGTCCCGTGCTCATATACCCATCATATATATTCGCCATCCCATAGTCGAGTGCCCATATACCCATCATACATATCAGCCATCCCATAGTCCCGTGCCCATATACCCATCATACATATCCTCCATCCCATAGTCCAGTGCCCATATACCCATCACACATCCTCCATCCCATAGTCCAGTACCCATATACCCATCATACATATCCGCCATCCCATAGTCCCGTGCCCATATACCCGTCATATATATCCTCCATCCCGTAGTCGAGTGCCCATATACCCATCACACATCCTCCATCCCATAGTCCAGTACCCATATACCCATCATACATATCCGCCATCCCATAGTCCCGTGCCCATATACCCATCATACATATCCACCATCCCATAATCGAGTGCCCATATACCCATCACACATCCTTCATCTCATAGTCCCATGCCCATATACCCATCACACATCCTCCATCCCATAGTCCCGTGCCCATATACCCGTCATACATATCCACCATCCCATAGTCCCGTGCCCATATACCCGTCATACATATCCTCCATCCCATAGTCCAGTGCCCATATACCCATCACACATCCTCCATCCCATAGTCAACCATTATGACATCATAATGAGCAGCGGGGCTTGCAACCTATGATGACATCAACGTCGCCATGGCAACCATTGTGACATCATAATGAGGGGCGGGGCTTGATATGCACACACTGTTTCCCCAGTATGTAGATAGGGGCATTATGACATCACAATGAGGGGCGGGGCTTGACACGCACAAACTTTTTCCCCAGTATGTAGATAGGGGCAAAATTGTTTGGTGAATTGGAACATGCGGGGTTAAAATTTCGCCTCACAACATAGCTTAGGACGCTCTAGGAGTCCAGACGTGTGACTGTGCCAAATTTTGTGGCTGTAGCTGCGACGGTGCGGATGCCAATGCCGGACATACACACACACATACATACATACACACTTTGAGCTTTATATATTATACAATAATTTGCATTTTGCAGTGAGAAATAAGTATCTGACCCCCTACCAACCATTAAGAGTTCTGGCTTCTGCAGATCAGTTAGACGCTCCGAATCAACTCGTTACCTGCATTAATGACAGGTGTCTTACATCGTCACCTTTATAAAAGACTCCTGCCCATATACTCAGTTAATCAGTCACACTCTAACCTCTACAACATGGGCAAGACCAAAGAGCTTTATAAGGATGTCAGGAACAAGATCATAGACCCGTACAAAGCTGGAATGAGCTACAAAACCATAAGTAAGACGCTGGGTGAGGAGACAACTGATGGTGCAATAGTAAGAAAATGGAAGAAATGCAAAATAACTGTCAGTCAACATCGATCTGGGGCACCATGCAAAATCTCACCTCATGGGGTATCCTTGATCATGAGAAAGGTGAGAGATCAGCCTAAAACTACCTGGGGGGAACTTGTTCATGAATGATCTCAAGGCAGCTGGGACCACAGTCACCAAGAAAACCATTGGTAACCCATTACGCCGGAAAGGTTTAAAATTCTGCAATGCCCGCAAGGTCCCCCTGCTCAAGAAGGCACATGTGCAGGCCTGTCTGAAGTTTGTCAATGAACAGCTGGATGATTCTGTGAGTGATTGGGAGAAGGTGCTGTGGTCAGATGAGACAAAAATTGAGCTCTTTGGTATTAACTCATCTCGCTGTGCTGGGAAGAGAAATGCTGCTTATGACCCAAAGAACACCGTCCCCACTGTCAAGCATGGAGGTAGAAACATGTTTTGGGGGGTGTTTCTCTGCTAAGGGCACAGGACTACTTCACCACATCAATGGGAGAATGGATGGAGCCATGTACTGTAAAATCCTGAGTGACAACCTCCTTCCCTCCGTCAGGACATTAAAAATGGGTCGTGGCTGGGTCTTCCAGCAAGACAATGACCCAAAACATACAGCCAATGCAACAAAGGAGTGTCTCAAAAAGAAGCACATTAAGGTCATGGAGTGGCCTAGCCAGTCCCCAGGGAATCGGGGGATAAGGGATTTGGCACTACCGGCCCTTTAAGAGGCTGGGAGACATGCGTGTGGTGTAGAAGAGGGAGAAGGCCAAGAAGAGCCGTCATGGCTTGGGCCGACATGCTGCCCTCGTGAAAGGAGGAAATGGTGAACGTGACATTACACTGGGTGGAAGAGAACAATAGGGAGAGCCAGAATAATGCTCCTAATTTTATTACGATTATTGCCCTTGTGTAATATATGACCCATTGGTTCCATGTGCCATAAATGTCTGATCGTGGAGCTCCGACCACTGGGACTTCACCAGTATCTTGTGCTGTTTCTGTATGTTCTCTAGATCTACATCCTATTACTTTAAATATCAGAAATTGCGTATAGAAATTACTGCTGGTTTTACTAAACTATTCTGTGCTATACTACACTATGGGACTATGCAATAAATATTCAAAGTGCTCTATTCTTATAATTTTGTTTATTTGCCAGTAATCCTTGGATTCTATTTATTGTGTGGTCCCTAAATCTGAAATGTATTTCATACTGATTTATTATTAGTAGTAGTAGTAGTAACTTTCAATACCAAATATCTTTTAAGGAATCTAGATTCATTTTCGCTATTTTTTTAGGTAGGGCCCCTCCATTATAGATTTAGAGGGGACCTGTAACCTCCACCTAATACATTTGGCACATCTTATCAGTGGTATGCGCCTAGCCAGAAATATTTCTCCAGTCAGGGACTGGAGTAACATCTCTAGTGTAATGTAAACTGCCACTTTTGATGAATCTGTATGGCGAGCAGGCATTACCACACCCCAGCTCTGCTCACTTTTTTTTCAGCTCTGGCTAAAAGTGGTGCAAAAATGCCAAAAGTTGCAAATATTTGCACAACTTCGCATTGCAAGATTTCAAAGTGCTTTATGCGGAACAATTTTGATGAACCAAGAAGACCAAAGTTTTATTCTCCCTGCAGCCACTTGCTTTCAGTCATTGTTGCGGTGCAGGGAGCTGTATCAGTCGTGGTCACTGCACAGTATGGGCGCTGTAATCTAACCCCAGCCGATTGATTGGCAGCCCACCCAACAGCATGTGTGTACAGAGCAAGCTGTGAGTAGTGATGAGCCAGCGTGCTCAGATAACGTCTTATCTGAGAATTCTTGGGTGTGATCCGAGCATCTGGGCGTGCTCGTCTGTTAGGTTCCAGTCCCAGTGGTTGCATATTTTGCGGTTGTTAGACAGCCTCAACACGTGACGATTGCCTAACTAGCAGGTAATCCCCACATGTCTAACAGCCACAAATCATGCAACCGCAGGGACTTCAACATAATATGCGAGCACGCCCAAGATACTCGGATAACACCTGAGCGTGCTCAAATAAGGCGTTATCTGCGCATGTTCGCTCATCACTAGCTGTGAATGACTACAGCCGCTGCTCGCATTATAGTGTACAGTGACTGTAGCCGCTCCCTGCCCCACTCCGATGACTGAAAACAAGTGACTGCAGAGAGAATAAAGCTTTATTTTCTCCCTGTATCCACTGCTCCTTTGTGGCAGCCATACAGGATTTAAACGCTGTCTACATGCAGATTAACCCAAAATCTGCAGATACACAGCATGTATAGTGGTGACAGTTCAGCAAAGTTGGTCCTTGTGGTCTCCCACTGATCAGACATTCATAGCATAGGAAATCAATAAACATTACCAATAAATATCTTCAGTAGGGAAATATATCAAAGTTCTTGGCTCGCCAAAAGAATGTACAGATTTTTTTATTTTTTTAGTTGTAGACAATCTAGACATAGCGTTCCGTTCCCTAAACCTAGACCTTCATTAGATACGGATTGCTGTAAGATCTTTATGATCTAGGTTAGTGGGCGCGAGATATATTTGTGAGTGGAACCCTTCTTGAGCACCACATCTGTGTAGGAGTGTCATATATCATAATGCCTTCAGTGGGAAAATCTCACTGTTGTTGCGTTGATCCAGAGGAATCAAAAAAGCTCAAAGCTGACCTGCCATCAGATTTCACTGTACAATCTGCCTGCGTTGTTAAATGGATCTTTTAGACCTGAGGTGGCTGGTTTATATACTTTGAAAATCCATGTCAGAATGGCTGTATGATGCTTTTTTGAAAGTTTTTCCACTTGACCTTAAAATGATAAAGCAGGATTCTGAAACTGCTCATCCTGATATCAGGAAGATAAAAATATTCCGAAATGAAATTTCATATTAAGTACACCAGCCTCATCAAGTTTAACAGACCTGTTTATATTGTGAAATCTGGTAACAGATTCGCTTTAGGAAGTTTGCCCATAAATGCAGTAGACTCCTTTGGGGAGCTTTTATTTCTCCTAAAGGCATGCCCGTATCTCCAGCCACGTTTTCTCTTCTTTTGAAACGATCTTTTTAGCTGATTTCTGACCAAGTCAATGGCCTCAGAGTTGTCCAAACACTTTAAAGTGAAGGACCTCTCGTCCTGCTATGACCTATAGATGGTTCACCACCAAAATAATGGGAAGTGCACAATGCATAGGCAAAATGTCAATAATTAAGAGAAAAGAAGAAAGGAAAGTAATCTAGAAAAGGGCACATCCCAAGAAAAAAAAATAAAATCGAGATCCTATAATAATACTTAAATATACAAAAAACACCTATTAATATAAATTAAAAGCCTGAACAAATCACTGTGTCCAGCTAGGATGAAGGGCTACGCTCAAGATAATGAGTGATTATACCCCTCACAGGCTATCTGGTGGATAGTGCAATGGATGAAGTAGGTAAAAAAAGCCTCTGTGAGGGACAGAACAATCCCCACGCGTATCGCCAAGTTTTGGCTTCGTCAGGGGGTCAATTTTGACATGTCTTTATTGTGACTTTAAATGTCCCACAAAACGCTGGAATTTAAAGGGCTGTCAAGGATAAAAAAAAAAAAAATAATGGCCATAAGCCAGAGATGTGATAGAATAACTCATATATATCTCCTGAATCCCTAAGCACCAGTTGTCCCAGCTGTCCTGGGGGAAATCCTCTCGTTGCAGAGTTACATGCACTTCACTCCCTGGATTGCCATATTTTGCCCCCATTATCACATAGTGCTCATATACAGACTGTCCCTACTTACTTAGTAATATGCTATACCCACATAGACCTGTACAGTAACCATACAGTATCAAGCTTTACACTTGACCCACACAGAGCCAGTTGGTGCCTATGTGAATCAATGCAGTGCTCACATAGTGTCAAATAGTGACTATAGAGTGTCATATCTTGCCAGAAAATAAGTGCACCCAATGGCCATTTGTGCCTACTGTCCCCGGGTGCACCCCACCTTACTACAGCAGAGCAGCCACCGCTTTATTCAGCACTGGAGCGGAGTCATGCTGCCCTCTGCTGGCTGCAGGTGGTATGGTAAGTCATGTTTCATGGGCACTGCTCGCTTAAATATATGGAAGGTTTCCAAGTCCAGGGTCTTTGCAGCTGTCGGAAACTTTAAGACTTGATACTTTGCAAAAGAGAACAGCAGAAAGCCAGAACATCGGCAAATACGATCCTCCTTATACAATCCGCTTGCGACGATCAGAGACAGTAGTCACAGAGGCTTGCAATCTTTTGCTATTCTGTTTTACGTCTCAAACCATTCCTGCATGTAAAAGAAACAATTCATTGAACAGATGTATATATCGCTCATACAGGAAGCAGCATCTGGGTAGAAGATTTTAAGAAAATTCTTCCAGTTCTGACTCTGTGTCTGAATAAATGTACCGTGTTTTACGTTTCCAGTGCATTTCATCATGTTCCCATCAAGACTGCAGAGTAAGCAGACATATTAGAGAACTAATTGACGAGGACTGTGAGTCACTTACATCTGCATGAACAATTGAGGATGGCCCTTAGGACTTCTCAACATATTGGGAACACTTAGCCCTCCATTCACTTACTGATTGAATCACTTTGCTTCTGCAGCTGTTCACAGCGCTGACCAGGAAACATGACAGAAGACGGCAGAGCTATTACCAGTTTGATCACTCCATGTAGGTTGTTAGCGTATATTTTACAATAATATTTTTACTAAAAGTCACGAGGTAAGAAAAAAAATCTGTATATAATATCTGATTACAGAGATATATAAAAAATACATATTCTTATACCAGATCTAGTCAGTAAAGGGCTACCATGCCTGTGGGTGGAGCCGGTTGAATTCTGATACAAAAACCACCTTCTCCAGTTCCTCACCTTTTCTTGATGATCTCCTTCCTCTCCTTCAGCCTCCTTGTAAGTCTATTCTGCTACCAATTTTCCTGACATTGGCACAGCTTTCCCACTTTTGATTATCCTAATCCCAGTTTGAGTATTCTAACCAGACCTCTGGTTATCATAACCCACACCTGATTATTCTATCTCTACTCCTGATTATCACAAAACCACCTTTATCGCAACTATACTACTAATTATCCTAACCTCATCCCTGATTATCAGAACCACACCTCTGATTATTCCATCCCTACCTCTGATTACCGCAACCCCACTCCTGATTATCATAACCCACACCTGATTATTCTATCCCTACCCCTGAATACCGCAACCCCACTCCTAATTATCTTAGCCTCACCCCTAATTATCTGAACCCCACCTCTGATTATTCCATCTATGCTCCTGATTACCACAACCCCACTCTTGGTTATCATATCCTACACCTGATTATTATATCCCTACCTCTGATAAGCACAACCCCACTCCTGATTATCATAACCTACACCTGATTATCCTTACCCCTGATTACCGCAACCCCACTCCTGGTTATCATAACCCACACCTGATTATTCTTTCCTTACCCCTAATTATCAAAAAATACCTCTGATTATTCTAACCATACTCCTGACTACCACAAACGCATTTCTGATTATCTAATCCCCATCTCTGATTATCTAATGTTCACATCAAACCGAAAGCCTAAACAGTGTGAGTACCACCACAGGTACTCACCACACAGTGGGCTGAAAGCCATGTAAGGTACATTAATGGCTAATTTCTAATTGGTAACAGCCAATTAGAAATACAAAAAAGTGGTTCTAGTCCACCCAAGTTAATGTGAGCAGGACTTTATTACTATATATCATGTAGACCTAGAACCTATCTCTATATCCAGATTTCCCATGACATATTAGCCCTGGTTTCTTTCCCGTGACATCAGTGATAGAGTGCGGGATTATAGCTCTATATCTATGTTGGGTGCTATAAAGATGACATTTCTATTATTAATGTACCAGGCTCCTAAGATGTATATAGGTAGGGCTGAAAGGGGTAGTCTATATGTCAGTCGGACAGGGTAGTCTGTCTGTCAGACGGAGTAGTCTGTGTCTGTCGGACGGGGCGGTCTGTGTCTGTCGGACGGGGCGGTCTGTGTCTGTCGGACGGGGCGGTCTGTGTCTGTCGGACGGGGCGGTCTGTGTCTGTCGGACGGGGCGGTCTGTGTCTGTCGGACGGGGCGGTCTGTGTCTGTCGGACGGGGCGGTCTGTGTCTGTCGGACGGGGCGGTCTGTGTCTGTCGGACGGGGCGGTCTGTGTCTGTCGGACGGGGCGGTCTGTGTCTGTCGGACGGGGCGGTCTGTGTCTGTCGGACGGGGCGGTCTGTGTCTGTCGGACGGGGCGGTCTGTGTCTGTCGGACGGGGCGGTCTGTGTCTGTCGGACGGGGCGGTCTGTGTCTGTCGGACGGGGCGGTCTGTGTCTGTCGGACGGGGCGGTCTGTGTCTGTCAGACTGCATAGATGACTTATTTGTTTTTTGTGTGTATCATTTCCAGTATAATCATAATTATTACCTGTTTTCTTTTTCTGTGGTGTCTCACAAAATGCATTTGTGAGGTTTATACTGATTTGGGTTAAGGTGAGGGGTAAGAGGTTGCTTTTGTATGTTTTTGTATTGTTGTTTTTTATCACAAAATTAAAGAAAATGCACATACTGGCATCACTGTATAGACACATCGACGTTGTTTCTTTTAATTCACTACTACATTTGATGGCTATTCATAAAACGCATCTTTGAGACAAATCATCTAGAGCAGGGGTCGCAAACTCGCGGCCCTCACCTCATGGGCCCTCAAGACAATAGTTTGCGGCCCTCACCTCGGCCAGGATCACACATGCGAGAAACACGGCCGAGTTTCGCATGTGAAATCCCAGTACCGCTCATTAAGGTCATGAATATGGACGCCACTCCACTCTCATAGGCGTGGCGGCCATATTCATGAGCTTAAATGAGCGGTACCACGTGACGCTCATACAGGAAGAAGATGTCGGCGCTGGACCATCGGAGCTGCAGCAGTAGGAGGTGAGTATGATGATGGCTAGCCAGTCACAGCAGCCTGCTGTCAGCAGGCAGGGCGTATGAGTCACACTCACATCACATGCAGCAGGAGCAGCCGAGCAGGGACCGGACCGCGCCACGGACTCCGGTGTGCCGGGTTCAGAATGAGCGGTGGGGCGGTGCGGTATATTGCTCTCGGAGGCGGGACATCAGCCGGTCTTATTGTGAACTTGCGCCATGACCCCGGGCTCAGAAGCAGAGGCGGCTGCGGAAATTGCTGCTCAGCAGGACAGAAAAAAAAGCGGAAAGACGCATTGGCTAACACTGAAACAGTGACACCAAGTGGAATTATCTATTACACAGCCCCAAACATGTCTTTTTCAAAGCCTGCAGTGAAGAGAAAGGTTGGTGATGAGCACAGACAATTTCAGGAAAAGTGGGAAGCGCAATATTTCATTGTTGAGCACAGGGGCATCCCAACATGTCTTATTTGCACAGAGAAAGTTGCAGTGCACAAAGAATACAATTCGAAACGTCATTACATAACTAGACATGCTGAGGAGTCTGCAAAATACCAGGGAGATGAAAGAGCCAACCGGGCTGCTAATCTTAAACGATATCTACTGAGGCAACAAGATTTCTTTAAGAAAGCAACCAAAGAGAATGATGCGTCAGTCGAAGCTAGCTCCGTGGTTAGTGAGATGATTGCTAAAGCAGGAAACCCATTCAAAGAAGGCGAATTTGTAAAAAAGTGCATATTACAGGCTGCAAGTATTGTCTGTCCAGAAAAGAAAGGTCAGTTTAGCAACATCAGCCTTTCTGCCAACACCGTAGCAGAGCGCATTTATGACCTGTCAAGTGACATTTATGATCAACTGTGTGAGAAAGCAAAATGTTTCAGTGTATACTCAGTCGCTCTTGATGAGACCACAGACATCACCGACAATGCCCAGCTCGCAATCTATGTCCATGGTGTTGATGACAATTTTGAAGTCATGGAGGAGTTGCTCACAGTGATTCCAATGCATGGCCAGACCACCGCTCAGGAGATATTTCTCATGATGCAAGGCACTCATGGAAGCAGGCACACCATTCAGTGGTGAGGAGTATATGGATGTCATTTTGAAGATACAGGAGAAATTTGATCACAGATTTGCAAACTTCAAGACGCACTAGGGCCACATTTCAAATTTTTGCGGACCCCTTCTCCTTTGATGTGCAAGATGCCCCTCTGGTGCTTCAAATGGAGCTCATTGACCTGCAGTGCAACTCTGAACTCAAAGCCAAGTTCAGGGAGGTGAGTGGAAAAAGCAGACAAGCTCGGGCAATTTTTGAGAGAATTGCCCCCCAGCTTCCCTGAGCTTTCCCAAATGTTCAAGCGGACCATGTGTGTTTTTGGGAGCACATACTTGTGCGAAAAGCTCTTCTCTACCTTGAACTTCAATAAGTCCAAGTACAGGTCCAGACTTACTGATGAGCATCTTCAAGCCCTACTGAGGGTCTCAACTGCTTCCTCCCTTAAGCCAAATATGGCTCGGCTATGCGAGAGTGAGCACTGCCAGATCTCTAGCAGCAAGAAGTAGGCAGAAGAAGCCATGATCAAAACAGTTTATGTTCAATGTTCCATTCATGTTCAGAAAGTTAAATGTTAAAGAACTGTTAATACAGACATCTGAATCTGAATAATAATAATTACCCGTATATACTCGAGTATAAGTCGATCCGAGTATAAGTCGACCCCCCTAATTTTGCCTCAAAAACCTAGGAAAACTTATTGACTCGAGTATAAGTCTAGGGTGGGAATTGCCGAAGATACTGGTGAGTAATGGTGGCCCAAATACCGTAATGCTGCAGAACATATACCCCCATAAATGCTGCACAGTGAGTAATGGTGGCCCAAATACCGTAATGCTGCACAACAGGTATGCCCCATAAATGCTGCACAGTGAGTAATGGTGGCCCAAATACCGTAATGCTGCACAACAGGTATGCCCCATAAATGCTGCACAGTGAGTAATGGTGGCCCAAATACCGTAATGCTGCACAACAGGTATGCCCCATAAATGCTGCACAGTGAGTAATGGTGGCCCAAATACCGTAATGCTGCACAACAGGTATGCCCCATAAATGCTGCACAGTGCATGATTTATTGGCCAAGTGATAGGATTACCGGTACCGGTAATCCTATCATGTTGCTGCTGCCCCTGCTGGAATTAAAAAAAAAAACACTATATACTCACCTCTGTTGCTGACAGCTGCTCCTGAGCGTTACCGGCTCTTCAGTGACTCAGGCAGAGGGCGCGTGCTATCCACGTCATCGCACCCCCTGCAAGTCCCTTCCGGAGGACGGGAGAGAGCGGCGCGCTGGGAGAGAGCGGCGCACAGCGACTTGTAACGCCGCCGCCACCGCCGCCGGGACACTGACAGGCTGCAGGGGACCGCAGACACATACCAGGGAACGCGGAGACGACGGGGACCAGGTAAGTTTGAACCGTGACCCGAATATAAGTCAAGGGGGGTCTTTTTCAGCCCAAAAAGGGGGCTGAAAAACTCGAATTATATTTGAGTATATACGGTAGATTTCTCTAGTCAGCAACTATATGTGGTTTCTTCAGTCTTCTATATCTGCTGTATTATTATCATTTTCATTTTATTTATTATTGGTTTATTTTTTTCTTATGATTTTGTTAATTTATTTTTATTTCTTAACACAAAATAAGATGAAAAACTAAAGACATTTGAAAACATTGGAATGTTTTTGTAAGAGCTTTTCTTGTGGAAAAGCTGTTGCGGCCCAGCCTCACCCAGATTCTACCTCCAGCGGCCCCCCCGGGTAAATTGAGTTTGAGACACCTGATCTAGAGCAAGAAAGCACTTTTTGGTTACTATCCTATTTTGATAGGATAAGGCAGAATGTGCCAGGGCTATAGCATTTTTTGGAGAGGGCTGGTTTTTACATACCGCTCTCGACGTGCATGATGATGCACAGTGCGCAGCCCGCAGCGTCTCCTGCGCCTTACTCCTGCATCTGTGGCTATCACCATGCCTATAATTTGGCACAGGCAGAAACTCACTTATTCTAAGAAACAAGTAACAGGCAGTAAGGAGGTGGATATATGAACACACTATATCGGCTTAGTAAGGGGGTGGTGAAAAATGGGAATGTGTCTGAATGGAAATGTGAATTATTATCTGTAAAAAGAGAATCTGTTTTTTGTTATGTAATCCAGGAGCAGCATCGTGTAGATGCTGAGACCCAGAATCCAGCGATGTGTCACTTGCTGCTCTGCATGCTGTCATTTTTACTGCAATCACCGTTTTCTCTGCTTTAGATCTGATTGGCAGCTTTCTGTGTACACTGAGGTGTGATGGGGCAGGGTTATACAGGCAGGGAGGACTAGGAGGTATGTGACACCTAGTCCTGTAGTGATAATCTCCTGATGATAATATAATGATTTTATTGAAACGGCAATACAGAGCCAAGTAAGTGACACATCACTGGAATCAAGGTCTCAGACTACATCATGGTGCTCTCATTATATAGCCAAAACCTGCTGCTAGATTCCCTTTAATATCCACATCCATAACATTCCATACAATTTCTCTTGACATGTTTCCCTATATGTCAGCATTTTTTGTTTTTCCCATTATTTTAATGAAAATGTTTTCTTTTACAGCACATACACCCATAATAATATTTCCACCATGTAATATAGAATTGGCATTTGAGAAAAGGTTAAAACAAGAATTGCTCTTGTTCTACAACTTTAACATTATTTGTATTAGATCATAATTAATAGAAAAATAAAAAAAATCTCCTTTTTGTGACCTCCCTTTTTAATGAAACCTTGCTCGCCCATATGGGAAAGCATTACCTAACCATTAATGTATAGGCTCAAAGCCTGGGGGAAAGACAAGCGCAATCACAGCAAGAGCGGGAAAAAAAACATTCTATAAGGAGCCGTATTTTACAGAAAAGCTGCACTTCTACTGATGAAGGTCATTTACAGCCTTTTAACAGGAATATCCCTCAGCTACTCATTTCATGTCTGTCCTGTCCAAAAATATCCTTTTCTAATCAACCGCTGCACACACAATTAGTTTTCTGACATATGTAAATCTTCCCTCTGCTGGGAAATAAATAATTTAAGAAACGATTGTGGATCTCATCAGTTTTTGGTGCAGATTAAATGTTTCATTATTACAATTAAAGGTAAACTAAATCTAAAAAAAATGTTAAAAAAGGGTGATGGCGAGGAAAAAGCCAAAAAATAATTCTCTTACCGATTGCTTATTTTACAATTTATAGGTCCTAAATAAACCAATCGACATCTGTACTTAAAGTCCGCTGTCTTCGGATCAAAATTTTTGAGCTTTCAATATTGTTGGTTTCTCAAGCAGATAATGCTTCTTTTTTGGGGGAAGTTTATAGAGCAGTTTTTTTCTTTTCTGGAATGTTTCCAGAAGTTTTGAAACTTTTTTTTAATTGCCGCTTTTTGATTTGGCAGTGCCAAGTTTGGAGCGAATTTCACCTGGAGCTACTTTGAAGAAGTTAATGTCACCTGAGGAAGACAGAGTTAATCTGTCGAAACGCGTTTTGGATTATAACTGTTATTATAATAAATGAAGATTTTCTAAAAGCAGATCTCTGTCCTTTGCGCTCCTGTGGACCGGTATACCCAGCTTTCCAGTTCAATCATTCCTCATCCGAGGCACCCGGCTGGAGCAGCATTGGTCTTCTACCTTCTGATCTAGTTCCACGTGCAGCTGGCACTCCTATTGACTGTCCTTTCCACAGTACTGCCTCAGCATTTTGATTGACAGACCTGCTGCTGTCTCTGGTCTTGCATGTGTTTCCCCAGATTACTCCTATCTTTAGTTATTTGCAAGCTACTTAGCTGGGTTGCGGTCCAGGGTCAGTTGTAGTTTTGCATAGTTAGGTGTGTGTGCTTGCTCTATATTTGACTTCTTTATCTTGTTGCTGACCTCGGATTTGTTGCGACTACTGGCGTGGATTATCCCTTCTGCTTTTGACGCTCTCTGACTCCAGGTATCTGACCCCAGACATGGCCTCTGACTATCCATTTGTTGTACTCCCTTATCTTGACGTACCCTCCTGGCATTTGATTCCGGAAAGTTACCTTACCACGCCTTTGTTTTGCCTTTCTGTGCTACGAGCCCCCCTGGTATCTGACTTTCTGGCTACCCTGTCTCACGACTTACCCGTGGGTAGTGACTCCGCATCACACCCTCGCTCCAATGTTAGTGCTGACTAGTATTTTTTTCTAAAATGCCAGAGTAAAGGAGGCTTATAGGCCGTCCAATACTCTATGCTTTCCATTGAGGAGGGGCAGCACCTGAAACACAAGTCTGCAAATTGAGATTTTGTTTTGGCTTTTATCCTAAGTTATATGGCAAGGCTCGTTATAGGGTCGATATTGACTTTTAGGATTGCTGCTTCCAATAAGTGGTGCTAGAGTTCGTCTTCTTCCTCTCTTAAGAGGCAATCAGCATGGATGGTGAAATTAAAAAGTTATTCCCATCTCCAAGATCCTATTCCAGTATGTAGTAGGTGTACTAATAATATTATTGGCAAATACCTCCAATTGGAAATGTGCTATAGTTCTCTTGATTAACAATGTCACTTAATGTGCAGGCATAGCAGTAGCTTAGGTGTCTTTGGTTAGAACCACTAACAACTAACTGTCACTATATGAGTGATCATAACTAGGGATGAACGAGTATAATTGCGAGTATTCGGTACTCGGTGAGTAATGAAGTACTCGCGGTACTCGGAACATAGCGAGTATTTCACTACTTGCCTCGCAATATTCGGATCTCCCACCCAGCATTTGCCAATCACAGTAATGCCACAGCCTTCTTAGTTGTGGGCGGCATTACTATGATTGGCTGGCCGCCCAGCGTCATACATGAGTCAAAGGCTACTCATAGCCTATGAGTCATAGGCTCTATATAAGCCCTGCTGCCTCAATTTTCTGCACATTGCATGCAGAACACAGCTAGTGTAGGGAGAGTGTAAGCAGCTGCTGGGGAGAGTTGTGTTTGTTTGTGCAAATCGTCGAGAAATTCTCTGTAAAACCCAAAAGCTCTTTTCAGAGCTGAAAGTATAAGGTCAGGGACTGAGTAGTGACAGTTTTCCCAGCTATTTTTGGGGTCACATTTACCCCTGCAAGGCAGTTTTTTTGTGCTGTTGCGGTGCTGTGTTCACAGCGAACAGAATGCACCGTACTGCACAACTGACACTCAGCTAGCACCGCTGTCTTGTGTAGTGACTTGGGGTGCATAATCTCGCCTTAAACCTCAGGGCAATATTTTTGTGCCGTTGCGGTGGTGTTTGTAAAACACACAGCAGTACTAGGCATAGTGCTACCTTCCACAAAGCACTAACTGCTCCTTGTTCCCCAATATCTGCATCTGAACATCTGCAACTATGGCAGAAAAATACATAATTCCTAAAAAGGCTCTTGTGAAGGGACAGGGACGTGGACATGGGGTTGTCATTGGTGACCAACAAGGCTCAGAGTCTGGGAGACCGAAGAAGGTTGATGCATCTAGGTTCCTGGTGAAATTTCCCAGTCTGGAACGTAAACGGGTCTGCAAGCCAGAAGAGCAAGAGCAGATACTGCCTTGGATGGCTGATAAGGCCTCAACGAAATTTTCTAGCAGCACCCAATCGTCCATGACAAAACAGTCTCCTGTACATACAGAGAACGCTGGGTCGTCTGTTGTGAATTCACTTTCTGGCCTCCCTCTGGTTATTACTGAAGGTAGTGGAGCTGGTCAGATTGACAGAGGGGTTGCGATTTCTCTTTCTGGGCTCCCTCTGGTGGTTACTGGAGGTATTGGAGCTGATCTGATTAACAGAGGTTTGCCACCTGATAATGAGGACGACGATTGGAGATCTGGGGTTTCAGATTGGGATTTAAGACAGCCGACTCCCTCTATCCCTGCTGATGATTTTCTTCTTGCCTCCTGAGGTCTGATGTTTCCAGCTCAGTCCCTACATGTTCAGCTAAGTGTTCATTTGCTATTCTGTTTGCATTTGATCTGGTTTTGTCTATCTCAGTTTTGTGTGGGTCAGCCAGCTCCGGCTGGGGCTGTGCTGAATCACCGTCCATATGTTACTGCTTTTGCCAGTTTGTTTTTGTCCCATATTAGATTGGCCTCTTTTTGCTCTGCTTTCAGAATATACCAGAGTGCTGATATAGTGGGCGAAGTCGTGCGACTTCAGGGTTTTTTGCATCAGACGTGTTGGACTTTTTGCAGGGTTTTTTGAGTGATTGCAGACAGTGTCTTTCCTTTCCTGTCTTGTCTAGTCAGTGTGGGCCCCATCATTTGCTCAGTCTATTTTCCTGCCTGCGTTTGTGTTTCCATCTTGTCTCACCGACAATATATGTTTGGGGGCTATCTATTCCTTTGGGGTCTGCTCTGGGGCAGTTTAGATTTCCCCTTTCTTGCTTTAGGCTTAGTTAGCTCTCCGGCTGTGCCGAGGCATCTAGGATCATCGTAGGTACGCTCCACTGCTACTGCTAGTTGTGTGGATAGGATCAAGGGTCTGCAATCCGCTTAGTTACCAACCTCTCTGGTTTTCTGTGGCTTAGCTTGGGTTTGCTCTCCTCCTCGGTGACCCAATCATAACAGTCGTCCTATTCTCAACCTGTTCCTAGTTCATCACCCTGTCAGGAGTCACAGGAAGCATTTGACCCCAACCTTGGCCACTCCGAGGATCTGTTTAGTCCATTTCTTTTCGTTGCCTCTGGCTTCTCACCACGCGACATTGAAGAGGAACGTGAGGAGGTATCGTCTGTTGATGATGGCCAAATATTTAAAATCCCACTGCCAGAAGAAAGCCCTTTTCATCCACGTGATATACCGGATGAAGAGGTGGAGGCTGATGGTGATGACACACAGTTGCCATCTGGCCAGTCGACAATATCAACACGGAAGGAGAATGACATGGACGAGACGAGGTGGTCGATAATGAGACCACCGATCCGACCTGGACCGTTGGCACACATAGCCAGGACAGAAGAAGAAGGTTGATACGTAGCACCAACAAAGGCACCAAGGGCTACTGGTTTGAGCACAGTGCGAAGTGTGTCGACTGTTGCCAAGAGCAATTCCTCTGTTCCCCAAATCAAGGCAAGGGTGCGTTCAGCCACTGTCTGGAAATTTTTGTCAGATAGTCCTTCTGAACCAAATGTCATCTGTAGCATCTGCCATAGGAAGCTGAGCAGAGGCCAGGGCAAAGGCAACTGAAGCACCACCAGTATGCGGAAACACATGGTAGCCAAGCACCCTAGTCGGTGGGCGGAACAACAGGGTACCAAATCGTTGTCTGCATATCAAACCACTACCATGTCGCCTGTAATACGTCCTTTCCAATCTGCTGGGCAGGAAGCAGGTGAGCCTCATACCTCTTGCTCACAAGCTGCGGTTGCACAGACACAGGACACAACAAGCTCATCCATTTGTTTGTCCCAGACAAGCGTCCAGTTGTCCGTGCCCCAGATGTATGAAAGGAGGCATAAATACCAAGCCACGCACCCACAAGCACAAATACTGAACGTGCACATTGCCAAGTTGCTAGCCATGGAGATGTTGCCGTTTAGGCTTGTGGGCACACAGTCTTTCCGTGATCTGTTGGCTGTGGCTGCCCCACGATACTCGGTTCCCAGCCGGCACTATTTTTCCCTGTGTGCCGTCCCCGTGTTACACCAGCACGTCTTAAACAAATTAAAGCGTGCTCTCACCAATGCCGTAATCGGGAAGGTCCACCTTGCAACAGACACGTGGACAAATACTTGTGGCCAGGGACGATACATATCTTTCACGGCACGCTAGCTCAACCTGGTCTTGAGTGGGACAAAGTCTCAAACTGGACAATCACATATCCTACCCACGCCACGAATAGCGGGCCCAAGCTCAGTCAGAGTTTATGCCTCATCATATACGTCCTGTCTCCCCTCTTCCTCCTCTGTCTCGTCATCCTATGCTGAATTACCCTCCACATCACTCCCAAATTGGGAGCTGTGCAGCAGCACATCGGCAAAGCGGCAACACGCTCTGCTGAAGCTGATCTGCTTAGGTGAAACGCCACACACTGCAGCAGAGCTGTGGCAATGAATAAAACAACAGACCGATCAGTGGCTCTCCCCACTGCAACTCCAACCCGGTCTGGTTGTCTGCAATAATGGGCGTAATCTAGTGGCGGCTTTAAAGCTTGGGAAGCTTGTACACGTGCCATGCATGGCTCACGTGCTGAACCTAGTGCTTCAGAAATTTATAAAAACATACCCTGATTTGCTGTACCTACTTGAGAAGGTGCGCCGTATTTGCGCCCATTTCCACCATTCCTCAACCGCTGTTGCCGGTCTTGCAGCGCTTCAAAAGCAATTTAATTTGCCAAACCACCAACTGATTTGCGACCTGCCAACATGGTGGAACTCAACATATCATATGTTGGCAAGGATAAGTCAGCAGCAGAGGGCACTTGCTGAATTCAGCTTAAACATGCCCGTCACACAGAGACTCAGCCAAGACACATAACAACTGTCGAGTGGGTGTGGATCGCTGATATTTGTGAGGTGCTTGATAACTTTGAGTACTGCACCAAGCTTGTGAGCGGTGATCAGGCTATTATCAGCATAACCATCCCTATGCTATGTCTGCTGAAAAAAAAAAGTTGCAGAATCTAAAAATGGAATCTCTGCGTGCCCTCATGCTACAAAGCGGACTCCCAATCCCAGCTTCATGTCTGTCCAGCATGGGTGGGCTGGAGAGGAGGAGGTGGAGGAGGAGAGTCAGTGTGAGGAGAGGATGGGTGTTGTTCCTCCTTCAGGGGTCACAGAAAATTTGCCTCTATGCAGCTTGGCACACATGGCACACTTCATATCTGACTGTCTGTGCCAAGACCCTCGCATAATCCACATTTTCAACAGCAACCTATACTGGTTGGCCACCTTTCTAGACCCATGGTACAAGGACAAATTTCCTTCGCTACTGTTGCAGTCACCAAGGGGTTTCACAATTGAATCCTTCAAGAGGGCCTAGTCGATCATTTGATGGCAACAGCACCTCAGACACCACTGCTAGCAGAGATACCAGCTCTGTGCAACAGCATGCATTAATGGGGAGAGACACGCCAAGCAGGTCCAAAAGAGGTGGTGGTAGAATGTCCACAAACTGGGCCATCATTAATCAATTAGCTCATCACCAAGGACTAGCTAGACCAGTAACAATGTCAAAGAGAGAGAAGTTGAACAAGATGGTCAACGACTATCTAAGTGACCATACCTACGACCTTCCTGACGCTTCTGTACCGTTTAATTACTGGGTATCCAAGCTGCATAGTTGGCCCGACCTCTCCTTCTATGCCTTGGAGGTGCTGGCCTGCCCTGCTGCTAGTGTGATGTCAGAGCGTGTTTTCAGTGCCGCTGGGGCAATCATCACAGATACACGACTACAGACTACAGAGAATGCAGACAGGCTGACTCTGATAAAATTTAACAAGGACTGGATTTCACAGCAGTATTTAAGCCCTCCAGATGGCAGTATCCCAGCCTAAAGTCACCCAAAACGTTATTTTTTTTTTTTTAAATTGGTGATCACGTCCATCCCTTCTTATACAATCCCCTTTTCTTCTTCTTACACATGGTTTCATCTCCTGCTTCTGCCACATGTACCTCATGGCCAATAAGCTAAAAACAATGTTACGTTAATTAATATTTCCCATTGGAGGCACTTGTGATGAGAGTGAGACCCTTCTTCCTTCATCAACCATGGTATCATGCCCCTTGAGCTAATTTTAGGAGACACCATGGCTATGCCTGGACACTGGTCACTGCAACTACTGTGCTAGTAGTCCTAGCTTCATAATTGTTTGGCCCTTCAGACCTGCCCCGCTTCCTTCATCAACCATGATACAGCCCCTTGGGCTAATGTTTTGAAGACACTATGTCTATGCCTGCACATTGGGCACTGGAACTACCATGCTAGTAGTCTACTTTCATAATTGTCTGGCTCTTGAGGCCTCCTTCCTACGTCAACCATGATACAGCCCCTAGGGCTAATGTTTTGAAGACACTATGTCTATGCCTGCACATTAGGCACTGGAACTACCATGCTAGTAGTCTACTTTCATAATTGTCTGGCTCTTGAGGCCTCCTTCCTACGTCAACCATGATACAGCCCCTAGGGCTAATGTTTTGAAGACACAATGTCTATGCCTGCACATTGGGCACTGGAACTACCGTTCTAGTAGTCTACTTTCATAACTGTCTGGCTCTTGAGACCTCCTTCCTGCGTCAACCATGATACAACCCCTAGGGCTAATGTTGTGAAGACACTATGTCTATGCCTGCACATTGGGCACTGCAACTACCGTGCTAGTAGTCTACTTTCATAATTGTCTGGCTCTTGAGGCCTCCTTCCTGCGTCAACCATGATACAACCCCTAGGGCTAAAGTTTTGAAGACTCTATGTCTATGTCTGCACATTGGGCACTGGAACTACCATGCTAGTAGTCTACTTTCATATTTGTCTGGCTCTTGAGACCTCCTTCCTGCGTCAACCATGATACAGCCCCTAGGGCTAATGTTTTGAAGACATTATGTCTATGCCTACACATTGGGCAGTGGCACAACAAGGACAGTAGTCCAAGCTTTATAATTGTGAATCCCTTGTGATGATGATGATGATGATGATGATGGGTGGCTTCTTCCTGCGTTAACCATAACACAGCCCCTAGGGCAGATTGCTCTCCTTACCCCACTTACACGCTTGGCTGTCAGAAGATCTCCTCCATCATCACTCGCTCTTACGGTACTTCTTCTGATATATTACTGGCACTGCGTAAGTGGCGTACGAGTCCCTCTCTGCCGGCAAAAAACCACAGGACTTCAAATAGTGTTTGTACATTCTAGTGAAGCAATAGGGTAAAACCACTCATGCAGCCCCTGACCAGGTGCCCCCATGTTATATACATTTGTTTACAGCATACATTTTTTTTTAACATTTACACATGTTTTAGCGTTTTCCTCAGCCCCCAGACTGCTTTGTAGGGTCCAGCAGACAATTACTCGCATTTTCCATTGACTATCATTGGACTCGCTACTCGTACCAAATACCCGAGTATTAGGGTATACTCGGTACGAGTATAGCAAGTCTGAATACTGCACTACTCGCTCATCCATAGTCATAACCATAGATACCTTAGGTACTGCATTGCCCTGCACATGAGGTAAGTGACATAGCTAATCAGGAAAACTATACTACATTTCTAATTGGAGGTATTTACTAATGTAATTATTATATCTACTACATATTGGGGGGGGATCTTGGAGGTGGGAATACCCCTGTAACTGCTGAGTAACCACGTCTGGAAAGGTCTTAATTACTTTTTTTTGTCTTTCTTTCTCATAAAATATCTCGCAGGGATATTTTTTTTTTATTACCGTATGTGGATTTATTTGCTGTTAATGGGATACCTGTATGACCCTGTTTCATAAAAAAAAAAAAAAAAAAAAGCCGACTGCTATGGCTTAAATTTTTAGAGGGGCTGATCTGGGTCTTCTAAGATCAAACACCCTGGCTATACCAGGCAGAGACCCAACGATCATGTGATTGCAGAGTCTTTGTGACCAGTCAATGTTTTCTGAGCACTATATAAATTGAAGACAGAAGGGAGGATGGACCCCTCAGGCCCATTCACATATCTAAGATTCCCATACCGTATATCTTTTATCCGCTTCTTCTGGTATAGAGCACCCACCCATTGGAGTCTGCAGGCCTTTTTGCATGTCCATTTTTTTTTTTTTTTGCAGACCACTTGAGTTTGGTCTGATAGACCAAATTTGCTCACTCAAGAGAATGGCACAACCATGTCATTTCTGTTGCATCCACGTGCTGTTCTTTATCACTGATTAATGCTAGGAGAAGCTTAGGAAACATCTCTCATATGAGAGAAAACACGGACAACACACAGATTGTAAAAACAGACACAGAGAACAAAAGCGGAATAAAGACGGCTCCCGCACACGGATCAGCATGGCTCTCTTGCTTGTTTTTCTTTGTGTGTTCCAAGAAAAAACAACATCTGCCGTATGAATTCAGCCTCATGTTTTCTTGTTGGGAACCTGCTCTTGTCATATAGCAGATTCATTAATTCAGCAACGTCAGAGACTTTGCTTTGAACCGCAACCTCCTGCTGAGAAAAAAAAATGATGGTCAGTTTTTAGTGGTTATAAAAACCATAACCAAATTTTGAAGAAAAGAAAAAAAAGTAGGGTAAGGTAAACATAATAGATTGATGGTGGGATCCCGTCAAAGAGAAGCTGTCAGTCTGAAAATAGTATCTGATCTATAGGCATTAATATTTTAATATTTTTGTGTGAAAAGTTGTGTTTTATTCATTGGATTCCATGGTGTTTGTAGGCATCAGTCCAGTGGGAGGTGCTATGCAGTGATTGGCAGTCTTCCTTGTATGGCTGTGCATGCAGAGCTGTCAATCACTAGTAGGACCGCCCTCTGGACTCCTATACATACTAACGCCAGGGATTTCAATGAATAATACACATGTTGTACTGAATCTTTTCCCGCAACTCTACATATGATTCTGCTCAGCTTTTCCTTCTCTACGCTGTGCTACCCACCGATCGGATGGCATGTACAAAGTGTCAGGTTCTCTGTAGGCCGTGTCCTCCTGAATGCTGAGTTGCCTGTGTGTGTCTACACTGAGGCCATATATCGGGAAGTAATCTTCTGTTCGCTCTGCAGTCCTTCAGTTTCCATTAACCATGTGTACTAAAGTGTAAAGCCATCTGCGATGGTGCGTGTCTCGCCGTAACGTCCATAGTGTACCTATAATAAAGCACTGCGTATTTGCCTTTCGCCAGGAGGATGGGATACAGATGGGAAAGGCCTGAATATCTGGGATACGTTCACTCATCAGGGAGGAGATCGAGTTTATCAGAACCAGACCGGAGATGTAGCTTGTGGCAGCTACACACTGTGGGAAGAAGATGTGAAATGCATCAAACAGCTTGGATTGACTCATTACCGCTTCTCTCTTTCCTGGTCACGTCTGTTACCTGATGGGACGACAGGTTTTATCAACCAGAAAGGTAATTGTTTCTTACAAGGTTGAAGCTTTAATCAAGGTTATTGCTATTGTCTGGCATAATTAATTTTGGGTGTTCACCAGCATCAATCTATGTACGGGTACACGCGGAAGAGCAAAGAAACGCTCTGCGGTATATTTCCTGTCTGTTAGTATCCTGTCCTAATTAGCATTTTATGTCATGGATTGACTTGGCCGAGCTGAGATGTTGTCTACGTAGTCACCGTGAACATTTACAAAATGTTATAAGGAGATTTACAAATCTGGGACGGCTATAAAATAATGATAGAGTAATGATGGCGGCGGTGAGATTGCACATACTATGTACAAGTACTGAGCCATAATACTCTTTAGGCTTTTGGGGTCTTTCACATTGCGTTTAGGCACCCATCCAATCACCCTGCAAAATGGGATTCAGACCTATGCGCCAACAGGGCCATAGACTATAATAGTGCCAGCAGGATGAACACGTGCTATGTCGTTCATTATTTTTGGGCCTATACGCAATCTAATAAGTCTGAGTGTCCACCACCAGTAGGCGTACTGTCCCGAAAATTATGCACGGCAGAGCACACCTTCGCTCTGTTGGCACCATTAGAGTATATGGCCCCGTCGGTGCATACTCCCAAATCCCTGTTTTGTGGGTGGTTTGGGCACAAACCCCGATGGGGGCCAAGGAATGGGTGCCTGACAGCAATGTGAAAACATCCTAAAAATGCCCATAGACATGAAAGAAAAGACCGCCAAATCTGCTAACTTAGTGATTTTGTCAGTACTAACAGGGTATGGAGGCCAACTCATTTTTTCCTGACAGATGGTGTTGGGAAGACAATCCTGGTGAATTTTAACACCCTATCTGTTTGTTCTTATGGGAGATAAGCCACCACAGTAGATGACTGATTCCCTCTAAGGTGCTACCAAGTATCAAGGAACACACCTGGTGTGGTAGATCAGTCCATATCGTTATAAAATCTGCAGCTCTGTCATTGAATAAAATCATGTTTTTTATTAACATGCAAATGAGGCTACAAGTGCTCTGGGCGTGACTATGCATTTCTTGAGACTCTGCCTCTCCCGCCATGCTCCTCTCACTGCTTCTTGACCGACACAAGGTTTCCCCTTGCTAGTTCTTGATGACATTGAGCTGTCAGTCGAGCACCTGAGCTGTCAGTCATGGCAGGGGCTTGAACTAGGGAGGCAGAGTCTTGGGGAGTGCTCTGTCACACCCATAGCACCTGCATTTTACTAAAAGCATGGATTTTATTTTTTTCTTTTTATGAAGTCATTTTATAAAGAAAGTAATGAATTGACTTCTCTTTAGAAGAGATACTTGAGCCTATTAGCGGTTTGTGGGGAAGATGAACTCTGATGTCTTATTCTCTTTGAGGTATGCATACACATTGGATAAGAGTCTGCAGAATCCGATGAGTTGGTGCGACACAATTCATAAGACCCAGTCCAGAGGTCAGGTCAAGTCTGTGATGTGTGGTTGCTGGATGAGAGCACAGAGAGAACGGTTTCCCACCTAATGGCTTCCGCAGCTCTTCTTACGATTTGCCAGCTTGGCGTGACATTATCTTTACTGCATGATCTATATATGATGTCACAACCAGGACAGCTGATGAAAGTAAGAGCCACGGGTCTCGGGAGGTAAGAGGCAGTTCTCAGGACTCCCGTACAGGGGCGGTTACTACAGGTCTGGCCACTAAACACGGTCCCGCTAATTGATCTCCATCAACTCTAAAGAATAACCTTTACAGGATTGAATTTTTTATTACCAAAAATATAATGTTATAGTGTCATAGAGGGGTTGAGTAATCGGAAAATAGCATACTGTTTAAATCACATTTTTAATTTAATTATTGTTTTGTAAAAATATATTTAACAAAAATCTGATTTAAACATTGTCATTTTCTGACGGCCCATTGCGTTTAAGATAGCAGTATAAAATAATTGTTATGTTATGTTACATTGTTTCTAACCAAATGCTGTCATCAAATTAGGGGTTGACTATTATAACAAGGTGATCGACAGTCTTCTTGCGATGAATGTAACTCCGTTGGTGACACTATATCACTTTGACATGCCTCAAGCCATAGAAGACCAAGGTGGATGGTGCTCGGAGAAGACAGCAGAAGTCTTTGAGCAATATGCAAAATTCTGCTACTCTACCTTTGGTGACAGGGTCAAATTGTGGATTACCATTAATGAGCCATATATTGTTGCCAAGCTTGGCTATGAGCAAGGCCTAATTGCCCCGGGGAAAGGAGAACCAGGTCTGGGTGCATATCGGTCTGCTCACAACATGATAAGAGCCCATGCCAAGGCATGGCATGCATACAAGTTTTTTAAAGAAAAGCAGGAAGGCCTTGTGTCTATTGCTCTGAATTCTGATTGGGCAGAGCCTTTCGATCCAAATTCTGCAGATGATAAAGAAGCGTGTGAGCGATATTTGAAGTTTTACCTTGATTGGTTTGCCAAACCCATCTTCGTAGATGGGGATTATCCTGCTGTGATGAAATCGGAGATTTCCAAAAAGAGTAAAGAAGAAGGGTTAATAACCTCTCGACTCCCAGAATTCAAAGATGAAGAAAAGAATATGATAAAAGGCACAGCCGATTTCTTCTGTCTAAACTATTATACTACTCGAAAAGTGAAACCTCTAAGTACAAATCAAGGTGGGCCAAGTTATGACATCGACATGGGAGCAGAAGGAATTAAGGATCCACAATGGCCAATATCAGGAGTGGAATGGCTAGCTGTTGTTCCTTGGGGTCTGCGTAGACTGCTGGCTTATATAAAGGTATGTGGTGATATATAATAAAGTCTATCATATATGGTACGCATATGGTAATGATGATACTGAGATAATATGACTTATGTTCTTGAACCAGCCGATAGACATACAGTCCAGATTACTGATTACTTCACGAATAGTCCCAGATTCTAATCAAGAACTTCAATAGGCTCATGAGCAGTTTTTCTCAGTTTTCCTTGGTAAAGTTCCCTCAATTGCAGCCAAAGCTATGAACATACTCTATGCTACTAAAAGCGCAGCATGATCACAGTGTGAATACCCCCTAAAGAACTGGCTTGTACCCCTGTGGACTATGAACCACAGATCAAGAGCCAAGATGGTAGAGGTTTCGAATTCTAAAAGTTCCATGCACTAGTTAGCATGTGTCTATGGAAGCTTTAGTGCAATTTTAATCAACTAATAATAGCTGACCTCTTAGGACGGGATCACACTTGTGAGAAACTCGCATGAGTCTCGCACCTCAATATCCGGCACTGTATTTCTATGCAGCCACACACTCCGGTCCCGAGTGCCAGCGGCAGTGCCGGATATTGAGGTGCGAAACTTGTGTGAGTTTCTCGCAAGTGTGGTCCCGGCCTTAGAGAAGAAAAGGATCCTTCTCTCCCTCGACGTAATTTATTGGAGAAGAACCAAGGCACTCCCATTACACTTTAGGCAATCGTCTCCAGATTGGGCTGACATTAGTCTAGTGTGTATTGGCGCCTTGACACCAGTGTGCACATTAGATGGAGGTCAGTTTTGACTGATATTCATTTAATTTGCCACCTTAAGTCTAAATAGATTTGATCACCTAGATAAGGTGGGGCATGTGATAACTTAAGCCAATATATTTTCTTTATTAGACCAGTTTCACATGTCCATCATTCATGGTCTGATATTCACCGGCCACAGGTCTCCTGATCAAACGCAACATCCTCATATGTTCCTATAAAGCTGTTGAGTGTGGGTCAGGAGACCCTCAGCATGCCCGAATGATTCATTGAAATATCAGTCTTTGTCTTTACTTATACATGGCTAAAAGTAAATATATTCTTTTCCTGTAATATACTGTGTGCAGAAATATTAAGCAACTATTAAGTAACTATTTTGACCATATAATGATTTTTATGCAAATTTTACAACTCCAGGTTAAATAAACTTGAATACTGGTTGATCCAGACCTGCAACCTCCCTGAAGGCCCAGAAGTACAAGGTGTTCAGTGCTCAGAGGCATGGCCAAGGTATGGAAGGCTGAAACCCGACCACCACTGAACAAGATACAAAAGTTGAAATATCAAGACTGGGCCAAGAAATGGCTAGCCAAGCAGTGGAAACTTTGATGCTGTGATGGAGCTGTGTCCTACATGAAAATGATGGTTTTCTTGAAAGATGAAGACTTTTTTCCGTACCACTGCTTGAAGAATTTGTCTTCTAAAACCAGGCAGTAGGTTTGCGATTTGATTTTGAGTCCATCTACAGGTAGAAAAGGTCCAATTAGCTCATCTTTAATAATATCAGGTCAGACCCATGTCCATCTCCACCTTGCTAGCATCTGAGTCGAAGTGGAGGTCTGTAACCAATACTGATCCATCCACCAGTCCATCCATTTGGTCCGTCAGGAGTTACTCTCATCTTATCAGTCCATAACAGCTTTAAAATCTCTCTTCAGATATTTATTGGCCCAGTCTTCATGTTTCCACTTCTGTCTTGTTCAGTGGAGGTCGGGTTTGAGCCTCCCTTACCTTGGCCATGCCTCTGGACACTGAACACCTTTTACTTTTGTGCAATCCATGGATGTTGCAGTTGTGGAATAACGGCTTCCTGGTTGCTTCACGTTTGATCCTTAGCAAATCTTTGGTCTTTAATGTGCATCTTTATTTCTCAAACTGTTACGACCCTGTTGACTATTCACAGCAGAACTTTTGATGGTTCTGTGCACACACCCTAGTCTCTTTTTGACTTTTCGGAGTTGGTTAAATCTCTTTTTTGGCCCAATTTGCCTAAGGAAAACAAGCTGCCTAATAATTCTGCACACCTTCAAAGGGGTGTTGTATCCTTAGCCGCACCCCATTCATTACACAAATACACATCACCTGATCTGCTTCAAGTATATACAACTTGGGAGTTGGAAAATCTGCATAAAAATGATGATATGGTCAAAATACTAACTTACCTAATCATTGCTTAGATTGGTAATCCAACTTCGAAAAGCCGATTGAGGACTGCTAAGACCTCCAGCGATCAGCTGCTGTGTCGGGGAGCTGCAGTGACTTGAGATGAAAAGCACAGTCTATACCGAGTGCCCATTGTCTTAATGGTGGCTCCTTAAATCTTACAATTCACCTTTCCCTCATATTAGCCAGATTCAAACTGTAGATATGAGACTTTTCCTACATTTTATATTTAATTATGAAAAGAGCCATCAACTTCCACTCTCAACGAGACACTAATGATCCAGAAAACAGACCAGATTCTCCATCATCTAATTACTACCCTGCCACCACATCTAGGGTGAGGAGGAGGAGAGCCGTTGACACAATAGAAAAATATAATTATAATCTATGGAACGCAAGTTGTAAGCCCATCTACCATGACTCTAGCGGCACCAGATAAGGACTGAACTTCGGGATTGTTAATGATGCTCTTCTATGTATCGCTGGTAATGATCGAGACTTCATTGTTGGAAGATTGTTACTCCTAATGCTTAAACGCTATTTCTGGAGGATGATGGCAAAAAAATAAAATAAAATGTTTCGCCATTTAAAACGTCGAGCGGAGAATGTCCAGAAAATAACAAGTTTCTAAGGTGAGCATCAATAGCGGAGGCCATTTGAAGCACTATTAAAGCGTAATATTCAACTTTCCCTCTCGTAAAATAACATGTATTACTAATAATTGTCCTGGTTTTATGATTCATATCTAAAACTGAACACTTCTAATTGGCAAGCGTGGCAGGAAAAAAGCTGATTATTGATCTGACCAGATATACTAGCGTTTTATACATCGAATGTAGCTCAGATGGGCGTCCTTTGTAAGAGATTGTTTTAATAACTTACAGGAGATGAAAAGCTACTAATCTGTTGGGAAACAGGATTAAAAACTAAAGGGTATTGGACAATAGATATCTTTTATAGTAATACTTGTCTGATGGCAATCAGAAATGTTTAATGGCAAAATATACTTTTTTTTTTTGTTCTCTTCATGTGTAAAAAAAAAAATTTAAGGATTGGATGTCTATGTTATTGTTATTACACATTATTGAGATTCAGTGGAATGAAGTTTTTCTTTTACAAGTGGAATTGTTTAAGAAAAGACCCACCGGAAAAAGTAGTTGACACAGGCCATTAGTGATATTTTAGACTCCCACTGCTTCTTCGGTCAGGAAATTCACATGCACATTAGCAGCAATAGACTGGCTCAGACCCTATTTTTGTATTGAAGCATCTAATGAGAGTGTGCACAGGTTATTTTGAAGTGACAGTGACCGGGGGGGAGCTGTGTCAGTAACTTTTATGATGAGCGGTCTCTGTATTAAGCTGAAGTATTACATGTCATTTTATTTCTGCCCGTGATGATAATGAGACTTCTGAAAAGCTTCCTCTAAACAACAGGAAGTTATGCGTTTGAAAGTGCCCCAGTGTTGGGGGCGTGGCCTGGATGCCTAGGATGCCAGTTGCATCAGCTGAATGCTCCTTCCCTGAGACCCTGCAAAGCGACAATTTCAGCGCCTTTCCTGCATATTAATCAACCCACCCGGCTGCCTGAATCCTCACTAATCACTGGCAAGATGACAAGGGGTAACAGAAATCTCAAAAACCAAAGCAAATTGTAGATTTTCTTCAACAGGGATACCAGGCAAGATGGCCCCTCAGTAAGCAGAGTCTCCTGCTCCTCGGGAGACTCCCCCTCTCAACTGCCCCTGAGCCCAGCAAAGACCACCGCTGCGGTGCAGGATGAGGCAACACCCACCTCACCTTATCTCCGGGGTCCGGGTTCATCACCAGGATTTAGATTTTCCCCATTTGCGGAGGGACACGAGGATATGTAGTTCCAGCAGGCCGGCGGATGGATATGCAACAATGCACACCTCCCCTGCACTCCCAGAATAACGAGAGAGATGTTGCAGAAAAAGGGGTTTCTGGAGGGGACAATTGTAAATCTCTTGCAGTATTACAGCAACTTCCTACAACAGATCTCCCTGCTTCAGGAACTATAAAGATATGCTGATGGCTTTTAGCACCGCAATGCTAAAGGACTTTTCTTTAATGTTAAAACCTGTTACATCTCACATTCAGGAGCTGGAGGAGAGAGTGTCCCATTTGGAGGACAAAATGGGAGAATTTGCATCTTCCCATAACAACCTTATTGACTCTCACAATGACATGGCAGAAGACATAGAAGCCATATATAATAAACTTGTGGACTTGGAGGATCGTAACCGCAGGAACAACCTGACATTAAGGGGGGGGTACCAGAAACCACCACACCCTCTGAGCTGAGGGGCTATGTGCAAGATTTAATCCAAGCGGTGGTCCCCTCCTGTTCACCATATGAACTAATTATCGATCGAGCGCACAGAGTATCTCGCCCAAGCCACTTGCCAGACACTGTGCCGAGGGATATTGTTGCACGCATTAATTGTTATCATATTAAAGAGGAACTTCTGTCTTATTCCAGAAAGAAAGGATCTCTACCTTCACCTTTCCACCAAATCAAAATTTATGCTGATCTCTCGGCAGAGACACTGCGCTTCCGCAGACTAATGAATCCCATCACTGCAGCCCTCAGAGAATTTCAGGTGGCGTACAGGTGGGGGTACCCCAAGAAATTGCTCATTAACAACAAAGGATCGTGGCATACTGTCACTTCATATGAAAGAGGAAGAGATTTGCTTCGTACCTGGGATATACAAGTGCTGGAACAACCTCAGAAACAAAGAGAGCCGCCTGTAAGGGCAGAGGAGACATGGCAGAAAGTCCTCCCAAAAAGAAACAGGCGCTGAAGATACAATCATTATCTATATTTTACTATCTAACAAGGGTGGCATCCTGACTGGTTGGTGCGGACAGTGATATACCCCCCCGCGGATTTTCTACTCCCGCGTTTTGTGGACCGAAGTGCCGTCCTCGGTCTGTTTCATGACTTTACTTCTGATTTTATTAGTTTGCATTGTGTTTGTTTTTTGTTTTTTTCTATCCTTTTGCATATCTGTGGTTTATTCGGGTCCAGCATTTTCCCGCTTTGCAGGGAATTCTGACAGGTGTAATGGGCAACCCATCAGTCATACTAGCATTTGTATGTTTACAATACGGTTATTACAATATGCTCACTTAATGTTAGAGGCCTAAACAGCCCTCATAAAAGATCTTATATGTGGAAGGAGGCGGTCGCAGCTAAATGTGAGGTTTTGTGCCCAGGAGACGCACTTATTGGAGAAAGACTCCCACAGACTGTCTCATCGGCTCTTTCCATATGTGGTCCAATCTAATTTCTCGAAAAAAAGAGAGGGGTGATGTTAGCTATCAAGGGGTCTGTTGCTTTCTGCTCGACTTATCTAGAACTTGACCCTGCAGGTCGATACCTCATACAAGTGGGCACCATAAATAATGTTTTATATACTATAGCCGTCATCTATGCTCCAAACCAAGCGCAGACTAGATTTATCAAAAAGTTATTAACTAGAATCAATAAAGTTAAACAGGGCCACGTAATCATATGTGGAGATTTTTATTGTGTTTTTGATAATTCTCTGGACTCTTCCACCCCAACCTCCAGGGGGCCGCCTGTTCTCCCCCCCCCTTAGCATTTCAGGACGACCTATATGACATATGGAGGGTTCTTCATGCATGTGAGAAGGACTATACCTACTTTTTACAGGTACATCACTCCTACTCCCGGATAGACCTATTCTTGGTTAGCAGGTCTCTGCTTAATATTGTCAATTTATCAGAAATAGGTATAATAACTTGGTCGGATTACGCCCCCATAAAGATGTCTATTCGGGAAGAATCTGAGTGCCCCCTTAACTCCCCGTGGAAGATGAACCCCTTTATTCTAAAAACCCCCCATTTAGTGGCACAAACAAAAGTAGCTCTTAAAGAATACTTTGATCTCAATGCGGACTCGGTCACTAATTACTTCCATGTATGGAATGCCCATAAAGCGTTTATCAGGGGCCACTTTATTAAAATAGGCCATATTCTTAAAAAGCAAAGAGAAAAACGCTTATCAGACCTTACAGCATCGATCAGTTCACTGGAATACATGAATAAAAGAGCCCCATCCTCTGCCCAAATGTATAAACTACGTGATCTCCGACTGGAATTGCGGGAATTACTCTTACACAATTATGAATAAAATCTTATGATCACCAAAGCCCATTACTACTCCCAAAATAATAAAGCGGGTAAACTGCTAGCATCCAGAGTGAAAATTTAAACTTGAAAAACTAAGATCCCCTTTTTGAGGAACTTACCTCCCGATTCTAAGATATACACTCCTCGGGAAATTGCCAATAAATTTAAGGATTACTATGCTTCTTGGTATAACTTAGATCCAAGAGCAGACCTCCATGGCCCAACAGCTCCTGATACAAATCTGTTTTTGTCAAGCATTAATCTCCCAACTCTTGCACCAGACCAGTTAGAAATCTTAAACGTACCTTTGACGGAGACTGAATTGACCAAAGTGATTAACTCTCTCCCAGAGGCGAAGGCCCCAGGCCCGGACGGTCTTACAAACTTGTACTATAAGGCTTGCCATGAGACCTTAGTCCCACACTTATGCAAAACCCTACAATTAGCAGCAAATGAAGGGAGCTTCCCAAAAGAAATGCTGACAGCTACTGTGATCACACTCCCAAAACAGGGAAAGCCACTGGAGGTGCCCCAAAACTTCCGCCCGATTTCATTGTTAAATACTAATGTCAAAATTTATGCTAAGTGTATTGCTCAGAGATTGGCGCCTATCATTCCTTCCCTTATTAACCCAGACCAGGCTGGTTTTGTGCAAAGGCGGACTGCAGCTGACAACACCAGGAAAGTAATTGATAGATGTAATAAATAGAAGGGGGGAACACCAGCGGTTGTAGTGGCCTTAGATGCCAAGAAGGCATTCAGCCGAGTGAGATGGTCGTTTGTCCTCTCGGTTCTGGAGCGTATGGGGTTTGGGGGTCGGGCGCTGACTGCTATTAAAGCTCTGTATTCTGCTCTGTCGGCCAGGGTTTTTGTGAATGATACCATGTCAGAGACATTCCCCATTACAAATGGCACTAGGCAGGGGGTGTCCTCTCTCCCCCCTAGTGTTCATTTTAGCTTTAGAACCACTTGCCCAAGCAATCAGACAGAGTCCAGATATCTGGGGCATAGAGGTGGGAAAACAATCTCATTGTATCACGTTGTATGCTGATGATGTGATATTGACGTTAGCACGCCCCCTGGAGTCTTTTCCGGCAGCTCTAGAGATTATTGAAAAATTTGGCCTCCTATCTTACTACAAAATTAATGAGAATAAATCTCAAATTCTACCCCTTAACATACCATTACCGCAGTTGAAACGCCTTAAGGCCATTATGAGGGTGGACTGGCAGATGGAGCAAATTTCATACCTGGGAACGTTGGTAACATCATCCTCCACTAATTTGTACAAAGCCAATTACCTCCCCCTACTAGCAGATATTAAGAATGAGATGAGCAAACTCCAGAAATTTGAAGTCTCCTGGGTGGGTCGTATTGCACTGTTTAAGATGTTATTACTGCCCAAAATGTTGTATTTATTTCACACGGTGCCGATATAACCTCCGAAGGTATTTTTTCAACGTTCTCATAAGCTTCTGAACGCCTTCATCTGGGGAGGAAAGCATCCTCGGTTGTCGAGACATTTGTTGCAACGCGCAAAGCCAGTGGCGGGGGTGGGACTCCCTAATGTGAACGATTAGTATATAGCAACTCAACTCAACCAGTTGAAGAACTGGTGGAATCGCGACCCCCCCCCTCCCCAAGTAGGTGGTCCCAAATAGAGGCACATTTTGCACCCTCACACGATCTCAGGGCGGTGCTATGGGCAGCTCTGGTTGACCCTCGGAACCTGGGGGCCCTCCTTCCACTGACTAAGCACTCCCTGTCCAATTGGCTTCAGGTTCACTCAGACACACATCCCTGCATTGCCTCTCGAGGCACCTTTAGAACTTCTGGAGGTGTTATCAGAGGACCTTGACCTGTACCATTGGAAGATAGGCGGGATCACGGTATTAAAGGGAATCTGTCACGCCTTTTTTGAGATATCATATAATGATATCATTCAATTGTGTGTCACATAAGGATTCTCTTAGTACTTTTGCTTCCCCCTGACCCCGCACCTTTCATACATAAATACCTTTTTTATATCGGTACAGATGTATGTAAACTGCCACTGTCCAGTCCGATGGGCGGGGCTTATTCAACTGCTCCCCCCCTCCCTGTCTTGCTCTACACAAGAAGAAATGCGTAGAGCAAGACAGGGAGAGGGGACCGGTTGAATAAGCCCCGCCCAGCGGACCGGACAGCGGCAGTTTACATACATCTGAACCGATATAAACAAGGTATTTATGCATGAAAGGTGCGGGGTCAGGGGGAAGCAAAAGTACTAAGAATCCTTATGTGACACACAATTGAATGATATCATTATATGATATCTCAAAAAAGGGGTGACAGATTCCCTTTAAGCGACATAGTTGAAGATCGCACTCTTTTACATTATGCCCCGTTGAAAAACAGGTTTGGCTTGACCTTTAAAGACCATTTCTCATATCTCCGGGTACAATACATTTTAAAGAAATATCTAAACTTCCCATATAGGGTTAATAGTGATATTATTAGGACTCTCTCATCTTCCTCATCCCTAGATATGGGCTTGAGACCCCTTTATGATTCCTTGGGACATAAGAGCAGATTTGTAAAATCTATGCCCTTCATATCTTGGGGAAAAAGACCTCGGTAAAGCCATACCTGACAAGGACTGGTTAAGAGCAATGAAATTGGCAGGACGGACGTTTAGCTGTGCGTCCCACTTTGAATCACACTTGAAGCTGATGCTCTGCTGGTATTTTACTCCCGTGAAGCTCCATTCCATGTTTCCCAACACCTCACACCTATGTTGGCGAAACTGTAATCAGGTGGGGTCCTTATATCATATACAGTATTTTGGGATTGTCCACTTATAACTTCTTTGTGGGATCACGCCTTTAGACTTATTTCACTTGTAATGGGACAGATCGTCCAGCCGTCTCCCGTGGTGGCGCTCCTCCTCTTAAACATACATGCATTCCCCCCGTGCTCTAGAGTGGTAACGGCTTATATTGTGTTAACAACAAGACTGCTATTAGCTAAACAGTGGAAAAAAGATGTTATTCCTAAGAAAGAGGCCTTAGCTCCAGCAGTTAATACCACGTTTATTTTTGAAAAAATGCTAGCCCACAAAAATAACGCCCTACAGAAGTTCACCACGGATTGGCAGGCTTGGGAAGCCACACAGTTAGCGAATCACAGTTGAACCAGTCAAATAAAGGTTGGGAGAGGGCCCTGGGTGAGAGAGGGTTAAGACCGGAGCTCATTGTTTGTACTACAATGGTTGCATAATTGCACATTTATGTTACTTTGATCTGTGTTGTACATTTGTGATAATGTTGTATTATAGTATTTTCAATAAAAACGAATTTAAAAAAAAAAAGTGCCCCAGTGTCCTGTGCAAAAATTGCAAAATGTCATTTAGAAAAAAATAATTCTCATTCTCTGTCTATCTATCTAGATATATATATATATATGGGAGAGATTGTGATATGAAAAAAAATCCATCAATTTTCAAAAAGAATTGTGCAAAACCTGATTTACACAATGGGATCATTTTTCGCATACGTTGCATAGATACAGTATCTTAGACCTAATGAGGCTGGTGTACATACTGTGAAAATCCATCTAAGATTAGCTGTACAAACCTTTTTTGAAAAGCGGTTTTTGTGCTTAATATTAAAATGAGCGTTTTATGAGACTGACAGATTGCTCATTTCTACAAATATGCAGCCATCCTGACATGGGTTGGGAACTAATGATCATCATGTATCTTTCTAGGACACATTCGGTGACCCAGATATCCACATCACTGAGAATGGATTTGCTCAAAGTGACCCTCCTGTTCTCCAGGACATACACAGATGGGGATACTTTCAAGAAACTTTGGAGGAAGTTTTGAAAGGTGATTTTTCTCTCGCTCTCTCTCTCTCTCTGTATCTGTGTGTGTGTGTGTGTGTGTGTGTGTATATATATATATATATATATATATATATATATATATATATATATATATATATACACTTTTTAACATTTTTTATTCGGTCGTCCATGACAGCACCACCTGATATACGGGTGCTGTCATGGACTCCGAAAAATACCGTTAACCGGTGAGTAACTAAGACTTTATTCGGTCGTCCATGACAGCACCACCTGAGAGAGGGGATCCGCCCTTTAGGAACAGGAAACCTACAGATACAAAAGGGTGGCACCTCTCCCACGCATCAGTTGGTTTCCTGTTCCTAGAGGACAGGACTCTCTACAGATCGTCCGTCAGAATCATCATGGAATACCCAGGCCGGCTGACCGACCCAGGTAGCGAGGGGGTCTCCTACCTCGGTCAGTGCGGGGTCCCTGGAAGCGCCACGGTGGGGCCGGGTAGGTCACCACGGCAGTGGACGAAGCAGGTGGAGCAAGGGTCTGGTGGATGCCGTCTCCAGAGCCAGCACCTGGTAGGTATGCCCCGGTGCGCTTCCCCAGGCCCGGTCCTCCGGGTCAGTGCTGTCTCCTGGCCGGGCTCATGGCGGCGGGCGCGGGGGGTGCTGGCACTCCGGGCGGGCCTGCGCGGCTCCTTCGCGCGCGCTCCCGCAGGGCTCTGTGAGCGGCGGAAGTGACGCGGCGGAAGGGGCGGAGCGATGGCGCCGATACCGGAAGTCGGGTGCCGGCGGCCTCCGGCGCGCGCCGCGGGTGCATGCCGGTCCGGGGGTCGCGCGGCGACCCGGCGAAGGCGAGGGGGGCCGGAGCATGGGGGAGGGAACGCAAATGCCGGGGGGTGGTGCTAGGACAGTATGCCTGCTAACCCGGACAGGAGGCCATATAAGGCAGATGGGGACGCCGCTGGGGTGCTTCTGAAGGCCCCAGCAATGGAGACGTCGGAAGCCCCCTTAGTCCAGCAGGACGAGACGCAGGAACACCCGCAGAAACAGGCGAGTGGCCAGCAGAAGAGACAGAAACGAACCAGCGACCAGAGCCGCGAAAGTTCCTCCAGAAAGGACCCTCCTGCCTCCCTCCGTGATCCGGTACCTGCCTCATCTGCATGGGTAAGAGATCTCCGTGAATGTACCCTGATGCAGTGTTCCTTTATGCTTTTTTTCAGGGGAAGAAGGTTACGGGAAAACAGAAACACAGGGAATGTGCCCTCTGTAGTTCCCCCCTTCCAGATGGCCACCCTAAAAAATTATGCCAGCCATGCATACGGCAGACGGTAGGAGTTATTAAGGACAGGGAGTCCAGGGGTAGATTGTCAGGCCCTTATACTCTCCCCCGTTTATGCAGGTAGCGGAAGAGACACCTGACTTCACTTCAAACCTGAGAGACATGATCAGGGCAGAAATGAAAGCTTTACCTCAAAGAGAACCTTCTAGGAGAAGAGAGGCTAGTGGTTTAGGCTCGGAGGCCTCAGTCGCCCCTGGGAAGGGGGACAATTCCTCGGACTCCTCGGCCTCCTCGTCGTCTTCCTCGGATGAAGACTCTAGCTGGTTCTGCTTCCCCTTAGACCAGATGGACAAATTAGTGAAAGCTATACGGTCCACCATGGGGGTAGCGGACAAAAAACAGGAACTCTCAGCACAGGACATTATGTTCGGGGGGTTGGACCCCAAAAAACGTAAAGCCTTTCCATTAAACGAAAAGGTTCAGAGCCTAATTGATAGAGAATGGAAGAGACCGGAAAAAAGGGGCTCCATGCCACCAGCCTTTAAGCGGAGATACCCCTTCGAGGACCCGGTAGTAAATAGATGGGATAAAGCCCCGAAACTAGATGCTGCAGTAGTCAAAGCATCTAAAAAATCCGCCATACCATTTGACGATATGGCCTCCCTGAAAGATCCGTTAGATAAGAAAGCGGATTCTTTCCTTAAAGGGACATGGGAGATGTCAGCAGGCGCGTTAAGACCAGCGGTAGCTGCCACCTGTACAGCCAGATCCATGATGGTCTGACTAGATCAGCTAGATTCCGAACTAAGAGATGGAGCATCAAGATCATCTATTCGGAAAAATTTACCCATCATTCAGAATGCCGCAGCGTTTTTAGCCGATGCTTCTGCAGACTCTGCAAGAATGGCGGCAAAAGCCGCAGGTCTGTCTAATGCAGCGCGAAGAGCGCTCTGGTTAAAATGCTGGCCAGGAGATATTCAAACCCGGTCCCGTCTCTGTTCCATTCCCTGCGAAGGGGAGTACCTATTCGGTCCCGTCTTGGACGAATTGTTGGAGAAAGCTGGAGATGACAAAAAGAAATTTCCCAGTCTCCCGAACCCCTCGTACAGACGTCCCTTCGCCAGGAAAGGGGTTTTCCGGAGAAGGCCGTCCAGAGATCAGGGCAGATGGGATGATAAAAAAAGGAAAGGTACAGGATTCATGTTTGGGGGAGGGCGCCAGGAAGGTCCAGCTCGGGATACGAAAAAGCCGCCCCAATGACTAGTTGCCCCGGTAGGAGGGAGACTAGCTGCCTTCTACCCATCCTGGTCTCTGATCTCCAATAGCAGCTGGATATTGGGGATAATAGCCGTGGGACTATGACTAGAGTTTTCTAGGGTTCCCCTTGATCAATTTAAAATCACCCCTCTCAGGTCATCTGCGGCAGAACAAGCTGCCCTGGAAGCCGAGGTTCATATCCTGTGCGCTAAGAAAGTCCTGATAGAGGTTCCGGAGGAAGAATGGGGGAAGGGATTCTACTCCCCTCTGTTCCTGGTCCGCAAACCGGACAGCTCCTTTAGGACAATAATTAACCTTAAAGCCCTCAACAAATTTTTGGTCATACGTCCCTTTAAGATGGAAACGATTAAATCTGCAATAAAATTGATGTTCAAAAATTGCTTCATGGTGGTGTTAGATTTAAAAGACGCATACTACCATATACCCATCCATGCAGGCCATCAGCGGTTCCTCAGAGTGGCGGTTCATTTGGATGGGTCAATTCGACATTTCCAATATGCGGCCCTCCCTTTTGGAGTGGCAGTCGCTCCCGAGTGTTTACTAAGGTGATAGCGGAGGTCATGGCCCATCTACGTGAATCAAACATTCTGGTGATCCCTTACCTGGACGATTTTCTCATTGTAGGTAAAACGGCAAACCATTGTTTACAACAGCTACAAAAGGCAATGTCTGCCCTAGAACGGTTAGGATGGTTGCTGAACGTCAAAAAGTCCCGGTTGCAGCCAATGAAAGTCCAACAATTTTTGGGCCTAACCCTGGATTCTGAAAAACAGGAATGCCGTCTGCCTCCGGACAAGCTCGTTCGCCTCCATTATCAGATCCTGAACGCCTCCAATAACCCCACCATGTCCCTCAGAAAAGCCATGTCCCTTCTAGGCTCTCTCTCGGCCTGTATCCCGGCAGTCCAGTGGGCCCAGTTTCATGCAAGGAAACTACAGAGCGAGGTCTTATTACATCAAAAAGTCCTTGGAGGTTACTTGGAGGGTCAGCTAACCTTATCCCGTAACACAAGGGAGTCCCTAGAGTGGTGGTTACACAAGGATAACTTATTAAAAGGGGTGCCCTGGGAGTATAACGTAACCCGCATAGTCACCACGGATGCTAGTCCTTACGGTTGGGGAGCTCATATGGGTGAAATTTTAGTCCAGGACCGATGGCAACATCATCAGTTAGGAATGTCATCTAACCTAAAAGAATTAACGGCAGTAGAACAGGCGGCTAAAAAGCTCCTTGTGTATCTACAGGGCCATCATGTACGAGTGTTCTCCGACAATCAGGTCACCGTGGCATACATCAATCACCAAGGCGGGACTCGTTCCAGACCCCTGATGTTGGTAGCAGAACGGTTGTTCCATCTAGCAGAACAATACTTCCTATCTTTAACAGCATTGCATATAAAAGGAAAAGACAACATCACGGCAGACTTTTTAAGCCGCAATCGGCTAAAGCAAGGGGAATGGTCTTTAAACACCTCCATATTCAAACTGATTGTTCAAAAGTGGGGATATCCAGAGGTAGACCTATTCGCCACCAGAGACAACACTCAATTGGAACAATTCTGCTCCCTGAATCCCAGAGAAAATCCTCTGGCAGTAGATGCCTTCCTGATAAACTGGGACTTCAAACTAGCCTACGCCTTCCCTCCCCTATCTCTTCTACCCCTAGTGATGAGGAAAATCAGGAAAGACAGAGCAAGGGTGATAGTTATCGCTCCGTTTTGGCCCAGGAGAGCATGGTTCTCATGCCTCAGGACCATGTCGGTGTCCGATCCTTGGGTTCTGCCGGACATCCCGGATCTCCTGTCCCAGGGCCCAGTCTTCCATCCTCAGGTGGCTGGCCTTCATCTGACGGCGTGGAGTTTGAACGGTCATTATTAGAAGAAAAGGGTTTCTCCACAGACCTAATTAACACCCTTCTTAAAAGTAGGAAAATCATTACCACAAAAATTTATGTCAGGATTTGGAAAAAATTCCTTCAAAACTCAGAAGTAATCGCTGGGGATTCAGCACCTATAATGCAGATATTAGAGTTCCTACAAAAAGGTCTAGACATGGGACTCTCTACCAGTACCCTTAAAGTACAAGTGTCAGCCTTGGGGGCTCTGTTTAGCTGCAACATTGCTGGTAATTATTGGATAAGCAGATTCATTAAGGCAGCAGGTAGATCCAGGCCAATAATGAAGGATAGGTTTATGCCGTGGGACTTGAACCTAGTCCTCACTGCTATGATAGAGACTCCATTCGAACCTATCTCGTCGGCTTCCCTAAAAATCCTGTCCCTCAAGGTAGCCTTCCTGGTAGCTCTGACATCAGCTCGCAGAATAAGCGATATTCAGGCCTTATCTAGGTGTCCTCCTTATTTACAGTTTAAAGAGGATAGGGTAAAACTCAGACCTGATCCAGCGTACTTGCCAAAGGTAGTTTCTAGTTTCCATAGGACACAGGAGATAGTTCTGCCATCCTTCCTCCCTAATCCAACTAATGAGAAGGAAAGGAAACTACACACCCTGGATGTCAGGAGAGGCCTCATAGAATATCTGTCTGTCACTGATCCCTGGAAGAAAGATAATGCCCTATTTATCTCTCATCAAGGCCCCAGAAAAGGTTGTAGAGCATCAAAAAATACACTAGCCAGATGGATTAGAGAGGCGATTGCAATAGCATACACATCAAAGGGCAGGTCGCCACCCGGAAAGCTGAGGGCGCATTCCACCAGGGCAATGGCAACCTCCTGGGCCGAAAGATCAGAAGTCTCCATCGACCAGATATGTAAGGCGGCTACTTGGTCCTCTCCGAGCACCTTTTATAGTCATTATAGGCTAGACCTAGGTGCTTCCACAGACCTCTCTTTTGGTATAAGGGTGCTGCAGGCTGTAGTCCCTCCCTAAAACTGATATTACTCTCTGTAAATCTCTCAGGTGGTGCTGTCATGGACGACCGAATAAAGTCTTAGTTACTCACCGGTTAACGGTATTTTTCGGAGTCCATGACAGCACCCGTATATTCCCTCCCTTATAGTTTAATTGGGGTGTGCACGTCTTTTTTCTTGTATATACCCACTGGTGATAAAAGTTATAATTGTAAAGAATACTGTACATAAATCATGCATTAACCTTGGAAGTCCTCTTGTGCTCTGTAATCCAACTGATGCGTGGGAGAGGTGCCACCCTTTTGTATCTGTAGGTTTCCTGTTCCTAAAGGGCGGATCCCCTCTCTCAGGTGGTGCTGTCATGGACGACCGAATAAAGTCTTAGTTACTCACCGGTTAACGGTATTTTTCGGAGTCCATGACAGCACCCGTATATCAGGTGGTGCTGTCATGGACTCCGAAAAATACCGTTAACCGGTGAGTAACTAAGACTTTTTCTACAAAGTAATGTAATGGCAGTTGAGGAGAACGTCTGTAATTTTTATTGTAGGTACACTTCACCTCTGAGAGACACAATATAAAACTAAAAAAACTGAAAATCACATTGTGAGATTTTTAAATAATTAAATTGCATTAAATAAGTATTTGATTACCTGCCAATCAGCAAGAATTCTGGTTCTTACAGACCTGTTAGTTTTCCTTTACGATGCCCTCCTACTCTGCACTCGTTACCTGTATTAATGGCAGCACCTGTTTGACCTTGTTACCTGTATAAAAGACACCTGTCTACACACTCAATCAATCACACTCCAACCTTTCCACCATGGCCACATCCAAAGATCTGTCTAATGACACCAGGGACAAACTGTAGACCTGCACAAGGCTGGGATGGGCTACAGGGCAATAGGTAAGCAGCTTGGTGAGGATGCAACAACTGTTGGCACAATTATTAGATAATAGAAGAATCACAAGATGACTGTCAATCTTCCTCAGTCTGGGGCTCCATGTAAGATCTCACCTCGTGGGGTAAGTACGATTTTAATAAAGTCAGGAATCAGCCCAGAACTACATGGGAGGACCTGATTAATGACTTGAAGAGAGCTGGGACTACAGTCTCAAATATTACAATGTAACACACTACAGTGTCATGGATTAAAATCCTGCAGGGCAGGCAAGGTCCCCCTGCTCACATCAGCACATGTCCAGGCCTGTTTGAAATTCGCCACTGACCATCTGGATGATCCAGAGGAGGCATGGGAGAAGGTCATGTGGTCAGATAAGACAAAAATAGAACTTTTTAGTGTCAACTTCATTCAAAGTGTTTGGAGGAAGAAGAAGGATAAGTACAACCCCAAGAAAACTGTCCCAACAATGAAGCATGTTGGGGGAAACATCATAACTTGGGGGTAATTTTGTGCAAAGGGGACAGGACGACTGCACCATATTGAAGGGAGATTCTGGCCAGCAACCTCCTTCCCTCAGTTAGAGCATTGAAAATGGGTCGTTGCTGGGTCTTCAGGATGACAATGTCCCAAAACACACAGGGCAACTAACGAGTAGCTCTGTCAGTTTCATTTCAAGGTCCTCGAGTGGCTTAGCCAGTCTCCAGACCTGAACCCAATAGAAAATCTTTAGAGGAAACTGAAACACAATGTTGTCCAGCGACAGCCCTGAAATCTGAATGATCTGGAGAAGATCTGTGTGGAGGAGTGGGCCAAAATCCCTGCCGCAGTGTGTGCAGACTTGATCAAGAACTACAGGAAAGATCTGACCTCTGTAATTGCAAACACAGGTTTCTGTACCAAATATTAAGTTCTGTTTTTCTATTGTATCAAATATTCATTTCATGCAAAAATTGCAAATTAATTATGTAAATATCATACAATGTGATTTTCTGTATTTTATTTTTAAATTCTCTTTCACAGGTGAGGTGTACCTACAATAAAAATTACAGGGAAAACTTGCAAAATGGTCCATGTATCTAATACTTATTTTCCCCATTGTAGTAAACAGAAAAGAGTGATGTAGTGATTATCTCCCATCATGTCCCTGATGCTGGCTCGGCATAGACTGGAGATGGCAGTGTTCTCACACGTCTCCAATATTACATAGAAATGATTAAACCCAGCGTCTTTGAGATTCCTATACAATTCTTCCATCTTCTAGATGCTAGGCATGTACACCTGTTCAAAAGTTGTTCTAGGAAACTGAGATTAAGTCGATATGAAAAATGTCTTCACTTAAATAAAATGCCTTTTCTACAACTTTCCATTCATTAACATAGCCAATGTATATAAATGGCGGTAATAAATGCGGGGTGCGGGTTGAGAGCTCCTCTGCATGCAGCACGGACAGCTTTCCTCTGCAGCACTTCTCTCATAGAGTCACTTGAAATCCCGGAGATGCATGGAGCGATCGGCACAAACCCTGGCTACAGTCACACACAAACACGTTTTCTGCTTTCTGTGGAATAGATGTGATACAAAAAAGAGACATTTGACATTCTCTCAATGCGCGGAGTCACAGGTAGCTCCGTCACTCTCACCTCCGAATCGATATGCAATAAGTTCACATTTGGGGGAATTTTAATTGTGGCCAGTGATGATTTAACTAATGCACTGCAGTGCCAGGAGAAGCCCGGAGAGGTGCTACCAATCTAAGATCTTTGTCCCTAATATTATATTTACCAGCCGCTGTCTTCAGCTCTTGCCTGTGCTGTTCCGATCACTCTCCACCATTTTGTGACCACAAGTCAGAGGTAATGGTCACAACCTCTCAGTGTAAGTCTATCCTCATTTTGACCTGGTGGTCATAACAGGTCTCATCCACAACTATGTGATGCAGCTCAGACTAGGGGGCTTTTATTACATGCAGTCAGCTCAATGCAATGTGCCACAGTCAGCGCTGGTGCTTGCTACTTTGATTGGTAGGATCTCTAGTAAGCGGTTGACTGTTTTTTCCTCTTATGCCCTATAAGAGATCTGTACTTTGGTGCAGCAGCCCTCAAGTTTTTGTGTAGCATTGTCACTGTGTAACACACATGCCGGTGCCCCTGCCCTGTTGCCCTCTTCCCTCCATGCAGGGACGCTGACATACTCATTGCTGTGGCCGAGTGGTCACCTACCCATCACTCAGTACATTTCCCTGTGCACTGACTTCCGGCGGCACAACTAGTAAGCTTGCACTCTCCTGCTCTTATATGGGCATTTCAGTCATATTGCTAAGATGCCCCCAGCCAATAGCTGGGAGACATCATGCGTAAAAGTCACCCTTCCCAATAGGGAGGTGCCTAAGCGCTATGGATTTATTAGTTACAGTAAAACTAGTGAGTTGTTAGGTCCCCTGGTCCTTGTATGACCAGGTCCTGAGCTTGAACCCCTAGTCATTGTGCGGCCAGTACCTGAACCCGAACAACTAGTCATTGTGCAACCAGTGCCAAAACCTGCTCAACTTTGTCCTTGTGCGGACAATGCCTGAAACTTCTCCCCTGGTCTGTGTGTGTCCAGTGCCCAAAACCCTAAATCATGGTCCTTGTGCGGACAGTGCATGAACCTGATCCCCTGATCATTGTGCGGCCAAGCCTAAACCTGCTACCCCGGTTCTTGTGCTGCTGGTGCCTCAATCCAAACTCCTCATCATTGTGCAGCAAGTCCTTGAACTCTGAAGCCACTGCGGCGGTCCCTGAAGTCTGAAACTGCTTTGGGAGAAACTGTGCCAGTTCCTGAGACCTTTGTCTGAACGTGTACCTATCCCAGTACTCCATGTCAGTATCTATCCTGCCTGGGGCGTAGTCTGAATGAAACCTGAATCTATTCCGTGCTGGCAAACTTGAGGAGTGGTATCTGGCGGCTACCTGCAGCGCAAGCCTAACTCCACCAACAGGAGCTCCAGTGAACACCAGTTTGCCGCTTAGCTACACCCCTTCTTAGGTAATCCCAGTCTCTGAGGCACAGTGGGTCCACGAACCACATGTTCCACCTGGGGTGTGACACACTGACTAGTATTGGGAGCAGAGGGAATATACAAATAGGTCAGGGTCAGAAGTAGAGACCATAGTAGAAGTACATAGTTATCAAATATGTAGTCTGAGATAGCAGAAACCAAGTCCAGAAGGCCAAGCTGTATAAAAGCACAAAGTGTAATCAGGCAGTACAATGGTGAAACCAGTAATGGCGCACCCAAGGATTAATCACGGGAACCATCAGGAGAAAGTCTGGGTCTTACTACTTCCAATAGAGTAGTTGTAATCCAAAGCGTACCATGATGATATAATTAGCAACAAAATATAGCATCAGCACCATCGATGGGGCACTAAACTCATCCATTTACTGGTGTGTTGACCATCCTGACCTCCTAATTCACCTGCACCTAATCCTTCACATCAGCTGAAGCTTCATATGTCCTGTGCACTCTCCACCAAGATTCTGTGTCGGCACCACTGCGGAGACCTCTTTTGCCTCTGCCTGGCTGAGAGAATAAGCAAAGTGAGCTTTTGGCAATTCCTTAATTGAAAAATGTCTACAGCAGAAGATTAGGGTGTTGGAGCGCGAGCAATAGTCTCCAACGCTAAATTGATGACCAATCTGTATAAAATGACGCTACTCATTGTCATTTAGCCCAAGCCTAAGCCATCGTTCAGATGTCGGTCGTGTACATGATCTACGTGTTTGTCCCAAATATAATATGTATCCATAATGGTCCATGGGGCTGTTCACATGTTCAGGTTTTTTGCAGACTAAATCTTGGCCCAAACTCGCAAGTCTATGGGCTTGTGAAAAACCTCTGATAGATCACTAATAGTATCCTAGTGCTGTCCATCTTTCACCAGCATTTTGCTAGCAGTTTGAGAAACCTCCAACAATTTTCCCTTTTTGTTTGTGTGTTTTCACCATATGCGAGAAATTAATGAACCCTGGATGGTAAAACCTGGAACACTGACCAAACACTGCTGGAAATCTGATCCAGGACGGTGATGGAAATCGGTCCTATTTTTCAGGTACCAGAGAGGAAAATGGACATCTGAATGAGGCATAAGGGTATATTTATGCCAAGCACTTTTGCAGCGTTGTTGTGCTCGTCTTTTGGAGCAGAAAAAAAAAAACTTTGGGTTTTACATTACCTGCAAAGTAAATAAGATTTGTAAAATCTCATCTGCACCTTCATTTTTTTTTTTTTTTTGCATTTTTTGAGCTGCTGGGATTTTTTTTTAACTTTCAGCATGTCAATTCTGCAGAAAATGCATCGGGGATGCGCGGTGTGTATTGTATGTAGTGTTTTCTCTGCCAACACTGATTTTGGGTGCAGGGAAATCCATAGCGAAAAGCTGCGTGTGAACATGCCCTACAGCGTTAGGGACATATCTGTAATAGAGTCCTTTCACATTGTGTTCCGGCACCCTTTCGGTGGGCCCGTTGAGGCTTAAGTCTGAACCCACCCACGAAACGGGATTCGGATGTATTTGCCTTTGGGGCCATAGCCTATAATGGTAATGGCAGAGCGTGCGTGCACTGTGCTGCGCGTAATTTTTGAGTGTGTATGCCTACTGGAGGCGAACACTCAGACGTAGTAGACTTACAGTTCTGATTTGTATGAAAAACATGTACCTGTCTACTCCAATTTTATAGCAACATTTATTTTTGTCAGATTTTCTATTAACCCATCATAAAATAATGCGCCATCAGATGGACAGAGCTGTTTTTACAACCCAGTGCATGTTAGGGTCCCCTCTGGGACACTATGGGTTCCTGTGACTCGGCTACGTGCCTTCTCGTTATCGTACAGCAATGACTGTGATGTACATGAGGCCGAATCAAAAATGAAAGAGATCTTAACCGCACCAAAAGAGTACATGATCTGCCAAATTTACACTATTTAGACTTTTTAAAGGAATCATGAAATAGAAAAATTTTTTTGTGCAAAAAAAAAATATTATAGTTATAGCAAATCGAATGAGATTTTGAAAATGTCAGTCACAAAATACCTCTTGTTTCTTCTGTGTTGCGATATTACAAAATGTGGAAGGTCAATTCTGTCAGTTTTTCAACTGCAGTTTTTAAACAGTATGATGAAAAATGGAAAAAACGCATCAAAACTTGGTTAATTTACTTTCTGGCAATAATCTGCGTTTTTCATGCAGAAAAAGATGCATCCAAAAATGTAGATGTGAGCACCTTTAGTCTGTCCTTTATATTCCCCATTCATTTGGAAGCCACTTCAAGCTTTGCCCCAAATTTCCATCAAAAACAACAGAGGGAATTTTTCACCAAAAAGCTGTGTGAAACCGCATGTTGGGTGTCATATGAAGGGTCACTAATATGGATGGCACTTTTCTTTACTCCCACACTCCGAGGTAGGTTTATTGTTTTCTGGGAAATAGTGCAAGCCTAGATCTGTCTGACAGGGACCTATCTATGTCTCTGCCATTATCTTGATAGTATCAAGCCATCAGGTTGATGGTCTTTCTCTTTGCTTTGTTCCTTCCATTTTTCCTATATAAACGTAACTCTTAAGGGTATGTGCACATGTGCGGATTTTGATGCGGATCCGCAGCGTTTTAAGATGTGCGGATTTGCATCAAATCCGCAGTGTAGTGCACAGGCAATGTAAGTCTATGGTAAATTAAGAATTGCTGTACACATGCTGATCCACAGCAGCGGTTTCCATTTTGGCACATAAAAATTCTCTCTATCGCTATCTATCTCTCTCTCTGTTTTCACCTGAGTTTTCTGCAAAGAGATGCAAATTTTGTGCAGAAAATTCTGCAGACTGATCTGCAACGTGTGCACATACCCTAAGGCAGGGTGTAACAACCCTGCTGGCGTCACTGCATGGCCTCCCATATCCCGCACATCAACTTACTCACTGCTCCGGATCATGCTGTGAATTTTGTCTGTTGTCAGTCCTGTGCTCTGTGCCTCTGCTCTCCCGTATGTTTCCTGGCTATGTGTGTATAAGGGGCGGCGCCAGAACTCTCTGGTTCTTATGCAGTCAGGAGGCACCTGTCTAATCTGTCCCTGTCCAATTACCTAGAGCCCTTGACTATTTAGTTCTGCCACACCCACTGAAACATTGCCTGTGCAATGTCTAAACTTAGTTAGTATCTTGCTGCTGAGGAAGCCAGGCCCCGTTCTGTGTATCTCCTTCTCTGGATGAATACTTCTTGTCTTGCTTTGTACCTTGTCTGCCTGCCAGGAGGCTGAATATCCTTGCCCTTGAGTCTTGGTCCCAGTACCTTGTCTGTACGCTGTCCTACCTTAGTCTCCCTTTCTCCTTGTCTGTGGCTTCCTTCCCTGCTGTGTCTTTCCTTGTGTCCTCTCCGTCTGTGCATCTGCACCCTTGCAGCTCTGTCTGTGCATCTGCACCCTTGCAGCTCTGTCTGTGCATCTGCACCCTTGCAGCTCTGTCTGTGCATCTGCACCCTTGCAGCTCTGTCTGTGCATCTGCACCCTTGCAGCTCTGTCTGTGCATCTGCACCCTTGCAGCTCTGTCTGTGCATCTGCACCCTTGCAGCTCTGTCTGTGCATCTGCACCCTTGCAGCTCTGTCTGTGCATCTGCACCCTTGCTGCTCTGTCTGTGCATCTGCACCCTTGCTGCTCTGCCTGCTCGGCTCCCTAGCCGCTCTGCCTGCTCGGCTCCCTGGCCGCTCTGCCTGCACGGCTCCCTAGCCGCTCTGCCTGCACGGCTCCCTAGCCGCTCTGCCTGCACGGCTCCCTAGCCGCTCTGCCTGCTCGGCTCCCTAGCCGCTCTGCCTGCTCGGCTCCCTAGCCGCTCTGCCTGCTCGGCTCCCTAGCCGCTCTGCCTGCTCGGCTCCCTAGCCGCTCTGCCTGCTTGGCTCAGTTCCTAACCTGTTCCAACATATTCCACTCCTTCCTGCCTGTATCCATACCTGCAGCTCCTGTGTGAACAGGTCCCAACCTGTTCCTTCATACACCACACCTGCTTGCCCTGTGTCTCAGCCGTGCCTGCTTGCCCAGTGTCTCAGCCTGCCTGTTAGTCACACCTGTCCAAGTGACTTGTCCCCGAGTGGGATCAGCAGCCACAGCCAGACACCACCCTGGAGTGGCACCCAACAGGTACCTGCCGCACAAGCCTGACCTCACCATCAGAGGCTCCAGTGAAGACCGAGGTAGCTGTCGTAGTCACGTCCCTTCCTGGGTAGTCTGGTTTGTGGCACAGTGGGGCCACAACCGCCCGGCTCGCCCCATTCAGCCAAGGTGCGAGCGTGACACAGGGGTCCCCAACCTGTAGCTTGGGAGCCACATGTGGCTCGCGGTCCCATGAATTGTGGCTCGTGACTGCCAGCTTGGTGCATTAGCTCCAGGTCTAGCAAACAGGTGTGAAGAGAACATCTCAAAATGGTGAATTTTGTGAGTAGCCCTGCACAGAAGAGCAGATATGGATGCACATAAACTGTCGGGGTTTAGAGATGTTTTAGGTATGGTACGCTGGAGGATGGTACTACCTGTTAGAGGAGGTTCTTGAAGCTGGATGTGACAGTGTGTTGGGAGTCCTTGATGGGAGAATATTGAATGAGGGTATTGTGGGAACGACCCCTAGATCTCAATGTACTGCTTTGGAGTGATTTCTGTGGAATAGCTTTGGTTATCATTATACCTATAATGGGGGCTTTGGTTGTCACTACTTTGAGGGGGGTGAGAGCTGAATGTGGCTCGTGACCCTCTCTCTAAGCTGAATATGGGTCTCATGGTCAGAAAGGTTGGGGACCACTGCCCTAAGGGTATGTGCACACAATGATGATTTGCTTTTGTAGAAATCTGCGCGGATTCTTCCTCTCTTGGCAGAAAATACACATGAAAATCCGCACGGATTTGTGTTTTATATGTGGATTTGATACGGATTTTCATGCAGATTTGTAACCTAAATAAAGATATATTATTTAACAAAAAAAAATATTGTAATGTCATTTCCATGTCCAACCTCTTCTTTTTCATTCTCCATTGAAGACCATAATATCTTTACATACCATGTTCAAATATAAGTGAATAGAATAAATATATATAATATATATAATGTAAATATATATAATATATAGATAGATATATAATACCAAGCCCGAGGTTTATTAATGAACATACTAAAATAAACTGGTGCATAAAGATTTAAATAAAGACACACGCAAACACGAAATATGCATGAAACGCAATCTGTTTAATTTTCAAAATATTTGTACAAAACAATTTTGTGGGCTCCTGCGTAATTTTCTTAACCAGCAGAGGGAAAACCGACGACTGGGGGGGCAGATGTTTATAGCCTGGGAATTGGGTCATACCCATGGATCTTCCCAGGCTATTAATATCAGCTCACAGCTGTATACTTAGCCTTTACTGGCTATTAACCCCTTAGTGATGGGGCCAATTTTTTAAATTTCGACCAATGTCACTTTATGTAGTGATACTGTAACTCTGGAATGCTTCAACAAATTCCAGTGATTTTTCGTGGCACATTGTAATTTATGATAATGTTAAATTTAGATCGATATGTTTTGTGTTTATTTTTAAAAAAAATCAGAAACTTGGACAAAAATGTTAAAGAAATTGCAATTTTCAAACTTTGAATGATTATCCCGTTAATCCAGATAGTCACACCATAGCAAAACATTAGTAAATAACATTTCCCTCATGTCTGCTTTACATCACCACCATTTGTAAAATGGTATTTTATTTTGTTAGCCTTTTAGGAGGTTTAAAAACGTAGCAATAATTTATCATTTTTTCAAGGAAATTTGCAACATTTATTTTTTTTTGAGGGACCTATCCAGGTTTGAAGTGACTTTGGGGTCCTAGATATTGGAAAACCCCAAATGTGATACCATTTTAAAAACAGCATCTCTTGAGATACTGAAAACTTCTGTCAGATAGCTTATTAACCCTTCAGGTGATTTTCAGGAATTAATGCAAAATGGTATAGCAGGGATGAAAAAGTGTTTGTTTACCACCTAAGTGACGCTGACTTCTGAACTGACCACTAGAGCCGGGACACTCTAAGGCCGCTATTTGGCCATGAACTGCTATGGCAAACATCAGGACCATACAATCATGATCCCAGTTTGTCAATTAGATTAAAGTGGAAGCCCCCACAATCTATTAACCTTTTATTTTATGTAGTCACTTTTGACAGCAGCAACTAAGGGGTTAAACAGATATGGCCGGTGCCAACACTGATCGTTTAAGATATAGCAAGTTGTCAGCCATAATGTACACTTGACAGCTGCTGGATTGTCACCTGTATGAGGAAGATATTCTCTTATATCCCAGGTCAGTAAAAAGATGGCTGTCATTAAGTGGTTAAAATAGTGGAGCCCCCCAAAAAACGACATTGAGTCCCCCTATAATTAATAACCAGCAAAGGCTATGCAGACAGCTGCGGGCTGACATTAATAGCCTAGGATGGGGCCATGGATATTGCCCCCCCGGCTAAAAAACATAACATGTCAGCCGCCCCAGAAATGGTGCATCTTATAGATGTGCCAATTATGGCACTTAGCCTCGCTCTTCCCACTTGCCCTGTAGCGGTGGCAAGTAGGGTAATTGTTTGGGGGTTGCAAGCCCCAAGGTTAGTAATGGAGAGGCGTCAATAAGACGCCGCTGTTACTAACCCCATAGTCAAATTGTAAATAAAACAGACACCCAGTAAAAAATCCTTTAATTGAAATAAAGACACAGACTCCTTTAATATTCTTAATTAAACCATATTTACTGCATCGCCTTAATCCCCGACGCCCTTGATCTCCTGCAACAAAAATAAAGTAATAACCCATCACAAATACTTCCTGTCTGACGTAGTCCTAAATGACGACTGTCCCACGACGATCTCACATGTAGAACAGTCATATCGAGAGATGTGACTGCCCTACGTGGCCTCCGATGATGCACTGACAGGAGATAATCGCTCTGCAGTGTATAGAGTTCATCAGAGTTCGTGGTCACACTTTAGGGCACTACCGCTGCATGTGAACTTTCTCACGCTGTGTTGCCGCAAGTGACAGCGTGAACTCATAGCGGCGGAGTGTTACACTGCGAGAGGATTATCTCCTGTGACTGTATCACCGGAGGCCCTGTAGATCAGTCACATCTCCTGATGTGACTATTCTACACGTGAGATCGCTGTTGGACAATCGTTAATAAATCAACTATGGCAGAAAGGTAAGTATAGGTTGGTTTATTATTTTATTTTTGTTGCAGGAGATCGAGGGCATCGGGGACTAGGTGTTTGGTGAGTAGGAATGTTTGTTGTTTTTTTTCACTATTCAATACAGTCGCCGGATGATGGAACCTACTATCCCATCATCGGCTCATGCTGTCACTGTATATGTGACAGCAGACGAAGCCGGATAGGAGTAGTAGTCCCATCAGACGATGCCTGCCTACACACAGACCCACACACAGCCCCAGATCCCCGAAGACACACACAGACACCCGAAGACAGATTCTCCACTCCCGCATATTCTCCACCCACACACTCTTTCTACTGCCTTTCTGCAGCATTTTTCGCATGCACATCTGCAGCAAAACCGCAAACTTTTTTACACCTGAGGCTTTGCTGCGAATTTGACTGACTCAATCGAAGTCAATGGATGCACAAACATTGCAGATCCGCAGAAAGAATTGACATGCTGCGGAAAATAAAACACTGTGAATCCGCGCGGATTTTTCCGCAGCATGTGCACACCAATTCTGGATTCCCATTGATTTACATTGGTTGGGTACTACATTGCGGATTTGGTGCAAATCCGCGCATCAAAAACGCTGCGGATCTGCAACGTGTGCACATAGCCTAATAATACATTATTCACAGATTTCAAGGAGGTACAAAAGAGGAACCCAGAATGCAGAACTCTTAAGAAAATATGCCCTAGAATTGTTCTTTGATGTGGCATTAAATTAGACATGTTGGGAATAGCAGATGGATCCATTGCGGCTGTGACATGGGAAGCGTAGAATACCCCTTTAATTTATGAGAATGCACGCTATCCTTTGAAATGATTCTTGGGGCAGGTGACAGGTTAACTGCATTGTCACAGCCAGAGAATGTCTTTTTATTGAATGGGGTCTTTGAGCACCTCCAGAGCAGTGATCTCTGCGTCTTCTGAATCCTGGTTTAATTATAGCTGGGGGTCTTGTAAAACGTTCAAAAGGGTTAAGTAACGTGTAGCTGGTGAGCCGCATTACGAGGAGCGCGATACGTCTTGCCTGTTTGCTCCTGCTGTTATTAATAAAGTCTTCAGGTACGAGTGAATGTTCTTGAAACTTAAGAAGAGCGCGCTTATCACATTTGTTCCAGTTTCCTTGGATCCACAGTCGTTCCATTCTGTCTGTTATCTTAAAATTCCACTCAGTTTTAAGGAGAAGTTGAGCGCACAAAGGTTGCTTTTTACTTTACTTTCACTGCTTCAGTGCTTCATAAATCATATTGGCATATCACACTATTACATTTCTTTGCCTTTTTTTCTGGTTTTCTTTGGATGGATTATAAAAGTTCTACTTGGATGTGTTTTTTTTTCTACAGTATTTGGAAATGTAGAGGATTTGTACATTTATTTGTTGGATAAACAGTTTTCTTGACAAGAATTCACATAAAGTTACAGTTTTATTTGTGTCTTAGATCACTTTGCATTTAGTATTCATTTGCATAGAAAGTTGAAACTTTGTGAATACATTGTATTACTTATCTTGTACAATTCCTTAGTTACTAACCACCCCTTCATTCACTTCTATGGGACGGACAGCAATTATGCCAATCCAATAGATGAAAATTGAATAATGGTCACAGATGTGCACTGCTCACACAGGTGATTTTTTTTTGTACCCCCGAAGATATTCTTCTGTCCCATGTAAGCGAATAATATGTGAAATCATCTGCTTCATTAATAAACATGATTTTGGATCCCCAAGACATCTTTCTGTCCTATAGAAGTGAAAAGAGCAGTGGTTGCACATGCACAGTACCTCCCCATTCACGCAGGTGATTTTGGGACCACCAAAATTCCCATAGGTCCCAAAGAAGTGAATGGAGTGGTCACACGTGCACATTACTGCTCCATTCACACATAGGATTTTATCTTGGACCCCCAAGATGAAAAGAGCAGTGGTTGCACAAGCGCAGTACCTCCACGTTCACACAAGTGATTTGGGGACCATCCATAGAAGTGAATGGAGTGGTCACACATGCCCACTACTGCTCCATTCACACAGAAGATTTTCAGACCCTAAGAATTCAATTTGTCCATAGATATTGAAAGAATAGTGGACACACATGCGCCCTACCACGCCATTTACAAAGGTGACTTGGGCACCCCAGAGATTTCCATAAGTACCTTAGAAGTGAATGTCTACCTTTTTAAATTTGGAATAAGTTTACCATTTAGTCTGGAACACGGCTGGAGGATTTTCGATCTTGGACTTTGTTATACCACGTCGGGCTGGAGTGGCTTCCTCCGTACCGAGGACTGTAGCTTCATTAAGCATGAGCTGATATTTCTATACCTAGTCCAGAGCTGCGCACCATATAATTTCACCAACAGTCCAAACGATAGCCGGAACTCACATCTTCTTATAAGAATTGCTTAAGGCTACTTTCACACATCAGGTTTTCGGCGTCAGGCGCGATCCGGCGTCGTGCCGGAATGCCGGATCCGGCAAATGTTTTGTAAAACCTGATGTGCCGCATCCGGTTTTCTGCCGGATCCGTCTTGTTCTTGACAGACAAAACCGGATCCGTCTCATCCGGTTCATCCGTTTTTCTATCCGTTTTTCGACGGATTACGCCGGATCCGGTTTTTAAAATTGACCCTTGTGGCCTTCCGAACGGGATTGGCTACTGGAAAACTATATATAGCATGTTCCTACAGCCCTTCTTTGACAGGTTGTAGAGGAGAAAGTGCAGGTTGGAGAGAAGAGCAAGTTACTGGCGAAGATGGATGTTGTCATTGGAAATATTACCACTAGAAGTTCTGTGACGATTTCAGTAATGAGGGACAATTTTGCACTATACTTTATGTCACCTCAAGGCAGAGTACACTGGCAGGATGACAGAGTGTGAAAGATTTGTGCCCTAACCAAACTTGTGTACCTTCTGGACCAACAGTATATACCTTTGCCAACCAAAGTTGGCTATCTTGTCATGGTCTTACTATTTTTAGCTTTAGGCCACAGGTGTGTACCTGGTTGTGTTTTATGCAAAGTATTTCACCTTTTAACAAAAGTTGTGTACATTGTTAGGAAATCACCAACAATAAACACAACTTTTCAGGTGAAATACTTTGCTTCAAACACAACCAGGAACACAACTGTGGCAAAAAGCTAAAATTTACCCACAGTTATATACCTGGTTTTGAATACCTTTTTACCTTTTAAATACCCTGTATTTAACCTTTTTTTTAAACATATTTCGCCGCAGAAAGAAATGACAGACAACCAGTGTAAACAATAATTTAACTTTTATTTAAAATATTTTTTTTTTGTGTAAACTGTTTTTAAAGTTAAAAAAACTTTTTTAATAAAGGTTTGAAACCAACCAAATGGGCATTTTTATTACAAAAAAAACATTATAACTCGGTGTAGTGTGGGGTGGAAATACTGCTGGAGGGGCTGCGGGACACTTCGACAATGGGAGTGTGGAGAGAGGACTGGGATCGTGGTGGGGAAGGAACAGTTAGAGGTGATGGTGTGGAAAAAGCTACAGAATGGGTGGACATGTGGGAGGCAGAAGAGGTGGTGGGCGGTGGAGTGGAGGGTTGGGCAGGGACTGTAGGAGCAGATGATGTTGATGGAAAGTTGTATGGGGAAGGAGTTTGGTACGGGGAAGGAGTTTGGTACGGGGCAGGTTGCTGGAAGTGGGGAGATGTCTGGTACTGGGGAGGTTGCTGGTACTGGGAAGGTTGCTGGTACTGGTGAGGTTGCTGGTATGTAATAGGAGGGGGAGGATGGAAAGTGGCTGGAGGGGGTGCAGATGTAATAGGAGGGGGAGGATGGAAAGTGGCTGGAGGGGGTGCAGGTGGAGGAACTACAGTGGTGGGAGGTGGAGGTTGGGAGGTAACCTGCTGTAGAGCACCGTGGCACGAATGCATTACATGCATCTGCTGGGTAGGAGATAGATAGTGTTGCCATGCGCTCCACAACAGACCTGAAAAAGGTGTGGTTTGGCGAAGATCTTGCTTCTGAATGCATGGTTTGCAGAAGTGTCTTCACCTCCAGAATGCTGGAGTTGATCTGCTGAAAGCCTGCGGAGATTTGCTCTGACAAGACTTTTAGACAGTTCTGGAAAGATGCATTCAGATGCAAGAACTCTGGCGCATAACTCTTTTCCTGACCCCTCTGCCGCTGCCGCCCAGTACCCGCAGGTGTACTAGAGGTGGCAGGGGCAGAAGGGTGGGGTAAAGGGAAAGCGATCTCCTCACCAGCAGCTTCATGTAATGTAGGCGGCCACGATGCTCCTGTGCTGGTGGATGGGACAGATGGGTCGAATGTGTGGGAAGGCTGGGAAGGTGCAGATGTACCGGGGCGGTCGAAGTGTCCCTCGGTGCCGGTCTCCTCAGGGATCGCCTCAGAAGGGTCCAATCGTGCAGGCTCCCGAGTGCTGCTCAACGTGCTGTGGAATAAAGAGAAAAAAAAACAATTAAAATACTGACATGGTATGGCCCTGGCTGAAAAAAAAAAGTTACATCTAACATTTTTTTTCACATGTGGTGTGTAATATTTACCTTCTAGTGACCATTGTTTCCCGGAGGAACGACAGGGCTTGTGCATACTTGTACTTGCTCCTGCGTCCTCCAGATCCACTCGGGGCCCGCATCTCTTTATTGAACTCCTTCTTGAAACGATCCCTCACAGACCGCCACAATTCACAATTCTGTTCCCTGAAACAAGAAAGGAGTGGTTAGTATACAACATTAGTGTTTCACAAACTCCAGTCCTCATGGTCCCCAGGGGTCATGTTTTCAGGATTTCCATAGTAAATAGAAATCCTGAACACATGATCCGTGGGGACCACGAGGACTGGAGTTCGGGAAACACTGGTTTACATCAAGCAACCGGTACTGTATATACTTACGCTCTTTAATCTGGGCCCGAACATCGAGGTTCTCCCAGCGGCCCACAAGGAGCGAACAGATTTCCTCCCAGAGTCGTCGGGTAACGATAAGGTCAGCGTGGCGGCGGTCAGCCATATTCCAGAGCGGCTCCCTTTCTCTGACGAGATCGATGAGGTGGTCCACATCGAGTCCTCCATCCTCACCGTCAGAGTCGGGAGCACGCTGTGAAGGCTGTTAAAGAAAAAGACAAAAATAACATAATTAGCCTCCACAAAAGAAATGAAATAAAAAGTGCAAAAAAACAAAGCAAAAATATTTATACTTACACGCTGGTGACCGCCGCGTTGCTGTCGCCGACGACCCTGGGAGGCACTGCGAGGACCTCTTGGCCGAGCACCAGATTGGGAAGACTAGAGAAGAAAACAAAAAATGTTATGTCTTTGGATGTAGGCATTTGTTTGCTGTGTGTGGTCTGCAGAACATTGTTTTCTATGTGTTGTGTGTAGTGTGATGTTGTGTTTCTACGTTTGATGCAAAAAACTTACCAATTGTGAGCCCACTCCAGGTGTCTGTCCACCCCTTCCTTCTTCTTCTGGGAGCTCCTCTTCATCTTGTGAATCCTGTTTTGAAATAAAAGGCAATGAATAGACATATATTACAGAGATGATGGATTTTGGAAATAAAAACTTACCGTCAAACGCTGACGATGCGAGGGAGGGCTCCCAGAAGATGATGTGCTGTCTTCCTGGTGGCCACACTCCATGCCTGTGGGTGGTGTTCCAGCTGCTGCCATTGCTGCTGCTGCTGCTGCTGCTGCATCTATTGGGCGGCTGTTGAATAAAGAGAAACAAAGGGCCAATGAATATCTTGATATTCAATAGCCCTAGTTTGGAGGAATGGGGGATTTGATAATTACCGTCTCTCATCTGCTGCTGGCCTCCCCTCCTCAGCATGTTCCATTTGCTGCTCCATTTGGGGTGGTGGTGGTGCTGATGGTGCTGCAGTGGTCTCCTGCCTTCTCCTGCTGCGCTTGGTTGCTTTCTTGGGTGGCATGTTGGGTGTGGCTGTGGGTCCCACTGTCTTGCTTTTATATATGTCTTGTGGGCAGAGCTACTGAGCATGCTCAGACCAAAAAAACCGGATCCGGCCACCGGATCCGGCTTTCGCCGGATCAGGCGCATTGCGGCGCTCATAGGCTTTCATGGTGTGAAAAAGCCGGACGCGCCGGATCCGGCGTGTCCGGCTTTTTCGCCGGAGACAAAAAACGTTACAGTAGCCGTTTTTTCCAGACGCCGGATCGCGACACATTGCCGGATCCAGCGAAAACCGGATGAAACGCATGGCCATCCGGCGCGATCCGGCGCAAATGCAAGTCAATGGGGGGGAAACCGGATCCGGCATTGCATTTCGCCGGATCCGGTTTCTCTCAAAAGCGCCGGATCGCGCCTAACGGCGAAAACCTGATGTGTGAAAGAGGCCTTATTTATCCAGTAGTATAAAAAAGGCATAAAAAATAGTTGAATACAACAGCACAAAAATTAAAAAGGTAGAAAAGAAATATCCGTTGCGCTCCAACGCAACATGTCTCACACCTGCATGGGCCATTGTCAAGCTAAGGACCGTGCAGGTCTGAAACATGTTACCTGGGAGCTCAGGAAATATTTCTTTACCTCTTTAATTTTTGTGATGTTGTGCTCAACTATTTTTTTGTGCCTTTTATACTGCTGGATCAATAAAACGCAATTATTTTAAGAAGATATGAGCGCCGGCTATCGCTTGGACTGTTGCTATTACTGGAGTGTTTTGCCGTGCAGCTGGACAGATGAGTTTATTTCTCGTTTTTCACATTTTCATATCATTTTATGATGCATTGCGCACATAGGCTGTACAAACAACTGAAGCATGCTGAAACTGTGGCCCCAGTTCATTTAAGGGATTGCACTAGAAAACTATCATAAACCCTTTTGGAAAGTGCCCAAATTTTTGCACACTGCAAAAAAATTGTGATGTTTGTACTTTTTTCTAGGACAGTTTTCAGGCTGCTGCATCAAAATGGGAGGTGCAAAGCGGGATTCATGAAAAGCTGCACCGTTTAGTACACCAGAAATATTACTCCAGTCTGTAGAGGCTCATGGAATTGATAAAATGTGCCGAATTTATGAAGTGGCGTGTACCTCTTAATGAATTTGGCGCATCTTTCTCCTGCACGGCCCTCATTACCACTGGTGTACAAAATGCCAGTGAATTGGGATCTATGTGTTTCACCGAACCAAGCTGGGTGGCCAAAAACTAGACTGCACAACAAGTTTGCCATAAAGTGCCTGCCGTTTTTGGAGTGCGGTTCTACACTACTGCTACATGTATGGACGGCCTTCATAAATGAATGATTGTATTGAATAGTTAATTGAAGCCATTGAATTTTACTACTGGCATTTACTGATGTATGTAACGTGATGAAACTGTGTATTAACCGTTCATTAGATCTAACACTTTGCATCTCTTTCCTTGGCAGCGATCCGACAAGATGGGGTGAAGGTGAAAGGTTACTTTGCTTGGTCCCTGCTTGACAACTTTGAGTGGATTTCTGGCTACAACGTTCGGTTTGGATTGTTCCATGTGGATCATAACCAGCCGAGTCTTCCAAGAACGCCGTACTATTCAGCTATTGAGTATGCCAAAGTGGTCAAAGGAAATGAATTGATTTATAAGTAGATATTATGCCACCTTACGCTTACTGTGAGGTTTTTATCATTTTGGAGCTATTAATAAAACACCCTACTACATTTATGTAATCTGAGAAATACATTCTTAATATAAAAAAATAACATGTTTCTTCGCATAGTATCAAATGTTTAAAAAATTACGTAAATCCTACATTTCCTGGCCTGTTGCCCATAAACCGGTCTAACAGGAAATCAGTGACAACTTTGGGAATCCTGAGCTCATTGTGATAGATGTTGTCACCAAGACTTCTGTGGAGATGGGTTGGATCGATAAGACTATCAAACGTCTTAAGGCCCCGTCTCACATAGCGAGATCGCTAATGCGTCACCGATTTTGTGACGCAACAGCGATCTCGCCTGCGATCTCGCTACATGTGACACGCAGCAGCGACCGGCCCCCCTGTTGGATATCGCTGATCGTGCAGGAATGTCCTGGGTCATTTTTTCGGCGCCCCCCTGGCCAGCATGCATCGCTGTGTTTGATCGCTGGATCATTGCTGTGTCGCTGAAGAGATCTGCCTGTTTGGCAGCTTACTAGCGATCATTTAGCGACGCACCAGCGATCCCTACCAGGTTGTATCGTTGTCGGGATCGCTGGTGCGTTGTTAAGTGAAACGGGACCCTTAGACTAAATGTGGCCATACTCATTCAATAGCTGTTATTTGGCCGACAGCTATTACTCCCGATTTCCCTACACTTGTACAGTCGGTTTTGAGACAACCCCTGATCATATTATCTTTAGGCATATACAGGGGTTGGACAAAATAATGGAAACACCTGGAAACATCAACATAAGTTAGTTTAATATGGTGTAGGTCCACCTTTTGCGGCGATTACAGCCTCAGTTATCCGAGGTATGGACTCATACAAGGTGTGAATTGTTTCCAAAGAAATTTTAGCCCATTCTTCAGTTAAAACACCCTCCAGTTCTTTGAGCAACGATGGCGGCGGAAATCGACATCTAACTTGAATCTCAAATCGACCTTAAATGCTCAATAATGTTGAGGTCTGGGGATTGTGGAGGCCAGATGAGATGCTCAACTTAATTAGAACGTTCCTCGTGCCATGCTTTAACGATTCTAGCTGTATGAATTGGTTCATTATCATCCTGAAAGATGGCGTTCCCCTCCGGGAACAGTGCTTGAACCATAGGATGCACTTGGTCGCCCAAAATGCCTAAATAATCTCGGCTGTTAATTCTTCCATGAAGAGATATCATTGGCCCAGCGGATCTCCACAAAATAGCACCCCAGATCATCACAAAACCTCCGCCATGTTTTACGGTTGGGAGAAGGCAGTCTGGATGGAATGCTTCTTTCGGCTGTCTCCAAACGTACACTCGGCCGGAGGTCGGAAATAGGGTAAACGATGATTCGTCTGAGAATATCACATGTTTCCACTGCTCGAGGGACCAATTCTGGAGGTTTCTACACCACTCTAAACGCTTGGAGCCGTGGTCTTGCGATCCTCTCTCACAATTCGCTTTAGAGTCCGACGGTCTCTCTCAGTCAACTTCGACTTTCGGCCGGACCTGTGCTTTGCTGCGGACGTTTTTCCTTCTCTTTCACACTCAGTCATTACTTTGGAGACAGTATCTCTTGACACACCAAGCATTCGGGCACTTTCTGTTACACTAGTGCCTGCCATACGAGCACCAACAATTTGACCTCTTTGAAAATCCGAGAGGTCTGCCATTAGTATCAGGTTCTCATCAATGTTCTTACAATTCTGCAAAACAAACAGTTAGTTAGGTCCATATATATTTGGACAGAGACATTTTTTCTAATTTTGGTTCTAGACATTACCACAATGAATTTTAAACAAAACAATTCAGATGCAGTTGAAGTTCAGACTTTCAGCTTTCATTTGAGGGTATCCACATTAAAATTGGATGAAGGGTTTAGGAGTTTCAGCTCCTTAACATGTGCCACCCTGTTTTTAATGGGACCAAAAGTAATTGGATAGATTAAATAATTGTAAATAAAATGTTCATTTCTAGTACTTGGTTGAAAACGCTTTGTTGGCAGTGACTGCCTGAAGTCTTGAACTCATGGACATCACCAGACGCTGTGTTTCCTCCTTTTTGATGCTCTGCCAGGCCTTCACTGCGGTAGTTTTCAGTTGCTGTTTGCTTGTGGGCCTTTCTGTCTGAAGTTTAGTCTTTAACAAGTGAAATGCATGCTCAATTGGGTTGAGATCAGGTGACTGACTTGGCCATTTAAGAATATTCCACTTCTTTGCTTTAATAAACTCCTGGGTTGCTTTGGCTTTATGTTTTGGGTCATTGTCCATCTGTAGTATGAAACGACGACCAATCAGTTTGGCTGCATTTGGCTGGATCTGAGCACACAGTATGGCTCTGAATACCTCAGAATTCATTCGGCTGCTTCTGTCCTGTGTCACATAATCAATAAACACTAGTGACCCAGTGCCACTGGCAGCCATGCATGCCCAAGCCATCACACTGCCTCCGCCGTGTTTTACAGATGATGTGGTATGCTTTGGATCATGAGCTGTACCACGTCTTCGCCATACTTTTCTCTTTCCATCATTCTGGTAGAGGTTGATTTTGCTTTCATCTGTCCAAAGAATGTTCTTCCAGAACTGTGCTGGCTTTTTTAGATGTTTTCAAGCAAAGTCCAGTCTAGCCTTTTGATTCTTGATGCTTAAGAGTGGCTTGCACCGTGCAGTGAACCCTCTGTATTTACTTTCATGCAGTCTTCTCTTTATGGTAGATTTGGATATTGATACGCCTACCTCCTGGAGAGTGTTGTTCACTTGGTTGGCTGTTGTGAAGGGGTTTCTCTTCACCATGGAGATTATTCTGCAATCATCCACCACTTTTGTCTTCCGTGGGCGCCCAGGTCTTTTTGCATTGATGAGTTCACCAGTGCTTTCTTTCTTTCTCAGGATGTACCAAACTGTAGATTTTGCCACTCCTAATGTTGTAGCAATTTCTCGGATGGGTTTTTTCTGTTTTTGCAGCTTAAGGATGGCTTGTTTCACCTGCATGGAGAGCTCCTTTGACCGCATGTTGCCTTCACAGCAAAACCTTCCAAATGCAAGCACCACACCTCAGATCAACTCCAGACCTTTTATCTGCTTAATTGAGAATGACATAACGAAGGGATTGCCCACACCTGTCCATGAAATAGCCTTGGAGTCAATTATCCAATTACTTTTGGTCCCTTTAACCCCTTAAGCCCCAAGGGTGGTTTGCACGTTAATGACCAGGCCAATTTTTACAATTCTGACCACTGTCCCTTTATGAAGTAATAACTCTGAAACGCTTCCATGGATCCCGGTGATTCTGACAATGTTTTCTCGTGACATATTGTACTTCATGTTAGTGGTAAAAATTAATTCAAATAACGGAAATTTGGTGAAAATTTAGAAAATTTTGCAATTTTCCAACTTTGAATTTTTATGCCCTTAAATCAGAGATACGGCACACAAAAAACTTGATAAGTAACATTTCCCACATGTTTACTTTACATCAGCACAATTTTGAAACCAAAATTTTTTATTATGGAGACATGTGACCCAGAGAAGCAGGAGGATCAGGAGGCAGTCAGCACCCATACTGCTCAGAAACCAGTACCAGGCTCTCACGCAGGAAAACGATGAAGAAATACATCAGGATAAGACTTTGCCAACAAACAGCAACCTTGTACGCCTTCAGAGTCCTCCTGGATGGAGAAAGAAAAATGTTGTGAAGAAGAAACGGAGAGTGGTGGTCATGGGGGATTCCCTGTTGAGAGGAACAGAGGCCGCTATCTGCAGACCGGATATAACTTCAAGAGAAATGTGCTGTCTTCCAGGTGCAAAAATTAAAGATGTGTCTGACAGGATATCAGGACTCTTCAGACCTACAGATGACTACCCATTCCTGCTACTACATGTGGGGACAAATGACACCGCAAGAAACGACCTGGAAACCATCTGCAGAGACTTTGAAGACTTAGGCAAGAAAGTGAAAGAACTGGGAGCGCAGGTGGTCTTCTCTTCCATCCTCCCAGTGGATGGCCATGGAACAAGGAGGTGGAATAAGATTCTGCAGGTGAACAACTGGCTACGTCGATGGTGCCGTCAGCAACGATTTGGATTTCTGGATCACGGAGTGAACTACTTATACGATGGACTACTTGCTAGAGATGGGGTGCACCTTACGAAGACTGGAAAGCAGGTATTTGGAAGTCGCCTTGCTACACTTGTAAGGAGAGCTTTAAACTAGAACAACATGGGAAGGGAAGCAAAAGACCAGAAAAAGCCATACACCTGACAAATGCTACTGAGAACTCTGCTATTAGAAGTGGAAAGGAAGAACAAAGACGAAAGAATCTAATTAAAAAAAATATTGGAGAAGGAGAAACCAATCACAAACTAAAATGTTTCTATACTAATGCACAAAGCATGGGCAACAAACAAGGAGAATTGGAACTACTAACACAGGAAAAGAAATATGATGTCATTGGAATCACTGAAACTTGGTGGGACAATACACATGATTGGAATACAAGACTAGAAGGATACAACTTATTTGCAAGAAACAGACTTGATAAACGAGGAGGGGGTGTCGCATTGTATGTTAGAAATGCGTATATCTGCACAGAGATTGAAGCTTCAGAGACTGGGAGTTCTGTGGAAACTGTTTGGGTAAGAATACAAGGACAGAACAATGGAAAGGACACCATTGTAGGCATTTACTACAGGCCGCCTGTGCAAGCTGAAGATATGGATGAACTCTTTATGCATCAGATGGCCAAGTTCTCCAAAAAATATGACATAGTTGTCATGGGAGATTTCAACTATCCAGACATTTGTTGGGAATCTCTCTCAGGCAAAACTAACAGGTCAAGGAAATTCTTATCCTCTCTTGCTGACAACTTTATCTTCCAAAAGGTAAAGGAGAAAACAAGGGGAACTGCTACCTTGGATCTAATCCTTATAAACAGGGAGGAAATGGTTGAGGAGGTAAAAGTGGCTGGGACCCTAGGAGGTAGCGACCATGCTATTTTAGAATTTTGGATAACTAGAGGCGGAAGACCTGTGAAGACTCAGACGTCAAGGTTAGATTTCAGAAAGGCAGATTTTAAGGGATTCAGAAAGAGAATTGGAGGGATCCAATGGCTGGATATCCTTAAAGACAAAAATGTCCAGGAAGGATGGGAAATCTTGAAAAATGAAATTCTCAAAGCACAGTTGTTAACAATTCCGAAAAGAGGGAAGAATAGGAAGCATTTAAGGAAACCAGGATGGATGAACACAGAACTTAAGCACATGCTAAAAAGGAAGCAAAAAATGTTTATAAAATGGAAAGAAGGAGGCATATCTAAAGAAGAATATAATGCTGTCTGCAGAACCTGCAAGGCACAAATCAGATTATCTAAAGCTGAAAATGAATTGAGGCTTGCAAGAGATGTCAAAAGCAATAATAAAGGATTTTGGGGATATGTCAAAAGTAAAAGAAAAGTCAAAGATGCTATAGGATTTTTACAGGATGAAAATGATGAAATGGTAAGACAGGATGTTGAGAAGGCTGAACTTTTAAATTCCTATTTTGCATCTGTTTTCTCTCAGAAAGGAAATGTAACATCAACTGTTATTCACTGTCCTATTAAGGGAATAGAAGAATCCAGGATATCTATAAACAGAAAGATAGTGAGGAAACACTTAGCTAACCTAAATGTATTCAAGTCTCCAGGTCCAGATGAATTACACCCCAGAGTACTGAAGGAGATAGCAGAAGAAATTTTTGAACCCCTCTCCATAATCTTTGAAAATTCTTGGAGAACAGGAGAAGTGCCAGAAGACTGGAGAAGAGCAAATGTTGTTCCTATCTTCAAAAAGGGGAAGAAGGTGGACCCAGGCAACTATAGGCCGGTGAGTCTGACTTCTATACCAGGAAAGATCTTTGAACAAATTATTAAACAACATGTATGTCAATACCTGGATAAGAATGAAGTGATTAAACAGAGTCAGCATGGGTTTGTAACTAATAAGTCATGTCAGACTAATTTAATTTCCTTCTATGATGGTATTACTGATTGGGTGGATCAAGGAAATGCTGTAGATATAGTATATCTTGACTTCAGCAAAGCATTTGACAAAGTCTCTCATACAATCCTTATTGAAAAAATGACTAAGTATGGAATGGACAAGGCAACTGTTAGGTGGATTCATAACTGGCTTAGTGATCGGACCCAAAGAGTGGTCGTAAATGGCTGCACATCCAGTTGGAAGAATGTCTCAAGTGGTGTACCACAGGGCTCTGTCCTGGGCCCTGTATTGTTCAACATCTTTATCAACGATTTAGATGAAGGAATTGAGGGTAAACTGATTAAATTTGCTGATGACACAAAGCTAGGAGGGATAGCTAATACTAGAGAAGAGAGAGAGAGGATTCAAAAAGATTTAAATAAACTGGAGAAGTGGGCAGCAACTAACAGAATGGTTTTTAACAGGGAGAAATGCAAAGTACTACATCTGGGCAATAAAAATGAAAAAAGCATATATAGAATGGGAGGAATAGGGCTAAGTGACAGCACATGTGAAAAAGACTTGGGTATACTAATAGATCACAGACTGAATATGAGTCAACAGTGTGATGCAGCAGCAAAAAAGGCAAATGCAATTCTAGGATGTATTAACAGAAGCATACAGTCTAGATCACGTGAAGTAATTATTTCCCTCTACTCCTCTTTGGTCAGACCTCATCTGGAATATTGTGTCCAATTTTGGGCACCACATTTTAAAAAAGACATCAACAAACTGGAGCAAGTTCAGAAAAGAGCGACCACAATGGTGACCGGTCTGCAAACCCTGTCTTATGAGGAAAGGTTGCAGGATTTGGGAATGTTTAGTTTGCAAAAGAGAAGACTGAGAGGAGACTTAATAGCTGTCTACAAATATCTAAAGGGCTGTCACATTGTAGAAGGATCAACTTTATTCTCATTTGCACAAGGAAAGACGAAGCAATGGGATGAAGCTGAATGGGAGGAGACACAGATTAGATATTAGAAAAAACTTTTTGACAGTTAGAGTGATCAATGAGTGGAACAGGCTGCCACGAGAAGTGGTGAGTTCTCCTTCAATGGAAGTCTTCAAACAGAGGCTGGACAGACATCTAACTGGGATGATTTAGCGAATCCTGCTTTGAGCAGGGGGTTGGACCAGATGGCCCAGGAGGTCCCTTCCAACTCTACGATTCTATGATTCTATGATTCTATTAGGAAGTTATAAGGGTTAAAAATTGACCAGTGATTTCTCATTTTTGCAACACCATTTTATTTTTACGGACCACATCACATTTGAAGCCACTTTGAGGGGTCTATATGATAGACAATACCCAAAAGTGACACCATTCTAAAAACAGCACCCCTTAAGGTGCACAAAACCACATTCAAGAAGTTTATTAACCCTTTAGGTGCGTCAGGAATTTTTTGAATCTGTAAAAAAAAATGAACATTTAACTTTTTTTCACTAACAAAATACTTCAGGTTCAATTTTTTTTATTTTACCAAGGGTAACAGGAGAAATTGGACTGCAAAAGTTATTGTGCAATTTGTCCTGAGTACGCTGATACCTGATATGTGGGGGGGAACCACTGTTTCGGCGCATGGCAGACCTCAACAGGGAAGGAGCGCCGTTTGACTTTTTCACTGCAAAATTAGCTGGAATTCAGATCGGACGCCATGTCGCGTTTGGAGAGCCCCTGATGTACCTAAACAGTGGAAACCCCCCCAAGTGACCCCATTTTGGAAACTAGACCCCTCCAAGGAACTTATCAAGATGTGTGATGAGAACTTTGAACCCCCAAGGTCTTCACAGAAGTTTATAACATACAGCCGTACAATTAAAAAATCATATTTTTTCCACAAAAGTGATCTTTTCACCCTCAATTCTTATTTTTCCAAGAGTAACAGGACCCTAAAAGATATTGTGCAATTTGTCCTGAGTGCGCTGATACCCCACATGTGGGGGTAAAGCACTATTTGGGCGCATGGCAGAGCTCGGAAGGGAAGCAGCGCCATTTGACGTTTTTGGCTGGAATTGAGATCGGACACCATGTCGCATTTGAAAAGCCCCTGATGTACCAAAACAGTAGAAACCCCCCACAAATGACACCATTTTGGAAACTAGACCCCCCAAGGAAATTATCTAGATGTGTGGTGAGCACCCCCCAGTGCTTCACAAAAGTTTATAACGCCCAGGCGTGAAAATAAAAATATCGTATTTTTTTAACAAACATGTTTTAGTCCCCATTTTTTTATTTTCCCAAGGGTAACAGGAGAAATTGGACCCCAAAAGTTGTTGTCCAATTTGTCCTGAGTACGCTGACACCCCATATGTGGGAGAAAACTACTGTATGGGCACACGTCGGGGCTCGGAAGGGAAGTAGTGACGTTTTGGAATGCAGACTTTGATGGAATGGTCTGCGGGTGTCATGTTGCCTTGGAGAGCCCCTAATGTACCTAAACAGTGGAAACCCCTCACAAATGACCCCATTTTGGAAACTAGACCCCCCCCACGGAACTTATCTAGATGTGTGGTGAGCACTTTGAACCCCCAAGTGCTTCACAGAAGTTTATAACGTCTGGGCAACAAAATAAAAAAATCATTTTTTTCCACAAAAATATTTTTGCCCCCAATTTTTTATTTTCCTAAGGGTAACAGGAGAAATTGGACCCTAAAAGTTGTTTTGCAATTTGTCCTGAGTAGGCTGATACCCTACATGTGGGGGTAAAACACTGTTTGGGCGCATGGCAGAGCTTGGAAGGGAAGGAGCACCATTTGACTTTTTCAACGCAGAATTGGCTGGAATTGAGATCAGACGTCATGTTGCATTTGGAGAGCACCTGATGTGCCCAAACAGTGGAAACCCCCCAATTATAACTCCAACCCTAACCCCAACACACCCCTAACCCTAATCTGAGCCCAAACCCTAATGGGAAAATGGAAATAAATACTTTTTTTTATTTTTTTATTATTTTTCCCTAACTAAGGGGGTGATAACGGGGGGTTTGATTTACTATTTATGGTGGTTTTTATGTTTGGCGGCTGTCGCACGCTAAAAGACGCTTTTTATTGTAAAAATAGTTTTTGCATCACCACATATTGAGAGCTATAATTTTTCCGTATTTTGACCCACCGAGTCATGTGAGGTCTTATTCTTTGCGGGACGAGTTGACGTTTTTATTGATACCATTTTCGGGCACATGACATTTTTTGATCGCTTTTTATTCCGATTTTTGGGACGCAGAATGAACAAAAACCAGCGTTTCATGAATTTCTTTTGGGGGGGTGCGTTTACACCGTTCCGCGTGCGGTAAAATTGATAAAGCGGTTTTATTCTTCGGGTCGGTACGGTTACAGAGATACCTCATTTAGGTCGTTTTTTATGTTTTGTCGGTTTTTTGCAATGAAAACAATTTTATATAAAAAATAATTATTTTTGCATCGCTTTATTCTGCGAGCTATAACTTTTTTATTTTTTTGCAGATGATGCTGTATGTGGCTCGTTTTTTGCGGGACAAGATGATGTTTTCAGCGGTACCATGGATATTTATATGCGTCTTTTTGATCGCGCGTTATTACACTTTTTGTCCGGTGGTATGATAATAAATTATTTTTTGCTTCGTTTTTTATTTTATTTTTACTTTTTAAGGGGTTCGCTACAGGGGTTAACTAATGGGACAGTTTTATAGGGCGGGTCGCTACGGACGCGGCGATACCAAATATGTGTACTTTTATAGGTTTTTTTTTTTTTTTATTTTCAAAAAATGAATTTATTGGGGAATTTTTTTTTTTTACTAATTTATTTAGCGATTTTTTTTTTTTTAAATTATTTTTACACTTTTTTTTTTTTACTTTATTACATAGTCCCAGGTGGTACATCACTGTGCTGTGACAGATCGCTGATCAGTCATATCACAGATCACTGTGACAGATCAGCAATCTGTCACAGGCAGTTCTGCAGACTTCCTCATGCCTGCGCTTTGCAGGCAGTGAGGAAGTCAGCTCCCTACAGGCCCCCGAAGGCCCCCGTCGAAATCTTGGATCCGGGGGCCTGTAGGGAAGGAGTCCCCCGCAGCAGCGCTGCACATTACGCTGCCGTGGGGGGCTCGGGGAAGCACGGAGGGAGCCCCCTCCCTGCCGATGCTTCCCTTTAACCCCCGGTACACCGCGATCGTGTTTGATCGCGGTGTACAAGGGGTTAACGTGTCGGGGCGGTCCGTGACCGCCCCTGACACATTGTGCCTGGTGTCAGCTGTGATAATCAGCTGACACCCGGCCGCGATCAGCGGTGCTCACCACGTTGGCGCCGCTGATCGCATTAGACATACTATTCCGTCCTTGGGAATTAAGTCCCAGAGCACATGGTCGGGATAGTACGTCTAATGGCAGAAAGGGGTTAAAAACAGGGTGGCACATGTTAAGGAGCTTAAACCCTTCATCCAATTTTAATGTGGATACCCGCAAATGAAATCTGAAAGTCTGAACTTCAACTGCATCTGAATTGTTTTGTTTAAAATTCATTGTGGTAATGTCTAGAACCAAAATTAGAAAAATGTAGTCTCTGTCCAAATATATATGGACCTAACTGTAATTTACATACACATATAACATAACACAAATAATCAACTACAAACCATTACCATATGTCACGGTTTGCATGTTTAGAACATGTTCGAAGATTATGATGCCAAAACGTTAGGTGTTTCCATTATTTTGTCCAACCCCTGTATATCTCACCACAGAGGAGATGACAACACTAAGGTTTCCCCTTCATGAGCCAGAGCATGGAGTTTTTAAGTGAAGGCCCCCTTACACATTAGACTAACATTGGCCGACTATGTAAGGGGACCTCATGAGTCTCCCCAGTAGATGTCAGAGGAGATAAGGATCTGGTATGTCCAATTTCAGATTGCTTATCTATTTGCTCTCAGTGAGATAATTTGCCATCGATGATGTCTGGCAGCTGCTCTCTCATAGAAAACATGATAGCGCTCATCGGAGCTTTGTATGGGAGAGACGGTTGAGATAGCTGCTCCTCAAAGCATCGGCCGAGCAATCATTCAGCCGACAGCTATCCAGTGGTTAGGAGTCCATTGGGCCCCCGTACACATTGGACTAAAGTTGGCTGATCCCACCAAATATCGAGCAGTTCAGCCTACGGTATAATGTTTATGGAGGCGACAGCCTTCTGGTAGTAGAGAGAGTTGTCGATCAACAGTTGTGGCCAAAAGTATTGACACCCCTGCAATTCTATCAGATAATACTCAATTTCTTCCTGAAAATGATTGCAAACACAAATTCTTTGGTATTATCTTCATTTAATTTGTCTTAAATGAAAAAACACAAAAGAGAATGAAGCAAAAAGCAAAACATTGATCACTTCACACAAAACTCCAAAAATGGGCCAGCCAAAAGTATTGGCACCCTCAGCCTAATACTTGGTTGCACAACCTTTAGCCAAAATAACTGCGACCAACCGCTTCCGGTAACCATCAATGAGTTTCTTACAATGCTCTGCTGGAATTTTAGACCATTTTTCTTTGGCAAACTGCTCCAGGTCCCTGATATTAGAAGGGTGCCTTCTCCAAACTGCCATTTTTAGATCTCTCCACAGGTGTTCTATGAGATTCAGGTCTGGACTCATTGCTGGCCACCTTAGAAGTCTCCAGTGCTTTCTCTCAAACCATTTTCTAGTGCTTTTTGAAGTGTGTTTTGGGTCATTGTCCTGCTGGAAGACCCATGACCTCTGAGGGAGACCCAGCTTTCTCACACTGGGCCCTACATTATGCTGCAAAATGTGTTGGTAGTCTTCAGACTTCATAATGCCATGCACACGATCAAGCAGTCCAGTGCCAGAGGCAGCAAAGCAACCCCAAAACATCAGGGAACCTCCGCCATGTTTGACTGCAGGGACCGTGTTCTTTTCTTCGAATGCCTCTTTTTCTCATGTAAACTATGTACAGGATCAACAATGCAGAACAACTGCACTAAAAATAGGCTGATCTAGATGGACATAAGGTCTTCCTTCAGCCTTCAAAACTATGTTACTATGATGCCTTTGCCCAAAAAGCTCTACTTTTGTCTCATCTGACCAGAGAACATTCTTCCAAAATGTTTTAGACTTTTTCAGGTAAGTTTTGGCGAACTCCAGCCTGGCTTTTCTATGTCTCTGGGTAAGAAGTGGGGTCTTCCTGGGTCTCCTACCATACAGTCCCTTTTCATTCAGACGCCGACGGATAGTACGGGTTGACACTGTTGTACCCTCGGACTGCAGGGCAGCTTGAACTTGTTTGGATGTTAATCGAGGTTCTTTATCCAACATCCACACAATCTTGCTTTGAAATCTCTTGTCAATTTTTCTTTTCCGTCCACATCCAGGGAGGTTAGCCACAGTGCCATGGGCTTTAAACTTATTGATTTGATGACACTGAGCACGGTAGACACAGGAACATTCAGGTCTTTGGAGATGGACTTGTAGCCTTGAGATTGCTCATGCTTCCTCACAATTTGGTTTCTCAAATCCTCAGACAGTTCTTTGGTCCTCTTTCTTTTCTCCATGCTCAATGTGGTACACACAAGGACACAGGACAGAGGTTGAGTCAACTTTAATCCATGTCAACTGGCTGCAAGTGTGATTTAGTTATTGCCAACACCTGTTAGGTGCCACAGGTAAGTTACAGGTGCTGTTAATTACACAAATTAGTGTAATACTATTGTAGGAACTCGAGGATTCTGATAGCGTGGGGCAATGATCAGACAGAAGCGGGTTACTTTAGTGCAAATAGTGTATTTTATAACAGCAGTGACACCCAAAAACAATATGCTAATAACCTGAAATGAGACAAGTCCTAAAGCTATATAGCAATTCAGTAAAGTTCCTAAAACAGGGTCCTCATAAACATGTGATCCAAGGTGAGTGTAACACTCAGGTGATGTGGCACAGTTCACAACGTAGTGATGCAGAGAGAGTCCAATCAGGTATGTAGCAAGCACAGGGAAGTCCAGAACAAGTCTATAGATAAATCCCAGATGCAGCAAGAGCACAGGAAAGTCCAAAAGCTGATTCACAAGTTGATCCCTGGAGCGGCATGAACACAGGTGAGTCCAGAAACAGGTTCACGTTAAGGCATACGGTAGGTGACAGTTCCGACTGCTCTCATTGGGGAACAGTGAAGGGTTAAGAACCACACAGTTCAGGAACATAGTTCTTACCAGCTACCATGATCCAAGGGTTAAGTCCAAAGATGAATGCAGCTTTCCTACAGAGAACAGGGAATGTCCAGAGCCACAGCAGAAGCACACTCAGAAACCAGCAGCACAGCTGAAGGAAGCAGAATACTCCAGCAAGGAAAGGCAGCACCTGAGCTGGTTTTATACACATGAACAGGAAGTAGGGCACACAAACACAGCAACCTCCATCTTAACAAAGGGCAAATTCATTCACAAGGTGATTTAGAAAACCCGGAATACTGACATTACTCCCCCCCTAGAAATGGCCTCAGGACGATCCCGGACCAGGTTTGTCTGGGTATCTCCGATGAAACTGAGCAACCTTCAGGGGAGCATTGATGTTACTTACTGGTTCCCAGGAATCATCTTCAGGAGAGTAACCCTGCCATCTAACTAGATACTGAAGCCGGTTTCGATGAAGTCTTGAATCAATAATGTCCTGGACCACAAATTGTTCTTCGCCATTCACCAACACTGGTGGAGGGGGAGGTACGATACGTCCCTGAAACTTGTTAGGAGAAACCGGTTTTAATAAAGAAACATGAAATACTGGGTGTACCTTTAGAGTTCGTGGTAGCTTCAGCCGACAAGCAACGGAGCTCACAATCCCGGTAATTTTGAATGGACCGATGAACTTCTGTCCCAGTTTCTGCGAAGGAACACCCAACCTTAGATTCTTGGTAGACAACCAAACCGAGTCTCCTACCTTATACAAAGGTGCTGGTTTCCGGAACCTATCAGCTGACTTCTTGTAACGCTCCTGTGCTACAGTCAGGGAGTCCTTCAAAACTTCAAGATTACGTTGCAACAGCTCCACTCTGTCGTGAACCGCCGGTACCGAAGAGACAACCGGAGACCTAGGGAGAATATTTGGATGATATCCCAGATTGGCAAAAAAAGGAGTTACCTTCGTGGAACTGCTCTGTGAGTTGTTGTACGAAAATTCCGCTAAAGGAAGTAGCTTCAGCCAGTCATCCTGCAAATGACTGACATAGCAGCGTAGATATTGCTCCAAGGTTTGATTGGTACGTTCGGTCTGCCCGTTGGTCTGAGGATGGTATGCAGAAGACAAGCAAACATTAATGTGGAGCGCAGAGCAAAATTCTTTCCAAAACCTAGAGGTAAACTGTATTCCCCTGTCAGAGATGATCTCATCTGGTACCCCATGCAGCCGGAAAACGTTCTGGATAACCAGATCCACTGTCTCTGTAGCTGAGGGGAGACCGGTACAAGGAATAAAATGGGCCGCCTTTGTTAAACGGTCCACTACCACCAAAATAGTGTTTTTACCGCCAGAGGTGGGTAATTCCACAATAAAGTCCATCGAAATAGACCCCCAAGGGCGAGATGGTACGGGTAGTGGTTTGAGAAGACCAGTAGGTGAAACACGAGGAACTTTGTACCGGGCACAAACCTCACAAGAGCGGACATACTCATTCACATCGTTTAAGCAGGTAGGCCACCAGAAAAAACGACTTAAAAATTCCTGAGTCTTCTGTACCCCCCTATGACCAGCCAATACGGAGTCATGGACCAATTTGAGGATTCGAAGTCTCACAGCCTCTGGGACGTAAATACGTCGATCTCTAAGCCACACACCATTCTGAAAGACAAGATTCACGTTGTCAGGTGGAGCAGCAAGAAATGCATCACCGTCATAGGCCAGCTTGATCTCCTCCCACAAGTCCCGGTCCTGGAGCACTCCTATGAAATTGGCATCAGACAAGATGGTCTTAGACGAGGTCCCAGGCACGGAGTCCACCGTGTGGATTCGGGATAATGCATCGGCCTTCCCATTACGTGAACCTGGGCGGTACGAGATAATAAAATCAAACTGGTTCAAGAACAAACTCCACCTAGCTTGTCGGGGAGAAAGACACCTGGCGGATTTAAGAAATTCCAAATTACGATGATCTGTAAGCACTACTACCTGTTGAGTTGCTCCCTGCAAATGGTGTCTCCATTCTTTAAAGGCGGAAATGATTGCTAAAAGTTCCTTATCTGCAATGTCATAATTTAGTTCAGCAGAAGATAACCTGCGCGAAAAGAAGGCACACGGGTGCAGCAAACCTTTGTCTCCGGTTCGTTGTGAGAGGATAGCTCCCAGTGCACAGTCAGAAGCGTCCACCTCCACGATGAAAGGCAGTGCAGGATCCGGATGCATTAATATCGGAGCCGTGGTAAAACAAACCTTGAGGCGGTCAAAGGCTTCCTGGGCTTGCGAAGACCATACAAACTTCTTCCCCTTCTTAGTAAGGAGAGTGATGGGACGGACAATTTCCGAAAAATTCCGGATAAAATGTCTATAAAAATTAGCAAAACCAATAAATCGTTGTACCTCTTTGATGTTTCCTGGTACCGGCCAGTCTCTGATTGCCTGGATCTTGCTGGATTCCATGTTCAATCCCTGGGGAGAAATAATATAGCCCAGAAATTGAATTTCGGAGCAATGAAACTCACATTTTTCGAGTTTGATGTATAAATAATTCTCTCTTAAACGTCTGAGCACGGTCTTGACATGTTCCTGATGTTCCTGTAGAGAATCAGAGAAGATTAAGATGTCATCCAGGTAAATTACCACATAATGGTCCAATAAATCCCTGAAGATATCATTGGCTAAGTGTTGAAAAGCAGCAGGAGCGTTACACAGTCCGAATGGCATCACTAAATATTCAAAATGTCCATACCGGCATCTAAAAGCCGTCTTCCATTCGTCTCCGGGACGTATACGGAGTAAATTATATGCCCCACGAAGGTCTAATTTGGTAAACACCTTGGCTTGACGAACTCTTTCCAACATTTCAGGAATTAGCGGCAACGGATACCTGTTACGAATGGTTACCTTATTTAGCTCCCGGTAGTCAATGCAGGGTCTTAGAGTCCCATCTTTCTTCTTTACAAAGAATATTGGGGCTCCCGCTGGTGAAGAGGATGGTCGGATAAACCCCTTGGCTAGGTTCTCATCTATATACTCTCGTAATGTTTTTAGTTCTGGAGCTGCCAGCGGGTAAACATGGCCGAAAGGGATCGCTGCCCCAGGAAGCAATTCTATGGGGCAGTCATATGGTCTATGTGGTGGGAGTTGGTCTGCCTTCCTCTTGTCACAAACGTCTGCGAATTCCTGGTAAACCAGAGGGAGAGTGGGTACCTGTATTGCCTCTTCCACGTCCCGGGTAACTGGAACCGTGACTGTTGGACAGATGGTAGGACTACCCTTCGAGGGGAAGGATATCTCCTTGGTTTCCCAATTGATGTTTGGATTTTGCGACCGTAGCCAGGGAATTCCTAAAATTATAGGAAAATGAGGAGAAGATATTAGCATAAATGAAAGGGTTTCCTGATGGTCTGGTTCCATCTTACACTCCAGGAGCACCGTTTCCCGGTCTACTGGTCCAGAAGTTAATGGGGAACCATCCACCGTTTCCATGGTGACTGGCGAAGCTCTTAGTTGTGTCCTTATACCATGTTTCCTGGCAAAAGAAGAATCCATGAAATTCCCACCTGCTCCAGAGTCTATCATGGCAGAACTTGGTATCCACTGACCTTCCCACAGAATCTGAATAGGAAGAGAACAATGTGAATATTTTTCCCCTTGACCTTTAGGGGAAGTCGACATCAATGTTAGGGGAAACACAGCGTCTAGGTGTAGACTGGTCTCCGAAACTTCAGACTCAGCGTCCGTATTGTCATAATCCCCTACTGCCGCTAACACCTTGTTAGGTCGCCTGGGACATTTAGGACAATTAATGAGGAAATGGTCTGATTGACCGCAATAAAAACATAGTCGTTCACGGAAACGGTATTCCCGGCGTTCATTATTCTCACGTCTTTGTAGCGAGTCCACTTGCATAGGCACCTCCTCTGTCTCCCGCGGGTTCTTGCCTGTAGTTTCCCTAGATGGAAGAGAAAAATTAGCAATGCGATTTAGAGCTGCCCATTTCTCTTGTCTGCGTTCAGTTAGGCGAATGTCAATACGCACACAGTGTTGTAAAAACGACTCGAACTCCTGCGGGGACTCGGAACGAGCTAGCTCATCCTTGATTGCACTGGATAAACCTTTCCTAAAAATTGGCAATAAAGCATTGTTGTCCCAGTTGGTATCCACCACTAACCTCTTAAATTCAGTAACATATTCTATGACTGAGCGCTTCCCCTGGCGTAATGACAGCAGGGCAGATTCAGCAGTGGCACGGCGGTTGGGATCGTCGAACATTTGCGCCATAGATGTCAGAAAATCATCCAAATTATTTAGGCGGGTATCGTGACTTTCAACCATAGGATTTGCCCAAGCCAGAGCCCGCGATGTCAACAACATAATACATAAAACCTTAGATCTATCAGACCGGTAGTAAGAGGCATGTACATCAAAAAATAATATGCATTGATTAATAAACCCACGAAATTGACTTCGGTCACCATTAAACTGGAATGGGGGCAACTTGGGCATACTGGGGGACGGTATACGCTCAGTAGGTAAGGCCTCCTGGACTTCCGTCCTGGTACGTACATCTTGAAGAGCCTGACCAAACACCTGTGCATTGTGGTCCACCTGGGACTCCAAGTCTCTGAGCTTATTTTGTAAAGCCCCCACCTCCTGCTGCAAGGAGTTAATCATAGAAAACATCTTGTCTGCTTGTGACTGTGACATTGCCCCAGCAGAATCCTCTTTTGGCTGGAGTATCCTGTAATACTATTGTAGGAACTCGAGGATTCTGATAGCGTGGGGCAATGAACAGACAGAAGCGGGTTACTTTAGTGCAAATAGTGTATTTTATAACAGCAGTGACACCCAAAAACAATATGCTAATAACCTGAAATGAGACAAGTCCTAAAGCTATATAGCAATTCAGTAAAGTTCCTAAAACAGGGTCCTCATAAACATGTGATCCAAGGTGAGTGTAACACTCAGGTGATGTGGCACAGTTCACAACGTAGTGATGCAGAGAGAGTCCAATCAGGTATGTAGCAAGCACAGGGAAGTCCAGAACAAGTCTATAGATAAATCCCAGATGCAGCAAGAGCACAGGAAAGTCCAAAAGCTGATTCACAAGTTGATCCCTGGAGCGGCATGAACACAGGTGAGTCCAGAAACAGGTTCACGTTAAGGCATACGGTAGGTGACAGTTCCGACTGCTCTCATTGGGGAACAGTGAAGGGTTAAGAACCACACAGTTCAGGAACATAGTTCTTACCAGCTACCATGATCCAAGGGTTAAGTCCAAAGATGAGTGCAGCTTTCCTACAGAGAACAGGGAATGTCCAGAGCCACAGCAGAAGCACACTCAGAAACCAGCAGCACAGCTGAAGGAAGCAGAATACTCCAGCAAGGAAAGGCAGCACCTGAGCTGGTTTTATACACATGAACAGGAAGTAGGGCACACAAACACAGCAACCTCCATCTTAACAAAGGGCAAATTCATTCACAAGGTGATTTAGAAAACCCGGAATACTGACATTTAGAGAAGCATCACATGATTTTTCGAACAGTGCCAATACTTTTGTCCACCCTCTTTTTTATGTTTGGTGTGGAATTATATCCAATTTGGCTTTAGGACAATTCTTTTTGTGTTTTTTCATTTAAGACAAATTAAATGAAGATAATACCAAAGAATTTGTGTTTGCAATTATTTTCAGGAAGAAACTGAGTATTATCTGACAGAATTGCAGGGGTGTCAATACTTTTGGCCACAACTGTACGTGTCTGATTTCGGACTACCGATCACATTGTTTTCCCTACTGATATATCAATCTGTGGCTTTCTCCTAAAGAATGCAGGAGCACTCAGCTGAGCAAGCGCTCCTGTGTATGGGAGAGATGTCTGAGATTACTGTTGGCTGAATGATCAGTCAAAGCATCGTTCAGCCCACAGCCAACAAATGTTTATGGTTAGCATTGAGGTAGCTCTTGCTCTTTCATCTCATGTCTGTTTGTCATTAGCCAACTTTCATTGTATGTGTATGGGAGGGCCTTTTGATGCTGATGGTGCTGTTTGATGTGATGGTGGGCCTGCCGACAGAAGATTTTTGGGGAAAGAAGAATCCAACTTTTGGAATTTCAATGGTTTCTCCTCTCATCCCCTTGAAACACATGAACGATTAGACAAGCCAAGTGCTCATGTGGATGCCTGTTCTCTTGACATTGAATTATTTCTCGTGATTCTGGGCAGCTTAATATTACATTCTCCCTTCAGTGTCATCTGTTGGGAGAATACATGACTGGATGAACCTTCTCTTGGGTTCTGGAATCAGATGAATGATGGTCCCTGCTGATCCTGCAGCAATAATGTACATCATTCATGTGACTGCCACTGACTGATGTCCGCATCGGTAGTGCTGGATCGGCAGATGATTTAACCCGAGTAACTTCTTTCTAGTATTTCTTGTTCTTAAGCTACTTGCTCCAGACAGACTTTTCTTATTGCTTTAGTTTTCCTTTACTATCATTGACACAGTAGCCAACCAAGCCGATAATTTATTATACTGCTTATAGAAAGAACACTATGGAGGAAAACCCGCTCTAAAATTCATAGATCTTTGTGCCTGTATATGATGCAGCAGAGAAATCTGCAGGTCACAGTGAAACACGAGAAAGTCCTGATCTCGCTTCTTTTGGTTTACTTCATTGTCTTCTGTGCAAACATAGCATAAGGAAATGTGATTGCCCGGGGAAGGTCACTGTGTGGAGGCCCAATTTAATCAATGTTTACCACTGGTGTAAAGGTGGTCTCACTGGGCAGGAGACCCCACTATGACAATAACTACTACGAGAAGCAAAAAAAAGATAACAATTGGCTATAAATCTCCTGAGGATCAGATTGCTTGAGATTCCCTCAAGATACTTAAAGCTTCTCTATCACTACCAATATCTTACACCTTGATACCCCGCTCAATATTTTCTGATAGTTCTAGGAAGGATGATGAAGGGGGTATTAGGAAGAAATTAAAGATATATACGGTACATAGAGAGCAAAAAGCATAAAGACTTCCAATATTTTTCCAGGTTATGGTGATGTTAATTATCATACGATTATATGTGTATGAACTCATGTATGATGGTAAATCCATCATATACCCCACGTAAATACCCAGTGTATAATGTTTATTGAACCAAATATTGTTATTCTCCAAGTTAAAATGAATCTGGCACCATGCCATCTAAATTAGACATTTTTAGACCTGATGAGGCTGATATACTTAATTTGAAAATCCAAGTCAAAATGGCTGTATAATGCTATCTTCCCAGCTTATATAACTAGCTCTAGCTGGACTCATAAAATATTTCTTTTAATAATGGACTAGGCAGTCATTCTTGTGTGGATTTTCAAAATAAGTACACTAGTCTAATCAGGTCTAAGATTTGGGGAATTTGGTGGCAGATCTTCGTTAGTTCTATAACGGGATTATCTTGTTTTGATAGATGCTGTACAAAAAACAGTTCAGGTGTGGGTACCACTGCCAGGACTCTCAATATCCGGCTGTGGTCCTTGAGGGAAATTGTTAAGAAGATCTAGTGCAGAAATAAGACATTATATGGATCCATCTGAATAATGCACTGCCACGTCCTTTACTCTTCACCCTTGGTCAGGCTAATATAAGACTTCTTATATTATAAGGGGGGAATATGATTAAGGTTCATGTAAAGTAGATTTCTTCTGGTGTGGATGATGTTGCTGCAGGGGGTGAGCCATTCATTTTTTTTTTAAGGCAACTTGTTACATGATTCATATAGTGCTAACCATGGGCAGCATGAATAGAAGACTGGCTGACTCATAACGTGTATGTTTTACTTTAAAATGTTGCAGCATGTCAGAGACAACATACTTCGACACCGTACACGGGGACAATGCAACTAGTAATCCAAGAGCTTCTACCCACCCTGCTCTGCCTGACTGACATGTCTCTCCCTATGTGTGATACCTGTCAATCAAGCAAGTCAGTGAGAAACCTGGTCTCTGATCTACGGTGCCTCTGGTTCGGGCAGTAAGACTCAAGCAACAGATTCCCTTTAACACCAGAGTATTGCATCTACATTCATTGATATTACTATTCGCTAATGTCTCATTCTAGTATGACGTCTACAAGTATTTCAATAGCCAAACATCAAAGCTAAGATGACAGACAATGCTGAAAAATCCAATGGTTTCCAATCTAGCTATTTCATAATTATGCAGCAGCATGGAAGACATTATACAGCAGTAATGATCAGTATAGATATGAATCCAGCTCTGGGATGAGGTAAAAGACTTACTAGAAAGCTCAGCACCATCTTTCTGTTTATTCCATTGCCTGTTTCCTGCTGTTTTTAAAGGGAATCTGTCACCCCATTTTTGCTGTATGCGTTGTGGCCACCGCCATCAGGGGCTTATTTACAGCATTCTGTAATGCTGTAGATAAGCCCCCAATGTAACCTGAAAGATAAGAAAAACAAGTTAGATTATACTCACCCGGGTGTCCGGTCCGATGGGTGTTGTGGTCCGGTACCTACCATCGTCATACGATGACGTCCTCCTTCTTACTTCTGCTGTGGCTCCTGTTGAGAGCAGAGTACTGCAGTGTGCAGGCGCCGGACCTCTCTGACCTTTTCCGGCGCCTGCGCACTGCAGTATTTTACTCTGCCCTCAATCGGGCAGATAAAGTACGCCTGCGCAGGAGCCGAGGCAGAAGTGAGAAGGAGGACGTCATCGCTAGAAGATGGTAGGTGCCGGACCGCGACACCCACCGCACCTGACCGCGCCCCCCGGGTGAGTATAACTCGTTTTTCTTATCTTTCAGGTTACATCGGGGGCATTTCTACAGCATTACAGAATTCTGCAGATAAGCCCCTGATGGCGGTCGCCGCAGCTCATACCGCAAAAATGGGGTGACATTCCCTTTAAGAGCGAATAATAAATTAACGGGGCAGAGGTGAGAAGAATAAATGTCTTATAAGATTGGAAGACAGCTGATTTCTCTGATAAGTATCCATTTAAACCAATCCCTATTTATTATTTGACTGTAGGATATTATAATTTTGGGATACCAGCCTGCCGAGATACTGAAAGAAAATGACCATCTGTAACACTGTAAGTTGCTTAATGCCAGCTTTTCCTGCCAAAGATGTATAATATAAAGGGCAGTACAGTAATTAGTTCAATAAATTAATGTTGCCGTAAGGTTAAAATATTAAAAATCAACAGTCCCTGCAGTATTTCAATTAATGTTATTCTTAATTAATCAAATTAGCAGTTGAAAAGAAACTAGATCATCTATGGTAAAACCAATGGGGTCTGATGCCTCAGTGACAGAAACAAGGTCTTGATCGCAGATATGTGTACGTACAGTCATTGCTGCACTATAAGTTGGCATTATAATATTTAAAGGGGATAATACTACCTGCCTGTTTTAACCAGAGCTGGTCATTTACTGCACCTGCCATAGATTCAGCTGTTTCCTGTCAACAGAGCAGCAGTTTGTCTTCCAGATGACAGTTCAGGAATAGTGGTGTCATGTTGATTGACAGCTAGCCTCCCCCAATTAGGCAGCCAACTGTCAATCAGCATGACATTAGTAGTCCCGCCATGTCAACAGGAAGAGAACCTGCTGCTGTGTTGACCGCAAACAGCTGAATCTCTGGCAGGAGCTGTCATTGACCGGCGCCGGGTACAGCAGGCAGGTAGTTACCTCTGTTAGCAAATAAAGCATTAAAGTGAATCTGTCAGCAGGATTTTACGCCCCAAACTATTTACGCATACAGCTCTTTCAAAGAAAAGTCCAGCAGTACCTTTACATGGCCAGTCTGTTCCTCCGTTACTGAGGAGTAGGTGTTAAATTGTTGTGCAGATGCGCCTGAAGACTCATTGTAGATCTGAAGCCCCCTCCAGTTCTATTCTTCACACAGCACCACCTCTATGTGCTTGTCTGATATTTGCTATGTGATTTCAGGCAAAGGAGCTGTCAGTCAATCAGGAGGGGGCAGCGGTGAGGGGAGAATAGAGCTGGAGTGACAGAGGCTTCAGATATACAACAGATGTTGGTCCCCACTGATCAGAATATGACACAACATTCAAAGATGGAAATACCCCTTTTAATGAAGGGATTAATATTAGTGATGTGCATACCCATGGATGTTTGTGTCTGGTGGGTTTTGCTAAGCATCTAAAAATGTTTTGTTCTGGTACCAGAACGGTACCTGAATCCAGACCCCATTTGGATGAATGGGGGGCCTGAACATCCGTTGTTTGCCACACTGTCATCTACTTGAAAGCGCGGCAAACACGGGCTCTGATTGGCGGTAATATCATTACCCCCGGTCAGAGAGCTGTCGGATGATAGCACTGTGATCAACAGTAAAAAATTACTGCTGGTCCCAGGTGTTAGCTGATGACCCAACTACTCTCATCAGCATATGTGTCATGAACTCATTTTCTGCTCCACCAGTTGAGAGTTCCCCTTCCGTTCTCCCTCTGGTGGTGACAGGAGGTAGTGCGGTTGGTTTAAGTGGTAGTGATTTGCCACCTGATGAGGAAGATAACGATTGGATCTCTGGAGTATCAGACTGGATATAAGACAGCCGACGCCCTATCCGGGTGCTGGTGATTCAGTCTGCTTCTCAGGTCCTGGACTTCAGCTGTCTTCCAGTCTTCTCAAGTTGTTTATTTTTTGCTATTGTTCACACTTGCGCTTGTTGGTCAATTCAGTTTTTTGTGTAATCAGCCTGCCCCTGCTGGGGCTATGCTGAAATTCCACTCCTATTAATCAGTATTTGCCAATCTGCGTTTTGTCCCTTATTAGATTGGCCTCTTTTTTGCTCTGTCTCAGAATATTTCAGAGTGCTGATATAGGTTTAGAAGTCTAGTGACTTCAGGGTTAATCTTGCTATCAGAAGTGTTGGACAATATTTTTGTAGGTTTGTAGGTTTTTTTGGCAGATTGCAGGCAGTGTCTTTCCTTTTCTGTCCTTTTTAGTTAGCCGGGCCCCATCGTTTGCTCAGCCTATTTTATTCGGACTCCCATGACAGCACCACGAGGGGATCCGCCCTATAGGAACAGGAAACCTACAGATACAAAAGGGCGGCACCTCTCCCACGCATCAGTTGGTTTCCTGTTCCTGAGGGGACGGGATCCTACAGAAGATTTGGATCCCAGGCCGGCCAGCCGACTCCGGTAGCGAGGGGGTCTCCTACCTCGGCCTGGTTCGGATTCCTGGAGGACGCCACGGTGGCCCAGGATGGGTGTCACGGCAGTGGCGTGGACAGCAGGGAGCGGCGTCCGGAGGATGTCCGTCTCCAGGAATTTAGCCGCCGCCGGTAAGTATACCCCCCCGGGGATTCCCGGCTCCGGCGGCGCACATGGGTTGGCAGCGTTGTGCAGGGGGCTGCGACCGGGCGCTGCTCCGGAGCTCCCGGGCGTCCCGCGGGGCTTCCGGCGTTTCCGGGGTAGCGGTGACGTCAGGGGGTGGGCGGAGGAGGCGCCTCCGGGTCAGCGCGCCACTGCGCATGCGCGGCGATTCCAAGATGGCGGCGCCCATCGGAAACACCGATGGCGCGAGTTCGGGCGCCAGCTGGGGTAGGGAGCTCCGTTAAGGGGGGGAGGGGCGCGGCATGGATACTGCTGACCGGAGGAGGGGGTATTTAGGCGGGACCCGGGCAGGGTTCCTTGCCTTGGCCACATTACTACATGCAGCAGTGTGCAGCAGCAGCAGCAGCAGTGGTAATGAAAAGCGATCGAGAGCAGCGGCAGCAGCAGCAGCGGCAGAAGCAAGGGCAGCAGCGGCAAACATCACTGCCGCCCCTGGATGACCTTCGGCAGGTCAAACAGAAAAAGAAAGGGTCCCGTGACAGTAATGCGGGACGAAGTGACCAGTCCACTCGTAAGAGCTCCTCCAGGCAGACAGGAGCATCGGCTGAAAGAAATCCCCCTCGTTCTCCGGTACTTGATTGTGGCACTGGTAAGTGATCTTCGTGAAAGTTCACTCAGTGACGGGACCCCCCTTCTGTGTTTTTTCTTTTTCTAGGGAAAAAAAGCGACAAATAAAAATAAGCATAGGGAATGCGCACTCTGTGCATGCCCATTACCGGACGCGTGCCTCAAAAGATTGTGCCCTCCCTGTATTCAGCAGACGGTGGCAGAAGAGTCGCCTGCAGTAGCGGCGAGTTTGAGAGACATTGTCAGGGTAGAAATGAGGGAAACCCTAAAGTCCTTGTCTCAGCCGCAAAGTCTAAGGGGCGAGGTCCCGGCGGAGTCTGATTCCTCGACAGAGTGGAGAAAAAGCAGAGACTCCCAGGCTTCATCTCCCTCGTCCTCCTCAGGAGAAGAGGACTCGGGGCGATTTTGTCTGCCTCTTGACCGGGTAGACAAGCTGGTCAAAGCAGTCAGAGGGACAATGGAGGTAGAGGAGCCTAAGCCCCATTTATCCATGCAGGATGTCATGTTCGGTGGGCTGGAACAGAGAAAGCGGAGAGTCTTTCCGTTAAACCAAAAGATACAGGATCTGATCCACAGAGAGTGGAAAAGACCGGACAAAAGAGGGTCGCTACCACCAGCCCTCAAAAGGAGATACCCCTTCGACGATCCGGCAGTAAGTTCTTGGGACAGAGCCCCCAAGTTAGACGCGGCCATTGCGAAGGCATCAAAAAAATCCTCGCTCCCCTTTGAGGACATGGGATCCCTTAAAGATCCCTTAGACAGGAAAGCTGATACTTTCCTGAAAAACACCTGGGAGATGGCGGCTGGGTCCCTAAGACCAGCAGTGGCTTCAACGTGCACGGCCAGGTCCATGATGGTCTGGTTGGACCAGTTGGAGTCACAACTAAAACAGGGTACATCAAGACAGACAATTCTTGGGGCCCTACCGACCATCCAAGAGGGAGCAGCCTTCCTAGCAGATGCCTCAGCGGATGCGGTGAGAATGGCCGCCAGAGCAGCAGGTCTCTCTAACGCAGCTCGCAGAGCCCTGTGGCTAAAGTGCTGGCAGGGAGACATCCAGTCCAGAGCAAAGCTCTGTGCGATTCCATGTGAGGGCGAATACTTGTTTGGAACTGTCTTAGACGAGCTGCTTGAAAAGGCAGGGGATGACAAGAAAAGGTTCCCAAACCTTTCATCAGCATCCTACCGTCGCCCATTTGGTAGAAGGAGATTTGGCCAGGGGAGAAGGCGCAACTCTTCGCCTGTTAGAGATCGACCCAGATGGGAAGACAGAAGGAGACGAGGTACGGGCTATATGTTTACACGCTCGTCGAGAGATCAAAAGAAACCAAATCAATGACTAGCGGTTCCCGTAGGGGGTAGACTGTCATCCTTCTTCCTGGCATGGTCACAGATTACGAATAGTGACTGGGCGCGCAAGGTAATATCCACCGGGCTTAGGTTGGAATTCTCCCAGATCCCGCGGGACACCTTTAAACTGACCCCCTTAAGATCTTCTCATCTCGAACAAGCGGCTTTAGAAGCGGAAGTCTTGAGCCTATGTCAGAAAAATGTTCTGGTAGAGGTCCCAGAGGCTGAAAGAGGAAGAGGGTTTTACTCTCCCCTGTTTCTAATCCAGAAACCTGATAACACATTCAGAACGATTATAAACCTTCGTTCCCTTAACGAGTTTTTGATTAATCATAAATTCAAAATGGAGTCCATTAATACAGCAATAAAAATATTGTTTAAAGGTTGTTTTATGGCAGTCATAGATTTGAAAGACGCGTACTATCATGTACCTATCCATACAGACTTCCAGCAGTTCCTGAGGGTGGCAGTTTCAGTAGAGGGCACAGTACGTCATTTTCAGTATAGAGCCCTTCCCTTTGGTCTCTCAGCAGCACCCAGGGTTTTTACAAAGTTAGTGGCCGAGGTTATGGCTCACTTACGGGAGGTGGACGTCTTAATCATTCCATATTTAGACGATTTCTTGATTGTAGGAAAATCAGTGGGTCATTGTAAATCCCAGATAGAAAAAGCTAAATCCAGGTTAGAAAACCTGGGATGGATTTTAAACTACGAGAAATCCCGACTCCAGCCCTTAAAAATACAGAAATTTTTAGGGTTGATACTAAATTCAGACACTCAGCGGTGCCTGCTACCACTAGATAAAATACAAAAGATACAGGAGCAGGTTCTTCGGGCAATGGATAATCCATCTATGACCCTCAGACAGGCCATGTCCCTGTTAGGTTCTCTAACTTCATGCATCCCAGCAGTAAGGTGGGCACAGTTCCATACCAGAACCCTTCAAAACGACGTCTTGATTAATAGCAGGGCCCTTGGAGGCTCCTTACAGGGTCGGATGTGTCTAAGCCCCTCTACTGTTGCATCACTGAGATGGTGGCTTGAGAGCGAGAACCTAGCGTCAGGGGTGCCCTGGATAACACAGATAACCCGTATTATAACCACAGACGCAAGTTCCTTCGGGTGGGGAGCCCATATGGGGGACATAGTTGTACAGGGCCAGTGGGATTCTAATTCTGAAATCTCATCCAACCAGAGAGAACTATTGGCGATAGAGCGGGCAGTCAAGAAACTCATTATCTACCTGCAGGGCCATCATGTGAGGATACACTCGGACAACCAGGTAGCGGTAGCATATGTCAACCACCAAGGTGGAACCCGCTCCAGCGCTCTGATGCAGATAACAGAACGGCTCCTCCAGATAGCAGAGAGAAATTGTCTATCTTTGACCGCGCTCCACATAAACGGAAAGGACAATGTAAGAGCAGACTTTTTAAGCCGCAAGGCTCTAAGACAAGGAGAATGGGCTTTGAACAAAAATATTTACCGCCAGATTGTCCGCAGATGGGGCCAGCCAGAGGTAGACCTCTTTGCCACCAGAAAAAACAGAAAAGAAAGATTGTTCTGCTCTCTGAACCCCAGGGAAAATCCCCTGGCGGTGGATGCCCTACTGATAAGATGGGATTTTTCTCTGGCATACGCCTTTCCACCATTGAATCTTCTTCCTCTGGTAGTCAGGAAGATCAGAGAGGATCAGGCAAGAGTCATACTGATTGCCCCCTTTTGGCCCAGGAGGACCTGGTTCGCATGGTTGAGGACCATGTCGGTAGGCGATCCCTGGGTACTGCCGAACCTTCCGGATCTCCTCCACCAGGGGCCAGTCAGCCACCCACAAGTAGCGGGACTTCATTTGACGGCGTGGTATTTGAAAGGTCACTATTGAAAAATAGAGGGTTCTCCAAGAACTTAATTGACACCCTCCTAAGAAGCAGAAAATTAACCACCACTAATATCTATGCTAGGACCTGGAAACGCTTCCTGTCCACCTTTCGCTTTGACATCAGAGATGGAATTCCCACGAAACATATTCTGGAATTTCTCCAGAAAGGTTTCGAATTGGGTCTCTCCACAAGCACGCTAAAAGTACAAGTTTCAGCCTTAGGGGCCCTGTTTGCAGCTGATATTGCAAAAGATTATTGGGTAGCAAGGTTCATCAGAGCAGCGGCCAGATCGAGACCTATACACAAAGATAGATGCGTACCGTGGGACTTAAACTTAGTCCTTACAGCCATGACAGAAAGTCCATTTGAACCTTTAGATTCCGCCTCACTAAAGATTATATCCCTTAAAACAGCATTCCTGGTAGCAATAACATCCGCACGTAGGGTGAGCGACATACAGGCACTCTCCAGATTGCCTCACAGAGTTCTTACAGGATAGAGTGATCCTAAGGCCAGATCCAGCATACCTTCCCAAGGTAGCAACACAATTCCACAGGACACAGGAGATAGTTCTGCCTTCCTTCCTCCCTAACCCAACCAACCCTAAAGAGCAGAAACTCCAGACGTTAGATATTAGAAGATGCTTACTGACATATCTAGCAGCCACGGATCCTTGGAAGAAGGAGAACGCATTATTCCTATCCTTCTAAGGTTCCAGGAAAGGATACAGAGTATCAAAACGCACATTAGCAAGGTGGATTAGGGAGGCTATCTCTCTTGCCTACACAGCAGGTGGCGGTCCGGCTCCACAGAATCTGAGGGCACATTCCACTCGGGCCATGGCGTCATCCTGGGCGGAGAGATCTGGAGTATCAATTGATCAAATATGTAAGGCGGCCACCTGGTCATCTCCTTCCACCTTTTTTAACCACTATCGGTTAGACATGGGTGCCTCCTCAGACCTCACCTTCGGGCTAAGGGTGCTGCAGGCTGTAGTCCCTCCCTAAGGTAGTTTACATCTCTGTAATTCTCTCGTGGTGCTGTCATGGGAGTCCGAATAAAGTATTAAGTTACGTACCGGTAACGGTATTTTTCGGAAGCCCATGACAGCACCCTTAGTTCCCTCCCTTGTTCACGTATAGGGGTGCACTCCTTTAGAAGATTGTTCATAGAATCACCATATGTGGGAGAGGGTATGATATAATTCGGTTAAATAGGGTAGATAGGTTGTATATACCTGTATCATATGTTGTGTACTAACCATGGTAGCCTCTCAAGCTCTGTAATCCAACTGATGCGTGGGAGAGGTGCCGCCCTTTTGTATCTGTAGGTTTCCTGTTCCTATAGGGCGGATCCCCTCGTGGTGCTGTCATGGGCTTCCGAAAAATACCGTTACCGGTACGTAACTTAATACTTTCCTGCCTTTGTCAATACTTGTGGGGGCTGTCTTTCCTTTGGGGTCTGCTCTGGGGCAGTTAGTTTTCCTCTTTTCCTGCTTTAGGCTTATGTAGTTCTCCGGTTGTGACGAGGCGTCGCTCCACGACTACTTCTAGTTGTGCGGTTAAGATCAGGGATCTGCAATCTGCATAGTTACCAATTTCTCTGGTTTTCTGAGACTTAGCTTGTCTTTTTTTCCTCCTCGGTTTCCCATTCATAACAGAATCACCAGCCATACCGCAGATTCTAGGGTACTCAAAAGCAGGAAAGAATTGTTAGAGAAAGAAGAAAAGAAAAAAAAGTGTCAGAATTTTTTTTTTTATGTATTTTTTCCTCTTTTTCTCTGGGGCCGTAGGAGGATTTTTTTCCTAATGGAGATTAAGCAACTGTCTGATCGTGTGGAGCAGCTTGTTGCTGAAGTACAGGGAATTTCCACCTACCTTATTCAGTCACATGCTGCTGAACCCAAGATTCCTACTCCTGACGTGTTCTCTGGGGATCGGTCTAAATTTCTGAATTTTAAGAATAATTGTAAATTATTTCTTGCTTTGAAACCTAACTCATCGGGGAGCTCTGTGCAGCAGGTTAAAATTGTCATCTCCTTGCTGCGCGGCGATCCCCAAGATTGGGCTTTTTCTCAGAAACCTGAAAATCCTATTCTGACTAATGTGGATGCATTTTTTCAGGCCTTGGGGTTGTTGTATGATGAACCTAATGCCGTTGATCAAGCTGAGAGAACCCTGTTGGCATTAAACCAGGGTCAGGATCCTGCAGAGTTGTACTGTCAAAAATTCCGAAAGTGGGCGGTCCTTACTACATGGAATGATAGTGCATTGGCAGCTCTCTTTCGGAAAGTTTTGTCAGAGACCGTAAAAGATGTTATGGTGGGATTTCCTGTTCCCTCTGGTCTGGATGGCTCTATGTCATTAGCTTTTCAAGTTAATCGTCATTTACATGAACGTAAAACTACACGGGAGACGCGGCCACCTTTTGAACAAATGTCTGAACCTATGCAATGTGATGGGGTTTTGTCTAGGGCGCAACGTCGGGACTTTAGAAGGTGTAAAAAGCTGTGTTTTTTCTGTGGAGACGCCTCTCATACTATTTCTGTCTGCCCTAAACGAGAGAAACGTTTTGCACACACATTTGCTGTGGGCAGTATACAGCCTAAGTTCCTTTTGGCAATTACTCTGATCTGCTCCTTGTTCACATTTTCCACTAAGGCTTTTGTGGATTCAGGAGCAGTTCTGAATCTGATGGATTTGGACTTTGCTAAACGTTGTGGTTTGTCCATGATGCCTCTGCAGATGCCCATTCCTTTGAGGGGTATTGATGCCACTCCTTTGGCGGAGAATTAACCTCAGTTTTGGACCCAGGTGATAATGCGAGTTGCCCCAGACCACAAAGAAAATTATAAATTTTTGATGCTGCATAATTTGCATGATACTATCGTGCCCCTGGTTGCAAACTCATAACCCAGTTTTGGATTGGAAATCTGTGTCTGTGGTGAGTTGGGGTTGTCAGTGTGTTCTTAGGGACGCTCCTGTTTTCTCCACCTCTCCTCAGTCTCATGATATTCCTGATTATCTAGCTGATTTCTCTGATGTTTTTAGTGAGAGTAAGCATGCGTCTTTGCCTCCTCATAGGAGGTATGACTGTGCAATTGAGTTGATGCCTGCATGTAAATTTCCCAAGGGTCGGCTTTTCAACTTATCTGTACCCGAACATGATGCTATTAAGGAGTCTTTGGAGAAGGGTCTTATTAGACCATCCTCATCATCGTTAGGCGCTGGGTTTTTTTTTGTGGCCAAGAAAGATGGTTCATTAAGACCGTGTATTGATTATCGTTCCCTTAACAAGATGACGGTTAAATATCAGTACCAGTTACCTCTGATGTCTGATTTATTCTCCAGAGTTAAGAGTGCCTGCTGGTTTACTAAGCTTGACCTCAGGGGGGCGTATAATCTTATTCGCATTAAGCACGGAGATGAATGGAAGATGGCGTTTAATACTCCGGAGGGACATTTTGAGTACCTGGTGATGCCTTTTGGGCTCTCTACTGCCCCTTCTGTCTTCCAATCCTTTATGAATGATATTTTCCGAGTCTTTGTGGATAAGTTTTTGATCATCTATCTGGATGATATTGTGATCTTTTCTAGCGATTGGGAATCCCATGTGGAACATGTCCGGACTGTGTTTCGGATTTTGAGGGAGAATTCCCTGTTTAAGGGATCGAAGTGCCTCTTTGGTGTACAGAGGATTTCATTTTTGGGATTTATCTTGTCTCCATCGACTATTGAAATGGACCTGGCCAAGGTACAGGCCATTTATGATTGGGTTCAGCCTACTTCTTTGAAGGCTCTTCAGAAGTTTTTGGGTTTTTGCTCATTTCTATCGTAAATTTATAGGTAATTTTTCTAGTATTGTCAAACCACTGACTGATCTGACCAAGAAGGGAGCTGATGTGCTGAATTGGTCTCCTGAGGCTGTCTCAGCATTTCAGGAGCTTAAGCGGACATTTACTTCAGCTCCAGTTTTACAGCAACCTGATGTCTCACTTCCATTTCAAGTGGAGGTGGACACTTCTGAGATTGGTGCAGGAGCTGTGTTGTCCCAAAAAGACCCTGTGACTTCTAAGATGAATCCCTGTGCCTTCCTTTCTCGAAAGTTTTCCCCATCTGAACGCAACTATCACGTGGGGAATCGGGAATTGTTGGCCATGAAATGGGCATTTGAGGAGTGGAGACATTGGTTGGAGGGAGCTAGACATCAATTTGTGGTCCTCACCGATCACAAGAATCTGATTTATCTGGAGTCGGCCAAACGCTTGAATCCTAGACAGGCTAGATGGGCCTTGTTTTTCACGCGTTTTAATTTTGAGGTCTCTTTTCTTCCGGGCACTAAGAATGTTAAGGTAGATGCCCTTTCTAGGAGTTTCTTTGCTGATTCTCTTAATGTCACCGAGCCCACTACTATCCTAGGTGAGGGGGTAGTTCTTTCTGCTATTTCGCCCGATTTGAGACTCGCCCTGGAGGAATTTCAGGAGGATAAACCTGAGCGTTGCCCTATGGGAAGATTGTATGTTCCTGACCAGTGGAGAAAGAGAGTGATGTCTGAAGTCCATTGCTCTGCATTGGCTGGTCATCCGAGTATTTTTGGTACCAGAGATTTGGTGAGTCGGTCGTTTTGGTGGCCTGCCTTATCTCGTGATGTCAGGAATTTTGTACAGTCCTGTGGGACTTGTTCTTGGTCTAAACCTTGTTCTAGTGAGTTGCTGATGCCCCTGCCGGTGCCCAAGAGGCCATGGACCCATATCTCAATGGATTTTATTTCTGATCTTCCTGTCTCTCAGAGAATGACTATTATCTGGGTGATTTGTGATACATTTTCTAAGATGGTCCATCTTGTACCACTCCCAAAGTTGCCATCTTCCGCTGAGTTGGTGCCCTTGTTTTTACAACAGGTGGTTCGGTTATATGGGATTCCTGAGAACATTGTGTCCGATAGAGGGGTCCAGTTTGTTTCCAGATTCTGGAAAGCCTTTTGTTCCAATCTGGGAGTTCAGTTATCCTTCTCCTCCGCGTTTCATTCCCAGACCAATGGGCAGACTGAGAGAACAAACCAGACCCTGGAGTCTTATTTATGATGTTTTATTTCTGCTGATCAAGATGATTGGGTCTCATTTTTGCCCTTGGCAGAGTTTGCGCTGAACAATAGAGCTAGTTCTGCCACTCTGATGTCACCCTTTTTCTGTAATCTTGGGTTTCATCCTCGATTCTCTTCAGGGCAAGTGGAATCTTCGTCCTGCCCAGGTGTGGACACTGTGGTTGTGAGAATGCAGCAGATATGGGACCAAGTGGTGGATAAGTTGTCACTCTCTCAGGAAATGGCCCAGTGTTTTTCCAACCGGCGTAGGACCATTGGTCCCCGGTTTAAAGTGGGTGATATGGTTTGGCTGTCATCTAAGAATATTCCTATGAAGGTTGCATCTCCAAAAGTTAAGCCAAGATTTATTGGACCTTATAAGATTTTGGAGATTCTTAATCCTGTTTCTTTTCGATTGGCTCTTCCAGTTATGTTCAAAATCCATAACGTATTTCACAAGTCACTGTTGAAAAGGTTTGCTGAGCCAGTAGTTCCTGTGGCAGCACCTCCTGATCCTGTATTGGTTAAAGGCAATGTGGAATATGAGGTAGAGAAAATATTGGATTCTCGTTTGGTTAGACGAAGACTCCAGTATTGGGTCAAATGGAAGATTATGGCCAGGAGGCTAATTCTTGGGTCTCTGCCTCTGATATTCATGCCAATAAATTGGTTCGTGCTTTTCACCGGGCCCATCCTGATCAGCCTGGTGGCATGGATCTCAAGGGGGGGTACTGTCATGAACTCATTTTCTGCTCCACCAGTTGAGAGTTCCCCTTCCGTTCTCCCTCTGGTGGTGACAGGAGGTAGTGCGGTTGGTTTAAGTGGTAGTGATTTGCCACCTGATGAGGAAGATAACGATTGGATCTCTGGAGTATCAGACTGGATATAAGACAGCCGACGCCCTATCCGGGTGCTGGTGATTCAGTCTGCTTCTCAGGTCCTGGAATTCAGCTCTCTTCCAGTCTTCTCAAGTTGTTTATTTTTTGCTATTGTTCACACTATCGCTTGTTGGTCAATTCAGTTTTTTGTGTAATCAGCCTGCCCCTGCTGGGGCTATGCTGAAATTCCACTCCTATTAATCATTATTTGCCAATCTGCTTTTTGTCCCTTATTAGATTGGCCTCTTTTTTGCTCTGTCTCAGAATATTTCAGAGTGCTGATATAGGTTTAGAAGTCTAGTGACTTCAGGGTTAATTTTGCTATCAGAAGTGTTCGACAATATTTTTGTAGGTTTTTTTGGCAGATTGCAGACAGTGTCTTTCCTTTTCTGTCCTTTTTAGTTAGCCGGGCCCCATCGTTTGCTCAACCTATTTTCCTGCCTTTGTTTGTATTTTCATCTTTTTTCACCGTCAATACTTGTAGGGGCTGTCTTTCCTTTGGGGTCTGCTCTGGGGCAGTTAGTTTTCCTCTTTTCCTGCTTTAGGCTTACGTAGTTCTCTGGTTGTGACGAGGCGTCTAGGACCAACGTAGGAACACTCCACGACTGCTTCTAGTTGTGCGGTTAAGATCAGGGATCTGCAATCTGCATAGTTACCAACTTCTCTGGTTTTCTGAGACTTAGCTTGTTGTCTTTTTTTCCTCCTCGGTTTCCCATTCATAACACATATGCCTACTGTCTCTGATAATATGATAAATGACGTGGGCCCTTTTCTATATTTGATAACCAGGGCGGGCAAAACCGACCGTTCCCGACTGCAGCTCTCAACTGTCAGCTTTATCATGGCTGGTTTTCAAGAATAATAAAAAAAAGAGTGGGGTCTCCCACATTTTGACAACCAGCCAAGCTAAAGCAGACAGCTGGGGGCTGGTATTCTCAGATTGGTAAGGGGCCATGGATATTTGCTTTCCCCCAGCCCAAAAATAGCAGCCCGCAGCCACCCCACAAAAGGTGCATCTATTAGCTGCACCAATTCTGGCATTTTGCCTAGCTTTTCCCACTTGCCCTGGTGCTGTGGAAAGTGGGGTATTATTTGTCTGGTTGCTTTTTTATCCTGGAGAAGTCTGAGATCAGGGTCTATGCATCTTTAATTAATGTTTCTCTCATACTTTCTCTGTTTTCTTTAGGAAATGTTTCCTAAAATGCCTTTTTCACACAGAAGTAAAACAGAATCATAATTCAGCAATGCATCATATCAAGAGATATTAGGCATCTTACTAAACAATGAATATTTCACATTTATAACATACAGTTTTGTGAAAAAGTGTTTGACCCTTTCCGGATTTCCTATTCTTTTGCATGTTTGTTTTGCTTAACTATTTCAGATCGCCAAACCAATTTAAATATTAGACAAAGATAACACAGGAAAATACAAAACTATGTCTAGCTTTTGAGCAGCTTTTAGTCTACTTCACTTTGTCAGACAGGTCCTATTTAAGTGACTTCTTGATTGAGAACAGTTGTGGCAGTAATTAGTCCTGGGTGTGGCTACGGAATTTAAATTCATCCTCCCAAAGATGTGATAAACCACAGTTAATTTATTTTTTAAGGGGGGGAGCGGCAATCACTTTAACACAGAGTTTGGATTTCTTTTCACTTAATAAGAAAATACCTTCATTTAAAAACTGCATTTTGTGTTTACTTGTGTTATCTTTTACTCAACACAACTAACTTACAAAGTGGTTTCTCCAAATTCAACACAAAATGACATTTTTCATTAATACTGCAGTGACAGAATTATTCAACCCCTTCATGATAATCGTCTTTCCTACCTAGTAGAGCCTGTCATGAAGGGTTGGATAATTACTAGTGATGAGCGAGTATACTTGTTACTCTAGATTTCCCAAGCATGCTTGGGTGTCCTCTGAGTATTTTGGCGTGCTTGGAGATTTAGTTTGTGTCGCCGCAGCTGCATGATTTGCAGGTGGTGAACAGACTGAATACATAAGGGGAATGCCTATTTGTTAGCCTGAATACATGAGGGAATTTCCTATCAGCCGCAAATTATGCAGCTACGGAGACAGAAACGAAATCTCCGAGCACGCCAAAATACTCAGAGACCACCTGAGCATGCTTGGGGAAACTCGAGCAAAGAGTATACTCGCTCATCACTAATAATTACTTAATAGGCTATTATGACCTGCTGTTAATGTGATGCATAGACAGATACCAGTTTCTAGATATATGCCCATTCCTCATAGGCAATGGCCTCCCGTTTACTAATATATTCTTGGGTTTCTATGCTGCAATTGTCTTCGTGCGATCTCATCAAAGATTTTCTATGGGGATCAAGTTAGGTAACCATGAGAGCCACTCCTAAATCTTCCAGGACTACTTCTGAAACCAAGAAAATGTAGGAAGGATAAAAGGTGGCACTCTTTGTCCCATTAAAAATGTACTTCTTTAGACAAATTAAAACATGGATGCAGGGAGGCGGGTCACATTACATGTTTTATTGGTTAATTACAAACACCAGATCGTTTATACATTTTACTTGAATAATTTTGATTGTAAATAGATCCTACAAAATGTAATGTCACAATATTCAAAGGCACGTTAGGTTGGTGGATCCAAGTACCGATTTTTCACCTGGCCCAGGAAGCGTGGCCCTGACTGTACTTCACTCAAACATCAAACATCATCAAACATTTACCTCTATGATGTCCCTCATTACTCAGAGATAGGTGAGATCTCACCAGCTAGACTCCTGCTTCTCCTTGTATGAATTAAAGCACAATATGACATAGCTGATAGAACAGCTTTTACATTTGTCTCCATTTTTTAAGTTAAAATTTTCATATGACCGAAAAAAAAAAAAGATGCTTCAACTGTCGTACCGGATAAGGCTGCTGACTCCTGGTTTTAGCTATAAAATGATGAAGACACATTTGGGAACATATGCAGAATTGCCACTTGGTAATATAACAAAAGTCAGGCAGAGGCCAGGACAGTAGGTGTTGTAGTCAGCACAGACGAAGGTTAAGGAAAGAGCAGATCAGCAAAGTCAGTAACATGCTGCAGCTTGGATACATCTTAACAGATTGGGAACAAAGAGTAATGAAATGGCTTTGGAGTGACACACTGGTCCAGGAAGGGTTGCTTGGATGAAAAATGATAAAAATAGCAAGTGTCGAGCAGCAATTTTAGGCAGCCGGTGCATCCATCTCAGAGGGGCCCATTACTTTCTGCTTTATATCATAAGTTGCAATCTTTTTTCATCACACAGCTTTCACTAGTAAATGATCATGAATTAAATCAGGTTATCATATTCACTAATTTATATTTTTTTTCTGAGCGATTGTGTCGCCTATAATATTGTTCTATCTGTATTGGCTATGCATCTTTTGTGGCTGCTCAACTGTTATCATCACCTCTGCTTCTTCTGTACAGAGGATCAGGATCTGCCACTAGATTTCAGAATACAAACAACATACATTATTAAATAGGTCTCTTGGACCTGATGAAGGTTGTGTGCTCCTCCAATGTCAGAATGGCTGTATAATTCTATTTTATGAGATCCAGCCAGCTCTTTACATAACTGTTCGAGGTGATTGACAGGTCTCTCGCTGTGGGATTGATTTGTTAATCACCTGCAGTGGCGCTGAGACAGAATGGACGGTGGCCATAAGAGACTAGTCTGCTATGTTCCCCTGTTGGATCTTTATATGTTCTTGGAAACGCTAGAGCGCTTTAGAAACAAAATATACCTGACTGTTATGAATGAGTCACCGTAGGAGGCAAAAACAGGAATGCTAGCTAAGTCCAGAAAACCAGAGAAGTTGGCAGCTATCGGATTGCAGACCCCTGAACCTATCAACACAACTAGCAGTAGCCGTGGGGGGTTCCTACGATGCCCTAGACCCCTCGATCACAGCCGGAGGACTATATAGCCTAAAGACAGAAAGGGAAATCTGAACTGCCCCAGAGCAGACCCCAAAGCAAAAGGCAGCCCCCAACATATAATGACGGTGAAGCAAGAAGAAAGAACACTAACACAGACAGAAAGATAGACTGAGCAAAGACGGGGCCCAAGCTAACTAGATAGGAAAGGACAGGAAGGCTGCTGTCTGCAATCCGTGAAAAACCCTATGAAAATAAGAGCCAACAGACTGACAGTGAAAAAGGCCCTGAAGACGCTAGGCTTCAAAAAGCTATGTCAGTACTCAGGAATATTCTGAAGACAGAGCAACCGGCAAAAGGAGATTCAGCTCACCCCAGCAGGGAATGGCAGAATCCAGAAAAGCAAGGCAAACAAAAACAAAACACAAATGCTAACAGGCAAAGCAGAAAACTTAGCTTTAGAGGAGCAGGAATCAGACTGGTATCCTAGAAGTCCACAGAGAAATCACCTGCAGGGTAGAAGGGCGTCGGCAGCCTTATATCCAGTCCGTGACTCCACTCAGCCAGTCATCCTCATTAGGCTCAGGTGCCTGATAATCAGGCTCATTACCTTCCTTTACCAGAATAGGGAGTTCACCAGACCTCAGTGACGAAGGGGAAAATGAACTCACAACAGTACCTCCCCCTTGAGGAGGGGTCACCGAACCCTCAACCACGCCACCAGGGCAATCAGGGTGAGCCCGATGAAAGGCACGCACCAATCTTTTGGCATGAATATCAGAGGCAGAGACCCAGGAATTATCCTCCTGACCATAACCCTTCCAGTTAACCAAATATAGGAGTCTCCGTCTAGCCAGACGGGAATCCAGTATTTTCTCTACCTTATATTCCATGTTACCTTCAACCAATACAGGATCTGGAGGTGTCACCCCAGGAACAACTGGTTCAACAAACCTCTTCAACAAGGACTTATGGAACACATTATGGATTTTAAATGTGACAGGAAGAGCCAAACGAAAAGAGACCGGATTAATAATCTCCAAAATCTTGCAAGGTCCAATAAATCTAGGCTTAAACTTAGGAGAAGCCACCTTCATAGCAATATTTTTTGATGATAACCACACCATATCACCAATCTTAAACTGGGGACCAATGGTCCTATGTCGATTGGAAAACCGCTGGGCCTTTTCCTGGGAGAGAGATAACTTATCCACCACTTGGTCCCAGATCTGGTGCATTCTCTCCACCACAGTGTCAACACCTGGGCAGGCAGAAGGCTCCACCTGCCCTGAAGAAAATCGAGGATGAAACCCAAAGTTAAAAAAAAGGTGACATCAAAGTGGCAGAACTAGCTCTATTATTTAAAGCAAATTCGGCCAAGGGCAAGAATGAAACCCAATTATCCTGATCAGCGGAAATAAAACATCTCAAATACGACACCAAGGTCTGGTTTGTTCTCTCTATCTGCCCATTGGTCTGAGGGTGAAAAGCAGAGGAGAAGGACAACTGAATTCCCAGCTTGGAACAGAAAGTCCTCCAAAATCTAGACACAAACTGAACTCCTCTGTCAGATACAATGTTCTCAGGAATCCCGTGCAAGCGAACCACCTGTTGCAAAAACAGGGGCACCAACTCAGAGGAAGACGGCAACTTAGGGAGTGGTACAAGATGAACCATCTTAAAGAACCTATCACAAATCACCCAAATAACAGTCATTCTTTGAGAGACCGGCATATCAGAGATGAAATCCATTGAAATATGGGTCCATGGCCTCCTGGGGACCGGCAAAGGCATCAACAACCCACTAGAGCGAGAACAAGATTTAGACCGGGAGCAAGTCCCACAGGACTGCACAAAATTCCTGACATCATGAGACAAGGTGGGCCACCAAAAAGAACGACTCACCAGATCTCTAGTACCAAAAATACCTGGATGACCAGCCAATGCAGAGCAATGAACTTCAGACATCACTCTCTTCTTCCACTGGTCAGGAACATACATCTTTCCACTGGGACAACGCTCAGGGTTGTCCTCCTGGAACTCTTGCAGAGCAAGTCTCAAATCGGGCGAGATGGCAGAAAGAACTACCCCTTCGCCTAAGATGGTAGCAGGCTTGGTCACCACAGGAGAATCAGCAAAGAAACTTCAAGAGAGGGCGTCTGCCTTGACATTCTTAGTTCCAGGAAGAAAAGAGACCACAAAATCAAAACGTGTAAAAAACAAGGCCCACCTAGCCTGTCTAGGGTTCAAGCGTTTAGCCGACTCTAGGTAAATCAAATTCTTGTGGTCAGTGAGGACCACAACTTGAGGTTTAGCTCCCTCCAACCAATGTCTCCACTCCTCAAATGCCCATTTCATGGCCAAAAGTTCCCGATTCCCCACATCATAGTTACGTTCAGATGGAGACAACTTTCGGGAAAAGAAAGCACAGGGATTCATTTTAGATGTTACAGGATCCTTTTGGGACAAAACAGCTCCTGCACCAATCTCAGAAGCATCCACCTCTACCTGAAACAGGAGTGAGACATCCGGTTGCCGCAAAACCGGGGCGGAGGTAAATCTTCGCTTCAGCTCCTGAAAGGAAGCAACAGCCTCTGGAGACCAATTCAACACATCAGCACCCTTTTTAGTCAGATCAGTCAATGGCTTGGCAATACTAGAAAATTTTGCTATAAATTTCCGATAAAAATTAGCAAACCCCAAAAACTTCTGGAGGACCTTCAAAGAAGTGGGCTGAACCCAATCATAAATGGCTTGTACCTTGGCCGTGTCCATTTCAATAGTTGACGGAGACAAAATAAATCCCAAAAATGAAATCCTCTGTACTCCAAAAAGGCATTTCGATCCTTTGACATACAGGGAATTCTCCCTCAAGATCCGGAACACAGTCCGAATATGTTCCACATGAGAATCCCAATCCTTGGAGAAGATCAAAATATCATCCAGATAGATAATCAAAAATTTATCGACAAAGTCTCGGAAAATATTGTTCATGAAGCACTGGAAGACAGAAGGGGCATTAGTGAGCCCAAAAGGCATCACCAGGTACTCAAAATGTCCCTCCGGAGTATTAAACGCCGTCTTCCATTCATCCCCATGCTTAATGCGAATAAGATTATACGCCCCCCTGAGGTCAAGCTTGGTGAACCAGCAAGCACCTCTAATTCTAGAGAATAGATCCGAAATCAGGGGTAACGGATACTGATATTTAATAGTAATTTTGTTGAGGGCACGATAATCAATACAAGGAACCATCCTTTTTGGCCACAAAAAAAAAACGGCACCTAAGGGTGAAGAGGATGGTCTAATATGACCCTTCTCCAATGCCTCCTTAATATAGGATCGCATAGCCTCGTGCTCGGGTACAGATAAATTGAAGAGCCGACCCTTGGGAAATTTACACCCCGGGCTCAGTTCAATTGCACAGTCATAACTCCTATGAGGAGGCAAAGATGCAGACTCATTCTCACTAAATACATCATAAAAGTCCGCCAAATAGTCAGGAACATCATGCGACTGAGGAGAGGTGGAAAAAACCGGAGCCTCACTAAAGGCACACCGACAACCCCAACTCACCACAGACACAGATTTCCAATCCAAAACTGGATTATGAATTTGCAACCAGGGAAACCCCAGAACAACGGCATCATGCAGACCATGCAACACCAAAAATCTGCAATTTTCTTGATGGTCTGGGGCGACCCGCATGACCACCTGGGTCCAAAACTGAGGTTTATTTTTCGCCAAAGGAGTAGCATCAATCCCCCTCAAAGGGATAGGCGTCTGCAGAGGTGTCATCAGAAATCCACAACGTTTAGCAAAATCCAAGTCCATTAGGTTTAGCGCTGCTCCTGAATCCACAAAAGCCTTGGCGGAAAATGTGGACAGGGAGCAGATCAGAGTGATTGCCAGAAGAAACTTAGGTTGAACACCACCAACAGAAAACGTGTGTGCAAAACGTTTCTCTCGTTTAGGACAAACAGAAATAATATGCGAGGCATCTCCACAGAAAAAACACAGCTTATTACGCCTTCTGAACTCGTGACGTTGCGCCCTAGACAAAACTCTATCACATTGCATAGGTTCAGACGTCTGTTCAACCGGTCGCAACACCTCTTGTGCAATCCTGCATTCACGTAAACGCCGATCAACCTGAATGGCTAATGACATAGAATCGTCCAGACCAGAGGGAACAGGAAATCCCACCATAGTATCTTTTACGGCTTTTGACAAACCCTTCCGAAAGAGAGCAGCCAAGGCATTATCATTTCAGGTAGTAAGGACCGCCCACTTTCGGAACTTTTGACAGTACAACTCTGCAGAATCTCGACCCTGGTTCAATGCCAACAGGGTCTTTTCAGCCTGATCAATAGCATTAGGTTCGTCATACAACAACCCCAAGGCTTGAAAGAATGCGTTCACATTAGTCAGAATAGGATCATCTGGTTTCAAAGAAAACGCCCAATCCTGGGGATCGCCACGCAGCAAAGAGATGACAATTTTAACCTGCTGCGCGGAGCTCCCTGACGAGTTAGGCTTCAAGGCAAAAAATAATTTACAATTATTTTTGAAACTCAAAAATTTAGATCAATCCCCAAAAAATACATCAGGTGTAGGGATCTTTGGTTCAACAGCATGCGAACGAGCAATTTAGGCGGAAATTCCCCGCACTTCAGCAGCGAGCTGCTCCACCCAATCAGACGATTGCTTGATCTCCATTGAGAGAAAAAAAAATTCCCCCTACGGCCTCAAAGATAAAGAGGAAAGAATATACACACTTTTTTTTTTTTTTTTAAACACACTTCTTTCCTGCTATTGAGTACCCTAGGATCTGCGGTATGGCGGGTGATTCTGTTATGAATGAGTCACCGTAGGAGGCAAAAACAGGAATGCTAGCTAAGTCCAGAAAACCAGAGAAGTTGGCAGCTATCGGATTGCAGACCCCTGAACCTATCAACACAACTAGCAGTAGCCGTGGGGGGTTCCTACGATGCCCTAGACCCCTCGATCACAGCCGGAGGACTATATAGCCTAAAGACAGAAAGGGAAATCTGAACTGCCCCAGAGCAGACCCCAAAGCAAAAGGCAGCCCCCAACATATAATGACGGTGAAGCAAGAAGAAAGAACACTAACACAGACAGAAAGACTGAGCAAAGACGGGGCCCAAGCTAACTAGATAGGAAAGGACAGGAAGGCTGCTGTCTGCAATCCGTGAAAAACCCTATGAAAATAAGAGCCAACAGACTGACAGTGAAAAAGGCCCTGAAAACGCTAGGCTTCAAAAAGCTATGTCAGTACTCAGGAATATTCTGAAGACAGAGAAACCGACAAAAGGAGATTCAGCTCACCCCAGCAGGGAATGGCAGAATCCAGAAAAGCAAGGCAAACAAAAACAAAACACAAATGCTAACAGGCAAAGCAGAAAACTTAGCTTTAGAGGAGCAGGAATCAGACTGGTATCCTAGAAGTCCACAGAGAAATCACCCGCAGGGCAGAAGGGCATCGGCAGCCTTATATCCAGTCCGTGACTCCACTCAGCCAGTCATCCTCATTAGGCTCAGGTGCCTGATAATCAGGCTTATTACCTTCCTTTACCAGAATAGGGAGTTCACCAGACCTCAGTGACGAAGGGGAAAATGAACTCACAACACCTGATTGAAATTGTGCAGTCAGACTCTGATTCATGCTGCCTGCGTTTTGAGCAGCACAAATTAGGTGACATGGTCCCTTTTTAAGGAGTATTCCATCATAAATAAGTTATCACCCATCCACTTTATAGGGGTTAAGTGTTAGATCCCTTGATCTCCCATGACCTCTCCTGACTGTGGTCTTGAACGGCCATTGTCATGCTCCTGAATTCGATTCTTTGAGATTCTGTTCTGTGGTTGGCTTCTCTTTTGTTGAGCCTCAGGAAACACCTCTTTTCTCAGCATGTTTGGGTTTTGCTTTTTTGGCTGGTATCGGCTTAGTTTAACACAGTTGTTTTCTTTTGTGTGCCTATCACCTTTTGGGTGGAACTTTAAATTCTGTCCCCCATGCTGGAATTTTCTATTCATAGATTCAGTTGCATGTTCTGACATTCTATTGATGTTAGGAGCTAGTCTGTGAGATTCCAGCTAAATGTTTTCACTTTGCTGTTTCTTTGCTATACTTTGCATTTCTCTTCTATTTATCTTTAGAAAGTAGGCTGTATATTTGTTAGCAGGAATTGTTTTCTTCTTTGGTTAGTATTTCATTATTTAGTTTACTCACTGTGGGATCTTTCTTTTGTTCAGCACACTTCTCTTCTTGCAAGTATTCACACTCTGCTCTGCCCTCTAGTTCTTTAGGAGGAACATGAAATAACTCTTCAGCCTGTTAGATAGTTTTGGCCAGAGTTTCCATCTCTTAGTCTGTGGTTAAATTTATCTCTGCTACAGCAGGTACCACTAGTGACTGTAAAGCCAGAATATCTAGTCTGTGCCGGAACTGGCAGGATCAGAAGCATTTTTAAGGTATAACCTATTTTCCTGAGTGAGTTGCTATACAGGCATAACTATACTAGTAGCTGTTTGGGGCATTCAGGATGAGCAGCCATCTAGTGGGGAGCCATTGTGTTATCTTAGGATGCCAACCTCCACGGTCAGATAAGGACAGACCAGAGTCAGACTAGGGCTTTTACCAGTCTAAACGAGAATTTGTCAGATTCTGGTATTTTTTCCTCTGATTTGTATGCTACCCTTGTGCATGTGTTTGTGCAGTCATAACAGCCATATGTAGCACTGTGCTTGGAGATCTGGAGATCTTTGGCAGTGTTATAGACTAGGAGCAGCAGTGAACATGTGTAAGCTTCCACCGCATTTATCTCTTCATGGCTATAATTTTATAGCCAGGGAACAAAGGGATACCCAAGCATTCTTTCCTGGCAATTGTTGGAAATCCTAGCTCATTACTTTCTCAATTTGGTACATTTTCCACAAAAGGAAAACAGAACAAAAAGTAGCAGTTCACTCTGGGAACCTCTATGGCCACTTTACTCCAGTGATAAGTAGGGGTGATGCAACATGCATAATAAGTCTTAGGCATCAATCCCAGCATGTATTAAGTTCCCTTTCAGTGTGTCAGAGCACTCTTAAACACTTCCCGACATTGGACGTACTGGTATTTTGCAGAGCGTTCCCGCAAGTGGGCGTATCGGCGCATCCTAGCAATCCTGCGGGCACAGGAGAGGTTACCGCACAGTCTCCACCTCTGGGTGCACGTACAACGTCTGTTGAACCCTCTAAATGCTGCAATCAATATTGATTGCAGCATTAAGAATGGAGTAAGAGGAAGGGGGCTCACTGTTACACTAGTTAACCCCTTCAGTGATTACCTTTTAAAAAAAAAATGGCAAAAAACTATGCTTTTCATCATATCGCCTAACAAAAAGTGGAATAAATCACAATCAAAAAGTCAATAGCTATAGCTCTCAGAATATAGTGATGCAAAAACAATTCTTTTTTCTAAAAAATGTTTTTTGTGTAAAAGCGGCAATATTAAAATTTTTTATATAATTGTGGCGTCGATGTAATCATACTGACCCAAAGAATAAAGCTGCCTTACCAATTTTACCACACTTCAAACAGCATAAAAAAGCAAAAACAATTCCTGATGTGTTGGTTTTTGTTCATTCTGCCACCCAAAAATCATAATTGAAAGCAATCAAAAATGTTAAGTGCGCGAAAATGGTGCTAATAAAAACGTCAACTTCTTCCGAAAAAAAAAAAGCCTCACATGACTGTTGGCAGAAATATGGACAAATTATAGCTCTCAAAATATGGCGATACATAAACACTTTTTGTAACTAAAAAAAGTGTTATGTTTGGCTGCTGTCACACACTAAAATAAAAAAAACTGTATAAATCTGGTATCGCTCTAATCACATCTGCCGAAAAATAAAGTTCTCTAATCAATTATACTGCACAAGGAACAGCATAAAAAAACAGAACAAATTTTTGACCTACTGTTAATTTGTTCATTCTGTTCCCCAAATATTGCAGTGAATTGACACCCATTTATCCTGCGCTCTACGCTGAGCACTTACACCAGGGGATTTCTGTGTAATCTCTAAAATACGTAATTCAGATCGAACCTACTACAGAAAATTACCTATAGTGAAGCAAATGGAGACATTGTGGATGCCATCTGGCCTGTTATCCAGCGGAGTAGGTCTTTTTAACCCCTTTCTGCCATTAGACGTACTATCCCATCCATGTGACCTGGGACTTAATGGACATGGATGAGATAGTATGTCATAGCGATAAGCAGCGCCCCCGGGGGAGCGCCGCTGATTGCGGCCGGGTGTCAGCTGATTATCTCAGCTGACACCTGGCACTATGTGTCAGGGGCAGTTACGGACTGCCCTGGCACGTTAACCCCTGGCACACTGCGATCAAACACGATCGCAGTTTACCGGGGATTAGGGAAGCATCGGCAGGGAGGGGGCTCCCTCAGCACGATGTGCTGCGCTGCTCTGGGGGCCTCCTTCCCTGCAGGCCCCCGGATCCAAGATGGCGGCGGGGGCCTGCAGGGAGGTGGCTTCCTCAGTGCCTGCAGAGCGCAGGCATGAGGAAGCCTTGGGCAGCGCCTGTCTGATCGCTGATCTGACACAGCGCTGTGTGATGTGTCAGATCAGCAATCTGACACATTACAGTGATGTCCCCCTGGGACAATAGAATAAAGTAAAAGAAAGTGTAAAAATAATTTATAAAAAAAAAAATCGCTAAATACCGGTAAATAAAAAAATATTCCCTAATAAATTCATTTTTTGAAAGTAAAAAAAAAAAACAATAAAAGTACACATTAGGGTGACCGGATCTCATATGGGGAGAAAAAATGTCAGAATCTTGTTCGTCTGGACCCCACAAAACGATTCCCCTTTCCAGATATTGAGAGAGCCAAAATTTGAGCTCGATCAAACGACGTTAACCCGTGCCGCTCGTCGCTCAAAGTTTGAAAAAATCCAAATTGAGGTATTTTAAGATTTAGGTATTTTGCATAGTCTGTTAGACTATAAAGAATGTGACAACAACATTGCAGAAATAGCCCTGACCAAATTTTCGAACCATTTGTGGTATTTGAATGCAGAGTTGGTGGGATTATCGTTTTTTGATCCCACCATTACAGACAATGAAAAGTTGTTAATGGCTAATAATTTGCTCAGTAGCACAGATGAACCATCAGAGCATGCTAACCTACATGAGTTGATAATTTTACATAGTTATCTAATCTATTCTAGAGCTTTTGTTAAAGTAGTTTTTGAAACGTCAGAATATAATGCTCGGCATTTGCTTACAACTTGCAGGACATATTGCTTTTGTTCTTCATCTTTTGTCAGAAGGTCGTTAAAGTCGGTTACTTCCTACCTCTTTTAATTTTTCTTTCCTAACTTTTGGCTTTACAACCCTAGCGTGCTCTGATGGTTCATCTGTGCTACTGAGCAATTTATTAGCCATTAACAACTTTTCATTGTCTGTAATGGTGGGATCAAAAAACGATAATCCCACCAACTCTGCATTCAAATACCACAAATGGTTCGAAAATTTGGTCAGGTCTATTTCTGCAATGTTGTTGTCACATTCTTTAGAGTCTAACAGACTATGCAAAATACCTAAATCTTAAAATACCTCAATTTGGATTTTTTCAAACTTTGAGCGACGAGCGGCATGGGTTAACGTCGTTTGATCGAGCTCAAATTTTGGCTATCTCAATATCTGGAAAGGGGAATCGTTTTGTGGGGTCCAGACGGACAAAATTCCGACATCGATTTTTTGCGGTCACCCTAGTACACATATTTAGTGTCGCTGCATCCGTAATGACCCACCCTATAAAACTGTCCCACTAGTTAACCCCTGTAGTGAACCCCTTAAAAAATAAAAAAGCAAAAAACAATGCTTTATCATCATAAAAAAGTGCAAAAACGTGCTATCAAAAAGACAGATATAAATAACCATGGTACCACTGAAAACGACATCTTGTCCTGCAAAAAATGAGCTACCACAGAGCGTCATCAGCGAAAAAATAAAAAAGTTATAGCTTGCCGAAGAAAGGCATGAAAAAATAATTATTTTTTATATAAAATTGTTTTCATTGCATAAAAGCAAAAAAATACATAAATGAGGTACCGCTATAATCACACTGACCCGAAGAATAAAACCGCTTTATCAATTAAACCACACGCGGAACGTTGTAAATGCACCCCCCAAAAGAAATTCACGAAATGCTGGATTTTGTTCATTCTGCGTCCCAAAAATCGGAATAGAAAGCAATAAAAAAAGTCACGTGCCCGAAAATGATACCAATAAAATGTCAACTCGTCCCGCAAAAAATAAGACCTGACATGACTCGGTGGGTCAAAATATGGAAAAATTATAGCTCTTAAAATGTGGTGATGCAAAAGCTATTTTTACAATAAAAAAGCGTCTTTTAGCTTATGACTAGTGTTGAGCGACTTTTGCTTTTTTAGGGTCGAGTTTCGTTTCATGAAACCCCACTTTTCCAAAAGTCGGGTCGAGCAAAATCGGCCAACTATAGGGAAAAGTCGGGGTCGTCCCGAAACACGAAACCCAATGTAAGTCAATGGAGAATTAAAGTCGGCAGTGAGAGGAGGACAGGAAACACGCCAACAGTGCCCATTTGAATGCCAAAAGCATAAATTCTTGTTACTGAAGCTTGTCAACCTTAATTAACTTCGTAATACTAGTTACGCACTGAAAAATGGGGGTTATTTGGCTACAGTTGTGGGGGGGGAGGGCTGGCTCCAGGTTTTCGTGGGCCCAGGGCCAAAGAGCGCCCCTTTAACACATACCACAACTCATGATGCTCCGATACGGCAGAGAAATAGCAGTATAGTACAATGAAAAATACTTCACTTCTTACATCTCATGACTGATATCCACTTTAAATTCTCCAATACCTCCAAAAACGGACAGTATTTAACTCCATACAGTATTATGGCCAGCGCTTAGTGCGCTATACAGAGTAATGAGGCCCATATATTTCTCCATACGGAATCATTATTCCCATATAATGTTTCAAACCGTATATGATGAGCTCCACATAATGCTACAGTATATGTTGGTCCCAATGGATGAAGCTCCACTGTCTTATGGGCCCAAATAATGCTCCATATATAATGGGCCTCATTTCTACTGCTCTAGTGTATAATGGGCCCTGTAAATGCTGCTCCAGTGTCTGATGTCCACCTTTGGAATGCTCCAGTGTATGGTGGGCCCCATATATCATTCACCAGAGTATAGTGCTCCCCAAAAATTGCTGTCCCAACATTAAAAACAATTGCATAAGTCTCCTTGCTAGGGAATCCCTGCACTACTCTGAACTCCTTGTCGTCCCCATCTTCCATCTCACTGCACTTGGCTGTTTAGGCCCTCCCACCGGCAGAGACACTTTTGCGTACTATGCGGTGCCCTCTGCCAGTGCCATCGCCCATGAGTATGCCCCCCCCCACCTGCTCAAGGAACCTGCACTTTCATCTGCACCTTTCTCTTTGTCACCGTGTAAGGTGGTATAGTATGCGGGAATGGGAACCTGAGTTTTCTCTGGGTCAGATTCTGGCTGTGTAGAGTGCGAGGGGAATGTAGTGGTCTGGGTCAATGTACCAGCAGCATCATCCAGCAGTGGCTGGGCCTCAGTGCACTTGTGGCATCCCCAAGAGTACGGTCGCCACTGTGGCATTGCCTTCCTCCTAGGGAGTGTGTTGTCAAGCTTGGGAGCAACGAAGGATCTCTCTAGCAGTGAAACCAACACACAACACATTTCCCACTCCAGGCCAGCAGGGAGACCTCTGAACCTGACTGCTGAGGATCTGCTCTCTGTGGTCGGGAGGAGGTAAGTTAGGGCACTCTGTGCAGGGAAGGGGAAGTGTGTGGATGTGAGAAGGGGAGCTGGAGGATGAGCATAGTTAAGGCTCACTCCTAGCTGGAGTGCATGGTCCGGATTCCGGTCTCTGAGTTTGTAGGGACACTGACGTTCCTGCAGCAGAAACCGGGGGAAGTAGCAGCTATAAATGCTCTGTACCCAACTAAGGCTCGGAGGCCCCAGCATCGACGTGTGCGAGGCAGAAGGAAAAGGCTACAGCTGTCTGCCATACAAGTAAAGTCTGAGGAACATCTGTTAGACAGGAGGCGTTTCAGTGAACCACGGTCCTGTGAGTGCTTCCCCCACAAGCGCTAGAAAGAAGACGTTCAGGAAGGTACATGTTGGCGGAGTGTTGGAAGGGAGCTTTCCATTCTGGTCCCGGAGGTTGGCAGAGGTCCTGACCCGGAGGACATAGCACGGAGGCAGGCATCTGTGTAACCTGCAGACTGTGAGTAAAGCATTGGAACTGCACGCTCTGGTGTCCTACAGTTATTCCAGCACCGCTACATCTGGGTACCAGCACCTACACCGCCTGTGCCTTTCCCCATCACTACATCTACACTTCCCTGGGACTCCAGCTCCACCTGTGGGGAGCTTCACCATCTTTGCTGCACAACACCATCAGTCCCAGAGGATCTGCATGCAGCGTCGGCCTAACATCTGTGTTGCCGAACACCACAGGTGGCGTCATACTATCTATATAAACTCTTTACCATTATACCACGCCATTTACATGGGCGCGCAGGGCCACCGTCCGGGTCACTGCTGCTGTGACACATCCCACTGACACCGGCCCGGTACCAAGTACCCCACAGCCCTGGGAGGGCGACCCATATGCCGACTGCTGATCGGGCGGCGTTATTCCCATGAACCTCCAAACAGCGTCCCTGAAGGCAAAGTTTTTGGTTTCTGGGGGCAGTATGATTGCAAAGCTGAACCTTAAAGGAATGTCCAAAAGGGCACCACCAGGAGTGGAGCCTGTGGCTTAATTGGACTGCACCCGGGAAACCACTACCATACAAGCTACAGAAAAGATGGACAGATTGCAAGCTTTGTCGATTCTGTGTGTGGTGTGGTATGTCCGTTTGTAGTTGTGCTAGCGATTTCTCAGCTTTATTCCGTTAACGACCGAGACTCCGGCATGGCCCCGCGGTACGCGTCAAGCTTACTAGAGGGATACGCGCGGCTGTGGCATGTGAGATCGAGCAATAACAGGTCTAGCATTCCAGTACATGTCCGGGGCTGCATGCACGCTACACTGAAAGGACCAGCTTTTGTCGCTTACAGGTGCAGATAACCTGCTGAACTCCGTTAGTGATGGGGATTCAGATTATTCCCCGCGAACGATGATTTCCCAGTAAGTTAAGGTCAACCGCAATTCCGGAGTTAGGCCTAACCGTCATTCCTAAAAAAATTACGTGTCCAAACCACAAGTGCTGTAGCTTGCTTAACAGCTCGGCAGCCGTTCTCAGGCCCAGTATGGATTCAACAACATTGTAGAAAGTTGATAAAGGGTACAGTTTCACCGGATAACATGTATAAATGTAGCCTAGTTTACACATTAAAAATATATGTCTATAGATCAGGAGGCAGACTCAGATGTTCTCAGGCCCAGTATGGATTTGACCAGATTGTACAAAGTTGAGAAAGGGTACTTTATCACTGGATAGCAGGTATATATAGCATAGTTTAAACATGTAAAATCTCTGTGGATTACACAGCAATCTAAAAAGTGGAAAAAAGGAAATTCATTTGAGGCGTACACAACTATATACTTTTGGTGTTATTTTTAAATCTTCATATGTATTTCTGTCTCAGTAATACAGTCCAGCCTCTCTGCAATAGGAAATGAGATGCATACAATTAGTGACATAAAGGCTATTGATTGCAGAAATCTAGGAATTATTATTCACAGGAAAAACTTCCTTCATAATTCTCATAGGCGATGCTGACCCTGAATTAATTTGTGTGTTGAGACAGTGAAAACATTTTTTTGTGAATAAAGTCTTGCTGTATCGCACTTCCGTTGATTCCATCACTGTTACTCATCTCAATCCAATTTTTATCACAGGGAGCGATGTAAACATGATGCTCACTGGCTATCATGATCTGTCACGTAACTTTGGAGTGCAAAAGACAGAAGCCACAGGCCGTAGGCGATTCTATTTGATTGGCATGAGAGGGCACATTTTGAAATGTGCGCCGGAATGTCACATGTTTGTGAGTAGGAAAACTGTGAAAGCTGATGATAAACCACCACTGCATGTAATTGTGAGTCAACGTCCATAAGAAATGGAAGCCACTGATCATCTGGAGCTAGAGCCCGGCCAGCAGGACAGGGCAAAGCTACATCTTAACCATCATCTTTCAGTTCAATCAATTTGTAGTGGCACTCCCAGTGAAGGATTTGACAGCCCAGACTACACAGCGGAGGAGCAGGGAGAGGTAAACATTGCAAATGCTGGGGCCCTGCCCAAGCAAGGGGGGCACATTCGTGGGCGTCGGTACTGGCACTGGGCCCCTCATAGTATGGCGGTGTGTCTGACGGCGGGTGTGCACCACCACTGTCAGAGACACTTGATTGCACTATGAGGGACCCTATGCCAGTGCTCGCGCCCAAGAGTCGGCCTACCCACCTGTCCAGGGCAACGGCACTCACACGGTTTTGTGCGCTAGGTGGTGACCCCGGCCATGGGGGGGCCGCCCACTTAGGGAGGTTTACAAAGTGGCATATGTAGATGTGGGTCATTCAGCTGCTGCAAAAAGCAAAATAGGTCAAGTTCGCGGAATAGGAGGAGGACCAAAGCAAGCCATTTTTCTGGCAACCTATGTGTCATCAAGGGAAGGTGGGACAAAATCCTTGGAAACCCATGCATGGTTCATTTTAATGAAGGTTAGATCATCCACATTTTGGGTTGACAGACGGGTCCTTTTTTCTGTCAGGATTGATCCAGCTGCACTGAAGACTCTTTCCGATAGCACACTTGCAGCTGGGCAAGCGAGCTCTTGTAAGGCATATAGTGACAATTCAGGCCAGGTGTCCAGTTTAGCGGCCCAATAGTCAAAGGGGAATGACCTGTGCGGGAGAACATCAATATGGGAGGAAAAGTAGTTGTTAACCATAGTTGACAACTGCTGTCTCCTGTCACTTTCCATCGATGCAGTATTACCAGTTGTTTGAGCGGTCCGTGAAAAATCAGTCCACAACATTGTCATGAAACCCCTGTCTCCAACGCCACTTCTGTTGTGTGCACCACGAACACCTCTGCCAAGCTGCCCCCGGCCCGTGCGGCTCGTGTGAGAACCATCACCGCTGCTGTGGGCTGGGAATGCCTCAACCAACCGGTTAACCAGAGTTGCTTGTTTAGTAGCCAATATTAGGTCAAGGTTCTCCTGTGGCATGATGTTTTGTAATTTGCCTTTATAGCGTGGATCCAGGATGCTGGCCAACCAGTAGTTGTCATCGTTCATCATTTTGGCAATGCGTGGGTCTCTTTTTAGGATCTGCAAGGCATAATCTGACATGTGGGCCAATGTTCCGGTGTCAATGATGCACTGCGAGTGCTGGGTGGAGGAGCACTTTCTGGCAAATCCACATCCCTCCAGTCACGCACAAACCCTGTACTAGACCTTGCCACGCCAACATTTTCACTTGCCCCACAAGATGCATCCTCCTCCCCTAAGTAATCATCCCCATCATCATCCTCCTCCTCCTCTTCTTCCTCCACCTCATCCAGGAGAGGTCCCTGAGCAGACAATGGCTGAATGTCATCAAGGATTCCCTCCACCTCTTCCTCCTCGTCAACATTGGCTGCAGACGCCTGCTCCTTAAGGTGCATCAAAGTTTGCATGAGCAGACGAATAAGTGGGATGCTCATGCTTAGGATGGCGTCGTCTGCGCTTACCAGCCGTGTGCATTCCTCAAAACACTGAAGGACTTTACAGAGGTCTTTCAGCTTCGACCACTGCACACCTGTCAACTCCATGTCTGCTTTCAAAGTGCCTGGCCGTGTATCCTCCCACAAATGCATTATGGCCTGCCTCTGCTCGCACAGCCGCTCAACCATGTGCAGGGTGGAGTTCCACCTTGTTGCAATGTCGATAATGAGGCGATGGTTGGGAAGGTGGAGCAATCGCTGCAGCTTCTGCATACGAATGGATTGTACAGGCGACCGGCGGATGTGCGTGCACAGTCTTCGCACCTTCTGGAGCAGGGCTGTTAACTCCGGATAATTATTGAGGAAGCACTGCACCACCAGGTTCAAGGTGTGAGCCAAGCAAGGTATGTGGCTGAGTTTTGAAAGGTATTTGTCTGAGTTTTGAAAGGGCTATGGCTGCCACAAAATTACGGCCGTTATCACTAACTACCTTGCCTGCCTCAAGATGTACACTAGGGTGACCGGATCTCATATGGGGGGGAAAAAATGTCAGAATCTTGTTCGTCTGGACCCCACAAAACGATTCCCCTTTCCAGATATTGAGAGAGCCAAAATTTGAGCTCGATCAAACGACGTTAACCCGTGACGCTCGTCGCTCAAAGTTTGAAAAAATCCAAATTGAGGTATTTTAAGATTTAGGTATTTTGCATAGTCTGTTAGACTATAAAGAATGTGACAACAACATTGCAGAAATAGCCCTGACCAAATTTTCGAACTATTTGTGGTATTTGAATGCAGAGTTGGTGGGATTAGCGTTTTTTGATCCCACCATTACAGACAATGAAAAGTTGTTAATGGCTAATAAATTGCTCAGTAGCACAGATGAACCATCAGAGCACGCTAACCTACATGAGTTGATAATTTTACATAGTTATCTAATCTATTCTAGAGCTTTTGTTAAAGCAGTTTTTGAAACGTCAGAATATAATGCTCGGCATTTGCTTACAACTTGCAGGACATATTGCTTTTGTTCTTCATCTTTTGTCAGAAGGTCGTTAAAGTCGGTTACTTCCTACCTCTTTTAATTTTTCTTTCCTAACTTTTGGCTTTACAACCCTAGCGTGCTCTGATGGTTCATCTGTGCTACTGAGCAATTTATTAGCCATTAACAACTTTTCATTGTCTGTAATGGTGGGATCAAAAAACGATAATCCCACCAACTCTGCATTCAAATACCACAAATGGTTCGAAAATTTGGTCAGGGCTATTTCTGCAATGTTGTTGTCACATTCTTTATAGTCTAACAGACTATGCAAAATACCTAAATCTTAAAATACCTCAATTTGGATTTTTTCAAACTTTGAGCGACGAGCGGCACGGGTTAACGTCGTTTGATCGAGCTCAAATTTTGGCTATCTCAATATCTGGAAAGGGGAATCGTTTTGTGGGGTCCAGACGGACAAAATTCCGACATCGATTTTTTGCGGTCACCCTAATGTACACTGCCCAGCCATGACTCAGTTTGTCGCTGAAAGTACTCGGCCAGCACCTCGGCGGTGTGTCTGTCGCCCAAACACATCATCTGCAACACAGCCTGCTGACGCTTTCCACTAGCTGCTCGATAGGGGGACACCTCGTGTGCAACAGTGGCAGCTGCAGATGGAGTGCTCGTACGACTGCGCTCTGTGGACGAGCTTTCGCTTCTGGAGGAGGAGGAGGAGGGTCGAACACCTACATCCAACTGTTTCCTATACCGTGGGCTAGGCAGCACTGTCCCACCACCGCTGTCCCCTGTGGACCCTGCATCCACCACATTAACCCAGTGCGCAGTGATGGACATGTAACGGCCCTGGCTATGCTGACTGGACCATGCATCAGTTGTGAGGTGCACCTTTCCACTCACTGACTGCTTGAGTGCATGGACAATGCGGTCTTTCACATGATGGTGGAGGGCTGGGATGGCTTTGCGAGAGAAGTGGCGACTGGGTAGGTCATAGCGTGGTACTGCATAGGCCATGAGTTCGCGGAAAGCTGCGCATTCCACCAACCGATAGGGCATCATCTCTAACGAGATTAGTTTGGCAATGTGGGCGTTCAAACCCAGTGTACGCGGATGAGAGACTGAGTACTTTCTTGACCTACTCATAGTGTCTGGGAGGGTGAGCTGGACTTGAGAGCTGCATATGGTGGAAGTAGCGGTGGACAGGGCGGACTGAGAGAGGGTTGATGATGGTGATGGAGTTGGTGTTCTTTCTGATGGCCTAGATTCAGTCTTTCGTTGATATAACAGTGGGATTCCCTGACTGCTGTGGCCTTGCAACGACACCTCAACATTTGCTGCTGAGCTAACCGGTGGGCTTACAGTGGGGGAAACAATGTAGCGTTGCTGACTACCTTCTTTGTGATCAGTTGCACATGTGGTACTTGAGGTTTGGTGTTGTGTCCACGCTTGCAAGTGCATGCTGTTTAAATGTCTAAGCATGCAACTGGTATTCAAATTTTTCAGATTTTTCCCTCGGCTAAAGGTCTTTGCGCACTTCTTACAGATAACCTTGGCCTGATCATGAGGATTTTGTTCAAAAAAGTGCCACACTGCACTCTTCCTACTTTGGCAGACATTTTGCGGCCTAGCACGCTGTGATATTTTGACCCTCTGGACAAGCTGTCCAGCAACTCTTTTGATTTTTGGAACCTGTCTTTGGAGTGCTCCGGGCCTGCCAGATAACAGCTGTTGCGATGTCGATGTCTGCTGTGGATGCTCCTCCTCCTCATCTGAGCTATTGGAAGCAGCACCCTCTTCCCCCAATGGATGCCAATCTGGGTCAACAACTGGGTCATCCATCACCTCCTCTTCAATGTCATGTGCACCTTCCTCTGTGTCACCGTGTATGGTGGTATAGTGTGCGGGAAGGGGCACCTGAGTCTCATCGGGGTCAGAATCTGGCTCTGTACACTGCGAGGACATTGTAGTGCTCTGAGTGAATGTACCATCAGAATCATCTATCAGTGGCTGTGCATCAGTGCACTCCATGTCAGATTCATCTTGGCCTGGGTAATTCACCATTTCACTTGATAATCCAGGCATGGTATGTGAAAACAGCTCCATGGAGTAATCAGTAGTATGGCCTGCGTCATCCTTCAATCTTGGTTGGGGTGATGGACACAAGGAAAGGTGTGGTTCATGAACATGAGCCTCCAATGACGACTCAGTGCTTTTATTTTTTACAACTTCAGAAGAGGAAGCGATAGAGCTGGAGGCTGAGTCAGCAATGTAAGACAAAACTTTTTCCTGAAGCTCTGGCTTTAAAATCGGTTTGCCAACTCCTAGAAAACTAAGCCTTCGAGGCCTTGTGGAGCCAGACGATGATGCAGGCTCAACACCTCCTGCATTCGGTCCTATTTTGCTTTTGCCACTACCATCAGATCCACCACCAACACCATCATTACCAGCTGCCAACCCCCGCCCAATTCCACGGCCTCTTCCACTAGCCTTCCTCATTTTTGGTAGAAATGTAGACAAAATCCAACAAACTATATAGTAATGTAAAACAAGGTACAAGGTGTCTATAGGACAGGGGAGATTTTGAATTTCTGCACACACTTGTGGACACTGGACACTTTTGGATTGTGTGAGGCCCACTGAATATCACAGTGCTATGTCACAGGCTCAATGTCGCAGGTGTGAAAAATGTCACTAGAGGATAGCGGAGATTTTGAATTTCTGCACACACTTGTGGACACTGGACACTTTTGGATTATGTGAGGCCCACTGAATATCACAGCGCTATGTCACAGGCTTGATGTCGCAGGTGTGAAAAATGTCACTAGAGGATAACGGAGATTTTGAATTTCTGCACACACTTGTGGACATTGGACACTTTTGGATTGTGTGAGGCCCACTGAATATCACAGCGCTATGTCACAGGCTCGATGTCGCAGGTGTGAAAAATGTTACTAGAGGATAACGGAGATTTTGAATTTCTGCACACACTTGTGGACACTGGACACTTTTGGATTGTGTGAGGCCCAGTGAATATCACAGCGCTATGTCACAGGCAGAAATTGGCTAGTGTATGACAAACTACAAGGTGTATATAAAATTGGGCAGAATAGGAATCTCCCTAGAGTGTAGGTCTGTAAGAACGGAACAAGTCCTCGACTTATCCTTACAGAGCGACACACAGCTTCACTGTGGCCGTGATAACAGCCATTACACGGTACTGAGAGAGGAGCGTGCACGTACACGGCTGTCCGGTGTACGTAAAATTGTCAAGCTCCGTGTTTTTTAAGTATAAGGACTGACACACGCTGTCTCTCTATAGTTTTGAATGTGATCAAACAGCAAATATATTTAACTGTTTGAAAACTAGACAAAACTAGAAGGTGCATGTCTGTAAGAACGCAACATGTCCTCGACTTATCCTTACAGAGCGACACACAGATAGCTTCACTGTGGCCGTGATAACAGCCGTTACATGGTACTGAGAGAGTAGCGTACACGGCTGTCCGGTGTACGTAAAATTGTCAAGCTCCGTGTTTTTTAAGTATACGGACTGACACACACTGTCTCTCTATAGTTTTGAATGTGATCAAACAGCAAATATATTTGTTTGAAAACTAGACAAAACTAGAAGGTTCAGGTCTGTAAGAATGGAACATGTCCTCGACTTATCCTTACAGAGCGACACACAGCTTCACTGTGGCCGTGATAACAGCCGTTACACGGTACTGAGAGAGGAGCGTGCACGTACACGGCTGTCCGGTGTACGTAAAATTGTCAAGCTCCGTGTTTTTTAAGTATACGGACTGACACACGCTGTCTCTCTGTAGTTTTGAATGTGATCAAACAGCAAATATATTTAACTGTTTGAAAACTAGACAAAACTAGAAGGTGCAGGTCTGTAAGAACGGAACATGTCCTCGACTTATCCTTACAGAGTGACACACAGCTTCACTGTGGCTGTGATAACAGCCGTTACACGGTACTCGGTACTGTGTGAGGAGTGTGCACCGCTTTATGGTGTGAAAAAATGCACGCTCAGTACCTCACCAGGACAAAAAAAAAAATTGGGATTGCTTTTAAAAAAGCAGTTTGCAGAGCAGTGGGTAAACAGCAATGCAGCCGTCAGGAAGCCTTAGAAGGCAGCCTAACAACCAACACTGCTGATCCAGCAAAATATAGCCTCCACTTGCACTGCACACACAGTGACTGGTGTGTACAGGCAAAATCGCTAGCAGCAGAAGCAGTTTTTGGTGTCTTCTTCCCTGCCTAACGCTCTCCCTACAAAATCATCATCAGCAGCAGCTCTCCCTATTCTGAGATCAGCATGAGTAACATGGCGGTCGGCGTGCACGCCCTTTTATATCCACTGTGACAACCACCAAAGCAAGCCAATCACTTGCATGCCCTTCTGAAAGATGGTGGTGACCCCTGCCTATGTCATCACGTTGCCCACAGTGTCCGTGGATCCTGATTGGCTGAAAAAGAGCGCAAAACAGACTTTTGAAACGCGACTTTGACGCTTAAGTCGCCAACCTCGTGGCCGACCTCATCCTAGGGTCGGGTTTCGTTTCATGAAACCCGACTTTGCCAAAAGTCGGCGACTTTTGAAATTTTTTGCCCCATTTCGCTCAACTCTACTTATGACAGCTGCCAAGCATAAAAACCCGCCATAAAAAGTAAATCAAACCCCCCTTTATCACCCCCTTACTTAGGGAAAAATAATAAAATTAAAAAAAATGTATTTATTTCCATTTTCCCATTAGGGCTAGGGTTAGCGTTAGGGCTAGGGTTAGGGCTGAGATTAGGGTTAGGGGTATGTTGGGGTTAGGATTGGAGTTAGAGCTGAGGGTTTCCACTGTTTAGTCACATCAGGTGCTTTCCAAACACAACATGGCATCTGATCTCAATTCCAGCCAATTCTGCGTTGAAAAAGTCAAACGGTGCTCCTTTCCTTCCAAGCTCTGCCATGCACCCAAACAGTGGTTTACCCCCACATATGGGGCATCAGCCTACTCAGGACAAATTGGACAACAACTTTTGGTGTCCAATTTCTCCTGTTACCCTTGAGAAAATAAAAAATTGGGGGCAAAAATATCATTTTTGTGAAAAAAAATGTAATTTTTTTATGGGTCTACTTTATAAACTTCTGTGAAGCACTTGGGGGGTTCAAAGTGCTCACCACACATATAGATAAGTTGCTTGGGGGGTCTAGTTTACAAAATGGGGTCACTTGTGGGGGGTTTCAACAGTTTAAGCACATCAGAGGCTCTCCAAACACGAAATGACACACGCAGACCATTCCATCAAAGTCTGCATTCCAAAACGTCACTACTTCCCTTCCAAGCCTCGACGTGTGCCCATACAGTAGTTTTCTCCTACATATGGAGGATCAGCGTACTCAGGACAAATTGGACAACAACTTTTGGGATCCAATTTCTCCTGTTACCCTTGGGAAAATAAAGAAATTGGGGACTAAAAGATCATGTTTGTGGAAAAAATGATTTTTTTATTTTCACTCCCGGGCTTTATAAACTTCTGTGAAGCCCTTGGGGGTTCAAAGTGCTCACCACACATCTAGATAAGTTCCTTGGGGGTTCTAGTTTCCAAAATGGTGTCATTTGTGGGGGTTTCCACTGTTTTGGCACATCAGGGGCTTTCCAAACGCGACATGGCGTCCGATCTCAATTCCAGCCAAAAAAGTCAAATCGCGCTGCTTCCCTTCCGAGCTCTACCATGCGCCCAAATAGTCGTCTACACCCACATATGGGGTATCAGCGTAATCAGGACAAATGGCACAATAACTATTGGGGTCTTGTTACCCTTGGAAAAATAAAAATTGGGGGTGAAAAGATCATTTTTGTGGAAAAAATATGATTTTGTAATTGTACGGCTGTACGTTATAAACTTCTGCGAAGCCCTTGGGGGTTCAAAGTTCTCACCACATATCTAGATAAGTTCCTTGGGGGGGTCTAGTTTCCCAAATGGTGTCACTTGGGGGTTTCCACTATTTAGGCACATCAGGGGCTCTCCAAACGTGACATGGCGTCCGATCTGAATTCCAGCCAATTTTGCAGTGAAAAAGTCAAACGGCGCTCCTTCCCTTCTTAGCTCTGCCATGCTCTGAAACAGTGGTTCCCCCCAAAATATCAGGTATCAGCGTACTCAGGACAAATTGCACAATAACTTTTGCAGTCCAATTTCTCCTGTTACCCTTGGTAAAATAAAAAAATTCGACCTGAAGTAATTTTTTTGTGAAAAAAACTTAAATGTTCATTTTTTTTAAACATTCAAAAAATTCCTGTGAAGCAGGGCTGCCACTAGGAATTTCTGGGCCCCATACTGGTAAAATTTTCGGGGCCCCCTTGAGACTCACTGTCTCACTGTCACATTCTGCCCCCATCGTGTCCGCATTCTGCCCCCATCATGACCAGCATTCTGCCGCATCGTGTCCAGCCTTCTGCCGCATCATGTCCATCATTCTGCTGCATCGTGTCCAGCATTCTGCCCCATCGTGTCCAGCATTCTGCCGCATCGTGTCCAGCATTCTGCTGCATTGTGTCCAGCATTCTGCCCCATCGTGTCCAGCATTCTGCCCCATCGTGTCCAGCATTCTGCCTCATCGTGTCCAGCATTCTGCCCCATCGTGTCCAGCATTCTGCCCCATCGTGTCCAGCATTCTGCCCCATCGTGTCCAGCATTCTGCCGCATCGTGTCCAGCATTCTGCCCCATCGTGTCCAGCATTCTGCCCCATCGTGTCCAGCATTCTGCCACATCGTGTCCAGCATTCTGCCCCATTGTCACCAGCACTCTGCCCCATCGTGTCCAGCATTCTGCCCCATCGTGTCCAGCATTCTGCCCCCATCATGCCCAGCATTCTGCCCCATCGTCACCAACATTCTGCCCCATCGTGTCCAGCATTCTGTCCCAGCCATGTTCACCAGCATTCTGCCACCATAGTGTCCAGCATTCTGCCCCAGCCATCATCACCAACATTCTGCCCCCATAGTGTCCAGCATTCTGCCCCCATAGTGTCCAGCATTCTGCCCCCATAGTGTCTAGCATTCTGCCCCCATTGCCACCAGCATTCTGCTCCATTGTGTCCAGCATTCTGCCCCCATAGTGTGTCCAGCATTCTGCCCCATCGTGTCCAGCATTCTGCCCCATCGTGTCCAGCATTCTGCCCCCATCGTGTCCAGCATTCTGCCCCCATCGTGTCCTGCATTCTGCCCCATCATGTCCAGCATTCTGCCCCATTGTGTCCAGCACTCTGCCCCATCGTCACCAGCATTCTGCCCCATTGTGCCCAGCATTCTGCCCCATTGTGCCCAGCATTCTGCCCCATCGTGTCCAGCATTCCCCCATCGTCACCAGCACTCTGCTCCATCGTGTCCAGCATTCTGCCCCCATCATGCCCAACACTCTGCCCCATCATCACCAGCATTTTGCCCCAGCCATCGTCACCTGCATTCTGCCACCATAGTGTCCAGCATTCTGCCACAGCCATCGACACCAACATTCTGCCCCCATAGTGACCGGCATTCTGCCCCCATAGTGTCCAGCATTCTGCCCCCATAGTGTCCAGCATTCTGTCCCCATAGTGTCCAGCATTCTGCCCCCATTGCCACCGGCATTCTGCCCCATCGTGTCCAGCATTCTGCCCCCATAGTGTGTCCAGCATTCTGCCCCCATGGTGTCCAGCATTCTGCCCCATCGTCACCAGCATTCTGCCCCATAGTGTCCAGCATTCTGCCATCTGCCCCGGGCCCCCTGCTCTCAATGAATAAAAAAAAACCCACAAGCTCTTATCTGGCCACGGTTCAGCGGCGAAGCTCCCGGCGTTGCTCCATGCAGAAGCGTGCGTGCGCCGGCGACTGACAATGAAGTCAGACGCCGGCGAGGTGCGCGCTGCGGCGGATGTCAGCTGCCAGCCTCCGTTTGGCTGGCCGCTGGCGGCTGTTGACTATTGACGTGCGGGCCCGCATGTTAATAGCTATCTGCCGCAGCGCTGAGGGCCCGGTTTAGCATGCCGGTAGGGCCCGGTGAGCAGAGGAGACCGGGCCCGATGTGAGCCCACCGTGCCCCATACGCCAGTCAGGGCAGTAATGCCCTGAAGGCAGCCCTGCTGTGAAGCATCTGAAAGGTTAATGAACTTCTTGAATGTGGTTTTGAGTACCGTAAGGGGTGCAGTTTTTAGAATGGTGTCACTTTTGGGTATTTTCTATTATATAGACCCCTCAAAGTGACTTCAAATGTGATGTGGTCCCTAAAAATAAAATGGTGTTGTAAAAATGAGAAATCGTTGGTCAACTTTTAACCCTTATAACTTCCTAACAAAAAAATATTGATTCCCAAATTGTGCCGATGTAAAGTAAACATATGGGAAATGTTATTTATTAAGGTTTTTGTGTGCCATATCTCTGTGATTTAAGGGCATAAAAATTCAAAGTTGGAAAATTGCAAAATTTTAAAATTTTTTACCAAATTTCCATTTTTTCACAAATAAATGCAAGTTATATCAATGAAATTTTACCACTGACATGAAGTACAATATGTCATGAGAAAACAATGTCAGAATCACCAGGATCCATGGAAGCGTTCCAGAGTTATGACCTCATAAAGGGACAGTGGTCAGAATTGTAAAAATTGGCCTGGTCATGAACGTGCAAACCACCCTTGGGGGTAAAGGGGTTAAACGTGCATAAAAGCGTGGTCAGCCACAGTTTTGTGCACCTCTGAAAAGGACACCACTGAATAGAGGCCAGGCGGAGTCCAACGTAACTCTACTGCCTCATTATAGTGAATGGATCCCTCTGGGGTTTCATTTGAATCACATTTGAAACACCGATAGAAGTGTTCATCATAGAGCGCCTGAAAATGTGATCCAAAATGTTATATAAAATGTTCCCAATAAAAGCTTCAACTCAATCCACAAAAAAGTAAGTCCCCTCCCAGGTACGTTATCTGTCAACGGAAATATAGGGGGCTTCCATGTTACTGGGAGCAAAAAGTCCTCTGGAAAAGCGCTATGGCTTCTCGCCCCCCCCCCCCCCCAAAAAAAAAAAAATCCAAAAAAGTCTGCACTCCCAAATCCAAATGCCTTCCTCCCTTCTAAGCCCCACAGTGTGCATAAACCACATTTAGCGTCCACATGTTTGACATCTCTGTAATGATGAGAGCCCGCCTAATTTATAGGTGTGTGTCTCCAGAAGCATGAGCTGGGCATAATTTAGTGGTCAGTGGTCACTACAATTTACAGGCACTACCATGCAGATTTGCAATTTTCACTCAGCAATATCCATTACTGTTTCTGGAAAACATCCATAGAGCTAAAATCGTCGCATCTGTAGAAAAATTTCCAGCATGGTGTAATTTCCAAAATGGGCTAACTTGAGGGGGAATTCTGCTCTTCTGGCACTGTATATGGAGTTCACAATCTATTTTCTGAAAATTTGTTCCCAAGTAGTCAAATTTCTCTCTATCCCTCCTGAGTCTAACCATTGCTAAGCAGTACTGTACAGCAATGGGATATTGCCACGTTCATCAGAAATTATGCAACAAATTTTAGTGCCATTGTTACCCATTTCCATGTGTGAAAATGTAAAATCTGGGGCTAAAGCAACGTTTTTGTCATAAAAAAATGATTTTTTTTTTTGATTTTTTTTTTTTACTTTTTTTGACTGCTCAATGATATAACATTTTGTGAAAAGCGTGGTGTCAATATGATCACTGCACCCCTAAAGGATTTAATTGAGAGGTTTAATTTGTAAAATGGGTGGTACCTGTAAACTATAACAGCATGGAACCCTCAAACCATTCCAGCAAAATCTGAACTCCAATATGGTGCTTCTTCCCTTCTGAGCTATGCTCTGTGCCTTCAAAGTAGATTTCGACTACATATTGGGTATTGGTATATAGAGTTGAGTGAATTTGTTCAGATTCAGTTGCCAAATCTGAATTTGCCACATTCGCGCCATATTGGTACCCTATTCATGCCGAATGTATGTTTGATGATCGGTTCCAAACATATTCAGTAATTTCTACTCCCATTGACTCTAATGACGTTTGGATGTGTTCGACGAATATTGCAAAAACAATATTCGCTGCCAATTGTATTCAGAACCAAATCCAAACAAATTCGATTAACTCTATTGGCACACGCAGGAGAAATTGTGTAACAAATTCTACCCTTCATTTTCTCCTATTATCCCTTTTGAAAATTAAAAACTTGGGGCCAAAACCACTTTTTTCATGAAAAAATGATTATTTTCCATTTACGTAGCCCAAGTTATAGAATTCTGTGAATCACATGAGGTTTAAAAATGCTCTCTACACCCCGTGATTCCTAGATAGGTGTAGTTTCCAAAGTAGGGTCACTTGTGGAAGTTTCTGCTGTTTTGGCATGTCAAGAGCTCTTCAAATGTGACATGATGTAACATTAATGCTGGCGCCCCTGCATGGTTCCCCTTCCCCCTCCATGCAGGGATGCCAACATACTCACCGCCCCAACCAGACAACATGTCCCTCAACATTCCTCCTGATTCTCTGCTTTTCTGGCAGCATTTCCAGTGGACTTGCGCGCTGCCCTGTTTTTAAAGGGCCAGAACACGCAACTTCAAATATGCCCATAGACAATAGCTAGGAGACATCTTGTTTAAAAGGCACCCTCCCCAATAGGCATCGGCCAAAGCAACAAGTGTCATTAGTGTGTTAGTGGTCCAATTAGTGATTTGTTAGGTCACTTTATTCTAGTGTGCCCAGTGTACTGAACCCAAAGTCCCTGGTCCTTGCATGGCCAGTCCTTAATTCAAGGTCCCTGGTCCTTAAGTGGACAGTGCTAATCCCGTGGTCTATGGTCCTAGTGCGACCTAATCCTGAACCTTATCCCTTGGTCCATGCGTCGCAAGTACCTGAACCAGTATTTGAGACCTGTGTGTCTGAACGCGTGCCTATCCGAGTATCCCATGTATCCAAACTGTCCGATCAGTCTCTGACTTAGCCCTGCCTGAGACTGTGTCAGTAATTATTCTACCTGTGGATCCTGAACCTAGTAGTTTGAACAGAGCCCATATCAGTGTTAGTAAACATTCTACCGGTGGATCCTGAACCTAGTAAACTAAATGGTGGCCGAATCTTGAGTCCTTGTCAGTAACCATTCTGCAGACGTTCCAGAAGCTAGTAGTCTGAAAGAAGCCCGAGTCCTATCCATGTCTGCAGTACCAGGGACTGGTTAGGAGTGGTACTTAGTGGCTACCTGCAGCTCAAGCCCAACTCCACCATCAGGAGCTCTAGCGAAAACTAGGTAGCCAATTACCTATGCCCCTTCCAAGGTAAGCCCGGCTCTGTGGCACAGTAGGTCCAAGAATCATGTGCCCTACTTGCGGACATAAATTTGCTTTGGCTATGTGCCTGCTGATCCCCAGTCATCTCAGCAGTTGAGTTACCAGAGAGCCAGGAAAAAAATTTGTTTCATCTGCCAGATTGGAAGCTCTGACGTAAGCTTTGCTAGCCCAATATGCAGTACCTATGACTGTGCATATTCAACATGAAACTGATGATGTCAGAATGGAGAGAGACTTCCCAATGCCTAGTACCTGGTATTATACCCACTTCGTCTTACTCTGAGGATGGCTTGATGGAGAGAAGCATCCTAGTCATGAAGATAGTGAGAGATGCACTTTTCTTCTTGTGAACAGGAGATGTTGTGGTCCTGAAGAGAAGTTTTAGGCATTGTGAAGATGAGTCTGCCACCAACTTCTCTGTGAAGAGTCCTTACGGGCTTGAGAAATAGGGGTTGTAAGGGGGTATGCCAATGCTCCTGCATGGTTCCGTTCCACCCCCATGCAGGGACTCCGACATACTCAATGCCCCAGCCACATGACGTGTTCATCAGCATGCTCCCTGCTTCCTAGTCCATTGGATTCTCGGTGGCCCGCCTAGTGCATGTGCTTGCTGCTGTGTTCTTAAAGGGCCAGAGCATGCACCTGCAAGATGCCCTCAACCAATAGTTGGGAGGCATTTTGTTTAAAAAGCACCCTCTCCAATAGAGAGTGGCCAAAGCAACAAGTTTCATTAGTGTTAGTGGTGCAGCTAGGGAATTGTTAGGCTACCTGGTCCTTGTGTGTACAGTCCTGAACCCAAAGTCCCTGACCCTTGCATGGCCTGTTCTGAACCCATAATCCCTGATCATTGCGTGGCCAGTCATGAACCCATAGTCCCTGGTCCTAGTGCGGCCAGAGCCTGAACCTTGTCCCCTAATCCATGGGCAGCTAGTACCTGAGCCTGTATCCAAGACCTGTGTGTCTAAACATGTGCCTGTCTGAGTATCCCTTGTATCTGGACTGTCCTATCAGTCTCTAAATCAGTCCTGTCTGAGACTCCATGTCAGTCACCGTTCCACCCGTGGATTCTGATCCTACTAGTCTGAATGTAGTACGAGTGCTATCCATGTCTGAAAACCTGGGCCAGCAGCTGCAGTATCGGGGAATGCCTAAGAGTGGTACCTGGCAGCTACCTGCAGCTCAAGCCTGATTCCACCATCAGGAGTTCCAGTGAGCACCAGGTAGCCACTTAGCTATGCCCCTTCCTAGGTAAGCCCACCCCTTTTTAACAGAGGGTCCATGAACCACGTGCACCACATACAGGCATAACAAATGTCTATTACAGTTGAAATTGTGCTCCAGATTTCAATTGGTGCTTCTTCCCTTCTGAACCCTGCTGTCACAGGTGTGTCAGGTGTGACAGACAGTCATCCTGGATCCGACTGTAGAAGGTCATTGTGATTAGCTCTACAAGCTCCTGCTTGATTTTTGCATCTCTGTTATGGAGTGATATCCTTCTCCCTCAAGGACACAGCAGTTACCTCCACCTTCTCCTGCTAATTAACACCCTTTAGCTAAAGGATAAAATACATTCAGTTTCTGCAGCAGGGTACTGGTGTTAGCTCAATTTCCCTCTGTCTTGAAGGAAGTACTAGCAGTCGGCTAGTGTTTTCTTGGAGCTTCTTGGAAGATTGCTGGTGTAATATGTTGATGGTCTTCTCAAGCTAAGTGTATCCTCTCGTTTGTCCACCTTCTTTGTCTTTAGTTGTAGTGGGGGCTGACTAGTGCCTACCCTGTCCCCTCCCTATCCAGGGCTTATCGCTAGGGTCAGGCAGGGATTAGGTTCCTGCTCGGTGATAGATGTGGAAGCTATTTAGGGATGTTTAGGGCAGACATGGTGTTGATAGATCTGCCTAGGGGGTCTCCTCTCCCCCCTTCCCTAGTGTTTGGGCTTCCCCCTCCCTCTCCCCGTTGTTATACATCTTATTTCTCCCTGACCCAGCATGACACCTGACATGTGCCCGAACAGTAGTTTTCCACCACATATGGGGTATTGGTGTACTCAGGAGAAATTGCAAAATTTTGGGTCCATTTTCTCCTGTTGCCCTTGTGAAAATTAAAAATTTGGGACTAAAGAAATATTTTTTCGTGAAAATATATTTTTTAATTTTCATGACTCAACATTATAAAATTTTGTGAAGCACTTGGGTAATCAAGGTGCTCACTACACCTCTAGATAAATTCCTTAAGGGGTGTAGTTTCCAAAATCGTGTCACTTGTGGGGGATTTCCACTGTTTAGACATATCAGGGACTCTGTAAACGTGACATGTCATCCGCTATATGTTGCAGCAAACTTTGCACTCAAAAAGTTAAATGGTGCTTCCTCCCTTCTGAGCCCTGCCATGCACCCAACCAGTAGTTTTCCATCATATTTGGGAAAATGGTGTATGTCCATTTTCTTCTGTTACAAATGTGAAAATTTTTGTGGGAAAATTTTTAATTTTTATTTTTTTCCTTCTGCATTGCTTTAATTCTTGTGAATCATCTAAAGGGTTAATAAACCTCTTGAATGTAGTTTTAAGCACTTTGAGGGTACATTTTGTTTTCAAATTGTGTCACTTTTGGGTATTTTCTGTTTCATAGGCCCCTCAAAGTAAGTTCAAATGTGATGTGGTCTCTAAAAGAAATGATTTCATTAATTGTGTTGGAAAAATTAAAAACTTCTGATTTCCTTTTAACCCTTCTAACTTCCTAACAAAAAAAAATGTTTAAAAAATGATGCTGATGAGTTGCGTAGTTGTGGTAATTGCTATTTATTTATTATGTTTGGTATATCTATTTATGCATAAAAAATAAAAGTTTAAAAATTGCTAAAGTACCAGTTTTGATGAAAGGGGGTGTAAAAGTATTAAAAAGTTTCAGGTTTTGCTTAAAAAAAAATAAAACTGATTTACTTGTATAGTTTAATGTGTTTTCTTGGATTTATCCTCACGATTACATTTTTGCATTCTTGTACAGAACGTCCTGCCATTTTCCTGTGCTTATGTGAAATATCAATTCTTACAATTTTCTTGGTAACTTTCCGTTCATATTGAATGACAACATTGTTGTGGCAGGATTGTAATTAAGTAGCAAATCCAATTACCACTGTCTGAGTTGTTTTCCTTTCCCCTTTACTTTTTTTTTCCCATTCTGTAAAATATTAAGAAATCTTATGTAGTACAATGTTCCCCTGGACGATCACTTTCCTACTTTGACAGAAAATCATTTTTAATGCATCCACCGGCCTCAAAAGAAATATTGCAGAATAAAATTTCCTTAGAGAAGTTACTGTCATTGTGCATTGACAGCATCTAAAGTAACGCCCTTCCTAAGTGCAGCACAATTACCTATTCAAGCATGGACTTCTGGAAGGCCAAGGATGGATATGTTTGTCAAACTTTATTAAGTTAGTCAATTAGATTTAGGATGAATGACATAAAAACAGTAGGTTGCCTTTCGATCTTTGTACTCTGATTTAGTGATTTTTCTGTTTCTTGCACTTTGCTTGAAATATACAAAACTGGAATTGTTTGCCTGTGATACCTCTCTTCAGAGTTGGGTAAAAGAGTGATGGGGGAGAGAAACAAATTTAAAGGGTCTCTGTAACCAGTAGCAGATGTTTAATGTTTATAACTAGAGTTGAGCGAAACGGGTCGGTCAAATTCATAAGTCGCCGACTTTCGCTGAAGTCGGGTTTCAGGAAATGAAGCCTGACCATAGCGTGAGGTCGGCCACGAGGTCGGCGACCAGAGCGCCAAAGTCGCGTTTCATTTGATACTTCCAGCACCCTTTTTTAGCCAATGATGGAGGACGCACACTGTGGGCAACGCGATGACATGGGCATCGGTCACCACCATATTTGAGAAGGGCGTGCAAGTGATTGGCTTGCATTGTGTGGTGTCACAGGGGCTATAAAAGATGAATCCAAAGGGAGTTTGTAGCTATATTCCGCGCTGCCGCTTTAGACAAATTCCAGGAGAATGCTGTATGATTGCAGTGGTTTTATTCTACGCGTTTCAGGGGTCTCATGCCCCCTTCATCAGGAAATACCAGGTGGTATTTCCTGATGAAGGGGGCATGAGACCCCTGAAACGCGTAGAATAAAACCACTGCAATCATACAGCATTCTCCTGGAATTTGTCTAAAGCGGCAGCGCGGAATATAGCTACAAACTCCCTTTGGATTCATCATTTCTTTGGTCACTGAAGACCTGTGGATCTGCAGCAGCCGCTACCTACACGCTCTTATCTCATCCTAACCAGGTGAGCATATTTCATGATATACTGTCTTTTGTAACGTGGATAAGACCCTATTGCGCTTTTTTGTCTCCCCCTTTTTTTGCAATAGGGGCTATAAAAGGACATGCACGCTGACCGCCATCTTACTTCTGCCGATCTTAGCATTAGGCCGGAGTCACACTGGCGAATAAAACGGACGAATGCAATGCGATAAAAATATGAATGTCAAATATATGTATAAATGTGTCTCTATGACATGAATAAAATATATATATTTCACACTTCACAATTCTCACACATATATATATGTGTGTGTGTCTAGATCTATTAATTCGTTTGTGTGGGGAAACCTGTCATTGGGCTCCATTATATGTCCATTTTGCTATCCTGCGAGAAAATCTCACCAGACGGATGTAAAAAGAATCCTTACATGCGATTAAAATCGCATTAATGAAGAAAAATCGCATCAAAAACGGATCACTGGTTAAGATACCTTTGTGCGATTTCGGACCGTTAAAATGGGACCGATTTTTTTATTCGTTGTGTGTGACTCCAGCCTTAGGGAGAGGTTGCAGCTGCTGATTCTGAATAAGGGAGAGCGTTAGGCAGGGAAGAAGAGCAAAAAAACTGCTTCTGCTGGTAGCGATTTCCACTGTACAACACAACAGTTTGTGTGCAGTAACAGGGGAGGCTATATTTTTGTGCATCAGCACTGTTGGTTATTAGGCTGCCTTATAAGGCTCCCTGATAGCTGCATTGCTGTATGCACACTGCTGTGCAAACTGCTTTTTTAAAAGCAAAAATACTTTTCTTCCTCTTTTCTGCACAGTTACCAAGCGTTCATTTTTCCACACTTTTGTGTGCAGCAGTCCTGCTTATTAGGCTGCCTGCTGCCATACTTGGACTGAGAGCATCATTGTCAACCTCCTAAAATCTCTAGGGAGCTTCCAATTCTCCCCAATACTATATACACCTTGTACCTGGTCATACACCTGCCTATTTCAGCCTGTTAAATTGAGGTGTAATCTATAGTGGGCCTGAGATAATAGTTCAGCCTCCTAAAATCTCTAGGGAGCTTCCAATTCTCCCCAATACTATATAGACCTTGCACCTTGTTTTACAGTACCATATAGCTGTTGGTATTTTGGGTACATTTTTCCAAAAATGAGGAAGTATGGTGGAAGAGGCCGTGGAAGTGGACGGGGGTTGCCAGCTGGTACTGATGGTGGTGGTGCATCTGCTGGTAGTGGCAAAAGCACAATAGCACCTAAGGCAGGAGGTGTTGAGCCTGCATCATCGTCTGGCTCCACAAGGCCTTGAAGGCTCCCTTTTCTGGGAGTAGGTAAACCGCTTTTAAAGCCGGAGCTTCAGGAACAAGTTTTGGCTTACATTGCTGACACAGCCTCCAGCTCTATTGCCTCCTCTTCTGAAGTTTCAAAAAATAAAAGCACTGAGTCATCAGTGGAGGCTCCTGGTCAGGAACAACACTTTTCCTTGTGTCCTTAACCTCTACCAAAAGTGAAGGATGTGGCAGGCCACACTACAGATTACTCCATGGAGCTATTTTCACATACCATGCCTGGGTTATCAAGTCAAATTGTGAATTCCCCAGTCCAATATGAATCGGACATGGAGTGCACTGATGCACAGCCACTGCTAGATTTTTCTGCTGGTACATTCACTCAGAGCACTACATTGTCCTCGCAGTGTACTGAGCCAGAATCTGACCCTGATGAAACTCAGGTGCCCCTTCCCGCATACTATAACACCTTACACGGTGACACAGAGGAAGGTGCACATGAAATTGAAGAGGAGGTGATGGATGACCCAGTTGTTGACCCAGATTGGCATTCATTGGGGAAGAGGGTGCCACTGCTAATAGCTCAGAAGAGGAGGAGGAGGATCCGCAGCAGGCATCGACATCGCAACAGCTGTTATCTGGCAGGCCTGTAGCAGTCCAAAAACGGTTTACAAAAACCAAAAGAGTTGCAGGACAGCTTGGCCAGACGGTCATATTAGCACAGCGTGCAAGGCCTCAAAATGTCTTCCATAGTAGGAAGAGTGCAGTGTGGCACTTTTTTGAACAAAGTCCTAATGATCAGGCAAAGGTTATCTGTAAGAAATGCGCAAAGACCTTTAGCCGAGGGAAAAATCTGAGAAATTTGAATACCACTTGCCTGCTTAGACATTTAACCACCATGCACTTGCAAGCATGGACGGACTACCAAACCTCACGTACCACATGTGCACTTGCTCCTAAGGAAGGTAGTCAGCAATGCTACATCGCTTCCCCTACTGTAAGCCCACCGGTTAGCACACCACCAGCAGCAAATGTTGAGGTGTCGTCGCAAGGCCAAAGCAGTCAGGGAATCACAATGTTATTGCTACGAAAGACTGAATCTAGGCCATCAGAAAGACCACCAACACCATCACCAACCCTCTCTCAGTCCGCCATGTCCACCGCTAGTTCCACCATATGCAGCTCTCAAGTCCAGCTCACCCTACCAGAGACTCTCAGTAGGACAAGAAAGTACTCATCCTCTCATCCGTGTACACTGGCTTTGAACGCACACATTGCCAAACTAATCTCGTTAGAGATGAAGCCCTACCGGTTGGTTGAAAGCGAAGCTTTCCACGAGCTCATGGCCTACGCAGTACCACGCTATGACCTACCCAGTCGGCACTTCTTTTCTCGAAAAGCAATCCCAGCCCTTGACCTGCATGTGAAAGACCGCAGTGTCTATGCACTCAAGCAATTAGTGAGTGGAAAGGTGCACCTCACAATAGATGCATGGTCCAGTAGGCATGGCCAGGGCTCTTACGTGTCCATCACTGCGCACTGGGTTAATGTGGAGGATGCAGGATCCACAGGGGACAGCGGCGGTGGGACAGTGCTGCCTAGCCCACGGTATAGGAAACAGTTGGCTGTAGACGTTCGACTTTCCTCCTCCTCCTCCAGAAGCGAAAGCTCGTCCACACAGCGCAGTCGCTCGAGCACTCCATCCGCAGCTGCCAGTGTTGCACACGAGGTGTCCCACTATCGAACAGCTAGTGGTAAGCGTCAGCAGGCTGTGTTGAAGATGATGTGTTTGGGCGACAACAGACACACCGCGGAGGTACTGGCCGACTACTTGCAGCGACAAACTGAGTCATGACTGGGCAGTCTACATCTTGAGGCAGGCAAGGTAGTTAGTGATAACGGCTGGAATTTTGTGGCAGCCATAGCCCTTTCAAAACTCAGACGCATACCTTGCCTGGCTCACACCTTGAACCTGGTGGTGCAGTGCTTCCTCAATAATTATCCGGAGTTAACAGCCCTGCTCCATAAGGTGCGAAGACTATGCTCGCACATCCGCCGGTCGCCCGTACACTCCAGTCGTATGCAGAAGCTGCAGCGTTTGCTCCCCACTTCCCAAGCACCGCATAATTATCAACGTTGCAACAAGGTGGAACTCCACCCTGCACATGGTTCAGAGGCTGTGTGAACAGAGGCAGACTGTAATGCATTTGTGGGAGGATACACGGGCAGGCAGTTGAGGGCAGACATGGAGTTGTCTGATGTGCAGTGGTCAAAGCTGAAAGACCTCTGTAAAGTCCTTCAGTGTTTTGAGGAATGCACACGACTGGTAAGCGCAGACAACGCCATCATGAGCATGAGCATCCCACTTATGCGTCTGCTCATGCAAACTTTGACGTCTGCAGCCGAGGAGGAAGAGGAGGAGGGAAGCCTTGATGACAGACAGTCATTGTCTGCTCAGGGAACTCTCCTGGACGAGGTGGAGGAAGAAGAGGAGGAGGAGGATGATGGGGATGATTATTTAGGGGAGAAGGATGCTTCTCAGGGGGCAAGAGAAAATGTTGGCGTGGCAAGGTCAGGTACAGGGTTTGTGCGCCACTGGAGGGATGTTTATTTGCCACAAAGTGCTCCTTCACCCAGCACTCGCAGTGCATCATTGACACCAGGAACATTGACCCACATGTGTGATTATGCCTTCCAGATCCTAAAAAGGGACCCCCGCTTTGCCAAAATGATGAACGATGACGACTACTGGTTGGCCAGCATCCTGGATCCACGCTATAAAGGCAAATTCCAAAACATAATGCCACAGGAGAAACTAATGCTAATATTGGCTAACAAGCAAGAAACTCTGGTAAACCGTTTGTTTGAGGCATTCCCAGCACACAGCAGCGGTGATGGTTCTCCCACGAGCCGTAGGGGGCAACATGGAAGAGGTGTTCGTGGTGCACACAGCCGAAGTGGCTTTGGACACAGGGGTTTCATGACCATGTTGTGGACTGATTTTTCAAGTACCGCTCACACAACTGGTAATACTGCATCGATCGAAAGTGACAGGAGACAGCAGTTGTCAACTATGGTAACAAACGACTTCTCCCATATCGATGTTTTCCCTCACAGGTCATTCCCCTATGACTATTGGGCCGATAAACTGGACACCTGGCCTGAATTGGCACAATATGCCTTACAGGAGCACGCATGCCCTGCTGCTAGTGTGCTATCCGAAAGAGTCTTCAGTGCTGCTGGATCAATCCTGACAGAAAAAAGGACCCGTCTGTCAACCCAAAATGTTGATGATATAACCTTCATTAAAATGAACCATGCATGGGTTTCAAAGGATTTTGTCCCACCTTCCCTTGTTGACACGTAGGTTGCCAGAAAAATGGCTCGCTTTTGTCCTCCTCTTCCTCGGACTTCTCCAATTCCTCCGTTTGCAGCTGCTGAATGTCCATCATCAACATATGCCATTTTTTCAACCTCCCTAACTGGGCTGCCCCCCCCCCAGGGCCGGGGTCACCACCTGGCTCACGCACCCATGCGAGTGCCGTTGCCCTGGACAGGTGGGTGGTCACACTCTTGGGCGACGGCACTGGCACAGGGTCCCTCATAGTACAATCAAGTGTCTCTGACTGCGGGGGTGCACACCCACCGTCAGACACAATGGCTTACTATGAGGGGCCCTGTGCCAGTACTGCCACCCACAAGTGGGCCCCCCCTGCTTACTCAGGGCCCCAGCACTTGCAATACTTACCTCTGACTGCTCCACCGCTGTGTAGTCTGGGCTGTTAAATCCTTCACTGGGACTGCCAATACAAATTTGGTGAACTGATAGATGATGGTTAAGATGTAGCTATGCCTTGTCCTGCTGGGCTCTATCTCCAGGTGATCAATGGCTTCCATTTGTTATGGACGTCGACTCACAATGAGATGCAGTGGTGGTTTATCATCAGCTTTCACGGTTTTCCTACTCACAGACGTGTGGCATTCCTGCCCACATTTTTAAATGTGTCCTCTCATGCCAATCCAATACAATCGCCTACGGCCTGTGGCTTCTGTCTTTTGCACTCCAAAGTTACCTGAGAGATCATGATAGGCAGTGAGGACAATGTCTACATCTCTCCCTGTGATCACAATTTGTTGGAGATGAGTAACAGTGATGGTATCCACAGTACTGCGATACAGCAAACCTTTCTTCACAAAGAACTGTTTTCGCTGTCTCGACAGACAAAGTAATTGACGGTCAGCATCGACTCTGAGAACTCTCCCGAGAGTTTTTCCCGTGATTAGTAATTCCAAAATTTCTGCAAACACTCGACTTTCTGTCTGTACTTGTATCCATCTCATTTCCTCTTGCGGAGAGTCTGGACTGTCTTACTGAGACTGAAATATATATGAAGATTGAAAAATACCCCAACAGTGTATACTGGTGTACGCTTCGAATACATTACCCTTTTTCTACTTTTTTGATTCTTGTCTAATCCATACTGAGGCTGTGAGTGTCTTTGTCGGACTCCGGAAATATACACAGAGATTTTTTATGTGTAAACTATGCTATATATACCTGTTATCTGGTGATACTGTACCCTTTCTCAATTTTCTACAATCTTGTCGAATCCATACTGGGCCTTAGACCGTCTGAGTCTGCCTCCTGATATATAGACATAGATTTTTAATGTGTAAATTATGCTACATATATACCTGTTATCCGGTGATACTGTACCATTTCTCAACTTTCTACAATCTTGTCGAATCCATACTGGGCCTGAGACCGTCTGAGTCTGCCTCATGATATATAGACATAGATTTTTAATGTGTAAACTATGCTATATATACCTGTTATCTGGTGATACTGTACCCTTTCTCAACTTTCTTCAATCTTGTAGAATCCATACTGGGCCTGAGACCATCTGAGTCTGCCTCCTGATATACAGACATAGATTTTTAATGTGTAAACTATGCTACATATAAACCTGTTATCCGGTGATACTGTACCCTTTATTAACTTTCTACAATCTTGTCGAATCCATACTGGGCCTGAGACCGTCTGAGTTTGCCTCCTGATTAGACATGAGCGGTGTTTGAGTCGACCTGTTCGCCAAGTTCAAATTCGAGCTGTTTTGGGCAGTGTTCGAGCCGTTCATCGAACTCGAACACTTTGCTTAAAATTCAGCTGTTCGAGGTTTCGTTTGAGAACGGTTCATTCACCAAAAGCGTAACTTTATTTTCACATTAATAATGGTTTTCAATGTTAATAGACAGTTTCATGGCATAGTAGCGGTGTCTGGTAGCCAGCGGTGTAGTACACCTGTCAAAGAGCTACACCGTGTGTGTTTCTAATAATTATTTACTGCATCTTGTCCAGAAAATCGTTTTGGGCGTTGTAGCACTGTCTGCTACTCAGCAGAGGAGCCCACCCTTGAACCTAGCTATGCCGCCTGTTTATGAAAGAACCAGTTTTTGACTGCATTTAGCCCAGTTAATACTTTTGGCCTAGTAACTGTCTGCTACTCAGCAGAGGAGCCCACCTGTGAACCAAGCTGTGCCGCCTGTTTATGTAAGAACCATTTTTTAACTCCATTTAGCTCAGTGAATACTTTGGGCCTAGTACCTGTGTCTACTGCTCAGCAGAGGAGCCCACCCGTGAACCTAGCTATGCCGCCTGTTTATGTAAGCACTGTCTGCTACTCAGCAGAGTTGCCCACCCGTGAACCAAGCTATGCCGCCTGTTTATGTAAGAACTGCGTGCTACTCAGCAGAGGAGCCCAGCTGTTAAGCAAGCTACAGCACCTGTGGTTTGGACACTTAATTTTTTCACATTCTTTCTGGAATGCCGGTTAGGCCTAATTCCGGAATTCCGGTTGACCTGCACTTACTGGGAAATCCTCGTTCGCGGGGAAGAATTGGAATCCCAGATCCCCATCACTAACGGGGTTCAGCGGGTTATCCGCACCTGTAAACGACACACGCTGGTCCTTTCAGTGTAGCGCGCATGCAGCCCCGGACATGTACGGGCATGACAGACCTGTTATTTCTCGATCTCGCGTGCCAGAGCCTCGCATGTCCCTCTAGTAAGCTGGACGCGTACCGCGGGGGCATGCCGGAGGAGTCTCGTTCATTAACGGAATTAAGCTGACAAATCGCTAGCACAACTAAAAACGGCCATGCACCACCACCCACAGAATCAACAAAGCTTGCAATCTGTCCATCCTTTTTGTGGCTGGCATGGTTGAGGTTGCCCGTGAGGAGTCCAATTAAGCCGCAGGCTCCACTCCTGGTGGTGCCCTTCTGGACATTCCTTTAAGGTTCAGCTTTGCAACCATACTGCCCCCGGAAACCAAACACTTTGCCTTCATGGACGCTGTTCGGAGGGTGGTGGGAATAATGTCGCCCGATCGGCAGTTGGCATAATTTATGGTGGGAAGTCTGACGGTATATGATCGTCTTCGATTTTAGAATTTTAGACTTTTTTTTATTTAGATTTTTATTCCAGCCTTTCTTGACTTTATAAGGGCATGATATGCCTCTCTCTGTGTCTCCTCCTCCTTTTACTGCTCCACCTCTTTTCTATATGTAGTTGCCCTTTTCCGTATGTTATTTGTGTCTTCTGAGCATTTTGTCTGCTTTGGGACACCTTTTAAGGTGTTTTGTAATTGTTTTCTATGTGTTTGTATGTGTTTGTGTTTGCCTGCCATTGTTTTCAATGGGGTTCGAAGGTGTTTGATGAACTTGCCTCCTGTTTGACAAACCGACCCAAACTCAAACTCTAGCGGGGTGGCTCAACACTACTCTTGACATATAGACGTACATTTTTAATGTTTAAACTATGCTATATATACCTGGTATCTGGTGATACTGTACCCTTTCTGCCAGGAAGTCCTCCTCCACCCACCACTCTAAGTGTATCATTGACACCTGGAACATTGGCCCACATGTGTGATTATTTCTTGCAGAACTTCTTTTTATATTGTGGTGTGATCCATCCTGAGCGTGTGAGAGTCTGTGGGTTACGCGTGCAATTTATATGTAGATTTAAAAATTACCCCAACACTATATACAGCTCTATGCTTGTGATACATTACCCATTTACTGCTTTTTATATTCTGGTCTAATCCAAACTGACCAAGTGAGAGTCTGTTTCTGACTGTGGAAATAAATACTGAGATTGACAATGACCCCTACACTGTATACAGCTGTACGCTTCAGATCCATTACCGTTTTTTTTACGGCTTTTAATCCATACTGAACCTGAGAGTGTCTTTGTCTGCCTCCTGAAATATATACGGAGATTTAGAATGTATAAACTATACTATATATACCTGCTATCTGCTGATACTGTACCCTTTTTCTACTATTTATACTCTTGTCTAATCCATACTGAGCCTGTGAGCGTCTCTGTGTGACTCATGAAATATATAGGGAGATTGACAATTATACTTTGACTGTATAGAGCTGTACGCTTCTGATACAGTACCATATATCTGATGTTATTTTGGGTACATTTTCTCCAAAATTTGGAAGTATGGTGGAAGAGGCCACGGACGTGGTCGTGGGGGGGCTGGTACTGATGGTGGTGGTGCATCTGCTAGTAGTGGCAAAAGCACAATAGCAGCTAAGGCAGGAGGTGTTGAGCCTGCATCATGGTCTGGCTCCGGAACGCCTGGAAGGCTACCTTTTCTGGGAGTAGGTTAACCGCTTTTAAAGCTGGAGCATCAGGAACTGGTTTTGGCTTACATTGCCGAAACAAACTCCAGCTAATATGCCCTCCTCTTCTGAAGTTTCAAAAATGCAAGCACTGAGTCGTCAAGTGCTGGCTCCTGGTCAGGAAGAACCCCTTTCCTTGTGTCCTTCACCCCCACCAAAAGTGAATGATGCAGCAGGCCACACTTCACATTAGTCCATGTAGCTCTTTCTCACATACCATCAAGTCAAATCGTGAATTCCCCAGTCCAAGATGAATCTGACATGGAGTGTGGGTGGCCAGCCAGGGAAGAGGGATTAATCGGTACCGGGCCGGTGTCTCAGAGGGAGGTGTCACGATGGTGGTGACCCGGTCCGTGGCACTGGGCATCCATGCAAAGGGGTGAATAACGTTTATAGGTGAATGATACGTGACGCCACCTGTGGTTTCTGATCAGATTGACCAGCGCTGCAGTGTCGCTTCTCTGGGACAGGTGTTGTGGTGCAGCTAAGATGTAGAAGCTCTGCACAGGTAGGGCCGTAGTCGCAGGGCAGATGAAAGAGTTGGTAGATGGTGTGCAGTGCAGGATGTAGCAGAGCCGTGCACCAGGCGCAGGAGAAAGATGACAGACACAGTTGCGCAGTTCCTTTACCTGTACTTGGTAAGTGCCGTCCAGGACCCAGAGTACAGATGGAGAAGGAGTTGGTCAGCCTGGAAGCAAATTAGGAATTCTCTCTCTGCAGATAGGTAGTGTGGCCACCGTTCTAGCGCTTATCTGAGGTACTCGCAGTACTGAGTTCACTGAAGTTCCCCCTGTTTACTCTCTTGAGAAACTTTCTCGTATGGCAGGCAGCCGTAGCCTTTTCCTTCTGGCTCAAACAAGTCGCTGCTGGGGCCTCTGAGCCTTAGTTGGGAACAGAGCATTTACAGCTGCTTCTTCCTCCAGTTTCTGCTGCAGGACTGCCAGTGTCCCTACAAACTCGGAGACCGGAATCTGGACCATGCGCTCCAGCTAGGAATGAGCCTTAACTCTGCTCATCCTCCAGCTCCCCTTCTCACGTCCACACACTTCCCCTTCCCTTCACAGACTGCCCTAACTTCCCTCCTCACGACCACAGAGAGCAGCTCCTCAGCAGTCAGGTTCAGAGCTCTCCCTGCTGGTCTGGAGTGGGAACTGTGTTGTGTGTTGGTTTAACTGCTAGAGAGATCATTCGTTGCTCCCAAGCATGACATCACACTCCCTAGGAGGAAGGTAATGCCACTGTGGCGACCGTACTCCTGGGGGCGCCACAAGTGCACTGATGCCCAGCCACTGCTAGATGATTCTGCTGGTACATTGACCCAGACCACTACATTCCCTTTGCACTCTACACAGCCAGAATCTGACCCTGATGAAACTCAGGTTCCCCTTCCCGCTAACTATAACACCTTAAACAGTCCAAGTGCAGAGAGATGGAAGATGGGGACGACGAGGAGTCCAGACTAGTACAGGGATTCCCTAGCGAGGAGACTTATTTAATTGTTTTAAAGGTTGGGAGCAATTTTTGAGGAGCACTATACTCTGGAGAATGATATATGGGGCCCACCATACACTGGAGCATTCCAAAGGTGGACATCAGATACTGGAGCAGCATTTACAGGGCCCATTATACACTGGAGCATTAGAAATGGGGCCCATTATATATGGAGCATTATTTGGGCCCATAAGACAGTGGAGCTTCATCCATGGGGACCATCATATATTGTCTCATTATGTGGAGCTCATCATATACTATATGGAACATTATATGGGACCAATTATTCTGTTTGGAGAAATATATGGGTCTCATTACTCTGTATAGCACACTATGCGGTGGCCATAATACTGTATGGAGGAATATACTGACCGTTTTTGGAGCTATTGGAGGTTTTAAAATGGATATCAGTCATGTGATGTAAGAAGTGAAGTATTTTTCATTGTACTATACCGCTAGTTCTCTGCCGTATCAGAGGATCATGAATTGTGGCATGTGTTAAAGGAGCCCATTGACACTCTTTGGCCCTGGGCCCACGAAAATCTGGAGCCAACCCTACCCCCCACAACTTTAGCCAAATAATCTCCAAGTTTTCAATGCCTAACTATTGTAAAGTAAATTAAGGTTGACAAGCTTAAGTAATAAGAATTGATGTTTTTGGCATTAAAATGGGCAATGTAGGTGTGTTTCCTGTCCTCCACTCACTGCCGACTTTTCTTCCCCATTGACTTGCATTGGGTTTCGTGTTTCAGTCGGCCTTCTACTTTTCACGATAATCGGCCGATTGTGTTCGACCCGACTTTTGCGAAAGTCGGGTTTCATGAAACCCGACTCGACCCGAAAAAAGGCAAAGTCGCTCATCTCTAATTATAACTAATACTCTCACGTATAGCACCATGGAACCCATGGTGCTTTATAAATAAATAATAATATATTACTAATATTTTTCATCATCAGAATTACAGTGAAGAGATTACTGATCACATAGCTATGGATGATGGACAGGTGCACATGATCAGTTGTATTGAGTAGTTTAACTGTAATGTTGTGTGTGCCTAAGTGTGTGTGTGTGTGTGTGTGTGTGTGTACGTGTACGAGGGGCATTCATTAAAGATTTCCCCTGACCCACTTCCTGTGGACTGAGAGCAATGAAACTTGGAACAGTTATTAGTCCTTCTCTACATACTGTATACACGTAGTGAAAATTGTTGATACCCCTCATTTAATGACAGAAAAACCCACAGTGGTCACAGAAACTTGAATTTGACAAAAGTAATAATAAAAAATCTTTGAAAATGAACAAATGAAAGTCAGACATTGCTTTTCAACCTTTGATTCCACAGAATTTAAAAAAAATAAAACTCATAAATTAGGCCTGGACAGAATTGATGGTATTCATATACATTCTTTTTGCCCTGTTTGCACAAACAATAATCCCCTAAGGTTTTATATACATTGCCCAAAAATTTAAAGGTAACACTTAAACAACAGAATATAACTCCAAGTAAATCAAACTTCTGTGAAATCAATCTGTCCACTTAGGAAGCAACCCTGATTGACAATCAGTTTCACATACTGTTGTGCAAATGGAATAGACAACAGATGGAAATTTTTGGCAATTATCAAGAAACCCTCAATAAAGGAGTGGTTCTGCAGGTGGGGACCACAGACCACATCTCATTTCCAATGCTTTCTGGCTGATGTTTTGATCACTTTTGAATGTTGGTTGTGCTTTCACACTCGTGGTAGCATGAGACGGACTCTACAACATACACAAGTGGCTCAGGTAGTGCAGCTCATCCAGGATGGCACATCAATATGAGCTGTGGCAAGAAGGTTTGCTGTGTCTGTCACCGTAGTGTCCAGAGGCTGGAGGCGCTACCAGGAGACAGACCAGTACACCAGGAGATGTGAAGGGGGCCGTAGGAGGGCAACAACCCAGCAGCAGGACCGCTACCTCAGTCTTTGTGCAAGGAGGAACAGGAGGAGCGGTGCCAGAGCCCTGCAAAATGACTTCCAGCAGGCCACAAATGTGCATGTGTCTGCACAAAGGGTTAGAAACTGACTCCATGAGGATGGTCTGAGTGCCCGATGTCCACAGATGGGGGTTGTGCTCACAGCCCAACAACGTGCAGGATGCTTGGCATTTGCCACAGAACACCAGGATTGGTAAATTCGCCACTGGCGCCCTGTGCTCTTCACAGATGAAAGCAGGTTCACACTGAGCACATGTGACAGATATGACAGAGTCTGAAGACGCTGTGGAGAGCGATCTGCTGCCTGCCACATCCTTCAGCATGACCGATATAGCAGTGGGTCAGTAATGGTGTGGAGTGGCATTTCTATGGAGGGCCGCACGGTGTTGGGCTGTGAGTATATATACTGTATATTGATTACTAAGATACAAATGAAATGTGCCATCTTTAACTTTAGCACTTCTAAAGATCATCTTCAACTTGCTTAACAGTTCACAATAACAGTCATTTTGACCATGGATGCCCAAATTTTTAAATTCCACTATATATATAAACAAACACACACATGCTGAAAATATATATAAAACAACACACAAAAACTAAAAATTTAAAAAAGACTATGCAAATCATATATTATCATGACATAGCAAATAAGAAATGTGTATACAGCCTTTTATTATAATATATCAAGAAAAAAGGTCAATACCAAGGCTCCTCCCACTCTGGGCTTGTGACCAAAGAGTCGGTATCCCCAACAAATCCAATGTGATGGATGTTATTATGAATATTATAAAAATATTCTATAGAGGAAGACCCTCCTGGATGATATGACTTTCTCCTTCGTCTCATTGGGGGACACAGAGACTGTGGGTGTGTGCTTCTGCCGTCTGGAGGCTGACACTAAGTATACAAAAAAAGAGTTAGCTCCTCCTCCGCCGCATACACCCTCGCCCCCAGACCGGGCGTAACTCAGTTTTTTGCTTAGTGTCTGATGGAGGCACACGCAGTCTGGAGCTCCAGACTAGATTTTTTTTTTTTTTTTCCTTTTCTATGAAGATAAGACAGGGGCGACGGATCCTATAGAGAGGGTCCGATCTCCCCAAATCATCAACGGGCGACCACGTGTGAGTAACCCTCCACGTGTTTTCCTCTCCCGCACTGAGGGACACATCTGGGACTTTTCCCCAGACAACCATTTTTCTTTTTTATTTTGTAAAGAGGCGGCAACGCATCCTGATAAGAGGATTCGGTTTCCCCATAACCTCAACGGGCGAGCACGTGTGAGCGACCCTCCACGTTGTTCCTCTCCTGCAATGCGATTCATTGAGGCCCCTTCCACCCCTAGGTAGTGAGACCAGGGGTTGAGTTGGAGGCGCAAGTGAGCCGAGGGATCGAAGATTCGTCCCGATACCAGAAGCCTCCCCCTCCCTGCCCGGGGATGGAGTTGAGAGCACCCCAAGAGAGCCCCCACGGCGGAAGGCCCTGCTCACCTTTGATAATGGGGAGGTCCGCCTCTCTCCCGGAGCGCACCGCAAGTTTTAGGAACCCGGTGCTGCCCCCGGCGAGTAACGCCGCACGCCCCGTGTACCGGAGTGCGGCCGGAAGCCCCGAGGAAGTCCGTGGGTACCGCGCGAGGCCCCGCCCGCTGACTTCCGGTGGTAGCCGGAAGACCCGCCCACTGACTTCCGGTACGGCTCAGCCCAGGGGGTGGAGAACGGCGGGCGCACATAGTACCGGAGCGGAAACTCCCGCCCCCCCCGCCCTCGCATTTCCGTGGTCGTTCAACAGGAGTGGAACGTTACCTGTGGGTGAGTGCAACCCCGTTTCGAGAGCCGCACTGGTAGTCAAGGAAGGGGTTACCCTCCTCCTCCTTCTACCCTACCTTCAAGCTTGGGCAATATGTCTGGCAAAGGGAAAGCTCACTCTTTCCTATACGCTCTGCATAAGGCCCTCCAAGACAGGGATCTGCCCGCGGAGGTCTTGGAGGTGGCAAATCAGATATCAGGAGCGAGTGATTATCTCATCAGCGCCTCACTGGACGCGGCCGAGTGTTCGGCTGTGGCAGCAGCAAATGCGATCGCCATTAGGCGAGCATTATGGCTGAGGTTGTGGAAAGCGGATTCTATCTCTAAAAAATCCTTAACCTCATTGCCTTTTCAGGGCAATCGGTTGTTCGGTAAGAAGCTTGATAAGCTTATCTCAGAAGCCACAGGGGGAGAAGTAGTTTCCTCCCGCAGCAGAGGAGTTGCCCGGCATTCTGGCAAACGCAGAAGCGTTTTCGGCCCTTTTGTAGCCCCTGGGGGGGGACTTTGGCCAGGGCATCCTCCTCCGCAAACGATGGCCAGAGTAGGGAAAGGCAAACCTCTTACAGGGCCAATCCGCTGGGTAGAGGCCGAGGCCGTTTGCCCAGAGCGAGGGGGGCCAGATCCCAAAAGCCTCCAGCAAAATGACTTGAGGCGCTTCGTACCTACAGACGACAGAGTGGGCGGACGCCTACTAGGGTTCAGCCACGTTTGGGTCGCAGTGGCACGCAACGCTTGGGTGGCGGAATTGATATCGTCCGGGTACAAGATAGAGTTTTGTCGGACTCCCGCCACAGCGATTCTTCCGTTCCCGACTTTCCGGGACAGAATCGCAGGCGGAAGATTTGTTACAGGCTATAATGACGCTACAGCGCAAAGGGGTCATTGTCCCAGTGCCGCAAGGCGAAGAGACGCAAGGTTTTTACTCCAACCTGTTTTCGGTCCCCAAAAAAGACGGGACTGTGAGGCCAGTACTGGATCTAAAGATCCTGAACAAATTCATCAGGGTCAGGCGGTTCCGGATGGAGTCCCTCCGCTTGGTCATTGCAGCCATGGATCCAGGGGAATTCCTGGCCTCGATCGATGTGCAGGATGCATATCTACACATTCCGATATTTCCTCCACACCAGAGGTTCCTGCGTTTTGCGATCGGAGGGCGACATTTCCAATTTGTGGCTCTGCCCTTCGGTTTGGCCACTGCCCCCAGAGTCTTTACAAAGATATTGGCGGTGGTTATGGCCATCCTGCATGCACGGGGCATAACGGTACTACCGTACCTGGACGACCTTTTGGTAAAGGGGCCGTCGTTTCAGGCGTGCCAGGGGAATGTCAGTATCACACTGGATACCCTGGCCCGTCTAGGCTGGTTGATCAATCGAAACAAGTCGTCCTTGGTTCCAGCCCAGAGAATCGTATTCCTAGGCATGGTTTTCGACACCTCCCGGGGGCTGGTGATCCTCCCTCAGGACAAGGCGCGAAGGATCAAGCAGGGGGTACGGAACCTTCTACAGCCGGGCACCAGATCCATCCGGTACGGCATGAGTGTGTTGGGCAGAATGGTGGCGGCGATGGAGGCAATCCCGTTTGCCCAGTTCCATCTCTGTCCGCTTCAGCATGCGCTCTTGTCAGCATGGGACCGGAGGCTGCTGTCTCTCAGTCATCGGTGCAAGTTGTCTCCGCCGGTCCGGCGATCACTCCGATGGTGGACTTGCGACTCGTCTCTGGTCCAGGCGAAACCTTTTCCCCCGGAACAGTGGTTGGTGGTGACGACCGATGCAAGCCTGCATGGTTGGGGAGCAGTTTTCCAGAGTCACACAGCCCAGGGGCGGTGGTCCATTCGGGAGGTAATTCTCCCGATCAACATTCTGGAGATACGGGCAATACGATTGGCCCTGCAACATTTTCAGCGTTTGCTGAGACACCGGCCGGTGCGCATTCAGTCGGACAATGCTACAGCAGTAGCATTTGTCAACCATCAAGGGGGCACGCGCAGCCAGGCAGCCATGCGCGAGGTTGGGCTGGTACTGCGTTGGGCAGAGAAGAACCACGTGGTAATTTCAGCGGTGCACATTCCGGGAGTCGAAAACTGGGCGGCAGATTTTCTCAGCCGTCAGGGGGTCGCGGCAGGGGAATGGTCCCTGCACCCCGAGGTCTTTCAACAGATCTGCCAACAGTGGGGGACACCAGACGTGGACCTTATGGCATCCAGAGAGAACGCCAAAGTACAAAGGTTTGTCGCTCGATCCCTCGACCCGCAGGCAATCGCAGCAGACGCTCTGGTGCTTCCGTGGAGCCAGTTTCGTCTCCCGTACTTGTTTCCCCCGCTGCCTCTGCTTCCAAGAGTCATCAGAAAAATAAGGAGAGAAGGTTCCAGCAATTCTGCTGGCCCCAGACTGGCCCCGGCGGGCCTGGTATGCAGATCTGGTTCAACTAGTGGTGGACGTACCTTGGCGTCTCCCAGATCGGCCGGACTTGCTGTCCCAGGGGCCGATCTGCCATCCGAACTTAGGGGCCCTGTGTTTGACGGTGTGGCCATTGAATCTTGGCTGTTAACACAGGTAGGATTCAGGCGCGATGTGGCGGCCACGATGGTGAGTGCCCGAAAGCCTTCCTCGGCGAGAGTATATCACCGGACTTGGGAAGTTTTTTTCCGTTGGTGTAGGGATCGCGGAGTGGCTCCTCTGGTTTTTTCGATCCCCAACGTACTGGCTTTTCTGCAGGCAGGGCTGGACGCGGGATTGGCTCCGAGTTCGCTCAGAATGCAAATCTTGGCCCTGTCGGTGCTTTTCCAACGAAAAGTCGCTTCCGTCTGGCAGGTTAGGACGTTTATGCAGGGGGTCGCATATTTAGTACCCCCCTCATGGGCACTGCGACACCAGGCTTCAGCGGAGCAGGTGTGCAAAGCAGCTACCTGGTCCAGTTTGCATACGTTTGTCAAACATTATAACGTACATACCCAGGCATCCTCGGATGCAAGCCTGGGAAGAAAGATTCTCCAGGCAGCAGTTGCGCACCTCTAATCAGGGGTGCAAATTAGCATGGATTGGGTGAGCTAAGATCCCGCCCAGAGGACTGCTTTAGAACGTCCCACAGTCTCTGTGTCCCCCAATGAGACGAAGGAGAAACATGGATTTTTGTGAGTACTCACCGTAAAATCCTTTTCTCCGAGACGCTCATTGGGGGACACAGCACCCACCCTATTAGCCAGTTGGCATTTACTTATTTTGAGTTATACAAATCCTTGTGTAAGGATTAGGGTGGCCCCTTTTTCAGACATATAATTTCTTGCCTGAGTTTAAGGCGCGTTCTCCTACTGCTTATGCACTAAACTGAGTTACGCCCGGTCTGGGGGCGAGGGTGTATGCGGCGGAGGAGGAGCTAACTCTTTTTTTGTATACTTAGTGTCAGCCTCCAGACGGCAGAAGCACACACCCACAGTCTCTGTGTCCCCCAATGAGCGTCTCGGAGAAAAGGATTTTACGGTGAGTACTCACAAAAATCCATGTTTCTTCTTCGCTGACTTATTTTAGAAGTTTTGTACTATTTATCATTTCTAAAACTAAGCCTAAAATCATATATCTGATCAATAAAACCAAATCACTGGTCAACAAGTAAAAATGAAACTGTGAATAAAATAAAGACTGATATGCATCTAGATATTTTTGGATGATTTGTTTCCATTCAATGACATATTTGTATCTACAGAAGAAAGTGAAATAATCACTGACATAAAATATCCAATATACGAGGGCTCCTGAGACGTCATGGAAATATCAGTCAGGCGTCCATCACCTTGTTATTTATTAGTGAAGTTTCCTGTACGCTCCAGGTGACGGCTCCGGGACATATGTTGCATAATTAATACCAGCCTGTAATTAGCAATGTGCATGTATTGACTCAGTTTTTTGGGATTTTATTTTATTTATTAAACATCAAATGTCAAAAGGAAAAAAATAAAGATCCAAATGTAAAAGAACAACTGAAAGATGATGAAGCTTTGGGACATGAGGAGCAGGAAAATGCCTCTGGCTAAAATGGTCGGTAACAATAACATCCAGTATCTGTTAGTAACATCAATGTCAATACAATAATGGGCCCCTTGTAATAGTTATTTTCTCCCCCATGGTCAGATTAAAGAGAATAAAATAACACATGGACAGAAAGACATAGTACTACTGTATTTATATGACTATTACATATACAATAGAAGGAGACAGACAGATAAGATGTAAAGGAAGACTGGGGGGAAAAACAGATATTCTTGTGTTTTGTTTTTTGTGTATTCCATGATTTCTACATTGTAGCAGCTCTATGTATTTACCCTTTACCAACTCAATAGATTAATGGCAAAATTTAGGTTGTTCAATAGTTTTGGTTCAAGTGGAACCTTTATATGAGGTCAAAAGTGACCAGTTTTTGCTCTTATTTTCTTTCCACTGTTCCCCTGCAAATTCCATTATTTTTAAATGCACCACATATAGTTCCAAAAATATGGCCCTTCTAGCAACCCCAATTCCAAAAAAGTTGGGACGCTGTGTTAAATGTAAGGAAAACAAAAATGCAATGATTTGGAAATGTCTCATATCCCTTTTTTATTTACAAAATAACATAAAACACAGATCAGATGGTGAAAGGAAGACATTTTTTCATTTCATTTGGAAACAATTTTTGGAAACAACTCATTTGGAAATTGATTGCAGTAAAACATCTCAAAAAAGTTGAGCCATTTTTACCATTGTGTAGCATCTCTTCCGAGAAGTGAGACCAATTACTGAAGTTTTGGGAGAGTTGTCCTATTTTTGTCATCTTTCCTGAATCTTTCATTTCTTAATGCACCAAATGTTTTCTATTAATGAACTTTCTGGACAGCAGGCGGTTGGGTTTATCACCCCAAATATTCTTCTGCAAAGTCATGCTGCTGTGATGGATGCATTTTGTGATTTATCATTGTCCTGCTGAGACGATCAAGATCTTCCAGGAAGTAGATAATGATAATAATCTTTATATTTATATAGTGCCAACAAATTCCGCAGCGCTTTACAGTTTTGCATACATTATTATCACTGTCCTCACTGGGGCTCACAATCTACATTCCCTATCAGTATGTCTTTGGAGTGTGGGAGGAAACTGGAGAAAACCCACGCAAACATGGGGAGAATATACAAACTCCTTGCAGATGTTTTCCTTGGTTGGATTTGAACCCAGTACCCCAGCGCTGCAAAGCTGCAGTGCTAACCACTGAGACACTGTGCTGACCATAGAAAAAGGGAAAATATTGTTTGGCTGGAGCATATGTTGTTCTGAAGCCTCCGTATAATGCTGAGCATTCATAGTACCTTTCAAGATGTGCAAGCTGGCCATGCTATAGGCACGACCACAGCCCTGTACCTTGAGAGATACAGAAAATGTGTGCTGATAACAAGCTGGATGGTCCCTCTCCTTTTAAGTCTGCAGACATGGTGTCTGTGGTTTCCATAAACAATTTCACATTTTGATTAATCTGACCACAGAACAGTTTTCCATTTTGCCTCAGCTCATTACGAGAAGATTGCAGTATTTCTGGATTGTGTTGATATATGGCTTCTTGCTTACATCATAGAGATTTAACTTGCATTTGTGGATTTCAAGTTGAACGGTGCCTACACACAATCATTTCTGGAAGTATGCCTGAGCCCATGAAGTGATTCACACAATCAAATGATGCTTTTTTTTAATGTAATGGCTCCTGAGGGGCTGTAGATCACAAGCATCCAATATGAATCATTGGTTTTCTCCCTTGTGCACATGGATTTCTCCAAAATCTCTGAAACTTATATCATATAATGTACTGGAGATGGTGGGATATTTAAAGTCCTTGCAATTTAACTTCAAGAAACATTTTTCTGAAACGGTTTCATGATTTTTTGATTCAGCTGTACAGATTGGTGAATCTCTGACCATCTTTGCTTTTGAGAGACTCTGTCTCTCTAACATGCTCTTTTTATACACAGTCATGTGACTTAGTTAAAAATTGACCCTCCAGCTGTTTTTCGATAACACCCCTTTTCCATTCTTTTATTAATCCTGTCCCAACTTTTTAGAGATGTTCTGCTGCCATCAATTTCTAAATGAGTTAATTTTTTCTAATGAAATGAAAATAAAAAATGTATCTTTCACCTTCTCATCTATGTTTTGTTGTGAAAAGAAAAAAGCTAGAATAGATTTCCAAATCACCGCATTCTTGTTTTCTTTACATTTTACATACAGTCCTAACTTTTTTGGAATGGCATTAAAAATGGTGCCGAGCTGTGTAAAGACACACCTAAGGAATCCAGTGAGCAATGTTCACTTGTAAAGACCATACAAATTAGAATATTGGGCACACTAAATAAAAAGGTCTATATCTTTGGAATCGTAAGGCATATTTTTAACCACTTTTAACTTGGTGACTTATTAAGGCTCATTCACCTGCCAGATTATCTCTTTAGAGGATTGGGCACATTTGTATCCAAGATGTCTGACCATTCTTTCCCTCACACATCTGCCATTTGGGAGAAGTTGGCAAACACCAATACACATAGTCAGCCGGTCTCATCAAAATAGATGGGTTAGGTCAACATTCATCTACTGTGTATGGCGAAGTTTCTGTTCAGGGTGGCATAGAAAAAGATACCTTAGTTTGATTACAGACACATTCTAAAATGGAGTTTCTTCATTGTAGAAACACAAACAGTAAGGCTGCGTTCACACGTTGCGTTTTTTTCACGTTTTCGCGGCAGTTTTTAACTTGAGTTTTTGCCACGAAAACGCAAAAAAAACAGCATCCCATGCAATCCTATGGGACTCTGCAATGCTGTGCTAATGCTGCTGATTTTCCCATGGCGGAATCGCATCGCGGAAAAATACTCAGCATGCTCATTAATTTTATGGAATCGCGGCGATTCGGCACCCATAGGATTGCAATTCTGCTTACCTCCCGCATGTGCTTGTGCCCACCATGCGAAAAGTAAGCAGAACATTTGTGGATGGTACCCACGGCCTGGAGGAGAGGAGACTCTCCTCCAGGCCCTGGGTACCGTATCCCCGTAAAAAATAGAATTAAAATAAAAAATTCATCATACTCTCGTCTTCCGATGTCCCGCGCAGCATCACCAGGCTTCAGCGATGCTGCCGGCAGGTCACGCTCCCAGTGATGCATTGCGGCAATGACCTTTGATGACGTTGCGGTCTCACGACGTCATCAAAGGTCATTGCCACAATGCATCACTGGGAATGGGACCTGCCGGTAGCATTGCGATGATCGGGAACACTGCGCGGGACGTCAGAAGGTGAGAAAAACACCATTTTTTATTTTTTAATTATTTTTAACATTAGATCTTTTTACTACTGATGCCGCATAGGCAGCCTCAATAGTAAAAAGTTGGTCACACTCGTCAAACACTATGTTTGACGAGTGTGACCAACCTGTCAATCAGTTCTCCAAGCGATGCTACAGATCGCTTGGAAAACGCTAGTGTTCTGCAAGCTAATTACGCTTGTAAATCGCTAGTTTTTCTGCGGGAATTCCTTAACGTGTGCACATAGCCTAATGGTGCAACATCAGAGGAAGAACCATTCGTGGACATGTTGGATTTTTGTGGATTGTCTATGAAACAACAGCCTTTTGTATAATATCAACAGGTTATCTCCAGGTAAATAATTCTCTGTCTTATCCCCAGCTTATTGGACGAGTTCAATACATGAGATTGAAAGCAGTAAGTTCATACAACTTTTATCTTATGGTTAGTTTATAAGGAACACGAAGCAAGCAAAAAACATCCTCATTGCCTCTTCAAGATTGCACTGCTGAGGATTGTACTGAGCCAGGTACTGTAGAAGCAAATTTGACGTCATCCCATGATGATACACAGTTGCTTGTATTCTTTGTGGTAGTTTACATAGTTTTTAGGCTAATATCATCACCCAATTATGTTATAAATAATAGGTATTCTGTGTGATTAAAATTTAGTTTGATGTACTAAAATGCCTATGCTCAAGTCCCGTGACTCATAAATATCAGATAAGCCATGCCCTCTAAAGCTTTGTGTCAAGGGAACAGTTGCAGCCAAGGTTGTGTTCCTATATTTAGAGAGAAGAGATAAATTCTTTCTTTTATTGCAGATCATTGCCTAGATCCATGGGGACTTAAATAGCACCTAACACTAACCTGGGGCTGCTCTTATAATTTAATAAAAGAGTGAGCTACACTAGATTTGTCATTATATTAAATATCCACCACATTTCCCCTCTTCCCCCTCTTTTTACCTCCCTCCACTCCACCTCCGTGCGTACATCCAGCAACTGCCGAGCATTGATTGGTGATGCAGTTCACCGATCAGCGCTCGTACTCACTGTTTTCCATTTTTCTTTTTCACCCCCCTTTGTGCCACCCCCGTGTTCACATTCAGCAGCCACCAAGGCTTGATTAGTGATGCAGTTCACTCATCAGAGCTCATGCCTGCTGCTTTACACACTTTTCTTTTTTGACACCTCCGTGCGCACATCTAGCAGCCGCCGAGCTTTGATTAGTGACACATTTCACTTATCAGAACTCGTGCCTGTTGTTTTACACTTTTCTTTTCACTGATATTTTTTTTTTTTCCCTGGTTGCTGCTTTTTTTCTTTTAGCTTTTTCTTTTCAAACAAAAAAATTTACACCTAGCACACACACAACTAAAGTACACAATCACCACATACATAAAAAAAAATTTTTGTCACGCTAGCCCCGTTTGTCCCAAAAAACAATATTCAGCGGAGTAGGCATATGCTTTTGCTGCCTCCAACACTGATAACGAGGGAGAGGATCCAACATTTCATTTAGTTCTCCTCGTCCTCTTCCTCCTCAGGTGCTGCTGAACCAGCACGCAGATGTCCCAGGACAGAAGTGAAGCAGAGCCCCCCATTTCAGAAGATGAACCAGTGCCCCCCATTACTGACCCTGTATGGACCTCGTCCCCTGAAAATTATGAGCCACTGATTTCTGATTTTGTGGCTCAATCAAGAATCAAGTTTGACACCACCAGCCTCAAAGAAATAGACTTTTTCAAAGTCTTTTTCTTTGTTTCTCTGAGGATTTTGTTAACCTCATGGTAGGCTAAACTAATTTGTACGCTCATCAATTTTTGGCACAAAATCGCGATTCATCATTTTCTAACTGGTTTCCTGTAGTCGCTGTTGAAATGAAGCAGTTTTGGTGCCTGGTCCTTCACATGGAGATCCTGAAGAAGCCAGAACTATTGGAGTGTTAAAGTTTTATACAAAACTATAGTTTTCCAAATGGTCATGGCCCGGACAGGTTTTGAGGCCATCCACAAATTCCTGCATTATACCGAGATAGCCCTAACTTTGACTGTGTGTTCAAAGTTTGGCCGGTCATCGAATACTTCAGCAAAAAGTTTTCTGAAGTGTACGTGCCCCAAAGGGATATCTGCGTGGATGAGTCAATAATTCATTTCAAGGGGAGGCTCAAATTCCATCAGTACCTGCTCAGTAAGAGGACCAGGTATGGAATTAAACTCTATAAGCTGTGTGATAGTACGTCAGTGTACACCCACAGGTTTAGAGTTTATGAAGAGAAGAACACCCAGATTGAACCCCCTGAATGCCCCCTGTCCTGGGAGTGAGTGGGAAAATTGTGTGGGATTGGGTGCACCCACTGCTGGATAAAGGTCATCACCTCTACAGTGGGGAAAAAAAGTATTTAGTTAGTCAGCAATAGTGCAAGTTCCACCACTTAAAAAGATGAGAGGCGTCTGTAATTTACATCATAGGTAGACCTCAACTATGGGAGACAAACTGAGAAAAAAAAATCCAGAAAATCACATTGTCTGTTTTTTTTTCATTTTATTTGCATATTATGGTGGAAAATAAGTATTTGGTCAGAAACAAGCAATCAAGATTTCTGGCTCTCACAGACCTGTAACTTCTTCTTTAAGAGTCTCCTCTTTCCTCCACTCATTACCTGTAGTAATGGCACCTGTTTAAACTTGTTATCAGTATAAAAAGACACCTGTGCACACCCTCAAACAGTCTGACTCCAAACTCCACTATGGTGAAGACCAAAGAGCTGTCAAAGGACACCAGAAACAAAATTGTAGCCCTGCACCAGGCTGGGAAGACTGAATCTGCAATAGCCAACCAGCTTGGAGTGAAGAAATCAACTGTGGGAGCAATAATTAGAAAATGGAAGACATACAAGACCATGGATAATCTCCCTCGATCTGGTGCTCCACGCAAAATCCCACCCCGTGGGGTCAGAATGATCACAAGAACGGTGAGCAAAAATCCCAGAACCACGCGGGGGGACCTAGTGAATGAACTGCAGAGAGCTGGGACCAATGTAACAAGGCCTACCATAAGTAACACACTACGCCACCATGGACTCAGATCCTGCAGTGCCAGACGTGTCCCACTGCTTAAGCCTGTACATGTCCGGGCCCGTCTGAAGTTTGCTAGAGAGCATTTGGATGATCCAGAGGAGTTTTGGGAGAATGTCCTATGGTCTGATGAAACCAAACTGGAACTGTTTGGTAGAAACACAACTTGTCGTGTTTGGAGGAAAAAGAATACTGAGTTGCATCCATCAAACACCATACCTACTGTAAAGCATGGTGGTGGAAACATCATGCTTTGGGGCTGTTTCTCTGCAAAGGGGCCAGGACGACTGATCCGGGTACATGAAAGAATGAATGGGGCCATGTATCGTGAGATTTTGAGTGCAAACCTCCTTCCATCAGCAAGGGCATTGAAGATGAAACGTGGCTGGGTCTTTCAACATGACAATGATCCAAAGCACACCGCCAGGGCAACGAAGGAGTGGCTTCGTAAGAAGCATTTCAAGGTCCTGGAGTGGCCTAGCCAGTCTCCAGATCTCAACCCTATAGAAAACCTTTGGAGGGAGTTGAAAGTCTATGTTGCCAAGCGAAAAGCCAAAAACATCACTGCTCTAGAGGAGATCTGCATGGAGGAATGGGCCAACATACCAACAACAGTGTGTGGCAACCTTGTGAAGACTTACAGAAAACGTTTGACCTCTGTCATTGCCAACAAAGGATATATCACAAAGTATTGAGATGAAATTTTGTTTCTGACCAAATACTTATTTTCCACCATAATATGCAAATAAAATGAAAAAAAAACAGACAATGTGATTTTCTGGATTTTTTTTTCTCAGTTTGTCTCCCATAGTTGAGGTCTACCTATGATGTAAATTACAGACGCCTCTCATCTTTTTAAGTGGTGGAACTTGCACTATTGCTGACTGACTAAATACTTTTTTTCCCCACTGTATGTGGATAACTTTATCAGCATCCCACTCTTTAAGCCCTCTCTGTGCGAGGTACCGCATCCTCCGGTATTGTCTTCAAAAATCAGAGAGGACTCCCAAAAATGCAAATTGGGCAGATGCTCAGAAGGGGTGGCAGCGGAGCCCAATGTAGCGACTACCTGCTGATGGTCAAGTACAAGGACAAGAGGGATGTTATTTTCTTGACCACCATACATGGTGAAGGCAGCACCCTCTGCACTGTACGAGGTACCTCTGCATAGGTCTGCAAACCAGACTGTGTACTGGGGTACAACAAAAACATGGGGGGGGTTGATCTCTCTGATCAAGTCCTCCAGCTGTATAGTGCTTTGAGAAAGGCCAAGATGTGGTACAAGAAGCTGGCCGTGCACATCATACAGATGGCAATGCTCAATGCTTTCCTGCTGTTATGATGCGCAGGCCAGGCCACTATATCATACCTTCAGTTCCAGGAGGTAGTGATCAAGGTCTTAATCTTTGGAGATCAGGAAGGAGTAGGCTCCAAGAATCTGTTTATGCCAAAGAAGGTGACGGTCAGAAGGGGGCATTCTCTGCGTCTGGAGGAGAGAAGATTTTTCCACCAACATAAAAGAGGATTCTTTACTGTTAGGGCAGTGTGAATCTGGAATTCCTTGCCTGAGGAGGTGGTGATGGCGAACTCAGTCAAGGGGTTCAAGAGAGGCCTGGATGTCTTCCTGGAGCGTAACAATATTGTATCTTACAGTTATTAGGTTCTTTAGAAGGACTTAGATCTGTGGATTTATTCTGACGGAATATAGGCTGAACTGGATGGACAAATGTCTTTTTTTTGGCCTTGCTAACTATGTTACTATGTTACCTTATGCATCAGCAGACTGTCGATGATAGAGCATTCTATATTGACCAAGCCTGGAGTAATGAGCTCTCTGGTTTCAGTGGTGCCGATCCTGGTGCCTTTCTTCTGCTGTGTGGTGCTTTGCAGCAGAGAAAGTTGTAAAGCTAAGCTTTGTGTTTTTACCTCATCCGTTTCATGTTTGTCATTGTCCCCTGTGTTGTTCCATCTGCAGTGGTGATGCTAGCACCTTTTCCAGCCAGTGCACTAGCCAGGGCAGTGCTAGGTGACAGCAAGGGACGAGGTTCCTGACAACAGTGGGAGGAAGGACCCACTTAGGGTGTTAGGGGAGTGCAGGGTCAGGCTCAGGTTTGAGCAGGAGGTTACCAGCCCTCATTTTCCTATCAGTAGGGCCTTCCTCTCCCCATATCTATCCCGTTGTGTGTGTGTGTGTGTGTCGTGTCGTCCGCTGATCAATCCCCTGGTGGGATCATGACTCCTGGCCTGTGTATGAAAGAATGCTTCAGACTGTACCACACCTCCATGCACTACTATGCTCATTTCTGACTTATTCAAATGACGTATAACAACCTGACCAATACTACACAACTCACGTATGCCACTACATTATAAAATTCACATACCAGGAATCAGTAGATTCGTTTAAAAAACAGGGCACTTGTTGGGCATTGCCACTGTTAGACACTTTAAATATAAGTTCCTTATGGGGTCTAGTTTCCAAAATGAGATCACTTGTGGGGGGTTTCCACTGTTTGGGCACATCAGAGACTCTGCAACTGTGACATGACACCAGCAGACCATTCCATCAAAGTCTGCATTCCAAAACGTCACTTCTTCCCTTCTGAGCCCAAACACTGCCCCCCCCCACATATAGGGTATCAGCGTACTCAGGAGGACACATTGCACAACAACTTTTAGGGTCCAATTTCTGTGGTTACCCTTGGGAAAATAAAAAATTGGGGGCTAAAAGATCATTTCAGTTTTTATTTTTTAATACATTTACAAAAATTTCTACATTTCTGTTTTTTTCAGTCAAGATGGGGTGCAGAGTGTGCATTAATGAGAAAAAAATTAACTTTTTTGAATTTACCAAATGGATGCAATGAATCAAAGAATGAACAATTTAAAGGGGTCTGAATACTTTCTGTACCCACAGTATAAGAGATATTTTACGTTTTAATAATTACAAAAACGGAAAATGGACCAATGAAAAAATTTGGGCACCCTTGGCGATTTATGTGATCAGATAACTTCGAACAAGGCTTCAAACCTTAATTAGCCTGTAAGGGTTATGGCTAGTTCACTGTCATCATTTGGAAAGGCCAGGTGATGCAAATTTCCCAGCTTTATAGAAACCCAGCCTCCTCTAACCTTACACCAAAAAATAGCAGCCATGGGTTCTTCTAAGCAGCTGCCTAGCACTCTGAATATGGTGGAGGCCCACAAAGCAGGAGAAGGCTATAAGAAGATAGCAAAGCATTTTCAAGTTGCCATTTCCTCAGTTCGAAATGTAATTAAGAAATGGCAGTTACCAGTAACAGTGGATGTCAAGATAAGGTCTGAAAGACCAAGCAAACTTCAGTGAGAGCTGCTTGTAGGATTCTAAAGAGGCAAATCAGAACCTCCGCTTGACTTGCAAAAGACCTTAGAAAGATTTAACAGACTCTGGAGTTGTGGAACATTGTTCTACTGCTCAGAAACAACTGGGCCCTCATAGCCAATGAAATCTGGTTAGCTTCTGACTTCAGCGCTTGGCAATAAAGCTGAGTACTCAGTGTCAGCTCAATGTCTCCTGGATTCACGGCTGAGCGGTTGCATCAAGCCACCGCTCAGCCATGCAATCTAGATGAAGCAGAGTTGTCCTCTTCGTGGGACAAATGGATTGTTGTCAGACAGGTGAGGAATATGGTGCTTTTTATTTTTAAATTTACATTAATAAATGGGTAAAAAAAGGGTGGGGAATGTTTCTTTCAAATAAAGGAGCCTGTGTTTTTATTTCAAATGAAGGACTTTTCTCTGTGTCTGTGATTTTATTACTTTTGACTATGGGGTTAGTAATAAGGGTGTCTTATAGACACCTCTCCACTACTAACCTGTGATCTTGATGTCAGTTAACACTATAAAGCAGACGTCAACCCCACAAATATTATCCCACTTGCCAACACTCAAGGGCAAATAGGAATAGCGGGGCAAAGCGCCAGAATTGGCGCATCTAATGTGTCTTTTCTATGTCAGCAGTGGGATGCTATTTTTAGGCTGGGGAGGGCCAATATCCATGGCCCCTTCCCAGTCTGAGAATTCTAGCCCCCAGCTGCCTGATTTAGCTTGGCTGGTTGTCAAAAATGGGGGAACCCCCACACCATTTTTTTAAATGATTAAAATAATTTTAAAAAACGGCATGGGGACCCTCTTTTTTTTGATAACCAGCCAAGATAAAGCTGAGAGCTGCATCCCGCAACTGTCAGTTTTGCCTGCACTGGTTAGCAAAAATAGAGGGGGACCCCATGCCATTTTATTTTATGAATTTATTTATTGCACAGGCACCGACTTATGAATACTCTCATCAGTGTACCCCTGCTCTCATTTCTATCAGCGAGACAATGATGAGAGCATACATACAATGCAATGATGAGAGTAGAACTCTCTTCAGCCGACGCCTGCGACTGACCGTAACCTTTTTACTGCTGGTCACAGCTGCTGACTCACATGCTATAATCTCTGTGACAACAAAAAAAAAACAAAGACAGAAACATAATGATTAAATACCCTGCAGGAAATAAATAAATAGCATAGTGCAAGAAAATAATAAATAGTATTTAGTTTACATTTTTTTATCAAAAAAATGCATAAGCCATCCTGCCTCCTCAAGGTAACCGTAATTGGGAAAGTCCTGTCTCTAATATTAAAAACCTTACCATTTGTCCAGTGACATGCATGTAGATAAGGGCTGAGACGGACTGAACTCAACTAATGGACACACATTGGAGGGAAACCATATCAATAATGCCCAGCTCAAGAGAAAAGCAGGCCACACCTTTATATGCACATTAAGCAGACAGACAGAAAAAAACCCAAAGATTTGCTTGAGTGGGAACCACAGCGCCCTGTCTGGCGGTAACAAACTTTCTGCTGTTCAGAGCTGGTTTTTCCTCTTGCTGTCAAACAGATGACAACTTGGGAAGCACCGGATGTCCAGGCTGCCGAAACAGAATAATAACACAGACTTCAGTGAGAAGTCCATGTTTGGGGTCCATGCACGGACCCTAGTATTTTGGTACAGACCCTGAACTTTACTGTTCGGATTCACCCATCCTTAGTCTCTTGCTGAGCTGTGAGCTTTGATTTCCTCTCACTATCCTGTACAATACAAAATAAAATTGCAAGCAATTGCCCTGAAAACGTGCTTGCAAATATAATTTCTCTGGTTATCCAATAAAGGTATCACACCTTGAATACTTTTCTCAATTTTTTTGGGGGGACATACGTATTTACGCTCACTATCCTGAATCACCCTAACATGACTGCCACATTTTCTGACTTTCTGGCTTTGCTTTTATCCAGGAAAGAAAGGAGAGGTTTTTGGATGTTGTCCGCACTTGGGGTTCAATGATGAGACGTATATCCCAGATTGTCAAATGGATAGTGGCTTATTCTACGCATTTCAAAGTACAAAAGACTTCTTCATCAGGAACGACCACTAGTATCTAGATGACACAAACCTCTTTCTTTCCTGGATATCGTTTGGTCATTTACTGACCCGTGGATCTGTTGCAGCTGATGTGCTTTAGTACATGCTTCATAGATACTCATAAAAGGTGAGTGTAATTTTGATTTTATCACCTGCCATACTCCTTGGATAAAACCCTATGTGGCGCTGATCTCTCCTACAGCTCTGTGGCTTTGCTTTTATTCAGGCTCTTATATCCCCTCCTGATTGACTAAATTATACCACATGCTGTGATAGCTGCAAGTCCTTATGGGCAAGCCCATTCTGCTATGACTGAGGTCATGTGAACCTTCTGTAGCTGATGCAATCTTCCGCAATGTTGCCTTTTTTTTGGCGATTGCGTAAATCAAATCGCAAATTGTTTGAAATTCTTGGGACTTGAAGATTTGCTAGAATTTGACACAAATTTGATTTACATTGCCTTGATTTTCTCATGTCCAGCAATCATGAAAGAGAGAGAATTTTACTGAAAAAATGTAAGACTTTTGTGCCTTTTCCTAATGGGGGAATTTGCACATTTTAATGCCCAGAAATTTCTCATTTTCACAAAAAATGATAAAGATGATAGGTAAGAAACGTTTTGCTCTTGGGGATGAGGAGATTATCCCTTGAGGAAGATGTTAATTTGGAGCATAAATGCCACCAGCTGTTGAATCCAGACCTTGTACCAAATTATGGAGGTGATAGCATTCTGTCTGCTGTTCAGAGCCATATTTTTCTCACGCTGTCACATAGATGGTTTAATAGCTGTCTACAAATATCTGAAGGCCTGTCACAGTGTACAGGGATCATCCTTACTCTCATTTACACATGGAAACATGAGAAGCAACGGAATGAAACTAAAAGGGAGAAGATACAGATTAGATATTAGAAAAAACTTTTTGACAGTGTGGGTGATCAATGAGTGGTCCAGGCTGCCACGAGAGGTGGTGAGTTCTCCTTTAATGGAAGTCTTCAAACAGAGGTGGCACAGACATCTGTCTGAGATGGTTTAATGAATCCTGCATTGAGCAGGGGGTTGGACATGATGACCCTTGAGATTCCTTGTAACTCTAACGTTCTATGTTTGTATGATTCTGCATCATTGCCATTCAAAACATTGACCAAGCGGGCCATAAAAGGCATTTACTTTCCCTAACTGCAATTACTGCTGAAGTGCACCTTGCCATACTAAAACAATTCCACATAATGTCTCACAGTAATTTGACACTTGAGAGTAAAAAGTAGGGACAGATTCCTTTGAAAATTAATCAAGGCTAGGTTTTCTCCATGAATGCAAGCCATCATATTACAAAAGACAGTATGAGTGCTGCCTGTCAAAACCTCTGATGGCCCTCATTTGATTTAAGCAGTCGTCTGCGTGAGGCCTAAGATTAAGCAACCAATTTAGTCACTCATGGGTTTGGTACTTGCTCCAAAAAAACCACAGAAATCAGAAAAAAGAATCAGTTATTTTTATGTTTTCAAAGAGTTGTAAAATGATAAAAATGTACAATTCTCCTTCACTATACAGACTTGAACTGGCCCACAGGCGAATCCTCCGGTGGGCCCATGTGCAAGAGCAGGCCACCACCCTCTTATATGGCACAATAAACTTGAATCACTAAGTACAGACAAAGGCAGCATCTTATTCATTTAACAATCTACCAGTTTCATGTTATATAAACTTGTGATTGAGGGTAATGTCACATTTTCATGTAACTGAAAAGTTGGGCCCTGGAGTATGTTACTAGTGGGTCCTTGGTACCCCAGTCAGACACTGTCAGCCTGTATTCCTATGCCAATAAAGTGGCAATATGATATAGTTTATCACAATTAGACATAAAATATTACCAATATAGTTAGCTGATGGAGAAATATTGAGTTCTATGATAAAGACTCAGACTTTTATACAATCCATCAGTTTTTTGTTGTTGGGGCAAAGCCAAAATCTGACTTGGAATCACCATTCTCAAGGCTCATGTAAGGAGCCCGAGTAACAATCACTAAACTGACAGTAAAAATAAAGACCATCACAAAACACTTTATTATAAATTTGCTGCTATTCTGCCAATTTTTTTATTGAGACAGAATTAATAGCTTCCAATCGATTCCTTCTAGTCTGGATACTGAGTTAGGGATTTTTAATATACTGAGAGACATTAAATACAAATGGTTATAGAGTTATAAAAGTACAATCATTGTGCTGTAAAGTCTGACCAGACAGACCCTTTAATGTAAAGAAATTCTTAAACTAATAGAAATGTTAGGAGGAACATCTGTACTTTATACCTTATAGATATCCTGACATTAGAATTTGTGTTTAGGGACAGAAACCCTTTAAATTCACCTTCTGTGAGAAATAGGAATGCCTTCTTATTGAACCTTACAGGGACTCCTCTGCACTCCTTTTATATTAATAACATATTCTTAAATAGTATGGTGCCATAAAAGAAGGATGTGAAAAGATTTGGATTTCAAAACATATACCATATATACTCGTGTATAAGCCAAGATTTTCAGCCCATTTTTGGGGGCTGAAAGTCCCCATCTCGGCTTATACACGAGTCATATACCTGGGGGTCGGCGGGGGAGGGGGAGTGGGGGTGTCAGAGATCATACTCACCCCCCTGGCGCGGTCTCTGCAGCCCCCCCGCTTCTTCACGGTCTCCCTTCCTGCCTTCAGCGGTCACGTGGTACCGCTCATTAAACTCATAAATATGCGCATATTCATGAGTGTAATGAGCGGTATCACATGACGGCTGAAGGCAGGAAGGGAGACCGTGGAGAAGCGGGGCTGCAGAGCCTGCGCCAGGAGGGGGTAAGTAACATAGTCACATAGGCAGTAAGGCCGAAAAAAGACATTAGTCCATCCAGTTTAGCCTATAAAATTCTGTCAGAATAAATCCCCAGATCTACGTCCTTCTAAAGAACCTAACAATAACTGTAAGATACAATATTGTTACGCTCCAGGAAGACATCCAGGCCTCTCTTGAACCCTTCGACTGAGTTCACCATCACCACCTCCTCAGGCAGGGAATTCCAGATTCTCACTGCCCTAAGGCTGTGTGCACACGCTGCGGATTTTTGCTGCGGTTCCGCAGCGGTTTTGGCCGCTGTGGACCCGCAGCAGTTTTTGCTGTGGTGTACAGTAGCATGATTCCCTATGGGAATCAAAAACCGCAATGCAGATGGTGCGGAATTTTCCGCGCGGATTATCTGTGGTTTTCAATCCGCATAAAGAATTGACATGTCAATTCTTTCTGTGGATTCCCCTGCCGTTTGCCATCTCCTCCATTGAGGAGATGAAAAAACGCAGGGCAAAACCGCAGAGCAATCCGCTGGTAAAACCACAGGTATTTTGACCTGCGTTTTCACCTGCGGATTTTACAAAATCCGCGCGGATGAATCCGCACCTAATCCGCAGCGTGTGCACACAGCCTAACAGTAAAGAATCCTCTTCTATGTTGGTGGAAAAACCCTTTCTCCTCCAGATGCAGAGAATGCCCCCTTGTGACCGTCACCTTCCTTGGTATAATCAGATCCTCGGAGAGATATTTGTATTGTCCCCTTATATGCTTATACATGGTTATTAGATCGCCCCTCAGTCGTCTTTTTTCTAGACTAAATAATCCTAATTTTGCTTATCTCTCTGGGTATTGTAGTTCCCCCATCCCCTTTATTAATTTTGTTGCCCTCCTTTGTACCCGCTCTAGTTCCATTATATCCTTCCTGAGCACCGATGCCCAAAATTGTACACCGTACTCCATGTGCGGTCTAACCAGGGATTTGTACAGAGGCAGTATAATGCTCTCATCATGTGTATCCAGACCTCTTTTAATGCACCCCATGATCCTGTTTGCCTTGGCAGCCGCTGCCTGGCAATGGCTGCTCCAGGTAAGTTTATCATTAACTAGGATCCCCAAGTCCTTCTCCATGTCAGATTTACCCAGTGGTTTACCATTCAGTGTGTAAGGGTGATATTGATTCCTTCTTCCCATGTGTATAACCTTACATTTATCATTGTTAAACTGCATCTGCCACCTTTCGGCCCAAGTTCCCAACTTATCCAGATCCATCTGTAGCAGAATACTATCTTCTCTTGTATTGACTGCTTTACATAGTTTTGTATCATCTGCAAATATTGATATTTTACTGAGCAAACCTTCTACCAGATCGTTAATAAATATGTTGAAGAGAATAGGTCCCAACACTGACCCCTGCGGTACCCCACTGGTCACAGTGACCCAGTTAGAGAATATACCATTTATAACCACCCTCTGTTTTCTATCACTAAGCCAGTTACTTAACCATTTACACACATTTTCCCCCAGACCCAGCATTCTCATTTTGTGTACCAACCTCTTGTGTGGCACGGTATCAAACGCTATGGAAAAATCAAGATATACCACATTTACTGGCCTATAATTTCCAGGTTCACTTTTAGAGCCCTGTTTGAATATTGGTACCACATTTGCTATGCGCCAGTCCTGTGGAACGGACCCCATCGCTATAGAGTCTCTAAATATAAGAAATAATGGTTTGTCTATTACATTACTTAGTTCTCTTAGTACTCGTGGGTGTATGCCATCCGGACCCGGAGATTTATCTATTTTAGCCGGTTTTGCACCTCTTCTTGGGTTAGATTGGTGATCCTTAATATAGGGTTTTCTTTGTCTCTCGGCATTTCACCTAGCATTTCATTTTCCACCGTGGAGAAGAAGGTGTTTAATATATTAGCTTTTTCCTCATCATCTACAACCATACTTTCCTCACAATTTTTTAATGGGTCTACACTTTCACTTTTGATTCTTTTACTATTGATATAGTTGAAGAACAGTTTAGCGATATTCACCTGTCCGGGGTCCATCGCTGCTCACCGCTGTCTGCTGCGTCCTGTGTCAGTGACGTTTAGGCAGCAGAGGGCACGGTGACGTGGTTAGTGCGCGCTGCGCCCTCTGCTGGCTGAACAGTCACTGACACAGGAAGGGCAGACAGAGGTGAGCAGCGATGGACCCCGGACAGGTGAATATCTCAGGTGCCTGGTCCTGAGCAGGAGAGGTGAGTATGGCATTTTTTTTTTTTGCAGCAGCAGCATATGGGGGCATAATATATGGAGCATTTTATGGGGACAGCATATGGGGGCATATTCTATGGAGCAGCATATGGGGGCATATTCTATGGGGCAGCATATGGGGGCATAGCCTATGGGGCAGCATATGGGGGCATATTCTATGGGGCAGCATATGGGGGCATAGTCTATGGAGCAGCATATGGGGGCATATTCTATGGAGCAGCATATGGGGGCATATTCTATGGGGCAGCATATGGGGCATAGTCTATGGGGCAGCATATGGGGGCATAGTCTATGGAGCAGCATATGGGGGCATATTCTATGGGGCAGCATATGGGGGCATAGTCTATGGAGTAGCATATGGAGGCATATTCTATGGAGCAGCATATGGGGGCATAGTCTATCGGGCAGCATATGGGGGCATAGTCTATGGAGCAACATATGGGGCATATTCTATGGGGCAGCATATGGGGGCATAGTCTATGGGGCAGCATATGGGGGCATAGTTTATGGAGCAGCATATAGTGGCCTAATCTATGGGGCAGAATATGGGGCGTAGTCTATGGAAGAGCATATGGGGGCATAGTCTATGGGGCAGCAAATGGAGGCATAGTATATGGAGCAGCATGTGGGGCATATTCTATGGAGCAGCATATGGGGGCATATTATATGGGGCAGCATATGGGGGCATAATCTATGGAGCAGCATATGTGGGCATAAACTATGAAGCATCTTATGGGGGCATAATCTATGGAGCATCTTATGAGGAATAATCTATGTAGCATCTTATGGGGGCTTAATCTATGGCGCATCTTATGGGGCCATAACCTTTATGGAGCATTATATGGGGCATATTCTATGGAACATTTTATGGGGGCATTATTAACCTTTATGCAGCATTATATGGGGTGTATTTTGTATGGAGCATCTTATGGGACCCATCATGAACTGTATGGAGCATTATATGGGGCTCCTGATTCAATATGGATATTTAACAATGTTTAACTTACTGATGTCTCAATTAATTTTACTTTTATTGGTATCTATTTTTATTTTTGAAATTTACCAGTAGCTGCTGCATTTTCCACCCTAGGCTTATTCGCGAGTCAATAAGTTTTCCTAGTTTTTTGTGGCAAAATTAGGGGGGGTCGGCTTATACACAGGTCGGCTTATACACGAGTATATACGGTATATATTTATTTAGAAATAAGTAAAATATGTGATATAAAAGACAAAAAGACAAAGGGGGAACCTCCAAATGCAGGGGGAGACTGTGCCCAGCACTAGGTTACCAACTTGTTGACATATCAGCACAATGTTGTAGGTATGTCTAAGATAATCATGAGTTGATATAGATGAATTTAAATAAATAACTAAATAGCTAAAGTGCACAGTGCAAGTGTATAGCAGTAAATACAGAGAATGAACAAAGTCCAAGAGTATCTAAATGCCCTCAAAGAAATAAATAAGGCGGTTATATTATGTCACCAGTGGTGCAAAACAATGTTTGCTATTCAATACTGGGGAGTGAACTCAGCACTAAACAATTGATATACCACCATGATAATATGGGAGAAAGGAAAAGGCATAGTGTATTAGAATGGTTACCTGGCTGCAGCTGATGAAAGTATTGTACAACTGTGCACAGGGGATAGTGTGCTGGGGCAGCTCCCCCACGCATGTGGACCAGAGAGGTAGATCTGAGTATCAACAGCGTATAGGTGGAAATGGACAAAATGGGACCTTTTGAATTGTCCCAGGCTAAAGGTATAGATTGAGAAAAGTATTGTCACGATCCTTTTTTGGATCGATGTCAGATCTGAATCCTCATATATAAACTTTTTTCCTTTCAGGCCATCGGGGGTTAACATCAGTTTTTCCCCCCAGTGGCCGCTGGTGTAATTACATTGCATTGCTAGGTGAGTTTTGCTTAGGCAGCTGGTGACCACTCCTACCTTCCTTTAAAAGGTCACCTTATGCTTCAGCTAACTGTTGGTGATACTCTTCCTCTTTGGAGTCCAACCAAGCTGGAGTCAGGAGCTGGCTGTGTGCAGTGAACTTCAGCTATTACCTTCATCTGGTGATTACTCTGCTGTTCGGTGCATTACAGCAGAGAAAGCTAAGCTTTGTTTTCTAGTTGATTTAACCTCGAAGTGTCAGTCGTATCTTTCATTTTGTTATATTGGTGCAGTTCACCTATTTCCATTATCACCACCTGGGGAGGGGGTTGGGGGTTTAGCTCAGGGCTAAACAGGAGATAGGGAAAGGTCGGTGACTTGGGCCTCACTACCATCAAGTGTACCCCCAAGTTAAGGGAAGTCAGGGGTCAGGGGCCCAGGTTCCTCGTCCCCTGTTTTCCCACACCTGCCCCGTGACAAGTATAGTTCCCAGGATAGAGTCTTGAGGGACACCAACATAGAGAGGGCAGAATGAGGAGGTCATACGGGAGTGAGAGACGCTAAATGTGAGAAATGTATGAGAAGATACTGGAGACGGCAAGACCTTTGACACCAAGAGAAGAGAGGATTTGTTGTAGAAGGGTGTGATCAACTGTGTTGAAGACAGTGGCCAGATCTAGAAGCAGTAACATAGATAATTGTCTGTTAGCTTTAGCAGTAAGCAAGTTGTTAGTAATATTAGTCAGGGCAGTTTCGATGGTGGAGACGGAAGCCGGAATGTAGGTTATCTACGGCAGTAGGAATCCATGCGATTCTGCTGGTTGTGTCACACACAACCCTACAAGGTGAGCACATTTACCTTTTGACTCTTGTATCACTTGAATGTTGTGCTTTTGCATCTTTTATCCATCCCCATTTTGAGTAAACTTTGAGTCTACAGTATTTAAAGTAATAATGTAGAAAAATGAGGGTCAGACAATCGCTTTTTCACTAAGGCCTCTTTCACACATCAGGTTTTCGCCGTCAGGCGCGATCCGGCGCTTTTGACAAAAACCGTATCCGGCGAAATGCAATGCCGGATCCGGTTTCCCCCCCATTGACTTGCATTAGAGCCGGATCGAGCCGGATGGCCATGCGTTTCATCCGGTTTTCACCGGATCCGGCAATGTGTCGCGATCCGGCGTCTGGAAAAAACGGCTACTGTAACGTTTTTTGTCTCCGGCGAAAAAGCCGGACACGCCGGATCCGGCGTGTCCGGCTTTTTCACACAATGAAAGCCTATGAGCGCCGCAATGCGGTGGCCGGATCCGGTTTTTTTGGTCTGAGCATGTTCAGTAGCTCTGCCCACAAGACATATATAAAAGCAAGACAGTGGGACCCTCAGCCACACCCAACATGCCACCCAAGCCAAGAACCAGGAGCAGGAGAAGGCAGGAGACATCTGCAGCAGCACCATCAGCACCACCACCACCACGCCAAATGGAGCAGCAAATGGAACATGCTGAGGAGGGGAGTCCAGCAGCAGATGAGAGACGGTAATTATCAAATCCCCCATTCCTCCAAACTAGGGCCATGGAATATCAAGATATTCATTGGCCCTTTGTTTCACTTTATTCAACAGCCGCCCAAGAGATGCAGCAGCAGCAGCAATGGCAGCAGCAGGAACACCACCCACAGCCATGGAGTCTGGCCAGCAGGAAGACAGCACATCTTCTTCTGGGAGCCCTCCCTCGCATCGTCAGCGTTTGACGGTAAGTTTTTATTTCCAAAATCCATCATCTCTGTAATATATGTCTATTCATTGCCTTTTATTTCAAAACAGGAATCACAAGATGAAGAGGAGCTCCCAGAAGAAGAAGGAAGGGGTGGGCAGACAGCTAGAGTGGGCTCACAATTGGTAAGATTTTGGCATCAAACGCAGAAACACAACATCACACTACACACAACACATAGAAAACAATGTTCTGCAGACCACACACAGCAAACAAATGCCTACATCCAAAGACATAACATTTTTTGTTTTCTTCTCTAGTCTTCCCAATCTGGTGCTCGGCCAAGAGGTCCTCGCAGTGCCTCCCAGGGTCGTCGGCGACAGCAACGCGGCGGTCACCAGCGTGTAAGTATAAATATTTTTGCTTTGTTTTTTTGCACTTTTTATTTCATTTCTTTTGTGGAGGCTAATTATGTTATTTTTGTCTTTTTCTTTAACAGCCTTCACAGCGTGCTCCCGACTCTGACGGTGAGGATGGAGGAATCGATGTGGACCACCTCATCGATCTCGTCAGAGAAAGGGAGCCGCTCTGAAATATGGCTGACCGCCGCCACGCTGACCTGATTGTTACCCGGCGACTCTGGGAGGAAATCTGTTCGCTCCTTGTGGACCGCTGGGAGGACCTCGATGCTCGGGCCCAGATTAAAGAGCGTAAGTATATACAGTACCGGTTGCTTGATGTAAACCAGTGTTTCCCGAACAACAGTCCTCGTGGTCCCCAAGGATCATGTGTTCAGGATTTCTATTTACTATGGAAATCCTGAAAACATGACCCCTGGGGACCATGAGGACTGGAGTTTGGGAAACACTGATGTTGTATACTAACCACTCCTTTCTCGTTTCAGGGAACAGAATTGTGAAGCGGTGGCGGTCTGTGAGGGATCGTTTCAAGAAGGAGTTCAATAAAGAGATGCGGGCCCCGAGTGGATCTGGAGGACGCAGGAGCAAGTACAAGTACGCACAAGCCCTGTCGTTCCTCCGGGAAACAATGGTCACTAGAAGGTAAATATTACACACCACATGTGAAAAAAAATGTTAGATGTAACTTTTTTTTTTCAGCCAGGGCCATACCATGTCACTATTTTAATTGTTTTTTTTTCTCTTTATTCCACAGCACGGTGAGCAGCACTCGGGAGCCTGCACGATTGGACCCTTCTGAGGCGATCCCTGAGGAGACCGGCACCGAGGGACACTTCGACCGCCCCGGTACATCTGCACCTTCCCAGCCTTCCCACACATTCGACCCATCTGTCCCATCCACCAGCACAGGAGCATCGTGGCCGCCTACATTACATGAAGCTGCTGGTGAGGAGATCGCTTTCCCTTTACCCCACCCTTCTGCCCCTGCCACCTCTAGTACACCTGCGGTTACTGGGCGGCAGCGGCAGAGGGGTCAGGAAAACACTTATGCGCCAGAGTTCTTGCATCTGAATGCATCTTTCCAGAACTGTCTAAAAGTCTTGTCAGAGCAAATCTCCGCAGGCTTTCAGCAGATCAACTCCAGCATTCTGGAGGTGAAGACACTTCTGCAAACCATGCATTCAGAAGCAAGATCTTCGCCAAACCACACCTTTTTCAGGTCTGTTGTGGAGCGCATGGAAACGCTATCTCCTACCCAGCAGATGCATGTAATGCATTCATGCCACGGTGCTCTCCAGCAAGTTACCTCCCAACCTCCTCCTCCCACCACAGTAGTTCCTCCACCTGCACCCCCTCCAGCCACTTTCCATCCTCCCCCTCCTATTACATCTGCACCCCCTCCAGCCACTTTCCATCCTCCCCCTCCTATTACATACCATCCACCTCCCCAGTACCAGCAACCTCCCCAGTACCAGCAACCTCCCCAGTACCAGCAACCTCCCCACTTCCAGCAACCTGCCCCGTACCAAACTCCTTCCCCGTACCAAACTCCTTCCCCATACAACTTGCCATCAACATCATCTGCTCCTAAAGTCCCTGCCCAACCCTCCACTCCACCGCCCACCACCTCTTCTGCCTGCCACATGTCCACCCATTCTGTAGCTTTTTCCACACCATCACCTCTAACTGTTCCTTCCCCACCACGATCCCAATCCTCTCTCCACACTCCCAGTGTCGAAGTGTCCCGCAGCCCCTCCAGCAGTATTTCCACCCCACACTACACAGATTTATGATGTGTTTTGTAATAAAAATGCCCAGTTGGTTTCAAACCTTTATTAAAAAAGTTTTTTTAACTTTAAAAACAGTTTACAAAAAAAAAATATTTTAAATAAAAGTTAAATTATTGTTTACACTGGTTGTCTGTCATTTCTTTCTGCGGCGAAATATGTTTAAAAAAAAGGTTAAATACAGGGTATTTAAAAGGTAAAAAGGTATTCAAAACCAGGTATATAACTGTGGGTAAATTTTAGCTTTTTGCCACAGTTGTGTTCCTGGTTGTGTTTGAAGCAAAGTATTTCACCTAAAAAGTTGTGTTTATTGTTGGTGATTTCCTAACAATGTACACAACTTTTGTTAAAAGGTGAAATACTTTGCATAAAACACAACCAGGTACACACCTGTGGCCTAAAGCTAAAAATAGAGACCATGACAAGATAGCCAACTTTGGTTGGCAAAGGTATATACTGTTGGTACAGAAGGTACACAAGTTTGGTTGGGCACAAATCTTTCACACTCTGTCATCCTGCCAGTGTACTCTGCCTTGAGGTGACATAAAGTATAGTGCAAAGTTGTCCCTCATTACTGAAACCGTCACAGAACTTCTAGTGGTAATGTCATGGTAATCTTGCAAGGTGGTTTCTTCAGAGGTGTCCTCAATGGAAATGGGTTCCTTGCAGATAACAAAATTGTGGAATACCACGCAAGCTTTGATCACCTCGTCCACAGTTTCTGTCTTGAGGTTGATCGCAGTCAATAGGACCCGCCATTTGGCTGTCAGAATACCAAAGGTACATTCAACCATTCTTCTTGCTCTTGTGAGGCGGTAATTAAAAATGCGTTTTGTTCTTGTCAATCCTCTGCTAGAGTACGGTTTCAAAAGGTGTTCTGACAGCTGGAAGGCTTCATCCCCTACACAGACAAATGGCATAGGTGGACCAGATGTTTGTGGCAGCGGTCTAGGGGGTGGGAACTGGAAGGTGTTTCCATACAGTTTACGCCCCATGGCAGACAGTTTGAAAACTTGAGAGTCATTGGAGCGGCCATAGGCCCCAATATCAATAGCAATAAATTTGTATTCCGCGTCAGCGATGGCCATGAGGACAATTGAAAAATATTTCTTGTAATTGAAATATTCCGATCCCGATCCGGCTGGCTTTACAATGCGGATATGTTTCCCGTCCACAGCGCCCAAGCAGTTGGGAAACTGACATATCTGTAGAAACTTTTCTGAAATTTCAATCCACCTCTCTGTTGTGGGCTCTGGTAAAAACTCTTCAGCTAAGGAGTCCCACAGTGCACGGCATGTGTACTTCACTATTCCAGATATGGTGGAAATCCCGAGTCTGTACTGGAAATGCAGTGACGAAAGGGATTCTCCAGTTGCAAGAAATCTGTGGGGAATTAAAAAACAATCAATTAGTTTTAAATCACAGCATTACATACCAAAACTCAGCTATAACACTTGGAGATACAAACTACCACCAACAAGATTGCAGTGAAAGTGTGCTCTGATGCAAGCACATCCAATAAATGTGGCTTACCTTAAAGTCACCATCAGACGCTCTGCGGGTGAAACAGAAGCGGCAATAGGTGTCCGCTTTTCTTATGAGGTGTGCAATGCGCTCCACCAAGTAATCAAAATTCTCCATTTTCATCCTAACATATCCAAAAAATTTATCCGGGTTTCGTCGAAGGTCCATGCAGAGTGTAGAATAGACCCCACGCGTCATTCTCTTGGCTGTGATGGGGTGGATCCACAAACGTCATCTACGATGCCTGATGCGCTGCTGTCTCGCTCTCTCCTTCTCCAGAACAATCACCCTCAAACGATTCGCCTCCGCTGTAAAATCCGCCAAATTCTTCAAAATATTTCCAATCACAACATCCTTCTTCGCCAGTAACTTGCTCTTCTCTCCAACCTGCACTTTCTCCTCTACAACCTGTCAAAGAAGGGCTGTAGGAACACGCTATATATAGTTTTCCAGTAGCCAATCCCGTTCGGAAGGCCACAAGGGGTGTTTTTAAAAACCGGATCCGGCGTAATCCGTCGAAAAACGGATAGAAAAACGGATGAACCGGATGAGACGGATCCGGTTTTGTCTGTCAAGAACAAGACGGATCCGGCAGAAAACCGGATCCGTCACATCCGGTTTTACAAAACATTTGCCGGATCCGGCGTTCCGGCACGACGCCGGATCGCGCCTGACGCCGAAAACCTGATGTGTGAAAGTAGCCTTACTTGTACTTTGAAACCTCCCATATGTAAGTAGGAAATCTACAACAATTATTTGTAATATTCAAATCATGTTTTCATCTAAAAGCTTAAGACTAAAGCTAGAACCAGAATTCACATGAAAGGCTGAAATAAATCACATGGGTGATTCAATCTATGTTTATCAGACAGTAATTTCTTTTCAACTATTACATTAGATTAATGCAAATTGTGGTAGCAAATGATTAATTATAAGTTTTAGATTATGTAAATGCACCGTCAGCCCTTTCTCCAGCTTGGATTCCGAGGATGGGATTGATCCGGCAATGTACTATACTGTTATTTAACATTAATTTATGTATTATTCTAAATCTGTGCAGACTGTTCAATGGCATTGATCTGCCATGTGTTCAGACCTCACAGAATTTACCAATAACACACAAAAAAGCATACATGAGGCTGACATATAATCCATGCATTGCAGCCAAGGTCTGCGGCTCATCGTTAACTGTGATTAAAATTATTCTGCAGTTTTTAAAATGCCATCCTCCACTGGTAATCAATGGAGTCTAAAATATGGGAAACATTAATTTTAAAGGGAATCATTAAACTAGTTTCCATGTCAACACATGCAGCCGCTTGCAAATGCCAGCCGAGTTCTATAAAAAGTATTTGCCCCCCTCTAGATGCTTATTTCTGGAGCTCACCACTCCTCTATTTCACAGACTGCTGCCAGGGAGAAGAGCTGATCTCCTGATGATTGACAGTTCAGGCCAGCAGCACCATTGATCCCCTGACCCAAATTGTGCAGTGTCCAATGCTGTTAGCAGAGGCACTTTTGCTACTAGCCGGGGTCACAGAGAGCTTTGCTTTTTGTCTGGGAGCCCAGCCACCTCTGACAGACTCCATCCGTGGCCAGTAACCTAAATATTGGGCTATAAATAATACTAGCAAAGATCCTTTTTGTGAATGAGGATTTTTAATTAGAAGTAAATTGCGAAGTTACATGTTTTCACAAGCCCTTTGCAATTGTGCCAATTTAAGAAGATGAGACAACCCCTTTAAAGAGGTTGTCCACTACCTAAAAACCCATTTATAAAATAAAAAAGAGTATATATTCCCCGCTCACCGTTCCAGCAATGTTGGCACCGAATCTCTTAGGACATTGTTATGTCATGTGAGCACCGCAATCAGCGGCCACTATTGGGCTGCTTTGTGCTCACTTTCTTCATCGAAACAAAGCTAGTAAGAGTGCAGCAGCTTAATTGCCAGCTCTGATTGGCTCCAGGGCTCACGTGGCATAACAATGTCACACAAGACCGAGAGACCTGACGCCAACATTGCTGGAACAGTGCTGATACGAGAGGTGAGTACAGGTCATTTTTATTTTATACGGGGTACTTCTTTCCTTAGAAAGGGGTTTTCTAGGTAGTGTTCATCTCCTTTAAGGGCAGCACTATAAGCTTCCATATTACTCTCAGACAAAAATATAATTCCTCTTAAATTAAGGAGGTTTTCAAGTTCTGTATACAAGTACTCCTCACTAAATTAGAATATCATCAAAAAGTTAATTTATTTCAGTTCTTCAATACAAAAAGTGAAACTCATACTATATAGAGTCATTACAAACAGAGAGATCTCTTTCAAGTGTTTATTTCTGTTAATGTTGAGGATTATGGCTTATAGCCAATGAAATCCCAAAAGTCATTATCTCAGTAAATTAGAATAATAAACAAAAAACACCTGCAAAGGCTTCCTAAGCATTTTAAAAGGTCCCTTCGTCTGTCTCAGTAGGTTCCACAATCATGGGGAAGACTGGTGACTTGACAGATGTCTAGAAGGCAGTCACTGACACACTCCACAAGGAGGGTTAGACTTAGACACCAAGACACAAAAGGTAATTGCTAAAGAAGTTGCCATTGTCTATTATAGTAAACACCTCCTGTAGGGGAGGGTGAGGTGAATGGTCGCCAGAGAACAACACGGCCTGCCACGTCACCCACTGCACCCAAGATGACGCACAGGGCCTGTCCGGACAGCAAGCCGCTCACCATTCCAACCACCCCTGGGCCATACTGGCTTCGTTGGTAATGGTAAGGTGACTATGAGGAACGAAGAATTAGGCCGGGGTCACACTGGCGAGGAATACGGCCGAGTGAGAGGCGCTAAAAGCACGCATTAGACACGGACCAATGATTCTCTATGGGGTCCCTCGCACCAGCTGTATATTTCTCATCCGTATTCTTCGGTCCGTGCCAATCGCAGCATGCTGCGATTGTCAGCGTACTACGCCAATGCAAGTCTATGGGTGCGCAAACAATACGGATTACACACGGACCACACGTGTGACCTTCGAGAAATACGCACCAGGCGTCTTTTAGCAAAGCCGGCAATTCAGTGCGCTATACAGTAAACTCACACTGACAGGTTTAATAAAGAAACGAAAGAATAGATATAGACACACAGAATACATATATATATATATATATATATATATATATATATATATATATATGCATTCTATGTGTCTATATCTATTCTTTGGTTTCTGTTTAGAAACCCTGTCATAGGGCTCCATTATATGTCCATTTTGCAAGCCTGCGAGAAAATCTCGCCGTACGGATGCCATACGGATTGCATACGGATGCTTACATGTGCAAAATACGCGACCACACCTTGATTACGGAGGACATACGGAGCACTGTTTAGGGGCCATTCATCCGTATTATGAGTGTAAAATACTGACCGTATTTTGCGTCGGTTAGTGTGACCCCGGCCTTAGAGTTTGATTCTGGAGAGGGAGCCTGATGAATGGGTATCACATCCAAAGAAGGCAGCAGTTAAGCAAATTAACCAGTCTTCAGCAGTTGATGTGGCAAGACAAAATAGCTATCCATTAAAATTTATTGGCTCTACTTGAAATGAGTAGTTTAAATCTTTTAAAAAGAATCAAGTGGAGGGCAAATCTGGTGCCAACAGCAACGGTAATTCCAGCTCCAGTAACGGTATGTGTTATGGCCGGTGGGCCTTTTTCTATTGTGTTCATGGGCAATGGGCCAAATATTTTTGTTTTATTATTAAAAGGGGTACAGTGTAATAGTGGGTGAATGTGCTTTTTGAGAGTTGTTTTGTGGAAATGGTCAGTAAGAAAAGGACTGGAAATTAGTGATGAGCGAACGTGTTCGCCACTACTCAGTACTCGCCCGAGTATCACTGTATTGGGTGTACTCGGCAAGCACCGAGCATTTGCGGGATTACTTGGCGGGAACTCGGATCTCCACCCAGCTGTTTTGGTGGACTTTACAGAACCAATCATGATGCAGGGATTGTCTTCCAGGCAATGAAACGCCGCAGCCATCTTTGTTGTGGTCGTGCAGTGATTGGCTGGCCGCACAGCATCATCAGGGGTATAAGAGACCGGACGCCGCCCTGCTCGCCGCATTCAGCTCCGGATTGAGATAGTGTAGGGAGAGCTGCTGCCTTGATAGGGTCAGAATTGGGGATTTATTAGTGAGTGTGGGGTCTACCATCCTAAACAACTCAAATCCAGCTAAACCAACAGTCCTTCTAAGGACTAATTCCTGAGTATATAGGTTCCAGTGTTAGGCAGGCAGGGTAGTGTACGTCGTTGTATGCACATCAGTGCAAGGCCTGCGGGCACTGTATGTGTAGTATATACATATCATTGCATATATCAAGAGGGTCACCTGTGTTCTGGTGCTGCTGCTGCTACCTGTGGGATATATTGACCCTATATACCTAGCCCCAGGTGTAATTGGCTTTGAAAATTTTTTTGGGCCAGGGCTAATAGAGCTTTTTTTTTTATTGCAAAGCAATCCAGAACCCTTTTTTTCTTCCATTTGCTTTTTGACAGTGCACAATATAGCCAGATCCTTTTCCTATCACAGCGTGAAAATCCAGCAATTTTAAAGGGGTCCCAAACATACCTTTTGAGTGTCCAGAGAAATATTTATTTTTTATGTGGTACAGTTGAGTAGTTTTTTGAGTGTCTTACACAATTTCTTAACACTATTTTGCTGAACCCCCTAAAAAATACAGATAGGCCACATATTTTACAGTGTGGTTTATCTGTCACACACCTCATCCATCCGTCTGCTAGAAATTTTGGTCTTTTTAGCCCTAAATTCTTTTTTTTTTTTTTTTTTTTTTTTTGCTGTCTGGCACTGTACTTATATACAGCATTATTTAGCCAAAAAATAAAAAAAAAAACAGGCCACACATTTTTCGGTGTGGTATCTGCGTTCCAGCTCATATCTGTGTGTGCTCAAAGTTTGGCCAGTTTACGTCTGTTTTCTTTTTTGGTCTGGGGTGTCACTGGACTTAAGGCCCCTTTACATTTAGCGATGCATCAGCGATCCGACCCGGTCAGGATCGCTGGTGCATCGCTAAATGATCGCTAGTCAGCTGTCACACAGGCAGACCTCACAGCGATGCAGCAGCGACGCAGCGCACGATATTCACCTTTCACACACAGCGATCCTGACGTCCTCCCGCCCGCGTCCACGCGTCGCTCGTCGTCACAGCAGGAAGCGCCCGACGAGAAATGGAGCCGGACATTCTCGCGCGATCAGTTATGGACAGCGGGGGAGCCGGTCGGAGGTAAGTATCACACATAGCGATATCGCTAGCAATATCGCTGCAACGTCACAAAATCGGTGACGTTATAGCGATATCGCTATGTGTAAAACCCCCTTTATATGCAGCAGTATTTACCCTAAAAATTAAACAAAATACAGGCTGCACATTTTTCGGTGTGGAATCTACATGCCGGCTCATATCTGTGTGTGCTCAAAGTTTGGCCAGTTTACGGCTGATTTCTTTTTTGGTCCTGGGTGTCACTGGACTTATATACAGCAGTATTTACCACAAAAATTAAAAAAATACAGGCCTCACATTTATCGGTGTGGTATCTGCGTGCCAGCTCATATCTGTGTATGTTCAAAGTTTGGCCAGTTTACGGATGATTTCTTAGCTTGACCAAGGATGTCACAGACTTATATGCAGTAGTATTTACCCACCCCCCAAAAAAAATTGTCGTAGTGGTATCTCCATGCTAGCTCATATCTGTGCGTTCTCAAAGTTTGGCCAGTTTAGGCCGGTTTTCTTTTTTGGTCCTGGGTGTCACTGGAATTATATACAGCAGTATTTAGCACAAAAAAGTTAAAAAAAAACAAAAATACATTTGTAGTAGTGGTATCTGCGTGCCAGCTCATATCTGTGTGTGCTCAAAGTTTGGCCAGTTTACTGCTGTTTTTTTTTTTTTTGGTCCTGGGTATCACTGGACTTAGATACAGCACTATGTTGCATTAGTTTAAAAAACATCCCACATTTTACAGTGGGGTATATCTGTGACACGCCTCATACATCCGTGTCTCAAAAATTGATGCATTTTTGGCCTAAATTCCCATTTTTTTGCCAGTCTGTCACTCTCGTTATATCCAGCATTTTTTTGCATCCAATGAAAAAACAAATATTTTACAGTAGGGTATATCTGTGACACGCCTCATACGGCCGTGTGATTAAAATTTGGGGATTTTGTGCCGCTATTCCAGTGTTTTCCTGTCTGTTACTCCAGTTATATACAGCACTCTGTTGCTTTGTTTTAAAAAAACAGGACACATTTTACAGTGGGGGATGTAAAAAGAATTTGGTTTAACCCCTTTCTGACATGAGACGTACTATCCCATCCATGGGACCCGGGCCGCTACGCCCATGGACGGGATAGTACGTCTAGCGCGATCAGCGGCGCCCACGTGGTGAGCGCCGCTGATCGCGGCCGGGTGTCAGCTGATTATCACAGCTGACACCCGGCACTATGTGTCAGGGGCGGTCACGGACCGCCCCCGACATGTTAACCTCTTGCACACCGCGATGAAACACGATCGCGGTGTACCGGGGGTTAAAGGGAAGCATCGGCAGGGAGGGGGCTCCCTCCGTGCTTCCCTGAGCCCCCCACAGCAGTGCAATGTGCAGCCCTGCTGCAGGGGGCTCTTTCCCTGCAGGTCCCCGGATCCAAGATGGCGACGGGGACCTTCGGGGGCCTGCAGGGAAACCTGCACACTGCCTGTGACAGATTGCTGATCTGTCACAGTGATCTGTGATGTGACAGATCAGCGATCTGTCACAGGACAGTGATGTCCCCCTGGGACAACCTAATAAAGTTAAAAAAAAATGTAAAAATAATTTTTAAAAAAATCGCTAAATAAATTAAAAAAAAATATTCGCTAATAAATTCATTTTTTGGAAATAAAAAAAAAAACAATGAAAGTTCACATATTTAGTATCGCTGCGTCCGTAACGACCTGCCCTATAAAACTGTCCCATTAGTTAACCCCTTTAGCGAACCCCTTAAAAAATAAAAATAAAAAGCGAAGCAAAAATAATGATTTATTATAATACCGCCGAACAAAAAGTGCAATAACGCGCGATCAAAAAGACGCATATAAATATCCATGGTACCACTGAAAACGACATCTTGTCCCGCAAAAAACAAGCCACCACACAGCATCATCAGAGAAAAAATAAAAAAGTTATAGCTCGCAGAATAAAGCGATGCAAAAATAATTATTTTTTATATAAAATAGTTTTTATTGCATAAAAGCACCAAAACATAAAAAATGACATAAATGAGGTATCGCTGTAACCGTACCCACCAGAAGAATAAAACCACTTTATCAATTTTACCGCACGCGGAACGGTGTAAACGCACCCCCCAAAAGAAATTAATGAAACGCTGGTTTTTGTTCATTCTGCGTCCCAGAAATCGGAATAAAAAGCGATAAAAAAAGTCACGTGCCCGAACATGATACCAATAAAAACGTCAACTCGTCCCACAAAAAATAAGACCTCACATGACTCGGTGGGTCAAAATACGGAAAAATTATAGCTCTCAATATGTGGTGATGCAAAAACTATGTTTACAATAAAAAGTGTCTTTTAGCGTGTGACAGCTGCCAAAAATAAAAAACGCCATAAAGAGTAAATCAAACACCCCGTTATCACCCCCTTAGTTAGGGAAAAATAGTAAAATTAAAAAAATGTATTTATTTCCATTTTCCCGCTAGGGTTAGGGTTAGGGCTAGGGCTAGGGTTAGGGCTGAGATTAGGGTTAGAGTGTGTTGGGGTTAGGGTTGGAGTTAGAATTCGGGATTTCCACTGTTTGGGCACATCAGGTGCTCTCCAAATGCATCATGGCGTCTGATCTCAATTCCAGCCAATTCTGCATTGAAAAAGTCAAATGGTGGTCCTTCCCTTCCAAGCTATGCCATGCGCCCAAACAGTGTTTTACCCCCACATATGGGGTATCAGCCTACTCAGGACAAATTGCAAAACAACTTTTGGGGTCCTATTTCTCCTGTTGCCCTTAGGAAAATAAAAAATTTGGGGCAAAAATATCATTTTTGTGGGAAAAAAATATGATTTTTTTATTTTCACGTCCGGGCGTTATAAATTTCTGTGAAGCCCTTGGGGGTTCAAAGTGCTCACCACACATCTAGATAAGTTCCTTCGGGGGTCTAGTTTCCAAAATGGGGTCACTTGTGGGGGGATTCCACTGTTTAGGTACATCAGCGGCTTTCCAAACGCGACATGGTGTCCGATCTCAATTCCAGCCAAAAAAGTCAAATGGCGCTGCTTCCCTTCCGACCTCTGCCATGCGCCCAAATAGTGGTTTACCCCCACATATGGGGTATCAGCGTACTCAGGACAAATTGCACAATAACTTTTAGGGTCCTGTTACCCTTGGGAAAGTAAGAATTGAGGGTGAAAAGATCATTTTTTGGAAAAAATATGATTTTTTAATTGTACCGCTGTACGTTATAAACTTCTGTGAAGCCCTTGTGGGTTCAAAGTTCTCACCACATATCTAGATAAGTTTCTTGGGGGGTCTAGTTTCCAAAATGGGGTCACTTGTGGGGGTTTCCACTGTTTAGGTACATCAGGGGCTCTCCAAACGTGACATGGCGTCCGATCAGAATTCTAGCCAATTTTGCATTGAAAAAGTCAAACGGCGCTCCTTCCCTTCTGAGCTCTGCCATGCGCCGAAACAGTGGTTCCCCCCCACATATCAAGTATTAGCGTACTCAGGACAAATTGCACAATAACTTTTCCAGTCCAATATCTCCTTTTACCCTTGGTAAAATAAAAAAAATTGAACCTGAATTTTTTTTTGTGAAAAAAAAAGTTAAATGTTCATTTTTTTTTTAAATATTCAAAAAATTCCTCTGAAGCACCTGAAGGGTTAATAAACTTCTTGAATGTGGTTTTGAGCACCTTGAGGGGTGCTGTTTTTAGAATGGTGTTGTAAAAATGAGAAATCGCTGGTCAACTTTTAACCCTTATAACTTCCTAACAGAAAAAATTTTGCTTCCAAAATTGTGCTGATGTAAAGTAAACATGTGAGAAATGTTACTTATTAAGTTTTTTGTGTGCCATATCTCTGTGATTTAAGGGTATAAAAATTCAAAGTTGGAAAATTGGAAATTTTCAAAATTTTCGCCAAATTTCCATTTTTTTCACAAATAAACGTAAGTTATATGAATGAAATTTTACCATTATCATGAAGTATAATATGTAACGAGATAACAATGTCAGAACCACCGGGATCCATGGAAGCGTTTCAGAGTTATTACCTCATAAAGGGACAGTAGTCAGAATTGTAAAAATTGGCCTGGTCATGAACGTGCAAACCACCCTTGGGGGTGAAGGGGTTCAAGTTGTTATGGCTGCTTCATGACTGTGTTAAATGCTCCAACTACTACCACCGTCATCATTTTCCTCCTAGAGGCAGTCACTGTGCAGATAGAAAGTCTGAGTAGCAGAGGGTGAACGCTTAGGCGGTGTTGCACTCTGTCTCTGTATTACAAAGGCTAAATCTTCGTGATAAAATCATGCCTGGAAGAGCCAGAGCAAGATTACGTGCAAGTTCACAGGGACAGGACTCGCAACAACTGAAGCCTGGTGTTCCTGGGCAGTATTCTGACAAGCCCTCACCTACTAATACTTAACTAGTTGGCCGCAGACGTTTAAAAGAAGCCCATGCATTGTCTAGAACTGGATAGAGATTTTGATGTTTCGTCTGCATTTCAAGAGATGTCAATTGGAGAGTGTGGTGGTCGGAGATGTGACTTCTACACCACCACACGAGATGCCTCCTCTCCACCACCCGATTTGCCGCACCCCACCTTCTGTCCCTTTCCCATTCTCCCACAGAATGAAAGTACGCAATTACAAAGTCCTCCCCCCTCTGTAACAGTCTGTCATTGTAATTTTTTGGGTTTTAACGATATTTATTCTTTTGTATGTAACCCCTTGTCATGTAAAGCAACATGAAATTAATGGCGCTATATACAGTGCCTTGCGAAAGTATTTGGCCCCCTGGAGATACTTTTCAACCTTTTCCCACATATCATGCTTTAAACATAAAGATACCAAATGTAAATTTTTGGTGAAGAATCAACAACAAGTGGGACACAATTGTGAAGTTGAATGAAATTTATTGGTTATTTTAAATTTTTGTGGAAATTCAAAAACTGAAAAGTGGGGCATGCAATATTATTCGGTCCCTTTAACTTAATACTTTGTTGCGCCACCTTTTGCTGCGACTACAGCTGTAAATCGCTTGGGGTATATCTCTATCAGTTTTGTACATCGAGAGACTGAAATTCTTGCCCATTCTTCCTTGGCAAAAAGCTCCAGCTCAGTGAGGTTTGATGGACACCGCTTGTGAACAGCAGTTTTCAGCTCTTTCCACAGATTCTCGATTGGATTCAGGTCTGGACTTTGACTTGGCCATTCTAACACCTGGATACGTTTATTTGTGAACCATTCCGTTGTAGATTTTGCTTTATGTTTGGGATCATTGTCTTGTTGGAAGACAAATCTCCATCCCAGTCTCAAGTCTTTTGCAGACTCCAACAGGTTTTATCAAGAATGGTCCCGTATTTGACTCCATCCATCTTCCCATCAATTTTAACCATCTTCCCTGTCCCTGCTGAGGAAAAGCAGGCCCAAACCATGATGCTGCCACCACCATGTTTGACAGTGTGGATGGTGTGTTCAGGGTGATGATCTGTGTTGCCTTTACGCCAAACAAAAAGTTTGATTTTGGTTTCATCTGACCAGAGCACCTCCTACATGTTTGGTGTGTCTCCCAGGTGGCTTGTTGCAAACTTTAAATGACACTTTTTATGAATATCTTTGAGAAATGGCTTTCTTCTTGCCACTCTTCCATAAAGGCCAGATTTGTGCAGTGTACGACTGATTGTTGTCCTATGGACAGACTGTCCCACTTCAGCTGTAGATCTCTGCAGTTCATCCAGAGTGATCATGGGCCTCTTGGCTGCATCTCTGATCAGTCTTCTCCTTGTTTGAGATGAAAGTTTAGAGAGACGGCCGGGTCTTGGTAGATTTGTAGTGGTATGATACTCCTTCCATTTCAATATGATCGCTTGCACAGTGCTCCTTGGGATGTTTAAAGTTTTGGAAATAATTTTGTATCTAAATCCGTCTTTAAACTTCTCCACAGCAGTATCACGGACCTGCCTATTGTGTTCCTTGGTCTTCATGATGCTCTCTGGGCATCAAACAGAACCCTGAGACTATCACAGAGCAGGTGGATTTATACGGAAACTTGATTACACACAGGTGGATTATATTTATCATCATTAGTCATTTAGGACAACATTGGATCATTCAGAGATCCACAATGAACTTCTGGAGGGAGTTTGCTGCACTGAAAGTAAAGGGGCCAAATAATATTGCACGCCCCACCTTTCAGCTTTTGAATTTCCACAAAAATGTAAAATAACCAATACATTTCGTTCAACTTCACAATTGTGTCCCACTTGTAGTTGATTCTTCACCAAAAATTTATATTTGGTATCTTTATCTTTGAAGCATGATATGTGGGAAAAGGTTGAAAATACCAGGGGGCCAAATACTTTTGCAAGGCACTGAAAATAACTAAATAATAATACTAATAATAATACTATATGGGTGTTTCCTAGAGACAACCCATCAAACATGTTATTGAAGGATTTTTTTTTATGACAACTCTGTTCAGATGGGCACAAACTATGTCAAATTGGTAGCTATACCCCAGTGGGTGTTGGCACAGTGTCTTGTTGACTACAGTCCCCAGATGTTATGTAGGTCCCTAATCCTAATTGTAAAAGCACGTGGTATTGGTGTAGCTATTGTTTTCTTGCCAAAGAAACTCAATAACATCAATTAGATGGTTAGCCGCACAAGGAATGGAGAAATAGTAAAGATGACAATTGACAAGTAGTTTCACATTTGAGGTAAAACACAATTCAATAAATTCCTCTAACTCTTACAACACATTATATTCAAAAGCCTTGAAGAAAAAGATGAATATATTGTGAAGCTAATAGGTATGAATAATTAATCACACCAATGTTGTTACATAATTCTAAACATACACAAGCTATCAGTGGTGAAATTATTTTCCACCGAAAACTTTAAGTATCTGACTATTGTCATCTTGTGGAATGATATGAGGCATAAAGCCCTTCAAATTCAAACTGTTGTGGATGTACTGTAGAATTTTCTCTTGAAATTTGCAAGTACATGCTCTATATGCTGCTTGCATTAAAGAACTGATTTACCAGTTATGTATGGAGTCAGGATGACCGGTCTGCGGGTACCTGTGTTTCGCAGGTTCTGGACCTGTTTTGGCTGCGTCCCCTGTTTACCGGCGGAAGGAATAGGGGAACAGACAGGCCCCATTACACAGAACGAGGGGTTGTGATTAGACAGGGAACAAGCCTGGAAGCTGAGGGAAAAAAAGAGAAGAAGGAGTGAGTCCCCAGCTGTGACCATGTGAGCAGCAAGGCGGCCAGTGCATTATGCACCCAAAACACCAACGATGCAGCAAAATGAAGCAGACAGACAGACCTAGTGACCTAGAGGCAGGTGCCTAGCTTACGAGAAAGTGGGCAAGACAGCAATGATTTTTGGCGTGGACAAGCAGCACATAGGAGGCTGAGTAGCATGCTCCGTCATTAGAGCAGTGGCACTGCAAAGGACTGTTCTGTAGTCTACCGCCACTAAAAGCGGTACTGCCATTTAGCAAGGCGCCATTTGCACTATAACTGCAGAGAGCGAGGAGCCGTATATACTCCTTGACCGTAAGTACAGCGCACGTGCGCATTACAGAGAGAAGCAGTTCATGCCACATGTCAAGCTTGGATAACCAATATTTATAATGCACAGAGAAATGACAGAGGACGTTGGCATAGTCAGCAAGGTACTCCCGCAGCATCTTCCAAAACATTTCATTCCTTGTGACAGTACCCTGCGTTTCTGTGTCAGGGTGATTAGAGGGTCTGTTAAACTCTACAAGAACTTTGCCATTGTTCCACTGCCTCTGCTGTATTGGAGTTGTGTTTCTCTCACCTGTACTCCATGGTTGGCCAATGAACTGTGTCCTCTGCCATCAGTAATTTTATTAATAATTCTGCTACAAGGGCCCTCTGGTACTGCAACATTTTAGTACACCTGTCTGCCTCAGGATTAAGAGATATAAAGTTCTCCGATTACCGTGGGTCTACAAGTGTCACAAATCAGTATTGCCTGCCTGTCATCCAAAATTTTGAGAGCGCGAGGGTCATGGAAAAGGCAGCGTAACAAAGTCAGCTCATTGCATCCCAGACTGCTAACAGGCAACACTTCTGTGTCGTCACCAAGGAGATGACTGACCATGCTGTCCTCCTCCTCCTCCTTGTCCTAAGGCCTACAACACTTACAGCAAACCTCAGTAAGATCATAGTACAAACATCATTGTAAATACCTTCTTGTAAATACACCCCTGTATTTTTTTTCTCCCCCACCTCATTTTAGATTGTAAGTTGTCACACGCAGGATTGTTTTGTTTGGGTTAAATTATTGTTATCGTTGCTACTTAGTGTAGATTGTAAGCTATCACGAGCAGGGTAGTTTTATTTGGGTTTAATTATTGTATTATTGTTATTGTTGTTTTTTAGGACTGCTGTGTTTGAAACTGTTAAACTGTAAATATGTTTTCGCTCTATAATAACTCTCAATATTCAAATTAGAACACAGATAAGCAGGATGGAGACATTAATTATGGTGTATTTGACACTCACCCTCTTGGTGGACACCTCAAAGATTTGGAGGATGGTACACATGACAGACATCCATATCCACTACTCACATGTTAAGTGTGAAGACAGAACTGAATACCGACAACCTTGTTGATGCTGGTAGATTAGTCACCAACTGCCCTCTTCTGCTCAGAAATCCTTTCCTACATCTGCAGTGTAGAGTTCTAAGGCCTGGGGGCATCACACACCAGTTAGTGAGCCAGAAGCAGCAAGCGCTGCTGAATCATGGCAAGGACGGATGAAGCTGTAGCTGATTTTCTAAAATGGGTATTTAGAGCGTTGTATTTTTACCAGCAGATCTGCCAGCTCTGTGTCGCTTTTCAAAAAACGTTGACCAATTAGGTTAAGCGAATGAGCTAAGGCATGGCACGTGTGTGAGCTCGCCTCACCAAAGAGCAGCCACAAAGTTCCACCCATTGTCACACACACACAAACATGCCTGGCTGTGGGTTCAGCGATCTCATCCACCGATATGCCTGCTGTTTCAGAGCTGTCCACAACTCTTCAGTATTGTGGCGTTTCTCACAGAAGCATACTAGCTTCAACACAGCCTGTTCCCGCTTTGATTAGGCTGTGCTGCAGTGCTTCCAGCTTGTGACTGATGTGCTACATTTTGGAGATGGAGGCTGAAGAGGAGGTGAAGGAGGAGGAGGTGGTTCAGGAGCTGTACACTGTGGGGGCAACCCAGATTGATGTAGGGCACCCAATACTCTGTATTTGTGAGGACGGCCACCATATCAAGGTCTGAGTGTGTCCCGGATTCCACTATATTAACCCTGTGTACCCTCAGTGAGATGTATCGTCCCTGACCACAAGCACTTGTCCACGTGTTTGTGGTTAGGTGGACTTTCCAAGTACCAGCATTGTGGAGGGCACGGGTAATTTGGGACAAACATTTCCGCATGTTCCTGGCTTCAGCGTGATCCTCGACTCTGCCCTCTCTTTAAAACTACATATCAAAGCCCTTGCCTCCTCCTGTCCATTACAACTCAAAAATATTTCCTGGATCCTTACATTACAAGAAACTTAAAAATGTTTGTGCACGCCCTCATGATCTCCCGCCTCAAGTATTGCAACCTTATACTCTGTACCCTTCTATCTAGCACTGTTGCACCACTCAAATCTATCCAAAACTCTGCTGCCAGAGTAATCCAACTGTCCCTCCATTATTCCACAGCCTCTCCTCTCTGCCATGCCCTTCACTGTCTTCCTATTGCCCATAGGCTACATTTCAAAACCATAAATATGACATACAAAACCTTTCCCAAACTGTCTCCTCCAAAAATCTGTGACATGGTCTCACAATGTCTGACTGGGTCATGACTTTTTCTGTGCAAACACAGTGCGCCGTCAGCAAGATGTACTGTCCCTGCCCACAATCACGTGTCCGTGATTAGGTGCACTTTCCCTGTACCTGTATTGTTGATGGCACGGATAATGTTGTGGGACACGCGCTTGCTTGTCTAATATTGTGACGGCAAATCAGGAGAAATAGTACTGGATGAGGACTGAGTACCTTGTTACGGTCACTGCCATCACGTTGCGGAAAGCGTATGTTTCCCAAGGGCCTAGAATGCAACATTTCCAAAGTAAACAGAACACAAATTTGTAAATTTACTACCGTGGCCTGTGGGCCATTGGCTGCGTCTTTCCGCTTACGGTCCAATGACTAGGGTATGGATAACTGAAGGCTGCGCTGGGACAAGGACGTGGACTTGCTTGATTATGGTGCAATTTGACTGTGGTCAACAACAGACGCAGGCCAGGAGGCATCTTCACATGCACCATGGACAGGGGATTGCCTTGCACGCACAACAGCGGAAGAAGCAGTGGTATCACACGCAGACACTGCTCATGGAGCCTGATGTTCAACCAACATAGTCTGTTGCTTTGCTGCCATGTGCCTGATCATGCTGGTGGTGGTAAGGCTGGTAGTTTTACTACCCCTGCAGATGCGGCCATGGCCGGTGGTGCAAATGTCCTTTTTGGGGTTATCGGCAGAGTCTTTAAAAAACAAGAAGACTGGTAGGTGGACATTCATTGTCTCCCTCTACCACGCCACCTCCTCACCTTGACACCTGTCTTTCGTTGTTCCCCAAGGCTCTGTTCTAGGACCCCTACTTTTTGCCATCGACACCTTCGGCCTGGACCAGCTGATGTAATGGCACAGTTTGCAATATCATCTCTACGCCAATGACACGCAGATCTACCCATCTGTACCTGACATCACCTCCTTACTGACCAAAATCACACGTCTTCTCTCATAATCATCCTTCTTTTCTGCTTGCTTTCAAAAAGTGGACATAGACAAATACATCATCTGTCAAGCATCTCACGCTGAGTACAGAGAGCTGTGTATGCCTCATTTGGTACCACTTTAGTAAGAGGTAAACTTTGACCTAGAGAAAATGGTTTTCATCACATTCACTGCCTTTTTGGAACATTTTTTGCAGCTGTGATGTTCATCTTCTTGGTGTAGATGTGTAAAATTTCTATGTTGTCATCAATATCATTATCGTTCATATGTTGTAAAGTGGAAATCACATTTTTCAAAGGGTTGTGGTTATTTACGTTTTGTGGCATTCCTTTAACAGTGTTGGTTACACTTGGACAATTAATTTAAGACTGTGACATTTGTTTATTTTTGTTAATATGTATGGGTGAAGAAGAAGAATCTTGTTGCACGGGTGTGTTTATAGTTACTGACGGTGCACTCCTCTTTAAACTTAGTTTTTCACAAGCATACATCAGTTTGTTTGGTTTTCATCCAACACTGATCTGCTTTATCTAGTTCAGCATCTCACGAACATGTTGCACTGTACCCTTTATACAGACATGTGCGTCTTTGGCAACATATTTTTGACGGGTATTTTTTAGTCCGAGTCTCAGACGCGCATCTGGTACACCAATCTTATGACGGACATGAAACCGATTATGGTAATTTATGGTGGATAAACGACAAATCATTGTTGGCTGTATCATGGATCTCGTACCTCCCATAGCCACTTCTGTTAATAATCATTTACTTTCCCATTCCTGCCATCACCATGCCCCTTTTGCAGATCACTTCATCCAACCATTCGTCCGCCATATTTTTACTAAAAACCTGCACCTTCACAACAGCAACTGTGTATGAAACCACATTACAGTTTTGCAAGGTGTTTATGATGCCCCACACCTAAAAAAAAAAGGAAACACTATGTTTATATCTACCTCCAGGGGCAAATGTTTGCCAGCCCATACACTTTGTATATGGGCATTCCAAGTCTAGGAGACCCTCTCCTTTACATTGGGCACAGTTTTTAATCAGGCTTTCCTCCACGTCTCATCATCTGCCACCACTAGATCACCAGCGTTAACGTGTTCTGTGCTGCTACAGCCAGGGTCGACTTCAGAACAAGGGTGGGTGTTTTTGCTGGGCATAAACTACTTGTTGTGAAAACGATTGAGGTGTACGCCACAGGGGAAAATGTTTGACAGCCAACACACTTAGTGTATGGGCATTCCAAGCATAGGAGACCCGCTCCTTTACATTGGGCATAGTTTTTAATCAGGCTTTCCTCCACGTATCATCATCCGCCACCACTAGATCACCAGCGTTAACGTGTTCCATGCTGCTACAGCCAGGGTCGACTTCAGAACAAGGGTGGGTGTTTTTGCTGGGCGTAAACTACTTGTTTTGAAAACGGTTTAAGTGTACCCCACAGGGGAAAATGTTTGACAGCCAATACACTTAGTGTATGGGCATTCCAAGTCTAGGAGACCCGCTCCTTTTTAATGGGACATTTTTGGTTAATAGGCCCTCCTACATGTTTCTTCCAAGGGGGATTGGGGTTATTGGGGTGCATATGACTTGTTAGCAGGGCAGGCCTTGCAGTCTATGCATAAGAAAACAGAATGTGAGTACAAAATGAATAATGTGAAGTGGATTTTCCTGTGCCCATGCAGTATGTGGTTTCAAAGGCATTTTGGGGTGCAGATAACTTGGCAGCAGGGCAGGCCTTGCAGACAATGCATAAGAAAACAGTTTGGGATTATGAAATGAATAATGTGAAGTGGATTTTCCCGTGGACATCCAGTACATGGCTTGAAATGCTTATTGGGGTGCATGTAACTTTGGGGCAGGCCAGGCCTTGCATTCAATGCAACATTTTTTCAGGAAACCCTCTTGTACCTCTCGTGAAAGGGGTATTGTGGTGCGTCGTAATTCTTGGCAGCCCATCCTCTCCCTGCATAGGCAATAACAGTTTAGGAGACCCACTGATTAATAATGGCCCTTTAAGAAAATTAATGCTGCCTGATGCCCCTGTAAAAATAGGCTCTTTGACTTTAATAATCCATCCTTCATAAATTAAACAAGATGTGTCTGCTTATGTGTCACACACCACATGGCCAGCTAGGGTTGGTAAATGTTACAATCACAGATCCCAGTGAATGCATTTGTATTGGTTGAAAGCAATTATTATTATTATACATTTATATAGCGCCATTTATTCCATGGCGCTTTACAGGGAAAAGGGGAAATATAGACAAGTACAATAAACATGTGCAAGACAAGGGACACACGAGTACAGAAGGAGAGAGGACCCTGCCCTCGAGGGCTCACAGTCTACAGGGATGGGTGAGGATACACTAGGAGAGCAATGAGAAAGTTGAAAAATGCTTCAAAAACACTGCATCTGAACATAGCCCAAGTGGGGGAGGAACATTTTGTTCTGGGGTTAATTATTTTGCCTTATATACAAGTCATTAACCTGGAAAGGATGTACCTTTCATATATTTCCCAGCAAATTCTGTTTTGGTATGTTTTCGGTGCACCGGTAAAAATGGTATGAAACTCTGAAAAAATTGTTTAAAGCTGTGAACTAGGCATCAGGAATGCTTCCAGGGGCGATCCCCATGATGTCCCGGTGTCATTTGAGCAGTGTTTCCAGAATTTTCAGATGTTTTTGGAATTTTAAATGACCCCCGGAGAGGGGGATCGCGGCAAAAATGCTCGGGTCTCCCATAGACTTACATTGGGCTCGTTGTTCTGTCCGATTGTTAGGAACGGCAGAACGCACTAAGTAAATAAATAATAAAGTGTGTTCGCCGCTCGGGGTCCACCGTGCAGAAGATGTTAACACTGCTGCTAATTAATGGCAGACGCGCTATATGGCGGTATAACGTGCATGGGTTCAACGTCACCCGATGTGCGCAGAGCGGACTCTGTTAGCTCACAGAGGCGCTGTAACATAAACCTAAACACCGAGCCTGTTTGACTCACAGGTCTCAGCGGAATTGCACGCACAGTATCTGGTCACAGGACACGGGCCCAAGACTGGGGTTGGTGTCCGTCTAGACCTACCGTACGTGCGGCGTCGCTACTGCGGACGCCGGTAAGTGCTGCTGAATGTTGCGCGGAGGCAAACACAGCTGCTATGCGATAGTGCCGAGACGTGACACCACCGGATGCTAGTGTAGAGGTGCGGTGTGCACAGTGGCCTATGGCGCTGACTCCTTCCCTAGTTCCCTATCCTCATGCGTAATATCAGAGGGAGGGGAATCTTAATAAGTCAGTCACCAGAGTCATACATCCATCACCATTCACACATCTAGCAAGAAGAGTCTATACTAGCGCATGGCCGAGCGGCCATGTGGGCCTTTTTTAGCCGTGCGCTGCCGGGACCTTCCAGATCTCTGAGATGGACCAATCAATTCTGGAGAAGGACCTGAGCACGTGACTCCAATGGGAGATCGTCTCGTGAGCATGCTCAGTAGAGCGGCAGAGGGACTTAGCCTCAGGAATGGCTTGCTGAGAGCAGCATGTGAGGCTCTGGATTCCTGTTGTGTCGCTGCAGGAATCTGATGCCTAACATTACCCCCCTCCTAGGGCCCCCTCCCTCCTGAGCCTTCCAATCCAGCAAATAAAGTTTTTTGCCACGTACCACCTTGTGTCCCACAGAGGCTTAGATCTCAGGCTCGTCCGAAGACAAGTCTGATGCCCCGGCAGATGACTTGGAAAACTGGGACATGTGAACAGGTTTGAGAAGGGACACGTGGAAGGCATCAGGGATGGCGAAGTCGCTAGGAGCAGAAGTTGGAGCGGGGCGCCGATGTGTGTTGGCGAGCGTCTTCATTCTCATTTTAGAGATTTGAGTGACATGCGTGGTGCGACCCAGACTGTCGCGGATCTCCATTGCCCGGTCTGCCACCGGCAAGGGATACAGTAACCCAGCCAGCCGGTTTAGTGGAGCTACTCCGAGCACAAGAGGCACATGCCTGAATGTATTTTTTAATGTCCTGAGCCCTGTCCGGCCACCAATAAGAGCTAGCCAGGAGTTTTGTAGTCCGCTTGTAACCAAAGTGACCACCCACCCTGGACGCGTGTGCCCATGCGAGAACCTTGGACCGCAGGTGAGGCGGGATAAAGGTCTTGCCCGGCGGCACTGGCTCAGGGATGACCGGAACCATGGACCTCAGGTTCCCAGTGAGAGGTGCGGAATGATCCGTGGGTACCTCCGGTCAGGGTGTGAGGAAGTGGCACCAGTGGAATAGCGTGCTATTGGGCGAAGGCTGAAGACATAAAATTTCCTTCTGCCCCAGAGTCCACCATGACCTCTACCCCCCAGGTGGAAGCTCCACTGTCTAACGTCCCTCGGAATACCGGTTTGGAGGAGAAAGTTTTCATATTAGGTAGATCCCCACCAACTACTACTGGAGGTGAACGTTTTTTCGATCGCTGTGGACACCTTTTAGCCAGGTGGCTAGACTGTCGACACAGGTAGCAGCATGTGGAGCCCTGTGCCGGACGCGGTTTAGGACCGGTACGAGACACATCCATGGGCTCAGGAGGTAAAACTTCCAGTTAAGGGGGTTCAAGAAATTCAGAGAAGTCAGGTGCCAACCTAAGCTTCTGTCTGGATTGAGTACGCTCCAGCCCGCGCTCCGTAAAACGGAGGTCAATACAGGTGGAGATTGCAATCAACTCCTCCAGACTTATGGGGACCTCTCTGGTAGATAGAGCATCTTTGTCATGCTCAGCCAACCCTCTCCAGAACACAGAGATGAGTGCTTTATCAGGCCACTCCAGCCTGGAAGCCAGTGTCCGGAAACGGACGGCGTACTGACTGACCGACAGCAGGGGTCACTGCGTTAACACAAGTAACTGGAGAGAGGTGTCATGAGTGACCCAGGGCCCCAAAAAGACCTGCTTTAGTGATTTGAGAAACTGAGCAGCGCTCAGTACCACAGGGTCATCACGCTCCCATAGTGGCGTAGCCCATTCCAACACCCTGCCCGACAGAAGGGAGACAATAAATCCCACCTTAGCCCGCTCTGTAGGGAATCGCGTGGCCAGTAACTCGAGCTGGATAGAGCACTGGCTCATGAAACCCCTACAGGTGGCGCTGTCACCCGAAAATTTATCGGGCAAAGGGAGGCGGGAAATTGTCGGCATGGGCGAGGACATGGACGCCCGGGAGACAGCCTCTGCAATTGTCTGGGCAGGGACCGAAGCAGCATCCGCATCCGAGGCGGAACTCTCAAGGGCTGCCACCCTGCCCTCCAGCTGCCGAATGTACCACTGTAGCTGCTGCTGGTCCGCCATTATTAGCCAGACCCTGGCGCCAGTATAATGTTAGGAACGGCGGAACGCACTAAATAAATAAATAATAAAGTGCGTTCGCCGCTTGGGGTCCACCGTGCAGAAGATGTTAACACTGCTGCTAATTAATGGCAGACGTGCTTTATGGCAGTATAACGCGCACGGGTTCATCGTCACCCGATGTGCGCAGAGCGGACTCTGTTAGCTCACAGAGGCGCTGTAACATAAACATAAACGCCGAGCCTGTTAGACTCACAGGTCTCAGCAAAATTGCACACACGGTATCCGGTCACAGGACACGGGTCCAAGACTGGGATCAGTGTCCATCTAGACCTACCGTGTGTGCGGTGTCACTACTGCAGATGCTAGTAAGTGCTGCCAAATGCTGCGTGGAGGCAGACACAGCCGCTATGCGATAGTGCCGAGACGTGACACCACCGGACGCTAGTGTAGAGGTGCGATGTGCACAGTGGCCTATGGCTTGCCACTGACTGGTGCTGACTCTTTCCCTAGTTCCCTATCCATATGCGTAATATCAGAGGGAGGGGAATCTTAATAAGTCAGTCACTAGAGTCATACATCCATCACCATTCACACATCTAGCAAGAAGAGTCTATACTAGCGCATGGCCGAGCGGCCATGCGGGCCTTTTATAGCTGTGTGCTGCCGGGACCTTCCAGATCTCTGAGATTGACCAATCAGATCTGGAGAAGGACCTGAGCACGTGACTCCCGACCTCCAATGGGAGATCGTTTTGTGAGCATGCTCAGTAGAGCGGCAGAGGGACTTAGCCTCAGGAATGGTTTGCTGCAGAGCAGCATGTGAGGCTCTGGATTCCTGTTGTGTCACTGCAGGAATCTGACACCTAACACTGAGTACCCGAATATTCCAATTTGTTCGACCCGAGCAACGAGCACCCGAGCATTTTAGTGCTCGCCTATCACTACTTGAAATCCAAAGCAAGAAGCAATTACTTTTTGGACTTTCATGTAAGAATTTCTTTATGGACTGTAGGGTTGTGTGGGGGATTGGTATGTCTCACCACTACCACACAGGGTCAGACTGGTCTGGCAGGGTTCCGGTTAAATTCCCGGTGGGCCCAAGAGTGAGAAGTAAAGGAAGTGGGAAAAAATACTGAATACTTATGACCATGTGATATTTCAGTTTTTCTTTTTTAATAAATTTGCAAAAAATTCTACATTTCTGTTTTTTTCGGTCAAGATGGGGTGCAGAGTGTACATTAGTGAGAAAAAATTGAACTTTTTTTAATTTACCAATTGGCTGCAATGAAACAAAGAGTGACACATTTAAAGGGGTCTGAACACTTTCCGTACCCACTGTATGCTGGAGTGATGTGGTGTTTTAATTTAGCTACCCATCTACTCTATAAAATTGATGGCCTATCTTAGGGATTAAATCTGTTGGCGTCTCACGTTCAACTTCTCAGTCTATTACATGTTTGAAGGGTTGTGGTGCTCCTGCAAGTTCCTATTTCTCTTTTTTGTCTACATTTCACCTTAATGAATTACACCGTCCGTTTAGAAGTCGCTGTGCTTGGCCTACAAGTGAGTGGGAAAATGTTGCAATAGTCAGTAGAGCTCCTACTATATGTACAGACTTCTAGTTTAAATTGCAATGTTCACGTTGTCTTATTTGCAAGATTATGATATTCATTTTGCTATTATGTAAGGGTTTATTATGTTAGGGAGCAAAGCTTCTTTTTTTCATTTCTAAATAGAACTCATTACAGAAAAATAATTGTTTTCACTCAAATATATTCTGCATTGTCTGAACCTTCAGTCATCCTCACTTCCATCAGCCCTTTACTTCTACCAAATGTTTATTATAAAGATGTGGGAACAGATAATGGAGGTGGGCCTTCACGATCAGACTACATAATGTGTAATTGTAGTCTGTTACCATGGAAACTCATAGGGCTGCAACTAAAGACAATGGAGTTCTGGGAAGCGCAGGCTCTGTCCAGTGACTAACAATAAGGTGACGGAGGCACATTATACCATCCAGTTTGGCATTATGGGTGTTAGCTGTCCATCTGGAGGAAACCTCCCAGCATGTTGCTGAATTTTGGCAGATATAGCCTTGTTCTCCTCTGGTTAAAGGAGGTGTCCATTACTTGAACAACCTCTCTCAATTCCTATATTTCACCACAGTAAAATAATAATAGTTATACTCACCTCCGTTGCTGGCACTATTCTAGCGATGTCGAGCCCTGGCCGATCAGAAAATGATGACCTATCCTGAGGATAGGTCATCAAAGAAAAAGTAGAGGAAGACATCTTTAAAGGGGGTAGACTAGGGCTCCTCTGATATCTGCCAGACAGAGTGGCTTGTGCCAAGTCTGCCCAAGGTGGCCTTTTTGATCCTGTGGCCTCTTACAGAGGCTACACGGCTCATTGACACGACATCCCATGCGAAGGCATGTGCTGCTTCTCTGATTCTGCAGATTACAGATTTGCACAACTTTTCAATTTATATAGCCAATGTGCATAAGCACAGTTTCCGAGCTTAATGCTGTCACTTCCAGACTGCTGATAATTGTATCAGTTTAACAGCTTCAACAGGGTAAAAAAATGGAAAGGAAATGACATCAGGATAAATGTAAATTCTCTCTAGAATATTATTAGTTTAACCACATAAATTATTCACACAAATGATTTGACAAATATAGAAATGTTGAAACAAAAGGCGTCTATTAATTTACAGACTAAATCACGGTGTCACGCCGCCCACGCCGCTCCTTGCACCGCCGCGGCCACCGCCTGCCTCACCGTGGCACACTCACCCGGCATCCCTGCTGCCTCCTGCCCCGACTTCCCGACGGGCGCGCGCTTGCGCTGTGTTCAGCAGCGCACGCGCACTCCGTTCTGCCCAGGGCGGCCGCTCTTGTCTCCCTGCTCGCGCTGCATCCTGACCCGGAAGTCCTTCAACCTCTCCCCTTATCAGACTGCCCCTTCCTCCTGGCGGTGCCTGATTTTCATTTGTGACTTGCAAGTGATCCTGGCCCCATGTCCTGCTGCGCATTCCCCTGCCAGCAGTTCCTTTGCCTGTGCCTGTTCCTTACTCTCCGTGTTCCTCTCGCCTAGTGCCTGCCTGTCTGTGGTCCCGTCCAGCCTCATTCCTGTGTCTCAAGCCTTGTCCTCCAGCCCGTGCCTCTGCCTTGCTGTCTCCTCCGTGTTGCTGTTCTGCCTCCGTCATCCCAGTCCTGTTCGTCTTCCATGTTCCAGTCCTGTCGGATCTCCGCCAGCCTCTCCGGCCCCCCACGGCTACTCCTGTGCCTCTCCCCTGGGTGCCAGCTACTGTTGGGATAGTCTCCCTTGGGTCTGCCCCTAATGCTCCCTGTATAGGGGGTGGTACACCAAGTCAGCTTGCCCGAGGGAGGTTCGTAGCCACGGTCCAGCGAGTCCACCCCGGGAGCCCCTTCAAAGGTCTCACAGTATAATCAGGCCATGGACCCCGCTGGTACCTCTGCCGCCGCTCAAAAGGAACTAGCTTTTCTGTGGGAAAATCAGACCCGGATCATGGCATTTTTGAAGAGCATGGAGTCCCGTCTCACGGCCCTACAGCCCTCCGATCCGGGGAGCGCGTCCCAGCTAGCCAGTCTCCAGCAGGAACTCGCCCAGCAGCGAGACACCCAAGCCCGCATGCTTAATTTCATGGCCTCGGTGGATAATCGGCTGCTCACCCTACAGGCCGCCGCTCCGGCTCCGGTTCCACAGCCTTCCCCTCATTTGGCCTAACCTCCGCTGTACACCGGGGACCCCAAGCTGTGTCGGGGGTTCCTTAACCAATGCCAGTTGCATTTTGAATAATTCACAGCGGCTATACCAGAAAGGAAAATGGATGGCACTCACCGGTTAAAATCTTCTTTATTCAGATACTTTAAAACAACAGCATAGGGAAATCCAGGAGGAAATCCAGAGGTGCTTTCTTTTGCTGGCCTGGAAAGGGTGTCTCTTCCAGCGCAGGGAGGAGATCTGCATAAGCTTCTGTTAAAAAGAGAGGCCATATGGATTATGTGCACCCGGGCGCAGGAATCCGCTGGTTTAAATGAAAGATTGGACATGGCTATATTTTTGTAATAAGCCGTTTTTATTGTATTTGTTCTTTTTTGTATTTGTTTTTCAAAAGCATTTTAATGGTTAAGGGTAATTGCTGCACATGTGTTTAGGCACCGGAGGTGGGGTTTGGTTATCTCCCTCTGATAAGAGGTGAGTCCAGTCCCACTCTCCTGTGTGACCAGTAGAAGCGCTACTGCAGCGCGAAATGGCTGTCGTCATTTCCACTCCTGCTCCCATCCTCCTTATGCCGTTGTTTTAAACTATCTGAATAAATACGATTTTAACCGGTGAGTGCCATCCGTTTTCCTTTCTGGTAAAGCCGCTATGACTAATTGCTTTGGAGTGGCACCCTGGTTTCTGGAGCACTTCTTACAATACGCATACTTGCAGTATCAGTTTACACAACTCTTTGTGTGGTGAATAAGCTTACCGGCTGTGCGGATTAACTCTTTGTTGGCGGCATTTTGAATTATTGTCACAACAGTACCCCACCGACCGAGCCAAAGTGGCCTTTGTGGTATCCCACTTGGAGGGTGAGGCACTGGCTTGGGTAAACCCCCTGGGGGAGCGAGAAGATCCTCTGGTCTCCCAGCTCGCCCCCTTTCTGGAGACTTTTCGTAAAGTCTTCGACGAGCCCGGGCACCTGGTCTCTGCCACCGAGTCCTTATTTAATCTCTGCCAGGGTACTCTCTCGGTGGGTCAGTACGCCATCCAGCTCCGTACATTGGCTTCCGAGCTAGGATGGAACAATGTGGCCCTGGTAGGAGCCTTTTGGCGTGGCTTGTCCGCTAGAATTAAAGATGATTTGGCTGAGCAAGACATACCAACGTCCCTGGAGAACCTCATTTCCCTGGCGACGTGTATCGATCTACGTTTCCAGGAGCATACCCGTGAAGCTGCCAGGGAGAGAAAATTTCCTCGCTCGTCTCCAGCTACACGCAGTCCTACTTGCTCTAGATTTTTCTCCGTGACTGCAGCTCCAGAACCCATGCAGGTGGACCGACTCAAGCCGGAGGAGCAGCGTCGCCAGGAGAGACTCGCACAAGGTCTCTGTCTCTATTGTGGCAGCGCCACCCATCTCCTGCATTCTTGTCCGGTGAGACCGGGAAATGCCTCCACCTAGGACAGGTAAGAGAGGCCTCCCTAGGTGTCAATGACACCTCTCTACCTTTGACTCTCTCTGTCTTGTTGAACCACAATTCTAAACGCTCTTCAGAAGTAGCTTATATAGATTCTGGGGCAGCAGGGAACTTCATCCAGCTCGAGGCGGTAAAAAGATTGCGGATACCTGTCAGGTCCTTGGAGACTCCTCAGCAGTTAGCGTCAGTTGACGGTGCTCCTCTACGGGAGACCATTACCTTGGTCACCGAAGAGGTGGAGTTACAAATTGGAGTCTTGCATCGGGAGATGATAGCCTTCTTCGTACTGCCATCATTGTCCCATACGCTTCTCTTAGGCCTTCCTTGGTTAAGGATACATGAACCTGTTCAAGATTGGCGGTCTGGAGACATTCTTTGTTAGGGTCAGTCCTACCAGACTAAGTGTCTCCTTCCTGTTCAGCCTCTTAAAACGTCGCAGCCAGTCACGATGCCTGCAGACTTGCCTTCGGCCTACTGGGCCTTCGCCGACGCCTTCGATAAGAAAGAGGCAGAGAGTCTTCCCCCACATCGACTGTACGATTGCCTGATCGATCTTGTTCCAGGCTCTACTCATCGTAGAGGCCGAATCTATCCTCTGAATCCTCTCAAGTCTCAAGCCATGACCGAGTACATTCAGGAAAATTTGGCCTGAGGCTTTATCCGGAAGTCGACTCTTCACCTGTTGGCGCAGGTTTCTTCTTCATCAAGAAGGACCGGTCCCTTCGTCCCTGTATTGATTACTGGGGTCTTAATGAAATTACGACCAAGAATAAGTACCCGCTGCCTCTCATCCTGGAGTTGTTCGATCAGCTACGGGGAGTACGAATCTTTACTAAACTGGATCTCCGTGGGACTTACAACCTCATCCATATTCACTCCAGAGATGAATGGAAGACCGCTTTCAATACTAGAGACGGGCACTACGAATATCTGGTCATGCCATTCGGTTTGTGCAATGACATTTTCCGAGACCTTCTGTTCTCCTGTGTGGTGGTGTATCTGGATGATATTCTCGTCTTCTCTCCGGATCTGTCCACCCACAGAAGAAATGTCCGTCAAGTACTGCTGCGTTTGAGGGAGAATCGCCTGTTTGCCAAGCTGAAGAAATGCGCCTTTGAGCAGTCGTCCCTTCCGTTCCTGGGTTACGTCATCTCCGACTCAGGCTTATGCATGGATCCAGAAAAGGTGTTCGCTGTGCTCAAATGGCCGCGGCCTCATGGTGTTAAAGCAATTCAGCGGTTTCTCGGCTTTGCAAACTATTACCGGCAGTTTATTCCTCATTTTTCTTCGTTGTCTGGTCCCATCTCCTCGTTGATCCGCAAGGGGGCTAATCCTCACGTCTGGTCGTCTGAGGCCGAGAATGCCTTCCTGTCTCTGAAGCAAGCCTTTGCCACCGCACCATTGCTCCAGCGTCCTGAGGCCAACAAACCTTTCATCCTCGAGGTTGACACCTCGGCAACTGGGGCCGGAGCAGTACTTTCTCAGAGAGCTTCCTCCGGACGGCTGGGTACTTGCGGTTTCTTCTCCAAGACGTTCTCCACTGCGGAACGGAAATATTCCATCGGTGACAGGGAACTGCTGGCCGTCAAGTTAGCACTGGAGGAGTGGAGGTACCTATTGGAGGGGGCTATACATCCTTTTAAGATCTACACGGATCATAAGAACTTAGCCTACATCCGACCTGCACAGAGACTCAACCCCCGCAAAGCCAGGTGGTCCCTGTTCTTCGGCCGTTTCGATTTCGAACTTCACTTCCGCCCCGGCAACAAAAATCTCTGAGCCGATGCCTTGTCCAGGTCCTTCTTGTCTACAGATACTGAGGAGGAACCCACGCACATCATGGATCCTTCCAGGCTCATCACGGTGGCACCCGTCACTTTAACTTCTCTACATCCCGGTAAAACTTTTGTGCCAGGAAGAGACCAGAAGCGAGTCTTATGCTGGGGGCATGCCTCCCAACTCGCGGATCATGCTGGTCTTAAAAAGACGCTCATCCTCGTGTCCCGCTACTACTGGTGGCCTACCCTTCTCCATGATGTTCGAAGTTTTGTTGCCTCATGTCCCTCCTGTGCCAAGAACAAGGTTCCGAGGCAGCTGCCCTCTGGTCTTTTACACCTGCTTCCGGTCCCTTCAGCTCCGTGGCAACATGTCGCAATGGACTTTATTACCGATCTACCTCGGTCTTCAGGTTGTACCGTCAGCCTTGTAGTCGTGGACAGATTCTCCAAAATGGCACACTTCATCGCCCTTCCTGGTTTACCCTCAGCACCTGACTTGGCGAAAGTTTTCATCCATCATATCTTTCGCCTCCATGGCCTACCTCAACATATTGTTTCGGACAGAGGAGTTCAGTTTACCTCTCAATTTTGGAGAGCTTTATGCCAGTCTATGAACGTTACTCTCGACTTCTCTTCAGCGTACCACCCACAGTCTAACAGACAAGGGGAGCGGACTAACTAGTGCCTGGTGAATTATCTCCGTCACTTCTCTAATGCCCACCAGAATGACTGGTCTGACTTATTCCCGTGGGCTGAATTCACATATAGCAATCACTCCCGCGAATCTTCTGCCAAGTCGCCTTTCTTTGTCGTCTATGGGCAACATCCTGGCATACCCCTACCAGTTCCTCCTGTCTCGGGTGTACGGACGGCTGATCTGTCTGGGGAGTTCTCCAGGATCTGGCAGGAGACCAAGACCGCTCTCGAGTTAGCTCGTGACAGAGTGAAGAGACACGCAGACAAAAGGCGCTTAGACCCTCCTCTATATCATCCGGGTGATAAGGTTTGGGTATCCTCCAAGTTCATTCACCTAAAGATTCCTTCGCATAAGCTAGGTCCCTGGTACATTGGACCCTTCGAGGTCTTGGCTCGCATCAACGATGTCTCCTACAAACTGCGGCTTCCCGCCTCCCTCCGCATCCCTAATTCCTATTGCGTGTCCCTTCTAAAACCTGTCGTCCTCAATCAGTTTCATGCCTCTACCACTCATTCACCTCCGCCTGTCTCCGCTGACGATGTGTTCGAAGTGAAAGACATTTTGGCCAGGAAAAAGATAAGAGGGAGGACCTTTTTTCTGGTTGATTGGAAAGGTTTTGGTACTGAGGAGAGATCCTGGGAGCCCCGGGAGAATATCCAGGCTCCTTTAATCTTGGCTAGGTTTCTTTCAAGCTTGCGGAAGGCCTTAAGGAGGGGGGCACTGTCATACGGCCCACGCCGCTCTTTGCACCGCCGCGACCACCGCTTGCCTCACCGCGGCACACTCACCCAGCATCCCTGCGCGCTCCCGCTCTGCCTCCTGCTTCTGCCCCGGCTTCCCGACGGGCGCGCGCCCGCGCTGTGTTCAGCAGCGCGCGTGCACTCCGTTCTGCCCAGGGCTGCCGCTCTTGTCTCCCTGCTCACGCTGCACCCTGACCCGGAAGTCCTTCAACCTCTCCCCTTATCAGGCCGCCCCTTCCTCCTGGCGGTGCCTGATTATCATTTGTGACTTGCAAGTGATCCTGTCCCCACATCCTGCAGTGCATTCCCCTGCCAGCAGTTCCTTTGCCTGTGCCTGTTCCTTACTCTCCATGTTCCTCTCTCCTAGTGCCTGCCTGTGGTCCCATCCAGCCTCGTTCCTGTGTCTCAAGCCTTGTCCTCCAGCTCGTGCCTCCGCCTTGTTGTCTCCTCTGTGTTGCTGTTCTGCCTCCGTCATCCCAGTCCTGATCGTCCTCCGTGTTCCAGTCCTGTCGGTTCTCCACCAGCCTCTCCGGCTCCCTGCGGCTACTCCTGGGCCTCTCCCCTGGGTACCAGCTACTGTGGGGATAGTCTCCCTTGGGTCTGCCCCTAATGCTCCCTGTATAGGGGGTGGTACACCAGGTCAGCTCGCCCGAGGGAGGTTCGTTGCCACGGTCCAGCGGGTCCACCCCGAGAGCCCCTTCAAAGGTCTCACACATGGGAAGACTTTAACACTGTAATACAACTGATGCAGCTGGAGGTTTGTCACATTGGTTGCTGTGTGATAGTATTTGGAAGGGAATCACATTGGTTTGAGCTATTTAAGTTTTATTAAAGATGTTTTAGGCATACAATTATTATTAGAAAATGAGGCTTAGTACAAGTTCAAAAACATAAGTGCAGCCAACTGCAGAGGTGGGCACAGCTAGTAGATTGCCTCTGTACAACAAATATAGGATAGAGCACTCCAATATGTCTTTCTAACAAGTCACCAGTAACTATGTGCACAATTATTAGACAAGTGAGTGTTTTGACCATATCATTAATTTTATGCAGATTTTCCAACTCCAATCTACAGCGCACATTCTACAGACCTGAACCCCATTGAAAACCTCTGGAATGTAATCTAGAGGATGATGGAAAGTTACAAGCCATCAAACAATGAAGAACTGCTTAAATTTTTTGCACCAGAAGCAGTGTGAAAGACTGGTGGAAAGCATGCCAAGACGCATGAAAGCTGCTTTTAAAAATCATGGTTTTACGACAAAATATTGATTTCTAAACTCTTCCTGAGTTAAAACATTAGTAATGTTGTTTCTAAATGATTATAAACCTGCTTTCTTTGGATTATTTGAGGTCTGAAAGCGATAGTTTTTTTAAAAAATTTTGACCATTTCTCCTTTTCAGAAAAAAAATACAAAATTTACTGCTTGGAAATTCGGAGACATGTTGTCAGAAGTTTATAGACTAAAAGAAAAATTTACATTTTACTCAAAAATATACCTATAAAGTGGAAAATCGGACAAACTGAACATTTGGAAGTGGTCTCTTAAATTTTGCCAGAGCTGTATGTAAACCTGAATGCTGAATGCTTATTGGATGAAGCAGATCAGGTGATGCATATTTGTGTGTAATGAGGAGGGTGAGGTCTAAGGGGCCCGTCACACATAGCAAGATCGCTAGCGAGATCACTGATTTTGTGACGCATCAGAGATCTCGCTGTGTGTGACATCTATCAGCGATCGGCCCCCCCACCGGGTATCGCTGATTGTGCAGGAATGTTCTTGGCCATTTTTTGATCATTGGTCTCCCGCTGGCCAGCACGCATCGCGTGTGGCAGCGGGAGACCAACGATCAGCGAGCTCCCAGCGCTGTAAGCAGACGCTGGGAGCTGGTGTCCAAGGTAAATATCGGGTAACTAAGCACGCGCGTCGCTTAGTTACCTGCTTTGTACCTTGGATACCAGCGTGCTCGTGCTGGGAGCTGGTATCCAAGGTATACAGCGGGTAACTAAGTGCTGCATGCGCTTAGTTACCCAATATTTACCTTGGATACCAGCTCCCAGCGCGAGCACGCTGGTATCCAAGGTACACAGTGGGTAACTAAGCGACGCACGTGCGCGCTTAGTTACCCGATATTTACCTTGGATTCCAGTGTCCTCACTGGTCCTGATCGCTGGTGAGATCTGCCTGTTTGACAGCTCACCAGCAATCATGTAGCGATGCACCAGCGATCCTGACCAGGTCGTATCGTTGTCGGGATTGCTGGTGCATCGTTTGGTGTGACGGGACCCTAAGGATACAACACCCTTTATCAAGATGTGCAGAATTATTAGGCAGCTTGTTTTCCCCAGGTGAATTGGGCCAAAAAAGAAAATTGCCTCAGAAAGGTAATAAAATTGTTACAAGTCTCACAGAGGGATGCAGCACTCGATTTCTAAGATATTGGGGTGCGATCACAGAACCAGCAAAAGTTTTGTTGCAAATAGTCAACAAAGTTGTAGAAAATGTGTTGAGAAAAAAAACATGAACATTAACTGTCAAAGATTTGAGAAGAGTCAAATAGGATTGACCAGAAATCAATTATCCTCCAGTGCTATCATATTTCAAAACTGCAACCTCTCTGGATGCCCAGGTACATGGTGACTAGTGCTCAGAGACACGGCCAAGGTAAGGAAGCTGAAACCAGACCACCACTGAACAAGACAGAACTGGAAACGTCAAGACTGAGCCAAGAAATATCTGAAGATTGATTTTTCAAAGGTTTTTTGGACTGATGAGATGAGAGCGACTCTGTATGGACCAGATGGATGGGCCGATGGCTGGATCAGTGATGGGCACAGAATTTCACTTCGACTCAGACCCCAGCAAAATAGAAGTGTAGTACTGCTATGGTCTGGAATTATTAGCCCTGCTGTGAAACCATGGGGTCATATAGACCCCAGCGCTGAATAAATTGAAATATTTCTAAAATAGGTCAATCTCAGACATTGACCTTCTATGTATTTTCAAGTAACATATTTCTGCTTATGTTGATGATATTTTGAATTTGTTTTTCAATTTTGTTTCAAAGTTATTTTCAATTTTCTGTGTTTGGGACTCTCCTGACCCTTAGTGCCTTTATTGTCTGACATTTTTTTTTTATATTTTCTGGTTATTCACAGGTTTTATAATATAATTGTAAATAAACAATGGCTAGGCGAGATCTGCGTCACTTTCGACCCAGCAGTGTTACAGGACAGCGCAAACAGTGCTATGTTTGTCCTCGATCGAAGGACAAAAAGACGAGATTTGTTTGCAATGACTGCAAGAAGTTCATTTGTGAAAACATGGCACTATGACATGCAGTGAATGCAAGGGCTAAATTTATTACCAAATCATTCCTTGTCATTATGTTTTTACTAAAATTCACACAGTTACAGTTATTGTGCATTTTTTTTAATTGAATTTGAATAGTTTTAGTTATTAGTAACAGGAAAGATGTATATCTTTGTACCGTGTTAGCCAGTAGATAGAAAAATATTCAGAATTTAGAGTCCTCAGTAGTTGATACCTTTTAATGGCTAACTGAAAAGATGGTAACACATTGCAAGCTTTCGAGACTACTCAGGTCTCTTCTTCAGGCTAGACTAATACAAAATCTGAAGAGGCACATATTTATGCACAAACTCTTCAGATTTTGTATTAGTCTAGCCTGAAGAAGAGACCTGAGTAGTCTCGAAAGCTTGCAATGTGTTACCATCTTTTCAGTTATTTGTAAAGCATTTTGGTATAAACTTCAGTTTGTGTTTGATGATGACAAATGTATCACTTCAAAGTTACATTTGATTTCATAACTGTGTTCTGAAATGATGACAGAATAAAACTTGATTATTCTGAACAGCCAGCATTTTAATGAAATATGACGATTTTGAGCCTGGGGTCATATTGACCCCATGGTACCAAAGCAGTGATTTTTTTATGGTTCCACAGCAGGGTTAAAGATGAGCTAGTTGGACCTTTTTGGATGGACCAGAGGTGCAAGAGAGTCAATGTGCAAGAGCCATATATGGGCCATGTACAGTACAATAACTTATCATGATGCACCATTCTACCTTCTTTGAAGCTGGATATAGACCCCCCTAACTTCTTGGATCGCTGTGCAGCTGCACAGGTTGCACCAATGCGATGTCCGCCCCATTTATGGGCTCAAAATCAACTGCCAAACCTACTGCCAGTTTTTAGAAGACACTTTAAAGCAATGATACAGGAAAAAGTTAGCTTCTTTTAAAGAAAACCATGAGTTTTATGTAGGACAATGATCTATCACAGCATTGAAGTCTCCAGTGCTCGACTGCCAGAAAAGCCCTTAAAGATGAAAGAATGACATAACCTCTTCCTCACCTGACCAAAACTCTGTTAGGAACTTGTCGCCCCTCTTAAATGGGAGATTTACGGTGAAGGTATACAGTGCACGTCTCTGAACAGTGTCTGAGAGGCTGTGGTTGGTGCGATCCAAAAAGTTGATCTTCAACAGACTGACAGACTTAATGAATGAAGCTTATGACTATTGAAAAGAAGGGGGTTATATTGATATTTTATAAATGACAGAAATGTATTTTTGTAATTTTTTTTATTTTTATTTATTATGCATTGCTTATGTAGTGCTAACTTATTCTGCAGTGCTTTATAGACATTATGATTGCTGTCCTCCATGGGGCTCACAATCTAAGTTCCCTAGCAGTATATTTTTGGAGTATGGGAGGAAATCAGAGAACCTGGAGGAAACCCATGCAAACACGGGGATAACATACAAAGTACATGCCATTGAGCCTTACTTCTATACCAGGAAAGACTTTTAGACAAATTATTAAACAGCATGTATATAAGTACTTGGATAAGAATACAGTAATTAACCAGAGCCAGCATGGGTTTGTAGCAAACAAGTCATGCCAGACTATTCTAACTTCCATCTAATTTCCATCTATGATGGAATCACTGACTGGGTGGATCAGAGAAATGTGGTAGATAAACTATATCTCGACTTCAGCAAAGCACTTGATAAAGTAACTCATACTATCCTCATTGAAAAAATGACCAAATGTGGGATTGACAAGGCTACGGCTAGGTGGATTCATAGCTGGCTGGTTTCACATCCAATTGGAAAAGAGTTTCAAGTGGGGTACCACAAGGCTGCTATCCTGGCCTCAGTGTTGTTCAACATTTTTATAAATGATCTAGATAAGGGAACGGAAAGTAAACTAATCAAATTTGCAGATGATTCAAAGTTATGAGGAAGAGCTAACACTGGAGAAGATAAAGGATTCAGAAGGGTCTACATAAGCTGGAACAATGGACAGCAACTAATAGAATGGTATTTAACAGAGAGAATTGCAAGATTCTACATCTGGGCAAGAAAAATGAAAATTACATCTATAGAATGGGAGGAATAGATCTAAGCAAGAGCACGTGTGATAAAGACTTGGGTATACTAATAAATCACAGACTGCACATGAATCAAGAGTGTGATGCAGCAGAAAAAAAGGCAAACATAGTTCTAGGGTGTATAAAGAGAAGCATAGAGTCTAGATCATGTGAAGTTATTGTCCCACTCTACTCCTCCTTGGTCAGACCTCATCTGGAATACTGTGTCCAGTTCTGGGCACCACATTTTAGAAAACATTGAAAAACTGGATCAAGTTCAGAGAAGAGCTACTAGAATGGTGAGCAGACTGCAAAGTATTTCCTACGAGAAACGGTTAAAGGACTGGGAATCTTTAGCTTGCAAAAAAGAAGGCTAAGAGGAGACTTAATAGCTGTCTACAAATATCTGAAGAGATGTCACAGTGTAGAGGGATCATCCTTATTCTAATTTGCACTATGCAACACGAGAAGCAATGGAATGAAACTGAAAGGGAGAAGATACAGATTAGATATTAGAAAAAACTTTTTGACAGTGAGAGTGATTAATGAGTGGAACAGGCTATCATGAGAGCCAGAGTTCTCCTTCAATGGAAGTCTTCAAACAGAGGCTGGACGGTCAATCTGTCTGAGATGGTTTAGTGAATCCTGCATTGAGCAGGGGGTTGGATGCAATGACCCCTTAAGTTTCCTTCCAACTCTAACCTTCTATGATTCCTTGCAGATATTGTCCTTGGTTGGATTTGAACCCAGGACCCTAGCACTGCAAAGCAACAGTGCTAATCACTAAGCCACCATGCTGCCCATTTTTAGTTGTTTAGGCTGGTTTCACACTAGCATTTTTTTGCGCTGCGTTTTTGCGCATACATGCGTATGCGTCCTTTTCCCCTATCTTTAACATGGGTGTGCATGGTCTAGCGTTTGCACGCATTCGTACGCGTTTTAGGGGCGCATGCGTTTTTTTGTAGTGTGTGCCCAGGCGCGCCGGACACTACCTTTTGCATTTTTGTTCCGTCCGACCTGTCTCAAAAAAACACATGCGCACGGAATGCGCACGGAATGTGCAAAAAAACACATTACAGTCTATGGGAACGCAGATGTGCACGCATGCGTTTTAAGAATAAAAATGGCTAAAAAATAGTTAAAACACATGCGCCAAAAAGCAGCAAATGCATACAAAACGCATGATGTGTTTTTGTATGCGTTTGCACTGCGCAAAAACATAGCACAAAAAACGCTAGTGTGAAACTAGCCTTACTTTTTACTCTTACTTTACTAGATAAAAATTTAAAAAAATGAAATGGGAAAATGGAAAATTTGAAAGAAACGAAAGAATAGATATCGACACATAGAATGAATATATGTGTATATATATATATATATATATATATATATATATATATATATATATATATATATATATATATATATATATACTGTAGGGATGTGACTCGCTCAGGTGCAGCGGGAGACAATCATGAGGCAGGTTCTTCCCAAAGTTCATGAGGTTTATTTGCTCCATAAACCATAAATCAGCGTATCACCAAAATAGCCTCTAGCTTAGGCACAAAAGAACATAAACGTCCGTGGCTTCAGACTCGGACCGAGAGTCTCAGCACATGCTGGGAGGTGTAGTCCTCCCCATATACAACCTCTGTAGTGTCCCGCCTGGACACATGGAAGTCTGTCCACACTCAGACAGACTCCCTCCACACTCTCTCACATGTGCCAAACACCTCAATTACATAGCCCTGTAACCACACCCACATGTGATCACATGACTATGACATCACTAAAGGTTGTATAGACACAAACAGGCTTCCCTGACACAGTGTAACAGAAAGATCAGCAGTACCTCTGCTGATCAATACACCCTGGAGCCTGCATCCCAAGGCCACCCACCTTGAGACCCATAATGGTCATTTAGGACCCTGCTCCTGTTACCACACTGAATGTGCCTGTACACCTGTCCTGGGACACCCACGCAGCGCCCCCTAGCTGACATAGTGGTAACTACACCACATACCTCCCCCCTCTGTTCAAACTTGTGGGGTTGAACACATGACATCACCCAGGGATCTTGAGACCTGGCACCCATGTCACCTTGCCCTACCAGTCGGGAGGACCATCTCCATCTGTTTCGGTAGTCATACTGCATATTTACGTTAGGCCTCCCCTGCCCCCAGCGGTCAGTATCTCGGCCTTGGGCCTTCCCGTCAACGTCCGTCAGTGTGACCAGACACTCTTTAGTCTCCGCCTGTCTGCAGTGTGCTCCATCACGCGACCTTTCTCTCACTGACTGGCTCTCCCAGTTCGCACGGTCATGAGTCCCACGTCCAGCTGGGCCAACTGGCTGGTCTGAGTCTGACCCTCTGTCGCTATGTCCACCACCAAGTCTCGTGCCTATGTTACTAAGATTAGACCGGCCACTTGCGGACTCTCGACGTTCTTGCCTTCGACTACCTGTCCTTTCATTCCTTGGAGGATCCCTTCGGGTCCTTACAACTTGGGTTGGAGGTGGACGCCACCTGATGTTCTGTATCTGCTTATTCATCTGCAGCCGATCCTGTCTTAGCTGCTCAATCTCCTTCAGGTACGCTACCCGATATTCCAGGAGCATGCGAAGCGTCTCAATGCTTTCCACCGAACCAACCACAATGACAGGAACCATGTCATCTTCAACAGCGACTTGGATTTCACCAGCAGGTGGGATCCTCACTCTCTTCACACTGGACCGATTCACCATCTCCTGCATCACCTTTCCAAGTCTGCCAACGACTTTCCCCACCAGATTTCTGGGTACCGGAATTATGTCTTCCACAAAGCCCAGCCGACTTTGCGCTTCCCTTGCAAGCTCCAGACGTCGAGCGGCTTTCCTGTTATGCTCCACGAGCATCTGTTTCGTGCGGAGTCATTGTAGGTGCATCTCCTTCAGGACAGCCACCCTTCTCTCTGTGTCTTCCGTTTCTGCCAGTATCACCAACTTGTCTGTTTCTGGTGCCCAGCTCATACTATAGGCCTTTACTGCCTTTTTAAAGGTCTCATGCACACCTTCGCTGGCACACGATTCTCGCACGTTTTTGGGCACCTCCATCATGCACTTGAAGGTCATGGACTTGCTCTCATCTGGACAGATGGCTCTGGGTTCCCCACGGACACTTCCCTCAAGGTATCTGCCAAGACCGGGTGACTGTCTTGTGCAGCTCTTGGCTCACCATCTTCCTGAGATTTACAGTCTTCAGGACTCTTTTCCAAGATGGGCTTTGGCAGTTCTGCCTTGCTATCAGTCAGGCAAGGCCGCTGTACGTCTTCGCCCATCCACTTCTTCTCCTGTAGAAGACCTTTTACTACTCCACTGAGTTCTTGCAGAACTTTATCTCGCTCCTCTGCCAGGTAGCGACGCTGATCCTCTCTCCTGAGAATCTCCTGTTGATGCTTCTCTTGGGCCTCTCTGAGCACCTCCATATCTTCCAACAGGGTCTTGTTCATGGTTTTACATGCTGACAGGTGACCTCTGAGCTCAGAGACTTCCTTCTCCAGCTCATCCACTCTGTGCTCAGCTGCTTGCCTTAGGACTCTTTCCCGTTCGACATGTTCTGTTACAGTCTCCTTTATCAGCTGTATCTCATGATCTTGTTCTCTTTTGGCCAGCACGTGTCTCACCACTACCTCTTTAATTATATCATCAAAGGGTACCACTGGGTCAGTCACACCAGTCGAGTGAACCCTCCAGTTACCGTCCAGCACCAATGTGTCTAGTCCAGTCGTCTCATCCCCCAGCCCACCATCTGTCTTATCACGAGACGTCAGGTTCGTCAGTTGGGCAGATGTACTTCTTCCTCTGGTCAGTTCTACCTCTGACCTGTCCATGTCAGGAGCCATCACTGTCTCAGTGTCCGCTGGCCCCACAGTCGAAGCATCTCCATCATCCGACCAAATGTCATCAAACAAAAGAAAGTCCCGGCCCCTCTCCCAGGCATAGACTAAGTCCCGTGGTATCCCTCTACCTTGGCACTCACCACCTTTGGTCCCCTCAAACACTACTCTGTCTACTGCGTAGTTCACCGTGACCCCGTGTTTACAGCGAACCCTGATGTTTTTCTCGGTCAGAGAGAAAACGAGAGGAGTTCCTGTCAGAGTCACCTGACTCTCTGATTCCAGCCGACCAAAGGCTCCTTCCCGGTGCAGCATCACTGTACACATCTGTGGCCCATCATTACTCCCCGGAAAGGATATTCCACATTCTGAAAAAGACCTGCACATACACTGCGGTACTCCAGACATACCTACTGAGACACCCAGTACTGTCACTTCTTCACACTTGGCCCCTTTCTGGACCACCACCCCGCTTTGGGTTGCCACCCCAATTTTGGTCACCGCCCCCTTTTGGAACTCCACCCCTTTTTGGGTTACCACTCCAATTTGGGTCACCGCCCCCTTTTGGGACTCCACCCCTTTTTGGGTTACCACTCCAATTTGGGTCACCGCCCCCTTTTGGGTCACCACCCCTTTTTGGGTCACCGCCCCCTTTTGGGTCACCGCTCCCTTTTGGGTCACCGCCCCCTTTTGGGTCACCGCCCCCTTTTGGGATTTCCCCATGTCCATCCTGCAGAACCTCTTAGGCCACAGTTCACACAGTACAGTTTGTCTTTTAACGATACCACACAAGTCTTTGCTGGCACCACCACAGCTCCTGCTGTCACTGATCACCGGCACCTCCGGCTGCTGTTCACACACATACACAGCGGCTGGTGTCACTGCAGCTCCTGCTGCGCCATCTTCGTGGACCCGCCGATCCACCGGAAGCCGCTTGTCACCTTCGTGACCCCGCCGGGTTACTGGAAGCCGCTTGTCACCCTCAAAGATAAAAAAGCCACAAAAATGCACCCATAGGGCCTTACCAGTGCAGGTATAATGGGTTATGCAGCAATAATACAGGGTACTCACCCTTAATAGTTGTGTAAAGCCACAACTACTGTATCCGCTTAGTCATATGCAATAAAGCTGCAGCAGGATGGCGTAGACAGACAGCGTCTGCTACCAATGCTCCCAGGGCAGATCCCTTAAAGAAAACACCAGGTCCCTGTGCTGCGAGACCTTCGTGACCCCACTGAGCCACAGCAAGCACCGTCAGGTTTTGCAGAGGAAAAGAAAAAAAAAAAGAAAAAAAAAACCACATGCACAGTCTCTCACATGTCCTGTTCGTGTGCCACTCAGGACGTACCGTATCCGCCTGAGACCGTCCAACACACAGGGCACACCGGGTACTATTCAGGGAGCCGACCCTCCTCCCAGGGTCTCCCAACACACCAGCCTCACCAGGTCCAGGGGCTCAGCGGGTGCTCTTCAGGACATCCGTCTCCGCCTGAGACTGCCCAACACACGCCTCACCAGGTCCAAGGTCATATCACGTGTTCCAGGGATCCGATTCCTCTCCCAGAACCTCCCAACACTGACCCTCCAGGACCTTGCTCACTGAACCCTCCAGGAACACAGTCTCTCACTGACCCTGGTCAGTGCAACACAGACTCCTGTCTGTTACCTGTGTCGGCCACACAGGTTCCTGGACGCCTCTTCTCCTCAGAGGTATCCCACAAATATTAATAGTCACTTTCTCTGACCTCGGTCAGTATTACTCACGGTTGTCAGACCGTCTGCTCTCCTGGCTCAGAATCGCCAGCACTGCCACACGTGCTTCTGGGAATCGCTGCCCGCAGTCTGTCACCAATTGTAGGGATGTGACTCGCTCAGGTGCAGCGGGAGACAATCATGAGGCAGGTTCTTCCCAAAGTTCATGAGGTTTATTTGCTCCATAAACCATAAATCAGCGTATCACCAAAATAGCCTCTAGCTTAGGCACAAAAGAACATAAACGTCCGTGGCTTCAGACTCGGACCGAGAGTCTCAGCACATGCTGGGAGGTGTAGTCCTCCCCATATACAACCTCTGTAGTGTCCCGCCTGGACACATGGAAGTCTGTCCACACTCAGACAGACTCCCTCCACACTCTCTCACATGTGCCAAACACCTCAATTACATAGCCCTGTAACCACACCCACAGGTGATCACATGACTATGACATCACTAAAGGTTGTATAGACACACACAGGCTTCCCTGACACAGTGTAACAGAAAGATCAGCAGTACCTCTGCTGATCAATACACCCTGGAGCCTGCATCCCAAGGCCACCCACCTTGAGACCCATAATGGTCATTTAGGACCCTGCTCCTGTTACCACACTGAATGTGCCTGTACACCCGTCCTGGGACACCCACGCAGCGCCCCCTAGCTGACATAGTGGTAACTACACCACAATACACACATGTAATTTACATTTCATAGAGTTCTACATAGCAGAACAGCCGCTAATTCAATTGCCGGCTTCTGTAAAATCATTACGAAACCCGACATGAAATGACACATGGTTTACATACAGTAAACCATTTCATTTCATGTATTTTTTTATATGTCCCTGACTAATAATTAGATTAGGGTTTTTGTGTAAAATTTGGGACATGTAGATGTTAAATTAAGGGGTTAATTCGTTGCAAAAAATTGCGTGGGCTCCAGCGGTAAATGCGCAACCGGAGAGGGAAAGCGAGTGAGTGAGGTCAAATTTTAATAGCCTTGAGAGGGACCATATAAGATGCAGCTTTTCTGGAACTTAGCCTCTCTATTCCCATTGCCCTGTAGTGGTGGCTAATGGGTTAATATTAATGGGTTAATGTCACCTTGTTATTGGAAGGTGACATTAAGCCGATTAATAATGGAGAGGTTTTAATAAGACACCGATCCATTATTAACCCTAGACTATTAAAGGGTTAAAAAAACACACACAAACATTAATGAAAAATTCTTTTAATGAAATAGACACCAAGTTTTTGACCAGATTTATTACTCTCCTAATCAATAAATAAACCATCAACCTGTAAAAAAACCAAAAAAAACAACAACAATATCCTTACCTCTTCGCTGGTCAGTCATGTCCCCCACTGCAATCCATCAGAAGGGTTTAAGTGGTTTTGAATGGGACCGGTGCTAATGCGACCAGCCCGCTCTAAACCACAGCCAGAATGAATTTGTTCCTCTTTGCGCAGCCTCCCCGGCTGACCAGAGATGAACTAATGAGCGTGGGAAAGGTTCTGAATTTTTTCCCACGCTCATCAGTTCACCTCAGGTCAGCCAGGGTACTCCACACAGCGTCACTGACATCCCTGGCTGACCTGAGGTGAACTGATGAGCATGGGAAAAAATTCAGAAACTTTCCCACGCTCATTAGTTCATCTGGGGATTGCGCATTTACTTTGGGAGCCCATGCAATTTTTTTCAACGAATTAACCCCTTTATTTAACATCTACATGTCCCAAATTTTACACACAAACCCTAATCTAATTATTAGTCAGGGACATATAAAAAAATACATGAAATGAAATGGTTTACTGTATGTAAACCATGTGTCATTTCATGTCTGGCTTTGTAATGATTTTACAGAAGCCGGCAATTGAATTAGCGGCTATTCTGCTATGTAGAACTCTATGAAATGTAAATATATATATATATACTAGCTGAAGAGCCCGGCGCTGCCCGGGCATAGTAACTAACTGTGGTTAGTTATAACAAATTATAATTATCCGAGTAAAAATTCAGTGGCGCTTGTGTAAGAGAATAATTCCAGCAGCAAACACTAAGACACCTGTCACAAAAGTGTCAAAGAAGTAATATTCAATAACCCATACTATAAGTGTGCGCATGGAGATCTCATAAAGGAAAGGGGTATCTAAAAACAAGTGATTCCTCTTATAAGTGCTCTTTGTATAGCTAAATAATCAGACATAAAAAATAACAAGTAAAAGGCTGGCAGATAAAAAACTCAGAAGAAATACTTAGTAGAAAAAACTCGCTGGTGGCTATATTATCTTAAAACATAACCAGTCATTAAGGGACTGAAGCAGCACAGATATAAGTAAAAACCTAAAATCACTGGACGAATTATGCAAAACAGAGTACTTCTTCCTGATAGCAGCTAGAAGAAAATCAATACAAACTGCAGCATGTGAACGGCTGTGTGTCGTAGCCGCAATGGTAAGTACAATAGTCAGAGAGAGGTGCCTGTAGAAATAGTGCGATGCGAAGTCCTCACTCCAATAAGCGGTGCAGATGTAAACAACGCTTTCTGCTCCAGCGTTTGGAAAAAAAGATAAGCACAAAAGGTGTAGACAGGTTACAAGGGCTGCCCGGCCGGTGGCAGCCTCTTGTCAATATACCTCCAGCTTTGAAGCAATCATGAGCGGCTTCTCATGCTCCTGGCGTCTGTGAGCTACTCCAGGCTTCCAGGACCTTCGTGACGTGAGTCAGCACGTGACCGCATCGGCTTCACTTGCTGGTGGTTGCAGCGGGGACCAATGAGCCGTCATACATATCCTCCATCCCATAGTCCAGGTCACATATGATGCGATGTTCCAGAAGGCGGAATCGGAGCTGCAGAGCTGCAATGCGCGATCTTGCCATGCTGGAACGCCGCAAGTGAGCGCACTCTATGCGGACCTTGTGCAGCAGTGCATCAAGATCCGGATAGTCCCTCAAAAAACTCTGCACGACCAAGTTGAGGACATGTGCCAGACATGGGATGTGAGTGAGGTTGCCTAGGTTCAGAGCTGCCACCAGATTTCGGCCATTGTCACACATTACCATGCCAGGCCGGAGATTCGCTGGCACAAACCACACGTCGCTCTCCTGCTTGATGGCATTCCAGAGCTCCTGCGCTGTGTGGCTTCGATTCTCCAAAGAAATTAATTTCAATATGGCCTGTTGACGTTTGGCCACTGCTGTGCTCATATCGGTCGGAACAGGTAAGCGTTCACGGGTCCATGTGGAGGTAGACTGTGACGGCTCCTGCTGCGCTGATTCAGAGGAACTGGAGTATGAGGAGGAGTCAAGGTGTACAGACTGGATTCCTGCAATCCTTGGAGTTGGCAGAACACGTACAGCGCCACTCTCAAGATCTGTACCCAGCTCCACAACATTTACCCAATGGGCAGTGAGGGAAAGATATTGTCCCTGTACATGGTTACTGGTCCACGCATCGGTGGTCAGGTGGACCTTGCTACTGACGGCGTTTAGTAGCATATGTTTAATTTTTCCCTCCACATGCTTTTGCAGGGCAGGGACAGCTTGCCTGCTGAAATAAAAGTGGCTGGGCACGTTGTATTGTGGGACTGCCAATGCCATGAAGTTACGGAAGGTGTCAGTCTCCACCAGCCTGAATGAGAGCATTTCAAGGGACAGTAGTTTTGCAATGCCAGCATTCAGAGCCTGTGCTCGGGGGTGGTTTGCCGAGTATGGGCGCCTTTTCTCCCATGCCTGTGCTACCGATGGCTGTAGACTGGCCTGGGACTGTGAGGATGACTGGGAACGTGGTGCTGTGGGTGGAATGACACTGTGTCTCTGTACAACAGTGCCAGAGGTTCTTCCATGGCGATCCTGTGAGGAAGCCGAACCAGCTGTGTGTGAGCTGGAGGAAGCGGCTACAACACGAGCAGAAGAGGTGGTAGGTGGCACTGTAGTTTGGCCTAAGTCTTCAGTGTGTCTTTGTAACTCCACCACGTGCTTGGTCCGCACATGTTTCCACATATTTGTGGTATTGAGGTTGCTGACACATTTCCCTCTTTCACTTTCTGATTACACTGTTTGCATTTGACAAAGCAAATGTCATCTGCAACTGTGTCAAAAAAGGACCAGGCACTGCAAGTCTTGGGAGCGCCCGTTTTGGGTTTTGGAAGAGGCATGCTCCTAATGGGTGCCGAAGTGGAGGCTACAGGCAACCGAGTCTGCCCCCCCTCCCTCCTTTTTTGGCCATTCGGGGAATCTCTTCCTCAGAGCTGCTCCCACCACCTTCCTGTACCTCACGCCATGATGAGTCAAGGACCTCATCATCTACACTACCCTCTTCAAACGACTGCTTCTCCTGGGTAGTCTCGACAGCACAGTACGCACCAGAAAGTGGCACCTGAGTCTCATCATCAGATGCGTACTGAGGTGTGCTGTCCATAGGCACTGGCCCACCCGCCTCTTCAGATTCAGAGAGACAAAGCTGTTGCGCATCACTGCATACTACCTCTTCTTCAAATTCTCAAATGCTGCTTGGCTGGCCCCTTCTTTCCAAGCCAACAGATTCAGAGAATAGAAGTAGAGAAGGCTCCTGTCCAGGGCTCTCTGACTGCCTGGGCAATTTGGCAGGTGGTGAAGAGACCGATGGGTGCTCTTCAGTGCTCTGGACCTGAGAGGATCTGGAACTAATTGAAGTCGATGCGTTAGCTGCCATCCATCCGACAACGGCTTCGATTTGTTTGTCCCGCAGCAGTGGGGTACGGCGAGCTCCTACAAAGCTGCGCATAACGGACTGTTCCCTGGTAAAACTGGGGGATGCTGAGTCACTGGTGCCGGCAGCAGGCACAGAATCCCCACGTCCTCTCCCTGCAGAAACTCCACGCCCACGTGCCTTACTCCCTGCCTTCTTCATCTTGGTAGACTGATAAAGATAGGCAGAAAAGTACTAAGGGCTTAGTATACTTATTCCTGAACAGCTGCTAACATATATAAGAAACAATAATTTTATAAAGTGTGGACTAGACTTTAATATGAGTTAATGTGGCCTACACAACTGTAAAGTGAAGTGTTTGGTGAACTTTATTTACGTGTTTTTTTTTCACAAAAAGACACTGGATGTGCCCAAAGATGTAAAACCGATAGTATCACAAACTTTTTGTAGCTATTACAATGCAGGAAGGTAACCTACAATGCAATAGATGAAGCTCCAAAAAATAGGCTAATACTAATCTGGCTGGGGCTGCAGTGCACAAGTCAGCAGAAAGGCTCCTCTATCTACTCCTATATAGTGTTTGCAAATATTCTGGCTGGATACGGATGGAACCACACTAATAGGAGAAATCTGGAAAAATGAGCAGCACTAATGCAAAAAAGGACAATGTATGAGGCAGTGACGCACGCTGAGCGGACTACAACCGGAGGTGTCTGCAGAACACACTACAGCGTGAGCTGTACTCACACACAGAAACCTCGCAGACAGCTGTGATCAGCGCTGCAAGGCTGCAGAAAAGCTCCTCTATCTACTCCTATATAGTGTTTTCAAGCAATCTAGCTGGATACGGATGGAACCACACTAATAGGAAAAATCTGGAAAAATGAGCAGGACTAATGCAAAAAAGGACAATGTATGAGGCAGTGATGCACTCTGAGCGGACTACAACCTGAGGTGGCTGCAGAACACACTACAGCGTGAGCTGCACTCACACACAGAGACCTCGCAGACAGCCGTGAACTGCGCTGGAAGGCAAAAGAAAGCTTCTCACACAGCGGTTGCTAAAGTAGCCTGGGTAAAGCACAATAAAGCAAATCGCTAGCTCAAACTGTCCCTCAGAGTCAGAACAGCAGGGTCCTGTCCCTAAGTAAATTCACAGCAGAGTGAACCCAAAATGGCGGCGGCGGCTTTTATAGTGCATCATGACATCATTTCAGCAGCCAATCACAGCCATGCCATTAGTTAACATGCCTAACATGCATAACAGGATGTGCCCACACTTCTTAGGATTCCTCATTGGCTGAATAAAATCAAACTGGCTCCTTGCATTATGGGAACTTCCGATTCCGGTATTCGATATTCTAAAAGTATCGGAACTCAGTATCGGAACTCCGATACCGCGAATATTGGGCAATACCCGACATTGCAGTATCGGAATGCTCAACACTAGTTATGACATAACCGTCAGCATTGCAACCTATTAAGACATCATCGTTGCCATGGCAACCATTATGACATCATAATGAGGGGCGGGGCTGGCAACATATGATGACATCAGCGTCGCCATGGCAACCATTATGACATCATAATGAGGGGCGAGGCTTGATACACACACACTTTTTCCCCATTATGTAGATAGTGTCAGGATCCTGCCAGCGCCGGCGTGCAGCCACCGCGGAGCAAGGACTCACCCACACTGCAGAGGGGCCCGGGGTCAGGTACAGCCGGAAAGTACAGATACACAGGACCTGTGGACGCTGAAGTTTAGCAAGCAGTCACAGGACCTACGGTCATGTGACTGCAAGGGGGCGGGGCTTAGCGTCCTGCTTTCAGAGATGGCAGGACAATATGCAGAAATACTCAGAGTCAGGCAAAATGGAGGTCATACACAGAGATATCAGTAAAGTACCAGGTATGAGACAGAACGGAAAGTCAGGGCCAAGCAGAAGTCAAAACCAAACAGACATAGAAGGTACCAAGCAGAATCCAAAGCAATATCCAGAGAACAGACCGAGTCATACACGGAGAATCAAGCAACCAGAACACAGCACTAACACTCAGGGGTCACCACACAATGCCAAGGGCGAAAGTATAACTGACGGGGATGGGAGCGTCCTGAGGCTATAAGAAGCCTCTCCCAGAACCAGGGAGAGGCCACAATCATAGCCCCAGGTGTGCAGGTAAGCCTGCACTGGGATCACAACCTTTAACCCCAGAAATGCCAGTCACCAGCACTGGTTCCAGACATTAACCCCACGTGTGCGAGTCAAACCCGCACTTAGATCATGACAGATAGGGGCAAAATTGTTTGGTGAATTGGAATGCGCAGGGTTGAAATTTCGCCTCACAACATAGCCTATGACGCTCTCGGGGTCCAGACGTGTGACTGTGCCCAATTTTGTGGCTGTAGCTGCGACGGTGCGGATGCCAATCCCGGACATACACACACACACACATACATACACACCCACATTGAGCTTTATATATTAGATATATGTGTGTCTCAATTACATGTATATACACTCACTGGCCACTTTATTAGGTACACCTGTCCAACTGTGTTTTAAGACTTAATTTCTAATCAGCCAATCACATGGCGGCAACTCAGTGCATTTAGGCATGTAGACATGGTCAAGACAATCTCCTGCAGTTCAAACCGAGCATCAGTATGGGGAAGAAAGGTGATTTGAGTGCCTTTGAACGTGGCATGATTGTTGGTGCCAGAAGGGCTGGTCTGAGTATTTCAGAAACTGCTGATCTACTGGGATTTTCACGCACAACCATCTCTAGGGTTTACAGAGAATGGTCCGAAAAAGAAAAAAAATCCAGTGAGCGGCAGTTCTGTGGCCGGAAATGCCTTGTTGATGCCAGAGGTCAGAGGAGAATGGGCATACTGGTTCGAGCTGATAGAAAGGCAACAGTGACTCAAATTGCCACCCGTTACAACCAAGGTAGGCAGAAGAGCATCTCTGAACGCACAGTGCGTCGAACTTTGAGGCAGATGGGCTACAGCAGCAGAAGACCACACTGGGTACCACTCCTCTCAGCTAAGAACAGGCATCTGATGGCTACTTTCAGCAGGATAATGCGCCATGTCATAAAGCTCGAATCATCTCAGATTGGTTTCCTGAACATGACAATGAGTTCACTGTACTCAAATGGCCTCCTCAGTCACCAGATCTCAATCCAATAGAGCATCTTTGGGATGTGGTGGAACGGGAGATTCGCATCAGGGATGTGCAGCCGACAAATCTGCGCCAACTGTGTGATGCCATCATGTCAATATGGTCCAAAATCTCTGAGGAATGCTTCCAGCACCTTGTTGAATCTCTGCCACGAAGAATTGAGGCAGTTCTGAAGGCAAAAGGGGGTCCAACCCGTTACTAGCATGGTGTACCTAATAAAGTGGCCAGTGAGTGTATATATATATATATATATGTTCTGTCTCCGACATAATTCATGATCCTTGACTGTCTATTTGTTTATATATATACAATGATTTGCTGTGAATATCCAGAACATTCAGTTTCAGCCATAGATTTAATGTTTTCTGTATCTTTGGCTTCATCTACTGCATAACTGCAATGTTATTGTGTGTCTTAGTTTCACTTTCTAATCTTCTCTATCCCTCCAATTCACAAAGTATTCTGGATAAGTTTGAAAAGGATTATGGTTTAGTCCAGCCCCATTCTTCCCTCCAGTTCCCCATTTTCTTTCAAGCCTGCTTCCTGTGAACATCTCATTCCTCTACTCCCCTTGTGTCAGCATCTGTGATAGGTAATCACGCTTCCCACATCTAATTCCTGTCTTAGATCCCGCCACTTAGTTTGGTCTCCCCTGGATAGCTATTATATATATTATGTATTCCTATGAACCCAGTACTGATTCTGTGTATATGTTTTCTATTGTAGTTTTACTGCGCCAATATACCCTATGTTCAATAAAATACAGATTCAACTACAGTCATGGCCAAAAGTTTAGAGAATGACACAAATATTATATTTTCACATGATCTGCTGCCCTCTGGTTTTTATGTGTTTGTCAGATTTTTTTATCACATACAGAAATATAATTGCAATCATATTATGAGTAACAAAAGGTTATATTGACAGTTAGAATGAGTTAATGCAGCAAGTCAATATTTGCAGTGTTGACCCTTCTTCTTCAGGACCTCAGCAATTCTCCCTGGCTTGCTCTCAATCAACTTCTGGATCAAATCCTGACTGATAGCAGTCCATTCTTGCAAAATCAATGCTTTTATTTTGTCTGAATTTGAAGGTTTTTGTTTGTCCACCCGTCTCTTGATGATTGACCACAAGTTCTCAATGGGATTAAGATCTGGGGAGTTTCCAGGCCATGGTCCCAAAATCTCTATGTTTTGTTCCCTGAGCCATTTAGTTATCACCTTTGCTTTATGGCAAGGTGCTCTATCATCATGTTGAAAAAGACATTGTTGATCGCCAAACTGCTCTTGGACGGTTGGGAGAAGTTGCTCTTGGAGGACATTCTGGTACCATTCTTTATTCATGGCTGTGTTTTTAGGCAAGACTGAGAGAGCCCATTCCCTTGGCTGAGAAGCAACCCCACACATGAATGGTTTCAGGATGCTTGACAGTTGGCAAGAGACAAGACTGGTGGTAGCGCTCATCTGGACTTCTCCGAATAAGCCGTTTTCCAGATGTCCCAAACAATCGAAAAGGGAATTCATCAGAGAAAATGACTTTACCCCAGTCCTCAGCAGTCCACTCCCTGTACCTCTTGCAGAATATCAGTCTGTCCATGATGTTTTTTCTGGAGAGAAGTGGCTTCTTTGCTGCCCTCCTTGAGACCAGGCCTTGCTCCAAGAGTCTCCGCCTCACAGTGCGTGCAGATGCACTCACACCTGCCTGCTGCCATTCCTGAGCAAGCTCTGCACTACTGGTAGCCCGATCCCGCAGCTGAAACACTTTTAAGAGATGGTCCTGGCGCTTGCTGATCTTTCTTGGGCGCCCTGGAGCCTTTTTGGCAACAAGGGAACCTCTCTCCTTGAAGTTCTTGATGATGCGATAGATTGTTGACTGAGGTGCAATCTTTCTAGCTGCGATACTCTTCCCTGTTAGGCCATTTTTGTGCAGTGCAATGATAACTGCACGTGTTTCTTTAGAGATAACCATGGTTAACAGAAGAGAAACAATGATGCCAAGCACCAGCCTCCTTTTAAAGTGTCCAGTGGTGTCATTCTTACTTAATCATGACAGATTGATCTCCAGCCCTGTCCTCATCAACACCCACACCTGTGTTAATGGAGCAATCACTGAAACGATGTTAGCTGGTCCTTTTAAGGCAGGGCTGCAATGATGTTGAAATGTGTTTTGGGGGATAAAGTTAATTTTCTAGGCAAATATTGACTTTGCAAGTAATTGCTGTTAAGCTGATCACTCTTTATAACATTCTGGAGTACATGCAAATTGCCATTAGAAAAAATGAAGCAGTAGACTTTGTAAAAATTAATATTTGTGTCCTTCTCTAAACTTTTGGCCATGACTGTACAGTCTCCCTTATTGGACCCCGGTATAGTGGTTTAGCTGCCTGTGTAAGCTACATGAATCCCGGTTCATTAGTGAGGACAGAACTGTGAAACACAGGCTCTCCAGCTAGTGGGAATACAGAGAGGAGAGTCTTCCATCTTGCAGGACCACAGTGAAACAATAGCTATCCAGCTAGTGGGAACTCAGAGGAAGAAGAGTCTTCCATCCTGCAGGGGCCAGTTACACAGCGCCATCCAGCTAGTGCAATTCAGGAAAAAGACAACCCTTCATCCAGCTTGCAGGAACTAGTAAACTGCAGAAATCCATCTAGTGAGATTCAAGTCACCGGCTACACAGAGACTAATAAAGCTAGCTACAGCAATCTCTGCCCAGCCAAGCATCCCTCCAAGACACCATGTCCCACAAATCACACAGGACAAAATCTGTTACTTCTGTCTCCTCAAAGACTGTATCCATCAGCAGTGCGGTTGCTATTGCCCGCGCAAATGCTGAAGCTGCCAAAATGCGAGCAAGCTATGCTGAAGAAGGGATGCAACTTAAGTTAGAGAAAGCACGCATAGATAATGAGAAGGCACATGTGGATGCCCCCTTAGAGAGCCTAGCAGTGAAAAGAGAGGCTACTGCAGCGTTAGCCGAGGCAGAATCACTAGAAGCTGCGCACAACCCTGAGCCGCATAGCCGTAGCAGTGTGTCAAGTCTGAAGTTGCCGCTGCAAGATTCGCCACAATGTACATCTCAATATGTTAATGAGCTTCCTGATCCAAACTATAACCAAGATTATGACACATCCAGTGAAACGAGTGAGAGTCATCATGAGGCTCAGCTCCAGGAAAATGGGGAGCAAAACAACTCTGCTAATGTCTACCTTGCCCCTCGCCAGGTAACCAACGTGAATCACCTTGCTGACACACCACACGTCAGACTGAAGCAATATGACACTGGCTGGCGCTACCCTGAGGATTCTAACAGGTATGAACGCACCTCACATCACTATCAGGGTGACCCATCACCAGTATGCTCTGCTGACAACTGGTTCACAACAGAATTTGCTAAGTTCTTCACATGACGTGATCTGGTTGCCCAGGGACTCATGAAATTCACTGACCATGCTGAAGGTTACAGAGCTTGGAAAGCTTCCTTCCAAAATGTCACTACAGACTTGGGGCTACAACACAGGGAAGAGATAGACCTCTTAGTCAAATACCTAGGAGAAGAGTCAGTCAAACACGCAGTAAGGATCAGAGACATTAACAGAAATCACCCTCAAATCGGCCTCAAAGAGATCTGGAAGAGGCTGGATGAGTGTTACAGCTCAGCAGAGGTGATAGAGAGAGTCTTGTTCAAAAGAATCAACGACTTTCCTAAAATATCTAACAAAGGTCTCCCAAAACTTAGAGAGCTAGGTTGACCTGCTAAAGGAGGTCCTAGTTGCCAAATGTGATGGTGACCTACAAGGACTTGCATATCTTGACACAGCCAAAGGTGTTAACCCTATATTCCAAAAGTTGCCCTACAATCTACAAAAGAGGTGTCTCATACGTGGTTCCACGTACAAATTCAAACACAGTGTTCCATTCCCTCCCTTCTCTGTTTTTGTAGACTTTATATACGACAAGCGACAAACAGAAATGATCCCAGCTTTGTCTTTGCAATGTCATATGCCGCACCACCACCAGCTGCAAACCCACGCAGAACATCTGTGGCAGTGCACAAGACTTATGTTTCTTCTCCAAGTTCCAATTACAGGTCTGCTGGCCACTCTCAATCAGAGACAAAGGTGCCCGCTTCATTAGAAGCCTCATCCTCTCCTGAAATGCAGAGCTTTCAGAGGAAAATCTATGCCAGATCGCAGAAGCTTCCTAAAAGAGAATGGTATCTGCTACAAGTGCTGCTCATTCAACACTCATCTCGCCAAGGATTGTAAGGTTAGTGTAAAATGCACAGAATGTGGCACCACATATCATAACACTGCCCTACACCCTGGCCCAGCTTCATGAAGTGCACAAAACACGCCAGCTGACAGTTAGCATGGCGGGGAGGAAAGGAGCACTGATGCAGCTACGCCAGAGATCACTTCACAATGTACTGAAGTCTGTAAAGGGACAATAGACAGTAGCTCTTGTTCTAAAATATGCCTCGTCAGAGTGTACCCAAAGGGCCATAGAGACAAAGCTGTAAGACTGTATGCTATCTTCGATGATCAAAGTAATCGATCCCTGGCTAGATCAACATTCTTTGACCTATTCAACATCAAAGGACCAAGCACTCCTTACTCATTAAAGACATGTGCAGGTACTGTGACAACAGCGAGTAGGAAATACACTGACTACCAAATTGAGTCTTTAGACGGACAATTCTGCCTACCACTACCTACAATCGTCGAGTATAATCAGATCCCAGACAACAGATCTGAAATCCCTACACCAGATGTGGCAATCAATCATGCTCACTTGAAACGCATAGCACACCTTATACCGGAACTCGACCCTCAAGGCACAGATAATACTGCTGTTGGGAAGAGATATCCTACAGGTCCATAAAGTGAGAAGTCACATCAATGGACTCCACAATGCTCCCTATGCCCAAAAGCTAGACCTAGGATGGGTCATAATAGGAAACGTATGCTTGGGACATATGCACGCCCCATCTTCTGTGACAAGTATGTTAACAAATACATTGTTTCAACCTTGCAACAATGAGTTCCATGTCAAGGAACTACTACACAGCATCCAACTACCCAGTCATTTAATAGATTTTACTCATGACAGCAGTATGGTGTCAGGAAGGTATGAGGATCAGTTGGGGTGCACAGTCTTCCAGAGAACTAAGCAAGACAACCAAGCAGCAATGTCGGTAGAGGACAAGTTGTTCTTAGAGGTAATGGACAAGGGACTCATAAAAGATGAGACCAATAGCGGGGTCGCACCTCTTCCCTTCAGAACCCACAGACCACGTCTGCCAAACAAAAGAGATCAGGCATTCAAACATTTCTCCTCTCTCAAACATAATCTGCAAAGGAACCCAGAGATGAGAGATCACTTTTTCTCCTTCATTTCAAAGATATTTGAGAACTGCCATGCAGAACTAGCTCAAACTCTCAAAGACTCTGAAGAATGCTGGTTCCTATCCATGTTTGGAGTATACCACCCTAAGAAACAGGGCCAAATTAGAGTGGTGCTTGACTCCAGTGCTAAGTTTGATTATATCTCCCTGAATGATGTTCTACTGACAGGACCAGACCTCAATAACAAACTGCTGGGAGTACTTATGCGCTTCCGTAAGGATTCCATTGCTTTCATCGTTGACATCCAGCAAATGTTCCATTGTTTCCTTGTGAGAGGGAGAGACAGGAACTTCCTAAGATTCTTCTGGTACAGAGACAATGATACTACTAAAGAGGTCACAGAGTATCGCAAGAGAGTGCACATCTTTGGCAATAGTCCTTCACCCGCAGTCGCCATTTATGGACTCAAAAGGTCAGCACAAGAAGGAGAAACAGAATACGGATCAGATGTCAGATAATTCATAGAAAAAGACTTTTATGTTGACTGTCTGAAAGCCATGCCTTCAAATGAGACTGCCACCAGTCTTCTCAGGAGTGCGCAAGAGATGCTTGCTTGCTTGCTCTAACTTCAGGCTTCACAAAATAGCCTCAAACAGCCAAGAACTCATGAAAGCACTCCCTTCACAAGACTTGTGTAACGGTCTCAGAGACCTGGACCTGGGGTCAGACCCCACACCAATGCAACGCAGCCTTGAGCTTCTCTGGAATCTACAGTCAGACACTTTTGCCTTTCAGGTCAGCCAGGAAGAAAAGCCTTTCACATGCAGATGTGTCCTGTCCTGTCTGCCATCAACAGCCTGTATGATCCCTTGGGTTTTGCAGCTCCTGTTACTACACAAGGCAAAGCCATACTAAGGAAACATCTGACTGGGATGCACCTCTACCACCTGATAAGAGAATCCAGTGGGAAGTATGGAAGAACTCTTTAGCAGCCCTCTCCAACCTGAATGTGCCAGGCCATACACCCCTGTGCCGTCTACAGAGATACAGAGCCAAAGACTGTATGTATTTGCAGATGCTTCTGTCAAAGCAATTGCTGCTGTTGCCTATCTCAAAACTGTAGACTCCAAATGTCAGAGCCACATTGGATTCGCTATGGGAAAGGCCAAACTTGCTCCAGAGCACACTATACCAAGGTTAAGCTACTTTCACACTTGCGTTTTTTTGCGCTGCGCACCGTGCGCAGTGCAAACGCACATAAAAAATGCATCATGCATTTGTGTGTGTTTTTTTGCAGTTTTGAGCATGTTTTTTGGTCCTGAGAGCCATGTTGTGCTCTCTAGTCGACTTGCGTCAACTGCTCTAGTTGCATGATCTGCAGGGTTTTGGTCTGTGGGGATGTAATGCCACTGTTTTGGATAAACTGATCTCCTAATTCGTAGTACTTTGTTGTTGACATAAACGTAGAATTGTCTGGTTTCATTGTGGCTGTATCCCAGGACTACTTTGCTGTCTGAGTAGAACTCGGCTTGTGTCAGGTCGATATCCATCTCAGATGTGATGAACTCTGCTAACTCAATGGCTAAGACTGCAGCACAAAGTTCTAAGGCTGGTTTCACACTTGCGTTTTTTTGGTCTTGTTTTTTGCGCAAAAAAAGCATGCTTTTATTTTTCCCTATACTTTATATGGGTGCGCATACACATGCGTTTGTATGCGTTTGTATGCGCATGCGTTTTTTTGTAGTGTGCGCTCGGGCGCACAAAATGCATCCTGTTGCATTTTTTGTGCGTCCGTCTTGTCCCAAAAAAACGCATGCGCACGCTATGGGTGCTCTACGTTTTTATATTCGCTGTGGCATTGCGGCCTCCTAAATATATTAAAAGCAGGACCATATTGAATGCAACCTAAAGGGTTTCTGAATCACTCCCATGGAGCCAGAAAAGGTGAGCGCAGATAAAGGCACAGCGAATATGAAAAATGTAGAGTAGGACTTCCCCATATGAGATTGCCTTGGCGTGGCAGGGTAGCTCAAATGATTGATCAATTTTTTGCTAAATGTCTCATTTTGAAATACAGTTAGAAATTAATATGTGCATGTGCACTTTATGTATTGCGTTCTGACCATAAGCAGCGCTGGCTTCTCTCCTTTTTTACTTTAGATTACATACAGTATATACACATAGAATAGATAGATATATAGATGTCAGTGACAGATACAATTAGTATAGTGCAGGTGCAGCTTACTGTATATGAATTTAATTATCAAAAGATTATATTTCTGAAAAAAATGGCGTGGGCTCCAGCGTAATTTTCTTAACCAGCAGAAGAAAAGCTGACAGCTGGGGGAAGATGTTTATAGCATGGCAAGGGGTTAATACCTATGGAGCTTCCCATGCTATTAATATCAGTTCACAGCTGTATACTTAGCCTTTACTGGCTATTAAGATTGGAGACCCCCCAAAAATTACCTAGGGTCCCCCTATAATTAAGACAACAAGTGTGTTTTGATCCCTGATCCCTGCCTGATTTCTTCTCATCCACCCAAATCCCCCTCTTCCCCACGTCCCCTTCTTTCTACCCCCCTCCAATCCTCTTTGCGTCACCCCCGTGTGAACATCCAGCAGCCGCAGAGCTATTTTCCACTTTTCTTTTCAACCCCCTTTGCGCCACCTCTGTGCACACATCCAGCAGCTTTGAGCTTTGATTAGTGAAGCAGTTCACTCATCAGAGCTCGTGCCTGCTGTTATCCACTTTTCTTTTTCACCCCCTTTGTGCCACCCCTGTGCGCACATCCAGCAGCCGCTGAGCTTTGATTAGTGACGACATTCACTCATCAGAGCTCGTGCCTGCTGTTTTAGACACTTTCCTTTTTCTCCACCCCCGTGCGCACATCCAGCAGCTACCTAGCTTTGATTATTGATGCAATTCACTCATCAGAGGTCTTGCCTGCGGTTTTAGACACTTTTCTTTTTCACCACCTCCGTGCGCACATCCAGCAGCCACCGAGCTTTGATTAGTGACGAAGTTCACCCATCAGAGCTTGTGCCTGCTGTTTTACACTTTTCTTTTCACTGACTTTTTTTTTCTTCCTGGATGCCACTTTTTTTCTTTTAGCTTTTTCTTTTTAAGCAAAAAGGTTTACACCAAGCACTATAAATCACACACACAAACAGTTAAAGTGCTGACAAAATCACCACATACCGTACATAAAATAAAAAATATCATCCTGATCGTCCCAAAAGCGCTATTCAGTGGAGGTGGCATGTGCTTTTCTTGCCTCTGACGCTGATAGGGAGGGAAAGGATACCACATTTCTTTATTTTTCAGATTCATCCTCCTCATTCTCCTCCTCCTCCTCCTCATCTTCCTCCTCAGGTCTGCTGAACCGCCACGCAGACGTCCCAGGACAGAAGATGGACCAGCACCCACCATTTCTGACCCTGTATGGACCTCCCCCGCCGAAAATTATGAGCCACTGATTCCTGATTTTGTGGCACAATCAGGAATCAAGTTTGACACCACTGACCTCACAGAACTAGACTTTTTCAAAGTCTTTTTCTCTGAGGATTTTGTTAACCTCATGGTGGACCAAACTAATTTGTATGCTCATCAATTTTTGGCACAAAACCCCGATTCATCATTTTCTAACTGGTCTCTTGTAGACACAGTTGAAATGATGCAGTTTTGGGCCCTGGTCCCTCACATGGGGATCCTGAAGAAGCCAGAACTTTGCCAATATTGGAGTGTTGATGTTTTAAACAACACTCCAGTGTTCCAATTGGTCAAGGCCCGGACACGTTTTGAGGCCATACACAGCTTGCTGCATTTTACCGATAATGCACAATGTCCTCCCTGAGATGACCCCAACTTTGACCATCTGTTTGAAGTTCGGCAGGTCATTGAACATTTCAACAAAAATTTTGGTGAAGTGTACGTGCCCCAAAGGGACATCTGCGTGAATAAGTCCTTAATTCATGTCAAGGGGAGGCTCAAATTCCATCAGTACCTTCCCAGTAAGAGGGTCAGGTATGGAGATAAACTCTATAAGCTGTGTGAGAGTACCTCAGGGTACACTCACAGGTTTAGCGTTTATAAAGAGAAGGACACCTGGATTGAACCCCCTGAATGCCCCCTGTCCTGGGAGTGAGTGGGAAAATTGTGTGGGATTGGGTGCACCCACTGCTGGATAAAGGTCATCACCTCTACGTGGAAAACTTTTATATCAGCATCCCACTCTTCAAATCCCTCTCTGCGCGAGGTACACTGTCCGTAAAAATCAGAGAGGCCTCTCGAAAACGCTAATTGGGCAAATGCTCAGAAGAGGTGACACCAGATCACAATGTAGCGACCACCTGCTGGTGGTCAAGTACAAGGACAAAAGGGTGCATTTTTTATAATGTTGTCACTTTTGGGTATTTTCTGCCATATAGACCCTTCAAAGTGCCTTTAAATGTGAGGTGGTCCCTAAACAAAATGGTTTTGTAAATTTTGTTGTAAAAATTAGAAATCGCTGGTCAGATTTTAACCATTATAACTTCCTAACAAAAAAAAATTGTTTCCAAAATTGTGCTGATGTAATGTAGACATGTGGGAAATGTTATTTATGAACTATTTTGTGTGGCATATTTCTCTGAGTTAAGGGCATAAAAATTACAATTTTGAAAATTGCAAAATTTTCCAAATTTTTGCCAAATTTCCATTTTTTAAACAAATAAGCACAAGTTATAGCGAAGAAATTTTACCACTAACGTGAAGTACAATATGTCATGAAGAAACATTCTCAGAATCACCAAGATCCATTAAAAAGTTCCAGAGTTATTACCTCATAAAGGGACAGTGGTTATAATTGTAAAAATTGGCCTGGTCATTAATGTGCAAACCACCCTTGAGGGTAAAGGGGTTAATATCAGCCATCAGCGGTCTGCCTAGCCTCTGCTGGTCATTAATTATAGGGGGGCCCTACGTCATTTTTTTGGGGGGTCCCCCATTTTAGTAGCTAGTAAAGGCTAAGTATACAGCTGAGAGCTGATATTAATAGCGTGGGAAGTTCCATGGGTACTACCCCCTTGCAAGGCTATAAACATCTGTTCCCAGCTGTCGGCTTTCCCTATGCTGGATAAGAGAGTTATGTGGGAGCCCACGCCATTTTTTTTCAACCTTTTAATAATTAAGTACATCTACACTAAGCTGCACACGCACTGTACTAATTGTGTATGTAACTGACATCTTTATATTTATCTGTTCTATGTGTATATACTGTATGTATTTGTCTGACCTCATCGAGAATGGGAATGAGCCCTAAAAGAAAAATTGATATGGTGTGTATTTTAACCCCTTCCCCATATGGCCATTTTTTCAAAAACTTTTTTTGGGAATTGTTTTTATGGAAATCTGTGGTCAGACTTGAAGATTGCTGTTGACTAGAGGAAACCATGTAACTTGAAAGAGCTGGACCAGTTTTGCCTTCAGGAATGGGCAAAAATCCCAGTGGGAAGATATGGAAAGCTCCTAGAGCCTTATACAAAAAGACTTGCAGCTGTAATTTCTGCAAAAGGAGGCTCTACAAAGTACTGACTTTAAGGGAGGTGAATAGTTGTGCACACTGAAGTTTTCAGTTATTTTGTCCTATTTGTTGTTTGCTTCACAATAAAAAGCAAATGTTCACAGTTGTAGGCATGTTCTTTACATGAACTGATGCAAACCCTCAAAAAAGAATAAAACAATGAAATTCCAGGTTGTCAGGTAGCAATGTGTGAAAAATGCTAAGGAGGTGAATACTTTTGAAACCACACACTTTCACAACCCCTTCCTGCAGTATATCTCTTCTTTTTAGTTACCTGGATACATAGCAGAGCATCTTAGCATGAGCGCTCTCTGCACTATAAAGAGGTAGGCTTCGCCCCTTCAGAAGATGTCATCCCTCTTCTAGGAGCAACTCCAGTCTGGACATGACTGTGACTAGCATAGAAACATCACCGGCTGCTGCAGTACAGCTGATCACTGCTGCAGTCTCAGGACACACAGAGCGCCTCCAGCTGCTGAATAATGCTGATAACGGAAAGCTGTGTGTCCGGCAGATAAACTATCAGCAGCGCCAACCTCTTCCCTCCTGCTGTCTGCGCCGGGGCACATTCCCTGCCTTTCCCTTCAGTTTTGCCCCTGCTTTAACAAATAAAATGAGTACTTTTTAGTATCTAGGTGGAAGTGGAGATACAGAACAAACAAGTCCTGACTGGCTGCAGAGTTAGATATCGTTGCCTTTGTAATGAAGCATCTTTTATACCATATACCTGCCAGCTGAATCAGCTCGCCGATCATTTACATTGTGATGGGTTTTGTGTTTTTATATCGTCTCTTTAAAACGCTTACTGCTTCCATTACTGCTTAGAATAATAACAATTAACTTTTAATTATGCTAAGAATAGCAGACATTTTCCTGCAAGTTATAACCGCAGTGTACTGTAAGGGATTTAGCAAACGTCTTCAAATTCTGTCATACATTATACCGTTCACCTATCACTGTCGTGTATTACTTTATTTTATGGTATTTAAAGGGGATGTGCCACAAACAAAAATACATTTCAATCAACTGATCTTGGAATAAAATAACTTTTAAAATTGGATTTATTTTAAATAATGTTCCTGTGCTGAGATAATCTTATAACTGTGCCCCTGCTGTGTACTGTGTAATGGCTGTGTCTGACCGTACATGGACATGGTCTGATCATATATCATATCCAAGGCAGGGGAGGACACAAAAGAAAGGATACAGACAGGACAGCATGGGATCACAGCTGATTGTTTTTGTGAGTAAAAGATTTCCCTGCCTGCTATATCTTGGCTTTAAAGGGAACCTATCACATATTTTTCGCATATAAGATGCTGCCACCTCCATCAGGGGCTTATCTACAGCACTCTGTAATGCTGTAGATAAGCCCCCCCCCCGATGTAACCTGAAAGATAAGAAAAATGAGTTACATTATACTCAACCAGGTTCAGTCTGGGTCCGATGGGTGTCGCGGTCCGGTCCGGTGTCTCCCATCTTCTAGCAATGATGTCCTCTTCTTTGCTTCCCGTCACAGCTCCAGTGCAGGTGTACTGCTCTACCCTGTTGAGACCAAAGTACCCCAGTGCGCAGGCGCCGGACCTCTCTGAACTGGTCCGGTGCCTGTGCACTGCAGTACTCTGCTCTGCCCTCAACAGGGCAGATAAAGTACACCTGCACCGGAGCCGTCATGGGAAGCAAAAAGGAAGACGTCGTCCCTAGAAGATGGGAGGTGCTGGACCGCGACACCCATCGAACCAACACCGGACCCAGACCGCTCCTGGGTGAGTATAATATAACTCGTTTTTCCTATCTTTCAGGTTACATTGGGGGCTTATCAGCAGCATTACAGAGTGCTCTGGATAAGCCCCTGATTGCGGTGGCCAGATCTTATATGCGAAAAAATAGGTGACACATTCCCTTTAAAGTGAACCTGTCAGCTGATACATGCTGCCAGATCTACAGGCAGCACATATCAGGCTTTGACTGTATGATCTCAGCCTGGCATGTCTGACTGTGAAACACTGCTGTGTTTCAGATAAAAACATACTTTAGAAGCCACCAAAGAACAAGCTGTGCTGGAAACTTTTTTTTTTTTTTTTCATATATATTTAGCTCTGGTTGGGATAGCACGCGTGCGGGCTCACGCGTGCAACAGATATTAAGTGCAACGGGATCAAGTGTTTTGCAGTTAGACAATGCATTGAAGCTGATGTTCCTCTCTTCTCTTCTTCACACAGGTATTTCATTCCATCATCCATGTATGCTGTCTGACAAGTGTGAACTGCATCATATAGTGCCAGATATTTTTATGGTATTTCATTCCATCATCCATGTGTGCTGTCTGACAAGTGTGAACTGCATCATATATTGCCAGATATTTTTATGGTATTTCATTCCATCATCCATGTATGCTGTCTGACAAGTGTGAACTGCATCATATATTGCCAGATATTTTTATGGTATTTCATTCCATCATCCATGTATGCTGTCTGACAAGTGTGAACTGCATCATATATTGCCAGATATTTTTATGGTATTTCATTCCATCATCCATGTGTGCTGTCTGACAAGTGTGAACTGCATCATATATTGCCAGATATTTTTATGGTATTTCATTCCATCATCCATGTATGCTGTCTGACAAGTGTGAACTGCATCATATATTGCCAGATATTTTTATGGTATTTCATTCCATCATCCATGTATGCTGTCTGACAAGTGTGAACTGCATCATATATTGCCAGATATTTTTATGGTATTTCATTCCATCATCCATGTGTGCTGTCTGACAAGTGTGAACTGCATCATATATTGCCAGATATTTTTATGGTATTTCATTCCATCATCCATGTGTGCTGTCTGACAAGTGTGAACTGCATCATATATTGCCAGATATTTTTATGGTATTTCATTCCATCACTCCTGTGGTGGGTCTTTATTTTTTTTTTTTAACTATTTGGTTTCTGCTTTGAAGTGTAGAAAGGTTTTTTTCCCTTTCTCTGTTTGATGGCCTTGTCCAGCGTTAGTTATTTACCCTGCATAGTAATGCCTGCTCTGGCCTTGTGCTAATTGGTTAATTACTGATTGTGGCCTTTTGGTGGCTGAAGCTAGCAGACATTTCATTTCATATATATTTAGCTCTGGTTGGGATAGCACGCGTGCGGGCTCACGCGTGCAACAGATATTAAGTGCAACGGGATCAAGTGTTTTGCAGTTAGACAATGCATTGAAGCTGATGTTCCTCTCTTCTCTTCTTCACACAGGTATTTCATTCCATCATCCATGTATGCTGTCTGACAAGTGTGAACTGCATCATATAGTGCCAGATATATTTTTATGGTATTTCATTCCATCATCCATGTATGCTGTCTGACAAGTGTGAACTGCATCATATATTGCCAGATATTTTTATGGTATTTCATTCCATCATCCATGTATGCTGTCTGACAAGTGTGAACTGCATCATATAGTGCCAGATATATTTTTATGGTATTTCATTCCATCATCCATGTATGCTGTCTGACAAGTGTGAACTGCATCATATATTGCCAGATATTTTTATGGTATTTCATTCCATCATCCATGTATGCTGTCTGACAAGTGTGAACTGCATCATATATTGCCAGATATTTTTATGGTATTTCATTCCATCACTCCTGTGGTGGGTCTTTATTTTTTTTTTTTAACTATTTGGTTTCTGCTTTGAAGTGTAGAAAGGTTTTTTTTCCCTTTCTCTGTTTGATGGCCTTGTCCAGCGTTAGTTATTTACCCTGCATAGTAATGCCTGCTCTGGCCTTGTGCTAATTGGTTAATTACTGATTGTGGCCTTTTGGTGGCTCAAGCTAGCAGACATTTCATTTCATATATATTTAGCTCTGGCTGGGATAGCACGCGTGCGGGCTTACGCGTGCAACAGATATTAAGTGCAACAGGATAAAGTGTTTTGCAGTTAGACAATGCATTTGGGCAGGAGACAGGTAAGGTGCATAAGTTTTTCATGCACGCATGCTTCTTGGTCAGTCGTACTACATTTGCATTGATCATATCAACCTGCTGCTTTTTTGTCTTCACCTCTGCTTTCTAACAACTCGCCTGCCCTTTTACACATTCTGTGCACTCTCTGCATATCCACCCCTCCCTTTTCCACTCTCCCATGTATAACTCTGAGGCTCTATTGACATTTCTTACCCACACCAAACCATCCAAAACCACCATGCAGCACTCAAAACGTTCATACAAATCATCCCACCACCTGCTTTTTCTGTTTTTTCTCCTTTTAATAGTTGCAGGTGACATCTCCCCCAACCCTGGGCCTCCCTCCACCAGCATACGTTACTCTCCTCCATCTGCATATAGAAACCCTGCTAATCTTATTAACATTCAGTGCATGCCATCTCCTCTCACTTTCCAATGTGCTCTCTGGAATGCACGGTCTGTGTGTAACAAACTGACTTACAGTCACGATCTTTTTCTCTCTAATTCCCTTAACCTTCTGGCTATTACAGAAACCTGGATCCAGCATTCAGACACCACCGCTGCTGCCGCTCTCTCGTTTGGTGGGCTAAAATTTTCACATACCCCCAGACCTGAGAACAGACAGGGTGGAGGTGTTGGTTTGCTCCTTTCATCACAATGTGCTTTCCAGGTCATCCCCCCCGGTTCCCTCACTTACATTTCCTTCCTTTGAAGTCCACGCCGTCAGACTCTTTAAGCCCTTCTCCTTACGAGTGGCGGTCGTTTATCGCCCTCCAGGCTCCTCCCGCCAGTTTCTAGACCACTTCACCACCTGGCTTACTCACTTTCTATCCTGTGACATCCCCACCCTCATCATGGGAGACTTTAACATCCCCATCAATGATCCGCTCTCCCAGTCTGCCTCTCATCTTCTTTCTCTAACTTCTTCATTCGGCCTCTCACAGTTTACTAATTCTCCTACACATGAGGACGGGAATACTCTGGACCTGGTTTTCTCCCGTCCCGGCTCGCTGCACGACTTTACTAATTCACCCCTCCCGCTCTCGGACCACAACCTTCTTTCCTTCTCTGTCAAGAATTGTCTCCTCACCCGGAACACCCCCACTTACCACACTTATCGGAATACACGTACCATTAATACCCAACAGCTTAGGGACAATCTCCACACATCTTTAGCCCCCATCTCCACCCTCTCCTGTCCAGACATAGCATTGTCACACTTCAATAATACACTGAAGAATGCCCTAGATGAAGCAGCACCTTCTATACGCAGAAAGACCCGACACAGACAACGGCAACCCTGGCACACAACGCAAACACGCTTTCTTCAGCGCTGCTCGAGGTGTGCAGAGCGGCAGTGGAGAAAATCTCTCTTAGCAGAAGACTTCATCCACTATAAGTTCATGCTCAAAACCTATAACTCTGCCCTTCATCTGGCCAAACAATCCTACTTCACCACCCTCATCACCTCACTATCCAACAACCCAAGACGACTTTTTGAAACCTTAAACTCCCTCCTGAAACCTAAAGTACAGGCCCCCATCACCAACCTCAGCGGTGAGGATCTGGCCACTTATTTCCTAGAAAAAATCAACCACATCCATCAGGATATCTCAGCCCTATCTCCTCAGTGCCTGGATCCCCTTCCCTGCCGCACCTCAAGCTCACTAGACATCTTTGAGCCTGTTTCAGAAGAAGAAGTTTCCAAGCTCCTCGCTTCTGCTCGGCCTACAACCTGCAACAGTGACCCTATTCCTTCACAGCTCCTGCAGTCTCTCTCACCAGTGGTCACCACTCACCTGACTAAAATATTTAACCTCTCTCTTTCTTCAGGTATATTTCCCTCCTCATTTAAACATGCCATCATAACCCCTTTACTTAAAAAGCCATCCCTGGACCAGAACTGCACTGCTAACTACAGACCTGTCTCTAACCTTCCCTTCATCTCTAAACTCCTGGAACGCCTGGTCCACTCCCGTCTAATCCGCTATCTCTTGGATAACTCTCTTCTCAACCCCTTACAATCTGGTTTCCGCTCTTTACACTCTACTGAAACTGCCCTCACTAAAGTCTCTAATGATTTAATAACAGCTAAATCGAAAGGTCATTGCTCCCTGCTGATTCTCCTGGATCTCTCTGCCACATTTGACACTGTGGATCACCAGCTCCTCCTCACTATGCTCCGCTCTATAGGCCTCAAGGACACAGCCCTCTCCTGGTTCTCCTCCTACCTCTCTGACCGCTCCTTCACTGTATCTTTTTCCGGCTCCTCTTCCTCTTCTCGTCCCCTTACTATCGGGGTCCCGCAGGGCTCAGTCCTAGGCCCCCTCCTCTTCTCTTTATACACTGCCCCTATTGGACAAACAATCAGCAGATTTGGGTTCCAGTATCATCTCTATGCTGATGACACCCAATTATACACTTCTTCCCCTGACATCACCCCTACCCTAATTCAAAATACCAAGGATTGTCTGTCTGCTGTCTCTAGCATCATGTCCTCCCTCTATCTGAAACTAAATCTCTCTAAAACTGAACTTCTTGTGTTTCTCCCCTCTACTAACCTCACTCTACCTAACATCGAAATAACCCTGGAGGGTTCAACCATAACTCCCAAGCAGCATGCCCGCTGTCTTGGGGTCATATTCGACACTGAACTTTCCTTTACTCCGTACATCCGATCACTCAGTCGCTCTTGTCACCTGCATCTTAAAAACATCTCCAGAATCCGACCTTTTCTCACCTTTGACACTGCTAAGACTCTTACTGTCGCTCTTATTCATTCTCGCCTGGACTACTGCAACTCTCTTCTGATCGGTCTCCCTCTTACCAAACTTTCTCCTCTCCAATCCATCTTGAATGCGGCAGCCAGGGTCATATTTCTGTCCAGCCGCTTCACCGATGCCTCCATCTTGTGCCAGTCATTACACTGGCTACCTATTCGCTACAGGGTCCAGTATAAACTCATCTCTCTCACCCACAAAGCTCTACACTGTTCTGCACCGCCTTATATCTCCTCTCTCATCTCTGTCTATCGCCCTACACGTGCCCTCCGTTCTACAAATGACCTAAGACTAACATCCCCCGTAATCCGAACCTCGCACCTCCGCCTCCAAGACTTCTCTCGTGCTGCTCCAGCTCTCTGGAATGCACTTCCCCAGGCGATCAGACTGATACCTAGCCCTGACCTATTCAAGCGCGCTTTGAAAACCCATCTCTTCAAACAAGCCTACCACATCAACTACCCAGCAAGCTAACTTTGCCCTGTTCCCTCCTTCCAAATATTATTCTGAATCTGCACCCTACTATTCATCTGTCTCCACACCCTTCATGCACATGATAACTGCACTTGATACTTGTCTATTGCACTTAAACACACGGGCTGATGACCGGATCATGCAGCTTTATATGAAAATCCCTATTATAATTGCCAGACCTGAATTAACAAGCATTTTTCACCTACTGTGTCCCCCCATTTCCTTGTAGATTGTAAGCTTGCGAGCAGGGACCTCACTCCTAATGTCACTGTTTGAATTGTCTTAACTTGTATTGAATTTATTGTCTGTACATGTCCCCGCTTAATTGTAAAGTGCTGCGGAATATGTTGGCGCTATATAAATAAAAATTATTATTATTATTATTATTATTATTATTATTATTATTAAACTACTCAGATAGGCAGGTCTATGGCAGATTCTTCCTGCCTGCTGCTTTTGATTGACAGTTGTATACCTAAGTGCGGCAGCATTTCAGAGTCAAATATACCGGGTTAAGATCATACAGCCAGTGCCTGATACATGATGCCTGTGTACTGGGCGGCATGTATCACCTGCCAGGTTCTTTTTAAACGGAAATGGGAAATGGAGTAATCTTATATAGTAACAGTTATATATACTAGCATATATATTAGACCCAGAGCTCAGGTGGGTGAAGCTGAGTGTTATAGTTGGGCTAGCTTCACTATGGCGTGCATGCACACAATGGCTACATCTCTTATATGAACTGTTAATGTTCTATCAATGCAATGTTTGCTGTTAAAGCTGCAAAAATAAATGGCTACTGTGGAGATTTAAAGGGGTAGTCCCATCTCCAAGATCCTATCCCAATATGTAGTAGATGTAATAATAATAATAATAATAATGTTAGCAAATACCTGCAACTACAAATGTAGTATAGGTTTTCTGATTCGCTAGGTCTCTTTCCTCATGTGGACCATTGCAGGACCTTATGTATCTATAGTTACGACCACTAGCAACTAGCTAACTACCTGTCACTATATCAGTGGTCTAACCATGGATACCTAAGGTCCTGCAATGCCTGCACATGAGGAAAGAGGCGTAGCAAATCAAAAAACTATACTACATTTCTAATTAGAGGTATTTGCTAGTATTGTTATTATTATTATTATTATACTTATTACATATTAGGATAGGATCTTCTAGATGGGAATACCCCTTTAACCCAATTTTTGATGTGTGTTTTTTTTTATTCCCATGGGCACAAGTTACTTGCTCCCTTTGTTATGGATTACCCCTTTAAAATACTGAAGCAAATTTGTCAAATTAAATGAACCAAAAGTTAGGCTTAATTTTGACAGTTTTTCATGACTTACACCATATTTATTATGCTTTTTAAAGCAGTTTTTGTTTCTTGTCCGATAAGGGGTTGTAACCTGTTAGAAAAGGTTTGTCAGAAAATGGACCCAGATTAATGTGTGACAAAAAACATCTGGTGCATTTTAAAGTCTGTCAAACCAAAATCACTTTATAAACTAACAAAAGAGAAATTTAGGTGCCTTCACCACTTAAAAAAGCATAATTTTATTAATCATTACCTTATTACTATTGTGCAAAGAAAAAATCCGTATTAAATTTGCAAATTAGACTGTTCAGAGCACTGTCCCAACCTCTAGTTTTTGCATATAGACATTGCCATCTGCACTGAAAGACAGCACTGGTTTGCCCATAGGAAGCACAGTATAAAGAGAATCCAAATCGTGGCCTAACAGAGCAAAAGCAACAAGTGAACTAATAGAATATTAGCTGCATTGACATGACAGAACAAGAGTCATGCACAATACTGTAGTTATTAGTGAAGAGTGAATTGGTTCACAAAAATTAATGATGAAGTTTTAGCAATTATTTTGCTGATTTTGGCAAGATTGAACAATTTGTGATTCACTTCATGCAAATTGCTTAAAACGGTAGCTGCCATTTTGCACATTGTAGAAGATTACACCAGTCAGAGAAGGATCAGCAAAACTTCAGTGGGGGTTTCCCCATAATGCCTAAAAGCTATCATATCACATGTTATAGCTTAGCCAATAAGGAGAACAATCATTGACTGTATAAAAGCCGAAGCAGAGAATGCAGCTGCCATTTTGTATTGACTATGGAAAGTGAAAGGAAGTTACAGCTGACAGTTTAGCCATAGAGATACAAACAGAAAGCCATAAAACAATGAATAAACAGTACAGATAGAGTGTGTGACATCAGAGCAGTGAATAAAATTAGTGCATTATGGAAAGAGAACAATGTCATACACATTTAGAGGCTCTTCAGTATTTATGAATCGCAACAAATTATTTTGCTGCAATTTTTTTTACATTTTTAGTTTGGGAGCAATGCCACAATACAAGAATAACGCACTTAGTGATGTAGTACAAGGTAATAAATAGTAATGTGACTGCTAATGCCATGGGCAACAAAGATGTCATAGAGCTGGGATAACAGATGAATCATTAATGATCAATACAAAGGACTGACATATGACTTATTCCTTCCAAAGACCTTCCAAAGGACCAAGGGGCATGCAATATGGGTGGCAGAAAGGTGATTCAGGCAGCTAAATAGGGAAGGGTTCTTTACAGTTAGAGCAGTCAGACTGTGGAATGCCCGACCACAAGAGGTAGTAATGGCAGACACTATAACAGCTTTTAAAACAGGGCTGGACGCTTTTCTCACAACAAATAGAAATGTAGGTTGTAAATGTAAGAATACAGAATGACCAACTGGTAGAGAAAGGTTAAATTTGATGGAACTAAGCCTTTTTTCAACCTATGTAGCTATTCTAATATCACAATGCTGTGATAAGGACCAGATGATGTCATAGTGTAGGAATAAATACAGTGATGTCATAGCATATGGGAAATAAACATAAGAAAGTTAAGGGACCATGCACACGGTGATTTGACAGTGGGGCAATTATCAGTCTTCCTATATCATGCTGGAACTCTTATATTGTTACGACAGTCATTTCTACAGTTACAACCGTGAATGCTAAGAAACTTTGTGACCTAACTCAGAAATGGATTAGGGTACTCTCAGATGTGGCGTAGAAACAAGAACACAACATCTTCTTTTTAGACAAGAACATCTGGAAAGAGTTCTGCTGATATTTTCAGACTTTGAGAAAATACAGCATTTAACAAGTAAAAAAAAAAATTATTATTATTTTTTTTTTACGAAATTCACTGCAGAACCAGCAGGACATGTAAAGTCGGTACACTCCAGAGAGTTCTGAAAAATGTTATAAGCAGATGGATTCTTATTGCTCGACTCACTAATGTTCTACAATTAACTCATTAGCAGGTTTATTGCCAAATTTAACAATAAAGTTTGGAGGATCCTCGACCAAAGCAGCCTTCTGCAATCACATGCAATGCGCAATCTGTACGACGGTTCGAGGCTAAAAATGGTTTGATCAGAACGTCACCTGCTGGGTTCAGATAAATGTTGCCTGCAATAAAAGCTAAAGAGTGGAGCATATCAACTCCTGCTGTGTTTCCATATTTTATATTTACACATTTTAATTAAAGGCTATAGTCCTATGTGGGAGAATCCTGGAGGAGTAGAACAGGAACCCAGATCTGTCAGTATTAAGGGAGTCGGAGTTCTCTGACAAGTCTACTGTGCCAATAAGTTTTAATGTTTTACTTTCTGCAACAGACAAGAAGATTTACTATCCCTCAGCAAACACAAGCATATTATTTATTAGATGTTACTGGAAATTTATTCTGGGAAGAACAAGTTACAGATAAATGTGAACAGCAGTTTATTGAACAAGAAGCAATAAAGCATGTAATCCTTGTAAATTCTCCAAGGATCATGCTACACTCCTGGAAAGCAACTTGTAAAACACTTTGCTCCTGCTCTATAAGGATGACTGAGTCACATAGTTATTGCAATCACTGCATCTTCATACGTAGCTGCCTTCATCAAACATTTATCATGTAAAACTCTCGACCAAGATTGCAAACACCACTGATATATAGTAAATTCAATTTTATAACGAATATATTTTGAGAAGTCTATTCGACATCTCTTACATTATTGCCTATCTACTGCTTTGGAAGATTGTGTTAGCCTTAAAGGGGTTGTTCCACTAACAAAATACTTTTTAATCAACAGATCTTAGGGGAATAAAAAGTTCCACAACTGGATGTGTTAAAAAAAATGTTCCTGTGCTGAGATAATTTTATAAATGTGTCCCTGCTATGTGCTCTGCAATGGCTGTGTCTGACCATGCATAGCTGCTCCAGTTAATTGTCAGCACATATCACAGCTCCTCGCCAGGAAGTGCAACTTTCGTGATTAGGTAGGAAAAACCTAGGGATTTTTAGGGAGAATTAGCCTCCTTTGTTTGCCCTGTCAGTATTTGTTCTGTTTTTTGTCCCTGCTTTGCAATTATCTCTTAGCCCAGGTTCACTTTGCATTAATGCAGTCCATTCAACGCATAGCGTTGACGGACTGCGCTAACACTACTCACTGCCGCGATCGCGTTATATGATCCCGCTAGCGCAGATGCTTCATCTGCACTAGCAGTGACGGACCCTCGGACGCTGCAGACCGTGTCTGAGGGTCCATCACAGAATGACGGCACATCGCTAACGCATGTCGATTATGACATGCGTTAGCGATGCACTCGTCAATAGCAGTCTATGGGTGCGTTAACGCATCCGTTACATAACGTTAATGCCGCTATGTAACGGATGCGTTAAACACACCCCAATATGAACCCAGCCTTCGTAGAAATAATTTTGAGTGAACCTTCTTGGTTTTAATGACTATTTAATAAAAGTTATTTTTTAGACACTGCTTGTGCTGGTAGCTTCCTCAAATTAGACCTTTTTTATATACTGTATACATTTATCATGGTTGTTTCCCTACATGAAAACCACAGAAAGAGGAAAGAATCCTCCAATATTTGAGAAAAAAACAAAACAGGCAGAGATGCTTACTTGTATAGATAGACCTCAATACAAATGCACTAACAGGGTGCAGCGGACCCAAGTAAAATGGCAACTGCACAGGTGCAATAATACCTAATGAAACAGCCAGCCTACAATCAGGGATTGGCCGTGTGGCACACCAGTGCAAAAAAAGAATCCGTATGTGGCAATGTTCACACAGGGAATGCAAAGCATATGGTTCACAGCCTCTTAGTAACACCATATAAGGGGGCTGCCCAGTGCTATCTATAATGCATCCCGTGTGAACAGAGGCCACAGTTTACAGAACCATTTGGGCCCAACTGCACCCTGAAAAGATAAAAAGTGCACAAAAACATATCAATATATGTAAGGTATTGGTTAATATTATGGCCATAATACGTAAGGGATGTTTCCCTACATGCAGATAACACAGGATCCAGTATTTAAAATATTTTATAATTACAGCTCACTTCCTCCCCCTCCCTGCACAATGACGTCTGTTATGAATGGGTCACCGAGGAGGAGAGCAGGTCCAGGCTAAGCCACAGAAAACCAGAGAGGTTGGTACCTAAGCGGATTGCAGACCCCTGATCCCATCCACACAACTAGCAGCAGCCGTGGAGCGTACCTAGGATGATCCCAGATGCCTCGGCACAGCCAGAGAGCTAACTAAGCCTAAATCAAGAAAGGTAAAATCTAAACTGCCCCAGAGCAGACCCCAAAGGAATAGATAGCACCCAAACATTTATTGTCGGTGAGACAAGATGAAAACACAAACACAGGCAGGAAAATAGATTGAGCAAATGATGGGGCCCACACTGACTAGACAGGACAGGAAAGGAAAGACACTGTCTGCAATCACGCAAAAAACCCTGCAAAAAGTCCAACACGTCTGATGCAAAACACACTAAAGTCGCACGACTTCGTCCCCCACTGTATCAGCATTCTGGTATATTCTGAAAGCAGAGCAAAAAGAGACCAGTCTAACAGGGGATAAAACAAACTGGCACAAGCAGTAACATAGGGTCAGTGATTCAGCACAGCACCAGCTGGAGCTGGCTGACCCGCATCTAGAAGAGGTAGACAAAACCAGATCAAAAGCAAACAGAATAGCAAATAAACCAATTAGCTGAACATGCAGGGACAGAGCTGGAGAAATCAGACCTCAGGAGGAACAGGAAGCAAATTACCAGCAGGGATAGAGGGAGTCGGCTGTCTTAAATCCCAATCTGAAACCCCAGATCTCCAATCGTCATCATCATTATCAGGTGGCAAGCCTCTGTCAATCAGATCAGCTCCATTACCTCCAGTAACCACCAGAGGGAGCCCAGAAAGAGAACTCGCAACCCCTCTGTCGATCTGACTAGCTCCACTACCTTCAGTAGTAACTAGAGGGAGGCCAGAAAGCGAATTCACAACAGACATCTGCATAAATCACATTCTGCACCGATTGCAAAACATGCCTACAATTTATATCCATTGTAAGATACAAAAGAAATCTTATGAGGTCTTATTAGGTGGAGCATGTGGCTTCTTACTGCTACTATGCCTCTATTTAATGAAAAGTTTCTTATTAATTCTGATGCTTATTTGCATCTTTGGAGATTTAGTTAATTGGGAATATTACAGGTAGGAAAATTAATATAAGATGCATGTTTTTAATTCATTTTCTTCTCCTCTACTCTCTACATCTATTACATGCTATGTAACCTTAGAGAATATATTTACATATTATAATATTTTCAATATGTTTATACTGGATCCTAATTGAATGTTTCTATTAACATGTTGTGTGTTCAAGTGATAAATCGGCTAGTAGTGACAGATACAACCTGCATTGTAGAATACAACAAAAAATGTTCAGAATATAGTAATTCTCTAGGAATATATTTTTGTTGACCAGTCATTGTCCCTTTTCTTACACAACATGATTAACTTATAGAAAATTGTGAATGTAAAAAATGAAATATGGATAGGGCAAATAAGGGATTAGCCTACAGAATTTTATATTTCAATGAGGATTTTCTTATCAAAGTAAAGCCTATCTCTCTATAAGAACTAAACTAAAAATGGTATTGTCATGATCCAGACGGGGTTGGAATCCTGCTTGCCCTTTTTCCCAGTCTGGTCATGTGGGGGATAACCTTTCTCAGCCTCAGTCTGGGATCAGGTTTGCTATTTATCGCCGCTGCTTCCTGCAGGTGATGTTGGTTATAGTTTTGCCTAGGGCTGCTGTAGCTGACTCTGATTGCTCTGATTGGTCCTCCTGCATTTGCTATCTGAACCTGTGTCTCTGCTTTACCTCATTCCCATTTTGACTCAGTGTTCCCCTTTAGTGTATTGACCTCCTAGTTCTGACTTGGCTTGTAACCTGACCTGCTTCTGTCTTTTGTCTTTTGGCTTTTCTGCTCTTGACCGCTACTGACTTTCTCAGCTTGCAGGTGCATATCTGCATTGCAGCAGTCCTGACAGGTATGTCATGTATCTGTTTTTTTTTTAACCCAAATGCCCCAATACATGATAGAATATTATTGACCAACTCCACTTATTTAGATGGGAACATTTGATCATCTAATATGTGTTGAGGCCTTTTAACTCTACCTCAGGAAATTATTGGGAACAATTAATATTAAACAGCTTGATTTTAAAATCCCTACTTTTTTTATTCTTGAGAATAGGACACTTTTTCCTACCTCTCTATCTCCTTATGATTGTATTTCTGCAATATTCTCTTTCCTTCACATACTATATTAATCTTCTACATGAATTTGTTCAGTTTTCTTTCTTGCTATCTCTATTACTAAACTGTGAAATCATTATTGAACAATTACCTCAAAAAGGCTGCTCCATTCCCTACCGCTGCTTTTATATAGCTACTATAGTCCCTCCAGATTGGCTCTGCTTTATCATGTGATGTGATCTCTGCAAGGCATTATGGGGAAGCTCACCCAGCTGCATTCATGATATGTGAACCTTCTCTGACTAATGTAATCTTTTGCAATATATAAAATGGTGTCCATTTAAGAATTGCACAAAAACAATTTGTTTGAATTTTCTGGGGTCAGTAAATTCATACAATCATAGAATGTTAGAATTATACAATGTTAGAGTGGGAAGGGACCTCAAGGGTCATCATGTCTGACCCCTTGCTCAGTGCAGGATTCACTAAATAATCTGAGACAGATGTCTGTCCAGCCTCCATTTGAAGACTTCCATTGAAGGAGAACTCTCCACCTCTCATGGCAGCCTGTTCCACTCATTGATCACCCTTACTGTCAAAAAGGTTTGTCTAATATCTAATCTGCATGTTCTCCCTTTCAGTTTCATTCCATTGCTTCTCGTATTTCCATGTGTAAATGAGACTAAGGATGATCTCTCTACACTGTAACATCACTTCAGATATTTGTTGACAGCTATCAAGTTTCCTCTTAGCCTTCTTTTTGGCAAGCTAAACATTCTCAGATCATTTAACCGTTCCTCGTAGGAGATACTTTTCAGTCCGCTCTTTATCCTGGTAATAGATTGTATATGTGAGGAATGGAAGCGGAAGCACAGGTGGTGAAGTTCACATTCATTGTTTATTGCAATATTTATGTAACCTCAGGACCATGGTCTGGGGGGCGCTGAAGGGGGCGTGGCTAACTGCACCTCAGACACCAGTAGTAAGTCCTCTCAAACAGGGTCAGAATGGAGTGTCTGGAGAACACCAGTGCTACCTCCAGTTAGACCCCAGACACGTGGCAGCTGTCCCAGTATGACAGACGGATAAACAGGGATAACAGAAATAGTGGAGCTGACCGATGGGTTCCGGGTACATGGGTATAAGCTGGCACAGGCGTTGTCCAGTGGTTCGGATGACTGAGTAGTGGAGCAGGGCGGAACAGGAGTAGACGGTACAGACGTCGTCTTGGACAGCCGGGTAAAAGGTAACAGACAGTCTGCGTAGACAAACAGTACAAGCGGAATACTTGGCAGAACACTGCAGGTGCCCAAGTACAACAGGTAGCGGAACCGGAAGCTAGCAACAGAAGATACTTGTTGCTCCGGCACCCTCCCTATGGCGGAGGGGCTATAAATAGTCATTACTAATATGTCATTGGTCAGAAGTATTTTGAAAAATGCACTCTGCCTCTTTAAGAGACCGGGAGCATGCGCGCGTGACCTAAGCACTCTAATCGGGGACCTGCTGGCTGCGCCAGGAAGCAGGGTAAAGTGAGGAAGCAGAGGCTGCAGCAGGACGGATTGGGGTCAGCACAGAGCAGGAGTCCACGGAGGTACGGGGCTGGGACCGGGTGTAGCAGTATACGGTACTCATAAAGTCATTGGAATAGGTGCTCAAGTAGACTATCCATCTCAATATTAATATAAGTAAAAAACATGGCACTCAAAATGTGTTGTGTTGAAAAAAAGGTTCCAATTTATTTTGCATACAGTGATCAATTAAACGTTTTCGGTCTGAGTATACACCTTCATCAGAAACTGCATGCTGCTTGTTTAGGGAACCATGTGTTCTAGCACAGGGAAAGTTACCACATAGTTCCCTGAACAAGCAACATACAGTTTCTGAAGAAGGTCTTTACCCAGACCGAAAACGTTTAATTGATCACTGTATGCAAAATAAATTGGAACCTTTTTTTCAACACGATACATTTTGAGTGCCAAGTTTTTTACTTACAACATCCTGGTAGCTCTTCTCTGAACTTGTTCCAATTTTTCATTGTCTTTTTTAAAATGTGGTGCTCACAACTGGACAAAGCTTCTCTTAACCCCTTTATGACATCTGACGTAATTTTCCGTCCATGTGACCTGGGCCAATTTGAACATGGACGGAATGTTACGTCATGGCGATTGGCCGTGCACACTAGGTGCCAGAAGCGGTCACACCGCTCCTGGCACTTTAACCCCCAAAATGCTGCAATCGAAAACGATCACATAATTCCAGACGCTGGCACAGGGGGGGGCTGACAGACCCTCTGCCTTTGGATCAGAGACCCTGGGGTGTGATGCGGGGTACTGATCATTGCCATGATGATGCTAGCAGGGATCTCACCAGATCTCACCGCAGCCAGCTCAGCCCAGCTGGGAATGGAGCCCAGTGACCAAAGGTAACCTCTAGGAAGTCACCTCCGGTCACTGAGCGCTCACGGTGCTAGCTTGGATCTCACCGCAGCTCAGCTCAGCTGGGAACGGAGCCCAGTGACCGGAGGGGACCTCTATGATGTCACCGACACTGCGTTCCCAGCAGATCATTCACTAGTGGTTCTCAGCCTGGATGATCGCATCTGGCTACCATCCAGGTTGAAAATGAATTGTCCCCCAGACATGGATTACAACGTTGGAAAGACCGACAGACAGGTATGGTATATTGTTGTTTTTTTTATTTTATTTTTATTCCAGAAGAAAGAACGCATCAGTGGAATTAGGCGAGGTTGTAAGCATGGTTTAATTAAGATTATTGAAGAAGTCTGTGTCATTTTTTTCAATTAAAGGACTTTATTCTGGCTCTCTGTTTATTTACAATACAACTGTAGGATTAGTAATGGATAGGTGTCTTATAGACTCTTCTCCATTGCTAAGCCGTGGGCTTGATGTCACTTGACAATACAAAAGTGGCATCAACCCCACAAATATTATCCCACCTTCCACCACTACAGGGCAAGTGGGAAGAGCCAGGCAAAGTGCCAGAATTTGCACATCTAATAGTTGTGCCTTTTCTGGGCAGCTGTGGGCTGCTATTTTTAGGCTGGGGTAGTCAATATTCTTGGCCTCTTACCAGCCTGAGAATAACTGCCCCCAGCTGTGAGCTTTAGCAAGGCTGGTTGTCAAAAATAGGTGGACCTCAAACTGTTTTTTTAAGTCTCCAGTGTAGGGACCCCTCTATTCTTGATAACTAGCCTTGCTGAAGCTGATAGATGAGGGTTGCAGCCCCCAGCTGTGAGTTTTGCCTGGCTGGTTATAGAAAATACGGGGGAACCACATCTTTTGAATACTCCCATCAGCTGCTTCTGCTGTCATTGTTATTAGCAGCAGCAGGGGTAGGCCGATGGGAGTAAAAGCCATCGCCTGCTGTCTCTATTATCACTTAAATGTAACTCTCATCATTCTACCATGCTCACGCCGATCGCAGAGGAGAATGATGAGAGCTGAGTTCAGCACCCAGCACCGGGGAACAGCGCTTACTGTAACGCTTCTTACCCAGCGCCGCTGCATGTCACACGGATGACATCCATGTGTCTAATGCATATACACGTGTGCGGGACGTTTTGTGACTCATACTGACATTAAAAATCAGACATGTCAGCGTGTTTTGCCCATGGACACACGGTCTGTGGAAGCACACTGACATATTCATAGACCCATTCACTTGAATAGGCAAATAGCACTCCTTTCCTCCTGAGTCTCTCAGTATGACTAAGTAGCACAGTACAGCCACATATGGGGTATTGCCACATTCAGTAGAAATTGTGGGACAAATTTTGGTGGCATTTTTACCCACTTCTTGTGTGAAAATGTAAAATCTTTGGCTAAAACAAAATTTTGGTGGTGAAAATGTAGTTATCTTGTCTTCACTGCCCAATGATATAAAATTCTGTGACATACCCATGGTGTCAATATGATCACTGCACCACTAGATGAATTGAGAGGTGTTGTTTGTAAAATGGGGTCACTTATGGGGGGTTCTGCTGTTCTGGCACCTCATGGGCTCTCCCAGTGGATCATGGCACCTGCAAACCATTGCACCTTCTCCTTCCCTTCTGAGCTCTGCCATGCGCCCAAACAGTGGTTTACCCCCACATATTGGGCATTAGCGTACTCAGGACAAATTGCACAATAACTATTAGGGTCCAATTTCTCGTGTTACACTTGGGAAAATAAAAAATTGGGGCAAAAAGATAATTTTTGTGAAAAAAATATGATCTTTTATTTTTACGGCTCTATTTTTTAAACTTCTATGAAACATCTGGGGGTTCAAAGTGCTCACCACACATCTAGATAAGTTCCTTGGGGGGTCTAGTTTCCAAAATGGTGTCACATGATGGGGGTTTCCATTATTTAGGCACATCAGGGGCTCTCCAAATGCGACAAGGTGTCCAATCTTATTTCCAGCCAATTTTGCGTTGAAAAAGTAAAACGGCGCTCCTTCCCTTCCGAGCTCTGCCATGCGCACAAACAGTGGTTTACTCCCACATATTAGGTATCAGCATACTCAGGACAAATTGCACAACAAGTTTTGGGGTCCAATTTCTCTTGTTACCCTTGGTAAAATAAAAAATTGGGGGCAAAAAGATCATTTTTGTGGAAAAAATAAGATTTTTTATTTTTACGGCTCTATGTTATAAACTGTGAAGCACTTGGGGGTTCACAGTGCTCACCACAAATATAGATAAGGTCCTTGGGGGGTCTAGTTTCCAAAATGGTGTCAATTGAGGGGGATTTTCACTGTTTAGGCTCTCCAAATGCGACATGGCGCCCAATCTCAATTCCAGCCAATATTGCATTGAAAAGTCAAACAGCGCTGTTGATTTTTTTAAACATTTCAAAAATTCCTGTGAAGCACCTGAAGGGTTAATAAACATCTTGAATGTGGTTTTGAGCACCTTGAGGGGTGCAGTTTTTAAAATCGTGTAACTTTTGGGTATTTTCTATCATGTAGACCCTCAAAGTGACTTCAAATGTGATGTGGTCCCTAAAAAAAACTGGTGTTGTAAAAATGAGAAATCACTGTTTAAATTTTAACCCTTATAACTTCCTAACAAAAAAAGTTTGGTTCCAAAATTGTGCTGATGTAAAGTACATATGTGGAAAATGTTAGTTATTAAGTATTTTGTGTGACATATTTCTGTGATTTAAGGGCATGAAAATTCAACTTTAGAAAATTGTAAAATTTTCAAAATTTTTGCCAAATTTCCATTTTTTTCACAAATAAACTCAAGTTATATCAAAGATATTTTACCACTGTCATGAAGTACAATATGTCACGAAAAAACATTCTCAGACTCACCGCGATTCATTGAAGCATTCTAGAAAAATTACTTCATAAAGGGGCAGTGGTCAGAATTGTAAAAATGGGCCCGGTCATTAACATGCAAACTACCCTAAGGGGTAAAGGAGTTAATACATGCTAGAACTATGTTTGCCTTTTTTGCTGCTGCATCACACTGTTGAATCATGTGCAGTGTGTGATCTATTAGTATACCCAATCCTTTTTCACAGGTGCTGTTGCTTATATCTCAACTTCAGCAAAGCATTTGATAACACTATCCTTATTGAAAAAATGACCAAGTATGGGATCGACAGTTAGGTGGATTCATAATTAGCTCACTGATCATACTCAAAGAGTGGTAATAAATGATTGTACATTCAACTGGAAGAGCATTTCAAGTGGAGTACCAGTGTTGTTCAACATTTTTATAAATGACCTAGATAAGGGAATTGAAGGTAAACTAATCAAATTTGCTGACAATGCAAAGCTAGGAGGGGTAGCTAACACTAGAGAAGCCAGAGGAAGTATTCAGAAGGATATAGATAAGCTTGAACATTGGGCAGTGATTAATAGAATTGTATTTAACAGGGAGAAATGCAAGATTCTACATATGGGCAAGAAAAATGAAAATTACATCTACAGTATGGGAGGAATAGAACTAAGCAACAGCACGTGTTAAAAAAGACTTGGGTATACTAATAGATCATAGACTGCACAAGAGTCAACAGTGTGATGTAAGAGAAAAAAAGGCAAACACAGTTCTAAGAAGTATTAAGAGAAGTATAGAGTCTAGAAAACGTGAAGTAATTATCCCCCTCTACTCCTCCTTTGTCAGGCTGCATCTGGAATACTGTGTCCACTGCTGGGCAAAACATTTTAAAAAAGACATTGAAAAATTGGAGCAAGTTCAAGGAAGAGCTACCAGGATAGTGAGCAGACTGCAAAGTATGTCCTAAGAGAAAAAGGATTTGGGAATGTTTAGCTTGCAAAATAGAAGGCTAAGAGGAGAATTAATAGCTGTCTACAAATATCTGAGGGGATGTCACCATGTAGAGGGATCATCCGTATTCTCACCAGCACATGGAAAAATGAGAAGCAATGGATTGAAACTCAAAGGGACAAGATACAAATCAGATATTAGAAAAAACTTTTTGACAGTGAGGGTGATCAATGAGTGGAACTGGCTGCCATGAGAGGTCGTGAGTTCTCCTTCAATGGAAGTCTTCAAACAGAGACTGGACAGACATCTGTCTGAGATGGTTTAGTGAATTCTGCTCTGCATTGGACTCGATGACCCTGGAGATCCTTTCCAAATTTAACATTCTATGATTCTAACTACTTGCTTTGCATCTATCTCCCCCTTTCCTTAACTTACAGCCCTGGCTTTTATATGAGTCAGAGAAGGTGAAGATAGATGGAAAAATATGGTAGATGGGAAGGTCCAAAGAAATGCTTAGGTACGCCAATGGTGCAACAAGCACCTGTGCTTGGTTTGAAAGATAGTTTTACACTGGCAGGTACCTTGCAAGTGTGAACAGTCTCACTAAACAATTATGTTAGATCACATTGTCCATAAATATATTTTGGAAACCAAGAAATAATTTATTCTTACCATGGTTGGAGCCTGTAATGAATATTCATGCTCACTAATTTTATTATTAAACAGATTTCAGAGTAAAAGTTATTTTAAAACTGTATACGATATTAAAAATATCATTGCAATGATGGAGGATCTTTTAGATTGAGCTGAACTTTCAATACATTTAGCTAATGTGAAGTAAGGTTAATTGTGTATAAAACTTTACAAGGGAACTATCCATAATTACAAGTGTTCGACAATTAAAGTATCCTGACAGAAGCAACTAGTCTTAGAATTTAATTTACTGGAAAAAGACTTTGTGTTACTCTGTTTGCTCTTTGGGAAATCAGTGAAATTTAGCATGGATCATGTATATCATATTATATGAGAGTGAGTTGGAATATGCCAGATGAGAGATCACATACCAAAGATATTAGCATACATACACAATTGTTCTGATAAAGTCAGCAGTCTGTAAACTCTTTTTAATAATAAAAGTTGAAGTTAAGGGGTGATCAATGTTTGTTGATCAGCAAATTGATGACTGATTATTACCGTATTTTGTGAGATGATCCCTAATTCCAGTGGTGTTTGAAAGTTTGTGAACTCTTCACAATTTTCTACAAAAATTTAATCTAACCATTCTTTTGTAAAACATAGAATCACTTATGTGCTTTGGGTCTTTGTCTTGCTGTATCAATCTTGTTCCCTCAAGATTTAGCTCATGGACAGATGTCTTGATATTTTCTTTTAGAATTTGCTGATAAAAATATTAATTAACTGTTCCATTAATGATGATGAGGTACCCTGGCCCAGAGTCAGCAAAACAGCCCTCAGCCACAATACTACTACCACCATGTTTCACAGATGGTATGAGGTTTTTATCCTTTAATAAAATGTTTTCTAACTCAAAACATAACACTTCTCATTTCAACCAAAACATTCCATTTTGTCTTACCCATCCAGGTGATCTTCAGCAAACTGCATAAAGGAAGTGATTATCTTTTTGGAGACCAAATCAAAACTTGCCATGGACATTATTGTTGTTTAGTGTCATCCTGAATATTAATTGTAACTAATATGAAAGAGGCATTTAGTGCTTTAGAGTTTTCCTTAGGTTCCTTTGTAACATCTTAGACTATTATATACCTTGCTCTTGGAGTGATCTTTGTTTGTGTACTACTCATTAGTAGTGATGAGTGAGTATACTCATTGCCCGGGTTTTCCCGAGAATGCTCGGGTGTCCTCTGAGTATTTTGGCGTGCTCGGAGATATAGTTTGTGTCAACGTAGCTGCATGATTTGCAACTGCTGGACAGCTTGAATACGTGTGGGGGTAGCCTGTTTGTTAGAGAACTGCTGTGTGAGACAGGAAGCACAGGCAGGGAGCAGGACGGATCGCTACAGTTCCGCTGCCATCTTCTCTTGTAGGCAGCTGAGCTGCACGGATCTCTACCTGCCACTGCACATAAAGGTAATCTGGTCAGGGCCCCCCTGGAGCCTCGGGGCCAGATAAATAGGCCAGATTGCCCTCATTATTAGCCACCCTGCAGGGGCCCTCCGGAGCCTCTGGGCCCCGATGCAGCTGCACTGGCTGCACATGCCGTATGTCTGTCCCTGGCACAGCCGTTGCGGTGTGACTCCGGCGGGCCCCTTCACCCATCGGGGCCCAATAGCAGTTGCGTGGCCACTTACTCACTTCTGATTTTCATTCCATTGATTCAAATTACTTGCTGATCCTAAAAGTTCACATACTTTTACTACTTACAGACACATGATATTGGGTGATTTTATTGAATAAATAATGACAAAATTTAATATTTTTTACTTGTTAGTGTGATGTGGTTATGCTTATCTACCTTGTAGGACTTCTATGAAAATCTAATATAGCTTTAGGTCACATTTATGCAGAAGTAGGGAAATCTTTCAAAAGATTATAAACTTTCAAGCATCATTGAACATCAGGAATGAAAACTGAACTGCCAGTTGTTTTGGTTGTTTTGTCTCTAAACCATATAATAAGAATTGTTTCCTTAGCTACCCTCAGACATTTATTTCAGGTCTTATTAGTGACCTAAATGATCAATGTGTGATTTGAAGAATTGTGACGACTGAGATTTCCACTGCCAGCAAAAATTGGGCACTTTCTGGAAAACTGCCTCCCTTTCACTATCCTAACAGAGACAGTGATGTCCAGGCACAGAGTATATCCCCATTCACTTCTCAATAATAGAGATCTCAAGTTTGGACCTTCAATGGTGACAGGTCAACCTCCTCTAATAAACTGAATTCCAATGTGACCCTTTTTAATAATGGTTTTGGTCACACTAAGGTGGATTTTTTATTAATGGTATTACTAAAATGACCAGTGCATGCAAGTTTACTAGTTTGAGTACAGCAGGCACCATGCTAAACTGTGCTTGTAGTAGACTAATAGCAATCCACTGATGTACCATTGAACCCTTTTACACCCTGGTGAATTTTCATCTATGTGCTTCTTCCAAGACCCACAATTTTTTACATTTTCTAGTATCATTATGAGGGCTTGTTTCTATGTGGGATGAGTTATAGTTTTTATTGACACCATTCATTTTTCCATATAATGTACTGAAAAACAAAAAAAAATTTTGGGGTACATGAAAGTCTTTGTTCTCTGTTTTTTTTTATTCTTTTCCATTTTTTCATGGTGAACAATAATGAAAAAACACCAATTCAAGTGTTTCAACTTTTATTTTTCTATGTTCACTACACTGGTTATTTAATTTTATATTTTTTGCATATTGGACTACTATGGACATGGCAATAATTTCACTTATTTTTTTTTTCTTTATTTTCACATTGCTAAAAAAGTGGTGAATCAAAATTTTATTTTTTCATTTTTAAAATATTTTTTAAAACTTTTTTTTAATTAACTTTCACTTATTTTTTTTACTCTCCATACTCTAAGTGATTACATCTCCATACTGCAATACTTCAGTAATCCATTGACACTAGTGGTAACCCATCATGATATTATCAGCAGCTTGCGAGCACGCACAAAGATGCCACATATTTAAATGCCAATGTCCGAGATTTCCAGCCACATCTCAATTGTTAAAGCACCACTTCATCATTTTTTTTTATTTCAGCGATGGAGTGGCACTACTAATCTAAGTTCCTTGAGCCTAGTTTTCCCTCTCCCCAGTGCTGCTCCGGTCCAGTGCCGCCATCTTGCCGCAGCTTCTGACTTATCAGAAGTCAGAGGTAACGATCACAAGCTCTCAATTTAAGTCTATGAGAGCTTCATTCTGGCATCATTCTGCCTATCATAGTCTTACACTGAGTTGTGATTTTCAGATCACAATCGATCAGCAACCTGCAAAAGACAGACTGAAGTTGCGCCATTAAAAGAAGAAGACAGTGGCTGGTAAGTATCTAATGTAAGTTGGTACAGTATCTATTGTCATTATGTCTATTCGATGTTGTTAGAGGCAGGTGCCGACTGTGCCAATCTCCAAACTCCTGTGCCCACTCCATACACACACATCAGTACTTTCTGACATTGGGAAGGGGTTAATAGACTGATAGCTGAAACTGAGTTTAGGAGATTTTAGGAAAATATTTCCTGCTGGAAAGTTTACTGCAAACTGTAAAGTTTACTGGAGTAAGAATAATAGTCTTCAAAGTCCCTTGCATTGGTGTCATGGCCCTTCAATGGTACAGGTACATTGGTATACTTACATGCTTCCATCATTGTGGTCATTATTTGAGAAAAGCTTTTCTTGTATCACATGCAATTAACCCTGATCTCACGCAAGAGAAGATAGCTAGGGATGAGTAAAGGTGCTCCATGATACTCGGCTATTACTCAAGTATCACCGTGCTCAGATGTACTCATTACTCAGTGAGTATTGGGCGGTGCTCTATGTAAAACTCGAATCCCCCACAGTGCATATTTAGCGCCTGTTACACAGTCAATAAGCATGCAAGGATTGCTTATGCATCACTGTAATGCCATAGCCATCTTTTTTGTGGCATTACTGGCATTTTTTTGTGCCATTATTTGTTTGGCTGGCTGTGTGACATCATCAGTGGTTATAAAAAAAACAGGTGCTGCCCTGCTCGGCGCACTGACGCCATTGCACAACACTGTGACACTTCATATTGGAGGGACAGAGTGTTTGTCTAGGCCTGTGGATGCACAGTATAACGAAATGGAAGCCTGTAGTGTTGATAATGTAGCTGCACCATCATACTTACAGCCATTTAAGAACTAGTCGTTTGCTTTGCTGTTTGTTTCACAAACATTCTGCATTTAGTCTAGGGAGGAAGAGAGAGTCACAGGAGCAGGGAAAGTGGCTTAAAACAGTCAGAGACAGGGATTAGGGCTGTGCAGTCTGTTGCCGAATATATAGCTGCATTTTTTGGGGGGTGAGAGGTGAAAAAATTGAATTTATTTTGATCCATCCAGAATTATTTGCTTTGTGTTACTTATAACACTCAAAAAAATCATTAATTAATATATTAATTAATATATATATTAATTATATTATATTAATTAATATATATATATATATATAATAATTAATTATATATAATATAATATAATATAATAATATAATAATAATAATATAATATATATATATAATTAATATATATATATATATATATATAAATCCAACAATGTAGACCAGCTCACTCCTGTGAACCACCTGGAACCTCAGCTGACCTGGTTAACTCCGTTGTGCCCGGATCTGGATGTAGGAGTCCATCCATACAAATGTGAACAACGACAAAGCAGAGTCCAGCAATAACGATAGGACAATCTGCACGACTTTCCTGCGTTATTGCTGTTTTGAACTGCTTGGACCATTGCATTTTAATGGATTTATGAATAAAAAGAAAAAATTTTTTAACAGCATCCTGGATTGCTCACGTTATTGCTGGACTTTGCTTTGTTGTTGTTCATATATATATATATATATATATATATATATATATATATATATATATATATATATATTATGCTCCAAAAAAGCATTTAAACATTTTGCAGGGATAAATTTGTCACCCATACAGTATTACATGGTCTGAGGTACATTTCTGTGATGTATAAAGCTGAAAAAAGGGTTACATTTTTTTACAGGCTTACATTTTTCAACCATAAAGTTTAATGTTGTCTGTGGTACATTTCTGTGATGTTTAACACTTCAAAAAGCATTCAAAAATTAGCTGAATTACATTTCTTACCCATATACTATTCTGTGGTCTGAGGTACATTTCTGTGATACTATGTAACACTACAAAAAAGTGTTAAAAAATTGACTGGATTATAATTCTCAGCCATACACTATTCAGAGGTCTGGAATACATTTCTATGATCTCTAAAATTGAAAAAAAATTTTTTTAGCAGGTTTAACATTTCTCAGCAATACAGAATAACATGTTCTGTGGTACACTTCTGTGATATCTAACAATCAAAAAAATTGCTACAAAAATTAGCTGGATTACATTTCTCACCCATACACTTTTCTGTCATCTGGGATACATTTATGTTATCTATAAAACTGAAAAGAGTAAAAAACATTTGCAGACTTAAATTTCTCATCCATACAGTTTCACATCTTCTGTGGTACATTTCTGTGATATCTACGCAACACTCAAAAAATGAGCTGAATTGCATTTCTCACCCATACACTAGTCTGTGGTCTGGGGTACATTTCTGCGATATTATCTAATAATACAAAAAAGATTTAAAAATTGGCTGGATTACATTTCGCATTCATACACTATTCCATGGCCTGTAGTACAGTTATGTGATCTATCATACAGAACAAAACCTTAAAAAAGTTGCAGGCTTAAATTTCTCAGCCATACAGTACTACATGGTCTAGGGTACATTTCTGTGATATATAACACTCCAAACATTTTTTAAAAATTTAGCTGGATTAAATTTCTCACCCATGCAGTATTATGTGCTTTGTGGTACATTTTTTGTGGGCTGTAATACTCCAAAAAAGCGTTGAAACATTTTTCTGGATTGAATTTGATTCTCATTCAAATGCTTTTGCGTTCTTTCTGTTACATTTCAGTGGTTTTAAACTTTCAAAAAATGCTTTTACTGCTGCAGGTGACCAATTTTTTCTTTCATTAAAAATAAATTTGTTTTTAAAAGAACTAGCAATTACAAAATGCGTAAAGTGTGAGGTAAGGAATGGGGAAGTGATGATAGTGGTGCATGCAGATGCCGAGGACATGGGGCAGGTACGACTGCACGTGTTGCTGGAGCAAAAGGAACACGCCCATCCACGACACATAGGTTCCTGTCCCACTTTGCAGTGAGGCATGGTACACCACTTCTGAAGCCAGAGCAGTGCAAACAGGTGGTCTGTTGGATAGCAGATAATGCTTCCATCAGGCTTGGCAGCACTACCCAATCTTCCACATGGTCCAGTCTCACCAGCCTACAGTCTGGATCACTTAATCCGCACACTGAACTTCCTTTCTCCCACCATGGTGAGCCCCAGGAAACTAGTTTTCCCACACTAGGACACTCTGAGGAGGTCTTTACAACAACATTTCTTGAGTATGGCCTCTCAACCTGCAAGCTACAAAAGTGACAGTAGGACATGCAGCAGCCATGACCACAAGAAGATAATGATAGGGAAAGGCAAATTTTGCCTGAGGAGGAAGACTAACATGATGATGAGACACAGTTGCCACTAAGTCTGGTTGTTTTCAAATCATAAAGTCAGGAGGATCAGGATTAGGGAGTGGAAGACAAGGTGGTGGATGATGAAGTCACCAACCCAACCTGAGAAGCTGGCTTTCAGAGCAAGGCCAGCAGTGCTGAGGGGGAGGGTTAGCAGCACCAAAACAGACAGTAAGAGACTGGGGTAACCAGAGGGAGAAGACGAGCAACTGTTCCACAGAGCAGTGACACGCCTGAATTTCTCCATCAGAAAGTTAGGTGTTCACCATTCTGGGACTTTTTTAAATAGAGTTATGGGACAAAACAAAATGGCCATTTGCAACCTGTTCCATGCCAAGATCACTAAGATCCTAACCACCACCAACATGATCAGGCACATGTCATCTAAACACCTGACTCAGTTGGCCGAACACCTTGGTTCATCAGGTGATATCACTTCCTCTTCCCCTGTGCTAGATGCTTCCAAATCCACTATCTAAAACACTGGCGCTGATACCTCCTGCACTGCACCTATCATTGCTTGATGATTGTAAGATCATCAGGCAATTCCAAATGCTTGTCCCAGCACAACATTCAGCTGTCTTTACCCCAGTCCTTCAAACGAAAGAGAAATATTGCAGCTAACCACCCACAGGCCCAAAGGTTAAACAAACACAATTTCAGGCTACCTGCTGTGGACATGTTGCCATTTCGACTTCTTGACAAAGAGGATTTCTGCTAACTCATGGCGGCAGCTGTTGCTCGGTACTCAGTCCCCACCCTCCAGTTTTTCTCGAGGTGTGGCATCCCCTTTTACCCGCACATGTTCAGGAATATCACCTGTGCCCTTACCAATGTGGTTACTGGGATTGTCCACTTAACAGCTGACATGAGGACAAGTGCTTGTGGCCAGGGATGCTACATTTCCCTGACGGCACACCGGGTGAACATTGTGAGGCTGGGGCCGAGTTCCACCCTGGCATGGCTCATGTGCTACTCAATCCAAAGATTGCTGGATTTTCTTCGATCAGTTTCTCCTCCACCTACAGTTTCTGCACCCCGTCCTCAGCCTCCATTTCCAATGTGCTATCTCAGAGCATGTCATTCACATCTGCTGGAAGCTCTGTAGCACTGCCTCCATAACAACAGGCCCTGCTCAAGCTAATTTCTTGTAGGAAACAAATCGCACACCGAGGCAGAGTTACTTAAAGGAATAACAGACTAGACAGATCTGTGGTTTTTACCGCTAAACCTCCAACCAGGCATAGTTGTGTGTGATAATCTACATAGCTTTGTGGTGGTTGTGAAGTTTGGCAAGCTCACACACGTACTGGGCTTGGCACATGTCCTCAACTTGTTAGTTCTTCAGTTTCTGAAAATCTACCCAGATTTGCAAGAGCTTTTGGTCAAGGTACGCCGCATCAGTGCTCATTTCCAGAAGTCACCTACAACTGCCGCCAATCCAGCACTACTGTGGCAGCACATGCAAATGCCTGCTCACTGACTGGTGTGCCACATGCCCAGATGCTTGAATTATACACTGCATATGCTGGCAAAGCTTTGTGACCAGCAGAGGCCAGTTGTGGAATACCAACTCCAACATGTCCGTCTTCTGTTCAGCCCCCACACATAACTGAAGAGTAGACATAGATGTCTGACATTTGTGTGGTTCTTCAAGGTTTTGAAGACTCCTCAAAGATGGTGAGCATGAAGCTGCCATAATCAGCACAATGATTTATGTGCCATACATTATGTTTTTGTTTTCCTGTTAGTCCAGGAAGGCCTGGTTTGTTTTTGCTAACATTGCACTGGTTTATGCAGGACTCTTAATAAACCAGTGGAAGATTTAAAGAGACAGTTTTCCTGTGTCCAGCTCTATATGCAGCCAAGTGAGCCAATCTACCACAGGGGGCTTAGAATTGTGAAATGAACAAATTATTTGGATGGTGCAGCAACCAAGGCAGGCAGACACAGATATAAAATGCAGCAACAAAACTTGGTACAGACATGATGAGCATGGAAAAAAACGTATTTTCACTGTAGAAGCAACAATCTTTCAGTATGCGGACACACCATTTATATTGTTGCATAACCATTTCAACCCCACTTGTTATGGCCACAAGGGTTTTTTTCTGATATAAGGTCATAATTAGTCCCTAGCTATGGTTATCTTAGCTTTGGGCTCCTTACCCAGGGTATTCTCTACTGATGCTTTTAAAGTTGCTGACTGTTATGAATGAGTCACCGGAGGAGGAAAAAACAAAAATGCAAGCTAAGACCAGAAAACCGGAGAGGTTGGTAGCTAGCGGATTGCAGACCCCTGATCCTATTCACAACAACTAACAGTAGCCGTGGAGCGTTGCTACGGTGGTCCTAGATGCCTCGTCACAGCCGGAGAGCTACATAAGCCTAAAGAAAGAAAGGGGAAATCTAAATTGCCCCAGAGCAGACCCCAAAGCAATAGACAGCCCCCAATATGTATTGTCGGTGAAAACAGATGAAAACACAAACACAGACAGAAAGACAGGCAGAGCAAATGATGGGGCCCAACTAACTAGATAGTACAGGACAGAAAAGATGATGGCTGCAATCCGCAAAAACCCTACCAAAAATGTTCCAACACGTCTGATAGGAAAAATGGCCCTGAAGTCACTAGACTTCAAAATCCCTATATCAGCACTCCGATATATTCTGAAGACAGAGCAAAAGAGATTAAACCGATCAGGGACAAAATGGAAATTCAGCAAAGCCCCAGCTGGGGCAGCTGAACACAAAACTAAGCAAATCAGACAAAATCTCATGGAACAATAACAGAGCAAAAACTTAGCTTTAGAAGACAGGAACTGAATTGGAGGCCAGAGCTCAGAGCAGAGAAATCACCAGCAACCCTACAGGGCGTCGGCTGCCTTATATCCACTCAGAGATTCCTGATGTCCAATCGCAATCCACCTGTTGAGGTGACAGGTCTCTCCCATCCAAATCAGTTTCACCAACTCCTTTCACCAGCAGAGGGAGTTCATCGGACATCAAAGGTGAACGAGAAAATGAGCTCACAACAGTACCTCCGCCTTGAGGAGGGGTCACCGAACCCTCATCCACGCCACCAGGCCGATCAGGATAGGCCCGATGAAAAGCACGAACCAATCTTTCAGCATGAATATCAGATGCAGAGACCCAAGAATTATCCTCCTGGCCATAACCCTTCCACTTAACCAAATACTGGAGTCTCTGTCTAGCCAGACGAGAATCCAGTATCTTCTCAACCTCATATTCCACATTACCTTCAACCAATACAGGGTCAGGAGGTGCCACCACAGGAACTACTGGCTCAACAAACCTCTTCAACAGAAACTTATGAAACACGTTATGGATCTTAAATGTAACAGGAAGAGCCAATCAAAAAGAGACCGGATTCAGAATCTCCAAAATCTTGTAAGGTCCAATAAATCTAGGTTTAAACTTTGGAGAAGCCACCTTCATAGAGATATTCTTTGATGACAACCAAACCATATCACCCACCTTAAACCGGGGACCAATGGTCCTATGCTGGTTGGAAAACCGCTGGGCCTTTTCTTGAGAGAGAGACAACTCATCCACCACTTGGTCCCAAATCTGGTGCATTCTCTCCACCACAGCGTCAACACCTGGGCAAGCAGAAGACTCCACCTGCCCTGAAGAGAATCGAGGATGAAACCCAAAGTTACAAAAAAAGGGTGACATCAAAGTGGCAGAACTAGCTCTATCATTTAAAGCAAATTCGGCCAAGGGCAAAAATGAGACCCAATCATCCTGACCAGCAGAGATAAAACATCTCAAATAAGACTCCAAAGTCTGGTTTGTTCTCTCTGTCTGCCCATTGGTCTGAAGGTGAAACGCAGAGAAGGACAACTGAATTCCCAGCTTGGAACAAAACGTCCTCCAAAATCTAGAGACAAACTGAACTCCTCTGTCCGATACAATGTTCTCAGGAATCCCATGCAAGCGAACCACCTGTTGCAAAAACAAGGGCACCAACTCTGAGGAAGATGGCAACTTAGGGAGTGGTACAAGATGGACCATCTTAGAGAATCTATCACAAATCACCCAGATAACAGTCATTCTCTGAGAGACAGGCAGATCAGAAATAAAATCCATTGAAATATGGGTCCATGGCCTCCTGGGCACCGGCAAAGGCATCAACAACCCACTAGAGTGAGAACAAGGTTTAGACCGGGAGCGAGGCCCACAGGACTGCACAAAATTCCTGACATCACGAGACAAGGCGGGCCACCAAAAAGACCGACTCACCAAATCTCTAGTACCAAAAATACCTGGATGACCAGCCAGTGCGGAGCAATGAACTTCAGACATCACTCTCTTCCTCCACTGGTCAGGAACATACAATTTTCCAATGGGACAACTCTCAGGTTTGTCCTCCTGAAACTCTTCCAGAGCACGTCTCAAATCGGGTGAGATGGCAGAAAGAACTACCCCCTCACCTAAGATGGTAGCAGGCTTGGTCACAATAGGAGACTCAGCAACGAAACTCCTAGAGAGGGCGTCTGCCTTGACATTTTTAGTGCCCAGAAGAAAAGAGACCACAAAATCAAAACGTGTGAAAAACAAGGCCCACCTAGCCTGTCTAGGATTCAAGCGTTTGGCCGACTCAAGGTAAATCAAATTCTTGTGGTCAGTGAGGACCACGACTTGATGTCTAGCTCCCTCCAACCAATGTCTCCACTCCTCAAATGCCCATTTCATGGCTAACAGTTCCCGATTCCCCACATCATAGTTGCGTTCAGATGGGGAGAACTTTCTGGAAAAGAAAGCACAGGGATTCATTTTAGATGTTACTGGACATTTTTGGGACAAAACAGCTCCTGCACCAATCTCAGAAGCATCCACCTCTACCTGAAACGGGAGTGAGACATCAGGTTTCTGCAAAACCGGAGCAGAAGTGAACCTCCGCTTCAGCTCCTGAAAGGAAGAAACAGCCTCCGGAGACCAATTCAGCACATCAGCACCCTTCTTAGTCAAATCAGTCAATGGTTTGGCAATACCAGAAAAATTAGCTATAAATTTAAGATAAAAATTAACAAAACCAAAAACTTCTGGAGGGCCTTCAAAGAAGTGGGCTGAACCCAATCATAAATGGCCTGTACCTTGGCCGGGTCCATTTCAATAGTTGACAGAGACAAAATAAATCCCAAAAATGAAATCCTCTGTACACCAAAAAGGCATTTCAATCCCTTGACATACAGGGAATTCTCCCTCAAAATCCGGAACACAGTCCGAACATGTTCCACATGAGAGTCCCAATCCCTGGAAAAGATCAAAATATCATCCAGATAGATGATCAAAAATTTATCCACAAAGTCCCAGAAAATATCATTCATGAAGCACTGGAAGACAGAAGGGGCATTATTGAGCCCAAAAGGCATCACCAGGTACTCAAAATGTCCCTCCGGAGTATTAAACGCCGTCTTCCATTCATCCCCATGCTTAGTGCGAATAAGATTATACGCCCCCCTGAGGTCAAGCTTGGTAAACCAGCAAGCACCTTTAACTCTGGAGAATAAATCAGAAATCAGGGGTAACGGATACTGATATTTAACAGTAATTTTATTGAGAGAACGATAGTCAATACAAGGCCTTAATGAACCATCTTTCTTGGCCACGAAAAAAAACCCAGCACCCAAGGGTGAAGAGGATAGTCTAATATGTCCCTTCTTCAACGACTCCTTAATATAAGATCGCATAGCCTCATGCTCGGGTACAGATAAATTGAAAAGTCGACCCTTGGGAAATTTACACCCAGGGCTCAGCTCAAGTGCACAGTCATAACTCCTATGAGGAGGCAAAGACGCAGACTTATTCTCACTAAATACATCATAAAAATCAGCAAAATAGTCAGGAACATCAAGCGACTGGGGAGAGGTGGAGAAAACAGGAGCGTCACTAAGAGCACACCGACAACCCCAACTCACCACAGACACAGATTTCCAATCCAAAACTGGATTATGGATTTGCAACCAGGGAAACCCCAGAACAATGGTATCATGCAAATTATGCAACACCAAAAATCAGCAATTTTCTTGATGGTCTGGGCAACCCGCATTACCACCTGGGTCCAAAACTGAGTTTTATTCTTCGCCAAAGGAGTAGCATCAATACCCCTCAAAGGGATAGGCGTCCGCTGAGGTGCCATAGGAAACCCACAACATTTAGCAAAATCCAAGTCCATCAGGTTCAGAGCCGCTCCTGATTCCACAAAAGCCTTAGCGGAAAATGTGGACAGGGAGCAGATCAGAGTAATTGCCAGAAGAAACTTAGGTTGTACAAAACCCACAGCAAATGTATGTGCAAAACGTTTCTCTCATTTAGGAGACATAAATAATATGAGAGGCATCTCCACAGAAAAAGCACAGATTATTATGCCTTCTGAACTCCTGACATTGCGCCCTAGACAAAACTCTATCACATTGCATAGGTTCAGACATTTGTTCAACAGGTGGCAACATGTCTCGTGTAATTTTACGTTCACGTAAACGCCGATCAACCTGAATGGCTAATGACATAGAATCGTCAAGACCAGAGGGAACAGGAAATCCCACCATAGTATCTTTTACGGTTTCTGACAAATCATTCCGAAAGAGAGCTGCCAAGGCACCATCATTCCAGGTAGTAAGGATCGCCCACTTTTGGAATTTTTGACAGTACAACTCTGCAGAATCCTGACCCTGGCTCAATGCCAACAGGGCTTTTTCAGCTTGATCAATAGCATTAGGTTCATCATACAACAACCCCAAGGCTTGAAAAAATGCATCCACATTAGTTAGAATAGGATCATCAGGTGTCAAAGAAAACGCCCAATCCTGGGGATCGCCGCTCAGCAAAGAGATGACAATTTTAACCTGCTGCGCACAGCTCCCCGATGAGTTTGGCTTCAAGGCAAGAAATAATTTACAATTATCCTTAAAATTCAAAAATTTAGACCGATCCCCAAAAAACACATCAGGAGTAAGGATCTTTGGTTCAGCAACATGTGAATGAGCAAGATAGGCGTAAATTCCCCGCACTTCAGCAGTGAGCTGCTCCACACGATCAGACAATTGCTTTATCTCCATTAAGAAAAAATTCCTCCTACGGCCCCAGAGAAAAAGAGGAAAAAATATACATAATAAAAAAAAAAATTCAGACACTTTTTCTTTTTTTTACAATTCTTTCCTCTATTGAGTACCCTAGAATCTGCGGTATGGCTGGTGATTCTGTTATGAATGAGTCACCGGAGGAGGAAAAAACAAAAATGCAAACTAAGTCCAGAAAACCGGAGAGGTTGGTAGCTAGCGGATTGCAGACTCCTGATCCTATTCACAACAACTAACAGTAGCCGTGGAGCGTTCCTACGGTGGTCCTAGATGCCTCGTCACAGCCGGAGAGCTACATAAGCCTAAAGAAAGAAAGGGGAAATCTAAACTGCCCCAGAGGAGACCCCAAAGCAATAGACAGCCCCCAATATGTATTGTCGGTGAAAACAGATGAAAACACAAACACAGACAGAAAGACAGGCAGAGCAAACGATGGAGCCCAACTAACTAGTTAGGACAGGACAGAAAAGATGCTGGCTGCAATCCGCAAAAACCCTACCAAAAATGTTCCAACACGTCTGATAGGAAAAACGGCCCTGAAGTCACTAGACTTCAAAATCCCTATATCAGCACTTCGATATATTCTGAAGACAGAGCAAAAGAGATTAAACCGATCAGGGACAAAATGGAAATTCAGCAAAGCCCCAGCCGGGGCAGCTGAACACAAAACTAAGCAAATCAGACAAAATCTCATGGAACAATAACAGAGCAAAAACTTAGCTTTAGAAGACAGGAAGTGAACTGGAGGCCAGAGCTCAGAGCAGAGAAATCACCAGCAACCCTACAGGGCGTCGGCTGCCTTATATCCACTCAGAGATTCCTGATGTCCCATCGCAATCCACCTGTTGAGGTGACAGGTCTCTCCCATCCAAATCAGTTTCACCAACTCCTTTCACCAGCAGAGGGAGTTCATCGGACATCAAAGGTGAATGAGAAAATGAGCTCACAACAGCTGACCCAGTGGCAAAAACCATTTGTAGCATTTTCTCTTCAACCTTGATTCTCACCAGGCAATTCTAGAAAATAGACTCCCTCTCCTTCTAGACGATCAGTCTCTATGCTATCTCGTCTGATCTGAAATCTGATCATCCAGCTTGTCATTTATGGCTAACTTTGTAGCTGCAGGAGAAAGTCTCCCTCTCCTTTTACACTCTTACTTGCAGATCACTATTCTGCAACTTTCTTTGATAACCTTCTAGGATCTAAGGGGTCAAAGGTTGAGTTTGTACTTTTACTTCAAGCACTACAATAGGCCTTCAAAGTTATGCACTACCAGAAGTGGAATTCCAATGTGCCATGCTGTATCCAAGGGTCCATTATGGGGAGACACCTTTTCCACAAGCTATGAACCTACTGTATCACAGACTTAAGCTCCACAGCAAACAAGGTTCACTACTTATATTTTGCAATATATAGGTGGAAATGACGCTTTGCATATAATATGTATATATAATTTTTAAGTAAATTATTTTGTCTCTTTTTTGGGGGGGAACCCTTTTGGAATAGATAGGAGATGAAGAATTAGTGATTAATTTCTAAGATTTGTTTTTATTGCCATGTTGTTCCCATCATAAATTTGGATGAGACAGATATACGCAGTGAATAAAATGTTCAATTCATTAGTCCAATCCAACTATCATCTTATTAGCTCCAAAACAATCTTTTTTTCTAAAAATCATCTCTCTGTTACATACTTTACCAAAGTCTGTGAGGATCAATGCTGCGAAACTCCAAATTTATCATTTTTTTAGCGTTTATTTGTTTTGATTCATTCATGGAAGTTTCAGATATCATTAATTAGATTCTGTGAAATGAGTTGGTGTAAAAAGAATGAAGATTCCCAATACTATCAGTGTTAATTATTTGAAGCAAGCTGTCATTTATGTTTTTTAAAGTGGATATTTTTTTTCTCCAGTCAAGAACATTGCTTAGTGCAGAATTAATTAATCATTATAAATAGAGAACTTGCCGTCTCAGCTTTTAAACTCGGTGTAGTTTAAAGTGGCAAGGTTGAAGGAGTCAATAGGTTGCTATGGGGGATCATTTTAATCCCTTGACATCAGGGCAATTAAATTATTTCCTCTGTCCATGTGGAAGTTTCGGCTGTTGAACAAAGATTGGTGTGTTTGTCAGAATTAAATGTTTGCAGAAATCTGAAATCGATTTTGTCTGTATCTGAATGAAATGTAAGCAACTAAGCAAATGTTACTGGTGAAACAAAATATGAATAAAATCTTTTGAAATGTCATTATCATAAATTCAATTAGCCCTTATGAAGACAAACTTTGGAAGTGGTTCTCAGATTTTGGTATTATCTATTCAACATTTGCATTACAGCTATAAAACCATTCCAATCATCATTTCAATACCCAGAATTATGTTATTTAAGCCCTGATACAAGACTTCAAAAGAATATTACCAAAATGCTCACTTTTTGCTTGGGTCTGCTTCAACTTCACCACTTCGTGGCTCATTTAGTTGTCCTGATCAAATGGGAACTGTTGGTGAGTGGTTAAAGAGTAACCATCATTATCATTTCATAAATTAATAGTACACATGAAAATAAGCAACTTTGAAATACAACCTTATCAGATAAATCTGCTACTTTCTCTGCCAGGACTGATTTTTCACTTTCAAAATTTTCAATTTCCGGGTAAAATCTGTCTTCATTGAAGACAGATTTCTACATTACTGAGATAGGAGATAACAGTTGCGAATGATAATTTTCTGTGTAGATGGGAGGAGGGAATTTTGAAAATTAATAATCTGTTCTGGTAGAGAAAGGAACAGATTTCTCTGAATAGATATGTTACAAAATTGTTTATTTTCATGAGTACTATTGATTTATGAAATAAAAAGTTTAAAAAATAATACAACAGCTATGCTTTAGGTAAAGGCTAAGGGTGGTACTTCAGTTCACTTGAACTACAAATGTCTGGATCTGGGGTTGTATAAGGTCAGTCTAAATGAAACCTTAGTTGTATCTGTATAATAGTTTTTAACGCGTATTTTTGTGATAGTTTTGTCCGGCATAGAAATTTAAGAAACTGTGAAAATCAATTTATGAAGTGATTTGTCTTCATTCTAAAAATACATGTTAGTGGCTTCCAAACCAGTGATGTTCTACAGCTTATTGCTGACCTTTAGTTGAATTGATATCAGAGGTAGGTATGTGCAACCCGTGTAAGTTTGGGTCCAAACCCGAACCCGAACCCCATTCAAATGAATGGGGGATGTGAACATTTGCCGTTTCCCATATTGTCATCTGATCTGTACATGTTACCGCCAGTCTCATTGCAGTGGTTCCCACACTGTCACACAGATGACAGCGTGTGAGCCTGCAGTAGTGACCAGCTGTGAAAACATTACCACCAGTCACAGGCCTCGGCTGAAGAGAGTACTACTCTCATTATTGTACGCCTGGCCTCGCTGATGGCAGTGAGAGCAGGCATGCGTCAATGAAAGTACTCACCAGCTGGCACCTGTCCATTTAGCTGATAAATAAATTAAAAAATGGTGTGGTGTCACCTCTATTCTTGATAACAAGCACAGATAAAGCTGACAACTGCGGGCTTCAACCCTCAGCTGTCAGCTTTATTTTAGCTGGTTATCAAAAGTAGAGGGGCTCCCATGCTGTTTTTTCTAATTGTTTAAATTTTGAAAACCAGTGGTTAAAGCAGACAGCTGGGAACTGGTATTCTCAGACTGGGAAAGGATCATTGATATCCCCAGCCTAAAAATTGCAACCCGCAGCCGCCTCAGAAAAGGCGTATCCATAAGATTTGCTCGACTCTTTCCACTTGCCCTGGTGTGGCAAGTGGGGTAATATTTTTGGGGTCGATGTCAGCTGATTATGTCCACTGACACCAAGCCCATGGGTTAGTAATGGAGAGCTGTCTATCAGACACTTCCATTACTAACCAAGTTGTCAAATTTAATAAAGGCACACGCACAAAAGTCCTTAAAGTGAAATAAACACTCCCCTATCCTATTTTATCCATTTATTAATGTAAACATAAAAAACAAAGTTATACTCAACTCTTTGCTGATAATCCATATGTCGCACGATGACCTCCAACTCAGCTACATCCAAATGGTGTGGTAAGCAGTGACATTAGTGATGCGACCGCACACCATGCCAGTTAGAACACAGTGAGCTAAGCGTGACAACACGGCTGCCTGTGACAGGCGGTAACCTTAATGATGTCACCGCTGGTCACACACAGTTGCGTTCTCACGCTCAGTTCAGCATGCTCTAACTGACATGGTGAGCGGTCAAATTACTGATCTCACTGTTCTCCACACAATGAGGATGTAGCTGAGTTCTGGATCATCGTAGGACATGAGCATTATGGATTATCAGCAGAGAGGTAAGTATCCCTTTGATTTTTGATTTTTTGGTTAATAAATGGGATAAAGTTGTCAGGGAGTGTTTATTTCAATTAAAGGACTTTACTCTGTGTGTGTCTTTATTATATTTGATCATGATTTTAGTTATGGGGGTGTCTGATAGACGCTTCTCCATTACTAACCCCTAGGCTTGATTTCAGCTGACATTACAAAGCAGACATCAACTCCCAAAATATTACCCCACTTGCCACCACACCAGTGGAAGTGGGAACAGCCTGGCAAAGCACCAGAATTGGCTCATCTAATAGATAAGATTACTAGTCCGCATCTGTCTGCTTTAGCTTATCCAGATATAAAAAATGGGGGATCCCATGCTTTTTTATTATTTATTTAAATAATTAAAAAAATTGGAGAGAGGACCCCTCTGTTTTTGATAACCAGCCAAGCTAAAGCTGACAGCTGAGGGGAAATAGGGGAAAGCCCGCATATTTTAATTATTTATTTTTTCACATTACTAATCAGCCAATCACAGCCATGGCTGTGACAGAGTCAGAAGTGCCCACACAGTAAAGGCTTGTTGATTGGCTGCACTACAATCTTTCAACAAACTTTGTTCAGGCTGCCGAACCAGAACAGTAACATGGACTTCCGGGACAAATCCATGTTCAGGGTCTGTGTACGGACAGTAGGTGTCCAGTACGGACCCCCAACTTTACCGTTTGGGTTCGCCCATCTCTAATCAGAACACGCTTATTTGGAGTACAGATGGTGGCAGTGATGGATCAGCCCATCTCCTTCTTTGAGTTTTGTGCTTATCAGAACAGTCTCCTATAGCTGCTTATCCCCAGTTAGTGAAATACAAGTGCTGACCCTTTTACTGCCATTGTCTGTACTCCAAATAAGTAAGTTCTGATATCAATGCTGCTAAAAGTACATTAATAGACTAGGTAAAAACAGGCATTTGCAAGCCATTTACATGCAAGCTCTAAATTGAAATGCTCCGCATTGGTCCTTTACGTTAAAGGACTGTTCCAATTATATTAAAGGAAATGTTTCCTTCTAATAGTTAAAAATTGATGGTGAGAGGCACAGCTGAGTAAATCTACCAATTGGTCACTGGCACAATGATAAAACAGTTTTTTAGATAACAGTGCTGCTTGTTTCTGATCTGTGTCTCCTATATTAATCTCTTAAGGATGGATAATTTTTCATTTTTGGATTTCTATTATATTTTTTATGCGTTTTGCAGGACTAGTTGTATTTTTGAATGATATCATTGATCTTACCATACAATATACTAAAAATGAAAAAAAAAATCCAAGTGGCATGAAATGATGAAAAAAAATGCAATTCTACCATTTTTGGGGTTTTACAGCATTCACTGTATGGTAGAAATGACCTGCCAGTATGATTCTTCAGATCAGCAAAACTGTAGCAATAACACAGACACAGATTTGACTTTCATTTTAATGATCCATTTGCTATGGATCTCATGCCCCCAACACATTAACCCCTAAATTACTATTTATAATATTGGTGTCTTATGTAACCAAATGTTCTTTTGACTTCCTCAAGCACCAGGATCTGGGTGTGACTGCTACCTTGGCACACCCAACAGCTACACACCATAGCTTTAAATTAGTCTTTAAATCTCCATGCTGTACACCTATAGAAAATCTAAGCATCAGCATTGGTGAAAGTGTTAACATAACATCTATTACTAGTCATTCACCTTGGATGCCAAACATCAGTCCATGAAAATCTGTAAGGCCATCATTCATCATTAAACTACAATTTAAATACCTTGCCTGAATTGCTTGTTATGCCTAGTGAGAACATATTAATTGTTCTTTAATGGTGGGTTATTTTCTTTAACAAAATCACTTGTCTCCATTCTGCTGAGAAACACAGTCTTCATGTAGTTCTTGGATCTCAGAGGAATTTTTCTTAATAAATATTGCTGGGAATTGGGCAGTATCAACATTTTGTACCATCTGTAGGAATAAAGAAGATATGGAACAATGCACATGCAATAAATAACAGATGGACGCTATATATATATATAGTACTGTGCGAAAGTTCTAGGCGGTTGAGGAAAAAATGCTTCAAAGTAAGAAAGTTTTCAAAAATAGAAGTGTTAACAGTTTATTTGTGCCAATTAACAAAATGCAAGATAAACCTAAATCTAATCAATATTTCATATGATGATCATATCGTGGCTTCAAATCAGCATCAAAGCATCAATTCTTCCAAGTACACTTGCACATAGTCTTTGAAGGAACATGTAGGGAGGTTTATCCAAACGTCTTGGAGAACTAACCACAGGTCTTCCATGGATTTTTCTTCATGTAATCACAGACAGACTCAATGATGAAGAGATCTTGGCTCTGTGGGGGCTATAGCTTCACTTCCAGGACTCCTTATTCTTCTTTACGCTCAAGATAATTCTCAGTGACATTTTCACATTTTCTATGTGTTTAGGGTCGTTGTTTTGCTGGACAATAAATTTAAAGCCATACTGACACTTCTCTGATCCTACTGTATTTCTCAGCATTGAGGACTCCATTAATCCTGACCAAATTCCCATTTCCATTTTCATATACAATAATTACTTAATACAAGCTATATCTATATATTCATTTATCCATACACATGCATTATATATAATTATACATATATCTGTACACATATACTTGTATATATATATCTATATATCTATAAATATTTATATAAATATATAATGTATCATACACTATGCGTCAGAACACTGAAATTTAATGAATAAGTGAACTCCAGCCACGACAAGGTGTACTTCCGTTAGTAATGTTGTTAAAGGTGTTGTCCAGTCAAAATCAACAAATCTGCAGTCATTCTGTGTGACTGCAGACTTATGAATCCTGCAGCGTATGCATTGTGTGCTGCAGTGATTCGCCGATTTCAAACAGGTGACCGGAGGGTATGTATGAGTTACACATGCCCCGGACAGCGGGCGTGGCCAGCTCCATAAACTTGTATTGAGCTGAGGCTATGCCCCATCTAGTGACGCAGCCGGCCAGTGGGCGTGTCCGACTAGAGGGCACAGCATCGCTTCATGCAACTGTATGGAGTGAGGTTGCACCGACTGGCTGGGAGTATGAATAATTCATACATACCCTCCATTCACGAATCTCAAACCGGCGAATAACCGCAGCAGACCGTGCGTTCTCTGGGGGGATTCATAAGTCTGCAGTCACACAGTGTGACTGCAGACTTATCGGTTTTGACCGGACAACCCATTTAAGGCATGATGCTCGACAGTAGGGAAAGTGAGAGTTAATGTTTGGGACTAATCCAGAGTGGGAAGGACTAAGTTGAAAGCAAAATGACAGTTTCCTGGTACTGAGGTAGATAGGACCTGGAGTGCATATAGAAAGGATCTAACATTCAATATGAGCAGTGCCACATCTTTGGGTGCCCCTAATGTGAGAAGCGATTGGGAGACAGATAGTGTGAACTGGAGGGAAGCAGTGAAGAGGAAAGGTGATACTGAGAGACAGGATGATTCTCCCGAGATGGGTCCTGGGAGAGTACATCTAGCAGTAAGACCCAGAGTTTATAACTCCTGAAGGTAACTGGTCTAGACAGAATGAAGTACACAAGACTAATAGAGTGCCCTGGGTGGGAGTTCCAGAGAATAAAAGTACAGGAAATATTAGCATCATAGCTCTCCTAAGGGGAAAGAAGACATGGAACTGCTGATTGAACAAAGGACTCTTGCTAAGATGATCACCTTGGTGTGGTGGATCCTCAAAGTTCAAAGTCCAAGTGGTCACACTGGCCATGGGCATCAGTGCAGCAGGCAGGTGAGGCACACCGGAAACAGGTAGCAGAGACATTGGTGAGCCTAACAATATTTGTATAATGATTGTGATACATTTTTTTTTTCTTACAAGAAATAAGGTCACACAAACCACAAACTGAAGACATAAGACAACATATTGGAAATTTGAAGGAAATAATTCCTAAATATTACCTAATAATATTCAAAGTGCAGATGTGCCCACTTACAGTGGGGAAAATAAGTATTTGATACACTTCCTACTTTGCAAGTTTTCCCACCTACAAACAATGGAGAGGTCTGTAATTTTTATCGTAGGTGCGCCTCAACTATGAGACAAAATCTTTAAAAAAATCCATAAAATCACATTGTATGATTTTTACATAATTAATTTGCATTTTATTGCATGAAATAACTATTTGATACATAGAAAAACTGAACTTAATATTTGGTACAGAAATCTTTGCTTGCAATTACAGGGGTCAGATGTTTCCTGTAGTTCTTGATCAAGTTTGCACGCACTGCAGCAGGGATTTTGGCCCATTCCTCCAAGTGTCATCAATTGACCCACAGTAGAAATTTTATAATGGTGCAGCAGTCAGGCATTGGCCATGCATGAGACAGGGTCTGTGCCAGCATTTGCAGCTTTGAAATTAGGTTGAAATTAAGAGGTGGGTGACAGACCAGTGTAGGCCTCCAGGGCTGGGAGCCCTGCCAAATTCAGGCAACACACATGAAGAAGACCCAACTTGGATTCAAAACATTTCCAGAAATTAAGGTCAGACACTAAGAAAAGGGGCATCAATTGACCCACAGTGGAAATTTTATAAAGGTGCAGCAGGCAGGCATGGGCCATGCATTAGACAGGGTCTGGGACAGCATTTACAGCTTTAAAATTAATACATACAAAAAACAAAAGAAGCTTTATGCCAAATAATAAAATTACAAAGCTTTATTGTAATACATATTTAAAAGAATAATATAAAATATGCATGAAATAGGGACAAAACTATGCAAAAAACACAATAAGGCAAGCAATAATCCGTCAAGAAAATTCCATGACAATATATGGAAAAAAGAAGCAATCTCATTGTGAATAGATATGTAAATAGCAGCAAACAAATCTCAGGACAAAGGAAGGAACGCCCAAATAAGATAGAATCAGTACAGGTCCTATTAGTACTAAGGGGCTGAATGTAAAGAGGCTCAAATATATGCCTAAATGTCCAGAAAAAATATTATGTGACTCAAGGTAAAACAATTAAATGTTTAAGCCATGTGGCAAAGTTAAAGGTGTACATATAAGAGGTATTGAAAGCTGAAATGTGAGAAAATATGCATGGAAGGCATTACTATGTTACCTTGAGTAGTGGCGGTACCCCGACGCGCGTTTTCATGTCTACACATTTCAAAAATGATCTACAAGACATATTGCTGTGCAGCTGCCAAAGAAAGGGAGTTGAGTAGCCCGTCCAGTAAAAGATGTTGTCAGTTGTCTTTGGCTAGGATGAGCTGGTGTTTGATCAGTTGAGCTTTCAGTAGCATTACCTCTTACCCAACGTACACCTCGAACACTATACCTATTCCCCCTTCCACCATGACCTCAATTTTTGCCACTCATATTGATTGTGCCCCTCCCCTCTTTTCACCAGCTGCTTCACAAAGCAGACCTGTCAGTCACCTGTCACTAAATTAACAATCAGTATTTTTTTGCTGAGATAGAGTGGCTGGACCACAGAATTAGCACAAAAGATTTATGTGCTGAAATGTGGACTGGTGGCGAGACCGCACAATTAGCACAAAGGATTTCTATGCTGAAGTGATGACAGGGAGCTGTTCCACAGAATCAGCAGCACTTTGGATTTCAAATGGGCAGAGAGGAGTGTAGTGTGACTCAGCACCAGGCAGGAATGCCAGTCTCAATGCACCCAACTTGTACAGCTCCTGGAAGAACTGGTATAGTAGAACATGAAGATCAGGGTGCCAGCCAGAAAAACAGCGCAGCAGAAATGTTCAAAGAAATAGAAGACAGCACTCACCATTCCAGTCGTTTGTACTTTATTCAGACGCAGGTAAAAACATAGTGGCAAGGGAGAAGAGGTGGAGACAATGGAGGACTATGGCCGTTTCACGCTGCAAGCGCTTCCACGGGTCCAAGGTCCCTTGTGGCTGGACGTTGTGAATGGTTTCTGCTCCCTGATTGGCTGCTGGAATCTCCACACATTAAATTAATAAAAAAACAAAAAAAAAGAATTACAGTCCGCCGCTCCTCTAAACTCTCCCCACTCCCTCTCCTCATCAAATATGTCCCCCCACTTTGGCAGAATCTTTCTGATTTTGAGGAAAATTCTTGGGAATCTCAACACGAATCCGTTTGTGTAAGGTTGATGCCAAATTTGAGACTGGCGAACATTATCCGAACAAGTTCGCTCATCTCTGCACTATAGCAGAAGTCCAGTATTTGGTTTGGGGAAAATTACCTTTTAGGTTACATTTCTTTGTACAAATAGTAGAATAATTTCTATAGGCGCGGGTTACACAGTGACATGAATTTTGTCTGCTATATATTTTGATATGGTGTCATTGATTCTTGCCTAGATGTGCTCCTTATACATAGGCCATATTTACTTTATATTAGCCATATGCATGTTGATGTTACATACTGTGACATGTTTTAATGAACTTTGTTTAGATGTAGTCTTTATACTGGTACATAGGCTCCAAGTACTCTATAGGATCTAGGTGTTAAATAATCTAGGTAATATATATAATTTTTTACATTATTACTGTTTACTGTTTCATGTAATTTGAGTTATCTGGTCAGGTGAGTCTTTGTATGGAATTACCTTGCCAACTATTGTATGGCAGTTGATATTGTCATTTATTATTATTATTATTATTATTACTCTATTAAATATTTCTGTATTCACCAGGAGAGCATTTTTCTGGGGTGCACATTTCTTTTTATTAGTAATTCATTGATCTTATTTTTTGATCATTTTCCATCATTATCCTGTTATGTTTGTCTTTTAGCAGACCTTTTACCATGCTTATGAAATTTTGAATGATTATTTAACCCCTTCCTGACATCAGACGTACTATCCCGTCCATGGGACCCGGGCCCCTATGCCCATGGACGGGATAGTACGTCTAGCGCGATCAGCGGCGCCCACGTGGTGAGCGCCGCTGATCGCGGCCGGGTGTCAGCTGATTATCACAGCTGACACCCGGCACTATGTGTCAGGGGCGGTCACGAACTGCCCCTGACACGTTAACCCCTTACACACCGCGATCAAACATGATCGCGGTGTACCGGGAGTTAAAGGGAAGCATCGGCAGGGAGGGGGCTCCCTCCGTGCTTCCCTGAGCCCCCCACGGCAGCGCAATGTGCAGCGCTGCTGCGGGGGACTCCTTTCCTCCAGGCCCCCGGATCCAAGATAGTGACGGGGGCCTTCCGGGGCCTGGAGGAAGCTGGCTTCCTCAGTGCCTGCAAAGCGCAGGCATGAGGAAGCCTTGTGCACTGCCTGTGACAGATTGCTGATCTGTCACAGTGATCTGTGATGTGACAGGTCAGCGATCTGTCACAGGACAGTGATGTCCCACCTGGGACTATGTAATAAAGTAAAAAAAAATTAAAAAAAGTGTAAAAGTAATTTAAAAAAAATCGCCAAATAAATTAGTAAAAAAAAAAAAATATTCCCCAATAAATTAATTTTTTGAAAATAAAAAAAACCCAAAACAATAAAAGTACATATATTAGGTATCGCCGCGTCCGTAACGACCCGCCCTATAAAACTGTCCCATTAGTTAACCCCTTTAGCGAACCCCTTAAAAAATAAAAATAAAAAACGAAGCAAAAAATAATGATTTATTATCATACCGCCAAACAAAAAGTGCAATAACGCGTGATCAAAAAGACGCATATAAATATACATGGTACCGCTGAAAACGCCATCTTGTCCCGCAAAAAACGAGCCATGACACAGCATCATCAGCGAAAAAATAAAAAAGTTATAGCTCGCAGAATAAAGCGATGCAAAAATAATTATTTTTTATATAAAATAGTTTTCATTGCATTAAACCGACAAAACATAAAAAAAGACCTAAATGAGGTATCGCTGTAACCGTACTGACCCGAAGAATAAAACCGCTTTATCAATTTTACCGCACGCGGAACGGTGTAAACGCACTCCCCCAAAAGAAATTCATGAAACGCTGGTTTTTGTTCATTCTGCGTCCCAAAAATCGGAATAAAAAGCGATCAAAAAATGTCACGTGCCCAAAAATGGTACCAATAAAAATGTCAACTCGTCCCGCAAAAAATAAGACCTCACATGACTCGGTGGGTCAAAATACGGAAAAATTATAGCTCTCAATATGTGGTGATGCAAAAACAATTTTTACAATAAAAAGCGTCTTTTAGCGTGCGACAGCTGCCAAAAATAAAAACCGCCATAAATAGTAAATCAAACCCCCCTTTATCACCCCCTTAGTTAGGGAAAAATAATAAAATTAAAAAAATGTATTTATTTCCATTTTTCCATTAGGGCTAGGGTTAGGGCTAGGGTTAGGGCTAGGGTTAGGGCTAGGGTTAGGGCTTGGGTTAGGGCTGAGATTAGGGTTAGGGGTGTGTTGGGGTTCGGGTTGGAGTTAGAATTGGGGGTTTCCACTGTTTGGGCACATCAGGGGCTCTCCAAATGCAACATTGCGTCTGATCTCAATTCCAGCCAATTCTGAGTTGAAAAAGTCATATGGTGCTCCTTCCCTTCCAAGCTCTGCCATGCGCCCAAACAGTGTTTTACCCCCACATGTAGGGTATCAGCCTACTCAGGACAAATTGCAAAACAATTTTTGGGGTCAAATTTCTCCTGTTACCCTTAGGAAAATAAAAAATTGGGGGCAAAAATATCATTTTTGTGGAAAAAAATGATTTTTTTATTTTCACATCCGAGCGTTATAAACTTCTGTGAAGCACTTGGGGGTTCAAAGTGCTCACCACAAATCTAGATAAGTTCCGTGGGGGGTCTAGTGTCCAAAATGGGGTCACCTGTTGGGAGTTTCAATAGTTTAGGTACATCAGGGGCTCTCCAAACGCACATGACACCCGCAGACCATTCCATCAAAGTCTGCATTCCAAAATGGCACTGCTTCCCTTCCGAGCCCCGATGTGTGTCCATACAGTAGTTTTCTCCCACATATGGGGTGTCAGCGTACTCAGGACAAATTGGACAACAACTTTTGCGGTCCAATTTCTCCTGTTACCCTTGGGAAAATGAAAAAATTGGGGACTAATTGATCATGTTTGTGGAAAAAATACGATTTTTTTATTTTCATGCCCGGGCATTATAAACTTCTGTGAAGCCCTTGGGGGTTCAAAGTGCTCACCACACATCTAGATAAGTTCCTTAGGGGTTCTCATTTCCAAAATGGGGTCATTTGTGGGTGTTTCCACTGTTTAGGTACATTAGGAGCTCTCCAAAGGCAACATGACACCCGCAGACCATTCCATCAATGTCTGCATTCCAAAACGTCACTACTTCCCTTCCGAGCCCTGAGGTGTGTCCATACAGTAGTTTTCTCCCACATATGGGGTGTCAGCTTACTCAGGACAAATTGGACAACAACTTTTGGGGTTCAATTTCTCCTGTTACCCTTGGGAAAATAAAAAAATTGGGGAATAATTGATCATGTTTGTGGAAAAAATACAATTTTTTTATTTTCATGCCCTGGCATTATAAACTTCTGTGAAGCCCTTGGGGGTTCAAAGTGCTCACCTCACATCTAGATAAGTTCCTTAGGGGGTCTAGTTTTCAAAATGGGGTCATTTGTGGGGGGTTTCCACTGTTTAGGTACATTAGGGGCTCTCCAAAGGCAACATAACACCCGCAGACCATTCCATCAATGTCTGCATTCCAAAACGTCACTACTTCCCTTCGGAGCCCTGACGTGTGTCCATACAGTAGTTTTCTCCCACATATGGGGTGTCAGCTTACTCAGGACAAATTGGACAACAACTTTTGGGGTTCAATTTCTCCTGTTACCCTTGGGAAAATAAAAAAATGGTGACTAAAAGATCATGTTTGTGGAAAAAATACGAATTTTTTATTTTCACGCCCGGGCGTTATAAACTTCTGTGAAGCACTGGGGGGTTCAAAGTGCTCACCACACATCTAGATAAGTTCCTTGGGGGGTCTAGTTTCCAAAATGGTGTCAATTGTGGGGGGTTTCCACTGTTTAGGTACATCAGGGGTTTTCCAATTGCGACATGGTCTCCGATCTCAATTCCAGCCAAAAACGTCAAATGGCGCTGCTTCCCTTCCGAGCTCTGCCATGCGCCTAAATAGTGGTTTACCCCCACATGTGGGGTATCAGCGTACTCAGGACAAATTGCACAATAACTTTTAGTGTGCTGTTACCCTTGGAAAAATAAGAATTGAGGGTGAAAAATTCATTTTTGTGGAAAAAATATGATTTTTTAATTGTACGGCTTTATGTTATAAACTTCTGTGAAGCCCTTGGGGGTTCAAAGTTCTCACCACACATCTAGATAAGTTCCTTAGGGGGTCTAGTTTCCAAAATGGTGTCATTTGTGGGGGGTTTCCACTGTTTTGGTACATCAGGGGTTTTCCAATCGCGACATGATGTCCGATCTCAATTTCAGCCAAAAACGTCAAATGGCGCTGCTTCCCTTCCGAGCTCTGCCATGCGCCCAAATAGTGGTTTACCCCCACATGTGGGGTATCAGCATACTCAGGACAAATTGCACAATAACTTTTAGGGTCCTGTTACCCTTGGGAAAATAAAAATTGGGGTGAAAATATCATTTTTGTGGAAAAAATATGATTTTTTAATTGTACCGCTGTACGTTATAAACTTCTGTAAAGCCCTTGTGGGTTCAAAGTTCTCACCACATATCTAGATAAGTTCCTTGGGGGGTCTAGTTTCCAAAATGGGGTCACTTGTAGGGGGTTTCCACTGTTTAGGTACATCAGGGACTCTCCAAACGTGACATGGCGTCCGATCTGAATTCCAGCCAATTTTGCATTGAAAAAGTCAAACGACGCTCCTTCCATTCTGAGCTCTGCCATGCGCCGAAACAGTCGTTCCCCCCCACAAATCAGGTATCAGCGTACTCAGGACAAATTGCACAATAACTTTTGCAGTCCAATTTCTCCTGTTACCCTTGGTAAAATAAAAAAAATTGAACCTGAAGTATTTTTTTTGTGAAAAAAAGTTAGATGTTCATTTTTTTTTAAATATTCAAAAAAATTCCTGTGACGCACCTAAAGGGTTAATAAACTTCTTGAATGTGGTTTTGAGCACCTTAAGGGGTGCAGTTTTTAGAATGGTGTCACTTTTGGGTATTTTCTATCCTATAGACCCCTCAAAGTGGCTTCAAATGTGATGTGGTCCTAAAAATAAAATGGTGTTGTAAAAATGAGAAATCACTGGTCAACTTTTAACCCTTACAACTTCCTAACAAAAGAAAATTTTGGTTCCAAAATTGTGCTGATGTAAAGTAAACATGTGGGAAATGTTAGTTATCAAGTTTTTTGTGTGCCGTATCTCTGTGATTTAAGGGCATAAAAATTCAAAGTTGGAAAATTGCAAAATTTTCAAAATTTTTGCCAAATTTCCGTTTTTTTCACAAATAAACGCAAGTTATTTGAATAAAATTTTACCACTAACATGAAGTACAATATGTCACGAGAAAACAATGTCAGAATCACCGGGATCCATAGAAGCGTTCCAGTTATGACCTCATAAAGGTACAGTGGTCAGAATTGTAAAAATTGGCCCGGTCATGAACGTGCAAACCACCCTTGGGGGTGAAGGGGTTAATAATTTATAATAAACGTTATGAATATATTTAACAATGATTACCCATTTTAAGTCTTTATTATAATCATCCTAATTATTTTGATATTGCCTTCATTAGATAGACATTTTTTTTCGTCTCATAGCTAGTTTCTTTATGGTGCTTCACATTATTTTTGGGGTAGAAAATTTTTGGTAGATTATTATGGGTTTTACAGTGACCTGAGTTGTGTCTTTCTTGAAAAATGAATTGATAATAGGATTTTCCAACAATCACTCATCTCAATAAGAAGGAAGAATCGATTTGAAGGACTTAAGATTTGATGTGAATGTGTTGACTTACAACCTAGAGACTCAATTAAAGGGAAATGTTGGTTTCAGAAACTCTAGTTTTCATGTTGTGAAATAAAAACCATATTAAACTGTTGTAGTTTTCAAGATCTTTGATTGCTTTTACTTAGTGGGAACCTGTATTTTTTCACTGATGATACGAATGAAGAAGCATTAAAAAGTTATAGAGAAAAAATAAAATGTGTAAAAAACAAATACATTTTGAAAAAGTGGAAACTGAGAGACTCATTGCTAAGGAAAGTAAAACAAACCCCAAACTATTCTTTAATTATATAAACAGTAAAATGATTAAAATTGATGGTGTCGGCCCTTTAAAGAACAATGAGGCTGAAATCATAGAGAGCGATGTGGGAAAAGCAAATGTTTTAAACACTTTTTTCTCAACCATGTTCACACAGGAAAAGGATTTGCCAGGGGAAATGCAGAGTGATAATGTAAACTCCCCATTAAGTATTACCTGCCTAACCCAGGAAGAAGTGCAGAACCGCCTTAGTAAGAGGCCTCTATTCCTTATATTTAAAGACTCTATAGAAACAGGGTCTGTTCCTTTTGATTGGTGGCAAGCAAATGTGGTACCAATATTCAAAAAGGGGTGTAAAAGGGAACCTGGAAACTATAGGCTGGTAAGCTTAACATCTGTTGTGGGTAAAATTTTTGAAGGGTTTCTAAGGGATACCATTATGGAATATCTCAATGTTAATAAATGTTTAACTCCATATCAACATGGATTTATGAAGGATCGCTCCTGTCAAACTAACCTGATCAGCTTCTATGAGGATGTAAGCTCTCAAATGGACCAAGGAGAATCATTGGATGTCATTTGTCTCGACTTCTCTAAAGCGTTTGACACTGTCCCACATAAAAGATTGGTAAGTAAGATGAGAAAGCTTGGGCTAGGGGAAAATGTGTGTAGATGGGTAGGTAGCTGGCTTAGTTGTAGGGTCGGTGGGCCAAGCTGGGGGGTGGTCCCTCTTCTTACCGCGCAGAGACGAAACAGAGACAAGATGGAGACAGATACTGGGTACAACAGGTCCAAGCTTTATTCGACCGCTGTCTGCCTGACAGCCTCACAGCACTCCGAAATCTTTCCTCAGGGCTCTCTGGTTACAATACGCCACAGAACACCGCACTTTCGTCAGGGACATATATATACGTACCATCCCCTTACTCTTGTTGACGCTTTTGACAGATCCGTCACTGTGGCCGCCTTAGGCCCGTAAACCAACAGCAATTTTACTGGTCACAACGTCTTTCATAACACGGTGTCCGTAACCTCTGTGCCTCGTCGGTTTAATCTCTGTGTCTCGTCTGTTTTGCGGTATTCCTGTCAGGACCACCCCCCTGATGTTCTCTCTCCTCAGTCCCCCTGGTTTGGATTCTCTTCACGGCGCACAGACTGTCACAGTCTTCCTGTCACTGGAGCTCCCCCTGGGGACTGGAACCCTCCCTCAATATTTATAGCACTCCCGGTCCCCTGTCACTGTAACTCCGCCCCCCATGACCAACGGTTTCTAAAGCCCTAAGCTGATGTCAAGTTATTTGCTCACACTCCTCCCTGCCATTTAATGGTCAACCCAAGGTACTGCACGTCCACTACACTTTCCTAGCTGTTTCCCCACTGTAGTAACCGACACCCGTCTAAACTGTGCAAACCTATCCCTCTCCCCACTGACACGTCGGTCCGTCAGGTCACCTTCCCTACACTCTCCTTCCTTTGTCCATTGTCGTCCTCGACAATCATCATCCCTGCCTTCGTCGTTCTGAAGCTTCACCTACACTCTGTTGTCGGACCAGCTGTTCGGCCAAACCCACTACCTGTGGGGGGCCGAACCATACTGGGAGCACTATGCACTGAGCAGCCTACTGCTACTCACCAGCGCGCACGCCACATGACAGCATCTTTCAAATTGGGCTAGGTACACCCATATTCTCTCTATGGCGTGTACCTTCCCCTACTCTCTCCTACTGTTACCTTCCACTATTCAGTACGCCATGATCGAGGTATCACACTTACCAGATCATTACCAGCACCCGCCTTCCTCCTTCAGGGGTGTCCGTGGTGTTGGGGACCTGACCTAGGACGGCTGTCTTTCTCACGTCTTCCATCTTTTACCTTTCTTTCAGTTACATGTCATGGTCGGCGTCTCGGTCTCCCAGACCCTCTTCACACATAGACCCCTCTTCGGATATCACACTTCCCGTTGGTCCCTCAGACCTTCTCTTGCCCGGACCTGTTGCCTTTACTTGTGCATCTTATACAACAAAATAACTTTACAATATCACAAGTACCCCATTTTTATATATATTTTTCATTTTCCTTTGCTTTTAAAACCAACATATAACAACATAACATTGCAGATCCCCTTCCGTCCTCCCCCCTTCCTTGGACCTGGACACTCCTCCGCTTTTCCGTTTCCCCGTTCTGTCAGGCAAACATTTTTACGTATACTTTCCATACAAGGAACATAGAAAGAAGAAAGAAAGAGAGAAAATATAGTTGCATCAGATAAACAACAACAAAAACATTTTTTTTTTCACTCTAAACGCAACTGTCCTTATAACCTGCACAACGCTGCTACAAACTCCTGACAGTTCAATCCGCCTTCTAGTGGTCAGTAGTGAGGGACCCCACAGCCGTGGAGTTCCGGGAATACTGAGGGTGTCCATTCAAGTCCTCTTTACGGGGATTCGCTTCCTTCGGGCTCCGCTAGCACTGCCACCGCATAATACCCGCGGGGACAGTACTACTTATAGTAGGACACTAAGTCCCCTTCATGTAGAGCCCGACCATGGCGAATTGAGGCCACATTAATGTAAACCTTCTGGCCTGTTTCGTCACGGATAAACCCGCATCCCCGGTCCACGTTGGTATAGACCAGTCGTCCCCTAGACCTCTCTTTTTCCATGCCGGCCTCTCCTAGAGTGTGGAGCAGGTTCCACACTTCCTGCTCCCGGGCCTTCTTCTTTTTGATCACCTCTGCCACCCACACAGAGGGTACAGCAAGGGCCCTGGAGTCCGGTGGGGAGGACTCCGCCGAAAAAGACTGTGGGACAGGAGCTGCTGATGATCTTTGCGGCCCAACAGCCATTGGGGTCAGATGGCAAACGGGGACAACCGGGACTTCGGGGATTAGAATCACAGGATCCGCTAAGCCGGCCACAACCGACTCCAGCACCGGCATTACCGCTGCCTCAGGACAGGCCACATTCATTACTTCCAATGGAGCTGGAGTAACGGCCGGTTCCAACAAGGCAGTTACTCTTGGCAAGTGGAGCGCAGCAGCGTCTTCTTCGGATGAGCGCTGCACTGGTAGCTCCGGGCAGGGTAGCTCAGGGACTTGAGTGGGGGCCTCGCTCAGCTCCGCATACACCACGGGGCCCGTGGTAACTAGGCCTTCCGGTGCGCAGGGGGCCGCGTGCTGCAGCAGAATGGTGGGGGCCGCTTGCGGAGGCACTGATAGGGCCAGGGGTACTCTCACCTTCCCCGGCGCTGCGGCCTCCGTCCCATCATCACGCGGTTTCCCCCGCAGCCTCCGTTCCTTGCTCCACTGTCCTGCGGGCCTTCCACCCGGACTCGGGGGCTCCGCTGAGAAGTCCTCTGCCGGTATTGGTGGCGGTCGCTCTCGATGACTCCGCTCAGGCTCCGCTCCCCAGCTCAGTATCCCGCTGCTCACCCGTGACTCTGAGGGCGACTTCTGGCACAGCTCCATCTCCCGCCTCCATTGCCACTCTAGGCAGCCGATGCCCAGACACCCGCAGCGTCTCATACCGTCCGTTGGGCAGCAATCGAATGGCGCCAGACAGCTGCAGCCAAGCTTTTCTTCTGTGCCACTCCTCCTGCTGGGTGGGGCGTTGGCAGACCTTTCCACCCATCTGCCAGGGTCCAGTACATGGTAGCGTCGGCCTCCGGGCACATACTACTGTCCACGGGGGTACATTGGAGGGGGCCCCAGTCCATTCAACATGACTGCAAACACTCGGACCTCTCCCCTGCGTTGTAGCAATGCCGCCATCTTGCGCAGCACCTGGTACCGCCCCGGATCTTCTGTCAGCACCACTGAGTCACCACAGCGCTCCCAATTTGTAATCCACAGGTAAGCCAGTTGTAATCCACAGGTGTTTTCACTCCACGCAACATAGTCCAAATCTCTTTCCATTACTTGAGGCAGGCCTGCCGCAGAAGATGGGGTATTAGCGGTGGCGATCCTGCTGACTACGCCAAATGTAGGGTCAGTGGGCCGAGCTGGGGGGTGGTCCCTCTTCTTACCACGCAGAGACAAAACAGAGACAAGATGGAAACAGATGCTGGGTGCAACAGGTCCAAGCTTTATTCGACCGCTGTCTGCCTGACAGCCTCACAGCACTCCGCAATCTTTTCTCAGGGCTCTCTGGTTATAATACGCCACAGAACACTGCACTTTCGTAAGGCACGTATATATACGTACCGTCCCCTTACTCTTGTTGACACTTTTGACAGATCCGTAACTGTGGCCACCTTAGGCCCGTAAACCAACAGTAATTTCACTGGTCACAATGTCTTTCTTAACACGGTGTCCGTAACCTCTGTGCCTCATCGGTTTAATCTCTGTGTCTCGTCTGTTTTGCGGTATTCCTGTCAGGACCACCCCCTGATGTTCTCTCTCCTCAGTCCCCCTGGTTTGGAGTCTCTTCACAGCACACAGACTGTCACAGTCCTCCTGTCACTGGGGCCCCCCCTGGGGACTGGAATCTTCTGGAACCCTCCCTCAGTATTTATAGCACTCCCGGTCCCCTGTCACTGTAACTCCGCCCCCCATGACCAACGGTTTCTAAAGCCCTAAGCTGATGTCAAGTCCTTTGCTCACACTCCTCCCTGCCATCTAATGGTCAACCCAAAGTACTGCACATCCACTACACTTTCCTAGCTGTTTCCCCACTGTAGTAACCGACACCCGTCTAAACTGTGCAAACCTATCCCTCTCCACACTGACACGTCCGTCCGTCAGGTCACCTTCCCTACATAGTGATAGAAAACAAAGAGTGGTTATTAATGGGACATACTCAGATTGGGCCAGGGTTACTAGTGGGGTACCACAGGGTTCTGTATTGGGCCCCCTACTATTTAATATATTCATTAATGATCTAGTGGATGGCTTACACAGTAAAATATCAGTATTTGCAGATGATACAAAACTATGTAAGGTAGTTAACACAAAGGAGGACAGTTTCCAACTACAGAGAGATTTGAGTAAAGTGGAGAATTGGGCTGAAAAATGGCAAATGAGGTTTAACACAGATAAGTGTAAGGTTATGCACATGGGAAGGAGAAACAGATGCTACAATTACTTACTAAATGGGAAACTGCTGGGGAAATCAGACATGGAAAAAGACTTAGGCATCTTAGTCAATAAGAAGCTAAATTGGAGTGCCCAGTGTCAGGCAGCTGCCACCAAAGCAAATAGGGTCAAGGGATGCATTAGAAGAGGTCTGGGACACAAGATGAAAACATAATTCTCCCTCTGTACAAATCACTCGTCAGACCACACTTGGAGTATTGTGTGAAATTTTGGACACCGGTGCTCAAGAAAGACATTACTGAACTTGAAAGGGTTCAAAGATGGGCTACTAAAATGATAAATGGAGTTGGTTCACTACAATACCCAGAAAGGTTATCAAAATTAGGTCTATTTACTCTAGAAAAGAGAAGACTTAGGGGAGACCTAATTTATATGTACAAGTATATCAGAGGGCAATACAGAGATCTCTCCAATGAACTGTTTGTACCAAGGACTGTCATAAGAACAAGGGGGCATTGTCTTCGTTTGGAGGAAAGACAATTTCTGCACCAGCATAGAAGAGGGTTCTTCACGGTAAGAGCAGTGAGGCTCTGGAATTCTCTTCCTGAGGAAGTGGTGATGGCCAACTCACTGAATGAATTTAAGAAAGGAATGGATGCTTTTCTTGTGAGTAACAGTATAGAAGGTTACGAATAACATAATAATATAGGTAGATGGTTGACCCAGCTTAGGGGAAAGAATTTTTTTCCCTATGGAGAAAATTGGCTTCTACTCTGTGGGTTTTTTGCCTTCCCCAGGATCAACAATGCAGAACAGCTGCACTAAAAAATAGGCTGAACTAGATGGACATAAGGTCTTCCTTCAAAACTATGTTACTATGTATGTTCCTATGAATCTGCCATGTTCTCGTAATGGACACATATCTTACGGAATTTTTTTAAAAAAAAGTTCTATTAAAAACAGAGGAACATACCGGCTCTGGTATGCCAAGGTAAGGAGCCTTATTAGGCGTGCAATGCTTCTCTGAGAAATTTAATATGCAAATTGCCTCTTCAGAGAGGAAAAGGACTTGAACGCTATAGCTCCACCTGTTGGAGCGACTATGTCACTCTCCACAAGAAGAAACATTATCCCCTAGAACTCAGTCCAGAACCTCTCTCCCACATAGCCAAATCAGATCTCATGCTTTGCACTGAGGTATGCCAATAACCTGAAACACTGTTTCTGCAAATTGAGATTCTGATTGGGCTTTTATCCAAATTCATATTGCGTGATTCGTTAAAAGGTCAATAGTGACTTGTAAGATCGCTGCTTCCAACAGGTGGCTCTATAGAGTTCAAGTCCTCTTCCTCTCGGAAGAGGCAATTTGTATATTAAATTACCCAGAGGAGCATTGCATGGTGAATAAGCCTCCTTACCTTGGTGTCACTCTCCCCAGCTGAAACATTGTCTTTTTTTTCTTGACACTTTTTTTGTGACCCTGTTGACTATTTGCATTAAAACCTTTGAAGGTTCTGGGATTATGCCAAAATATCTTAGCAATTACAAGACATGCTGCATCCCTCTGTAAGACTTGTAGCACTTTTGGACTTTTCAAAGTCAGTTAAGTCTCGTTTGCGGCCCAAGCTGCCTAATAATTCTGGAAACCTTGATAAAGGGTGTCATATCCTTAGTTAGGCCTCACCTTCCTCTTTACACAAATACACATTACCTGATATGCTTCATCCAGCAAGTGCTCATGTTTATACAATACGGAGATGGAAAATCTGCATCTATCAGTGATGTTATGGTCAAAACATCTGATAATTGTGCACTCAGTTTATGCTATTGTAGGTAGCACACACCATGGAATTCCAGAAGCTGATGATCCCAGGGATCAGCCAACAATATATTTCCTGGACTACTCATTTAATTCTGGATTATGACAATATTACTACAAATTTGCCATTATATGTCTGATTTGTTATTGTATCCTCAAATAGCCTGCACGGTATATTAATCTGATTTGCCAGTTTGCGGATGGCAATGATTAATCATAGAAGTTTGGGTTTTGTTCACTCTAGGATTTGCAAAAAAGCTCATAGTTTTTTTCATAAAGCAATGATAAAAATGAATTGTCAATATCCATTACATGGAGAATGGTTTTATTCAGAAGATTGAAATACATGTCTGTTTGATGGAAGGTTACCAGATGGCCATTGGACACCAGAGGCTGGCAAGTCAATCCTGTTTTATAACTCCCATCTGAATGCCGTCTGTTGTTAAAGCTGGCCTGCAATTATTGATAGATTGAAAAATACTAGTTGCTTATATTTACTGTTCAAATTTTACAATGAAATTACTAAACATTGGTTTAGCTCTTATTTCAAGGTCAGCATGAAATTAATATTATTTGTAAAGTTAATGATTAACTCATTTAATAAAATTATGACTTGTGAAATTCACCTTCAAAAGAATCCTATATTTTACTACTGATGCTACATCACTTCTGCATGTTGGAGTCTATCTATCTATTATCTATCTATCTACAGTATATATAATTATATAGATAGATATACATACACTACCATTCAAAATGTTGGGGTCACTCAGACAATTTTGTGTTTTCCATGAAATCTCATACTTTTATTAATTAAATCAGTTGCCAAATGAATTTGTAATCTAGTCCAGACATTGACAAGGTTCGAAAAAAAGATTTTTATTTGAAATAATAATTTTCTCCTTCAAACTTTGCTTTCGTCAAAGAATGCTCCCTTTGCAGCAATTACAGCATTGCAGACCTTTGACATTCTAGCAGTTAAATTGCTGAGGTTGTCTGAATAAATTTCACCCCATGCTTCCAGAAGCCCCTCCCACAAGTTGGTTTGCCTTGATGGGCACTTTTTGCGCACCATACGGTCAAGCTGCTCCCACACCAGCTCAATGGGGTTGAGATCTGGTGACTGCGCTGGCCACTCCATTACAGATAGAATACCAGCTGCCTGCTTCTTCCCTAAATAGTTCTTGCATAATTTGGAGGTGTGCTTTGGGTCATTGTCCTGTTGTAGGATGAAATTGGCTCCAATCAAGTGCTGTCCACAGGGTATGGCATGGCGTTGCAAAATGGAGTGATAGCCTTCCTTATTCAAAAACCCTTTTACATTGTACAAATCTCCCACTTTACCAGCACCAAAGCAACCCCAGACCATCACATTCCCTCCACCATGCTTGACAGATGGCGTCAGGCACTCTTCCAGCATATTTTCAGTTGTTCTGCATCTCAAAAATGTTATTCTGTGTGATCCAAACACCTCAAACTTGGATTTGTCTGTCCATAGCACATTTTTCCAATCTTCCTCTGTGCAATGTCTGTGTTTTTTTGCCCTTTTCCTTATATTAGCCAGTCTCAGATATGGCATTTTCTTTGCCACTCTGCCCTGAAGGCCAGCATCCCAGAGTCGCTTCTTCACTGCAGACGTTGACACTGGCATTTTGCGTGTACTATTTAATGAATCTGCCAGTTGAGGATCTGTGAGGTGTCGATTTCTCAAACTGCAGACTGTAATGTACCTGTCTTGTTGCTCAGTTGTGCAGCAGGGCCTCCCACTTCTCTTTCTACTCTGGTTAGAGCCTGTTTGTGCTCTCCTTTGAAGGGATTAGTACACACCGTTGTAGGAAATCTTCATTTTTTTGTCAATTTCTCGCATGGAATAAGCTTTCACTTCTAAGAGCAAGAATAGACCGTCAAGTTTCACATGAAAGTTCTTTTTTTCTGGCCATTTTGAGAGTTTAATGGAACCAACAAATGTAATGCTCCAGATTCTCAATTAGCTCAAAGGAAGGTCAGGTTTATAGCTTCTCTAATCAGCCAAACTGTTTTCAGCTGTGCTACCATACATGCACAAGGGTTTTCAAGGGTATTCTAACCATCCCTTAGCCTTCTTACACAGTTAGCAAACACAAAGTACTGTATTTTCCGGCATATAAGACGACTTTTTTACCCCTGAAAATCTTCTTAAAAGTCGGGGGTCGTTTTATACGCCGGGTGTCGTCTTATAGGGCGGGTACGGACCAATCATCATACAGTGGCGGGAGTGGTCACGATGACGAAAGGAGGGGGCGTCTCACAGGGAAGGTGTAAGTGGAGTATCCACTTATTACCTCATTGTGGCAGCGGTGCTCTCTGCAAGTCTCTGTGCTGGGGGCGACGGCGGTGGCTCCTCTTTCAGCAGTGTGGGGGCTCTGTGCTGGGGGGCGGTGGCTCTTTGTGCAGCTTCGAGGCTCCATCAGCATTTCCTCAAAGCCCGGAGGCCCCGGCAGCTCCATTGCTGCGATGCGGAGGCCTCTGGGAAAATGGCCGCTGGGGGCGGTGCATGCTCAGATTCAGATCTCGTCTACCGAAAAGATTATAATGAGAGTATTACAATGATTCTCTTCAGGTTTTGGCTTCTTCTCCTTCCTTGAGATCCTGGGGTAACTGCCTTCAGGAGCCCCAAATATGTAAAAATGGGCGACAGCCCCCTGTATCCCCTGTATCACCTTCATAGAACTCCAATGACTGTACAATCTCTCGGGAGTGGTAGGTCCATCTTGAGTCACCTCGAGGAACCTCTCCCAGGCTAGTTCATTCCTCAAGCAGAGTTCTTACTGCTCCCTTCCTTGTCAGATTACACCTACTGCATACCAGTGGTGTTGCCCCTCTATTTTGAGGAACATGACCCTGGTTCTGGCTGGCAGTCTTGAAAGCAAATGTTCCGCCTCTACCGCCAGCTGATTGAACAAGATGGGATGACCGGTGTCAAACTCTACTATGGACCCCCATCTCCACTGCCGGTCATATGTAACAACCTCCCCTCAGGATGCCAACTCTCGGTTCCTTGCGGCTAGCGGGTACCCTAGCATTTCTCCTGCCCTGGTTGTGGCTTGCCTCTTTCTGTTTTCCGACCAACCTAGGCCCTGCAGTCCTCTCACCAGTTGCTGGATCCTGGCTCTCCTGTTCGCAGTTCGTAAGAAACACAGTTGTAAAATTGCAGTGACAGTTTCATGCTGACAGCTGTCAGTGACAGCTGACTCATACCAGTGGTCCCCGCACTCAGGATGCTGTGATCATGCAGTCAATCTGACTGATTGATCTCAGCATTATCACGTAGGAGGTGCTAAAATATCAGCCCCTTCTACTCGATCACAGCAGGAGCTCAGTGCTGCTAGTGGCTGTGCTCCTGCTGTGACAGCAAAGGACAGTGCCAGCACCTCCCCTGGCTGTTTAACCTCTTAAATGCTGCAATCTTTGATGGGTACATGTCTTCAGAACCACGAGCAGGTCATAACATTCTGGTCACTATTACATACTGATCACTTAAACATACGGGCACCACATTAGCAGATTTGCAATTTTCACTCAACAATATCCAGTTTTGCTTGATTCTGGAAAACACCAATGTAGTCAAATCATCACTACACCTGTAGATAAATTCCCAAAGGGGTATAATTTCAAAAATAGGGTTAATTGAGGGGGATATTCTGTATTCTGGTCTTCTAGCACTTAGGGGCTTTGTATATGGAGTTCGCAAACTATTCTAGGACAATCTGTGCACAAGCAGGCATCTAGCGCTCCGTCCCTCCCGAATCTCAGAGTGTGGCTAAGTAGTACTGTACAGCCGCACATGGGTTATTGCCATGTTCAGCAGAAATGGTGGGACAAATTTTGGTGCTATTTTTACCCATTTCCCATTGTGAAAATGTACAATCTGGGGCTAAATCTAAATATTTCTGTAAAAATGGAATAATTTTTTATTCACTGCCCAATGATGTAACATTCTGTGACAAAACCGTGGTGGCAATATGATCACGGAACCCCTAGAGGAATTCATTGAGAGGTGTAGTTTGTAAAATGAGGTAACTTTTAGCAGGTTTCTGCTGGTCTAGCACCTCGGGGGATCTCCCAGTGGGTCATGGAACCAGCATATCATAACAGTAAAGTCAGCACTATAATATGGTATGCCTTCCTTTCTGAGCATTGCACTGTGCCTTGAAAGTAGTCCTCAATTATGAGTAGGGTATTGACGCAGTCAGGAGAAATTGCACAATAAATTGAGAGGTTATTTTTTTCCTATTAGGCCTTAAAAATTAAAAATTTGGGGCCAAAACAACATTTTATTATTATTCTTTCTTCAACAACCAATGATATAAGGTTCTGTGAGACACATGCTGTAAACATGCTCACTGCACTCCTAGATGAATTCACTGAATGGTGTAGTTTGTTAAATGACATCACATATGTTTTTTGTTGCTGTTCTGGCATCTCAGGAGCTTTTCAAATGTGACATAGCACCCTTAACCAATCCAGCCAAATCTAAACTTCAATATGGCGCTATTTCCCTTCTGAGCTTTCCACTGTGCTTCAGAAGTAGTTTTCCACCACATATGGGGTCATAACTTACTCAGGAAAAATTGAACAACATATTTCATGGTACATTTTCTCCTGTTACCTTTGTGAAAATAAAAAAAAAATTGGGGCTAAAAATATTTTTGTAGAAAAATGTGTTTTTGTTTACACGGCTTTACATTATAAGCTTATTTGAAGCATCAGAGGGTTCAATGTGCTCACCACACATCTAGATACATTCCTTGAGGGCTCTAGTTTACAAAATTTAGTCACTTGTGAGGGGTTTCCACATCAGGGGCTTTCCAAATGCAACATGACTTTCGCTCTCAATTGCAGCCATTTTTGAGTTCACAAAGTCAAACAGTGCTCTGTACCTTCAGAGCCCTGCGTGCACCCAAATAGTAGTTTTCCCCAACATCAGGCATCAGTATACTCAGCAGAAATTGCAGAATAAAACTGTATGGTGCCTTTTCTTTTGTTACCCTTGTGAAAGTAAAAAACTTGGGGCTAAAGTAAAATGTTAATTTTTTCTTTCCACATTCCATTAATTCCTGTGAAGCAATTAAAGATTTAATAAACTTCTTGAAAGTGGTTTTGAGGACTTTGAGGAGCAGTTATTATAATTATGTAACTTTTGGGTATTTTAAGTCATACAGGCTCCCCAAAGTTACTTCAAATGTGATGTGGTCCTTAACCCCTTTACTCCCAAGAGTGGTTTGCACGATCATGACCGGGCCAGTTTTTACAATTCTGACCACTGTCCCTTTATGAGGTAATCAAAAAAATGTTGGCACTCAACTCGTTGCAAAGATGAAGAATTTTTATTTGCAGTCACAAATATAGACGTTTCGGCTGTATCAACTAGCCTTCATCAGTAAACAAGACTGCTCCTATCTGTATAATTTTCTGGACATTATTAGATCTGTGACTTTGAAAAGCTCCAAAGGTTGCACCAACCAGAAGTTGGCATAAACATCCTATGGCTATGCCTGAAGGGAATTGTCCCAAAGGACACACCAGCAGTGGATGCCGTGTTCACACAGGTCCTGCTGCCACCCACCAACAGCAGACATTTGAAACTACAGCCAGCTGCTGTTCTTACAACGTGAAATTGGGGTTTTCTATGAGTAACAGGATTTAACAATCCCACAAGTAATCCCCTTTGGGACAATTCCCTTCAGGCATAGCCATAGGATGTTTATGCCAACTTCTGGTTGGTGCAACCTTTGGAGCTTTTCAAAGTCACAGATCTAATAATGTCCAGAAAATTATAGAGATAGGAGCAGTCTTGTTTACTGATGAAGGCTAGTTGATACAGCCGAAACGTCTATATTTGTGACTGCAAATAAAAATTCTTCATCTTTGCAACGAGTTGAGTGCCAAAATTTTTTTGATTATTCTATACTGGTGTGGGAACCTTCTTTTGTGCACCGACACAGCTGTGCCACGTTATACTATTTATGAGGTAATAACTCTGAAACGCTTCCATGGATCCCAGTGACTCTGACACTGTTTTCTCGTGATATATTGTACTTCATGTTAGTGGTAAAATTTCATTCAAATAACTTGCGTTTATTTGTGAAAAAACAGAAATTTGGCAAAAATTTAGAAAATGTCGCAATTTTCTAACTTTGAATTTTTATGCCCTTAAATCACAGAGATATGGCACAAAAAAAACTTAATAAGTAACATTTCACATATGTTTACTCAGCACAATATTGGAACAAAAATTTTTTTTCGTTACGAAGTTATAAGGGTTAAAAGTTGACCAGCGAGTTCTCATTTTTACAACACCATTTTATATTTACGGACCACATCACATTTGAAGTCACTTTGAGGGGTCTATATGATAAAAAATACCCAAAAGTGACACCATTCTAAAAACTGCACCCCTCAAGGTGCTCAAAACCACATTCAAGAAGTTTATTAACCCTTCAGGTGCTTCACAGGAATTTTTTGAATGTTTAAAAAAAAATGAACATTTAACTTTTTTTCGCAAAAAAATTAATTCAGGTCCAATTTTTTTTATTTTACCAAGCGTAACAGGAGAAATTGGACTGCAACAGTTATTGTGCAATTTCTCCTGACTATACTGATACCTAATAGGTTGGGGGAACCACTGTTTCGGTGCATGGCAGAGCTCAGAAGGGAAGGAGCGCCGTTTGACTTTTTCAATGCAAAATTGGCTGGAATTCAGATCGGACGCCATGTCACGTTTGGAGAGCCCCTGATGTGCCTAAACAGTGGAAACCCCCCACAAGTGACCCCATTTTGGAAACTAGACCCCCCAAGGAACTTATCTAGATATGTGGTGAGAACTTTGAACCCACAAAGGCTTCACTGAAGTTTATAATGTTCAGCCGTACAATTAAAAAATCAAATTTTTTCCACAAAAATGATCTTTTCACCCTCAATTTTTAATTTTCCAAGGACAACAGGACCCCAAAAGTTATTGTGCAATTTGTCCTGAGTATGCTGATACCCCACATGTGGGGGTAAACCACTATTTGGGTGAATGGCAGAGCTCGGAAGGGAAGCAGCGCCATTTGACTTTTTTGGCTGTAATTGGGATTGGATGCCATGCCGGGTTTGGAAAGCCCCTGATGTGCCTAAACAGTGGACACCCCCCACAAATTACACCATTTTGGAAACTAGACCCCCCAAGGAACTTATCTAGATGTGTGGTGAGCACTTTGAACCCCCCAGGGGCTCGGAAGGGAAGCAGTGACTTTTTGGAATGCAGACTTTAATGGAATGGTCTGCGGGTGTCATATTGCCTTTGGAGAGCCCCTGATGTACCTAAACAGTGGAAACCCCACTCAAGTGACCCCATTTTGGAAATTAGACCCCCTAAGGAACTTATCTAGATGTGTGGTGAGCACTTTGAACCCCCAAGGGCTTCACAGAAGTTTATAACGCTCGGGCGTGAAAATAAAAAAATCATATTTTGTCCACAAACATGATCTTTTAGTCCCCATTTTTTTATTTTTCCAAGGGTAACAGGAGAAATTGGACCTCAATAGTTGTTGTCCAATTTTTCCTGAGTACGCTGATACTCCATATGTGGGAGAAAACTACCGTATGGGCACACATCGGGGCTCGGAAGGGAAGTAGTGATGTTTTGAAATGCAGACTTTGATGGAATGGTCTGCGGGTGTCATGTCGCGTTTGGAGAGCCTCTGATGTGCCTAAACTGTTGAAACTCCCCACAAGTGACCCCATTTTGGAAACTAGACCCCACACGGAATTTATCTAGATGTGTGGTGAGCACTTTGAACCCCCTAGTGCTTCACAGAAGTTTATAACGCCCGGAGGTGAAAATAAAAAAATCATATTTTTTTCCCACAAAAATGATGTTTTTGCCCCCAACTTTTTATTTTCCTTAGGGTAACAAGAGAAATTGGACCCCAAAAGTTGTTTTGCAATTTGTCCTGATTAGGCTGATACCCAATATGTGGGGGTAAAACACTGTTTGGGTGCATAGCAGAGCTTGGAAGGGAAGGACCACCGTTTGACTTTTTCAACGCAGAATTGGCTAGAATTGAGCTCAGACGCCATGTTGCATTTGGACAGCACCTGATGTGCCCAAACAATGGAAACCCCCCAATTCTAACTCAAACCCTAACCTCAACACACCCCTAACCCTTATCTCAGCCCTAACCCTAGCCCTAGCCCTAGCCCTAACCCTAGCCCTAACTCTAGCCCTAGCCCTAACCCTATCCCTAATGGGAAAATGGAAATAAATACATTTTTTTAATTGTATTATTTTTCCCTAACTAAGAGTGTGATAAAGGGGGGTTTGATTTACTATATATGGCGGGTTTTTATGTTTGGCAGCTGTCGCACGCTAAAAGATGCTTTTTATTGTAAAAATAGTTTTTGCATCACCACATTTTGAGAGCTATAATTTTTCCATATTTTGACCCACCGAGTCATATGAGGTCTTATTTTTTGCGGGACGAGTTGACGTTTTTATTGGCACCATTTTCGGGCACGTTACATTTTTTGATTGCTTTTTATTCCAATTTTTGGGACACAGAATGAACAAAAACCAGCATTTCAAGAATTTCTTTTGGGGGTGCATTTACACCATTCCGCGTGCTAAGTAATAAGGCGGTTTTATTCTTCTACGATTACAGCGATACCTCTTTTATGTCTTTTTTTATGTTTTGGCGCTTTTATGCAATAAAAGCAATTTTATATAAAAAATAATTATTTTTGCATTGCTTTATTCTGCGAGCTATAACTTTTTTATTTTTTCACTGATGATGCTGTATGGTGGCTCGTTTTTTGTGGAACAAGATGACATCTTCAGTTATTTATATCCGTCTTTTTGATCACGCGTTATTGCACTTTTTGTTTGGCGGTATGATGATAAAGCATTGTTTTTTGCTTTGTTTTTTATTTTTATTTTTTAAGGGGTTTGTTAAAGGGGTTAACGAATGGGACAGTTTTATAGGGCGGGTCGTTAGGGATGCGGCAATACTAAATATGTGTACTTTTATTGTTTTGTTTTTTTTTTATTTCCAAAAAATCATTTTATTAGGGAATTTTTTTTTTTTATTTATTTAGCGATTTTTTTTATAAATTATTTTTACACTTTTTTTAACTTTATTACAATGTCCCAGGGGGGACATAACTGTCATGTGACAGATCGCTGATCTGTCACATCACAGATCGCTGTGACAGATCAGCAATCTGTCACAGGCAGTGCTGCAGGCTTCCTCATGCCGGCGCTTCACGTGTCCGTGACTGCCCCTGACACATAGTGCTGGGTGTCAGCTGTGATAATCAGCTGACACCCAGCCGCGATCAGCGGCGCTCACCACGTAAGCGCCGCTGATCGCTATGATGTACTACCCCGTCCATGGGCATTGGGTCCCGGGTCCCATGGAAGGGATAGTATGTCAGATGTCAGAAAGGGGTTAACCCCTTAATCCCCAGAGTTATTTTCGCTTTTGCGTGTTGTTTTTTTGCTCCCCTTTTTCCCAGAGCCATAACTTTTTTATTTTTCCATCAATATGGCCATGTGAGGGCTTGGTTTTTTTGCGGGAGGACATGTACTTTTGAATGACACTATTTGTTTTATCATATCGTGTACTGGAAAACAGGAAAAATTTCCAAGTGCGGCGAAATTGCAAAAAGAGTGTAATCCCACAGTTGTTGATTTTTTTTTACCATGTTCACTAAATGCTAAAACTGACCTGCCATTATGATTCTCCAATGATTAGTGAGTGAGGATTGGCATAGATAGGGTCCTGGGAAACAAGAAATGCCTTACGTGGCTTCCAGGTACACATAAAATTGGCCATTTAATGAGCTAAACATTCTCAATTTTTCATACTTCTAATCCAGTAATGCAATTCATTTTTCATATTTCATGTTTGCATGTTATGGCACTACAGTGTGCTTCCTTTTTTGTTTGAATGTATATGAGTTGGTGACTCTAGGTTAAGCACCTGTTCACACTATGCTTATGCTTGGATGTGACGGTCAGTTTTTGAAATCTGAATTCTTTTTTTATATTGACAGATCGGGCTATTCTGAATGTGGCAATACCAAATATGTGTATGTTTGTTTTTTTATTGTTTTATTTTGAATGGGACAAAAGGGGGGTGAATTGAATTTTTATATTGCTTTTATTTTTTAAATATTTATAAAAACCCAATCGCCTCTACTACATACAAGAGATGATCAGATCACCTGTATGTAGCAGAATTGCTGACTTGCTATGAGTGCCAACCACCAGGTGGCGCTCATAGCAATGCATCAGTGACAACCATAGAGGTCTGCTGGAGACCTCTGGTTGTCATGCCAACACATTGGCTATCTGCGGTCATGTGACACAGGAGCCGATTTCTGGCTCGCTTGCGCAGAGTTTGAAAGCGGCATTTAACTAGTTAACAGATGGATCGCGATTCCACCCGAGACTGTTAGAGGCACATACAAAAGATCTAACCTCGGCACACTGCAAAAATATGAAGAGAGAACTTGTTGCTTTTAGAGTTTTATTAGTTTGTCTTGTGCAAAAAAGAGTGGTTTCCTAACAACGTTTCGGCTCAGGCACGAGCCTTCGTTAGGAAGACAATATTCTGGTACTTATATCATGTGTAGGTCCTGGATTTTCAGATTGTCCTATGAAGTCTGTCAAAAAGTGGTCTTGCAAAGATGATGAAATGCCCATAAAGTGTTATAAGAGGTAGTTCAGACCATAATGAGCCTTAATCACTTTTCATACAGAAGGTTGCAGCTGGCTTGTGGCTCCCACCTGTGTCCTTGTTTGTGCCTCCACACTGAAGCGATCACAAACAAGGACACAGGTAGGACAATGTGAAAATTCATTTTACAGTTCTGAAGTTCTGGTCTCCATTGACTTATATAATGTTCCGGGTCCAGGGTCAAATTTGGGTCAAGTTCGGATTCTAAACCGAACTTTTAAAAAAGTCTGGCCGAGCCAGGCGAATTCGAACATCCACGGGTCTGCTCAGCCCTAGTGTCTATACTTAGGGGTGTGGGCTGAAATCTATTGATTTAAGGATTCTGGGGTTGGTAATTATTTTGGGTGTCTGTGTTTGTTTAGGATATCTAGTTTGTGGTTTCTAAAAGCTTAAAAAGGTCTATTCTGTACTGTATATTTTGGGGTGTGATGCAGGTGATCCGATTCACCATTTTTTATTAAAGTGCTATAGGTTAAGGGCTTATTTCATACAAATGGATGGTACACAAGGGAAAATGTGTTTGGATGCTTATGATCTATTTGTCAGAATTTACCTTAACATTTTCTTGGTAAAGATGGCTAATACACACCTCTGTCATAAACTGTAGCATAATAAAAGGATTTAAAAGAAACTTTATTTTTGCAGACGTTGCATCTGTTTCACAGTCAATTACAACAAGATAAATGTAGAATACCATGTTTACTGTTCAGGCAAAAAATCAGTCACCATTACAGGAGAAAGACAAAATCATGAATGATGAAGTGAAGGAGCCATACTAATGTAATGAGCACAGAGCTGACGGTACGCAGCAATTCAACCCACTTCTAGACCTTTGCCTGAGAAGTGTCCTAATTAACTTGACAGCAGTTTGGCAAGAAGTTCTTGAAATTTAGTCATCCACCCAGCAGACTCCTAACTTGATATCCTTTGGGAGTATAAGACTAGATTTAAACTTTCGACTTCCTTCTATGCTCCTTGATTTAAAAAAAAAATCTTAAGTTTCTAAACACATTCTTGTATGTTAATGTACTTACAAAGACATACACTATATTGACAAAAGTGTCTGGACACCTTTTAATAATTGAAATCAGATATTTTACTTACAATATGTCTAAGATACGTGAAAGATTGACTTTTTATAAAGAGCTCACCAAATTCCAGGGTAATTTTGGAGTCAGATATCCCTAGTAAATATACAAACATGTACTGTGAGTGGTATTGCTGAAAAGTGGAAGCGTTTAGGAACCACAGCAACTTGGCCACAAAGTGGAGACCATGTAAAGTAGTTCAGAGGAGTTGCTTAGTGTTGAGGAGCATAGTGCATAAAATCACCAATGCACTCAACTGAACAATCACTGAGCTGAAATTTAATGGATTAGTTTACATGATCGAACAGCTGAATGCAAGCCTTACATTACCAAGCACAATGCCAAAAATTGGATGAAGTGGTGTAAAGCCGCCACCACTAGACTCTGGAGCAGGGGAAACATGTTTTGTGAATTGACAAGTAAAATTTCTCTATCTGGAAGTTTGATGGATAAGGACCCGTAGAAGCGCTGGTTTAGTGCGAAACGGCCATTGCCAGCTTTCTGTTTACTCCTGCTCTCACACCCCCGGCCAGAATGTTTCACATGTGCCAATAAAGAAGCAAGTTTTTTTTTCAATAGCCCGGTGAGTGCGGTCCATCTTTTCTCACTTTGACTATAGATATCGCTGTGGTTTTCCAAGGATGAGCACCCGTGGCTGAAGGCAAGCCGGCAGCACGATAGCATATGACAGCTAGGACTCACAACGGTAATTAGCGGTGCCATCCGTGCTTTCTTTTATATTTGATGGATAAGTCTGGTTGTAACATCACTGTCAACATCCCTCACCATGCAGGGACAACGCCTTACTCACCACTCCAGGCCGTGCAGTGAGTTCTGTGTCCTCTGCTTGCTGTGTGTTGTAAGCTCTGTGTCCCCTGCTGGCTGTGCATACTTCTTTGTTGCACTTCCTGATTCTTATAGAAACAGTGCGCACATTCCTAATGTGTCCCCAGCCTATTGCTGAGAGGGACTGGGGTACTTATAGCACCTTGATCTGTTGGGAGGTGCCTGAGAAACATTCTCTTTCAGTGTTTTTTTGCAACTGGTGAGTTGACAGGTCCTTTCCTATTCCTGCCACCCTAGTGACTGTATACCCAGGCCTAAACCCTGAATGTGTACCTGTATCTGATCTTTCCTGTGACCACCACACTGGGGGCTGAGTATCCAGGCCCGAACCCTGGACCTTTACCTGAGTCTGTCCTTATCTGAATTAGGACCAATCCCTGCACCTCTTTGTTTCTAAGTCTGGATCTATCCCTAAAACCTGCAGTATCTAAAATGTCTGTACCTGTTCCTATCCCTAAAACCTACAGTGTGTGGACCTTGTTCCTATCCCTAAAACATGCAGTGTCTGGACCTATTCCTATCCCTAAAACCTTCAGTGTCTGGACCTGTTCCTATTCCTAAAACCTGCAGTGTCTGGACCTATTCCTATCCCTAAAACATTCAGTGTCTGGACCTGTTCCTATACCTAAAACCTGTGGTGTCTGGACCTGTTCCTATCCCTAAATCCTGCAGTATCTGGACCTGTTCCTATCTACAATCTGTTGGCGCTGTGCACCATTAGTGTTTAGTGAGTACACTTGCTACTTCATTGTAAGTACCTTGTGTGAACTTGTAACAGTATATCTTGTACCTATCTTTATATGATTCCTGTGTGAACCTGACCCTGTCTATTCCTTGTGAACAGTCCAGTCTTGCCAGTCTGCATCTGCTGTTCCCTGCCTATCTGCATCTGTGGTTCCTTGCCTGTCCGCGGTTCTCTGCATGTCTGTGGTTTCCTGCCTGTCTGCACTTGCAGTTGAGTACGCCCTTGCCAGAAACCCAGTTCTCCCTGAAGCCGCTCCCGTCCTTCTTGTCTCAACTGGGTCCTAGCCTGCCTCTATAGCAGTCGGGTCCCCCATTACCTTCATATCTCATTGAGGGCTCAGATGCCTAGTGATCAAGGTCAGTCCTGGTGTAGCACTGGTCTCGCCTCCCCGGGCTCTACCCAGATCGTGGCAACATCAGTTGTCATGCATCCGGGGTCAGTCTTTGGGAGGCACTTAGCCATGCCCCCCAGGCTCTCCTCGGTCCACAGCACAGTCATACCATGTTCTGCTTGTGCCAAAGTCCAGGCACGACCGTGTAGGGAAGGTGACCTGACGGACGGACGGACCTGTCAGTATAGAGAAGGAAAGGTTTGCACAGTTCAGATAGTTGTCAGTTACTACAGTGGGAAAACAGCTAGGAAAGTGTAGTGGACGTGCAGTACCTGGGTTGACCATTAGAGGGCAGGGAGGAGTGTGAGCAAAGGACTTGACATCAGCTTAGGGCTTAGGAAACCGTTGGTCATGGGGGCGGAGTTACAGAGAACCAGGAAAGGTATAAATTTGAGGGAGTGTTCCAGAAAGTTCCAGTCCCCAGGGGGAGCTCAAGTGACAGGAGGACTACGACAGTCTGTGCACTCTGAGGAAAACCAAAGCAGGGGGCACTGAGGAGAGAGAACGTCAGGGGGTTGGTCCTGACAGGAAAGTACCGCAGAAAAGACGAGGCACTGAGGTAAAGCATACTGTATTGAGAGAGACGGCTGTTCAGTAGAAGTACTGTTGGTTTATGGGCCTAAGGCGGCCACAGTGACGGATCTGATAGGAGCATCGAAGAGTGCAGAGGTGACGGTGTATGCATACACATCCCCAGTGTAAAGTACGGTGTGCGGGAAGCGGCTCTGTGAACGGAGGGCCGATAAGTAAAGTGAAGAAGTGCATTGAAGTGCGGTGTACTGCGGAGGCCATCAAGTGGGCGGCAAGAGAGAATAAAACTTGGACCTGTTGTACCCGACATTTGCCTCCATCGTGTCTCTGTTACATCTCTGCGCGGTAAGAGAGGGACCACCCCCCAGCTTGGCCCACCGACCCTACAACCGTAAGAGTGGTTTTGGTGAATGCCTACTTGACTGTGTTATGCATTGTGTAGAGATTGGTAGATGAGGGGTAATGATATGTGGTTGCTTTTCAGGGGTTGGTATAGGCCCTTTAAATCCAGTGAAGGGAAATCGTAACCATTTCACGACATGCGCCATACTAGTATGGCGCATGTCCTGTCTCCCCCTTTGATGTAGGCTCCGGCGCTGAGCCCACATTTTTTCCGGCACATCAGCTGTTTTGAAAAGCTGACATGTGCCCTGAACCCATTAAAAGCCGCTGTCAAACTTATTTAGCGCTCGTTTTTTTTTGCAATTGCGCCAGAAATCCACCCATCGGTGACCCCTGTCACGTGATCACGAGTCACCGATGAATCAGCATGACAACCAGAGGTCTCCTGCAATGGTCAGCGCTCATAGCAAATCAGCAATTCTGCTACATCCAGGCGATCTGATCATTGCCTGTTTGTAGCAGAGCCGATCAGGTTATGGCAGCTTCTAGTCTCCCATGGAGACTATTGAATCATGCTAAAAGTAAAAAAAAGGTTTTTTTTAAAAAAAAATACATACGGTAAGTACGGAAAGTACTCCTTTAAATTTTTCACTCTTTGTTTCATTGCAGCCATTTGGTAAATTAATTTTCTCATTAATGTACACTCTGCACCCGATCTTGACTGAAAAAAAAGCAGAAATGTAGACATTTTTGCAAATTTATTAAAAAATAAAAATTGAAATATCACATGGTCATAAGTATTCAGACCCTTTGCTCAGTATTGAGTAGAAGTCCCCTTTTGAGCTATTGCAGCCATGAGTCTTCTTGTGAATGATGTGACAAGTTATTCACACCTGGATTTGGTGCTTATCGCCTGCCCAATACAATCTCAACAGTGAATTTAAAGGGGTCTGAATACTTTCCGTACCCACTGTAAAAGTTAAAATCATTTCCCTTTCGCCCCATTCAAACTAAAACAATAAAAAAATCAAACATACACATATTGGGTATCACTGCGTTCAGAATGGCCCAATGTATGAATATAAAAAAAATTAACCCGATCACTAAACGGTGTAATGAGAAAAAAAATTCAAAACACCAGAATTACGTTTTTTTGGTCGCCACAACATTGCATTAAAATGCAATAACAGACGATCAAAAGGTTGTATCTGCACCAAAATAGTATAATTAAAAATGTCAGCTCAGAATGCAGAAAAAAAAGCCCTCACCCAACCTGGGATCACAAAAAATTGAGACGCTACGGGTATCGGAAAATGGCGTAATTTTTGTTTTCAACAAACTTTGGATCTTTTTTTCACCTAGACATGTTTGGTGTCTATGAACTCATAATGACCTGGAGAATCATAATGGCAGGTCAGTTTTAGCATTTAGTGAACATGGTAAAAAAAAAATCCAAAAAACAATTCCACCGCACTTGGAATTTTTTTCCTGTTTTTAGTACACAATATGGTAAAACCAATGGTGTTGTTCAAAAGTACAACTTGTCCTACAGAAAAAAGCCCTCACATGGGCTTATTGAGGGAAAAATAAAAAAAGTTATGGCTCTGGGAAAAAAGGGAAGCAAAAAACAGAAGCAGTGTAGTGGATATGACGTTATTGCTGCAGCCAATAAACAAAGACCAGATCAGAGTCAAAATGTGGTACTGAATCCTGATAAGGTAAGAGCTCAGTTTTTTTTTTTTTATTTGTTTTTTTTACTTTTGCCTCTATGATCCTTTCAATTGAATTGACTCAGAAGGAAAGGAGTGCTATTTTGACTTTTGGACAGCAGAAACTCCACCACATTGGACACTATTTTGGAATCTACACCTCTGGGTGGATTTATCTAGACGTGTAATAAGCATTTTAAACCCACAGGTGACTAACCAAATTTTATAACATTGGGCTGTGAAAATAAAGATTACCTTTTTTTGACTGCCCCCCATAAGTGACCCTATTTCACAAACTACACCCCTCAATTAATTCATATAGAGGTGCATAAAATGTTTTACGGAATTTTATTGGGCAGTGAAGAATAAATAATTACATTTTTACCACTAAAATATTGTCTTAGCCTTATATTTTACATTTTCACAAGGAGAAAAAGATAATATTGTTATATAATTTCTCCTGAATGTGTCAAGACACCATGTGGCTGCACAATACTGTTTGTCACACAACAGGGCCCGGGAGGGAAGGAACCCATTTTGACTTTTAGGGGTGCCGATATTCCTAGAATAGTTTGCAGACTCAATGTACAGAGCCCCTAACTACCATAACAAAAGAAATACCCTCAAATGACCTCATTTTAGATATTACACCCCTCTGGGAATTTATCTACAAGTTTAGTGACGATTTTGACTCTATTATAGAGTTGAGCGAAACGGGTCGAACAATTTCAAAAGTCGCCGACTTTTGGCAAAGTCGGGTTTCATGAAACGAAACCCGACCCTAGGATAAGGTCGGCCACGAGGTCGGCGACTTACGCACCAAAGTCGCATTTCAAAAGTTTGTTTAGCGCTCTTTTTCAGCCAATCAGGATCCACGGACACTGTGGGCAACGTGATGACATAGGCAGGGGTCGCCACCATCTTTCAGAAGGGCATGCAAGTGATTGGCTTGCTTTGGTGGGCGTCACAGGGGTTATAAAAGGGCGTGCACGCCGACCGCCATCTTACTTCTGCCGATCTTAGCATAGGGAGAGGCTGCTGATTCTGTAGGGAGAGTGTTAGGCAGGGAAGAAGAAAAAAAAACTGCTTCTGCTGCTAGCGATTTTGCCTGTGCAACACACCAGTCACTGTGTGTGCAGTGCAAGGGGAGGCTATATTGTGGTAGATCAGCGGTGTTGGTTGTTAGGCTGCCTTCTAAGGCTTCCTGACAGCTGCATTGCTGTTTCCCCACTGCTCAGCAAACTGCTTTTTTAAAAGCAATCCCAATTTTTTTTTTGTCCTGCTAAGGTACTGAGCGTGCATTTATTCACACCATACAGCGGTGTACGCTCCTCACACAGTACCGTGTAACAGCTGTTATCACAGCCACAGTGAAGCTATCTGTGTGTCACTGTGGAGGACTTGTTCCGTTCTTACAGACCTACACTCTAGGGAGATTCCTATTCTGCCCAATTCTACAATTCACTTTTTTCACACCTGTGCCATCGAGCCTGTGACATAGCGCTCTGATATTGAGTGGGCCTCACACAATCCAAAAGTGTCCAGTGTCCACAAGTGTCTGCAGAAATTCAAAATCTCCCTTATCCTGTAGTCACTTTTTTCACACCTGCTGCATCGAGCCTGTGACATAGCGCTCTGATATTCATTGGGCCTCACACAATCCAAAAGTGTCCAGTGTCTGCAGAAAATCAAAATCTCCCTTATCCTGTAGTCACTTTTTTCACACCTGCTGCATCGAGCCTGTGACATAGCGCTCTGATATTCATTGGGCCTCACACAATCCAAAAGTGTCCAGTGTCCACAAGTGTCTGCAGAAATTCAAAATCTCCCTTATCCTGTAGTCACTTTTTTCACACCTGTGCCATCGAGCCTGTGACATAGCGCTGTGATATTCAGTGGGCCTCACACAATCCAAGTGTCCAGTGTCCACAAGTGTCTGCAGAAAATCTAAATCTCCCTTATCCTGTAGTCACTTTTTTCACACCTGTGCCATCGAGCCTGTGACATAGCGCTGTGATATTCAGTGGGCCTCACACAATCCAAGTGTCCAGTGTCCACAAGTGTCTGCAGAAATTCAAAATCTCCCAGAAATTCAAAATCTCCCTTATCCTGTAGTCACTTTTTTCACACCTGTGCCATCGAGCCTGTGACATAGCGCTGTGATATTCAGTGGGCCTCACACAATCCAAGTGTCCAGTGTCCACAAGTGTCTGCAGAAATTCAAAATCTCCCTTATCCTGTAGTCACTTTTTTCACACCTGTGCCATCGAGCCTGTGACATAGCGCTGTGATATTCAGTGGGCCTCACACAATCCAAGTGTCCAGTGTCCACAAGTGTCTGCAGAAATTCAAAATCTCCCTTATCCTGTAGTCACTTTTTTCGCACCTGTGCCATCGAGCCTGTGACATAGCACTGTGATATTCAGTGGGCCTCACACAATCCAAGTGTCCAGTGTCCACAAGTGTCTGCAGAAATTCAAAATCTCACAGAAATTCAAAATCTCCCTTATCCTGTAGTCACTTTTTTCACACCTGTGCCATCGAGCCTGTGACATAGCACTGTGATATTCAGTGGGCTTCACACAATCCAAGTGTCCAGTATCCACAAGTGTCTGCAGAAATTCAAAATCTCCCTTATCCTGTAGTCACTTTTTTCACACCTGTGCCATCGAGCCTGTGACATAGCGCTGTGATATTCAGTGGGCCTCACACAATCCAAGTGTCCAGTGTCCACAAGTGTCTGCAGAAATTCAAAATCTCCCTTATCCTGTAGTCACTTTTTTCACACCTGTGCCATCGAGCCTGTGACATAGCACTGTGATATTCAGTGGGCCTCACACAATCCAAGTGTCTAGTGTCCACAAGTGTCTGCAGAAATTCAAAATCTCCCTTATCCTGTAGTCACTTTTTTCACACCTGCTGCATCGAGCCTGTGACATAGCGCTGTGATATTCAGTGGGCCTCACACAATCCAAGTGTCCAGTGTCCACAAGTGTCTGCAGAAATTCAAAATCTCCCTTATCCTGTAGTCACTTTTTTCACACCTGTGCCATCGAGCCTGTGACATAGCACTGTGATATTCAGTGGGCCTCACACAATCCAAGTGTCTAGTGTCCACAAGTGTCTGCAGAAATTCAAAATCTCCCTTATCCTGTAGTCACTTTTTTCACACCTGTGCCATCGAGCCTGTGACATAGCGCTGTGATATTCAGTGGGCCTCACACAATCCAAGTATCCAGTGTACACAAGTGTCTGCAGAAAATCTAAATCTCCCTTATCCTGTAGTCACTTTTTTCACACCTGTGCCATCGAGCCTGTGACATAGCGCTGTGATATTCAGTGGGCCTCACACAATCCAAGTGTCCAGTGTCCACAAGTGTCTGCAGAAAATCTAAATCTCCCTTATCCTGTAGTCACTTTTTTCTCACCTGTGCCATCGAGCCTGTGACATAGCGCTGTGATATTCAGTGGGCCTCACACAATCCAAGTGTCCAGTGTCCACAAGTGTCTGCAGAAAATCTAAATCTCCCTTATCCTGTAGTCACTTTTTTCACACCTGTGCCATCGAGCCTGTGACATAGCGCTGTGATATTCAGTGGGCCTCACACAATCCAAGTGTCCAGTGTCCACAAGTGTCTGCAGAAATTCAAAATCTCACAGAAATTCAAAATCTCCCTTATCCTGTAGTCACTTTTTTCACACCTGTGCCATCGAGCCTGTGACATAGCGCTCTGATATTCAGTGGGCCTCACACAATCCAAAAGTGTCCAGTGTCCACTAGTGTGTGCAGAAAATCTAAATCTCCCCTGTCCTATAGACACCTTGTACCTTGTTTTACATTACTATATAGTTTGTTGGATTTTGTCTACATTTCTACCAAAAATGAAGAAGGCTGGTGGAAGAGGCCGTGGAATTGGGCGGGGGTTGGCAGCTGGTAATGATGGTGTTGGTGGTGGATCTGATGGTAGTGGCAAAAGCAAAATAGGACCAAATGCAGGAGGTGTTGAGCCTGCGTCATCGTCTGGCTCCATAAGGCTTCGAAGGCTTAGTTTTCTAGGAGTTGGAAAACCGCTTTTAACGCCAGAGCATCAGGAAAAAGTTTTGTCTTACATTGCTGACTCAGCCTCCAGCTCTATCGCCTCCTCTTCTGAAGTTGTAAAAAGTGAAAGCACTGAGTCGTCATTGGAGGCTCATGTTCATGAACCACACCTTTCCTTGTGTCCTTCACCACAATCAAGATTGAAGGATGACGCAGGCCATACTACTGATTACTCCATGGAGCTGTTTTCACATACCATGCCTGGATTATCAAGTGAAATGGTGAATTACACAGGCCAAGATGAATCTGACATGGAGTGCACTGATGCACAGCCGCTGATAGATGATTCTGCTGGTACATTCACTCAGAGCACTACATTGTCCTCGCAGTGTACAGAGCCAGATTCTGACCCTGATGAGACTCAGGTGCCCCTTCCCGCACACTATACCACCATACACGGTGACACAGAGGAAGGTGCACATGACATTGAAGAGGAGGTGATGGATGACCCAGTTGTTGACCCAGATTGGCATCCATTGGGGGAAGAGGGTGCTGCTTCCAATAGCTCAGATGAGGAGCATCCACAGCAGACATCAACATCGCAACAGCTGTTATTTGGCAGGCCCGGAGCACTCCAAAGACAGGTTCCAAAAATCAAAAGAGTTGCTGGACAGCTTGTCCAGAGGGTCAAAACATCACAGCGTGCTAGGCCGCAAAATGTCTGCCAAAGTAGGAAGAGTGCAGTGTGGCACTTTTTTGAACAAAATCCTCATGATCAGGCCAAGGTTATCTGTAAGAAGGGCGCAAATACCTTTAGCCGAGGGAAAAATCTGAAAAATTTGAATACCAGTTGCATGCTTAGACATTTAACCAGCATGCACTTGCAAGCGTGGACACAACACCAAACCTCAAGTGCCACATGTGCAACTGATCACAAAGAAGGTAGTCAGCAACGCTACATTGTTTCCCCCACTGTAAGCCCACCGGTTAGCACAGCAGCAAATGTTGAGGTGTCGTTGCAAGGCCACAGCAGTCAGGGAATCCCACTGTTATATCAACGAAATACTGAATCTAGGCCATCAGAAAGAACACCAACTCCATCACCATCATCAACCCTCTCTCAGTCCGCCCTGTCCACCGCTACTTCTACCATATGCAGCTCTCAAGTCCAGCTCACCCTCCCAGACACTATGAGTAGGTCAAGAAAGTACTCAGTCTCTCATCCGCGTACACTGGGTTTGAACGCCCACATTGCCAAACTAATCTCATTTGAGATGATGCCCTATCGGTTGGTGGAAAGCGCAGCTTTCAGCGGACTCATGGCCTATGCAGTACCATTGTATGACCTATCCAGTCGCCACTTCTTCTCTCGCAAAGCCATCCCAGCCCTCCACCATCATGTGAAAGACCGCATTGTCCATGCACTCAAGCAGTCAGTGAGTGGAAAGGTGCAACTCACAACTGATGCATGGTCCAGTCGGCATGGCCAGGGCCGTTACGTGTCCATCACTGCGCACTGGGTTAATGTGGTGGATGCAGGGTCCACAGGGGACAGCGGTGGTGGGACAGTGCTGCCTAGCCCACGGTATAGGAAACAGTTGGCTGTAGGTGTTCCACCCTCCTCCTCCTCCTCCTCCTCCAGAAGCGAAAGCTCGGCCACAGAGCGCAGTCGTACGAGCACTCCATCTACAGCTGCCACTGTTGCACACGAGGTGTCCCCCTATCGAGCAGCTAGTGGAAAGCGTCAGCAGGCTGTGTTGCAGATGATGTGTTTGGGCGACAGACACACCGCCGAGGTGCTGGCCGAGTACTTGAAGCGACAAACTGAGTCATGGCTGGGCAGTGTACATCTTGAGGCAGGCAAGGTAGTTAGTGATAACGGCCGTAATTTTGTGGCAGCCATAGCCCTTTCAAAACTCAGCCACATACCTTGCTTGGCTCAAACCTTGAACCTGGTGGTGCAGTGCTTCCTCAAAAATTATCCGGAGTTAACAGCCCTGCTCCATAAGGTGCGAAGACTGTGTGCGCACATCCGCCGGTCACCTGTACACTCCGTTCGTATGCAGAAGCTGCAGCGATTGCTCCACCTTCCCAACCACCACCTCATTATCGACATTGCAACAAGGTGGAACTCCACCCTGCACATGGTGGAGCGGCTGTGCGAGCAGAGGCAGGCCATAATGCATTTGTGGGAGAATACACGGCCAGGCACTTTGAGAGCAGACATGGAGTTGACAGGTGTGCAGTGGTCGAAGCTGAAAGACCTCTGTAAAGTCCTTCAGTGTTTTGAGGAATGCACACGGCTGGTAAGCGCAGACGACGCCATCCTAAGCATGAGCATCCCACTTATGCGTCTGCTCATGCAAACTTTGACGGACCTTAAGGAGCAGGCGTCTGCAGCCAATGTTGACAAGGAGGAAGAGGTGGAGGGAATCCTTGATGACATTCAGCCATTGTCTGCTCAGGGACCTCTCCTGGACGAGTTGGAGGAAGAAGAGGAGGAGGAGGATGATGATGGGTATGATTACTTAGGGGAGGAGGATGCATCTCGTGGGGCAAGTGAAAATGTTGGCGTGGCAAGGTCTGGTACAGGGTTTGTGCGTGACTGGAGGGATGTGGATTTGCCAGAAAGTGCTCCTCCAACCAGCACTCGCAGTGCATCATTGACACCGGGAACATTGGCCCACATGTCAGATTATGCCTTGCGGATCCTAAAAAGGGACCCCCGCATTGCCAAAATGATGAACGATGACGACTACTGGTTGGCCAGCATCCTGGATCCACGCTATAAAGGCAAATTACAAAACATCATGCCACAGGAGAACCTTGACCTAATATTGGCTGACAGAAAAATGGCTTGCTTTGGTCCACCTCTTCCTGGGACTTGACCTATTTCGCCTTTTGCATCAGCTGAATGTCCAACATCAGCATATGCCACTTTCTAAAACTCCCTAACTGTGCTGCCTCCCCCCCCCATGACCGGGGTCACCACCTAGCGCACGACACCGTGCGAGTGCCGTTGCCCTGGACAGGTGGGTAGGCCGACTCTTGGGCGCGGGCACTGGCACAGGGTCCCTCATTGTGCAATCAAGTGTCTCTGACGGTGGTGCACACCCGCCGTCAGACACACCTCCGTACTATGAGGGGCCCAGTGCCAGTACCGACGCCCACGAGTGGGCCCCCCTTGCTTGGGCAGGGCCCCAGCATTTGCAATCTTTACCTCTCCCTGCTCCTCCGCTGTGTAGTCTGGGCCGTCAAATCCATACTGTGCCTGACAACCTCTGAGCCTGCCTCCTGGTGTATAGACATATCTTTTGAATGTGTACGCTATCCATACATGTTATCCGGGGATACGGTACCCTTTCTCACCTTTGTGCAATCACGTGCAAGCCATACTGGGCCTAACACCGTCTGAGCCTGCCTCCTGATGTATAGACATATCTTTTGAATGTGTACGCTATCCATACATGTTATCCGGGGATACGGTACCCTTTCTCACCTTTGTGCAATCACTTGCAAGTCATACTGGGCCTTACACCGTCTGAGCCTGCCTCCTGATGTATAGACATATCTTTTGAATGTGTACGCTATCCATACATGTTATCCGGGGATACGGTACCCTTTCTCACCTTTGTGCAATCACGTGCAAGCCATACTGGGCCTAACACCGTCTGAGCCTGCCTCCTGATGTATAGACATATATTTTGAATGTGTACGCTATCCATACATGTTATCCGGGGATACGGTACCCTTTCTCACCTTTGTGCAATCACGTGCAAGCCATACTGGGCCTAACACCGTCTGAGCCTGCCTCCTGATGTATAGACATATATTTTGAATGTGTACGCTATCCATACATGTTATCCGGGGAAACGGTACCCTTTCTCACCTTTGTGCAATCACGTGTAACCCATACTGGGCGTGAGAACGGCTGGCGAGCTGTTAAGCAAGCTACAGCACCTGTGGTTTGCACACGTAAGTTTTTCATTTTTTTCAGGAATGACGGTTAGGCCTAATTCCGGAACTGTGGTTGACCTGCACTTACTGGGAAATCATCGTTCACGAGTAATAATTGTAATCAGTGATCCCCATCACTAACGTTGTTCAGCGGGTTATCTGCACCTGTAAGCGACAAACGCTGGCCTTTTAAGTGTAGCGCACATGCAGCCACGGACATGTAAGGGCATGACACACCAGTTATTGGCCAATCTCATGTGCCAGAGCCTCACGTGTCCCTCTAGTAAGCCGGACTCGGACCGCGGGGCATGACGGAGTCTCGTTCGTTAACGGAATTAAGCTTGCAATGTGTGCATCTGTTCTGTAGCTGGCATGGTTGAGGTTGCCCGTGTTGAGTCAAATTACGCCGTAGGCTCCACTCCTGGTGGTGCCCTTCTGGACATTCCTTTAAGGTTCAGCTTTGCAACCATACTGCCCACGTAAAACAAACACTTTGCCTTCATGAACGCTGTTTGGAGGGTCATGACTCGTGGGAATAACGCCGCCCAATCAGTTAACCTGCTAGAGAGATCCTTCGTTGCTCCCAAGCATGACATCACACTCCCTAGGAGGAAGGTAATGCCACTGTGGCGACCGTACTCCTGGGGGCGACACAAGTGCACTGATGCCCAGCCACTGCTCGATGAATCTGCTGGTACATTGACCCAGACCACTACATTCCCCTCGCACGCTACCCGGCCTGAATCTGACCCTGATGAAACTCAGGTTACCCTTCCCATATACAGTTCCATCTTACACGGTGACAAAGAGGAAGCTGCAGATGAAAGTGCAGGTTCGGCCCACCCGCCATCAGACACACCACTGTACTATCAGGGGCCCTGTGCCAGTGCCGTCGCCAACGAGTGGGCCCCCCCTGCTTGCTCAGGATCACAGCACTTGCAAGGTTGAAATACTGTGCAGTGAGATGGAAGATGGGGACGACGAGGAGTCCAGACTAGTACAGGGATTCCCTAGCGAGGAGACTTATTTGATTGTTTTCAATGTTGGAACATCAATTTTTGGGGAGCACTATACTCTGGAGAATGATAGATGGGGCCCACCATACACTGGAACATTCCAAAGGTGGACATCAGACACTGGAGCAGCATTTACAGGGCCCATTATACACTAGAGCATTAGAAATGGGGCCCATTATGTTTGGTGCATTATTTGGGCCCATAAGACAGTGGAGCTTCATCCATGGGGACCAACATATACTGTAGCATTATGTGGAGCTCATCATATACTGTTTCAAACATTATATGGGACCAATGATTCTGTATGGAGAAATAGATGGGTCTCGTCATGAGATGTAAAAAGTGAAGTATTTTTCATTGTACTATACCGCTATTTCTCTGCCGTATCGGAGCATGATGAGTTGTGGTATTATGTGTTAAAGGGGCGCTGTTTCGCCCAGGGCACATGAAAACCTGGAGCCAGCCCTACCCCCCCACAACTTTAGCCAAATAACACCCATTTTTCAGTGCGTAACTTGTATTATGAAGTTAATTAAGGTTGACCAGCTTAAGTAAGAAGAATTGATGCTTTTGGCATTCAAATGAGCACTGTAGGTGTGTTTCCTGTCCTCCTCTCACTGCCGACTTTTATTCCCCATTGACTTACATTGGGTTTCGTGTTTCGGGACGACCCCGACGTTTCCCTATAATCGGCCGATCTTGCTCGACCCGACTTTTGGAAAAGTCGGGTTTCACGAAACGAAACTCGACCATAAAAAACCAAAAGTCGCTCAACTCTACTCTATTAGTGTTTTCCAGATACAAGCAACATTGGATGTTGCTCATTGGCATATTTGCAATTTTCAATGTCCTGCCTAATACATTCTGCCCAGCTTGTGTTCTGGAAATGCATACTTCCATTAATTAAGTAGGCACTTCTCAATACAGTAATGGCAAACGTCTGGATGCTAAATGTGGTTTAGGCACAAGTAGAGGCTCATAAGGGAAGGGGCATTTAGATTTTATTCTTTTACTCTGTTCAATTCAGCATATCTTTCTATGAGATAACAGATGGTAACTGGCCAAGCCAGGATGTGGGATAGGCAGGGTAGGCAAAAAAAGATATTCTGGCTGTGAGGGGGAAGGGGCAGGGGAGAAACGTCAGAGGAGTGTGAGTGGGTCCCAGGAGGCAGGAGCCGGCTAACACTGTGCTCGCTATTAAAGAAAATAAATATTCTCTGCTCTCCACTCCTATAATCCCTCTCACTTCTATGCACTGAAGTTAGTGCAGAGAGGAGGGCGAGACTATGGGAGTGGAGAATATTGAATATTCATTCTCTTTAATAGTGGGCAGAAGGATGTGTTAGCCTTCCTGCAGCAGCTGGGTGATCATGTGTGTCCGCTACTAAAGAACATGAATATTCACTGCTCCCCACACCCATACACCTGGGCGTGGGGAGCAGTGAATGTTCTGACAGCTGACACCGGCCTGTATGGGTGCATGGCAGTAACGTCTTATGCTACTAACACACTAAAGTCAGCTGCCGGCTTCAGAAAAGCATGCTATGCTGCAAGGGAGCAGAGGGATGTTCAGTAGAATTTTTTTTTGAGTGTGTGTGGCGTGATGGGGGACATCTATACCAGCCAGGATGGGGATGCCATCTATACCAGCAAGGATGGGGGTGCCATATATACGAGGATGGACAGGCCATCTATCCCATGATGGGGTCCATATTTACTAGCCATAATGGGGCCATGTATACTAGGATGGGGGAAACATGAATGCCAGGATGGGGGTACCATGTTTACCAGAGTGGGAGGCCATGTATGCCAGGATGGGGGGGCTATGTATTCCAGGATGGGCATCATATATACTTGGAAGAGGCCAGGATGTGGGGGCATTAGTATGGAATTGGGGGACATTACACCTATAACAGTGTAGAGCCTAGAAAGCGTATACAAAGTATCCAGAACACAACAGTGTCAGTGTAGAAGGAGGAGTCCCCGCTGTGTGCCCGGTCCGGAACCAAGGGCACTGTCACTAAGGTTCCTAGGGGGACTGTTTCTGGGGGACATAATTAGGGGACGGACCACGGAGAGTTCTAGAAAGGTTGGGGGAGGAGCCAGTATAAAAGGGGCTGAGGATGCCAGCAGAGGTGTTGTGAGTTCATTTTCCCCTTCGTCACTGAGGTCTGGTGAACTCCCTATTCTGGTAAAGGAAGGTAATGAGCCTGATTATCAGGCACCTGAGCCTAATGAGGATGACTGGCTGAGTGGAGTCACGGACTGGATATAAGGCTGCCGACGCCCTTCTGCCCTGCGGGTGATTTCTCTGTGGACTTCTATGACTCCAGTCTGATTCCTGCTCCTCTAAAGCTAAGTTTTCTGCTTTGCCTGTTAGCATTTGTGTTTTGTTTTTGTTTTCTTTGCTTTTCTGGATTCTGCCATTCCCTGCTGGGGTGAGCTGAATCTCCTTTTGCCTGTTGCTGTCTTCAGAATATTCCTGAGTACTGACATAGCTTTTTTGAAGCCTAGCGTCTTCAGGGCCTTTTTCACTGTCAGTCTGTTGGCTCTTATTTTCATAGGGTTTTTCACGGATTGCAGACAGCAGCCTTCCTGTCCTTTCCTATCTAGTTAGCTTGGGCCCCGTCTTTGCTCAGTCTATCTTTCTGTCTGTGTTAGTGTTTTCATCTTGCTTCACCGTCATTATATGTTGGGGGCTGCCTATTGCTTTGGGGTCTGCTCTGGGGCAGTTTAGATTTCCCCTTTCTTTCTTTAGGCCTATTTAATTCTCTGGCTGTGATCGAGGGGTCTAGGGCATCGTAGGAACCCCCCACGGCTACTGTTAGTTGTTGTGGATAGGATCAGGGGTCTGCAATCCGATAGCTGCCAACCTCTCTGGTTTTCTGGACTTAGCTAGCATTTCTGTTTCTGCCTCCTACGGTGACTCAATCATAACAGAATCACCCGCCCTACCGCAGATCCTAGGGTACTCAATAGCAGGAAAGAATTGTGTTTTAAAAAAAAAAAAAAAAGTGTGTATATTCTTTCCTCTATATCTCTGAGGCCGTAGGGGGAATTTTTTATTCTCTCAATGGAGATAAAGCAATTGTCTGATTGTGTGGAGCAGCTCACTGCGGAAGTGCGGGGAATTTCTGCCTACCTTGCTCATTCACATGCTGCTGAACCAAAGATCCCTACACCTTGGGGATCGATCTAAATTTTTGAGTTTCAAAAATAATTGTAAATTATTTTTTGCCTTGAAGCCTAACTCGTCAGGGAGCTCCATGCAGCAGGTTAAAATTGTCATCTCTTTGCTGCGTGGCGATCCCCAGGATTGGGCGTTTTCTTTGAAACCAGATGATCCTATTCTGACTAATGTGAACGCATTCTTTCAAGCTTTGGGGTTGTTGTATGACGAACCTAATGCTATTGATCAGGCTGAAAAGACCCTGTTGGCATTGAGCCAGGGTCGAGATTCTGCAGAGTTGTACTGTCAAAAGTTCCGAAAGTGGGCGGTCCTTACTACCTGGAATGATAATGCCTTGACTGCTCTCTTTCGGAAGGGTTTGTCAGAAGCCGTAAAAGATACTATGGTGGGATTTCCTGTTCCCTCTGGTCTGGACGATTCTATGTCATTAGCCATTCAGGTTGATCGGCGTTTACGTGAACGCAGGATTGCACGAGAGGTGTTGCCACCGATTGAACAGACGTCTGAACCTATGCAATGTGATAGAGTTTTGTCTAAGGCGCAACATCGGGAGTTCAGAAGGCGTAATAAGCTGTGTTTTTTCTGTGGAGATGCCTCGCATATTATTTCTGTTTGTCCTAAACGAGAGAAACGCTTTGCACACACGTTTTCTGTTGGTGGTGTTCAACCTAAGTTTCTTCTGGCAATTACTCTGATCTGCTCCCTGTCCACATTTTCCGCCAAGGCTTTTGTGGATTCGGGAGCAGCGCTAAACCTAATGGACTTGGATTTTGCTAAACGTTGTGGATTTCCGATGACACCTCTGCAGACGCCTATCCCTTTGAGGGGGATTGATGCTACTCCTTTGGCTAAAAATAAACCTCAGTTTTGGACCCAGGTGGTCATGCGGGTCGCCCCAGACCATCAAGAAAATTGCAGATTTTTGGTGTTGCATGGTCTGCATGATGCCGTTGTTCTGGGGTTTCCCTGGTTGCAAATTCATAATCCAGTTTTGGATTGGAAATCTGTGTCTGTGGTGAGTTGGGGTTGTCGGTGTGCCTTTAGTGAGGCTCCGTTTTTTTCCACCTCTCCTCAGTCGCATGATGTTCCTGACTATTTGGCGGACTTTTATAATGTATTTAGTGAGAATGAGTCTGCGTCCTTGCCTCCTCATAGGAGTTATGACTGTGCAATTGAATTAAGCCCGGGGTGTAAATTTCCCAAGGGTCGGCTCTTCAATTTATCTGTACCCGAGCACGAGGCTATGCGGTCCTATATTAAGGAGGCGTTGGAGAAGGGTCATATTAGACCATCCTCTTCACCCTAAGGTGCCGGGTTTTTTTTTGTGGCCAAAAAGGATGGTTCTTTAAGGCCTTGTATTGATTATCGTGCCCTCATTAAAATTACTATTAAATATCAGTATCCGTTACCCCTGATTTCGGATCTATTCTCTAGAGTTAGAGGTGCTTGCTGGTTTACCAAGCTTGACCTCAGGGGGGCATATAATCTTATCCGCATTAAGCAGGGGGATGAATGGAAGACGGGGTCTAATACTCCGGAGGGACATTTTGAGTACCTGGTGAAGCCTTTTGGGCTCACTAATGCCCCTTCTGTCTTCCAGTGCTTCATGAACGATATTTTCCGAGACTTTGTAGATAAATTTTTGATTATCTATCTGGATGATATTTTGATCTTCTCCAAGGATTGGAATTCTCATGTGGAACATATTCGGACTGTGTTCCGGATCTTGAGGGAGAATTCCCTGTATGTCAAAGGATCGAAATGCCTTTTTGGAGTACAGAGGATTTCATTTTTGGGATTTATTTTGTCTCCGTCAACTATTGAAATGGACCCGGCCAAGGTACAGGCCATTTATGATTGGGTTCAGCCCACTTCTTTGAAGGCCCTCCAGAAGTTTTTGGGTTTTGTTAATTTTTATCAGAAATTTATAGCAAAATTTTCTAGTATTGCCAAGCCATTGACTGATCTGACTAAGAAGGGTGCTGATGTGTTGAATTGGTCTCCGGAGGCTGTTGCTTCCTTTCAGGAGCTGAAGCGAAGATTTACCTCCGCCCCGGTTTTGCGGCAACCTGATGTCTCACTCCCGTTCCAGGTAGAGGCGGATGCTTCTGAGATTGGTGCAGGAGCTGTTTTGTCCCAAAAGGATCCTGTAACATCTAAAATGAATCCCTGTCCTTTCTTTTCCCGAAAGTTCTCTCCATCTGAACGTAACTATGATGTGGGGAATCGGGAACTGTTGGCCATGAAATGGGCATTTGAGGAGTGGAGACATTGGTTGGAGGGAGCTAAATATCAAGTTGTGGTCCTCACTGACCACAAGAATTTGATTTACCTAGAGTCAGCTAAAGGCTTGAACCCTAGACAGGCTAGGTGGGCCTTGTTTTTTACACTTTTTGATTTTGTGGTCTCTTTTCTTCCTGGAACTAAGAATGTCAAGGCAGACGCCCTCTCTAGGAGTTTCTTTGCTGATTCTCCTGTGGTGACCAAGCCTGCTACCATCTTAGGCGAAGGGGTAGTTCTTTCTGCCATCTTGCCCGATTTGAGACTTGCTCTGCAAGAGTTCCAGGAGGACAAACCTGATCGCTGTCCCAGTGGAAAGTTGTATGTTCCTGACCAGTGGAAGAAGAGAGTGATGTCTGAAGTTCATTGCTCTGCATTGGCTGGTCATCCAGGTATTTTTGGTACTAGAGATCTGGTGAGTCGCTCTTTTTGGTGGCCCACCTTGTCTCATGATGTCTGGAATTTTGTGCAGTCCTGTGGGACTTGCTCCCGGTCTAAATCTTGTTCTCGCTCTAGTGGGTTGTTGATGCCTTTGCCGGTCCCCAGGAGGCCATGGACCCATATTTCAATGGATTTCATCTCTGATATGCCGGTCTCTCAAAGAATGACTGTTATTTGGGTGATTTGTGATAGGTTCTCTAAGATGGTTCATCTTGTACCACTCCCTAAGTTGCCATCTTCCTCTGAGTTGGTGCCCCTGTTTTTGCAACAGGTGGTTCGCTTACACGGGATTCCTGAGAACATTGTATCTGACAGAGGAGTTCAGTTTGTGTCTAGATTTTGGAGGACTTTCTGTTCCAAGGTGGGAATTCAGTTGTCCTTCTCCTCTGCTTTTCACCCTCAGACCAATGGGCAGACAGAGAGAACAAACCAGACCTTGGAGTCGTATTTGAGATGTTTTATTTCCGCTGATCAGGATGATTGGGTTTCATTTTTACCCTTGGCCGAATTTGCTTTAAATAATAGAGCTAGTTCTGCCACTTTGATGTCACCTTTTTTTTGTAACTTTGGGTTTCATCCTCGATTTTCTTCAGGGCAGGTGGAGCCTTCTGTCTGCCCAGGTGTTGACACTGTGGTGGAGAGAATGCACCAGATCTGGGACCAAGTGGTGGATAAGTTATCTCTCTCCCAGGAAAAGGCCCAGCGGTTTTCCAATCGACATAGGACCATTGGTCCCCAGTTTAAGATTGGTGATATGGTGTGGTTATCATCAAAAAATATTGCTATGAAGGTGGCTTCTCCTAAGTTTAAGCCTAGATTTATTGGACCTTACAAGATTTTGGAGATTATTAATCCGGTCTCTTTTCGTTTGGCTCTTCCTGTCACATTTAAAATCCATAATGTGTTCCATAAGTCCTTGTTGAAGAGGTTTGTTGAACCAGTTGTTCCTGGGGTGGCACCTCCAGACCCTGTATTGGTTGAAGGTAACATGGAATATGAGGTAGAGAAAATACTGGATTCCCGTCTGGCTAGACGGAGACTCCAGTATTTGGTTAAGTGGAAGGGTTATGGTCAGGAGGATAATTCCTGGGTCTCTGCCTCTGATATTCATGCCAAAAGATTGGTGCGTGCCTTTCATCGGGCTCACCCTGATCGCCCTGGTGGCGTGGTTGAGGGTTCGGTGACCCCTCCTCAAGGGGGAGGTACTGTTGTGAGTTCATTTTCCCCTTTGTCACTGAGGTCTGGTGAACTCCCTATTCTGGTAAAGGAAGGTAATGAGCCTGATTATCAGGCACCTGAGCCTAATGAGGATGACTGGCTGAGTGGAATCACGGACTGGATATAAGGCTGCCAATGCCCTTCTGCCCTGCGGGTGATTTCTCCGTGGACTTCTAGGACTCCAGTCTGATTCCTGCTCCTCTAAAGCTAAGTTTTCTGCTTTGCCTGTTAGCATTTGTGTTTTGTTTTTGTTTTCTTTGCTTTTCTGGATTCTGACATTCCCTGCTGGGGTGAGCTGAATCTCCTTTTGCCTGTTGCTCTGTCTTCAGAATATTCCTGAGTACTGACATAGCTTTTTTGAAGCCTAGCGTCTTCAGGGCCTTTTTCACTGTCAGTCGGTTGGCTCTTATTTTCATAGGGTTTTTCACGGATTGCAGACAGCAGCCTTCCTGTCCTTTCCTATCTAGTTAGCTTGGGCCCCGTCTTTGCTCAGTCTATCTTTCTGTCTGTGTTAGTGTTTTCATCTTGCTTCACCGTCATTATATGTTGGGGGCTGCCTATTGCTTTGGGGTCTGCTCTGGGGCAGTTTAGATTTCCCCTTTCTTTATTTAGGCCTATTTAATTCTCCGGCTGTGATCGAGGGGTCTAGGGCATCGTAGGAACCCCCCACGGCTACTGTTAGTTGTTGTGGATAGGATCAGGCGTCTGCAATCCGATAGCTACCAACCTCTCTGGTTTTCTGGACTTAGCTAGCATTTCTGTTTTTGCCTCCTACGGTGACTCAATCATAACACAGAGGGCAGTCAACGGAGCAGGAGAGAAGGAGCAAGGAAGCTAGAGGGTGCCAGAGAGCAAAAGCCAGAACCAGAGCAAAGAGAGGAGAGCAGCGACTGGAGAGACTGAAGGGAGACTCACCGTGGACAGAAGGGAGACGGCACCGAGCCGTCCAGCAGAGAAACACCGACCATCCGTCCGCGCTCCTAGCAGCTGCCACCATCCGACTTCAGCCCACAGTTGCGGCCTGTCCGCTGCCTCCCGTGGCCGCCACCACCCAACTCCAGCCCACGGTTGCGGCCTGTCCGCTGCCGCTCGTGGCCGCCACCGCCCGACTCCAGCCCATGGATGCAGTCTGCGGCCTGTTCGCCGCCACCCCCAGCCGCCGCTGCCTGTCCCCATCTTGTGGCTGCGGCCTACAATGTCCGGTCCCCGGGCAACGCCTTACCGACTCCGCCGGGAGGCGCAACGCAGAGGAACTCTCCAGTGGCCTGCTGTGCCCCCACTTTGCCTGGGCATAGGAATGCCCGAAGTCTCCTCCAGATCCTCGTTGGCTGGGCCTTCTGCTGAAACACTGAAGCATCGTCGATCGCCACTCTGCCGGACGTCTTAGAGGATAAGTGACACGTTGTAGTTAATATTCAGGACCCGTAGTCGGCCATACCGCGGCCCTATAGTGACTGGTCTTTGCCTGGTTAGTCGTGTTCATGTTACCAGTGTATTCTTGTTTTGATCCCTGCGAGGATAACTGTTGTTAGCTTGTTTGGTTGCTCGAGATAGCCCCTATAGGCATCTATACATATATATAAAAGTTACATCTTAAAGTTCAACAAGTCTCCCGAAATGTCACTGCATCCCGCGTACCTGCAATAACTACATCATCAGCATATCCCCTTCCCCCATGGTATAGGCCATGGTTCATAACGGCAGACAGTGTGGCGGCTATAGCTGATAATGGCAGTGTGGCTGGTGTAGCTCATTATGGCGGACAGTTTGGAGGCAATATACTATAGGAGGCTTATTTAGGTCATAATATGGACAAATATTTTTTGTGCAGTGGATATTATAATAACTGTTATTTTTAAAGGGCACTGTGTGGGGATGTGCTGCAGAAGACCAGAGGAGAGGGAATCTGGGGAGAAGAGCTGTGGAAGAGCTTTGGATGTGAAAAGTCATCATGGCATCAGGACAAGATGGAGATGAAAAGAAAGAAGAGACTCAATCAGAGAAGAGGTCACCCATAAGGTACCTGGATGTAAATGTGTATTTGTTGACACGGACTACATCTTATGAGTGCTGTGTTTCCTATATGGTCCGCAGTCTGATAAAGACTGATAGCAACTCTCAGCATCTCATTGTTAAGGACATACTGGTCGTTGTAGATTCATGAGATACAAATGTATATGGGCCGATAGTAATTTTTTAAGATCGTGACGTCATAGACCTAATGGAAATGGGAAGAATTAGCTGGGTAGAAGGGAAAAATGAGCAACTGTAAGTACACAGTGCTATATAATATTATGATTGCCGCTGGGCCTTTTCCTGGGAGAGAGATAACTTATCCACCACTTGGTCCCAGATCTGGTGCATTCTCTCCACCACAGTGTCAACACCTGGGCATGCCGAAGGCTCCACCTGCCCTGAAGAAAATCGAGGATGAAACCCAAAGTTACAAAAAAAAGGTGACATCAAAGTGGCAGAACTAGCTCTATTATTTAAAGCAAATTCGGCCAAGGGTAAAAATGAAACCCAATCATCCTGATCAGCGGAAATAAAACATCTCAAATACAACTCCAAGGTCTGGTTTGTTCTCTCCGTCTGCCCATTGGTCTGAGGGTGAAAAGCAGAGGAGAAGGACAACTGAATTCCCAGCTTGGAACAAAGTCCTCCAAAATCTAGACACAAACTGAACTCCTCTGTCAGATACAATGTTCTCAGGAATCCCGTGTAAGCGAACCACCTGTTGCAAAAACAGGGGCACCAACTCAGAGGAAGATGGCAACTTAGGGAGCGGTACAAGATGGACCATCTTAGAGAACCTATCACAAATCACCCAAATAACAGTCATTCTCTGAGAGACAGGCATATCAGAGATGAAATCCATTGAAATATGGGTCCATGGCCTCCTGGGGACCGGAAAAGGCATCAACAACCCACTAGAGCGAGAACAAGGTTTAGACCGGGAGCAAGTCCCACAGGACTGCACAAAATTCCTGACATCACGAGACAAGGCGGGCCACCAAAAAGACCGACTCACCAGATCTCTAATACCAAAAATACCTGGATGACCAGCCAATGCAGAGCAATGAACTTCAGACATCACTCTCTTCTTCCACTGGTCAGGAACATACAACTTTCCACTGGGACAACGCTCAGGTTTATCCTCCTGGAACTCTTCCAGAGCACGTCTCAAATCGGGTGAGATGGCAGAGAGAACTACCCCTTCGCCTAAGATGGTAGCAGGCTTGGTCACCACAGGAGAATCAGCAAAGAAGCTCCTAGAGAAAGCGTCAGCCTTGACATTCTTAGTGCCAGGAAGAAAAGAGACCACAAAATCAAAACGTGTAAAAAACAAGGCCCACCTAGCCTGTCTAGGGTTCAAGCGTTTGGCCGACTCCAGGTAAATCAAATTCTTGTGGTCAGTGAGGACCACGACTTGATATTTAGCTCCCTCCAACCAATGTCTCCACTCCTCAAATGCCCATTTCATGGCTAACAGTTCCCGATTCCCCACATCATAGTTACGTTCAGATGGAGAGAACTTTCAGGAAAAGAAAGGACAGGGATTCATTTTAGATGTTACAGGATCCTTTTGGGACAAAACAGCTCCTGCACCAATCTCAGAAGCATCCGCCTCTACCTGGAACGGGAGTGAGACATCAGGTTGCCGCAAAACCGGGGCAGAAGTGAATCTTCGCTTCAGCTCCTGAAAGGAAGCAACAGCCTCTGGAGACCAATTCAACACATCAGCACCCTTCTTAGTCAGATCAGTCAATGGCTTGGCAATACTAGAAAATTTTGTTATAAATTTCCGATAAAAATTAGCAAAACCCAAAAACTTCAGGAGGGCCTTCAAAGAAGTGGGCTGAACCCAATCATAGATGGCCTGTACCTTGGCCGGGTCCATTTCAATAGACAAAATAAATCCCAAAAATGAAATCCTCTGTACCCCAAAAAGGCATTTCGATCCTTTGACATACAGGGAATTCTCCCTCAAGATCCGGAACACAGTCCGAATATGTTCCACATGAGAATCCCAATCCTTGGAGAAGATCAAAATATCATCCAGATAGATAATCAAAAATTTATCCACAAAGTCTCGGAAAATGTCGTTCATGAAGCACTGGAAGACAGAAGGGGCATTAGTGAGCCCAAAAGGCATCACCAGGTACTCAAAATGTCCCTCCGAAGTATTAAACGCCGTCTTCCATTCATCCCCATGCTTAATGCGGATAAGATTATACGCCCCCTGAGGTCAAGCTTGGTAAACCAGCAAGCACCTTTAACTCTGGAGAATAGATCAGAAATCAGGGGTAACGGATACTGATATTTAATAGTAATTTTGTTGAGGGCACGATAATCAATACAAGGCCTTAATGAACCATCCTTTTTGGCCACGAGAAAAGAACCGGCACCTAAGGGTGAAGAGGATGGTCTAATATGACCCTTCTCCAACTCCTCCTTAATATAGGATCGCATAGCCTCGTGCTCGGGTACAGATAAATTGAAGAGCCGACCCTTGGGAAATTTACACCCCGGGCTCAGTTCAATTGCACAGTCATAACTCCTATGAGGAGGCAAAGATGCAGACTCATTCTCACTAAATACATCATAAAAGTCCGCCAAATAGTCAGGAACATCATGCGACTGAGGAGAGGTGGAAAAAACCGGAGCCTCACTAAAGGCACACCGACAACCCCAACTCACCACAGACACAGATTTCCAATCCAAAACTGGATTATGAATTTGCAACCAGGGAAACCCCAGAAGAATAGTATCATGCAAATTATGCAACACCAAAAATCTACCATTTTCTTGATGGTCTGGGGCGACCCGCATTACCACCTGGGTCCAAAACTGAGGTTTATTTTTCGCCAAAGGAGTAGCATCAATCCCCCTCAACGGGGTAGGCGTCCATAGAGGTGTCATAGGAAATCCACAACGTTTAGCAAAATCCTAGTCCATTAGGTTCAGGGCTGCTCCCGAATCCACAAAAGCCTTGGCGGAAAATGTGGACAGGGAGCAGATCAGAGTAATTGCCAGAAGAAACTTAGATTGAACACCATCCACAGAAAACGTGTGTGCAAAACGTTTCTCTCGTTTAGGACAGACAGAAATAATATGCGAGGCATCTCCACAAAAAAAACACAGCTTATTACGCCTTCTGAACTCCTGACGTTGCTCCCTGGACAATACTCTATCACATTGCATAGGTTCAGACACTTGTTCAACAGGTGGCAACACCTCTCGTGCAGTCCTGCGTTCACGTAAACGCCGATCAACCTGAGTGGCTAATGACATAGAATCGTCAAGACCAGAGGGAACAGGAAATCCCTCCATAGTATCTTTTATGGCTTCTATCAAACCCTTCCAAAAGAGAACTGCCAAAGCATTATCATTCCAGGTAGTAAGGACTGCCCACTTTTGGAAATTTTGACAGTACAATTCTGCAGAATCTCGACCCTGGCTCAATGCCAACAGTGTCTTTTCAGCCTGATCAATAGCATTAGGTTCGTCATATAACAACCCCAAGGCTTGAAAAAATGCATTCACATTAGTCAGAATAGGATCATCTGGTTTCAAAGAAAATACCCAATCCTGGGGATCGCCACACAGCAAAGAGATGACAATTTTAACCAGCTGCGCGGAGCTCCCTGACGAGTTAGGCTTCAAGGCAAAAAATATTTTACAATAATTTTTGAAATTCAAAAATTTAGACCGATCCCCAAAAAACACATCAGGAGTAGGGATCTTTGGTTCAGCAGCATGGTAGGCGGAAATTCCCCGCACTTCCGCAGCGAGCTGCTCCACATGATCAGATAATTGCTTTATCTCCATTGAGAGAAAAAAAATTCCCTCTAAGGCCCCAGAAATATAGAGGAAAGAATATACACACTTTTTTTTTTTTTTTTAATAATTATTTCCTGCTATTGAGTACCCTAGGATCTGCGGTATGGCTGGTGATTCTGTTATGAGTGAGTCACCGTAGGAGGCAAAAACAGAAATACTAGCTAAGTCCAGAAAACCAGAGAAGTTGGCAGCTATCCGATTGCAGACCCCTGAACATATCAACAACAACTAGCAGTAGCCGTGGGGGGTTCCTACGGTGCCCTAGACCCCTCGATCACAGCCGGAGAGCTAAATATCCTAAAGACAGAAAGGGAAATCTAAACTGCCCCAGAGCAGACCCCAAAGCAATAGGCAGCCCCCAACATATAATGACGGTGAGACAAGATGAAAAAACACTCACACAGATAGAAAGATAGGCTAAGCAAATGATGGGGCCCAAGCTAACTTAATAGGAAAGGATAGAAAAGCTGCTGTCTGCAATCCGCCAAAACCCTATCAAAACAAGAGCCAACAGACTGATAGGGAAAAAAGCCCTGAAGACGCTAGGCTTCAAAAAGACTATATCAGAACTCAGGTATTTTCTGAAGACAGAGCAAAAAGGAATTCAGCTCACCCCAGCAGGGAATGGCAGAAATCCAGAAAAACAAGGCAAAACAAAACCAAAACACAAATGCAAAAAGCACAGCAGAAAACTTAGCTTTTGAGGAGCAGGAATCAGGCTGGTCTCCTAGAATCCCTCAGAGAGATCACCAGCAAGGCAGAAGGGCGTTGGCTGCCTTATATCCAGTCAGCAATTCCAGTCACCCAGTCATCATCATCCTGCTCAGGTGCTTGGTAATCAGCCTCACTACCTTCCTTCACCAGAAGAGGGAGTTCATCAGACCTCAATGGTGAAGGGGAAAATGAACTCACAACAGAGAGGCTAAGTGCCAGAAAAGGCGCCTCTATAAGATAAGCCTTTTCTGGGGTAGCTGGGGGCAGATTTTTTTAGTCAGGAGGGCCAAAAACAATGGTCCATCTCTAGGCTATTAATATCTGCCCTCACTCACTGGCTTTCCCTCTCTGGTTGAGAAATTACCGCGGGAGCCCACACAATTTTTTTCAACTAGTTAACCCCTTAATTTATCACCTACATATCCCAAATTGTACACACGTACCCTAATCTAATTATTAGTCAAAGACACATAAAAAACTAAATGAAATGGTTTACTCTATGTAAACCATGTGTCATTTCATATAGGGTTTTGTATTGATTTTACAGAAGCCGGCAATTGATTTAGCGGCTATTCTGTTATGTAGAACTCTATGAAATATTTAAATATATAAATATATATATATACAGTATATGTCTCAATGACATGTACATATATATAGCTACATATTCTATGTGTCTATATCTATTCTTTTGTTTGTGTTTTAACCTGTCATTGGGCTCCATTATATGTCCATTTTGCAAGCCGGCCAGAAAATCTCAGCATACGGATGTCATACGGATGATTACATGGGCAAAAATCGTATCGTAGCCTTGCCAACGGATGACATGCGGATCACTGTTCAGGGAACATTTCTGCGTATCACGACCGTAAAATACGGTCCGTATTTTTATACTTTGTGTCTGACTCCGGCCTATCTTTTAATAAACTCTTTTTTAAACTGGTAAGAAATTCCCCATTTTAATTCTATAGTGAGGACTAAAACTTGACTATACAATTGTCATCCCATTACTTGATGCAAACCATATGCATGTCATCCCAAAATCTTTCTAGCATACACCTTGCCATGCTCACCAGAATGACCGAAAGCAACCTCTGGTTGACGTTCCATACCATGCTGAAAAGGTTGGTCATCATGGCCAGCATTGTCATTGTCATTTTCACTCTTACTGCCAACAACCCACATCAGGATTGTCAATGAGTGTGTTGAGGTTCTCTGCAGTATGGACTAATTTGCTCACTTTTTGGATAATTTGAACTGCAGACTTCTGTCGAATCCCTGCTGGAGTAAGATTTGTGGCATAGCAAACACCCTGCTAGCTAGGCGAAAATTTAGTGGGAATGACAAAAGTTGCAAAATTGTGTTGTGTCAAAATTATGTGACTTTTCAAAACTTTTTGTGCCAGAATACTGGGGTAAAAGCTTTGGTGAATTGGGCTCAATATTTATAGCTAATAAGTACTCATGCAAAACTAAAGAATTATTCTTATATGGGCTAGCTAACACTTTTTCACAGGATAGGCGATAAATTGATGATCGCCACAGGTCCAGCCACTGTCACCCGCACAGATCCCAAGACTGAAGCTCAGAAATGCTTTGTTTAAATGTAAAGTGTCCAAACGTGCACCATTGCTCAATTGATTGACCATATGACAGCTGGAGATAGCCAAGCACTGTACTCCACCATATTCTTGCATTCTCATAAGCAATAAATGAAGCGGCAGTGTGCATGCAGAGTCACTGCTTCACTTCAAATATGGCGGTTTAGAGTCCTGTTCTTGGGATTGATGGGATGCAAGTTGTTGGACCTACAGTAATCAGTGATAACTAGTCCAGTTGGGAATAACTCTAATAAGGAGGGAAGAAGAATCATTTAATAGGCTATTTTAAAATGTTTTTTTTTCTAAACCAAACAATCCATTTTTGTGGATGAAGCTGAGTTGACCTCCCACAAAAATATGTTGATGTTGATATAACTTCCTGAAAACTCCAACACTAGAATGGTACTAGAAGGATGAGGGTGCACCTACCCATATATCTGATAGACATGCTCTACATATTACATTTACAGGCACCATATTGTGATACATGTGAATTAACAAATGTATTTTTGTGTGTAATGAAGTCTCACACTTCATGAGAGAAATTTATGAAGATACTTCTCTGTCAGGTGATAATTGGGAAAGGGCATGTTAGACACATTTAGAAAATCCTCTAATACAGGGAGAAAAAAAAACTGAAACCTTCGAGGTTCTTCCCAGGATTGATGAGAAATAGATGGCTTTTCAAGGAGCTCGATTGATTGCAGTCGGGGAAAAAAAAATATGACTTTATTTAAAAGGCAAATTATACATCCCTTGCACAGGTTCTGGAAAGAGCAATCATCTCACTAGAGTTACATTGTCAGATAGAATAGGGAGACATAATTCTATCAGGTTCATTTAATTCCTTTTATGTTTTGTCATAAACAACGAGAAGATTATTCGCTAACTCTAAAATAGCAATCATATGTCATCTTGGGTCAACAAATAATGGCTTCTGAATTGGTCTTTGTTATGTTTCATGATAATATATCCATCAGTATTCATCAAATAAACCAGAATCTGAAAATTTGACAGGCGTCATATAGCGCTCTTATTTATCCTGCATACATACTGTATAAATGTATGTGTATTTTTTACTGAGCTGTTTATAGTAAACTGGGTTGCAGGTTCTCAGCATGGTCTACATATTATTGTTCCTCTCCAAAGTCTTTGGGAGCTTGACAGTAACCTCCTGGATGCTATTTGTATCTTCCATATAGCCTGTTAACTACTGTATACCTCCAACATAAGATTAAAGGGCAATCATTTTAACATTCTGTTGGTTAAGCCAATGCAGCTTCAAAGTTTATCCCTCAAAGCAGAGATGGAGTCAAGTGGGAGAGATTTATAGACTTTTTCAGAAAAAATATGTTTAGGCCCCGAATCATCAACAGCACTGTTTTTCTCACTTGTCTTGATCAGGGGGCAGGGAGGAGTCAGATGCTGCTAATTCTATAAGGGGCAAGCCTCTTCATGAATCGGGAGCGTCTGTCGACTAGCATGCACCTCTGTGCACCACACCAAAAGTCTTACTCCAGTTCCTATCTGTAGTTTTCTGGCGTACAGAATGCCTCAGTGCGTCTATGCACCCTTAGACTTTTCAAAAACAGATTTTGTGTGATTTTTTTTATAAGGAAAAAACATATACCGATATACCAGTTGCCAATATAAGCGCTGTTTTGCTGCTGTGGTAGAGTAGCATGCCTAGACTAAAGACATTTAAGATCAAGTTTATGAGTTGAGAAAACGTATCATGGTGCTTCCATAAAAATAAATAAAAAAAAGGAAAATAGACAGGGGTGGCCCGAATGTATAGGCGAACTAGGCGGCCGCCTAGGGCGCCGACCCAAAGGGGGCGCCAGAGAAAAAATAGAAAAAATTATAAAAAATCTTTTCAAAAGGCAAAAAGTTTTAGGGAAGGAAAGAAAAGTGTTCATATTTAAGGGCAAATATGACGCAAGAGAGGTTGGTTGGGTTGGCAACAATTTCGATAGAATCTGAAGTTGCTAAACAAATTAATCTCGGTGACTTAGTGTCATCCTTTTAAAAAAAAAGGCAAGGAAACAAAAATTTTAATTACCTATGGTCGTTTTTGTTTTGTGTTATTGATTACTTTGTATATATTTGTCCTATACAACTTCTCAGAAGATTAAAGAGTTAGGAGAGAGTTAATTAATCGTTGTTGTTGTGGTTTATTTTGCTCCTAAATTTATATCCCAAGTTTTCATCTACTGCCAAGAATAGTAGGGGCGCAACAAAATAGTTTCGCCTAGGGCGCCGTAATCTCTCGGGCCGGCCCTGAAAATAGAGGCACTATTTTCACACAAAATCTAGCTGTAAAAAGTAACATATTTTTGGTATCTTAAGGAAGGTTGCTAGGGGATGGACATCAGATACTTGAGGGTCTACCATTTGAGCCTCACTGGATTGAGATGATGGAATACGTTTTGCTGAATTTGATGTGAATGTCATAATAGTATATTTGGATTTCAGTATTTTTAACCTTACTACTTTATGTAGATCCCAACAGTCAATTCACAAAGTTTTGGGGAAAACACTACTGCTGTTTTAATACAATTCCTTAAGCCAAAGCCAGAAAGAGAAGATTCAATGGCCTTAAACCACATTCATATGTTCAGTATTGGATCAGTATTTTACATCAGTATTTGTAAGCCAAAGTGAGAGGATAAATATAAAAGAAACATGTCAACACTTCTGCATTTTTCACCCACTACTGGTTTTGGCATACAAATATTGAGGTAAAATACTGAACGTGTGAACATGCCCTTCACTGTAGGTTTCATCCTTTCACTTTTTTTTTTAATTAAGGCACCTTTCCATTAAGACTGGCGTTGTACAGTGGGGAAAAAAAGTATTTAGTCAGCCACCAATTGTGCAAGTTCTCCCAATTAAAAAGATGAGAGAGGCCTGTAACTGACATCATAGGTAAGCCACAACTATGAGAGTCAAAATGAGAAAACAAATCCAGAAAATCACTTTGTCTGATTTGGCAAGACTTATTTTGCAAATTATGGTGGAAAATAAGTATTTAGTTATTAACAAAAGTTCATCTCAATATTTTGTTATATATCCTTTGTTGGCAATGACAGAGGTTAAACATTTTCTGTAAGTCTTCACAAGGTTGGCACACACTGTTGGTGGTATGTTGGCCCATTTCTCCATGCAGATCTCCTCTAGAGCAGTGATGTTTTTTGCCTGACACTGGGCAACATGGGGTTGAGATCTGTAGACTGGCTAGGCCACTCCAGGACATTCATATGCTTCTTACAAAGCCACTCCTTGTTGCCCTGGTGGTGTGCTTGGGATCATTACCATGCTGAAAGACCCATCCACATTTCATCTTCAATGCCCTTACTGATGGAAGGAGGTTTGCACTCATAATCTCACGATACATGGCCCCATTCATTCTTTCATGTACACGGATCAGTCCTCCTGGTCCCTTTGCAGAGAAACAGTCCCAAAGCATGATGTTACCACTCCCATGCTTCACAGTAGGTATGGTGTTCTTTGGCTGCAACTCAGCCTTCTGTCTACTCCAAGCCCAACAAGTTTTGTTTCTACCAAACAGCTCTACTTTGGTTTCATCAGACCATATGACATTCTCCCAATACTCTTCTGGATAATCCAAATGCTCTCTAGCAAACTTCAAATGGGCCCAGACATGTACAGGCTTAAGCAGGGGGACACGTCTGGCAGTTCAGGATCTGAGTCCCTGGTTGCATAGTGTGTTACTGACAGTAGCCTAGGCTACGGTGGTCCCAGCTCTATGCAGGTCATTCACTAGGTCCCCTCGTGTGGTTCTGAGATTTTTGCTCACCGTTCTTGTGATCATTTTGACCCCACGGGGTGAGATTTTGCTTGAAGCCCCAGGTCGAGGGAGATTATCAGTGGTCTTGTATGCCTTCCATTTCCTTATTATTGCTCCCACAGTTGATTTCATCATGCCAAGCTGCTTGCCTATTGCAGATTCGGTCTTCCCAGCCTGGTGCAGGACTACAATTTTGCTTCTGGTGTCCTTCGATAGCTCTTTGGTCTTCAACATAGTTGAGTTTGTAGTGTGACTGTTTGAGGTTGTGGACAGGTGTCTTTTATACTGATAACAAGTTCAAACAGGTGCCATTACTACAGGAAATTAGTGGAGGACAGAGGAGTCTCTTAAGGAAGAAGTTGCAGGTCTGTGAGAGCTAGAAATCTTGCATGTTTTGGGTGACCAAATACTTATTTTCCACCATAATTTTCAAAATGAATCTTGCCAAATCAGACAATTTTCTGGATTTGTTTTCTCATTTTATCTCTCATAGTTGTGGTCTACCTATGATGTCAAATACAGGCCTCTCATCTTTTTAAGTGGGAGAACTGGCACAATTGGTGGCTGACTAAATAATTTTTTTCCCCATTGTGTATGTCAGCCTCTATGAAGTTGCGAAGTGAATTAAGAGGCGCACAACACTCCTGTAACCAGGCACATATTACAAGTGGCATACACCTCCAAACACCAGAGAAAATGCAGGAAGTTCCATCTTGTTGGTGGTTAAATTGATAGATACAGGGTGAGGGATGAGGGAGACTCCATTTTGGATTTATTAATTCAGGCCCCATAGATATCCAGAGATCCTCCTTTCACAGCAGGGATGTGGCCCCCACCCTTGGGATAAGTACACAATTCACAAAAGAACACAACTTTACCATATGGCCAGAGAATTAGAGGTCACATGTTAATGAAGAGCTGAGACCCCTTGCTGTCTTTTGTGCAAGGCGACCAACATCAATAGGAGCTCTAGACAGAGCGTCACTGACACCTAGAGATTAATTATGAGAGTACCGTGCATCTCAGGGTTAAGTCCAATAGACCACCAGAACCCTGGGTGCCCTCCACACACCCCCCTGCATCTCACCTTTTCTTGGTGTCCCAGATGCTGTGCTATTGAGACTGGCTCTCCAGAACCACTTAGCCGACCCAAGTTTGGACTCTCCATATCGGTCCAGCCCCAATGAACCCGTTGATAAGTCAGTTGTCCCATTTGGACCTCACACTAGGAAGTCATGACCCATCCTAGATATTGGGACGTATTTCAGCTAGGAAGTCAAAGGAGGAGAATTCAGTCCAACCCAGAGGGGCAGTGGCAAATATGGGAGGGGCGAGATATGGGTTAAAAACTAGCTGCACACCTTTAGCCTTTGTCATTGTTCTGCCATGGAAGCCACATCATGTCATGTGTGGAGATGGACCAGAAACTAAGAAGGTGCCTGTGGATACAAGAGCTTCCCTTCATCCATAAGTTATATGGAATGGTAACGTGACACATACAGCTAACTGCTATCCCCAACCTGTACCCTACCTTTATCTGTACTTTTGGCTGTAATATCTGTATATTACTCTGTATTTATTTGTAGTATCTAGTGTGCCTTTCGGCAATTAAAATATCAGTTAATTTTGGGCTGCTCTTTTATCTCAAAACCCAATTTCCCACGTCCGCTGGTACTTATACGCTACCTGGGGTTGGTTCCTGACCCGATATAAGCTTGTTAACAGACCGGGCTTATATATAACAAGAAACTGGTGGCAGCATACCTTTCTGGTGTTATTGGGGGATCCTGGCAGTGACAGATCGGAGGTTGATATATATATATATTCCTGGCCTGGGACTGGTGATATATTTACCGCCCTCACTGCAGAGGGCCCCGATAACCAGTATGTGACAGGGCAGTCTCTTCGGTGACTACTTATCTTAGGTGCAGTTCCCTGACTGACCTGAGGGTAAGGGAAGTGCCTGACAGCTGCGACTATGTAACCTCTGTCACAGATTGACGGTGGGGGATATCCGTATCCCCTGGCTCTTCTCTCATGTGTTTTCCTTACATCTAGGTTCACACAAATAGGTTTCTTTTTTTTCATTTGTCAAAGTATCTCAAAGTTCACACACTTCTTCATCAGGTACAAAAAGCATTCAAATGGGCCCCCCAAAATTCTTTCATGCCTTATACCACATTTATTATGTGTTTTGGACACTTTATTTTACTTTCTTAGCAGGGGTGTGGCTTACAGAGGAAGAAGTTTGGCTTGGTTGGAAAGGGGTTGGGCTTAATATCAAATAGTGTAACGAAATTGCAGCAAAAATTTGGCAGAAATTTCTGGTGTAAACTTTGGTGAGATGGATGAAGATATACCAAACAAACTGAGCCACCATGATAAATGTGTCACTTATTTAAATAGTTTCTAGTGTACCTTTACACCATCTAATTGTAAATCTGTAGTAAATCTGCCCCAGTGCAACTGACATTTTCTGGACTGGTGTGTTGGATGATGTCCATGTTCTAGATTAGCAGTTTTATATTGCTGTATATACAGGGTGGGCAATTTTTATGGATACACCTAAATAAAATGGGAATGGTTGGTGACCCAGATCGGCGAGCTGAATTTGCGGAATGGGCAAAACAAAAATTGGAACAGGACGCTTAGTTTAGACAGAACATTATGTTCAGTGATGAGGCAAACTCTTATGGGTGGGCCATTTATATGGATACACCTAAATAAAATGGGAATGGCGACAGTTTTCTTGCATAGGGTATCTTCCATTGAAATCTGCTGCAATGACCCGGGTACAGCATTCACCAGATATAAGCACAATTTCTATCCGCTCCTCAAGTGTTAACCTTTACAACATGTTAATAGCTGTAAACAAAGAGAAACTTGTAATTAACTCATGTAAGAATAAAGTTACATTAAGACCAAGCCCACCATTGTTTTTCTTGTGAAATTCTCAATAAGTTTGATGTGTCACATGACCTTCTCCCATTGGAAAAAATAAAGTTGGATCCAAAATGGCTGACTTCAAAATGGCCACCATGGTCACCCATCTTGAAAAGTTTTCCCCCTCCCATATACTAATTTGCCACAAACAGGAAGTTGATATCATCAACCATTCCCATTTTATTTAGGTGTATCCATATAAATGGCCCACCCTGTATATATAGTTATAATTCCCTGACATTTTAGTTTCCCCTTGACAACATTAAGAAGTACTGAATTTATCATTTTTGCCAGCGTTTTGCAAGCTGGAGTTAAGATTTGTCCCAGTTAGCATTTCAGTACATTCTGAAGTGTGGTAAGTTAAGCAGTCCTGACATTTGCTGATCTCTGAAGCTAATTGCTCAAATGGCCCTCATTTATTTTCATCTGGAAGTTTCTGACCTTCTGCCTTGTTTTTATTTGACATATTACTGCCACCTACCTGTAGATATAATTTAACTAATAAGCACTTCAGTGATATGTGTCATGTAAGTTCCACCATCACCACCACTTTTTTTTCAACGGATACTGTTTTTGTGACATTACAGTCAATGTTCAGCTGTGGAGCTCTTGCTGCCGCATTAGATCTTTAAATAGAAAAGAACATGATGACGTGTGCGATGTCATGTGCCGGATCTGCGACTTTGGTATATAAATCTGTCACATATAGAGACTTTTTAATTTTATAAGATAACATAGACTTTCGCCTTGTGACTACAGTACTAGGACGTCTAACCCTGCAGGCAAACTGTTCACTAGAGACAGGACATCTAAATAAAGTCCATGCAAATGTAAAGATTCTATATTTCCCATCAGAACGTTACCCTGAGCATCATACTGCCTCTGCCAGTTATCCTTTCTCCCTTAGTGAATCAAGGTTCCATCTTCTCCCATATAAGTGCCACACATGCCCCTAACCAAGTACACGACATAAAAGAAAACATGATTCATCATCATACCATCTCACCTTATACTATTACTGTAACATCCGGGCTCCATTTTCTTCCCCTGGGTCCGCTGCCCTCTGCTGTGCTCCACCTACACAGCGGGATTTGCAGATTGCCCAGAGTGGATCAATGACCAACTCCCTAGTCCTATTTAAGGCCCATTTGGACACACAACTGTGTCTTGGGATTGAGACTCTAGTGTCCCATGTTTGGTTTGCTCTATTACCTATGCTTGCTGTGCTTTCAACTTGCATTCTTCACTGCTGGGTATGTTGCCATCTGTCCTGCTGCTCCTGAGATTCTTGTGTGTGCCAAGTCCTCACCGCCCATGTTCCTTCCTGCTTGCAGCATCAATGCCCAGGGTCTGTGTGTCCACCCAGACCTAGAGCTTAGAAGATTGACTTCACCTAGTGAGCTGAAAAATTTCTTTATGGTCCTGGTCTCATACTCTAAAAAAAATGGCATGGGTTTCTCTCTATTTTTGATAACCAAGATGGCAAAACTGACAGCTGTCCACTTTATAGTGTCTGGAGAAGTCCGTGTAAGGGGTCTGTGTCCGAACAGTAGGTGTTCCAGCTCTACTGTTCGCATTCACCCATCTCTAATTATGAGTAGGGATGATCACATTTATAAGAGTGAGACTGAATTGACCTCAAAATTCACACAGATTAGAATTCTCCAAAATGCACATTTTTTGGGGATTCACTGCTCGTGAATTTAGTAATATGGTGGTCTGTCATTTTGCAAAACTGTATTGGACTGGTCTAAGGTTACAAAAGAATAATAATACCCTCTCCTGTCCTGCCAGTCTGACAGCCTGCCATCTGGTTCTCCGCAACACTTCTTTTCACCTTCCCAAGATTCATGAATCTTCTTCAGGCTGACATTAGAGGGTTGGTCAAGCTGGAAGATGCAATCTAGAGCAGGGTTGGGCAATTAATTTTCCCGAGGAGTCACAAGAGAGTCCTTGACTGTTGTGGAGGACCGAACCAATAGGTTGAAATTAATTCTGCTCAATATTAATATTTACATATGAATTACACTTATTATTATTTTCTATTAATATTAATTACAATATTTAATATTGAGCCGAATTAAGTCTGCTGACTCTGCTACTGCTGCTAATACTCGTTGGCAGCATCAGCGATGGGGCTGGGATTATACTGCGCTCATGAATAAGGAGGACTCCATGGCAGCAGGTTTACTGGTCCTCTAGTGATAATCTCCTGCTGCTAAAAGAGGTATTTAACTAAAACTACAGCGAACAGCCCAGTAAGTGACACATCACTGAAATAAGTGTTTCTGTCTCTTCATTACGCTGGGGACAGATTCCCTTTAACTGTCAATAGAAGTGCGTAAAGGCTGTGTCTTGCAAGGACTAAGTTCTATATAGTAAGAATACTCCGCTCATTTCTCCCTGCCATTAGTATGCATACCTGTGTCTGGTGGCAGTCTTTCAAGTATATTAATTTATTGTCTTAAATGTAATATTTTCCAACTACTTGTTCTGAATGAATAATCTCCAGGATAACTCAAAGTATAGGTGTGTTTCGTTCAGGTTATTTTATAGATGTCTGCTCAGCTTAGGACACTTTGAGAGATTAATTGGTGCAAATTCAGTGTAGATTTACCTTGTGCCACCATCTGAACCCAAGAAAGCAATTTATTCTCCCTTCTCTTTGAGGAATGTATGTGCTGCTGTTTGACTAAGACTCCCCATTCGTATTATGTCTTTCACAGATGTTTAATTTCCGGCATCTCCTTTTAATTTGGGGGAGTATTTGAGCTCCAAATAACTTGTTAATTTTTCTTGCTGCTGATCCTCATATGAATATAATGTGCAGATTTTGCCGCTGTGCACTCCGCCTGATAAATGATGTGACTTTTCTATCTTATTATCTCTTCGCAATGAGAACATTTCCAGTAAAAATCTTGTTTAGGAGCAACATGAAACTGACACACAGCATATGCATTCACAGATTTATATTCCTTATTGCAAAGTGAATCTCGATTTCCATGTATCCCTTAAAACCAGAGCAGTATAAAAGCTTTTAGAGTTTGGATGATTACACAGCACTACACTGTTTTTTTTTTTTTGTTTATAGAGTTATTATCATAATCTATTATTCAACATGGGAAGTTATTGGTTAGTTTTCGAGATTAGTCCATATCGCTACATATGCCGGTTACAAATCTTTGATTTTGCTACGTTTATCTCTTTTTTTCAATCTTAGTAATTTTTTTTTTACTGATTGACTGCCCACAGAAAATAAGCTTATCTAATATAACCCAAGAAAAAAAACAGCACTATACCAAATAGGTATGAGAATGTAAAAATCCCAAAGAAAGATATAGGCATTCGCTTTAGCATGAAGAATTGGAGAAATGTTTTTTTTTTATTTTTTAGAGAAATCCCTTGAAATAATCTAACAAATGGTGTCCTTATCAATTACACTCAACATGGTAACATATGCCACAAAGGTTGCAATGTAAAGTGGGCAACTGGGTATATTTAAGGTACAGTATGATATACTTTTATTAAGGGAGCACGGTAAGGGCTTGTTCACATGACTGTATTTTTAAAAAAAAATAGACAGCACACAGACCAATGTTAATCAGTGGGACAGTGAAGATGAGCGACTTTTTTCACTAATCAAATCTGCGAGCAAGTATTGACATGGCTGTGATTGGATTGTGCAGCACTTGATCTGGCTTGCATAAATGCCGGATCAGAAATGCTGCCACTATTCTTCTCTGATAAGTGTAGGGACAGGATGCAGCTGGGGTGAAGAACAGTGTTAGGCTTCAAAAAAGCTGTGGTGTGTACTATGCACCCATATTTGTGGGAGTACTGTGCTAAAAAGCTGCTGTGTGTACTCTGCACCTCTGCTTTTGGAAGTACTGTGCCTTTAAGTATCTGTGTGTACTCTGCACCCCAGCCTGTGGGAGTACTGTTCCTTTGAGCCTCTGTATGTACTTTTCACCCCGGCCTGTGGGAGTACTGTGCCTTTAAGCCTCTGTGTTTATTCTGCAAACCCGCCTGTGGGAGTACCTTGCCAAAAAATCTCTATGTGTACTCTGCAACCTTGCCTGTGGGACTACTGTGCCAAAAAGCCTCTATATGTAAAGTGCCATAAAGTCTTTGGGAGTTCAGTGCCAAGAAGCCTCAGTGTGTACTCTGCACCCCCGCCTGTAGGAGTACTCTTCTTTTAAGCCTCTGTGTGTACTATGCAAACCTGCCTTTGGGAGTACCTTGCCAAAAAAACTTTATGTGTACTCTGCAACCTCGCCTGTGGAAGTACTGTGCCAAAAAGCTTCTATATGTAATGTGCCAAAAAGTCTCTGGGAGTTCTGTGCAAAGAAGCCTCAGTGTGTATTCTGCAGCTCCGCCTGTAGGAGTACTCTTCTTTTAAGCCTCTGTGTGTACTCTGCTCTGGCTGTGGGAGTGCTGTCACAAAAGGCCTCTCTGTACTCTTTAGCCATGTCTGTACTAGTAGTGTGCCTAAAAAATTAAACTATTCTGCAGTCGTCGTTTTGTGAGTAGTTGTCCAAAGGCTCGGGAGCTGAAGAGGAAGAAGCTGCTCTCCCGCCTGGACCTGACGCGGCCGCGCAGGTCCCACCAGAGACCCCTGCAGACCCGGAGCTGCCATTTGCTCCACCACCGCCGACATCCGGACAGACTACCCCTGTGGATACCCCTGCAGCTGCCCACCGTCTCAAGCCTGCACCGGAGCCGAAACACCGCCCGGAGGCCCCAGGTACGTCTGCTGTCCCTGCACCTGGAAGGCCCTGGGGTGTATGTCCGTGGCAGCGTCAGGACAGGTCGTGCTGGACCTTGTCTGGGACTGAGACTCTGATCCCTGGGGGGGAACGCCTGAACCCCTAGCGGTAGTGCCCCTGTCTACCGTGGGTAGTGGTAGGCCCCGGGAAGCGAAAGATGAGACATGGGCTCGTTGCCAGGAGACCATCTGCCAGCAGGCAGCGGAGCAGAGGGAGAGAGAACAGAAGAGACTGGCTGTGCTAGGCCGAGACCTGGACCGGAAGGAAAAGGTCCGTGCCGGTCACTATGGTCCCCGGGACTCGGCTGGGTGGGGACAGGTCCTCAATGTGAACCATGAGCGGGGGTTTGGGTTCATTGCAGACCCCAAGAGGATCAGTGACCTGTTCTTCAGCAGGCGAGATGTGGAGTCACACCTGAGGAAGGGACACCCTGCTAGAGATCTGCAACCGGTGGAATATGTAACCTTCACCCGGAATGAAGGGTTAAGAGGTTGGTACGCCATGAATATCCGCCTCATCACTGAGGATTTTATTGCAGCCTATAAGAAGGAGAAGGCGTATGTACCCCCAGCAGGAATGATATCTACCTCGGTCATCCACCCCATGGTACAGGTAGCTACACCCGCTGTACCCCAGGCAGCAATTGCACCAGCTGCCACCACCTCACCCTATGTGAACCAGTCAACAGGACAAAGATGCCCTGAAGTGCTCCCCTGGAAGCAGCCAAGAAAACCAGCTTCCAGTACCCCAGGGGGGGCCCACCAACATTAAAGGAAATACCAAAAACTAACTCTGTTACCCAGGAGGGTATTTGCACTGTTGTGCTTTAAAGTTATTTTTGCTTAGTCATCATGTTTTTCCAGTTTTGTTGCCCAGTTCTATTGGCAGCATTTTTCTTTACTGAACTGTGGAGATCATGGACACTGAATGATCCAGAACTTTAATGTATATAGTTGCACCTCTTTAGGTGCCCTCTCTTGGTTTTACATAGCCCTTTTATGCATAAGAACTACCTCATCGTGGAGCATGGCTCCTACCAAAAGGACACTGCAAGAGATCCCGACTGGGAGCGGTGTCCAGCACTTACAAGAATTATTGACGTTTTGATGTGAAGTATTTTATAATGTGCCTTATGAAAGTACTAGCTGAAGAGCCCGGCGCTGCCCGGGCATAGTAACTAACTGTGGTTAGTTATAACAAATTATAATTATCCTCCATCCCATAGTCCCGTGCCCATATACCCATCATACATATCCTCCGTCCCATAGTCCTGTGCCCATATACCCATCATACATATTCGCTATCCCATAGTCGAGTGCCCATATACCCATCACACATCCTTCATCCCATAGTCCCATACCCATATACCCATCATACATATTTGCCATCCCATAGTCGAGTGCCCATATACCCATCACACATCCTCCATCCCATAGTCCCATGCCCATATACCCATCATACACATCCTCCATCCCATAGTCCCGTGCCCATATACCCATCACACATCCTCCATCCCATAGGCCCGTGCCCATATACCCATCATACATATCCTCCATCCCATAGTCCAGTGCCCATATACCCATCACACATCCTCCATTCCATAGTCCCATGCCCATATACCCATCATACATATTCTCCATCCCATAGTCCCATGCCCATATACCCATCATACATAGTCTCCATCCCATAGTCCCGTGCTCATATACCCATCACACATCCTCCATCCCATAGTCCCGTGCCCATATACATATCCGCCATCCCATAGTCCCGTGCCCATATACCCGTCATACATATCCTCCATCCCATAGTCCAGTGCCCATATACCCATCACACATCCTCTATCCCATAGTCCCGTGCCCATATACCCATCATACATATTCGCCATCCCATAGTCGAGTGCCCATATACCATCACATATCCTTCATCTCAGAGTCCCATGCCCATATACCCATCAAACATATCCTCCATCCCATAGTCCCGTGCCCATATACCCATCATACATATCCGCCATCTCATAGTCCCGTGCCCATATACCCATCACACATCCTCCATCCCATAGTCCCGTGCCCATATACATATCCGCCATCCCATAGTCCCTTGTCCATATACCCGTCAAACATATCCTCCATCCCATAGTCAAGTGCCCATATACCCATCACACATCCTCCATCCCATAGTCCCGTGCCCATATACATATCCGCCATCCCATAGTCCCGTGCCCATATACCCGTCATACATATCCTCCATCCCATAGTCCAGTGCCCATATACCCATCACACATCCTCCTTCCCATAGTCCCGTGCCCATATACCCGTCATACATATCCGCCATCCCATAGTCCAGTGCCCATATACCCATCACACATCCTCCATCCCATAGTCAACCATTGCGACATCATAATGAGCAGCGGCAGGGCTTGCAACCTATGATGACATCAGCGTCGCCATGGCAACCATTATGACATCATAATGAGGGGCGGGGCTTGATACGCACACACTGCTTCCCCAGTATGCAAATAGGGGCATTATGACATCACAATGAGGGGCGGGGCTTGATGCGCACACACTTTTTCCCCCAGTATGTAGATAGGGGCAAAATTGTTTGGCAAATTGGAATGCGCAGGGTTAAAATTTCGCCTCACAACATAGCTTAGGACCCTCTCGGGGTCCAGACGTGCGACTGTGCCAAATTTTGTGACTGTAGCTGCGACGGTGCGGATGCCTATCCCGGACATACACACACACACACACACACATACATACATACACACATACATACACACTTTGAGCTTTATATATTAGATTGAGAGTCCTCAGTGGTTGATACCTTTTAATGGCTAACTGAAAAGATGGTAACAAATTGCAAGCTTTCCAGACTACTCAGGTCTCTTCATCAGGCATATGTGACTCTTCAGATGTTGAATTAGTCTTTGCCTAATAAAGAGACCTGAGTAGTCTCGAAAACTTGCAATTTGTTACCATCTTTTCAGTTAGCCATCAAAAGGTATCAACCACTGAGGACTCTCAATTCTAAATATTTTGCTGTATGATATGCACACAACAAGTATAATCACATCATAGAAAAAACTTTATTAACACACAATGCAATTCAAACTTAAGCAAAACCATGTGGGTCTCACCACTCAAGCCCATAGTATGTATACTTTAATCAAAATACAATAATTGCACATCCCCCATGTATATTGTCCATTCAAATAAGTTGGCAACCAATGCATCTATAGTAATTATAACACATACCAAAAGAATATGCAGTGCATAGGTCACAATTAGGCTCCAGAATATAGTTTTTACCCAAAGGGAACAGTGCCTGGGGCATAATACCAAAAGTTCTAGGGTAGTTGTAACCGATGTGGTGCAATAAATGTAGCACACTATCACTGTATTCTGTCTCAGCAAAATCCAACCACAAACATACAGCAAAAAATCCAAAGCTCTTGGGTGCTAGCCACCAGCCAATAAAAGGCAGCCTGAGGGTTAAAATGGAACCCAATAGAGCATAAAAAGGGCCCGCTCAACGGTGATATGCATGGGGTTTTGTCAGTCCCTCTCTCATGCCCTGTCTGCCTTCATGGATTTCATGTCACTCCTGTTTGGTAATTGGCCACATTGAGTTATACTTTTTGTGTGCATGTCATACAGAGGTGCTTTCCTCTTTCTGTTTACATACGAGCAGTGTGTCTAAAATGTTATTCTACTATGCAACCATCTCGTTCCCGTTTGTATGCCGAAAAAATTATTTATTTTACTGCTGTGTCTTTACGAGTAGTGTGTGTAAAAATGTATTCTACTCTGCAGCCGTCTTTTTCTGATTAGTGTGTCTAGAAAAAAATTCTACCCTACCGGTGTATCTGTACAAGTTGTGGCTGTGCCTAAAAAAATAACTGTCCCTTTAAGCCTCTGAGTGTACTCTGAAACTCCTCCTCTGGGAGTACTGCACCAAAAAGCCACTGTGTTTACTGTGCCAAAAGATCTTTGGGAATATTGTGCCAAAAAAGCCTCTGTTAGCATTGTGCTCAACAGCCTCTGTGTGTACTCTGCAACCCTGCCTCTGTGTGTACTGTGCCAAAAGGCCTATATCTGTACTGTGCCCAAAAGACTATTTTTGTACTGTCTCAAAAAGTCTCTGAGAACACTGTGCCAAACAGCCTCTGTGTGTACTGTGCCAAAAAGCCTCTGTGTGTAGTGTGCCAAAAAGCCTCTGTGTGTAGTGTGCCAAAAAAGCCTCTGTGAGTACTGTGTCAAAAAGCCTCTGTGTGCATTGTATCAAAAAGGCTCTGGCAGTACTGTGCCAAACAGCCTTTATGTGTACTGTGCCAAAAGGCCTCTGAGAGTATTGTGCCAAAAACCTTCTGGCACTATTGTGCCAAGAAGCCTCTGTGTGTACTGTGCTAAAAAGCCTCTGTGTGTAATGTGCCAAAATGCCTTTGGGAGTATTGTGCCAAAAAGCCTCTTTGTGTACTCTGCAATCCTGCTTCTGTGTGTGCTGTGCTAAAAAATTCTGTTTGTGTGCTGTGCCAAAAGTCCTTTATGAGTACTGTTCAAAAAAGCCTTTGTGAGTACTGTGCCAAAAGGCCTCTGGGAGTACTGTGCCAAAAAAAATCTGGAAGTACTGTGCCAAAATGTCTTTGTAAGTACTGTTCCAAAAATGCTCTGTGTGTATTGTGCCAAAAAGGCTCTGGCAGTACTGTGCCAAAAAGCCTCTATGTGTACTCTGCAACCTTGCTTCTGGAAGTACTGTGCCAAACAGCCTTTATGTGTACTGTGACAAAAGGCCTCTGGGAGTACTGTGCCAACAAACTTCTGGGACTACTGTTCCAAGAAGCCTCTGTGTGTACTGTGCTAAAAAGCCTCTGTGTGTGGTGTGCCAAAAGGCCTCTGGGAGTATTGTGCCAAAAAGCCTCTGTGTGCACTTTGCAACCCTGCCTCTGTGTGTTCTGTGCTAAAAAAAATCCTGTTTATGTGCTATGCCAAAAGTCCTTTATGAGTACTGTTCGAAATAGCCTTTGTGAGTACTGTGCCAAAAGGCTTCTGGGAGTACTGTGCCAAAAAAGCATCTGGGAGTACTTGTTAAGGGCTAGCGGAATGCACCAGATAAAGAAGATAGTATATGGAGCGTTTGCAGCCCGGGGTCCACCGTGCAGAGATGGAAACTGCTGCTTAGACAATGAAGGATACAATAGCACAGGTGGAAGCCGGACACCAGCGGGCAACCACTGACCCAGTGCTTGCAAGAGCAAACTATGTTACCACACGGAGTCTGTACTAGCCGGCTTATAACCGTGCCCTGTTAAGCATCACAGGACACAAGTGGGAGTAGTACACTGCACAGAGAGGGTGCTACGACTACCCTGGTGGTCACCACTAACCAGCATAAGGACCGTGCTGGAAAGCGCTAGTAACTGCGCATGGCGCTGCATGGATAGCCGCTGCGGTAACTGCGGAGTTGTGGTGTATGCACTGTCTGATGCCCACTGGCGCTAATGGAACCTGAGCCAACTGCACTGTGGCGCTAAGCAGTACTAGTACTAGCTGCTGGGACTAACTCTAAGACCCTAACTCATACAGAACTGAGGAAGGGGGATCACAATGAGTCAGTCACCAGAATCATACATCCATCTTCAGACACACCACTATAGAAAAAGACTCAATGTCTATCATAGCGCATGGCGGGGCGGCCATGCAAACCTTTTATAGCCGCGTCCTTCCGGGACCTTCCTGATGGTCCAATCTGAGCTGGAGAAGGACCTGAACATGTGACCTCCGATCTTCAATGGGAGATCGTCCCACGGGCATGCTCAGTGGACCGAAAGGAGGACTTAGTTCCTGGAATCATTCGCTGCTGACCAGCATGCATTGCTATAGCTGGACCAGAGGTGACAGCAGCATCCAAACCCACAGTGCTGGTGTGAGCAAAGCGCCGGGATTGATGAGTCTGCTGAGCAGGCGCCACTGCGGCTGGAGAGGAATGGGAGACCGCCTTAGGCAAAGCTTGGGATTCCTGCTGTGCAGCACCAGGAACCTGATGCCTAACAGTACTGTGCCAAAAAGCCTCTGTGTGTATTGTACCATAAAGGCTCTGGAAGTACTGTGCCAAAAAGCCTCTGTGTATACTCTGCAACCCTGCTTCTGGAAGTACTGCGCCGAACAGCCTTTATGTGTACTGTGCCAAAAAACTTCTGGAACTACTGTGCCAAGAAGCCTCTGTGTGGACTGTGCTAAAAAGTCTCTGTGTGTGTAGCATGCCAAAAGGCCTCTGTGTGAACTCTGCAACTCTTCTTTTGTGTGTGCTGTGTTATGAATGAGTCACCGTAGGAGGCAAAAACAGAAATACTAGCTAAGTCCAAAAAACCAGAGAAGTTGGCAGCTATCGGATTGCAGACCCCTGAACCTAACAACAACAACTAGCAGTAGCCGTGGGGGGTTCCTACGGTGCCCTAGACCCCTCGATCACAGCCGGAGAACTACATAGCCTAAAGACAGTAAGGGAAATCTAAACTGCCCCAGAGCAGACCCCAAAGCAATAGGCAGCCCCCAACATATAATGACGGTGAAGCAAGATGAAAAAACACTCACACAGATAGAAAGATAGGCTGAGCAAATGATGGGGCCCAAGCTAACTAAATAGGACAGGATAGAAAAGCTGCTGTCTGCAATCCGCCAAAACCCTCTCAAAACAAGAGCCAACAGACTGATAGGGAAAAAAGCCCTGAAGACGCTAGGCTTCAAAAAGACTATATCAGTACTCAGGTATTTTCTGAAGACAGAGCAAAAAGAAATTCAGCTCACCCAGCAGGGAAAGGCAGAAATCCAGAAAAACAAGGCAAAACAAAACCAGAACACAAATGCAAAAAGCAGAGCAGAAAACTTAGCTTTTGAGAAGCAGGAATCAGACTGGTCTCCAAGAATCCCTCAGAGAAATCACCCGCAAGGCAGAAGGGCATCGGCTGCCTTATATCCAGTCAGCAATTCCAGTCACCCAGTCATCATCATTCTCCTCAGGTGCTTTGTAATCAGCCTCACTACCTTCCTTCACCAGAAGAGGGAGTTCATCAGATCTCAATGGTGAAGGGGAAAATGAACTCACAACAGTGCTGTGCTAGAAAAAACCTTTTTTGTGCTGTGCCAAAAATCCTTTATGAGTACTGTTTGAAAAAGCCTTTGTAAGTACTGTGCCAAAAGGCCTCTGGGAGTACTGTGCCAAAAAAGGCCTCTGGGAGTACTGTGCCAAAAAGTCTCCATAAGTACTGTTCCAAATAGCCTCTGTGTGTATTGTACCAAAAATGCACTGGCCGTACTGTGCCAAAAAACCTCTGTGTGTACTCTGCAACCCTGCTTCTGGAAGTACTATACCAAACAGCCTTTAAGTGTACTGTGCCAAAAAGGCCTCTTGGAGTACTGTGCCAAAAAGCTTCTGGGACTACTGTGCCAAGAAGCCTTTGCATGTACAGTGCCAAAAAACCTCTGGGAGTACTGGAGTACTGTGCCAGAAAAACTCTGTGTGTACTGTGCAATCCTGCCTCTGTGAGTATTGTTCCAAACAACCTCTGGGAGTACTGTGCCAAAAATCTTCTGGGAATAATGTGCCAAGAAGCCTCTGTGTGTACGGTGTTAAAAAAATCTGTGTGCACTCTTTTACCCCACCTGTGGGAGTAATGTGCCAAAAAAGCCTCTGTGCGGTGTGCCAAAAAGCCTCTGGGAGTACTGTGCCAAAAAACCTCTGTGTACTGTGCTAAAAAAATCTGTATGTACTCTGCAAACCCTCCTGTGAGAGTACTGGGCCAAAAAGCCTTTGTGTGAGGTGTGCCAAAAGGCCTCTGAAAGTACTGTTTCAAAAAGCATCTGTGTATACTCTGCTCTGCAACCCTGCCTCTGTGAGCACTGTGCCAAAAAGTGTCTGTACTGTGCCAAAAAGTCCCTTTGAGTACTGCACCAAAAAGCCTCTGTGTGTACTGTCCCAAAAAAGTCTCTGGCAGTAATGTAATGTGCCATAAAGCTTCTGTGTGTATTTTCCAGCAGTGTCTGTAATAGTAGTGGGCTTAAAAAATAATTACCACATATACTCATTTTTGAATATCCATATTGAATCAGGAGCCCCATATGGGACGCACCCCCAGGGCCGTGGGGTACTCGGTACCGGGCCAGTGTCGTGGGATGTGTCACAGCAGCAGTGACCCGGTCCGTGGCCCTGGGCTCCCAATGTAAACAGGGGAGATTGAATGGTGGAATGTAGTTAATGGAATAGTTTGTGACGCCACCTGTGGTGTTCGGTAAGTGAGATGTTGAGCCGATGCTGCATGCAGATCCTCTGGGGCTGGTGGTGTTTTGCAGCCAAGATGGTTAAGCTCCCCACAGGTGGAGCTGTAGCCCCAGGGCAGTGTAGATGTAGGGGGAGAGGAGAGCCACAAGCTGTGTAGAAGCTGGTACCCAGATGTAGCGGTGCTGGGTGCGTTGGCGCAATGAATGGAGGACAACAGGGCTTGTAGCTCCAAAGCTTTACTCACAGTCGGTAGTACACACAGGTGCCTGCCTCTGTGCAGTGTCCTCCGGGTCAGGGACTTAATCAACCTCCAGGCCAGATGGAATGCTCCCTTCCAACACTCCGCCAACATGTGCCTTTCTGAACGTCTCATCATATAGCGCCTTTAAGTGTGAAGTACTCCCAGTACTGAGTTACACTGGAGTGCCTCCTGACAGATGTTCCCAAGAACTCTACTTGTACGGCAGACAGCTGTAGCCTGCTTTGTGGACTCCTTACTCATGAGTCCTGGCTCACTATCAATGTTGCTGTTGTGCCCCCAAGTCTTAGATGGGAGTAGTGCATTTACAGCCCACTACTCCACCGGTGTCTGCTGTAGAACCATTAGTGTCCATACAACCTCGGGGACCGGGCCCCGGCCTTGTGCTTAGGACTTCTAGGCAGGGTTCTTCCTCTAACCCATGCCCTCTGTTCCCTTTTACTCCTACGTTCCGTACTAGTCTTTCCTTCTTATGGAAGATCAGGTTTTGGTTCAATGTCTTTCTCCTTCATTCCTTTCCCGTGCCAGCAGACCCAGGTCACTGAGATCTGATGCAGCACCTCCTTCCTCCATCCCTCTCTCAGGGATCTTCTATCCTCACTCCTCTCTGAGTGACTCACTGACTGACTGACCTCTAATCCTAAACCCTCCCGCTCTTTTATGTATTCTAACTCCACCTGCCTCCCAGCACGTTTCGTGTTCCAAGCAGGGAGCCACCAAAGGTGCTCTGCTACACTCCAAGCAGGGAGCCGCAATGTGGCTTTGCTGACCTACCGTGTTGTGTGGGATGCAGGTGTTGGAGCGTGGTCAGGAGCCTCCAACTTACCTGGATGTTGGGGCACCACATCTCAGGAGGAGGTGCAGTACCTCTGTGGCAACTGAGCCTCAGGGACACCACACATATAATGTTCCATACAGTTCATGATGACCCCATAAGATGCTCCATACAAAATACACCCCATATGATGCTGCACAAAGGTTAATAATGGCCCCATAAGATGATCCATAGAATATGCCCCATATGCTGCTCCATAAAGGTTATGGACTTGCCCCATAAGATGCTCCATAGATTATGCCCCATATGCTGCCCCATAATATGCTCCATAGATTATGCCCCATATGCTGCCCCATAAAGTGCTCCATAGATTATGTCCCATATGCTGCCCCATAAGATGCTCCATAGATTATGCCCCATATGCTGCTGCGAATAAAAAAATGATATACTCACCTCTCGTCGCTGGGGAACAGGTGCCGGTGTCCTGAGCAGGCGGGGACCCCAGCATGCTATGGGGGACAGGTGCCGGTGTCACCGCTGGCTCAGGGCCCCTGCACCTGCTATATTCACTTGTCCCCGTAACACTGCCGTGCACCGCTTTGTCTTCCAGGTCCCTCTGTCAGTAGCTGTTCAGGCAGAAGGCGCAGTGTGCACTCACCACATCATCACACCCTTTGACCTGGACATCACAAAGAGAGGATGCAGAGGACTGAGTGGCGCGCAGTGGTGGAACGAGGACAGGTGAATTATCGAATATACTTAACCCCTCCTGGCACGGTCTCTGCAGCCCCTTCTCCCATGGTCTCCGGAAGCTCTTCCTTCCTTCAGCGGTCATGTGGTACCACTCATTAAAGTCATGAATATGCGCATATTTCTGACTTTAATGAACGGTACCACATGACAGCTGAACACAGGCACTGGAGACCTTGTGAGAAGCAGGGGGCTTCAGAGACGTGACAGGAGGGGGTAAGTATGATCTGACACCCCCGCTTCCCCTCCCCCGCTGACCCCCTGGCGTATATGACTCGCGTATAAGTCAAGAGGGGGACTTTCAGCCCCAAAAATGGGCTGAAAATCTCGGCTTATACACGAGTATATATGGTATATTTTGCAGCTGTGTCTGTACAAGTTGACTCCAAACTTGACCCCAAACCTAATAGAAGTCAGTCGGGACATGAACTTCGATGCTTTAAAATGGCTGTAAAATACTTTAATGCAGCACAAGAACCAATGTGAGAATGTAACACCAAAACCATGCAACACCAAAACCACTGATGGTAAATTAATGCATCAGCAGCAGAATCCCTGTCAGTACATGAATGCAGCATGAGAACCATTACTGGTATATGAATGTACTGTCAGAACCACCGTCAGTAGATGAAAACAGCAGATCCACACTTTCCCTCCTCTGCATACTGCCCACACGATCCTTCACATTAACATCCCTCATATACCAAAGTCCCTATTACCTTTGGCTCTATAAGGCACTTATCATTTCCACTGTAATAGTGTGCAGGTGCTGAGTATGTCACCACGGAACAGAGACAGACCAAAAGTTAAAGAGTTTATGTACAGGGGTCAGACTCTCCTCACAGGGAGAAAACAGTGGGGGTTAAACTGACAAGGTAATAGTGATTTAACGGTATATGAAAACTAGACAAAGTTATCAAACAGTCAAGCAGAACAATGGAAATTAACAAGTATTCTTGCAATTTATCTGTCTGATAAAATCTTGATTGAAGGGTCATCTTCTCCAACATAGGCACCGTCAACAGCGGCACTTGTAGTCTCTGTAAGCTTTGTAGTCTCTGTAAGCTCTGCAGTCTCCGTTAGCAGGTAACCGGGGCTTCAGGGGTTAAAGCAGGTGGCAGGGGGACACTGGGCAAACTGAGTCTGCCCTGCTCTGAGTCTCTGGTTTCAAACTAACAGTATCTCTGCAGGAACGTTGTTCCGTCCTTTGCTAAGTCTCTCAGCCAGAATCAGGGACTCTGACCAGTCACCGCGGGCACCGGGGCTGTGTGCGCGGTCACCGTCTCTGCACGGTCAGGAGGATGTGCTCCTCTAGTCTATGGGGACGCTATATCCACGTACTCACAGACAGCGGTATCTGTGTCACGTCGTCCTGTCTTAGCCCTCTGACCGGGAGCTCTCTCTTCTTGTGTACGTGGCTGTGACCTGCTCTACCTGCTGTACACGCTGCTCTGACCCATACGTGCTCTCTTTTTGCGCCCTCTGCCTGCACCGCTTCCTGTCCAGCACAAATTCACCTACCCCACAGCTTCTGACAGATACATGATGTCGTCGGTCCAGGTCTAATAGTCTTCCTCCCGGCAACTCTGCTGCCCAGTTATGTGGTTCCGGACACGCAGCAGAGGAGGTAACCCCCTTCTGATTCTTCTTGTGCTTCACTCCCTTACACCACTTCGGCAGCAGGTTGATTTTGGCAGCAGAGTGAATCTGGTAGCAAGTGATGGAGTTCAGCAGTGTGACTGCCCCAGCAGGATAACAGTGCCAGAAAGGTGATCGTCTCAACTGAGTGATGACCTCTGACGAGTTATGGTTTGCTTAATTTGTATTAGATCAGAACCACGGTCAGTACATGAATGCATTAGCAGATCCACTGTCAGTACATGAATTTGATTTATCCATACTGTGCCTTAATTTCTCCATATTGTCCCCCAACGCTCCCACCTCCATTCTGGCCCCCCACCTCTCCGTGCTGTTACCCCACTATGCCATACTGTCTCCTTATGTTCCATATTCTCCATCCGTTCACCCACTTCTCCATATTGTCTCAGATGCTCCCACTTCTTCATACTGTACCCCCACTTTTCCATACAATCCACCCACACTCCCAATTTTCCATATGATATCCACACACTCCCAATTCTTCATCCTTTTCCCCCATTTCTCCACATTGTCTCCTACATTCCCACCTCTACATACTGTCACTCCACTTGTTCATATTGTACACCCACTTCTCTATACAGTCCACCAACGCTCTGATTTCTCCATATGGTCACCTCACATTCCCACCTCTCCATAATCTTCCTCACTTCTCTTCATCCCCATACTCTTCCATAAGGTCCCATATGCTCCCTTCTCTTCATACTGCCCCCCACTTCCTAATAATGTGCCTTCACTTCTCCTATAGTAACCCCACTCCTCCATACTGTCCCCCACTTCTAAATATGTTCCACCCACCCCGACACTGCTCCCTCTCACAATTTTCCTCCCTTCCCCATAATGTGCACTCACTTCCCCCATGTGTCATTGTGGCACAGCGATCACAGCAGAGTGTTGAGGTCAGCAGTGTGCTAACCTCATCGAGCCCCTGTCTCAGCACTGCAGTGTTGCTCAAAAGGAACTGGTCACAAGAGATCCTCTTGTGGGCCAAATGTTGGACAGGTCTGGCTTAACTATATGGGTGTGCACATTTTAAAAGGTAGTGTGGCTCCAGTTGGGCCCCTGTGAGCGCGGGGCACCATTCATCCTTTCCTTCTATGCTACCACACTACATAATATACTTTCCTCCATATAATGTTATGAAATCATCTTAATATTATAGATAGTTTTGTGCTAGACTTTTAAATAAAGTGCATTTTACAAGAAACATATTGACGCATAAAACAAAATGAATTGAGCAGAGGTTTAGTTTCATAGTCTCATTCCCGCCTTTCATCCTGCACAGATCTTCGGTAATATTTCCAGGCAGATCATGTTTCACGCTCATCTTCCATTTCTTTACTTGACAAAACAAGCACAATACAATTTTATTTCCTCCTCACACTACCTTGGTGAGAAACATACTTTTTATACCTGACAACACATGATTGCTATCAGATTTCAGGCAATTTATTGCTATTGTCTAGCGCTGGCTTCTATTTATTTAAGCCTTACATTTATGGAAGATGCAAAACTTCCTGAAATAAAAGAAATGCCAAACAGTGCCACCGCCGTGACGTTGTTATGACTTGTGCCAGGTTTCCAGCACTATATTGTCATGATGCTGACATTCAATAAAAGGGCTTTATTATGTGTACTTGGTAATACGATCACGTTATACAGATACATAGGGAGAAGCCTATAACTCCCAATATATATGAGTGTGCGCGGTACATAATGAACTTGTGACGGTACAAATTGTGCAGCCACAAAGGTTTACTTTCTAAAAAACTACTAGGATGAGAAAATTGGTCTTTTTTTTGTCAGAAAGAACTACTTTATTGTCCACAGGCAGTGTATGGTATTGCAGCCTCTTCTCCTTTAGCCACGTTCACATGTTCAGTACTTGGTCAGTATTTTACCTCAGTATTTGTAAGCCAAAACCAGGAGTGGGTGATAAATACAGAGGTGAGAGGTTTCTATGATCAAATACTGAGGTAAAACATTGAACATGGCCTTAAAGGATGTCTGTCATCACAGAATGACGGTTCAAACCATCTGTATTTGCAAACCCATGCAAAAACACATGCAAACGCATGTTTGCGCAGCATTTTGTATCCACATCATCCTACGCATGATGCCAAAAAAAGCTGCATTTACATGCATTTTTGTATGCGTTTGCGTTGTTTATGCGCATGCGTTCGAAATTTCCAATGTTTTGCAGTAGCTTTTCCTTGGCATCAGACACCCAGTGGGCATGTCTCATGGGATTTCTATATACAGTGCCTTGCGACAAACTTTTCAACCTTTTCCCACATATCATGCTTCAAACATAAAGACACCAAATGTAAATTTTTGGTGAAGAATCAACAACAAGTGGGACACAATTGTGAAGTTGAACGAAATTTATTAGTTATTTTAAATTTTTGTGGAAAGTCAAAAACTGAAAAGTGGGGCGTGCAATATTATTCGGCCCCTTTACTTTCAGTGCAGCAAACTCACTCCAGAAGTTCATTGTGGATCTCTGAATGATCCAATGTTGTCCTAAATGACTAATGATGATAAATATAATCCACCTGTGTGTAATCAAGTCTCCGTATAAATGCACCTGCTCTGTGATAGTCTCAGGGTTCTGTTTGAAGCACAGAGAGCATCATGAAGACCAAGTAACACAACAGGCAGGTCCGTGATACTGTTGTGGAGAAGTTTAAAGCCAGATTTGGATGCAAAATGATTTCCAAAACTTTAAATATCCCAAGGAGCACTGTGCAAGCGATCATATTGAAATGGAAGGAGTATCATACCACCGCTAATCTACCAAGGCCCGACTGTCCCTCTAAACTTTCATCTCATACAAGGAGAAGACTGATCAGAGATGCAGCCAAAAGGCCCATGATCACTCTGGATGAACTGCAGAGATCTACAGCTTAGGTGGAACAGTCTGTCCAGAGGACAACCATCAATCGTACACTGCACATATCTGGCCTTTATGGAAGAGTGGCAAGAAGAAAGCCATTTCTCAAAGATATCCATAAAAAGTGTTGTTTAAAGTTTGCAACAAGCCACCTGGGAGACACACCAAACATGTGGAAGAAGGTGCTCTGGTCAGATGAAGCCAAAATCGAACTTTTTGGCAACAATGCCAAACGATATGTTTGGCGTAAAGGGAACACAGCTCATCACCCTGAACACACCCTCCCCACTGTCAAACATGGTGGTGGCAGCATCATGGTTTGGGCCTGCTTTTCTTCAGCAGGGACAGGGAAGATGGTTAAAATTAATGGGAAGATGGATGGAGCCAAATACAGGACCATTCTTGAAGAAAACCTGTTGGAGTCTGCAAAAGACCTTAGACTGGGACAGTAGATTTGTCTTCCAACAAGACAATGATCCCAAACATAAAGCAAAATCTACAATGGAATGGTTCACAAATAAACATATGCAGGTGTTAGAATGGCCAAGTCAAAGTCCAGACCTGAATCCAAACGAGAATCTGTGGAAAGAGCTGAAAACTGCTGTTCACAAACGATCTCCATCAAACCTCACTAAGCTCGAGCTGTTTGCCAAGGAAGAATGGGCAAGAATTTCAGTCTTTCGATGTACAAAACTGATAGAGACATACTCCAAGCGACTTGCAGCTGTAATCGCAGCAAAAGGTGGCGCAACAAAGTATTAAGTTAAAGGGGCAGAATAATATTGCATGCCCCACTTTTCAGTTTTTGAATTTCCACAAAAATTTAAAATAACCAATAAATTTCGTTCAACTTCACAATTGTGTCCCACTTGTTGTTGATTCTTCACCAAAAATTTACATTTGGTATCATTATGTTTGAAGCATTATATGTGGGAAAAGGTTCAAAAGTTCCAAGGGGCCGAATACTTTTGCAAAGCACTGTATGTATAGACACACTGCACTGATGAAATCCTCATCTTTGGCTGCTGTATCTAGCTGCAAGATGGATCTTGACCTGGACAGCTTCTATGAAGATCTAGATTTACAACTGAAATTGGCTGCTGCCTTTGCTTTTGCTTGTCATGAACAAAGAAGAGAAATATGGAGATGTCGTTGTCACTATTGGCAACACTCCATCCTTGAACTCCGAAAAAGCCGTGGAGCCTACCACTCTTTGTACACAGAGCTGCGGCAAAACCCTGAGAAGTTTTTTGACTACACGACGATGTCAGAACAGAGCTTCTAAGACTTGCTGCTACGTGTCCAAGGATCAATCGCCAGGCAGGACACACAGCTCCCGAGTGTTATGGCCTTGCAGTGTCCACACTTCCTTTTATAGAGCTATCAATTAGCAGGTGGTTGAATCACTTGCTGGACCAACTCATTAAAATTACGCATGCGTATCGAACGCATGTGTACGCATGTCCTTGCGTACGCATGCGTTCCCATAGATAGTAATGTGTTTTTTCAATACACTCATTCGCTGCTTCAAAAAATGCAACATTTTGCGTTCGACACACCCCACTGCACACCAAGAAAGGACGCATGTGTATGCTAACGCATGCAAACTGATGCAAACGCATGTCCCTGCGTACACCATGTTAAAGATAGGTACACATGATGCATGCTGGGATCTATGCGGATCAAACGCTGCACGCACAGACGCAAATGTGAAACCAGCCTTACTTGTTTCCCTCTATCTTCACCCCACCTCTCCCATTTTGATGGCCATCTCTGGCTTTTTAGATCCGGAAAAAGGCAGAGATAGAAGGATAGCAAATAGATAGAAAGGTGTACTGAACTGTTTGGCCACACCAAGGGTGCACAGAGTGCCAGTACTTGGTTTCAACAGTTATCTTGAGCAGGTAGAGTCCCTTTAAAGTGAAACGGCAATATCAGTAACAGCCCTTGAACAGGAATGATGATGTTTCTGAGAAAAAATAGAATCTTTTTTAACCCAATCTATTCCCATAAAAGTATACCACATTGATGATCACATAGATCAATAACCTCAGAGATGGATGGAAATAAAAGGAGATTTATTTCTGAAACGCGCGTCGGGGCGCGTCTCAAAGCACTCCACACAGCATAACAGGCTTACAGGTATAATCTCGTTTATTGCACTTTGTTCATTTGCTTATATTGCACATATATCTATAGTGGTTCATCCACAACTGCACATTTGCACTATAGCACTTTGGAGTATGTTTTCCAATATAAATTAAATTATATACACAAAAAATTTTTTTTTTTTCATTAATCATTTTTATTTTTTATTTATTCACTTTATTGATTTGTGATTATTTGCCTGGTTTATTAATTAAGCCTCATGTCATGGACATTTAAGATTTATATAATTTAATAATTATTTTGATGTCCTATACATATATTGCTTAAGTGGTTTTGTGCTCTTTTTTAGATCATGCACTTGTATGTTGTGCCAATATTTTAATAAAGGCAATTTCTAATATAAAGACATTTGTGTTTTATTATAAAAAAAATTTAATTTTTTTTTATTAGATTATTTTTTATTAGATTATATTCCATACCCTGCTGGTTTTTATTTCCATCCATCTCTGAGGTTATTGATCTATAGATACCGAGTGGTCAGCCATCCCTGTACTTCAGAGGGGATCAAATCAAACATATGATACTTTTTTTAATTTTATTATTTTTTTGATATATATTTAGTCAAATATGTGCTATTAACCCCTTCACGACCTTTGACGCCACGTAGGCGTCATGAAAAGTCGTGACAATACGACCCATGACGCCTATGTGGCGTCATGAATTGATTGCCCCCCCTGCGGGTCGGGTGACCGGGGTCACTGAAAGGTCACCCGACCCGCACACAAAGGACCCTTCAGAGTTAACACCTGGGGGTGTAGCTTAGCCCCCACGTGCCTACGATCGCTCTGATTGGCTGTTAAAAGTGAAACTGCCAATCAGAGCGATTGTAATATTTCACCAATGAAAATTGGTGAAATATTACAATCCAGCCATGGCCGATGCTGAAATAGCGTCGGACATGGCTGGACACCAAGACCCGACCCCCCCACGCCGACTGACGGCACCGATCGGCTGCCGCCACCGTCTGACGGCACCGATCGGCAGCCGCCGTCATAATCTGCCCCTCCCGCCTTCCCTCCGCCCCCCCAGCCCTCCAAACATCCCCTCTCACCCTCCGATCACCCCCTCTCACCCTCCTTTGTGCCTCCGATCTCCCGCTATCCGTCTCGGTGTCCCGCCGTCCAGCGTCATGGGCGCCGCCATCTTGGAAGATGGCGGGCGCATGCGCAGTGCGCCGAATCGAATCTGTAATGCTGCAGATTCATTCATTTATTTTAATCACTATAATAAACTTTCATAGTGATCAAAATAAAAAAAAGTAAATCACCGCCCCCCTTATCACCCCATAGGTAGGGACAAATAATAAAAAAACAAAATATTTTTATTTTATTTTTCCATTAGGGCTAGGGTTAGGGTTAGGGCTAGGGTTAGGGTTAGGGTTAGGGCTAGGGCTAGGGTTAGGGCTAGGGTTAGGGCTAGGGATGGAATTAGGGTTAGGGTTAGAAATAGGGTTAGGGTTTGACTAAGGGTTAGGGTTGGACTAAGGGTTGGAATTAGGGTTAGGGTTGTAATTGGGATTAGGGTTGGGTTGGGGTTGGGATTACGGTTAGGCTTGTGGTTAGGGTTAGAGTTGGGATTTCGTTAGGGGTCTGTTGGGATTAGTGTTGTGGTTAGGGTTATGATTTGGGTTGGGATTAGGGTTAGCGGTGTGTTGGGGTTAGGGTTGGAGATAGAATTGAGGGGTTTCCACTGTTTAGGCACATCACGGGGTCTCCAAACGCGACATGGAGCCACCATTTATTCCAGCCAATTTTGCGTTCAAAAAGTCAAACGGTGCTACCTCCATTTCGAGCCCTGACATGTGCCCAAACAGTGGTATACCCCCACTTATGGGGTATCAGGGTACTCAGGAAAAATTTCACAACAACTTTGGGGATCTAATTTCTCCTGTTACCCTTGGGAAAATAAAAACATGGGGGCTAAAATAATTATTTTTGTGGAAAAAAATGATTTTTTATTTTCACGGTTCTGCGCTATAAACTTCTGTGAAGCACTTGGGGGTTCAACGTGCTCACCACACATCTAGATAAGTTCCTTGGGGGGTCTAGTTTCCAAAATGGGGTCACTTGTGGGGGGTTTCCACTGTTTAGGTACATCAGGGGCTCTGCAAATGTAACATGACGCCCACAGACCATTCCATCAAGTCAGCATTTCAAAACGTCACTACTTCCATTCGGAGCCCCAACGTGTCCCTGAACAGTGCCCCCCCCACATATGGGGTACCAGTGTACTCAGGACAAACTGGACAACAACTTTTGGGGTCCAATTTATCCTGTTACCCTTGTGAAAATAAAAAATAGTGGGCTAAAAATAATTTTTGAGGAAAAAAAATAATTTTTTATTTTCACAGCTCTGCGTTATAAACTTCTGTGAAGCACTTGGGGGTTCAAAGTGCACACCTCACATCTAGATTAGTTCCTTGGGTGATCTAGTTTCCAAAATGGGGTCATTTGTGGGGGGTTTGCACTGTTTATGTACATCAGGGGCTCTGCAAACGTAACATGACGCCCACAGACCATTCCGTCAAGTCTTCATTTCAAAGCGTCACTACTTCCCTTCCGAGCCCCAACGTGTGCCCAAACAGTGGTCCCCACCCACTTATGGGGTACCAGCGTATTCAGGACACACTGGACAACAACTTTTGGGGTCCAATTTATCCTGTTACCCTTGTGAAAATAAAAAAATAGTGGACTAAAAATCATTTTTTGAGGAAAAAAAATATTTTTTTATTTTCACGGCTCTGCATTATAAACTTCTGTGAAGCACTTGGGGGTTCAAAGTGCTCACCTCACATCTAGATTAGTTCCTTGGGTGATCTAGTTTCCAAAATGGGGTCATTTGTGGGGGGTTTCCACTGTTTAGGTACATCAGGGGCTCTGCAAACGTAACATGACGCCCACAGACCATACCATCAAGTCTTCATTTCAAAGCGTCACTACTTCCCTTCCGAGCCCCAACGTGTGCCCAAACAGTGGTCCCCACCCACTTATGGGGTTCCAGCGTACTCAGGACACACTGGACAACAACTTTTGGGGTCCAATTTATCCTGTTACCCTTGTGAAAATAAAAAAATAGTGGACTAAAAATCATTTTTTGAGGAAAAAAAATATTTTTTTATTTTCACGGCTCTGCGTTATAAACTTCTGTGAAGCACTTGGGGGTTCAAAGTGCTCACCTCACATCTAGATTAGTTCCTTGGGTGATCTAGTTTCCAAAATGGGGTCATTTGTGGGGGGTTTCCACTGTTTAGGTACATCAGGGGCTCTGCAAACGTAACATGACGCCCACAGACCATACCATCAAGTCTTCATTTCAAAGCGTCACTACTTCCCTTCCGAGCCCCAAAGTGTGCCCAAACAGTGGTCCCCCCCCACATATGGGGTACCAGCATACTCAGGACAAGCTGGACAACAACTTTTTGGGTCCAATTTATCCTGTTACCCTTGTGAAAATAAAAAAATAGTGGACTAAAAATCATTTTTTGAGGAAAAAAAATATTTTTTTATTTTCACGGCTCTGCGTTATAAACTTCTGTGAAGCACTTGGGGGTTCAAAGTGCACACCTCACATCTAGATTAGTTCCTTGGGTGATCTAGTTTCCAAAATGGGGTCATTTGTGGGGGGTTTGCACTGTTTATGTACATCAGGGGCTCTGCAAACGTAACATGACGCCCACAGACCATTCCGCCAAGTCTTCATTTCAAAGCGTCACTACTTCCCTTCCGAGCCCCAACGTGTGCCCAAACAGTGGTCCCCACCCACTTATGGGGTACCAGCGTATTCAGGACACACTGGACAACAACTTTTGGGGTCCAATTTATCCTGTTACCCTTGTGAAAATAAAAAAATAGTGGACTAAAAATCATTTTTTGAGGAAAAAAAATATTTTTTTATTTTCACGGCTCTGCATTATAAACTTCTGTGAAGCACTTGGGGGTTCAAAGTGCTCACCTCACATCTAGATTAGTTCCTTGGGTGATCTAGTTTCCAAAATGGGGTCATTTGTGGGGGGTTTCCACTGTTTAGGTACATCAGGGGCTCTGCAAACGTAACATGACGCCCACAGACCATACCATCAAGTCTTCATTTCAAAGCGTCACTACTTCCCTTCCGAGCCCCAACGTGTGCCCAAACAGTGGTCCCCACCCACTTATGGGGTTCCAGCGTACTCAGGACACACTGGACAACAACTTTTGGGGTCCAATTTATCCTGTTACCCTTGTGAAAATAAAAAAATAGTGGACTAAAAATCATTTTTTGAGGAAAAAAAATATTTTTTTATTTTCACGGCTCTGCGTTATAAACTTCTGTGAAGCACTTGGGGGTTCAAAGTGCTCACCTCACATCTAGATTAGTTCCTTGGGTGATCTAGTTTCCAAAATGGGGTCATTTGTGGGGGGTTTCCACTGTTTAGGTACATCAGGGGCTCTGCAAACGTAACATGACGCCCACAGACCATACCATCAAGTCTTCATTTCAAAGCGTCACTACTTCCCTTCCGAGCCCCAAAGTGTGCCCAAACAGTGGTCCCCCCCCACATATGGGGTACCAGCATACTCAGGACAAGCTGGACAACAACTTTTCGGGTCCAATTTATCCTGTTACCCTTGTGAAAATAAAAAATAGCAGGCTAAAAATTTATTTTTTGAGGAAAAAAAAATATTTTTATTTTAACGGCTCTGCGTTATAAACTTCTGTGTAACACCTGGGGGTTCAAAATGCTCACTATGCATCTAGATAAGTTCCTTAGGGGGTCTAGTTTCCAAAATGGGGTCATTTGTGGGGGAGCTCCAAAGTTTACGCACACAGGGACTCTGCAAACACGACATGGTGTCCGCTAGCGATTGAAGCTAATTTTCCATTCAAAAAGTCAAATGACGCTCCTTCCCTTCTGAGCCATGCCGTGCGCTCAAACAGTGGTTTCCCCCCACATATGGGGTACCAGTGTACTCAGGACAAACTGGACAACAACTTTTGGGGTCCAATTTATCCTGTTACCCTTGGGAAAATAAAAAATAGCGGGCTAAAATATCCATTTTTGAGGAAAAAAAAATATTTTTTTATTTTCATGGCTCTGCATTTATAAACTTCTGAGAAGCACTTGGGAAATCAGAGTGCTCACTACACATCTAGATAAGCTCCTTGGGGGTTCTAGTTTCCAAAATGGGGTCACTTGTGGGGGTTTCTACTGTTTAGGCACACAGGGGATCTGCAAACGCAACATGACGCCTGCAGAACATTCCATCAAAGTCTGCATTCCAAAATGGCACTCCTTCCCTTCTGAGCTCTCCCGTGCTCCCAAACAGTGGTTCCCCCCACATATGGGGTATCGGTGTACTCAGGACAAATTGCACAACAACTTTTGTGGTTTAATTTCTCCTGTTAGTCTTGTGAAAATAGAAAATAGCGGGCAAAAAAATTTTGAGCAAAAAAAAAATGATTTTTTATTTTCACTGCTCTGCGTTATAAACTTCTGTGAAGCACTTGGGGGTTCAAAGTGCTCACCACACATCTAGATAAGTTCCTTCGAGGGTCTAGTTTCCAAAATGGGGTCACTTGTGGGGAGCTCCAATGTTTAGGCACACAGGGGCTCTCCAAATGCGACATGGTGTCCACTAACGATTGGAGCTAATTTTCTAATCAAAAAGTCACATGGCGCTCCTTCCCTTCCGGGCCCTGCCGTGAACCCAAACAGTGGTTTATGACCACATATGAGGTATCAATGTACTCAGGAGAAATTGCCCAACAAATTTTAGGATCCATTTTATCCTGTTGCCCATGTGAAAATGAAAAAACTGAGGCTAAATAAAATTTTTGTGAAAAAAAGTACTTTTTTTTACGGATCAATTTGTGAAGCACCTGGGGGTTCAAAGTTCTCACTATGCATCTTGATAAGTTCCTTGGAGGGTCTAGTTTCCAAAATGGGGTCATTTGTGGGGGAGCTCCAATGTTTAGGCACACAGGGGCTCTCCAAACGCGACATGGCAACCGCTAAATATTCAAGCATATTTTCCATTCAAAAAGTAAAATGGCGCTCCTTGCCTTCTGAGCCCTGCCGTGCGCCCAAACAGTGGTTTATGACCACATATGAGGTATCGGTGTACTCAGAAGAAATTGCCCAACAAATTTTAGGATACATTTTATCCTGTTACCCATGTGAAAATGAAAAAAATGATGCTAAAAGAAAATTTTGATTGAAAAAATTAAAATGTCCATTTTTTCATTCCATGTTGCTTTAGTTCCTGTGAAGCACCTGAAGGGTTAATAATCTTCTTGAATGTAGTTTTGAGTAGCTTGAGGGGTGCAGATTTTAGAATGGTGTCACTTTTGGGTATTTTCTGCTATATAGACCCCTCAAAGTGACTTCAAATGTGAGGTGGTCCCTAAAAAAAATGGTTTTGTAAATTTTGTTGTAAAAATGAGAAATTGCTGGTCAAATTTTAACCCTTATAACTTCCTAACGAAAAAAAATGTTGTTTCCAAAATTGTGCTGATGTAAAGTAAACATGTGGGAAATGTTATTTATTAACTATTTTGTGTCACATAACTCTCTGGTTTAACAGAATAAAAATTCAAAATTTGAAAATTGCAAAATTTTCAAAATTTTCACCAAATTTCCATTTTTTTCACAAATAAACGCAAAAATTATCGACCTAAATTTACCACTAACATGAAGCCCAATATGTCACGAAAAAACAATCTTGGAATCGCGAGGATGCGTTGAAGCGTTCCTGAGTTATTACCTCATAAAGGGACATTGGTCAGAATTGCAAAAAATGGCCAGGTCGTTAAGGTCAAAATAGGCTGGGTCATGAAGGGGTTAATATTGTGTACAGTGGGTTTGATTCTTTTCTCCTCTGTTTACACATTGATGATCAGTAAGGCCCCCATACACATTAGACTTATGTTGGGCGAACCCTCCAATATTGCCGGTTTTGGATGACGGTCTAAAGATAGATGATGTTAGGGGACAAAAGGGTCTGACATGACCAATATTGGACCACTCGGACCGTTTGTTCTGTAAAAATAAATTGCCACCAGAGATGTCATTCAGTGGCTCTCACATAGAGAACACAGGAGCGCTTGGCAGAGGATAGAGAACACAGGAGCGCTTGGCAGAGGACTATGGACTAGTACTATGGTCATTTAAAGGATCTGTAAGTTTTGTAGCATTTGGATCTCCGTGCTTGACAAGTGATGACAGATCCTAGTGATAGAATAATATGTAGTAGATAGTGATGGGTGAGTAGCATCGTTGCTCAGGTCTCCCCGAGTATGCTCGGGTGATTTCCGAGTATTTTGGCGTGCTCGGAGATTTAGTTTTCGTCGTCTCAGCTGCATAAAAGTAAAAGCGATTTCTCACTTTTACAACAAAATTTTCAAAATCATTTTTTTTTAGAGACCACCTTACATTTAAAGTGACTTTGGGGGTCTATATGTCAGAAAATATCCAAAAGTGATACCATTCTAAAAACTGCACCCCCCCTAAGGTACTCAAAACCACATTGAAGAAGTTTATTAACCCTTCAGGTACTTCATGTGGAAAGAAAAAATGAACAATTAACTTTTTTCCCAAGAAATTTACTTTAGCTCCAAATTTGTTATTTTCACAGGGGTAGCAGGAGAAAATGGAATCTAAAATTTGTTGGGGGAAATCCACTGTTGGGGCGCACGGCAGGGCTCGGAAGGGAGATGTGCCTAAACAACGGAAGCCCCCCACAAATGACCCTATTTTGGAAACTAAACCCCTTAGGGAACTTATCTAGATGTGTCATGGGCACCTGGAAACCCCAGATGCTTAACAGAAGTTAATAACATAGAGCCATGAAAAAAAATCACATTCTAACAAGTATGTAATTTTAGCCCATGGTTAGTGGTTGGGTGAAGCCGTTTATTGTCAAACTACTGTGTTTTCTCTTTATAAATCATGTTGACAACCCAAAACATCCAAATGACCCTGATCAAAAGTTCACATACCCTGGTAATTTTGGCCTGATAACATGCACAGATGTTGACACAAATGGGTTTGACAGGCTACTAAAGGTAATATCCTCACCTGTGACCTGTTTGCTTGTAATCAGTGTGTGTGCATAAAAGCTGAGTGAGTTTCTGGGACCCAGACAGACTCTTGCATCTTTTATCCAGCCACTGACATTTTTGGATTGTAAGTCATGGGGAAAGCAAAAGAATTGTCAATGGATCTACAGGAAAAGGTAGTTGAACTATATAAAACAGGAAATGGATACAAAAAAGATATCCAAGCAATTTATAATGCAAGTAAGCAGCGCTCAAACTGTGATTAACAAATGGAAAATCAGGGGCTCTGTAAAAAACAAAACCAAGGTCAGCTATACCAACAAAAATTTTGTCCACAACTGCCAAGAAAATTGTTCAGAATGCAAAGAAAAACCCACAAATAACATCAGCTGAAATACTGGACTCTCTGAAAACTAGTGGTGTGGCTGTTTCAAGAAGCACAATAAGGAGGCACTTGAAGAAAAATGGGCTGCATGGTTGAGTCGCCAGAAGAAATCCATTACTGTGCAAATGCCACAAAGTATGTCACCTACAATACGCAAAACTGCACAGAGACAAGCCTCAAAACTTCTGGAACAAGGTAATTTGGAGTGATGAGACCAAAATTGAACTTTTTGGCCACAACCATAAACGTTACATTTGGAGAGTGGTCAACAAGGTCTATGATGAAGGAACACCATTCCTACTGTAAAGCACAGAGATGGATTGCTGATGTTTTGGGATATGTGAGCTACAAAAGCACAGGAAACTTGATCAAAGTTGAAGGAAAGATGAATGCAGCACGTTATCAGCAAATACTGGAGGCATATTTGCAATCATCAGCCCAGAAGCAGCGCATGGGGCGTACTTGGACGTTCCAGCATGACAAAGTTCCAAAACACAAGGCCAAATCGACCTGTCATTGGCTACAGCAGAAAAAAGTGAAGATTCTGGAGTGGCCATCTCAGTATCATGACCTTAATGTCATTGAGCTACTCTGGGGAGATCTCAAGTGTGCAGTTCATGCTAGACAGCCAAGGAATTTACAGGAACTGGAGGCTTTTTGCAAAGAAGAGTGGACAGCTTTACCATCTGAGAAAATGAAGAACCTCGTCCACAACTACCACAAAAGACTTCAAGCTGTCATTGATGTTAGAGGGGGCAATACATGGTATTAAGAAATGGGGTATGTGAACGTTTGATCAGTGTCATTTGGATGTTTTGGGTTGTCATATGATTTAAAAAGAGAAAACACAATAGTTTTACAGTAACTGGCTTTACCCAACCACTTACCATGAATGGAGAAAAAGTTTTGGTGTTATGATTCATATTCTCTAAAAAAGGCCAAGAAAGCAAAAATTCTACCGGGATATGAAAACTTTTGAGCAAACTGTACTTGAGCGCATGGCAGTGCTTGGAAAGGAAGAGGCACCGTTTGACTTTTTGAATGCAAAAATGGCTGGAATCGAGAGCGCAAATGAGGTCGCGTTTGGAGAGCCCCTGATGTGCCTAAACAGTGGAAACCCCCTCAAGTAAACCCATTTTGGAACCTAGACCCCTTAGGGAACTTATCTAGATGTGTCTTGAGCACTGTGAACCCCCAAGTGCTTTATATAAGTTTGTAACGTAGAGCTGTGAAAATAAAAAAGCACATTTTACCCACAAAAATGTACTTTTAGCCCCAATTTTTTATTTTCACAAGGACAACAGGAAAAATGGAACAAAACAATTATTGTGGAATTTCACCTGAGTATGCTCACACCTCATATGTGGAGGAAAACCACTGTTTGGAGGCATGGCAGGGCTCAGAAGGAAGGAGTGGCATTTTGGAATGTAGACTGATGAAATGGCGTGCTCGCATAATGTCACGTTTGGAGAGCCCCTGATGTGCCTAAACAGGGAAAGCCCTCACATGTGACCACATTTTGGAAACTACAGCCCTCAAGGATTTTATCCAGGGGTACAATGAACATTTTGAAACCACAGGTACTACACAGAATTTGATAACATTAGGTGGTCATATTAACTATTTTCATTTTTTTTCACAAAATTGTTGTTTTAGCCCCAAATTTGAAATTTTCGCAATGGATAATAGGGGAAAACGGACCCCATAATTTGTTGCACAATTTGTCATGAACGCGACTATACACTATATGTGGTCAAAAACTTCTGCTTGGGCACATGGTTGGGCTAGGAAAGGAAAGAACGCTATTTGCCTGGGATAGATTGTGAATGCTATGTTGCATTTGAAGAGTACCTGACATGTGAAAACAGCAGAAACCCCCACAAGTGACCTCATTTTGGAAACTAGACCCCTCAAGGAATTAATCTAGGGGGTTATTAAGTGGTTTAAACCCATAGGTGCCTCACTTAATTTTTTGACATTGAAACGTGGAAATATGAGATTTTAGTGGTAAAAATGTAATTTTGAATTTGCTGCAAATTTTTCAGGTACACAAGGGTTAATAGGTGAAACTAGACCCCACAATTTATTGCACGATTTCTCCTGAACACTGTGCTGCCCCATATGTTGTCATAAATTAATGTTAGGCCACACATCATGCCTGAAAAGGAAGGAGCGCTATTTGGCTTTTGGAGCATAACTGTTGTGAACACTTTTGACCTGACTTCTGAGTTTGGGCTCCCTCTGGTGGTTGCTGCAGGTAATGGAGCTGGTTAAGTTCATAGAAGTCAATCACCTGAAGAGGAGAAGTGGAGGTCAGGTGTTACAGACTGGGAAGATTTAAGTGAGTAGGTTTCCTTCAGTTGTTGCTGGTGATTTGGTTTTCTTCCTGTGCATTTTGAAGTCCGCTTGCCCCCTGCTTGGTCCTGCATCGTTCAGATAAGTTATTTGTTTGCTGGAATCTTTTTGCATTTGATCCAGTTTTGCCTTTCTCTGCTTTCTGCTTTGCTGTGTGGGTTCAGCATTGTTCCCTGCTGGGACCTTTGCTGGACCCATTCCTTATGCCACAGCTTATGTCAGTCTGTTCAGTATTGCTTGTCCCCTGTTATATCAGTGTCTTTTGTTTTGCTTCCAGTTCACACCAGAATGCTGATCTAGTGGCGGAGAGGTCGTGTGGCCTCAGTATTTTTGCATATCAGACGTGTTGGATTTTTCTTAAGGTTTTGTGCATGATCACAGACAGTATCTTTTCTGTCCTGTCCTTTCTAGACAGTTTGGGCCCCACCATTTGCTTGCTCTATTTCCTGCCTGTGTTTGTGCCTCATCTTGTCTCACCGGCAATATATATTTGGGGGCTATCTGTTCCTTTGGGGTTCTACTCCGGGGCAGTTTAGCTTTCCCCTTTCTTGCTTTAGGCTTAGTTAATTCTTTGGCTGTGTCGAGGCGTCTAGGGCATCGTAGGTATGTCCCACGGCTAATTCTAGTTGTGTTGTTAGTTTTAGGGGTCTGCAATCTGCTAAGTTACCAACCTTTCTGGTCATCTGGTTGCCTAGCTTATTCCCCGGTTATCCTCCTCGGTGACCTAATCATAACACACAACTTTTGCTAGAATAGTTTGCGGGTGACATTTGCAGAACCCGAAGGTTCCAGAACCGCAGAAAAGCCCCCAAAAGTGACCCCATTGTAGAAACTGCACCTCTCAATGAATTAATCTATGGCTGCAATGACCATTTTGTAACATCCATGCCAGGCTTTATTCTGGAGAATTGTGAATCTGCCAGTCTTGTGCCCTCATACAGTGTATCACCACATTGTGCAGCTTGTGCGTCTGGCGATACGCACCTGTAAGATAAGTGCCTTCTCTCCAGTTCAATAATGCTAACCATATGGCCTATTGCTGTGGTTTAGGCGCAGTGGGGCTCAAGAGGGGGGCATTTGGATTTGGGAGCACAGAATTCACTCAATTTTATTTGGCGGGGCGTCATTGTTCTACCAATAATTTTGGAACCCCCTATAGTTCCAGTGACAGATGATGAACCTGAGTGAGGGCTGGCTTTGTGAAGGATAAATTAGGGTTTTTATTAGTAACATTTTGGGGTAATAATATATTTCGATCGCTTCCAGAATAAGGCTGGGATCACATTCTTGTGTTCTACGCTGAGCATTTATGTGGGAGTTTCCATGTAAATCCCACAAAAATGCGATTTCGATGAAACCCCCGAGGGTACCACTCACCATGAGGCAGATGGTGACACTTCGTACTCCGTTTGGCATCTGCTCTGGTGGTCTCCGTCTTTTCAGTCAAGACAGGCTTTTACATTACTTAGATTCTATAAATTCTATGGAAAGGGAAGGGGGAAAGAGAACTTGTAGCTGCAAGTTCTCCTGCAATTACAGTTCCCTATAGAACTTTATGAGCACTAACTGTCATCTCCTATCTCAGTAATGGGAAAATCTACATTCACTGAAAACAGATTTTACCTTTGAGTTGAGAATTTTGAGACTGAAATATCATTCAAGGGGGAGAATACAGCAGATTGCTGTAATGAGATATATTAAAATATCTCTTATTATTACATGTACTATTGATTTATGAAATATTATTTTTTTATTTAAATGACTCTTTAAGACATTATTAAGGACCTTCTTTGTGGGATCAGGAAACATTTTAGTACTGCAATTATACAAGTTTCTCAGTTGCCGCAATCACATTTAGAAAAGCGAAAGTTCTTTAAGTTTCTTCAGATTAGTTCCTAGCGGCAGTAATAGTTTATCAGCATACCAGCTCCTACCACCATCTCATGTCTATGGTGTCTGCTAAAGTTTCACAGCGGGGCCAATGAATGTCTTCTACCCTGCTAGGTTTGCAATCTGTTAGATGCTAACAAAACTGATTAATTCTTATCTTGAGTTTTAGACTTCTGTCTTATTGCATTTTACATCTTACTCTTCCAGTCCTCCAGACGATTCTGTAACACTTTTGCCACTGAAACTGTGTACAATTTACAATTACTTATGCAGGGTGGCACTATCCTGATCGTGTCTTCAGCGGATGCACTTGTGTGCTTTGTTTCTGGCTAAATACAAAAAAAAATGGCTCCATAAGATAGATATTTTTGTGTGATTCCTATTTTTGTAAAATATCTCTCTGCGAAGTCTCATCATAATACATCAGAATTTGATATATAGTAATTAGCAAAATTGATTAAAACTAACATTTCTTATGCCAAACTGCAAAAAATGTTTGTTGGATTAAAATTCTGAAAATGTATTTAGAGGTGCCTGCCTCCTACTGAGTTTGGTCCTTGGGTTGCCATTCTGAAATTGATGCTACTTTCTGGAGAAATATTTATTAAATCTACTTGCTCGTTGCTCAGCCTACCCTTCCACTCAGCTATACCCTACTTTATATTAGAAAAGTATTGAACTGCCACAAAAGGCATGGGATCACCTAATTATTGTGCAATCCTCAAACATTTACAACTTTTACATTAAGAAAACTGGGATCAACTGTTTTGTTGAATTGCCCCCATTGATATTAATTATTGAAAGGCGAATAGTTATGCCCAAAAGATGGGGCTTCAATCAGAGTACTTTAAAGAGTCATCAATAATCATTCCAGTGAATGGGGTCTTGAGCAGAGGAGCAATCCTCTAGGATTCCATATTAAAGAGACTTTCCACTTCTGGACAACCCCAGATTAATCAAGTCAGGACCCCGCTCTTACGGAATGTTGATGATCTGCAGCCAAACAGTAGTCACTAATTGGATATAGCCCAACGATGTCATGTCACTCACTGATGACAGCAACCCCTACATCACTGGACCTGTCTTGCTGCATGAGGTGAGTGTTCAGAAAATTAATTTCATTCCTGAATTGATTAAGCTGAAGTTGCTCAGTAGAGAACAACCTCTTTAACCCCTTAAAGATCAGTTAAACAAAAAAGGCACCATTTTCCGATACCCGTAGCGTCTCCATTTTTCAGAATCTGGGTCAGGTGAAGGCTTATTTTTTGTGGGCCCGTTATTGCATTTTATTGCAATGTAGCAGCGACCAAAAAAAAACATAATTCTGATATTTTGACAGCGGCATTTAACTAAATAACAGCCACATGTGGATCGTGATTCCTGTTGTATATATCACCTGTCATGTGCCCAGAAAGGTGAGGGCTCCAGGTACATGACACATGCTTGTACTATTATGCCCGATGTCTGGAAGGAGTTAATAACTGAAAAACATTTAATATGTATCATTTAAAAACCAAATATATTATTCCATATTTGTATTATAATTGATTGTGACATGTTAACATTGCTCAAATAAGTTTAAGATTTACAGAAAGGAATTGCAAATACTTGAGTTTCAATGTACCGTACTTATGAGATTTGACACTTTAGTTTTTCCATGGAGTGAAGAATTAGTCACCATCAACAGACCAAAAGTTCAGCAAATAATGGATACAGAAAATCTGCAATGTCGGGACATTCTGCATACGCATGTCATTTACATTAGAACAATACAACACACGCAATCACTAATTCTTTACAATGTGGTGTGAAGCAGCAGGATCTGAGTCACATCTAAGTTTCTCTGCAGTGTTACAATGTCTCATTTAATTGAAATGTTGTCTTCCTGCAAAACTTCTATCATTCAAAATAATACAAATTAGGAAACCTTTATTTTTTTCCCAAGATCTCCTGGCTACAGAGAAGTTGACCTGAGAGCAGCAAGTGGTCACAAATTGCTCACTAATAATTACTATAAAGATGTGACAATTGGCCAAGTATCAGAGATATGACCTGAAGTGAATGGCAGTAAATGACCAGCCAGTCTGCCCGGTGTGTAACTACCAGCTGGGTCCCTAGAGAGAAAGAGTAGATGATGTCTATGATGACAAGCTTGGTCATAGCATGAAAAATGTTTGGGATCAAGGAGCTACCAATAAACCTGACTGAGTTACAAGACCGTTGGATACTACCAGCAGTAGACACGTTTCGGTGACAATAATTCTGTTCCATGATCTAGTTCTGTTTTATATCCCAATTTGTATTTTGTATCTCTGCTGCATCACACTGACAACTGTTAATAGTCTAATAACCATAACCCTGGAATCTACCTGCAGCAAGGACCAAACCACCTTGCAGTTGTTAAGGGGGAAAACCAGTGGATCCCCTACATTCCACACTCTACTCATGCCAGAATCAAACTAATTTCACCCAAAATATATAATTTCCATAACACAAAAATTAAATACTCAAGCTAGGGATCAAAATGCTGCTGTACAATTGACAACTTGTCTCTGGATCAAGTCATACCAAGCAAGGAAGGTCAGCAACTGATACAGTAAGGCCGGTTTCACATTAGCGCTTTTTAAGCGCACGCACGGCCGGGGGTAGCTCCGCCCCCGAGCCGGCTCTCTGCCCGGCGTGCCCGCCCCTTGCTTGTAGCGCCGCCTCCTAGCGGACAGCGGCGCCTGCGATCGGCGCACCCTATCTTTAACATAGGGTGCGCAGATCGTGCGCAGGCCGTGCGCTAGTTGCGCTTTGACCTGCGCTGCGCACTTCTGACGGTGCGCCGTGCGCGCCAAAATCCAAAAAGTTCGATTTTGGCGCGCACGGCGCACCGTCAAAAGTGCGCAGCGCAGGTCAAAGCGCAACTAGCGCACGGCCTGCGCACGATCTGCGCACCCTATGTTAAAGATAGGGTGCGCCGATCGCAGGCGCCGCTGTCCGCTAGGAGGCGGCGCTACAAGCAAGGGGCGGGCACGCCGGGCAGAGAGCCGGCTCGGGGGCGGAGCTACCCCCGGCCGTGCGTGCGCTTAAAAAGCGCTAATGTGAAACCGGCCTTACTTTCATGAATATCTTGAAGATTTTTAGATATTGTCTGAATCAGTTCTGGAAGGTCTTGAAGTTTTCTTGGTTCATATCTATGGTAATCTCAAGTATTGTCACATTACTGTGTTTACAGCAGTCCAAACCAAACAGTGTTTAAACCCGTAATGTCTTTCGTCTTCTTTCTAACTTCCTTTCTCTACAGTTATATGAAGGTGATTCCAGGTCTAGTCATGTACCCTTATCTGCTTTACTGTAGTTGTTTCATCAGTTTCTGCCTAAAGATCCAGTCACCACCCTTCTGCAACGCTATGGTGCTTGGTTAATTTAATGTCTTGTCAAGATCATATAAAGCAGGTAAACGGATGCAGTAATACAGAGGTCCAGAGCAAGGGTTAACAAGGGTGTGGTTTAATTAACACGATAGGGGTTCTCCTCACAAGGAGCCAACAAGGGGTTAAACAACTTAAACCTTGTAAGGGTTATTTTTAACTCAACAGTCTTTTTATCACTCCGGCAGAGGTGCTGTGACTTAAGGCTTCCCCGCCCAACATACGGTTCCGCTTCTGGTGGCAATGGGCGGTCACCGGTTTTGCCCATTGAGACGCAAGTCCATTGAACTGCAGAGTCGAAGAGTGCAGCTTGGCACAAGTCTCTACTCAGCGTGTGCTTTCCTGTGCACCCGCCAATACCTGGATACCAGCACCGCAATGCTTCACTTATCGCCTGACTGGTATCTGATTGGCCGCACTGTGACGCTTCCCTCGGTGCCCCTCTCTCTGCACACTCACAGGTATGCAGGAGTCCTCCCTGCACCTGTCCTGGGTCTCTGCTCTGCAGTCTGTCTCTCTCCACAGCGCGCAGCAGGTCTCTCTCTTCCCCTTGCTTACCACACCCTTCTCTCTAGGTCATGGGTCCTTTCTGACTCCCTTTTCCTTCCCCCCTGCATCACTGGATGAGGCCTCGACAGTTCAGTTCAGGCACCCACTGCCCAGTCTCCTTCCTAGGTTGGTTCTCCCAGGCCTCTTTGGCTATATCGAGTAAGCCCCGTGGATGTCTGCCGTACAATATTTCAAAGGGCGAGAACCCCGTAGATGCCTGAGGCACCTCGCGCACTGCAAACAACAAATATGGCAATAAGAGATCCCAGTCCTTCCCATCTTTGGAAACGGCCTTTTTTAACATGCTTTTCAGCATCTTATTGAACCTTTCTACCAGACCGTCTGTTTGGGGATGATAGACCGATGTGCGCAACTGCTTAACATTTAGCAAACGGCAGAGTTCCTTCATAATTTTTGACATAAAGGGGGTTCCCTGGTCTGTTAAAATCTCTTGCGGAATTCCCACCCGCGAAAACAAACCCATGAATTCCTTTGCTATAAGCTTAGCTGATGTGTGGCGCAGAGGAATGGCCTCAGGATATTGGGTAGCATAATCTAGAACTACCAGGATGTGTTGGTGTCCCCTTGCTGACTTATTGAGAGGCCCCACCAGATCCATTGCCACTCTCTCGAAGGGTACCTCTATAATTGGCAAAGGCACCAAAGGACTCCAAAAGTGAGGCTGGGGTCTGGTTACCTGGCACACTGGACGGGAATTATAGTACCGTTTAACTTCTTCATGGACCCCTAGCCAGTAGAACTGCTGCAGAATTCGGTCTAGGGTTTTCTTTTGGCCCAAATGCCCACCAAGTACATGCGCATGCGCTAAGTCCATTACCAGCCTATGATATGTCTGAGGTACGAGTAACTGTTCTACCAGTTCACCACATATTTTCTCCACTCGGTACAGCAAATCTTGGTGTAGCTCAAAGCATGGCAGCACTCTAGCTGCCCCAAGTTGTTGAGGTTCCCCATTGACAAACAATACATTTTCTCTGGCTCGGGCCAAAGTAGGGTCTCGAAGTTGCGCTGTACCAAAATTGTCATCTACCACATTCATGTCTGACAACTCGGGCCCCGGTGGCAAGTCTTCTACCTCCCCAGCCAATACTTCTATGGGAGAACTCTTGCCCTCATCCACCGAAGGGAAGGTTACCCCTACCGCCAGTACTTCTTCTTCTGGGCCACCAGGTTCATGCCCTACTTCTGGAGAATGTAACCTGGTTGCCTCTGGTGCCGGCAGTTGCTCCGTGGGTGAGACAACAGATGGCCACAGCATAGAAAGTAAAGGAAAATCTCTTCCAATTATCACCTCATAATGCAAATTAGTCACAACCCCCACCTCCTGGCACTGCCTCCCTGTTGGCGTGCTGATCACCACAAGCACGGTGGGATAGTCCCCATGTATACACAACACCCCGAGTTTCTGACCCGTATACTGGCTGGTTTGTACGCAGCTGGCTCGTACCAGGGTTACAAGACTCCCTGAGTCCAATAGGGCCACAGCTGGGGTGCCCTCCACTTCAACCTGGCACAAATGTTCCATATTGGGACCTTTCAGGGTGCCCATTGCACATATCGGTTCGGCATAGTGAGACTGGTGGTACCCAAAGTTGGTATCCATGGGCTCAGCCAGGTGGGAGCAATCAGCTCTCATATGCCCTGATTCCTGGCACCGGCAGCAGATTATGGGGTTCCTTACTTCCCGGGATAAGTCCTGAGCGGCCTTCTTGGGCTCCGCTCACCAAACCAGGGGTGAAGACTTAGGGAACCTTCCTGTTACCTTCCCTTCTGGGGAGTCCCCCCTTGTAGCTCTTTGGTAGCCCCATACCTCTCTATGAGGTCTATCATCTGCATGGCATTATTAGGGAATGACTGTCCGACCCATGTCTGGAGGGAGTGGGGCAAAGCCCTCCAAAACTTATCAGTCACTATGCGGTCCAGCATGGCCGTGGGGGACAACACCTCAGGCTGCAACCATTTTTGTAATAGGTGCAAAAGGTTGTAATACTGGGACCGTGCCGGCTTGGAGGGGGTAAATTCCCACTGGTGTACCCGCTGGGCCCGAACTATCACATTTACCCCAAGACGTGCCAGTATCTCACCCTTGACGACCATGTAGTCCGCCCTTTGCTCCATGGGTAGGTCCTGATATGCTTTCAAAGGTCCTGGGGCCAGAAATGGAGCGATGATTTCTGCCCACTGGTCCCGGGGTAGCTTCTCTCTCTCAGCGATTCCTTCGAACATCTCCAGGTACGCCTCCACATCACCCGACTTCTTTCATTTTGGGGACCGCTGTACGAACCGCTTTCTGGACATCATGGATTCCCTGGTTAGTTCCCCTTGTCTGTGCTGTCGTGATATGCTGTATCAACAGCTGATGGGTTTCCTACTGTTGCTGCTGCATAGCCTACTGTCGCATGGCCTCCTGCTGCTGCTGCATAGCCTGCTGCTGTTGTGTAGCCTGCTGCTGCATAGCCTGCTGCTGCTGTTGCATGGCCTCTATGAGTGTTTTGACCGTAGCCTCCATTTCTGGAACGTTCCCCACATGGGTCTGTGCCACTTGTTTTACCCAGGACATAGACAGGGGTACAGATCAAAATAATCAAAAACAGCCTGGTCTCACTGTGTTTGCCCGCATTCTCCACCAATTGTAGGGATTCGCTCTGGTAGGTAATGGCAGGGCTGCAGTAACGTGGCAACACACAGACTCAAAGTCCAATTTCTGTGGTTTAATGTCACGTTTCAAACAGCAGGTTAACAGAAAATAAGGGAAAAACATAAATGTACTCCAGCTTGGAGATCCACTGGTCCCAGACTCACCCCTTGCACGGGACGGGCTTAACTAAGCAGCTGCCAGGTCCTGCGGCATCCGCCAGGTGCCATTCCCAGGGTTGTTGAGAGTCTTGCTGCTATAGTCCTGCAGCATGGGGATCCTGTGTACAAGTTCAGTCTACGTCCAGCCAAGTTCCTGTAACATCCAGACACACACTCACCATGTGCCAAATACCAGCCTCCATTACATAGCCCATAACCCCTCCCACCAGTGTGGTAGACATCACATAGGCTGATCACATGACCATGACATCATCGCAGGTCCTGTCTTTAGGGAAAAATCCAGCCAAACATTAATCTGCTGGGAGAAATGTATCTACCATCTAGTACAACACCCTTTACTGTACCACAGTAGATTGAGCCCCAATCGCTGTGCCTTATTGTATGAAATGCAAATTTTGTATTATTTTGGTGATGCAGTATCATGGTTATTATTCCTGCCTCATGAGACACACCACTGACTTGGGTGGAGCTGACAATATGTCATATTTCCTTGCCATATTATTTCAGCTATTTTTGGCTTAATTCCCCTTTTCCTAGATCCTCAGCATGGGTCACATGTATTTTGATTACATCTTGAACTGACTTTATTCTTGGTGTCATTCCATTAATTCTATTGGCACCGGTAGCTAATATCATCTACTGTACTTACATAGTGTATTACCAGCTACATATGGTTGTTTTATTATTGTGCATTCAGGGGCATGGCTATTTTGGACTTTTTGTGGTTTTTAAATGGTTTTAGATTTCTTTGATCTGTCCAGTTGTGTCAATAAAGCAAACTTTCATTGATTATCCATGTGTGCACATCTTAGGGTATGCACATGACCAGGAATGGCTCAGTATTTGCTCAGGATTTTATGCAGGTTTTGATGCGTTTTTTTTACATGCGCTTTTGATGGGTTTTTTCCACATGCGTTTTAATGCGTTTTTTAATTGCATACATTTTTTTGTTACTTGAAATAAAGCTACTTGAAAGTTGGCTTCTGGGAAGGAAAAAAAAGTGATTTCCTGTTTGCAGATATATTGGGATATGTGCACATGGTCAGTAAAACAGTAAACGCTGTGGGTTGGACGCTGCATACATCCACAGCATCCAACATGCAGCATCCAGCTGTTACAGCATAGTGGATTGGATTTCAAGAAATCCCATGCTCGCTATGTGTACACCGATGCCTGTGGCTCACCTGCAGAGACGGTCATGCGGCACGTCTTTCCAAACCACAGCATGTCAATTTATGTAACAGAGATGCTCAGTCTCCACTGCACAAATTACCCATACATTTTCATTAGATGTTGTAAAACTGCATTATCTTCCTAGACACATGTGTATTAAGTGCGGGAATGCAGCTTACTACGCATGTGTACTAATTTAAATAATAGTGAATCTTGTGACACAGCCAGAAGTACATGGCAGAGGAAGTGGAGGAAAGCACAGAGATAGGTCCCCTCCTCTTTAATAAATAATAATTTAAAAAAAAAATGGCATGGGGTTCCCCTATATTTGTTAATCAGCTAGAGTAAAGCAGACTACTGGGACTGGTATTTCAGGCTGGTAAGGATCCAATATCCGTGAACCTTACCAGCCTGATAATATATGGCTGCAGCAGTCTTTGGATGGTAGGCAAAAACAGTGGGATCCCCTAAAAAAAAGCATTGAGTCCCCCTATTTTTGTTAACCAGCCAAGGAAAAAGCAGACGGCTGCAGCCTGGTATTCTCAGGCTGGCGAGGCCTATGGATTTTGGCCCTCACTAGCCTAAAAATAGCAGCCTGCAGTTGATCCACAATTGACCCATCCAAAGATGCAACAAATGTGGCACTTTACCTTGCTCTTCCCACTTGCCCTGTAGCAGTGAAAAGTGGGGTAATATTTTTGGGGCTGATGTCACCTTTGTATTGTCCAGTGACATCAAGCCCATGGCTTAATAATGGAGAAGTGTCTATAAGACACCTATCCATTACTAATCCTATAGTTACAGGGTAAATAAAGACATAGCCAGAATAAAGTCCTTTAATTGAAATAATCACACAGACACCTTTAATAGATCTTAATTAAACCATACTTACTGCATCACCTATTCCACAGATGCCCTCGTTCTCCTGTAAGAGAATTAAAATAAAAAAGCAACAATATTGTCACCTGTCTGCCGAGAAGATATACATAATGTCCCACAATGAGTCCAGCTCTGCTACATCTGGATGCCTTTTGTTGAATGGTGCCATTATGCCACCAATCAGCCTGACATCCAGAATGCAGTGGAGTTTGAAGATGATAACGGGAGATAGCTCGGTCCCCGGTGGTCATGTGTGCTGCAGTTCTCGCGGTCAGCTGATTGCAAGAACTTGGCTAGTGACCGAAAATAACCCCGTCCCCAGCAGTCATGTGCATGGCAGTTCTCGCGATCAGCTCAGCTCTTCGCAAGAACTGCAGTGTACGCGAACTTCTGGCTGAAACAAGGCACACCTTTATTTAAATTAGTACACATTCATGGTAAGCTGTTTTCCTTCACTTAATATGCATGTGAATAAGAAGATATTGCGATTTTACCGCATCTAACGATAGTGAAGGGGTAATTTATGCAGAGGAGACGGAGCGTCTCTGCTACATAAATAGACATGCTGCGGTCTGGAAAGATGTGCCGCACGTGCGTCTTCGCAGGGAAGCCGGAGGCGTCCGTGCACACATAGTGGAGATTGGATTTCTTCAAATCCCATCCACTATGCTGTAACATCTGGCCGCTGCGGGTTTGACGCTGCGGAGGTATGGAGCATCCAACCCGCAGCATTTACTGACTGTGGGAACATACCCTTATATGTATAGGCCTATAACGATTTCCATAACGCTTAAAACATTCATCAAAGATGGTATAAGAAGTTTTAGAAGCATTCATTTTATTGTTGACAGATGCATGATATTGTATTGTACTATAATATCTTCTCTGTATGGCACTATTTTATCACTGTATGGCAGCATTATTCTTACTGTATGGCATAGTAATGCAATTCACGAATGTCAATATTACTAGCACAATATAATTGTAAAGTCTTTATTATAATTTACAGTATATCAAATACTCGGGTTCATAGTATGACATAACTTATAGGACTATTTCTGTCCTGATCATACAGTTACAGGATATAGAATCTAGTTTTGGAAAGAAGTTTTGCAGTCCATTGTTCTCATTCCTTAAAATATGCAAACAAAATTTTTTTTTGATAAAAGGCCGTTGGGTGCAAGGTTAGTAATGTCAAATCTTTTATCTATTAACTTTAACTACATTATCAATTCAAGCATGAAACAATAATATCAGTCCAATGTCCTTCATTTCAAAGAATTCAACATTTGACATTAGCAAATTAAGCAGCAATGCATTAAGCTTTTCTGATTTTACTTACAGGCATAAGTTGTTAAAGACTGTAGAGTTTTTACATTGTTGCAAAAAAGTTGGAAATATTTGCAGGATTTTTCCATCAAAGTGTTAATAACTGTAATTTTTATAATATATTTCCTTAAAGAGAACCGTTGAACATATTTTCATGTTGAACTGGACACATGATGTAATAATGACTGCAGTGCAGAATAAAACTTTTTTTTTCACCTCTCCTTGCAGAGATGTTAGCTATCAAGTTATTTGTCACTTAATGAGTTAGCTTTTGTTAAGTCCGAGTGAGTATTATCAGAGGGTTTTCACTGAGGGCGTGTACTTCTTTTCCCTATATGAGCTGCCCAATCATAGGCAGACAGCAACTCAGCTTAAAAAGAACATGTACCCACAATAGCTTAGGTTTCTCAGTGTGTGAGATGTAATTACAACATCCTGATTTCCTGGTCTAAAGGCCCCTTTACATTTAGCGATGCACCAGTGATCCGACCACGATACGACCCAGTCAGGATCGCTGGTGCATTGCTAAATGGTCGCTAGTGAGCTGCCAAACAGGCAGATCTCACTAGCGATGTAGCGACGCAGCAGTGGTCGTTACTTACCTTTCACACGCAGCGACGCTGACGTCCTCCCGCCCGCATCCACGCGTCGCTTGTCGGCACCAGCAGGAAGCCCAGCAGAAAGCGCTTGACTAGAAATGGACCCAGATGATCTCGCGCGATCAGCGACAGACAGCGAGGGAGCCGGTCGGAGGTAAGTATCATACATAGCGATATCGCTAGCAATATCGCTGCTGCGTCACAAAATCGGTGACGCTTTAGCGATATTGCTAGCGATATCGCTATGTGTAAAACCCCCTTAACCTCCTGCATGATAGAAACTGCAGTTGAGCTTAGCTGTGTCACATTCCAAAAACTTCTATTAGCTCTCCTCCTCTCTCATGTCTGTTATGCTCACAGCATGTTGTAATCACTCTTCAGTGAGAACAGGGCTAAGTGTCATTACATTTCACACAGGAGTAGTTTGTCATGCTCTCACTGCAGAGTGATTACAAGTTGCCCCTAACACAAGAGACATAAATGATCCTGGCACATCTCCAAACAGGCAGTGTGTGGGCAGGGTTAGTAAAGCAGAGCAGACAGTGCTATGAGAGTAGGAGAGTTAATTGAAGGGTTTGTAATGTGACACAGCTAAATTCAATTGTGCTGCTTCTTCCACCATAGAACGCTTATCTAAAAGTTGTCAGTCATCCGTGCTTCCTCATCATGCAGCAGTTTAGACCAGGAAATCAGATGACACTACACCTCACACTGAGAAACCTAAGTTATTGGGGGGGGGGTGTTCTTTTTCTGCTTACTTATGATTTGGCAACTCATACAGGGAAAAGTTCATGCTCCCAGTGAAATCTCTTATAACACCCACTTAGAATTAACAAAAGTTAAATCATTAGGTGACATATACATTGCTAATCTCTACAATGGAAAGTCAAAAATTTAAAAAAAATGTCTTACTCTTGTCTGCAGCCCCTATTACATTAAGCATCCAGATCAAAATGAAAAATTTGTTTAAAGGTCCACTCCTAATTAAAGGCCGGAAACTGTTTACTATGGCGACATCAGAAGACCCCCATCTGTTTTCACAGGATTAGTTGTAGTTATGAATGACACCACTAATTTTAAAATGCAATTGAGTAAAAAACAGGATTAAAATTCCAAGTGAGGTGAATGGATGAAAAAAAACCCAACACAATTCCATCATTGTTTGAGGGTTTTGTTTCTATGGAGGTCATTGTACAATAAATATTACCTTGTAACATAATTTGTCAGTACGAATACTCTATTGCCAAACTTGCATATTTTTTTGGTGGCAATATTTAGGAAATTTGTAAAAAAAAAAAAATGTAATTTCGATCACTATTTTCTGAGATCTGTATAGTTTTTAATTTTTTATCCATGAACTAATATGAGAGCTAGATTATAAAAGGAATCTATCAGTTGGATATATACACTTCTAAGCAGTCTATACGGGCATGAAGTTCCTAGGACACTGAATAAATTCATACATTGATATCTGCAATCCAATGTCTTATTCCAGAGAAATCCATGTTTTTCTTATATGTAAATGAGCTGTTAAGATCTATGGGCCGGACATTGATCTCCCTGAGAATCTGCCCTTAGAGCTTATCTAATATATAAAGCTCAATGTGTGTGTGTATGTATGTATGTATTTCGGGATTGGCATCCGCACCGTTGCAGCTACAGCCACAAAATTTGGCACAGTCACACATCTGGAACCCGAGAGTGTCATAGACCATGTTGTGAGGCAAAATTTTAACCCCGCGCGTTCCAATTCACCAAACAATTTTGCCCCTATCTACATAATGGGGAAAAAGTGTATGTATGTTTTGGCATCTGCACCGTCGTAGCTACAGCCACAAAATTTTGCACAGTCACACATCTGGACCCCGAGAGCATCATAGGCTATGTTGTGAGGTGAAATTTTAACCCCACGTGTTCCAATTCACCAAACAATTTTGCCCCTATCTACATAATGGGGAAAAAGTGAAAGGAAAAGTGTTGGAGTCAAATTGACAGCAGCCAGATGTGAACAAGGGGGACTTAAAGATTGAGAGCGATGGCGCCAAAGAGTATATACCGTACAGTTGCTAAGGTGGGGCCCTGACTTGGGATACTCACCACACACGGGGATATGAACACACACACAAAATGCGCCACACACTACCACGTGCTTCAACACATATACCACCCTCAGCACAGATTTCACCACACATACACCAACCTTGCCACATAAAAGTTGAAACACGAAAGTCGCCACTCAAAACTCGCCACGCTGTCCCAGAGCTGTTTAAAAGATGAAAAATGAGCTGTGATTGGTTGCTATCAGCAGCAGTTTTCTTTGTAGACAGTTGTGGTAACTGAGGCCTATTATTTATCATTTCTATGGTGTTATCGTCCTTCTGTAAAGCTGGAAATAACACAATTTATTACTGTGCCAACACAGACCACCCTCTGACGCAGACTGCAGGGGGAGCCCAGTATCACACAGGATAGGATTAGATACTCGGCTCGGCAGTCAGTATCACACAGGATAGGATTAGATACACAGCTAAGCAGTCAGTATCACACAGGAGAGGATTAGACACATGGCTCAGCAGGCAGTATCACACAGGATAGGATTAGATACACGGCTCAGCAGACAGTATCACACAGAATAGGATTAGATGCATAGTTTTTATGTGCAATATAATCATTATAATTTATTATAACTAACCACAGTTGGTTACTATGCCCAGGCAATGCCGGGGTCTTAAGCTAGTTTTATGTAAAAGATAACATTGACGGTGTGTAGTGCAAAGGCCGTGCTCTGCTCTTCTGATATCACTGCAGAGCTGTGTGTGACTATACATAACACATTTGCAGGTCCTCTCAACTTCAGCTTCCATCTCACAGGCAGCCAGTGTTATAATACAGCAGAGCTGTGAGATCTGCAACAAAAGTGTTTGTAAGGAAACAAAGTTCAGTTCTCCTGTTCTGTATTAGTTCCCACTGGTAACTCCCCGTTTTATTTAAAATATGCTCTGGAGGCAGATTCTCATGCAGATCAGTATCTGGCCCATAGCCTGGAACATCTCATTTACGTATAGCAGTTGAAATAAGAATTGAAAATGTCACCAGTTTTCTAAGTAAATATATTTCTAAAGGTGCTATTGATATGAAATTCTAGCCAGATGTTGGTAACAACCCACCCAATCCATACATGCAAATTAATCAAACTATAGATGTCCATAAATTAGGATAGGTGTAATATATCACAGACACTATGGATTCTACTGACTATATCACTTACAGTTCTGTCGAGAATTTGCATAAAAGTGGTTGCAGCCAGGGCAGCTGAAAATGGGCAAATGAAGTGCCCACTGCCATACTGCTTCCTAGAAATGTGGATAATGTGGTTCTACAATGTTTTCATAGCTCATACAAGTTCAGCTGTGATAAAGTATAGGGACCTTTACCGGTATATATGTCACAACAAAAATGTATGGTCTTTTCGGAAATGTTTTATAGTATGGACAACCCATTTAATTAAATAATTAAACAAGCATTATTAATAAATAATATTAACAATTTATAAAAATAAATATACAAATACATTCTATCAGCACATATCAGATCTTAAAGTCATCTCTCCTATGCTACCTTAAAGAGGTTGTCCAGTACTAGAGATCAGCGGATTCGGTTATGAATACGATCGGATTCGAATGTTGTTTTTGCAGTATTCGGTGAACACAGCCGAATGTCATTAGAGTCAATGGGAGTAGAAATTACCAAATATGTGAGGAACCGAACATAAGACATACATAAGACATACATTCAGCATGAATAATGTTTGAATATGGCACGAGTACACCAAAATCAGATTCGGGGACAAAATCTGAACAAATTCGCTCATCTCTATCCAGTACCTTCAACAACCCATTGCTGCTCATGTTCCAGTGCTGTTTTATTCCCTCCTGATTTTTATGTTTTGCTTATATTTTGAAACACAAAAATGTAAGGAAAATGCCACTCCAGCCAATCGAAGGCCATTGCTGTGACCCGCCTCAGTCAGTGATTGGCTGAGTGGCATTTCCTGTATGTCAGAAGGTACCGGGAAGCATCAGATCAGAAGCAGTTAGTTGGAGGTGAGCACTGCTTATTTCTTATTTTTTTTTATGTCTCTGACTCTTTTTGAACCTTTTTAAAACTGTAATTGATTAGCTTGCCAACCCCTATAATCCAATGCCATAGGGACATTGACACGCTTTTCATATTCTTACATGATACAAAATAAGTATTGGCTCGCTGTTAATAACGCTGCTCACATATTCCTCACTCTGGCAACATTTTTTATATTTTAGAATTTATCTGGAATGGTATTTTAAAGCCTATTTATAAATATCCAGGCAATTTTTTGCAGAATTTATCACATTTGTATTTATTCATTTGAGCGAATTAGTGACTTCCAAAAAAGCGAGAAATTTTGTGATTCCATCTCATCATAATGGCAACAAATGGCACAGCAATAATCAGCTTTTAGTGATTATTGAGTCTCATCCAGCAGGGGCCAGGTGTACGATCCATTCATCAGCCTCGTCTCTTGCACATTGCACTTAGGTCCATATTAGGCTTAATGAACATAACAGTCCATTGACTCTATTTTATACATGAAATCTGCAGTGTGGGTCAATTACGGTAATTTAAAAGCTGTATTTCCCGAGACTTTGCAGCACTTAATGACTATTCCTTTTATTTCATATACCAGTCACTTCCACGTTGGTCGTATTTGCTAAAGAATCCAATTTAAATTGAAATGTAGATTAGTTAGAAGTTCATTTGTGATATATAGCGCATTGTAAGAGAGTGAATTCGAGAATTAGAGTAACGGCAGCAGCGATCAGAGACGTGTGAGCTACAATGCGGAATATTCCATTCTTTTACGTCTTGTTTTGTGGCTGTTTTCATGACTTTACCTCTTCTCTAAGGCAATCATGTATTTGTTGTAATGCAGCTCTGTTTCCACTGGAGGGTTCAGTTGCCTTGAATATAAATAGAGCTTTTAATATCGTCTTAAACACGTTGGTTATTGTTTAGCCATTTTGATATATTTAACAATCATTACTATTCAATGACTTTAAGTCTAACAATCATTAAACTTTTATAGCTGCAGTTTTATACCACTTTAGCATTTTTCACTTTTAGATGAAGCTGATTACTATAAATCTGAATTTTGAATTGGGATTCCCACTATTAAAGGTGTTTCCAATTCTCTTTTAGTTTTTTCTTGTTATTAAAGAAATAAAAGTCTCTGTAGAAGAGAATGTTAGTACTGTTGATTTGTGAGCATCAATTTAAGGCCCCGTCTCACATAGCGAGATTGCTAATGCGTCACCGATTTTGTGATGCAACAGCAATCTCGCCTGCGATCTCGCTACATGTGACATGCAGCAGCGACCGGCCCCCCCTGCTGGATATCACTGATCATGCAGGAATGTCCTGGGCCATTTTTTCATCGTCGGTGTCCCGCTGGCCAGTGTGCATTGCTGTGTTTGATCGCTGGATCATTGCTGCATCGCTGGTGAAGTCTGCCAGTTTGACACCATACTAGCGATCATTAAGCGACGCACCAGCGATCCCTACCAGATCGTATCGTTGTCGGGATCACTGGTGCATCGCTAAGTGAAACGGGAGCCTTAAGGGGGCTTCACACATAGCGATATAGCTAGCAATATCGCTAAAGTGTCACCGATTTTGTGACGCAGTAGCGATATTGCTAGCGATATCGCTATGTGTGTTACTTACCTCCGACCGGCTCCCCCGCTGTCTGTCGCTGATCGCGCAAGATCGTCCAGGTCCATTTCTCGTCGGCTGCTTCCTGCTGGGCTTCCTGCTGGCGCCGACGAGCGACGCATAGACGCGGGCGGAGGACGTCATCATCGCCGCGTCTGAAAGGTAAGTAACGACCGCTGCTGCGTCGCTACGTCACTGTTGAGATCTGCCTGTTTGGCAGCTCACTAGCGACCATTTAGCGATGCACCAGCGATGCTGACCAGGTCATATCGTGGTCGGGATCGCTGGTGCATCGCTAAATGTAAAGGGGCCTTTAGTCTAAAGAAAAAGGTTGGTTATGGGTTTTATGTGTCTTCTGATTAAATGAAGCTGTGCTGCTTATCATAGAAAAATAGTTAGATAGGTTAAAAAAAAGAGACACTGGTCCATAAAGTTCATCCCTTCCTGATCAAAGACACATCATCTAGATTATCTATAACTCACAATGCCATTGATTATTATAAAAGCATGCAGCCTTTTTTAGATTACTCTAACATGTAATGTATATGCAGCAATATTATTACACTGCCCACAGTGCTACATTTATCAACATTAAACCTCATCTGCCAAGTGTTTGCCCATGCAGCCATTTTATCTATATGCTTTTGTAATATTGTAATGTCAAGCTCAGGTTTTATTATCCTACATAATTTTGTCATCAGCAAAGACTGACACTTTACTTTCAATCCAATCTGCCAAGTCATTAATAAGGAGATTAAAAAGAACTAATAGTGATCCTTGTGGTCCCCACTGCTGATTCTTGTGGTCCTCACTTCTGACTTTATCCTGCTTGCTGAATTTTCCATTTACAATGATTCTTTTTCCCTCCCCATTAACCAGGTATTTTACCCATGTACATAAAGTGTTCCCTAGTCCCTACTGTAGCTTCAGTATAAGGCAGCACACCGTTTATGATAAAAATAGAGCTATTTAATTAGCCCAAAAAGGCGATGTTTCGGTCCAAACAGCACAGACCTTTCTCAAGCTTGAGAAAGGTCCGTGCTGTTTGGACCGAAACGTTACCTTTTTACGCTAATTAAATAGCTCTATTTTCATCATAAACGGTGTGCTGCCTTTGATTCTTTTGGTCTCCTATTATTAAGGATAGGTATCTGCCTGGGGGACTCTGCACCCGGTTTTCTCTTTTCTCCTTTTTGTGCTGCTTTAATTTTTTTTCCATTTTTTTCCATTTTGTTTCCATTTTCAGTAAAAGGCAGTTATGTGGTATAGTATCAAATGGCTTTGCAAAGTCCAGATAAATCACATAAGCCACATTACCAATAACCAGATTTCCACTCATAGAACTGCAGCATGTTGGCTAGACATGACTTATTGTTCATGGATCTGTGCTGCTTGTTAGGTACTATATTATTCTCTGCCATATACTTTTAAAAGTCATCTGTTATACTGTTTTAAAAAAAATTGCACACCACTGATGTCAAGCTTAGAGTAGTTGCAGCCATCTGTAAGGAAGGAGACTGGGCAGAGGGTGCTGACAGAGCACCAGGTCTGGAACTGCTGGGACCGCATCTCTTGTTGCAAGGGGAAAGGAAATTGAGGATGGAGAGGACCCTGAACCTGCTGGCAGGGGGCGTGGTAAGCGAGAGTTGTATAGAAGTTTTGTGAGGGAAGACAGGGAGAGTTCCTGCCATAGGAGCGAGAGAGCAGGGACTTGCAGTGCAAGGTGAGAGAGGACAAGTGCAGGCAGGACCAAGAGAGTGTTGTGCAGAACTCCCGATTGCAGAGCACGACGAGTGGGAGAGTGTTGTGCGGAACTCCTGATTGCAGAGCACGCCAGACAAAGGAATTGTGGTGAAAGACTCCCATGTCATGATCCAGTCCAGGGTTTGTTTTCTGCTATCTTCTCTCTGGACTGGTGATGCGGGGGTTAATCCCTTCTGACTCGTTTTGGAGCTGGCTGGGCTAATTCAGTCCTCTGCAGCCTGCTGGCCAGCGTCAGCTATAGTTCTTGCTTCCAGGCTAGAGCCGTTGACCCGTATACATTAGTGATCCTTCTGCCTCTGACTTCCCGTATTTGTGTGCGACCCGTTCCCTATCCCTGACTTAGTGTGCGTCTGGTGGTTTCCTTACAGTGTATGACTCGGCCTGGTCTCTGAACTCCGCCTCTTGTTTTCCGTCCCTGATACCGCTTTCCCAGACTGACTTTGACTCACTGGCTTGTACCTCGACTACATCTTACATCTCACGTTTAGGATACCTCGTTCCCGTTAGGCTGACTTCTGGCTTGTCTCTGACTACGTGCATTGCTGTGACCTTTGGTACTTCTGCTTCTGAAAGTGTATGACTCGGCTTGTCTGACCGCTCTTTCATTACCTGTGACACCTGTGCTGCTGCTCAGTGTTGCTATGCTGCGTGTCTGCAACCTCTCTTCCCTCACCAGCACCCCCTGGTGGAGGTTGTGCTATACTGCACTGTAGCAGCATTACATTCTGGCTGCTGAGCAGTGTGATGGACTAGGGGCTCAACGGGTTAGACCAGAGACTGTCCATTGCTGCCAGAAGAGTGCACACTGATTTGTTGGGCGGGGAAGCCTGAAGATCGCAACATCAGCATCAGCCGGCTGCCTGCTTTCATCTTTGAGGAAGTGAACAACCACAGACTCACGATAAGTGAAACAGTTAAATGCCTAGGCTGTGGCTTTAAGTTAACCTGTTCGTTGTGTCCATTAGCCTAAAATCTGTTTTAACCCTTTTGCTCCCTGTGAGGAGAAACTTCCCTGTGTTAATTAAACCAAACCCCTGTTAAACCTTGCTCTGCGGCTTTGTGTTGCTGCATCCAATTTACCTGCATTACAAATCCTCCAATCTTGTGAAATTGAAACTGTTACCACAGAGACTACAAATATGAGATGTAGAGGTCTGTCAAGTTCTGAGCTCAACGCCTACAAACTTTAACCTACATGTATAGTGTTACTGTTCATTTGAGTACCATTGAATCCTCTAGTGGTAATACATTACAAGCAGAAGTTTCCAATTTTAGACAGGATAGGCTATGAGTGCCAAATCTGCCAATTCGAATCTTATTGTCATGAGTGAAACCTTACCCTTACAAGGGAATGAACAAACTAGGGGAGATGTTAAACCGGCATACTACAGGTTTGAATACAGACTAGGCAATCCTTAAGCTGACTCTGATTTGTCCCTGCCTGACCACGAGGTTGGCACCCTAAAATTACGTAATGGTGCTCTCACTCAACGTCGGCTAACCCTGTCAAGCCTTGACTGCACCCTCAACTATACACAGAGTGTAACCCAAAGCCACAACAACAGAATGGAGTACACACAGACAAAGGATGGAACACAGGAAGTGTCCACAAAGTCATAAATGAAAAACGGAAGGAAAAGACAGAAACCCAAAAAGACCTTTGTTATGCGTGAAAACCCTCAGACAATGAATGTAGTAAAATGTGAAAAGAGCTGAAAAGTGGAATACACAGACAAACTGCAGGAGAAACAATAGAGAAAACTTCAGGAAGATAATCCTTCACTGGGGATCTGGGACTCCAAACATCCATCTAACTTGAAATATAGCCAGCAAAGACTGCATGTGAAAACTTAGTATAAATAGCCCCTCCAAAGATGTGATAGGTTAAATCAAAAAAAGGAAGTGAAAACACCTGCATAGAAGCAACAAAGCAAAGCAAAGACAAGAGAATTATAAGCAGTTGGAAAGATGCAACACAGGCTGTGGTCAGAAAGGGAAACCGACCCACTGCCAGAGATCACCAGATCGAGTCCTGGAGTCGAGCCATGATATTTGGATGTTGGATGAAAGCTGCAAATTTTTTCAGGGCCAACCAACCACCTAATATGAAAAGGGGTAACCTAACTTTCCTCTAATGGTGGATGTGAGGGGAAAAAAGGATATGGTGGGCATATTGGATTTCAACCTGCTCGATCCTTTGCACAGGAGGTAAGTTGATACTAAGCTGAGCATTCTCTGCCAAGTTGAGCATGCTTGTGTATGTGTTGGGGGTCTGAAGGCATAGCTGTTGGTAAAACATGTTCTCTGAACCTCATTACACACTTATTCCACCTTGCTCCTGAGAATGGATGAAGAAATGGCCAAATATGTTCGCACCACATATTTGTTTATTGGAGAAACCCAAAATCTATATGGGTAGAAAAGTTACAGTCTGAAGGTGTCAAAAAGGCACCAGTATCATTAAAGATGTTTTGAATGGTTGAATTCTCTATTAGGGTTCATGCAGATGTCCGTTTAAATCGGATGAGTGCTATCTGTGGTTTTGATGGATAGCACTCGTACCCGTGTTATTTTATGGGGTTGTGTACATGTCTTTAGCATAATGTACCTCCTAGAATTGGATCGCACTTCCCCATTCAAGTTTATGCGTTCCTGAAAAAAATCGGACCACATGGTGGTGAAACTTTTTTTTCTCTCCACCTCTGAGAAAATCAGATGCCATGCTGATCAAACTCTGATCAGAGTCTGATTAGTATAATATGACCGATTGTCTTGGATAGAGATTAGAAGGCCGTCTGCACCTGCCCTGTGTTGTACATAAGCAATTCTTGATTAAATTTTACACTGTTCTGAAATTACCAGTACTGAAACCCATATTTTTTTGTTTATTCTCTAGTTAACAGTCCGATTTAAAAGGTCATCTGCATGAACCCTTATAGAGAATTCAACCAATCCAAACATCTTTAATGATACTGGTGCCTTATAGTTGTAAACCTGTAAACCCTATAAGTACCTGTCTTCATAAGATTTTATGTTTTGGAATGTTTTGTAATAATAATGTATTGTATTGTATGTATTGGTTTTACAATGTAAGGTCAGGGTCACACTTGCAACTGCAATGCGAGAAACTCGAGCGAGTCTCTCGCCTCAATACCCGGCACTGTCACCGGCACTCGGGACCGGAGTGTGCGACTGAGTGAGCGCTGAGCGCTCCGGTCCCGAGTGCTGGCGGCAGTGCCGGGTATTGAGGCGAGAGACTCGCTCGAGTTTCTCGCATTACAGTTGCAAGTGTGACCCTGGCCTAAGACTACAGATAGAACTACTAATGTGATTGAAACTAAAGCTGGAGTCACACATAGCGACTTACCAGCGATCCCGACAACGATATCAACGTGTCAGGATCGCTGGTAAGTCGCTATGTGATCGCTGGTGAGCTGTCACACAGCATCACCAGCAATTAGCACAGCGATGCCGAGCGTGCGGCGTCGCTGTGTTCGTTATTAGCGCTGATGCCATCCCTGTAAAAAAATAGAATTAAAATAAAAAATATTGTTATTCTCACCTTCCGACGTCCCGCGCAGCATTCCCGCCTCTCTCCACGCTCCCAGCGATCCTTTGCGAGAATGACCGCGAGAATGTCATGGTCTCACGGGAGCGCGACGTCTCGCGGTCATTCGTGCAAAGGATCACTGGGACCGGGAGCGTGGAGAGAGGCGGGATGGCTGCGCGGGACGTCAGAAGGTGAGAATAACAATATTTTTTATTTTTTTATTTTTTACAGCTGATCGCTGGTTTCCCGCCTGTCACACGCAGCGATGCGTGCAGGCCAGCAGGAGACCAGCGACCAAAAAAAGTTCAGAGGTTTCTTGCAGCGATCAGCGATACCGGCAGGGGGGCCGGTCGCTGATCGCTGTCACTCACAGCGATCTCGCTGGTGAGATCGCTGTTGTGTCACAAAAGTTGTGACTCAGCAGCGATCTCGCTAGTGAGATTGCTATGTGTGACTCCAGCTTAAGTGCTGTAAACTAGACAACCCTTTTAACCAGAGGTATTCACTTTACTAATACTGCTGGTGACTTGTATGCAAGGATTGACTCCATTGTACTAAAGAAATAAGTAGTAAAGAGCACAGAGGGTGATGACATAAAAGATTATTAAAGGTGATAGAAAGTAAACACATTAAATGCACATATCCATTACTAAAGCAGACAATGACTTATTTTCCTTTTGGTATGCAGGCAGAGGAAGCACTTATTTCTATGGGCTGTTGCCATTGGAAGCTTATTAGACCTGATCTTATCTGATGTGGAGTTTATTAATAAGGACTTTTTTAATGCACATCAATCTTTCAGCCTGTAAACTGTTTTACATGCAAAGTAACAGAGGACAGTAGGATGCAGCCATGGAAATGCAAGGTCAAATACCTAAGTCACTATCTGGGTTTATAGAACTTTCCAGTGGTAAACTCTGGGGGCCCAATTCTGCAAAGCTTTTACTCCAGTATTCTTGCGTAAACGTCTTGAAAATTTGCATATCACAGGAACTGGAGTAAGCTTTTTTGCCCAGGGGAGGTGACATATCAGGACAGGGACCCAACTTTTGAAGAACGCCTTGAAGTGGCAGTTGGGCTCACATATATTAGCTAAGTACCTTCTTTTTTACTTTTTTACTATTTTCATAACAATTTTGCAGATGTATACCATATTTTTCAGATTATAAGACACATTTTTTTCCCCCAAATTTGAGGGGAAAATGGGGGTGCATCTTATAATGCGGATAAACTTTATTGGCCGCAGTGGAGCAGGGTCCCAGGGTCACTGCTGGAGGAGGCAAGAGTGGCTCGTTGCTGCATGCCACAGGCTGGGATGAGGGGGTGTTCTGATGTGCGCCCCTGCAGGTAAAAATGCTCTGTGGTGTGGGGGGTTCCGCCGGAATTTTGTGAAAGCCTGTTGCCCCCCGCATATCCATTACTGCGAAGTGGTGGCCTCCAGAAAACTGGTCTCTGGTGCCGGTGCATGCTCAGATTGAGATCTCGGCAATGAGATCTCGGGTGCCGAGATCTTGGGAGACGAGATGCTGAGTTCTCAATCTGAGCATGCGCCGCCCCTACGGCCATTTTCCCTTGGCCCCCCCGCACATCCATTACTGCGCATCCTCAGATTGAGGTCTCCCAAGATCTCGGCACATGAGATCTTGTTGTCGCAGCCATTTTCACCCACAGTGGTGCACATCGGAACATCCCAGCCTGCGTCCTGCAGCAATGCAACATTCTTGCCTCTTCCAGCAGCGACCATGGGACCCCGCTTCACCGCAACCACCACCCCCGGTAAGCAATAAAATGCATGGATTATAAGAGACACCACCATTTCATCAAAATTTTTTTTTTTTTTTACCTATTTTTCTCCTCAAAATTTGGAGTGCGTCTTATAATCCAGTGCGTCTTATGATCCACAAAATACGGTATTTCATATATACAATACGTAGCACTCACTTTTTTCCAATCCTCTATGGCAGTAATGCAGTTTCAATGTTCTAGAGAAATCATTCTTGGTAAATCGTGGTGCAACCTTTATCGTTTTTCCTGATTCATGAAAGGGTGTACTCCTTCATGAATCAGGAGCATCTGACTCCAGCACATTTGAACATTTAGACCATCATGAACAACATTAGTTTTGATCAATATGGTTATATAACTTTATGTGTATTATACATGTTTTAATTGTAGGTCTAATCTAGAAAATGTAGAAAAAAATGGAATTCATGCGTTGACGTTAAAAGTATGTGATGGCGGGGAACAAGGGCAAGGTATTCGGCTGTCAGTTTTACTGTTCTTACTTATTAGTGTGGATATATACAGTATTCTGTATGATACTGGGATTATTATTGCTTAAATGTAGAGGTGAGAGAATCAATTTGCAACACTCTATTTGGCCAGGTGAGTAACCTTTGTGTCATGGTCACGTGTGTCTGGACGCAGATGATACCGCAAGGCGGACCCATAACACACGTGACCCTGGATACAGCGCCTCCAGTGGGGCGAATTTAAATAATAAAACGTGCAGATGGATACACCGCCTCCACCTGGCGAATTTAGGAATTACACGTTATAAATACATTCTGGAAACCTTGCCTCCAGTAAGGCAAATTAAATAATAAGGGGGACCTGGGAAACATTAACAATGGTGGGCCCTGCGATAGGGAATGGGGACATGGAGACCTCCTGCACTCCCCTGAGCCAGTGTCCCTGCCACATTCCCTATACAGGCTCCGCACCTGTCGCCGCACGCGAACCTTAAACCCTTGCTCGCCCTGACCCTAAACCCTCACTAGGGAATTGGGCGATGCGGAGACTAATCCCACCACTGCACTAATAACACACATGAGGGAAAGAGACAATACAGGGGGACACCACTTAGCTTTATGCTCTGTGCTTATGCTCCTACAACAGAGCCCTCCACCTGCGTGCGTCTTCTCCTCCACCCAGATCCATCACCATAACAGGATCCTTCACCATAGTGCAGCCTTGGAGCAGAGTCCACCACCAGTTGCTGCTGCTTAGTAACAGAGTCCCAAAGATGAGTTCAGCTTCTGCCACGAAGTCAAGCATGCTTGAGTCCAGCTCAGCAGCCAAGTCCCACATGGTGAGTGCCACTCTCCAAAGTAGCCACTCCACCAGTCCTTGCAGACACTTCCTGCTGACACCATCACTGCGACCCCACCACGCCATGCCAGCCCTTCGTCCAGACACCATAGCTGACACACGTCCCCCCTGGCTAAGCTGCACAGGACTCCTCAGCTCCATCCTTCCACCAGGCTCTCACCAACTCAGAATCAATGAATATCACCAGCAGTGATTACACACCCTGAGACTCATTTATAGAGCCCCACACCTGAATCATAATTACAGAGAACTTTAAACTGAAAACCTAAGGTGCGATACCACTAACCACCACCGGGGACAGTCAAGTCACCTTGGCAACTTGAAAAAAGGAAAAAAGTTCACTCTGTGCTTTTAAAACTGTCAGATCAAATTCAGATCATGACAGTACCCCCTCCTTAATGAGGGGCCTCTGGACCCTCAAGACCACCCCTCATTAGGGAAACACCTACAGCGGGGACGCCCAGATCCTGAGTTCACCCCACCACTACCTGACACTTCAGGTTTATGACAAACACACCGCTGGTATTGGCAATAAAGTTTATTTTGGAGGCACCACTCATCTCCACAGCGCCGACCTGGGGAACGAGTTTATGTATGTGTATGTTTGTTATGAGCTGATCATGCTCCACAACACACTTCCACAAGATGTTTTTTGGTGGCAGCCATACACGCTTGTTCACACACAGGTCCGGACCTAAACGTTTATTGAACACATTCGTTAGTCATAAATTTGGTGAACTCATTCTGGACTCGACAACAGAGGCGTCCCTCCGCTGTCACCACACTCACAACCCCGCTATTCACCAAGGGACACCACCCTCCAACCCTTTCACCATGAGGTCTGCGCCTCCCAGGGTTGGTTAATGGCAAGGGGTGAGATTTGTCCCTACTCCCCCGCAGCACACCTGCTGCTCACACCTGGAGGTGAAGGGACCGGGATATGGAGGAAATATACACTTGATGGTCGCCTCCACACGACCAGGAGGGGCGGCTTCTTCGGTGGTATTTGAAGATTTGGTGTAAGCCCCGCGGACTATCACACCAGTCTGCTCACTACAGGGACGTACCCCTTCACCTCGGGGAACCCCAGACAGCACCATGGGGACACCAATTCCACCCACCTGTCTGGTTACGTCCGCCTGTATGAACAAGTCCCGCTCCCCAGCAGCGACTCTAGGGTGCACTTTGCCAGAGCCGCAGGAATATGGAGGAAAAATACACTCGCTGGTCGCCTCCACACGACCAGGAGGGGCGGCTTTTTCGGTGGTATTGAAGATTTGACGTGAGCCCCGCGGACTATACACTAGTCTGCTCACTACCGGGACGTACCCCTTCACCTCTGGGAACCCCAGACAGCACCATGAGGATCACCATCTCCACCCACCTGTCTGGTTACGTCCACCTATATGAACAAGTCCCGCTCCCCAGCAGCGACTCAAGGGGGCTTTTGCCAGACCCACAATTTGCCAAAGCCGCCATTTTGATTTCCTGGTTGCCTGAGCAGAGGCCCCAGACCCTGATAACTGCTGCTGCAGCGGCTCTAACATACCTTGCCACTCCCCACTCACCTCAGTGAGGCCCGGCAGCAATTGCTCACAGGTCTCCACATGGCTAAAGCTCACCAGAAAAAAAAAAAATGTAAGGCTGGTGATAATGTCATGGTCACGTGTGTCTGGACGCAGATGATACCGCAAGGCGGACCCATAACACACGTGACCCTGGATACAGCGCCTCCAGTGGGGCGAATTTAAATAATAAAACGTGCAGATGGATACACCGCCTCCACCTGGCGAATTTAGGAATTACACGTTATAAATACATTCTGGAAACCTCGCCTCCAGTAAGGCAAATTAAATAATAAGGGGGACCTGGGAAACATTAACAATGGTGGGCCCTGCGATAGGGAATGGGGACATGGAGACCTCCTGCACTCCCCTGAGCCAGTGTCCCTGCACTCCTCACATTCCCTATACAGGCTCCGCACCTGTCGCCGCACGCGAACCTTAAACCCTTGCTCGCCCTGACCCTAAACCCTCACTAGGGAGACTAATCCCACCACTGCACTAGTAACAGACATGAGGGAAAGAGACAATACAGGGGGACACCACTTATCTTTATGCTCTGTGCTTATGCTCCTACAACAGAGCCCTCCACCTGCGTGCGTCTTCTCCTCCACCCGGATCCATCACCATAACAGGATCCTTCACCATAGTGCAGCCTTGGAGCAGAGTCCACCACCAGTTGCTGCTGCTTAGTAACAGAGTCCCAAAGATGAGTTCAGCTTCTGCCACGAAGTCAAGCATGCTTGAGTCCAGCTCAGCAGCCAAGTCCCACATGGTGAGTGCCACTCTCCATAGTTGCCACTCCACCAGTCCTTGCAGACACTTCCTGCTGACACCATCACTGCGACCCCACCACGCCATGCCAGCCCTTCGTCCAGACACCATAGCTGACACACGTCCCCCCTGGCTAAGCTGCACAGGACTCCTCAGCTCCATCCTTCCACCAGGCTCTCACCAACTCAGAATCAATGAATATCACCAGCAGTGATTACACACCCTGAGACTCATTTATAGAGCCCCACACCTGAATCATAATTACAGAGAACTTTAAACTGAAAACCTAAGGTGCGATACCACTAACCACCACCGGGGACAGTCAAGTCACCTTGGCAACTTGCCAAAAGGAAAAAAAGTTCACTCTGTGCTTTTAAAACTGTCAGATCAAATTCAGATCATGACACTTTGACCACTGAATGGGAGCCTTTTAATCTCCTAACCACTCTGTACTCCCAGCTGTTCTTTTGATTAGCCTGGCTAAACTAAGCTAGAGCCAGAACTGCCAGGAGGTAAGAAGGTTTGCAGGGCTCGCGTCCAGTGTTCACAGGCTACCAACCTGGCTGATGGACTGGTGTCCTGCAAATCGATTCTTCTATCTCTAGCTAGAACGCCACAATTTTAAATTCCGGACATACTTTAGGTCAACAGTTATGAACCTGTATCATCTGCTAACAGAATGATGTGCCAACAGATCGCATGTATTTATGTATGCTACTTGAGGTTGTCCCTACTGTGAGGTAGCGCTGTCATTTACTTAGGGGATTCTCGCTTGCAGCAAACATAAACACATCCGGCACCAGGATTTCCATATATCATCACAGTCCATGTGGTTTATTGTTCAGCATAAACCAGCATACAGTTCATATCAGCATTACCAGCATAGCGTTCATTACAGAGTTCCCCTCTGTCAGCAATGTCCAGCATACACAGGTTGCTCAATGTCCAACAAACAGGCTCTCTTAGCCTCACAACTGTCTCACCCAAGTCAGGGTACCTCATGCGGCTTCAGCATTCCGCACACGTTCATTCCCTCCAGGGAACTCTCAGGCTCTGGCAGCCATTACACCCAGCCACACACAGGCTGTTAGCCAGGAGACATTCCTCCTCACGGGACCTTCCACTCTGGACCAACCAGGTCCCAGCATTCACCACATGTGACCTACCCTTGCCACATTATATGGTCTATAGCCACACCCACCGGGTCACGTGACTATGACCTCATCACAGATCCTTCACACCCTCACATAGTCTTTTACTACAGGTGTTTTCAGACACACCCCTGGGTGGGTTTGTAGGTAACTGGCCCGCCCAACTCCCAAGTTACCTAGAGACTTCTCCCTTATACCTTGAAATAACACCTCAGCAATACCATTGCTGATCAATACGCATAACTAAGTCTCCATCTCAAAGCCACCCCCTTTGAGATACACAACCATCCTTCAGGATTCTGCCACTCATCCTCTCCCTTGGAACCTCAACACAGCGCCCCCTAGCGGACATAGTGGTTTCTACACCACACTACCTATAATTTGTTCTTACTGATTCCTTTTCTCTCTGGCAAAGTTTTATGCATGCTCATTAAGAATCTTGTAATCAGTAAGTTATGATCTACCAATGCCACATGTGATACCCTCATATAAAGTAAAACCACTACATTAGACCTTTTTGTAGACAATTGCACCCTGGGCCACCAAGCCACTACTTTTGATGGTTTAGCAATGTTGGTGTATAAATGTTAGTATGATGCTCTAAATTTAGGTAATTTTAAGGTCAAACATCACTTAAGATCTTTTATATTCATCATTTTTGTTTAACTAAATAAAGCTTTTTATTTTGCTGCATCATTTCTTTCGGTAGATTTTCTCTTCATTACTATGCTTGAGTGCATTCGGCATAAAAGAATAGTGTAGGCTGACAATAAAAGATCACATAGAAAATTTTGACTATCACTTTCCTGTCAATCAAGTTTGATGGTCATTATAGAAAACTCTGCAAAGTTCTCTTAGAGAAGTAAGTAGAAGTTAAAATAAAAAATGTTCAATATCTTTGTTAATTCAAAATAGGGAAGATTTATAGAAACTGTTAAAAATAAAAACAGTCCTTGGTGCCCAAAGCCTCCCAGCACAGCTTTTATTTCATATTCAGCTAAAAAATGAAAGCTGCGCTGTGATTGGTAGCTATTTGCAACAAAAACAATTTTTATATATCTGCCCCATTGCATATAGCAAATATTAATCCTAGTACATATATTACAAACGCTTGCAAACACCATGCATGTTTACAGTACTCATCTAAAGTTCCCCATACACATTAGACTAATGTCAACTGAACATGGCAATATCGACAGCTTCGGAAGATGGCCTAATGTGTATGACACCAGCCAAACGAAGATCGCAGAGTTGTCAACCACATATGTTATGAATGAGTCACCGTAGGAGGCAAAAACAGAAATACTAGCTAAGTCCAGAAAACCAGAGAAGTTGGCAGCTATCGGATTGCAGACCCCTGAACCTATCAACAACAATTAGCAGTAGCCGTGGGGGGTTCCTACGGTGCCCTAGACCCCTCGAACACAGCCGGAGAACTACATAGCCTAAAGACAGAAAGGGAAATCTAAACTGCCCCAGAGCAGACCCCAAAGCAATAGGCAGCCCCCAACATATAATGACGGTGAAGCAAGATGAATAAACACTCACACAGATAGAAAGATAGGCTGAGCAAATGATGGGGCCCAAGCTAACTAAATAGGACAGGATAGGAAAGCTGCTGTCTGCAATCCGCCAAAAACCCTATCAAAACAAGAGCCAACAGGCTGATAGGGAAAAAGGCCCTGAAGACGCTAGGCTTCAAAAAGACTATATCAGCACTCAGGTATTTTCTGAAGACAGAGCAAAAAGGAATTCAACTCACCCCAGCAGGGAAAGGCAGAAATTCAGAAAAACAAGGCAAAACAAAACACAAATGCAAAAAGCAGTGCAGAAAACTTAGCTTTTGAGGAGCAGGAATCAGACTGGTCTCCTAGAATCCCTCAGAGAGATCACCAGCAAGGCAGAAGGGCGTCGGCTGCCTTATATCCAGTCAGCAATTCCCGTCACCCAGTCATCATCATCATACCCAGGTGCTTGGTAATCAGCCTCACTACCTTCCTTCACCAGAAGAGGGAGTTCATCAGACCTCAATGGTGAAGGGGAAAATGAACTCACAACACACATATGTTTGATTTTGGAGTTCAGATCGCATTGGTCTCCATGCTCCATGAGATAAGCCAACAGCTGACCTGTCAGTCAGTGGCATTTTAAAACACAGGATTGCTCAGCTAAGTAAGTACTCCTGTGTATAGGATAGTTGGCCCGAGATGGCTGCCAGCCAAACTATTGGCTGAAGCATCGATTAGCCGACAGCCATTTAATATGTAAGGCCAGCTTTGAGCTAGAGTTTCAATAGATCTGTAAAGGCAGTTGTGAAATGGGCAATAAACATTAAAGCACAGTTAGCCAAGATTAATGATTTTGGCCTATTGTCTCTTCTATGGTGAGCAAAGCCCAAAAACTGTATTTGTTGCTCAAAGCTACCAATCACAGCACAGCTTCCATTTCATATTATACTGCTGAAAAGTGAAACTTCACTGCAATTGGTAGTTAAGTGCAGCAAAGGCTGTTTTTTCTTTTAGACAGTTTTTGTAAATCTGCACCGTTGTATATAGCAAATGCTAATGCTAGTAGATATAGTACTAACTATAGTCTATGACACATAAGGCATATTTAAAGAATGCATCGAAAGGCCTCCATACACATTAAACTGATGTCGGCCAACGGACTAATGTGTATGGGGCACTGTCCAACAGATGGTTGGGAGAGATGTCAATTGCATATGTCCAATTTCAGACTGCTGATTAACTTGCTCTCCCTGAAGTAAGTCACCAGCTAACATGTCAGAAGGTAGCTTTCTCATAGAATACAGGAGCACTCGGCTAAGAAGCTCCTGTGTATGGAAGAGTCAAATGAGATGGCTCTTGGCCAAACGATCGGTTGAAGAATTGTTCGGCTGCCTGGTATCTCTAGTGTATGGCCTGCTTTAGGCTAAAGTTTCATTATATCTGTAAACGCAGTTGTAAAAGGGTCCATAAACATTAAATCACAATGTTAGGAGTCGGATTTCTGCATTTACTTCGCAGGGATCCAGACCCTCTCATTCTGCAGTCTCCTGCTCTTTATCTACTGCAGAGGAGATTGCAGAGGAGATTGCCTTGCAGAAAATCTCTCCTGAGGCTAAGTCCTTCTGTCTTCCTACTGAGCATGCTCATGGGACGATCTCCCATTAGAGATCGAGAGTCATCTGCTCAGGTCCTGCTTCTGATCTCATTGGTCCATCTCAGAGATCTGGAGGCTTGCGGAAGGTCCTGGCTGCTATAAAAGGCGCGCATGGCTGTTCCACCATGCGCTAGTATAGACTTACTTGCTGCTGTGTGTATGAGGACGGATGTATGATTCTGGTGAATGACTCATTCTGAAACCCCTTCCCTCTGATATTACGTATGTGGTTAGGGACTGAGGTAGAATCAGCACCAGTGCTCCTCTGCTGCAACATCCACAGCTGCTAGCGTCCGACATTGCGCTTGCGTCATAGCATTGTTGTTTAGCGGCAGTGTCCACGCCGCGCTGCAGTAGCAGCTCTCCTTAGTGTCCGCAGCTGCGACGCCGCACCCACGGTAGGTCTAGATGGACGTAGTGCCGCCGCCTTGGGCTACTCCTGTGACCGGATAACGTGTGTATTTATACTGAGCACTGTGACCTCAACAGGCTCAGTCTTTGTATTTGTGTTTGTTTTTGCATCTCTGTGACTTAACTGAGATTGCTCTGTACACCTGGGTGAAGTTTAACCCCATGCGCATTACCGCCATATTGCTCCTGCCACCACTTAGGCTGGTTTCACATTTGCGTTTTTTTTCGCGGTATTTTAGCGCTAAATAGCGCATGCGTTTTTTTTCCTATACTTTGCATGGGATGCGCTTATGTGCGTATACACATGCGTTTGTACGCGTTTTTCCGCGCATGCGTTTTTTTGCGGTATGCGCTCGGGCGCACAAAATGCAACCTGTTGCATTTTTTGGGCGTCTGACTTGCCTCAAAAAAAACGCATGCGCGCGCAATGCGTTTTTTTACAGCAAGACACCCATTATAAGTCTATGGTGAGCATATGTGCGCATTGGCATGCTTATGTATGCGTTTTTTTGCACATGCGTTTTTTTTTTTTACCATTAGTTTAGACAATGGAATTTAGGGGTTTGGGTTAGAGTTAGGATTAGTTAAGGGGGTTTAGGGTTAGGGTTAGGGTTAGGGTTAGGGTCAGGGTCAGGGTTAGGGTTAGGATCAGGGTATGGTTTGGTTAAGGGTTAGGGTTAGGGTCAGGGTTAGGGTTAGGATCAGGGTATGGTTTGGTTAAGGGTTAGGGTTAGGGTTAGGGTCAGGGTCAGGGTTAGGGTTAGGATCAGGGTATGGTTTGGTTAAGGGTTAGGGTTAGGGTCAGGGTCAGGGTTAGGGTTAGGATCAGGGTATGGTTTGGTTAAGGGTTACGGTTAGGGTTAGGGTCAGGGTTAGGGTCAGGGTTAGGGTTAGGGTTAGGATCAGGGTATGGTTTGGTTAAGGGTTAGGGTTAGGGTCAGGGTCAGGGTTAGGGTTAGGATCAGGGTATGGTTTGGTTAAGGGTTAGGGTTAGGGTCAGGGTATGGTTTGGTTAAGGGCTAGGGTCAGGGTATGGTTTGGTTAAGGGTTAGGGTTAGGATCAGGGTATGGTTTGGTTAAGGGTTAGGGTTAGGGTCAGGGTTAGGGTTAGGGTTAGGGTCAAGGTTAGGGTTAGGATCAGGGTATGGTTTGGTTAAGGGTTAGGGTTAGGGTTAGGGTTAGGGTCAGGGTTAGGGTTAGGGTTAGGGTCAGGGTTAGGGTTAGTAAAGTCATGGTTTGGGTTAGTGTGAGGGGCCACCTAATGTTTGGAAAAAACGCAAACGCGGTAAAAACGCACTAAAAATGCATACAAACGCATAAAAACGCTGCATTTTTTTCATGCATGCTCATAAAAATGCTTGAAAAAAAAACGCAGCAGTTGTATGCTTTTGTATGCGTTTTTTCAATGCGTTTTTTTGCGGGAAAAACGCGCTGCAAAAAAAAGCAAGTGTGAAACTAGCCTTAGCAGCGGTTATATCACCTACTGCACGGTGGACCCCGAGCGGCGAACGCACTTTATTATTATTTTACTTAGTGCGTTCCGCCGTTCCTAACACACAATCAGCTAAGCCTATTGATTTTTTTGTCTCATCTTTGTTCAAAGGGGCCTACTGATTTTATTACAGGATAGACGGAAAGGGCATATTGACTAAGCCATTATTTGCATCTTATCTGCTTGCATCAGCCCTCCATGGACTCGTATACTTACGTGTTCTATTGAATTATGACAAGAACCTAGTCAATTGATTATCAGTTGACCACCAGTTATATGTCCCAGTTCCCAGATGACCACCAGTTATATCTTCCAGTTCCCCATGCACAAAAGCACTTGGTTCCAATTGTGTTCATGTATTTTCAGGGCTATGAGTGAAGAAAGTGGGTGACAGACATTCCTGCCAGCGTAGGGAGTTTAAAGTCAAATTACCCACCCTAATCTCTCTGACAGATGATGTCAGAATGTCTATATAAACATTAGAAAGTTGTCAGGTGTCAATGAAATCAGTGGGCATGGCCATCTTTAAAGGTATGGGGTCTTTGGACAGTGGTTATAATTAGAGTTGAGCGATACCGTCCGATACTTCAAAGTATCGTATCGGATGGTATCGGCCGATCTTTAAAAAAAGTATCGGTTTCGCCGATTCCGATACCGGAAGTCCCATTCAAGTCTATGGGACTTCCGGTATCGGAATAAGAAAAACCCTTTCCTGCCCTTGTACAGCCTCTCTGGGGTCTGTACGGGCCTTTCGGGGGGCTGTGCCGGCCTGCCAGGGGGTCTGTGCAGGCTCCGGTGGTCTGTGCCGGCCTGCCGGTGGTCTGTGCAGGCTCCGGGGGGCTGTGCCGGCCTGCCGGGGGGCTGTGCCGGCCTGCCGGGGGGCTGTGCCGGCTCCGGGGGGCTGTGCCGGCCTGCCGGGGGGCTGTGCCGGCCTGCCGGTGGTCTGTGCCGGCCTGCCGGTGGTCTGTGCAGGCTCCGGGGGTCTGTGCAGGCATCGTCCGATGGGACTACAAGTCCCATCGGGCGATGCCTGCTACCATGACAGTGATTGACACATTAGCCAATGATGGGACAGTAGTAGTCCCATCATCCGGCTAATGTGTTAAATGTAAAAAAAAAAAAAAAAAATTACATGCTACATACATACAACATGCATACTACATACATGCTACATTCATACTACATACTACATACATGCTACATTCATACTACATAAATACTACATGCAACATACATACTACATATATACTACATGCATGCTACATACATACTGCATGCTACATACATACCACATATATACTACATACATACTACATGCATGCTACATGCTACATACTACATACATAACACATATATACTACATGCATGCTACATACATACTACATGCTACATACTACATATATACTACATGCATGCTACATACATACTACATGCTACATACTACATATATACTACATGCATGCTACATACATACTACATGCATGCTACATACATGCTACATACATACCACATACATAACACATATATACTACATGCATGCTACATACATACTACATGCTACATACATACCATATACATACTACATGCATGCTACATACATACTACATGCATGCTACATACATACTACATGCTACATACATACTACATATATACTACATGCATGCTACATACATACTACATGCTACATACATACTACATATATACTACATGCATGCTACATACTACATGCTACATACATACTACATATATACTACATGCATGCTACATACATACTGCATGCTACATGCATGCTACATACATACTACATACATACTACATGCTACATACATACCACATATATACTACATACATACAATACATTCATACAATACATACATAGACATACAGTACATATAACATAGAGTAACATACTTACCAATACTTGTCACATTGTTCCCCGAAGCCATTGTCTTTTCCGGAATAAATATTAACATAACAAACCACAAAAATACTCACCCACGATCCGAAGCAGTCCACGAGTGTGTCCCACGACGATCTTGGGTAGAGAACTGCAGCATCAGCTGTTGCTGCCGTTCTCTACGGGCTGCAGGAATCCAATGACGGAAGGTAGGTATCCTTCCGCACTGTATTCCTCCGCCACTTAAAAAAAAAAAAAGTCCCTAGTCTCACTTTATGCCATTGCTGTGTGGGAATTTCCCACGCAGCAATGGCATAAAGGAAGACTAGGGACTTTTTTTTTTTTAAGTGGCGGAGGAATACAGTGCGGAAGGATACCTACCTTCCGTCATTGGATTCCTGCAGCCCGTAGAGAACGGCAGCATCATCTGATGCTGCCGTTCTCTACCCAAGATCGTCGTGGGACACACTCGTGGACTGCTTCGGATTGTGGGTGAGTATTTTTGTGGTTTGTTATGTTAATATTTATTCCGGAAAAGACAATGGCTTCGGGGAACAATGTGACAAGTATTGGTAAGTATGTTACTCTATGTTATATGTACTGTATGTCTATGTATGTATTGTATGAATGTATTGTATGTATGTAGTATATATGTGGTATGTATGTAGCATGTAGTATGTATGTAGTATGTATGTAGCATGCATGTAGCATGTAGTATGTATGTAGCATGCATGTAGTATATATGTAGTATGTATGTAGCATGCATGTAGTATGTATGTAGCATGTATGTAGTATGTATGTGGTATGTATGTAGCATGTAGTATGTATGTAGCATGCATGTAGTATATATGTAGTATGTATGTAGCATGTAGTATGTATGTAGTATGTATGTAGTATGTATGTGGTATGTATGTAGCATGCATGTAGTATGTATGTAGCATGCATGTAGTATGTATGTAGTATGTAGCATGTATGTAGTATGTATGTGGTATGTATGTAGCATGTAGTATGTATGTAGCATGCATGTAGTATATATGTAGTATGTAGTATGTATGTAGTATGTATGTGGTATGTATGTAGCATGTAGTATGTATGTAGCATGCATGTAGCATGCATGTAGTATGTATGTAGCATGCATGTAGCATGCATGTAGTATGTATGTAGTATGTATGTAGTATGTATGTAGCATGCAGTATGTATGTAGCATGTATGTAGTATGTATGTAGTATATATGTAGTATGTATGTAGTATATATGTAGTATGTATGTAGCATGTAGTATGTATGTAGCATGCATGTAGTATGTATGTAGCATGTAGTATGTATGTAGCATGCATGTAGTATGTATGTAGCATGTATGTAGTATGTATGTAGTATGTATGTAGCATGTAGTATGTATGTAGCATGCATGTAGTATGTATGTAGTATTTTTTTTTTTTTTTTTTTTTAACATTTAACACATTAGCCGGATGATGGGACTACTACTGTCCCATCATTGGCTAATGTGTCAATCACTGTCATGGTAGCAGGCATCGCCCGATGGGACTTGTAGTCCCATCGGACGATGCTTGCACAGACCCCCGGACATCAGCACAGCCCCCCGGCAGGCCGGCACAGCCCCCCGGCAGGCCGGTACAGACCCCCACAGGGTGCACAGACCACCGGCAGGCCGGCACAGCCCCCCGGCAGGCCGGTACAGACCCCCACAGGGTGCACAGACCACCGGCAGGCCGGCACAGCCCCCCGGCAGGCCGGTACAGACCCCCACAGGGTGCACAGACCACCGGCAGGCCGGCACAGCCCCCCGGCAGGCCGGTACAGACCCCGGGCAGTCTACACAGCCCCCCGGCAGGCCGGCACAGCCCCCCAGCAGGCCGGCAGAGACCCCCGGAAGGCCCGAAATGACGGCGCATCATGATGCGCACACACCGCGCATCATGATGACGTCAGTCTGTCAATCAACTTTGAACTTCCGATTCCGATGCCGAATTCCGATATTGAAAAAATATCGGAAGTCGGTATCGGAATTCCGATACAGCAAGTATCGGCCGATACCTGATACTTGCGGTATCGGAATGCTCAACACTAGTTATAATTAATTATAGCACTAGGTAGCTCTCAGCTCCCACTAAGCCCATTATTTAGTAATAGATTTCTTACAGATAGCCAAAAGGAATCAAAATTAGTAACACACAACACACACACTGATTACGGGTGCACCCACAGCCTCCCATTAAACACATTTCCAACTTAATTTCAAGTTTTCTAGTTTTGGCTTAAAAAAAGACAAAAGAACAAAAAAAATTCAGAACAGTGTGCAGTTAGGACCAGAAATATTTGGACCGTGATCGACTCTTTGTGATTTGGGTGTTGCATGCCACTATTTTTTTTATTTAAAATGAAACAACTGAGATGCTATTCAAGTGTAGACTTTCAGGTTTACTGAAAGGGGATGAACAAAAATATCCTGTCAAACATTTAGGAATTGCAAATATTTTTCTACAAACCCTCCTCATTTCAGGGGCTGAAAAGTAATTGGACATATTAACTTTACCATAACTAAAATGTTCATTTTTAATACTTTGTAGAACAGGAATCCCTAACCTGTAGCTCGGGAGCCACATGTGGCTTGTGGTCCCATGAAATGTGGCTCGCGACCGTCTGCCAGCTTGGTGCCTTAGGTCAAGGTCTAGCAAACAGGTATGAAGAGTATACAGTATCTCAAAATGGTGAATTTTGTGAGTAGCCCTGCACAGAAGAGCAGATCTGGATACACATATAGACTGTAGACCTGTAGACTGTGAGCCCTCGCGGGCAGGGCCACCTCTCCTTATGTATTTGTGTGTCCCTTGTCTTACACATGTTTATTATACTTGTCTATATTTCCCCTTTTCACATGTAAAGCGCCATGGAATAAATGGCGCTATATTAATGCATAATAATAATAATATACTGGTTAAAGGTGCTCAAAGCTGGACGTGACAGTGTGTTGGGAGTCCTTGATGGGAGAATACTGAATGGGGGCATTGTGGGAACCCCTGGATCTCAGTGTACTGCTTTGGAGTGATTTCTGTGGAAAAGCTTTAGTTATCATTATACCTATAATGGGGGCTTTGGTTGACACTACTTTGAAGGGGGTGGCTCGCGACCCTTTCTCAGTGCTGAATATGGCTCACGACCCTCTCTCTAAGCTGAATGGGGCTCACAAGGTCAGAAAGGTTGTTGAACACTGTTGTAGAGAATCCTTTGCTGGCAATGACTGCCTGAAATCTGGAAGCCATGGATGTCACCATACGCTGGGTTTCATCCTTTGTAGAGTTGAGCGATACCAGCCGATACTTGAAAATATCGGATCGGAATGGATCGGCCGATCTTTAAAAAAAGTATCGGTATCGCCGATTCCGATACCGGGAACCAATGCAAGTCAATGGGGCCAAAATATCGGAATTAAAAAAAACCCTTTCTTTCCTTGTAGGTTAATTCTACATGAAGAAAAACAACTAAGAATAATGTAGAATGTATTGTGGGAGGTGGAGGAGACATTAAAGCCATAGAGGTTTAGCCCAATCAAATGGAATAGCAGGAATTAAACTTTTTTTTTAAAGATGTTAGGAGTTACAAAGATATTGACTATGTTAGCCTCATTTATATTTTGCCAGACATGTATGTCTTCTTCTTCTACTTCCTTTTTTTACATTCTTCTTCTTCTTCTTCTACTTCCTTTTTTTACATTCTTCTTCTTCTACTTCCTTTTTTTACATTCTTCTTCTTCTTCTTCTTCTTCTTCTTCTTCTTCTTCTTCTTCTTCTTCTTCTTCTTCTTCTTCTTCTTCTTCCTTTTCTTACATTCTTCATATTCTTCTTATTCAACAATTATTATTCTACATATTCAGCTTATTCATCTTCTTCCTATTCTTCTTCATCATCTTCTTGTTTGTGTCAGGCATTCCTGTAGTTGTTATCTAGAAAAGTTAGAAGTTTACACCTTCCGTTCTGCCTGTCACAAAAGATTTACAACAGGATTTGTCCGCGTTCAGTTTGGCCTGCAGCAGCAGGCCTTTTCCAGGGGCACCACGAGGAGGAACGGACTCACCCCCATACACTGCTTAGTCTTCTTCTGCTTATAAATAAGATAATATCATTTGCTCAGAGTATTAGTCTTATGCTTAATGTTCTTCTGCTTTGTTTTTTTTATGCTTCTTTGTCTTCTCTCTCTTGTTGTTCTGCATCTTGGTGGTTGTCTTCCTGTTCTTTGTCCTCTTGAACCAGCTGACGGTACTGGCACCCGGAGGGGCAGCAGAAGGAACAAGAGCCAATGGCACTGCCGAGGACCAGCTGACGGTGCTGGAACCCGGTTACTAAGCAGGAGGTACCTGTGCTACAAAGCACTACCAAGGACCAGCAGACGTTGCCGGAACTCGGATACCGAGATGGAGGCACCTAGGCCAAAGGCTCTGACGAGAACCAGCTGACGGTGCTGGAACCCGGAGGGGTAGCATAAGCTGCAAGAGCAAATGGAAATAGCGAGGACCAGCTGACAGTGCTGGCACCCGGAGGGGCAGCAGAAGGAATAAGAGCCAATGGCACAACCGAGGACCAGCTGACGGTGCTGGAACCCGGTTACTAAGCAGGAGGTACCTGTGCTACAAAGCACTACCAAGGACCAGCAGACGTTGCCGGAACTCGGATACCGAGATGGAGGCACCTAGGCCAAAGGCTCTGACGAGAACCAGCTGACGGTGCTGGAACCCGGAGGGGTAGCATAAGCTGCAAGAGCAAATGGAAATAGCGAGGACCAGCTGACAGTGCTGGCACCCGGAGGGGCAGCAGAAGGAATAAGAGCCAATGGCACAACCGAGGACCAGCTGACGGTGCTGGAACCCGGTTACTAAGCAGGAGGTACCTGTGCTACAAAGCACTACCAAGGACCAGCAGACGTTGCCGGAACTCGGATACCGAGATGGAGGCACCTAGGCCAAAGGCTCTGATGAGAACCAGCTGACGGTGCTGGAACCCGGAGGGGTATCAGAAGTTACCCCTGAAAAGCAAAGTTGGCATGCCGCAAGCTGGCCGCAGTTACCGAATCACACAGTCCTACAGGGGGTGCTTGTCCTACTGGCACTATGGAACAAACCTTTCTTACCAGAACCCGCAGTCCACATAGGAAGCACCTAAACTGCTGGCACCCTAGCCTCGGCTAACCCAACCGCAACACGACATGGCAACTTGGGGTGGCAAACTGACATTGACACTTCCCGGAAACAGCAGGCAGGGCTGGAACCAAGCTGGGCAGGAGGGAGTACCCGTGCCAAAGTCAGTTATGAGCAGCAACTGGCGATGTTGGAGCCCAGGACAAGCACTTAGCAGGCTGAGGCCTGATGTGCTGTCAATTGGGAGGCAGCAGGACAGATTGCCATCAAAACAGCAGGGGAACAGCTGACGTTACTGAACCCCACAAACACAGGAGCTAGTGTTTTACTCTGTGAAGACGGCACTTCCGAGCAACAACTGGCTGTGTTGAAGCCCAGGGACAAGCACGGAGCAGGCTTAGGCTGCATTGAAGAAATTTTAAGATCGGTTGTAGACTACTAATTTGAACCAAGCTCCACTTAGGCCTGTGGCTTCACTGATTTGCGTATTTCCCCTGTCCTCCAACCCCGCCAGTTACAGCTCCGAAGTGGCGTCTGCACAATCCACACTTGATGGGAATGTGGACAGAGCAGGCGACATTGCCGGACACACATCAGGGGATTAACTGACCGGACTGAACACCTGTAACACAGGAACAAGTGTGGATTGTGCAGACGCCACTTCGGAGCTGTAACTGGCAGGGTTGGAGGACAGGGGAAATACGAGAGACAGTGGAGCCACAGGCCTAATTGGAGCACGGTTAAAAATCAGTAGTGGTACGACTGTGTAGGCAGCAGGAGACTTTGCCATCCACACAGCAGGGGATCAGCTGACATTACTGAACCCCACTGAGACACGGGAGCAAGTATCTCTTTCCGTGTGGACGGCACTTCCGAACTACAACTGGCTGTGTTGAAGCCCAGGAAATAGGAGGGTGTAGGCAGAGGCCTACTGTATTTTGATTGAGGTGACAGCAGGAGAGACTGCCATCCACCCAGCAGGGAATCAGCTGACGTTACTGAACCCCACTGAGACACGGGAGCAAGTATCTCTTTCCGTGTGGACGGCACTTCCGAACTACAACTGGCTGTGTTGAAGCCCAGGAAATAGGAGGGTGTAGGCAGAGGCCTACTGTATTTTGAATGAGGTGACAGCAGGAGAGACTGCCATCCACACAGCAGGGGATCAGCTGACGTTACTGAACCCCACTGAGACACGGGAGCAAGTATCTCTTTCCGTGTGGATGGCACTTCCGAACTACAACTGGCTGTGTTGAAGCCCAGGAAATAGGAGGGTGTAGGCAGAGGCCTACTGTATTTTGATTGAGGTGACAGCAGGAGAGACTGCCATCCACACAGCAGGGGATCAGCTGACGTTACTGAACCCCACTGAGACACGGGAGCAAGTATCTCTTTCCGTGTGGACGGCACTTCCGAACTACAACTGGCTGTGTTGAAGCCCAGGAAATAGGAGGGTGTAGGCAGAGGCCTACTGTATTTTGAATGAGTTTACAGCAGGAGAGACTGCCATCCACACAGCAGGGGATCAGCTGACGTTACTGAACCCCACTGAGACACGGGAGCAAGTATCTCTTTCCGTGTGGACAGCACTTCCGAACTACAACTGGCTGTGTTGAAGCCCAGGAAATAGGAGGGTGTAGGCAGAGGCCTACTGTATTTTGATTGAGGTGACAGCAGGAGAGACTGCCATCCACACAGCAGGGGATCAGCTGACGTTACTGAACCCCACTGAGACACGGGAGCAAGTATCTCTTTCCGTGTGGACGGCACTTCCGAACTACAACTGGCTGTGTTGAAGCCCAGGAAATAGGAGGGTGTAGGCAGAGGCCTACTGTATTTTGAATGAGTTTACAGCAGGAGAGACTGCCATCCACACAGCAGGGGATCAGCTGACGTTACTGAACCCCACTGAGACACGGGAGCAAGTATCTCTTTCCGTGTGGACGGCACTTCCGAACTACAACTGGCTGTGTTGAAGCCCAGGAAATAGGAGGGTGTAGGCAGAGGCCTACTGTATTTTGATTGAGGTGACAGCAGGAGAGACTGTCATCCACACAGCAGGGGATCAGCTGACGTTACTGAACCCCACTGAGACACGGGAGCAAGTATCTCTTTCCGTGTGGACGGCACTTCCGAACTACAACTGGCTGTGTTGAAGCCCAGGAAATAGGAGGGTGTAGGCAGAGGCCTACTGTATTTTGAATGAGTTTACAGCAGGAGAGACTGCCATCCACACAGCAGGGGATCAGCTGACGTTACTGAACCCCACTGAGACACGGGAGCAAGTATCTCTTTCCGTGTGGACGGCACTTCCGAACTACAACTGGCTGTGTTGAAGCCCAGGAAATAGGAGGGTGTAGGCAGAGGCCTACTGTATTTTGATTGAGGTGACAGCAGGAGAGACTGCCATCCACACAGCAGGGGATCAGCTGACGTTACTGAACCCCACTGAGACACGGGAGCAAGTATCTCTTTCCGTGTGGACGGCACTTCCGAACTACAACTGGCTGTGTTGAAGCCCAGGAAATAGGAGGGTGTAGGCAGAGGCCTACTGTATTTTGAATGAGTTTACAGCAGGAGAGACTGCCATCCACACAGCAGGGGATCAGCTGACGTTACTGAACCCCACTGAGACACGGGAGCAAGTATCTCTTTCCGTGTGGACGGCACTTCCGAACTACAACTGGCTGTGTTGAAGCCCAGGAAATAGGAGGGTGTAGGCAGAGGCCTACTGTATTTTGATTGAGGTGACAGCAGGAGAGACTGCCATCCACACAGCAGGGGATCAGCTGACGTTACTGAACCCCACTGAGACACGGGAGCAAGTATCTCTTTCCGTGTGGACGGCACTTCCGAACTACAACTGGCTGTGTTGAAGCCCAGGAAATAGGAGGGTGTAGGCAGAGGCCTACTGTATTTTGAATGAGTTTACAGCAGGAGAGACTGCCATCCACACAGCAGGGGATCAGCTGACGTTACTGAACCCCACTGAGACACGGGAGCAAGTATCTCTTTCCGTGTGGACGGCACTTCCGAACTACAACTGGCTGTGTTGAAGCCCAGGAAATAGGAGGGTGTAGGCAGAGGCCTACTGTATTTTGAATGAGTTTACAGCAGGAGAGACTGCCATCCACACAGCAGGGGATCAGCTGACGTTACTGAACCCCACTGAGACACGGGAGCAAGTATCTCTTTCCGTGTGGACGGCACTTCCGAACTACAACTGGCTGTGTTGAAGCCCAGGAAATAGGAGGGTGTAGGCAGAGGCCTACTGTATTTTGATTGAGGTGACAGCAGGAGAGACTGCCATCCACACAGCAGGGGATCAGCTGACGTTACTGAACCCCACTGAGACACGGGAGCAAGTATCTCTTTCCGTGTGGACGGCACTTCCGAACTACAACTGGCTGTGTTGAAGCCCAGGAAATAGGAGGGTGTTGGCAGAGGCCTACTGTATTTTGATTGAGGTGACAGCAGGAGAGACTGCCATCCACACAGCAGGGGATCAGCTGACGTTACTGAACCCCACTGAGACACGGGAGCAAGTATCTCTTTCCGTGTGGACGGCACTTCCGAACTACAACTGGCTGTGTTGAAGCCCAGGAAATAGGAGGGTGTAGGCAGAGGCCTACTGTATTTTGAATGAGTTTACAGCAGGAGAGACTGCCATCCACACAGCAGGGGATCAGCTGACGTTACTGAACCCCACTGAGACACGGGAGCAAGTATCTCTTTCCGTGTGGACGGCACTTCCGAACTACAACTGGCTGTGTTGAAGCCCAGGAAATAGGAGGGTGTAGGCAGAGGCCTACTGTATTTTGATTGAGGTGACAGCAGGAGAGACTGCCATCCACACAGCAGGGGATCAGCTGACGTTACTGAACCCCACTGAGACACGGGAGCAAGTATCTCTTTCCGTGTGGACGGCACTTCCAAACTACAACTGGCTGTGTTGAAGCCCAGGAAATAGGAGGGTGTAGGCAGAGGCCTACTGTCTTTTGATTGAGGTGACAGCAGGAGAGACTGCCATCCACACAGCAGGGGATCAGCTGACGTTACTGAACCCCACTGAGACACGGGAGCAAGTATCTCTTTCCGTGTGGACGGCACTTCCGAACTACAACTGGCTGTGTTGAAGCCCAGGAAATAGGAGGGTGTAGGCAGAGGCCTACTGTATTTTGATTGAGGTGACAGCAGGAGAGACTGCCATCCACACAGCAGGGGATCAGCTGACGTTACTGAACCCCACTGAGACACGGGAGCAAGTATCTCTTTCCGTGTGGACGGCACTTCCGAACTACAACTGGCTGTGTTGAAGCCCAGGAAATAGGAGGGTGTAGGCAGAGGCCTACTGTCTTTTGATTGAGGTGACAGCAGGAGAGACTGCCATCCACACAGCAGGGGATCAGCTGACGTTACTGAACCCCACTGAGACACGGGAGCAAGTATCTCTTTCCGTGTGGACGGCACTTCCGAACTACAACTGGCTGTGTTGAAGCCCAGGAAATAGGAGGGTGTAGGCAGAGGCCTACTGTATTTTGATTGAGGTGACAGCAGGAGAGACTGCCATCCACACAGCAGGGGATCAGCTGACGTTACTGAACCCCACTGAGACACGGGAGCAAGTATCTCTTTCCGTGTGGACGGCACTTCCGAACTACAACTGGCTGTGTTGAAGCCCAGGAAATAGGAGGGTGTAGGCAGAGGCCTACTGTCTTTGTAATGCGGAGACAGCAGGAGAGACTGCCATCTCCACAGCAGGGGATCAGCTGGCAATGATGAACCCCACTAACACTTGAACGAATGTGTTTGGCTCTGTGGAGACGACACTTCTGAACACCAACTGACGCTGTTGGAGCCCAGGATTAGGCGAGGAGCAGGCTGTGGCCTACTGGATTTTGGCACGTGAAGGCAGCAGGAGACTTGCCATCTCCACAGCAGGGGAACAGCTGGCAGTGCTGAACCCCACTAACACTCTAACGAAGGTGTTTGGCTCTGTGGAGACGACACTTCTGAACACCAACTGACGCTGTTGGAGCCCAGGATTAGGCGAGGAGCAGGCTGGGGCCTACTGGATTTTGGCAGGTGAAGGCAGCAGGAGACTTGCCATCTCCACAGCAGGGGAACAGCTGGCAGTGCTGAACCCCACTAACACTCTAACGAAGGTGTTTGGCTCTGTGGAGACGACACTTCTGAACACCAACTGACGCTGTTGGAGCCCAGGATTAGGCGAGGAGCAGGCTGGGGCCTACTGGATTTTGGCAGGTGAAGGCAGCAGGAGACTTGCCATCTCCACAGCAGGGGAACAGCTGGCAGTGCTGAACCCCACTAACACTCTAACGAAGGTGTTTGGCTCTGTGGAGACGACACTTCTGAACACCAACTGACGCTGTTGGAGCCCAGGATTAGGCGAGGAGCAGGCTGGGGCCTACTGGATTTTGGCAGGTGAAGGCAGCAGGAGACTTGCCATCTCCACAGCAGGGGAACAGCTGGCAGTGCTGAACCCCACTAACACTCTAACGAAGGTGTTTGGCTCTGTGGAGATGACACTTCTGAACACCAACTGACGCTGTTGGAGCCCAGGATTAGGCGAGGAGCAGGCTGGGGCCTACTGGATTTTGGCAGGTGAAGGCAGCAGGAGACTTGCCATCTCCACAGCAGGGGAACAGCTGGCAGTGCTGAACCCCACTAACACTCTAACGAAGGTGTTTGGCTCTGTGGAGACGACACTTCTGAACACCAACTGACGCTGTTGGAGCCCAGGATTAGGCGAGGAGCAGGCTGTGGCCTACTGGATTTTGGCAGGTGAAGGCAGCAGGAGACTTGCCATCTCCACAGCAGGGGAACAGCTGGCAGTGCTGAACCCCACTAACACTCTAACGAAGGTGTTTGGCTCTGTGGAGACGACACTTCTGAACACCAACTGACGCTGTTGGAGCCCAGGATTAGGCGAGGAGCAGGCTGGGGCCTACTGGATTTTGGCAGGTGAAGGCAGCAGGAGACTTGCCATCTCCACAGCAGGGGAACAGCTGGCAGTGCTGAACCCCACTAACACTCTAACGAAGGTGTTTGGCTCTGTGGAGACGACACTTCTGAACACCAACTGACGCTGTTGGAGCCCAGGATTAGGCGAGGAGCAGGCTGGGGCCTACTGGATTTTGGCAGGTGAAGGCAGCAGGAGACTTGCCATCTCCACAGCAGGGGAACAGCTGGCAGTGCTGAACCCCACTAACACTCTAACGAAGGTGTTTGGCTCTGTGGAGACGACACTTCTGAACACCAACTGAAGCTGTTGGAGCCCAGGATTACGCATGCCGCATGCAGAGGCCAATGGGCAGCGGTTTTTATGGAGGTTGTGGACTACTACTGATTCTAACCATGCTCCACTTAGGCCTCTGGCTCCACTGTCTCTACTATTTACCCTGGCCTCCAACCCCGCCAGCTACATCTCTGAAGTGGCGTCAGCACAATCTACACTTGTTCCTGTGTTACTGGTGCTCAGTCCCGTCAGTTGATCCCCTGATGTTTGTCCGGCAAGTTCGCCAGCTCTGTCCTCATTCCCACTACTGGTTATGGGAATGTGGACAGAGCAGGAGACCTTGCCGGACACACATCAGGGGATAAACTGATGGGACTGAGCCACAGGAACACAGGAACAAGTGTAGATTGTGCTGACGCCACTTCAGAGATGTAGATGGCGGGGTTGGAGGTCAGGGGAAATAGTAGAGACAGTGGAGCCAGAGACCTAAGTTGGGCACGGTTAAAAATCAGTAGTGGTTTGAATGTTGATGGAGCTGGTGACTTTGCCGTCCACACAGCAGGGGATCAGCTGGCATTACTGAACCCCACTAACACAGGAGCTAGTGTGTTTCTCTGTGCAGACGACACATCTGAGCGACAACTGGCTGTGTTGAAGCAAAGGGATTATAGTTCAGGTGGTAGAAAAATGAACACACCAGCAGACCTGGATACAGTTGCCAACCACTAATTTAGTCTGTAAGAGGAATGGCAAAGTCTTTGGAGATCCAGGCCTTGTTCATTTTCAGAAAAGTCAGCCGGTCAACATTATCGGAAGATAGTCGCGTGCGACGGTCTGTTAGTACACCACCTGCGGCACTAAAGACACGTTCCGATAATACACTGGCAGCAGGGCAAGCCAGCACCTCCAATGCATACTGGCTAAGCTCTGGCCATGTATCCAGCTTAGAGACCCAAAACTTGAAGGGGGAAGAGCCATCTGGGAGTACAGCGACAGGGCAAGACATGTAGTCTGACACCATCTGACGGAAGCGTTGCCTCCTGCTGACTCGAGGCGTCGCTGATGGTGTAGACAATTGTGGTGGACACACAAAACTTTGCCACATTTGGGCCATAGTGGTCTTGCCTTGTGCTGCGGCGCTGCCTCTGCTCCCTCTTTGTGCAGAGTTTCCTCCACTGCCTCGACGCACAGAGCTGCTTTGTAAAGCACTAGCAACAATGCTGTCGGGTGGAATGGAAAACATTATGGACTGCACCAGTGACTCTTCGTACTCCCGCATTTTACGCTCCCGGTTCAACGTTGGTATGAGCCTTTGTACGCTGTCCCGGTAGCGAGGATCTAGGAGGGTGTACACCCAATAATCAGCCGAGACGAGAATGTGGGCGATGCGGCGGTCGTTTCTCAGGCACTGCAGCATGAAATCAACCATGTGCTGCAGACTCCCAACTGCCAAAGAACCGCTGTCCCCTGTTTGAGGCGTGACCTCGGCCTGCTCTGCATCACCCCACCCCCGCTGTACATACTGAGTAGAGGTTTGTGTACCTCCCTCCTCTGGAGAGATGTCTTCCTCCTCCATCGACTCCTCCTCATCCTCCTCACAAAGTGTCCCCTGCCTAGGCCTTTGTGAGGAAACACTTAGCGCAGACTGTCCAGAAGCAGATGGCATTTGGGACTCCTCATCCTCCACCTCTTCTGAAACCTCATCCCTTAGTGCTTGCAGTGTTTGTTGAAGCAGGCAGATAAGGGGGACAGTCATGCTGACTAGTGCATCATCTGCACTCGCCATCCACGTGGATTCATCGAAGGCACGCAAAACGAGGCAGATGTCCTTCATAGAGGCCCACTCAATGGTGCTGAAGTGTGAACGGCGCACAGTGCGACTTGTTTGCGCCTGATGCAGCTGGTACTCCATGACTGCTGCCTGCTGCTCACACAACCGCTCCAACATATGTAACGTTGAATTCCACCGGGTGGGTAGGTCACATATGATGCGATGTTCCGGAAGGCCAAATCGTCGCTGCAGAGCAGCGAGGCGCGATCTTGCCGTGCTGGAACGTCGCAAGTGAGCGCACTCTATGCGGACCTTGTGCAACAGTGCAGCAAGATCCGGATAGTCCCTCAGAAAGCTCTGCACGACCAAGTTAAGAACATGTGCCAGACATGGGATGTGTGTGAGGTTGCCTAGGCCAAGAGCTGCCACCAGATTTCGGCCATTGTCACACACTACCAAGCCCGGCTGGAGATTCGCTGGCCCAAACCACACATCGCTCTCCAGCTTGATAGCATTCCAGAGCTCCTGCGCTGTGTGGCTTCGATTCCCCAAAGAAATTAATTTGAGTACAGCCTGTTGACGTTTGGCCACGGCTGTGCTCATATCGGTCGTAACAGGCTCCTGCTCTGCTGTTTCTGAGGAACTTGAGTAGGAGGAGGAGTCTATGTGTACAGACTGGAGTCCTGCAATCCGTGGCGTTGGAAGAACACGTACAGCTCCACTCTCCAGATCCGTACCCGGCTCCACAACATTGACCCAGTGGGCAGTGAGGGAAAGGTATCGTCCCTGTCCATGGTTACTGGTCCACGCATCGGTGGTCAGGTGGACCTTGCTACTAACGGCGTTTAGTAGCGCATGTTTTATTTTGCCCTCAACATGTTTCTGCAGGGCAGGGACGGCTCGCCTGCTGAAATAAAAGCGGCTGGGCACGTTGTATTGGGGGACTGCCAATGCCATTAAGTCCCGGAAGGTGTCAGTGTCCACCAGCCTGAATGACAGCATTTCAACTGCCAGAAGTTTGGCAATGCCAGCATTCAGAGACTGTGCTCGGGGATGGTTTGCCGAGTAAGGGCGCCTTTTATCCCATGCCTGTGCTACCGATGGCTGTGATGGATGGGAACGTGCTGCTATGGGTGTAATCTGACAGGGTCTCCGGACAACAGTGGCAGAGGTTCTTCCTTGGCGATCCTGTGAGGAAGCCGAACCAGCAGTGTGTGAGCTGGAGGAAGAGGGCCCAACACGAACTGAAGAGGTGGTAGGTGGTGCTGTACGTTGGCCTACGTCTTCAGGGTGTCTCTGCAACTCCAACACGTGCTTGGTGCGCACATGTTTCCACATATTTGTGGTATTGAGGTTGCTGACATTTCTCCCTCTTTTGACTCTCTGATGACACAGCTTGCATTTGACAAAGCAAATGTCATCTGCAACTGTGTCAAAAAAGGACCACGCACTGCAACTCTTGTGAGCGCCCGGTTTGCCTTTGGAAGGAGGAATGCTCCTAACGGGTGCCGAAGTGGAGGGTACAGGCAACCAAGTCTTCCCCCTCCCTCTGCCTCCTGTTTTGGCCGGTAGGGGAATCTCTTCCTCCGAGCTGCTCCCACCACCTTCCTGTTGCTCACGCCATGATGGGTCAAGGACCTCATCATCTTCCCTCCCCTCTTCAAACAGCTGCTTCTCCGGGGTTGTCTCGCCAGCACCGTACGCACCAGAAAGTGGCAACTGAGTCTCGTCATCATCTGATGCGTACTGAGGTGTGCTGACCATAGGCACTGGCCCACTCGCCTCTTCAGATTCAGAGGGACAAAGAAGTTGCGCATCACTGCATACTCCCTCTTCTTCACATTCAGGAATGCTGCTTGGCTGGCCCCCTCTTTCCAAGCCAACAGATTCCGAGAACAGAAGTAGAGACTGTGATGGCTCCTGTCCATGTCTCTCTGACTGCCTGGGCACTTTGGCAGGTGGTGAAGAGACAGATGGTTGCTCTTCGGTGCTCTGACCCTGAGAGGATGCGGAAGTAATTGAAGTCGATGCGTTAGCTGCCATCCATCCGACAACGGCTTCAATTTGTTCCTCCCGCAGCAGTGGGGTACGTTGAGGTCCTACAAAGCTGCGCATAAAGGACTGTTGCCTGCTAAAACTGGGGGATGCTGATCCACTGGTGCCCGCAGCAGGCCCAGAATCCCCACGTCCTCTACCTGTAGAATCCCCACGTCCTGTCCCTGCAGAATCCCCACGTCCTCTCCCTGCTGAAACTCCACGCCCACGCCCACGCGCCTTACTCCCTGCCTTCTTCATCTTGCAAGACTGCTTAAGATAGGCAAAAAAGTACAAAGGGGGGCCTTAGTGTGCTTATTCCTGAACAGCTGGTTACAGGTACAAGAAACACTAATTTTATGAAGTGTGTGTGTGTGGACTAGACTTTAATAGGAGCTGATGTGGCCTACACAAGTTCAAAATGTAGTGTTTGGTGAACTTTTTTTGTGGTTTCTTTGTTGGAAACAAACTCAAAGTATGTGAACAAAGAATTGAAACTGATAGTATCACCAACTTTTTGGAGCTATTACAATGCAGGCAGGTAACCTACAATGCAAAAGATGAGGCTCCAAAAAAATTGGGTAATACTAATCTGGCTGCGCCGGCAGGGCACAAGCCAGAAAAAAAGGCTCCTCTATCTACTCCTATATAGTGTTTGCAACCAACCAATGTTGATGGATACGGATGGATGCACACTAATAGGAGAAGAAAAAATGAGCTGCACTCAAAGACAAATATGTGTGAGGCAGTGACGCACGTTGAGCGTCCTACAACCAGACGTAGCTGCAGGACACTCTACTCAGCGTGAGCTGCACTCACACACAGTCAGAGGCCTCTCAGACAGCCGTCAACAGTGCAGCTAAGTGGGCACTGGCACTGACAGGCTGCAGAAAGGCTCCGCTGTGTACTCCTTTATAGTGTTTGCAACCACCGTAGATGGAGACGGATGGATGCACACTAATAGGAGAAGAAAAATTGAGCTGCACTCAAATAAAAATATGTGTGAGGCACTGACGCACGCTGAGCGTCCTACAGCCAGACGTAGCTGCAGGACACACTACTCAGCGTGAGCTGCACTCACACACAGTCAGAGACCTCTCAGACAGCCGTGAACAGTGCAGCAAAGTGGACACTAGCACTGAAAGGCTGCAGAAAGGCTCCGCTGTCTACTACTAGTGTTTGCAACCAACGTATATGGATACGGATGGAAGCACACTAGATTGAAATTATGTAAAAAATGCAGCTCAAAAAATAAAAGATGTATGAGGCAGCAGTGATCACACTGGGTGGCCTACAGCCTGACGTGGCTGCAGGACCCACTCCACAGCGTGAGCTGCACTCACACAGCCCTTGCAGACAGCTGTGAACACTGCTGCTAGGGCAAAGAAGGCTACAGTGGTGGTTTATGTAGCCTGGGTAAAGCACTAGATGTTTGGTGGAATCGCTATTTCTAACTGTCCCTCACAGTCTTCTACAGCAGCCTGTCCCTAACTGAATTCACAGCAGAGTGACCAGAAATGGCGGCTGCGGTGGCTTTTATAGTGCATCATGACATCATTTCGGCAGCCAATCACAGCCATGCCAATAGTTAACATGCCTACATGCCTAACAGGATGTGCCCACACTTCGGAGGATTCCCATTGGCTTAATCAAAGCAAGCAGGCTCATAGCATGATGGGAACTTCCTATTCCGATTCCGATTCCGGAATCCGATATGACAAAAGTATCGGAATTAAGTATCGGAATTCCGATACCGCTAATATCGGCCGATACCCGATACTTGCGGTATCGGAATGCTCAACACTAATCCTTTGTGATGCTTTGCCAGGCCTATACTGGAGCTGATTTCAGTTATTGCTTGCTTGTTGGTCTTTCTGTCTTAAGCTTTGTTTTAAGCATGTGAATTCCATGTTCTATGGGGTTCAGATCTGATCATGGACTCGGTCATTGCAGAAAATTTTTTGCTTTAAAATAAAACTCCTGGTTCAATGATTCGGTTCATGGTCCATCTGTAATGTGAAGCGCCTTCCAATCAACCTTACTGCATTTGGTTGCATCTGAGCTAAAATTATAGCCCTGGAGACGTCAGAATTCATATGACTTTTTCTGTCTTATTTCACATCATCAATAACCACAGAGCCATAGGAAGCCATGCATGCCCATGACATCACATTGCCTCCAGCATGTTTTACAGAGGATGTGGTGTGCTTTGGATCATGACCCATTTGAAGCGTTCTCTATACTTTCTTCTTCTCATCATTCTGGTACAAGATGATCTTTTTTTCATCTGTCCAAAGAATGTTTTTCCAGAACTGGGTTGGCTTCTTTAGATGTTTTTATTTTTTTTAGAAACGTCTAATCTGGCATTTTTATTTTTAAGGCTGATTAATGGTTTGCACCTTGTGGTGCACAATCCATGTTTGGTCTTATAAAGTCTTCTCTTAAAGAAGCTGTCCCATAAAAGTTTTCATTTTCTTAATATATTTTGTTCATCATATTATATAGTACTGTGTGCTTACAATTGCTTATTTTGCCCTTCTACCCAGTTAGTTCTCTTTTCTCTGAGCTAGGTAGAAAAAGTAAGTATCTTGTCCCTCCAGAAATAATTCCTCTCTTCAACTCTTCTTGTAGATTATTCTTCACTTGAGTTGATGTTATGAAAGAGGTTTTCTTCACCATGGAAAAGATTCTGTGGTGGTACACCTCTGTTGTCTTCCATGGACTTCCAGGCCTTTTTGTGTTCCCAAGCTCTCCAGAGCGTTTTTTTTTTTGTGTAGAATGTACCAAACTGTTGATTTGGCCACTCCTAACATTTCTGCATTCTTTCTGATGGATTTTTTCTTGTTTTTTAAGCCTAGTGATGGTCTGTTACTCTTCCACTAAGAGCTCCTTTGACCACATTTTGTATGTTCACAGCTACAGCTTGCAAATGCAAATACCACACCTTGAAACAGCTCCAGACCTTTTACTTGCTTAATTGATTATGAATTAATGAGGGAATAGCCCACACAACCAATTAAAGAGACTTTTAGATAATTGTCCAATTAAAAGACAGCTGCATATTAACCCCTTCACCCCCAAGGGTGGTTTGCACGTTCATAACCGGGCCAATTTTTACAATTCTGACCACTGTACCTTTATGAGGTCATAACTCTGGAACGCTTCCATGGATCCTGGTGATTCTGACATTGTTTTCTCGTGACATATTGTACTTCATGTTAGTGGTAAAATTTCATTCAAATAACTTGCGTTTATTTGTGAGAAAAACAGAAATTTGGCGAAAATTTTGAAAATTTCGCAATTTTCCAACTGAATTTTTATGCCCTTAAATCACAGAGATACGGCACACGAAAAACATGATAACTAACATTTCCCACATGTTTACTTTACATCAGCACAATTTTGGAACCAAATTTTTTTTTTGTTAGGAAGTTATAAGGGTTAAAAGTTGACCAGCGATTTCTCATTTTTACAACACCATTTTATTTTTAGGACCACATCACATTTGAAGCCACTTTGAGGGGTCTATATGATAGAAAATACCCAAAAGTGACACCATTCTAAAAACTGCACCCCTTAAGGTGCTCAAAACCACACTCAAGAAGTTTATTAACCCTTTAGGTGCGTCACAGGAATTTTTTTGAATATTTAAAAAAAAATGAACATCTAACTTTTTTTTCACAAAAAAAATACTTCAGGTTCAATTTTTTTTATTTTACCAAGGGTAACAGGAAAAATTGGATGGCAAAAGTTATTGTGCAATTTGTCCTGAGTACGCTGATACCTGATATGTGAGGGGGGAACGACTGTTTCGGCGCATGGCAGAGCTCAGAATGGAAGGAGCGCCGTTTGACTTTTTCAATGCAAAATTGGCTGGAATTCAGATTGGACGCCATGTTACGTTTGGAGAGTCCCTCATGTACCTAAACAGTGGAAACCCCCTACAAGTGACCCCATTTTGGAAACTAGACCCCCCAAGGAACTTATCTAGATGTGTGGTGAGAACTTTGAACCCCCAAGGGCTTCACAGAAGTTTATAACATAAAGCCGTACAATTAACAAATCATATTTTTTCCACAAAAATGATCTTTTCACCCTCAATTCTTATTTTTCCAAGGGTAACAGGACCCTAAAATTTATTGTGCAATTTGTCCTGAGTACGCTGATACCCCACATTTGGGGGTAAACCGCTATTTGGGCGCATGGCAGAGCTCGGAAGGGAAGCAGCGCCATTTGATGTTTTTGGCTGGAATTGAGATCGGACACCATGTCGCGATTGGAAAACCCCTGATGTACCAAAACAGTGGAAACCCCCCACAAATGACACCATTTTGGAAACTAGACCCCCCAAGGAACTTATTTAGATGTGTGATGAGAACTTTGAACCCCCAAGGGCTTCACAGAAGTTTATAACATAAAGCCGTACAATTAAAAAATCATATTTTTTCCACAAAAATGATCTTTTCACCCTCAATTCTTATTTTTCCAAGGGTAACAGAACCGTAAAATTTATTGTGCAATTTGTCCTGAGTACGCTGATACCCCACATTTGGGGGTAAACCACTATTTGGGCGCATGGCAGAGCTCGGAAGGGAAGCAGCGCCATTTGACGTTTTTGGCTGGAATTGAGATCGGACACCATGTCGCGATTGGAAAACCCCTGATGTACCTAAACAGTGGAAACCCCCCACAAATGACACCATTTTGTAAACTAGACCCCCCAAGGAACTTATCTAGATGTGTGGTGAGCACTTTGAACCCCCCAGTGCTTCACAGAAGTTTATAACGCCCGGGCGTGAAAATAAAAAATTCGTATTTTTTCCACAAACATGATTTTTAGTCATCATTTTTTTATTTTCCCAAGGGTACCAGGAGAAATTGGACCCCAAAAGTTGTTGTCCAATTTGTCCTGAGTACACTGACGCCCCATATGTGGGAGAAAACTACTGTATGGACACACATCGGGGCTCGGATGGGAAGTAGTGATGTTTTGGAATGCAGACTTTGAGGGAATGTTCTGCGTGTGTCATGTTGCCTTTGGAGAGCCCCTAATGTACCTAAACAGTGGAAACCCCCCACAAATGACCCCATTTTGGAAAGGAGACCCCCTAAGGAACTTATCTAGATGTGTGGTGAGCACTTTAAACCCCCAAGGGCTTCACAGAAGTTTATAATGCCCGGGCATGAAAATAAAAAAATCGTATTTTTTCCACAAACATGATCAATTAGTCCCCAATTTTTTCATTTTCCCAAGGGTAACAGGAGAAATTGGACCCCAAAAGTTGTTGTCCAATTTGTCCTGAGCACGCTGATGCCCCATATGTGGGAGAAAACTACTGTATGGACACACGTCGGGGCTCGGAAGGGAAGTAGTGACGTTTTGGAATGCAGACTTTGAGGGAATGTTCTGCGGGTGTCATGTTGCCTTTGGAGAGCCCCTAATGTACCTAAACAGTGGAAACCCCCCACAAATGACCCCATTTTGGAAACGAGACCCCCTAAGGAACTTATCTAGATGTGTGGTGAGCACTTTGAACCCCCAAGGGCTTCACAGAAGTTTATAATGCCCAGGCATGAAAATAAAAAAATCGTTTTTTTTCCACAAACATGATCAATTAGTCCCCAATTTTTTCATTTTCCCAAGGGTAACAGGAGAAATTGGACCCCAAAAGTTGTTGTCCAATTTGTCATGAGTACGCTGACACCCCATATGTGGGAGAAAACTACTGTATGGACACACGTCGGGGCTCGGAAGGGAAGCAGTGACGTTTTGGAATGCAGACTTTGATGGTAATGGTCTGAGGGTGTCATGTGCGTTTGGAGAGCCCCTGATGTACCTAAACTATTGAAACTCCCCACAAATGACCCCATTTTGGACACTAGACCCCCCACGGAACTTATCTAGATGTGTGGTGAGCACTTTGAACCCCCAACTGCTTCACAGAAGTTTATAACGCTCGGACGTGAAAATAAAAAAAATCATTTTTTTCCACAAAAATGATATTTTTGCCCCCAATTTTTATATTCCTAAGGGTAACAGGAGAGATTGTTTTGCAATTTGTCCTGAGTAGGCTGATACCCTACATGTGGGGGTAAAACACTGTTTGGGCGCATGGCAGAGCTTGGAAGGGAAGGAGCACCATTTCACTTTTTCAACTCAGAATTGGCTGGAATTGAGATCAGACGCCATGTTGCATTTGGAGAGCCCCTGATGTGCCCAAACAGTGGAAACCCCCAATTCTAACTCCAACCCGAACCCCAACACACCCCTAACCCTAATCTCAGCCCTAACCCTAGCCCTAACCCTAGCCCTAACCCTAACCCTAGCCCTAGCCCTAACCCTAGCCCTAGCCCTAACCCTAACCCTAGCCCTAACCATAACCCTAATGGAAAAATGGAAATAAATACATTTTTTTTATTTTATTATTTTTCTCTAACTAAGGGGGTGATAACGGGGGGTTTGATTTACTATTTATGGCGGTTTTTATATTTGGCAGCTGTCGCACGCTAAAAGACGCATTTTATTGTAAAAATAGTTTTTGCATCACCACATATTGAGAGCTATAATTTTTCCGTATTTTGACCCACTGAGTCATGAGAGGTCTTATTTTTTGTGGGATGAGTTGACGTTTTTATTGGTACCATTTTCGGGCACGTGACATTTTTTGATCGCTTTTTATTCCAATTTTTGGGATGCAGAATGAACAAAAACCAGCATTTCATGAATTTCTTTTGGGGGGGTGCGCTTACACCGTTCCGCATGCGGTAAAATTGATAAGGCAGTTTTATTCTTCGGGTCAGTATGGTTACAGCGATACCTCATTTAGGTTTTTTTTATGTTTTGTCGGTTTTATGCAATGAAAACTATTTTATATAAAAAATAATTATTTTTGCATCACTTTATTCTGCGAGCTATAACTTTTTTATTTTTTTGCTGATGATGCTGTATGGTGGCTCGTTTTTTGCGGGACAAGATGACGTTTTCAGCGGTACCATGGATATTTATATGCGTCTTTTTGATCGCGCGTTATTACACTTTTTGTTTGGCGGTATGATAATAAATCATTATTTTTTGCTTCGTTTTTTATTTTTATTTTTTAAGGGGTTTGCTAAAGTGGTTAACTAATGGGACAGTTTTATAGGGCGGGTCGTTACGGACGCGGCGATACCTAATATGTGTACTTTTATTGTTTTTTTTTTATTTCCAAAAAATGGATTTATTTGGGGGAATATTTTTTTTTTTTTCTAATTTATTTGGCGATTTTTTTAAAATTATTTTAACACTTTTTTTTATTTTTTTTTAACTTTATTAAATAGTCCCAGGTGGGACATCACTGTCCTGTGACAGATCGCTGATCTGTCACATCACAGATCACTGTGACAGATCAGCGATCTGTCACAGGCAGTTCTGCAGACTTCCTCATGCCTGCGCTTTGCAGGCACTGAGGAAGCCAGCTTCCTGCAGGCCCCCGAAGTCCCCCGTCGCCATCTTGGATTCGGGGGCCTGCAGGAAAGGAGTCCCCTGCAGCAGCGCTGCAGATTGCGCTGCCGTGGGGGGCTCAGGGAAGCACGGAGGGAGCCCCCTCCCTGCCGATGCTTCCCTTTAACCCCCGGTACACCGCGATCATGTTTGATCGCGGTGTGCAAGGGGTTAACGTGTTGGGGGCGGTCCGTGACCGCCCCTGACACATTGTGCCGGGTGTCAGCTGTGATAATCAGCTGACACCCGGCCGCGATCAGCGGCGCTCACCACGTGGGCGCTGCTGATCGCAGTAGACGTACTATCCTGTCCATGGGCATAGGGGCTTAGGTCCCATGGACGGGATAGTACGTCGGATGTCAGGAAGGGGTTAAAGAACTGTAATTCTTAAACACTTACTCCAATTAGGATGTAAGTGCCCTCAAATTAAAACTAAGAGTTTGCATTTTATGTCAATATTGATTATATAACTGTATTTTGAATATGTTTTGGTAAATAGCTAAAATGGCAAAACTTGTCAATGTCCAATGTCTGGACCTAGCTATATTAAATTGAAAACATACCTGTTTAAAATATTTTGTATTAACTCATAAATGGAAGACATTACATAAGTGTAAACAGAGAAATTTTGTCCCTTTAAAGAGTAAATCAACTTTTGTTTTTTTTTTATTTAATTTTTCTTCAGGTACAGTGGTTATGGAAAGTACCACAAGGAAATGGACAGCATGTGACTTAAATATGAGTGTCTGAGCAAAGGGTCTGAATACTTATGACCATGTGATATTTCAGTTTTTCTTTTTTAATACATTTGCAAAAAATTCTACATTTCTGTTTTTTTTTCTTCAGTCAAGATGGGGTGCAGAGTGTACATTAATGAGAAAAAAAATGAACTTTTTTGAATTTACCAAATGGCTGCAATGAAACAAAGAGTGGAAAATGTAAAGGGGTCTGAATGCATTTTTGCTATATAATTCATTAAATAATGTTGCTCCCTTCTCTCTCCAACACATGCCCATAGTAAAGAAGCCTATGTATGGGACTTTCTCTTTCTGTGATCTCGCACACCAACTCATGGGAATTCCCTTACAATGATTGTTTGAATATAGGGTATGGGTCTTTGCTGAGCAGCAGTTGGAAGCAGCTTCTAAAAGAAGCACAAACTCAGTATTAAAACAGCATTGCAGCATAGTATTTGAGAAAGAAGAAAGCAAAAAAAATGCCAAAATATATTAAAAAAATTGCAATGTCCTTGCAATAAAAATAAGTTTATTTGCTTATTAAATATAAAAAAATTGAAACATTTCCCAATTAGTTTAAATATTTTATAACCCATTGGTTATTTCTAAGTTATTTTTGTATAATACATGAAACCTGTGTATTCTAGCCACTTTAATTGTTATAATCTAATATAGTCATAGTTTCCCATTAACGGTAAAGCTACTAACTGCAGATTTCTAACCTCGACATTCTACAGCACTTTGCTTGTCAGAGTCTTTGTATAAAGCGCCACAGTCCTAAATCACTGCTTATTACCTCCAATGCATACAGCACTGCAAACTATTCTTACAGCATGTCATTGAATTGCTTTTACAATGCCCAGCTATTCTCTTGTTTTCTAAAATAATCTGACAGTGTGTTTCTGCTGTATCTTGTCATAGACGAAGGAAAGTGCACAATCAGAAGAAATATAAAAGTAATTCCCTTAGGCTCAGGATTTTCCTCAATGCTCTGGAAAAGGGGAATTTAAGTATAAAGAAAACATCATGACTAGCATCTGAATGTATCACGATTGTTGCAGCTCCTTCGTCCTCAACCTGCAATCAGAACAATATAAATCCTCCTAATTCACCTACTCGTATTTCACAAAATCAGGTAGTATAATGCCCCATGGGATCATTTCTTAGTGTAGACAATGCTGGGGGTTAAGATTCTTTATAAAGGGTGCAAAATGTTTTATTGGTAAAAGTACGTAATGGCACAGGGGCAGACACAGACAGTAGAGGACCCTAGTGCAGGAACTATGAATGGGACCCCGTTATCCCACAGCCCATGATAAAAACAGTTATTTGTCTCTTAGGGTCCCGTTACATTTAGCGAGGCACCAGCGATCCCGACAGCGCTACGACCTGGTAAGGATCGCTGGTGCATCGCTAAATGGATGCTAGTAAGCTGCCAAACAGGCAGATCTCACCAGCGACGCAGCAGCGATCCAGCGCTGCTCGGGGGTCGCTCTTACCTGTCACACGGCAGCGATGATGACGACTTCCTCCTGCATCCATGCGTCGCTAGGTGGCGCCAGCTGGACGCCAACAAGGAGAAAATGGCCCAGGACGTTCGAGCACGATCAGCGATATCCAGCGGCGGGGGCCGGTCGGAGGTACGTGTCACATGTAGCGAGATCGCTAGCGATATCGCTGTTGCGTCACAAAATCGGTGACGCTTTAGCGAAATCGCTAGCGATCTCGTTATGTGTAAAAGGCCCTTTACCAATCCACTCTGTTTGTTCAATCCCTTACATGCAATCTACCTGATGGTCGGAAAATGATTTTAAGATGAAAGTGGGTCCCTTAAAGTAGTTTTCCCACCAACAAAAGTTAATTTTAGTCAATAGATCTTGGAATAATAATAATTTCCACAATTGGATGTGTTTAAATAAAATGTTCCTGTGCTGAGATAATCTAATAACTGTGCTCCTGCTGTGTACTGTGTAATGGCTGTGTCTGACCGTACTGGAACATGGTCTGATCATACCACAGCTCCTGGGCAGGGAAGTTAGAAAAGGATATAGACATTACAGCATGGGATCACAGGTGATTCTTTGAAGTAATATATTTTTTAAAAACATGCAGTGAAATGATTTACCTCACAGAAAGAATCATCTGTGATCCCGTGAATGTAATGTCTGTATACTTATTTGCATCTTCCCCTGCCCAGGAGCCTGATGAGACCATGTCCCTGTACGGTGAGACACGGCCATTTCACAGTACACAGCAGGGAACATTTATAAGATTATCTCAGCACAGGAACATTTTTTTAAAACACACACAATTGTGGAAGGTATTATTATTCCAAGATCTATTGATTAAAATTAACTTTTGATCATGGGACAAACCTCTTTAACCCCTTCCCGACATGCGACATACATATACTGCTCTCCGGGAGGTGCGTTCCCGCAAGGAGAAGTATATGTACTGCGCTGCCATCGCGCGGCCTCACGCTGAGCACCGTGGCGATCAGGTGTGGGTGTCAGCTGTATGTGGCATCTGACACCCCGCAGCAACACGCACGATTGGTGCTAGCACCAATTGCGGGCATTTAACCCTTTAACGGTGAAAGCAATGCAAAAGGAAATAAAACATAAAACAAATCCCTTGCCTGTCCGGCACTAACTAAACAATGGACAACCTAACTACCAACTGGCGGGCTTCTCCCGTCCAGCCAAACCAGTTGCAGTGGGCACTGCTTTCACTCACGTGTGTCTCTCACACAGACAGGCTCTCAGTGTTCCCAGGCTGAGACACTCACACAACCACCTGGCATCCTTTTATATCCACCTCCCATTATTCATTAGCAAGCAGGTGCGATACTGACCAGACTAGGCCACATAGGAAAGGAATCTGGGCGAGATATACCTGCCCTCATCCACTATTCCCACATGATTCTCACATATACCCCCCCTCTGCTCAGACCACTCCGGTCGAGCAATGACACCCACCAAACAGTGCACTCGGGACAGGGCATCTGCATTTCCCATCTGTACCCCATGGCGGTGCTCCACCGTAAAAGTGTAGGCCTGCAGGGCAAGGAACCACCGGGTCACCCGGCTATTCCGTTCCTTGTTCAAGTGCATCCACTTGAGAGGGGCATGGTCAGTGATCAGCCTGAACTTTCGGCCCACCAGGTAATATTTGAGGGCCTCTAGAGCCCACTTAATGGCGAGGCACTCTTTTTCCACGACTGCATACCTTTGCTCGTGTTTATTCAGCTTCCTGCTGAGATAGAGGACTTGGTGTTCCACTCCGTCCCTCACTTGTGACAGTACGGCCCCGATACCGGTATCAGAGGCATCCGTTTGTACCACAAACTCGCTGCGGAAGTCCGGAGTCACCAGTACGGGCTGAGAGCAAAGTGCCCGTTTTAGGCTATGGAAGGCTTCTTCAGCCGCTAAACTCCATTTAATCATGACGGAGTCTTTCCCTTTTGTAAGATCCGTCAGGGGGGTAGCGATGGCTGCAAAATTGGGTATGAACCAGCGATAATAGCCGGCGATCCCCAGGAAGGCTTGCACCTGCTTCTTGTTGACAGGTTGTGGCCAGTCCTGAACCGCCTGAATCTTATCAACCTGGGGTTTAACAACACCCCTCCCAATTACATACCCCAAATACCGGGCTTCTTCTAGCCCGATGTGACATTTCTTGGGGTTCGCGGTTAGACCTGCCTCCCACAGGTCGTCAATCACAGCTTGTACTTTCTGGAGATGAGTCTCCCAGTCCAAGCTGTAAATGACAATGTCGTCCAAATAGGCCGAAGCGTACTGCCTATGTGGCCTCAGGACTCGATCCATCAGTCTCTGGAAGGTCGCCGGTGCTCCGTGCAGTCCAAACGGCATATACACATACTGAAATAGACCTTCTGGGGTAGCAAATGCCGTCTTTTCTCTGGCAGCCTCCGCCAGAGGGATCTGCCAATACCCCTTTGTTAGGTCTAGGGTCGTAATATACCGGGCTTTTCCTAACCGATCTATTAACTCGTCGAACCGGGGCATAGGGTAGGCATCAAATTTTGAGACCGCATTCAGTTTCCTGAAGTCATTGCAGAACCGGATTGTGCCGTCCGGTTTAGGAATTAACACAATCGGGCTGGACCAAGCACTGTGCGATTCCTCAATGACACCTAACTCTAACATTGCCTTCACTTCTCGGGAAACGGCTTCACGGCGCGCTTCCGGGATTCGGTAGGGCTTTACGTGAACTGTGACACCAGGTTCCGTTACGATGTCATGTTTCATTAGCGTAGTCTGCCCGGGTTTTTCTGAGAAAAACTTTTGGTTGTGAAGTAGAAACTGCCTGACCTCAGTCTTTTGCCGCTCCAAGAGAGTCTCTGCAACCCATACCTCCGGTACGGTATGCGAGCAGACGGGACGGGCCAGCTCCGCTGACAAGGCAGACCGTTCTTTCCAGGGTTTTATCAGATTTACATGATAAATCTGTTCAGGTTTCCGTTTACCTGCCTGGTATACTTTGTAGTTTACTTCACCAACTCTTTCCTTAATCTCAAAGGGGCCCTGCCACTTTGCCAGGAACTTACTGTCCACCGTGGGGACCAGGATCAACACCCTATCTCCGGGTGCAAACGTACGGATCTTGGCGCCCCTATCATAGATTCTTTTTTGAGCTCCCTGAGCCTGTATCATGTGTTCTTTGACGATAGGCATAACAGCCGCAATACGGTCCTGCATTTGTGTGACGTGATCTATCACTGTTTTAAACGGAGTGACCTGACCCTCCCAGGTTTCTTTTGCAACGTCTAACAGTCCGCGAGGACGTCGGGCGTACAATAACTCGAAAGGCGAGAATCCCGTGGAAGACTGGGGTACTTCCCTGATGGCAAAAAGCAAATACGGAAGTAAATAGTCCCAGTTCTTCCCATCCTTGTCTATCGCCTTTCTCAGCATCTGCTTCAGAGTTTTATTGAACCGTTCGACCAACTCGTCTGTTTGAGGGTGATACACCGATGTGCGTAACGGTTCGATTTGTAACAATCGGCAGAGCTCCTTCATTACCCTGGACATAAAGGGGGTCCCCTGGTCGGTGAGTATCTGTTTTGGTATACCGACCCGACTAAACACATGCACCAGTTCCTTGGCAATCGTCTTGGTGGCCATGTTACGCAAAGGGATGGCCTCCGTGTAACGAGTGACATAATCCAAGATGACCAGGATATGTTGGTGTCCACGTGCAGACCGTGGAAGGGGCCCAACTAAATCCATCCCAATCCTCTCAAACGGGACTTCAATAATAGGTAGGGGTACCAAAGGGCTACAGAACCGGGGCTTAGGTGCAGAGGCTTGGCAGTCAGGACAAGACTCACAATATACACGAATATCGTGATGCATGCCTGGCCAAACAAAACAGTGTAATATCCTTTCGGTGGTTTTCTGGACTCCCAGGTGACCTCCCATCACATGTCCGTGGGCCAGGTCCAGCACCTGCCGCCGGTAGGGTTTTGGCACGACTAATAGTTGCACCGTATCTTCCCCCTTTTTCTCTATCTGATAGAGTAAATCATTCTCCAGAACCATGTAAGGATATGCCAGCCTAGAGCCAGGTTCTACGGGTACCCCATTTATCACTTTTACATTTGTCCTAGCCTGAGAAAGGGTAGGATCCTTCATTTGCTTGCTTTGGAAGTCATCTTTCTGAACTTCTAAATCCGGCAAACGGGGAGGTGGACGGCTGTCGGCCTCCTCCTCTTCCCCGGTCTCCTCCGTATCACCCGCCATGACTGAAAACGGGAACTGCAGGTCATTTCCCACAGACTCTTCCCCCGAGTCTTCCGGGGAGACCTCTTCCAGGAGTTCGGGACCCACATGCGCCCTGGGAGAAGAATCATGTACACTATTACCCGAGGGCATCAACTGATTCTCCCACAATTGCCAGAAGTGGGGAAAATCCCTGCCCAGGATAACATCATGCAATAACGCCGGGACGAGTCCCACTTTATGTTGCACAGACCCATAGGAAGTAGTAATGCATATGACCGTGGTGAGGTACGAACAGGTGTCTCCATGCACACACGTTACAGAAAATTTGTCTGATGGTCCAGTTGGGGCTGACACCAGACTGGCCTTCACCAGAGTCACCACACTTCCCGAGTCTAACAATGCCACCACATTTTTGCCATCAACAGTTAAATCACACAAGTGTTTTTCCACATCCTTTTGACCGGCATTCACACTCACTACCTGTGCAACCATAGACATGCGGTTTTTAGAGTCTGTGACGTCGCACTGCATGGGTTCAGTAGTGACCGGACAGTTCGCAGCAATATGTCCCATCTCTTGGCAGCGGAAACACCTAATGGGCCCCTTGCTTAGACCATAGTTCGTTACTCTCGGCCTCGCAGTGCGGGCAGTCCTGTTTTCCTCCCCCACTGTCTTAGGGATTTTTCCATCTCCCCTACTCCCTGGAACAGTCTTACCGGTTCCACGTGGAGACGATGAAGAACGAGATGGGGTAGCGTCGTCTCGGAGTCCTTCCGCCACGGAGTAACGTTCAACCAGATCCACCAGTTGATCTGCCGTCGTAGGATTTCCATGGCTTACCCACTTCCTCAGGGCTGGCGGTAGAGCTCTCAGGTACTTGTCCATGACGACTCTCTGGATTATCTCTGGCGCTATCAGCACCTCGGGTTGTAGCCACTTCTTCGTCACGTGGATCAGGTCAAACATCTGTGACCGCGGTGGTTTATCCGGCTGATAAGTCCATTGATGCACTCTCTGTGCACGGACAGTGGTCGTCACTCCCAGCCGGGCCAAGATCTCGGCTTTCATTTTGTCAAAGTCCTGCACAGCTTCAGGCTCTAAGTCATAATAAGCCTTTTGGGCCTCACCGGAAAGAAACGGGGCAATCAGGCTGGCCCATCGTACCTTCGGCTATTTTTCTCGCACCGCCGTCCGTTCAAACGTGGTCAGGTATGCCTCGATGTCATCTTCGGTCGTCATCTTCTGCCAGTACCGACTCACGTGAATCACTCTCGACTCGGCTTCCAGGTTAACCTCATGTAGGCTTGCCAGGCGCTGCGCCACCTGCTGGAGAAGCGAACGATCGGTAGCTGTCATGTCCACCAACTCCTTCAGCTGGGCCATCATCACCCGATTAGCTTCTTGCTGGACAGCGGTGGACTGTACCAGCGCTTTCACCACGTCCTACATGCTCATGCTTGCAACGTGATGCCCGCGTTCTCCACCACAATGTGATAAAACACTCCGGGATCGGCTTTGCTGGGGTCAAAGGTCACGTGCGTTCAGCATGAAACTCAGGCACAGAGCTGGGATTTGGGTGTAACTGACCCTGGGTCAGGTTTATTAACGGTGAAAGCAATGCAAAAGGAAATAAAACATAAAACAAATCCTTGCCTGTCCGGCACTAACTAAACAATGGACAACCTAACTACCAACTGGCGGGCTTCTCCCGTCCAGCCAAACCACAGTTGCAGTGGGCACTGCTTTCACTCACGTGTGTCTCTCGCACAGACAGGCTCTCTGTGTTCCTAGGCTGAGACACTCACACAACCACCTGGCATCCTTTTATATCCACCTCCCATTATTCATTAGCAAGCAGTTGCGATACTGACCAGACTAGGCCACATAGGAAAGGAATCTGGGCGAGATATACCTGCCCTCATCCACTATTCCCACATGATTCTCACAGTACACATATTTGATATTGTCGCATCCGTAATGACCCACTGTACAAAACTGTCCCACTAGTTACCCCCTTCAGTGAACACCGTTAAAAAAATAAACGAGGCAAAAAACAATGCTTTATCATCATACCACCAAACAAAAAGTGCAATAAAACGTGAGGAAAACAACAGATGTAAATAAAAATGGTACCGCTGCAAACGTCATCTTGTCCCGCAAAAAACAAGCCATCTAGCAGCTCAATCAGCAGAAAAATAAAAAAGTTATAGCTCTCACAATAAAGCGATGCAAAAATATTTTTTCTCTATAAAATAGTTTTTATTTGTGTAAAAGTGCCAAAACATAAAAAAAGATATAAATGAGGTATCGTTGTAATCGTACTGACTCAAAGAATAAAGCGGTCTTATGAATTTTACCACACTCGGAACAGTATAAAAAAAAGAACAAAAAGCAATTCCTGAATTGCTGGTTATACATACTAACATAGTAACATAGTTAGTAATGCCGAAAAAAGACATTTGTCCATCCAGTTAAGCCTATATTCCGTCAGTATAAATCCCCAGATCTACGTCCTTCTACAGAACCTAATAACTGTAAGATACAATATTGTTACACTATAGGAAGAGATCCAGGCCTCTCTTGACCGAACCCCTTGACTGAGTTTGCCATCACCACCTCCTCAGGCAAGGAATTCCAGATTCTCACTGCCCTAACAGTAAAGAATCCTCTTCTATGTTGGTGAAAAAACCTTCTTTCCTCCAGACACAGAGAATGCCCCCTTGTGACCATCACCTTCCTTGGTATAAACAGATCCTTGGAGAGATATTTGTATTGTCCCTTATATACTTATACATGGTTATTAGATCGCCCCTCAGTCGTCTTTTTTCTAGACTAAATAATCCTAATTTTGCTAATCTCTCTGGGTATTGTAGGTCCTCATCAACCTTATTAACTTTTTTGACCTCCTTTGTACTTGCTCTAGCTCCATTATATCCTTCCTGAGCACCGGTGACCAAAACTGTACACAGTGCTCCATGTGCGGTCTAACCAGGGATTTGTGCAGAGGCAGTAAAATGCTCTTATCATGTGTATCCAGACCTCTTTAATGCACCCCATGATCCTGTTTGCCTTGGCAGCTGCTGCCTGGCACTGGCTGCTCCAGGTAAATTTATCATTAACTAGGATCCCCAAGTCCTTCTCCATGTCAGATTTACCCAGTGGTTTCCCGTTCAGTGTGTAATGGTGATATTGATTCCTTCTTCCCATGTGTATAACCTTACATTTATCATTGTTAAACTCCATCTTCCACCTTTCGGCCAAAGTTTCCAACTTATCCAGATCCATCTGTAGCAGAATACTATCTTCTCTTGTATTGACTGCTTTACATAGTTTTGTATCATCTGCAAATATCGGTATTTTACTGTGCAAACCTTCTACCAGATCGTTAATAAATATAGTGAAGAAAATAGGTCCCAACACCGACCCCTGAGGTACCCTACTGGTCACAGCGACCCAGTTATAGAATTTACCATTTATAACCACCCTCTGCTTTCTATCACTAAGCCAGTTACTTACCCATTTACACACATTTTCCCCCAGATCCAGCATTTTCATTTTGGTAGCCAACCTCTTGTGTGGCATGGTAAATACCACGCCCAAAGACTCACCTTGGTCCAGTCTATAGCTTACCTCTTCATAAAAACTGATTAGATTGGTTTGACAGGAGTGATTCCTCATAAACCCATGCTGATATGTAGATAAACAGTTATTCTCATCGAGATAATCCAGAGTAACATCCCTCAGAAATCCTTCAAATATTTTACCAACAATAGAGGTTAGACTTATTGGCCTATAATTTCCAGGTTCACTTTTAGAGCCCTTTTTGAATATTGATGCCACATTTGCTATGCGCCAGTCCTGTGGAACAGACCCCATCACTATAGAGTTCATAAATATAAAAATAATGGTTTGTCTGTTACATTACTTAGTGCTTTTGGTACTCGTGGGTGTATGCCATCTGGACCCGGAGATTTATCCATTTTAATCTTTTTTAGCCGGTTTCGCACCTTTTATTGGGTTAGATTGGTGACTCTTAACCGCTTCCCGACCGCCCACTGTAGATAAACGTTGGCGCTTGCTGGGCTTTGTGCAGCTCCGATGTTTATCTACTGTCGGCGGTTTTGTGCCCCCCGGGACCCCCACATACCTTATAACGCGGGGATCCCGGTGCACAATGCATGCTGGGACCCCCGACGTCATCGAGACCTGATTGGTTCAGGTCCTGATGACGTCAGCGTCACAGCAGCCAATGAGAGCGCTCGCTGGGAAAGCTGCTTGTTTCCCAACGATCTCACTCATTGTAACGCGACTTCTCCTCTGATCTCACACTGACAGATGATCAGATGTGAAGCAGCGTTACTGTGTGACTAGATCGCTGCCTGGCACAGCTGATCGCTGCCTGGCACAGCTGTGCCAGGCAGCGATCTTGTCACACAGTAACGCTGCTTCTCCTCTGATCATCTGTCAGTGTAAGATCAGAGGAGAAGTCACGTTACTGTGTGCCAGGCAGCGATCTTGTCACATAGTAGCGCTGCTTCACCTCTGATCATCTGTCAGTGTGAGATCAGAGGAGAAGTGGCGTTACTATGAGTCAGATCGCAGGGCAGCGATCTTGTCACAAAAAGAAAAAAAAAGTAAAAAAAAAAAAAAGCAGGTACACAGGTTAGGGCTAGGGCTAGGGTTAGGGTTAAGGGCTAGGGTTAGGGTTAGGGTTAGGGATATGGTTAGGGTTAGGGATAGGGCTAGAGTTGGGATTATGGTTATGGGTGTGTTGGTGTTAGGTTTGTGGTTAGGGTTATGGTTAGGGCTGAGATTATTGTTAAAGGTGTGTTGGGGTTAGGTTTGGAATTAGAATTGGGGGTTTCCACTGTTTAGGTACATCAGGGGCTCTGTAAATGCAATATGACGCCCGCAGACCATTCCATCAAAGTCTGCATTTCAGAACGTCACTACTTCCCTTCCGAGCCCCACCGTGTGCCCAAACAGTAGTTTTCTCCCACATATGGGGTACCAGCGTACTCAGGACAAATTGGACAACACCTCTTAGGGTCCAATTTCTACTGTTACCCTTGTGAAAATAAAAATTGGGGGCTAAAAGATCATTTTTGTGGAAAAAAAATGATTTTTTTATTTTCACGCCTCTACATTATAAACTTTACTGAAACACTTGGGGGTTCAAAGTGCTCACTACACATCTAGATAAGTTCCTTAGGGGGTCTAGTTTCCAAAATGAGGTCACATGTGGGGGGTTTCCTCTCTTTAGGTACATCAGGGGCTCTGCAAACGTGACATGACACCCGCAGACCATTCCATCAAAGTCTGCATTTCAGAACGTCACTACTTCCCTTCCGAGCCCTGACGTGTGCCCAAACAGTAGTTTTCTCCCATATATGGGGTACCAACGTACTCAGGACAAATTGGACAACAACTTTTAGGGTCCAATTTCTCCTGTTACCCTTGGGAAAATAAAAATTGGAGGCTAAAAGTTCATTTATGTGGAAAAAAATGATTTTTTTTATTTTCACGGCTCTACATTATAAACTTTAGAGAAACACTTGGGGGTTCAAAGTGCTCACCACACATCTAGATAAGTCCCTTGGGGGGGTCTAATTTCCAAAATGGGGTCACTTGTGGGGGGTTTCCACTGTTTAGGTACATCAGGGGCTCTGCAAACGCGACATGACACCCGCTGACCATTCCATCAAAGTCTGCATTCCAGAACATCACTACTTCCCTTCCGAGCCCCACCGTGTGCCCAAACAGTAGTTTTCTTCCACATATGGGGTACCAGTGTACTCAGAACAAATTGGACAACAACTTTTGGGGTCCAATTTCACCTGTTACCCTTGTGAAAATAAGAAATTGGGGGCTAAAAGATTATTTTATGGAAAAAAATGATTTTTTATTTTCATGGCTCTACGTTATAAACTTCTGTGAAGCACTTGGGGGTTCAAAGTGTTCACGACACATCTAGATAAGTTCTTTAAGGGGTCTAGTTTCCAAAATGGGGTCACTTGTGGGGGGTTTCCACTGTTTAGGTACATCAGGGGCTCTCCAAATGCGACATGGCATCCGATCTCAATTCCAGCCAATTCTGCATTGAAATAGTCAAACGGCACTCCTTCCGTTCTGAGCTCTGCCGTGTGCTCAAACAGTGGTTTAGCCCCACATACGGGGTATTGGCCTATTCGGGAGAAATTGCACAAAAAATTTTGTGGTTCATTTTCTCTTTTTACACTTGTGAAAATAAAAAAAAATGATTTTGAAGTAAAATGTTTGTGAAAAAAAGTTAAATGTTTATTTTTTCCTTCCATATTCCATTCATTCATGTGAAGCACCTGAAGGGTTAATAAACTTCTTGAATGTGGTTTTGAGTACATTGAGAGGTGCAGTTTTTAGAATGGTGTCACTTTTGGGTATTTTCTGTCATATTGACCCCCCAAACTCACTTCAAATGTGAGGTGGTCCCTTAAAAAAAAATGGTGTTGCAAATTTTGTTGTAAAAATGAGAAATCGCTGGTCAACTTTTAACCCTTATAACTTCCTAAAAAAAAAAAAAATTATGTTTCCAAAATTGTGCAGATGTAAAGTAGACATGTGGGAAATGTTATTTATTAACTATTTTGTGCGATATCACTCTGATTTGAGGGCATAAAAATAAAAAGTTTGAAAATTGCAAAATTTTCTACATTTTCGCCAAATTTTGATTTTTTTTAACAAATAAGCGCAGATCATATAAAATTTTTTTACCACCATCATGAAGTACAATATGTCATGAGAAAACATTGTCAGAATCAGTAGGATCCGTTGAAGCATTCTAGAGTTATGACTAGTGTTGAGCATTCCGATACCGCAAGTATCGGGTATCGGCCGATACTTGCTGTATCGGAATTCCGATACCGACTTCCGATATTTTTTCAATATCGGAATTCGGCATCGGAATCGGAAGTTCAGTTGATTGACAGCCTGACGTCATCATGATGCGCGGTGTGTGCGCATCATGATGCGCCGTCATTTCGGGCCTTCCGGGGGTCTCTGCCGGCCTGCCGGGGGGCTGTGCCGGCCTGCCGGGGGGCTGTGTGGACTGCCCGGGGTCTGTACCGGCCTGCCGGGGGGCTGTGCCGGCCTGCCGGTGGTCTGTGCACCCTGTGGGGGTCTGTACCGGCCTGCCGGGGGGCTGTGCCGGCCTGACGGTGGTCTGTGCACCCTGTGGGGGTCTGTACCGGCCTGCCGGGGGGCTGTGCCGGCCTGCCGGTGGTCTGTGCACCCTGTGGGGGTCTGTACCGGCCTGCCGGGGGGCTGTGCCGGCCTGCCGGGGGGCTGTGCTGATGTCCGGGGGTCTGTGCAAGCATCGTCCGATGGGACTACAAGTCCCATCTGGCGATGCCTGCTACCATGACAGTGATTGACACATTAGCCAATGATGGGACAGTAGTAGTCCCATCATCCGGCTAATGTGTTAAATGTTAAAAAAAAAAAATACTACATACATACTACATGCTACATACATACTACATGCTACATACATACTACATATATACTACATACATACTACATACATGCTACATACATGCTACATACATGCTGCATGCTACATACATACTACATACATACTACATGCATGCTACATGCATGCTACATACATACATGCATGCTACATACATACTACATGCATGCTACATACATACTACATGCATGCTACATACATACTACATGTTACATACATACCACATACATACTACATACATACTACATACTACATATATACTACATGCATGCTACATACATACTACATGCTACATACATACCACATACATGCTACATACATACTACATATATACTACATACATACTACATACATACTACATACATACTACATGCATACTACATGCATACTACATACATACTACATGCATGCTACATACATACTACATGCATGCTACATACATACTACATGCTACATACATACCACATACATACTACATACTACATATATACTACATGCATGCTACATACATACTACATGCTACATACATACTACATGCTACATACATACCACATACATGCTACATACATACTACATATATACTACATACATACTACATACATACTACATGCATGCTACATACATACTACATGCTACATACATACCACATACATACTACATACATACTACATACATACTACATGCTACATACATACTACATATATACTACATGCATGCTACATACATACTACATGCTACATACATACCACATACATACCACATACATGCTACATACATACTACATGCATACTACATACATACTACATGCATGCTACATACATACTACATGCTACATACATACCACATACATACTACATACATACTACATACATACTACATGCTACATACATACTACATATATACTACATGCATGCTACATACATACTACATGCTACATACATACCACATACATACTACATACATGCTACATACATACTACATATATACTACATGCATGCTACATACATACTACATATATACTACATGCATGCTACATACATACTGCATGCTACATGCATGCTACATACATACTACATACATACTACATGCTACATACATACCACATATATACTACATACATACAATACATTCATACAATACATACATAGACATACAGTACATATAACATAGAGTAACATACTTACCAATACTTGTCACATTGTTCCCCGAAGCCATTGTCTTTTCCGGAATAAATATTAACATAACAAACCACAAAAATACTCACCCACGATCCGAAGCAGTCCACGAGTGTGTCCCATGACGATCTTGGGTAGAGAACTGCAGCATCAGATGATGCTGCTGTTCTCTACGAGCTGCAGGAATCCAATGACGGAAGGTAGGTATCCTTCCGCACTGTATTCCTCCGCCACTTAAAAAAAAAAAAAGTCCCTAGTCTCACTTTATGCCATTGCTGTGTGGGAATTTCCCACACAGCAATGGCATAAAGTGAGACTAGGGACTTTTTTTTTTTTTAAGTGGCGGAGGAATACAGTGCGGAAGGATACCTACCTTCCGTCATTGGATTCCTGCAGCCCGTAGAGAACGGCAGCATCAGCTGATGCTGCAGTTCTGTACCCAAGATCGTCGTGGGACACACTCGTGGACTGCTTCGGATCGTGGGTGAGTATTTTTGTGGTTTGTTATGTTAATATTTATTCCGGAAAAGACAATGGCTTCGGGGAACAATGTGACAAGTATTGGTAAGTATGTTACTCTATGTTATATGTACTGTATGTCTATGTATGTATTGTATGAATGTATTGTATGTATGTAGTATATATGTGGTATGTATGTAGCATGTAGTATGTATGTAGTATGTATGTAGCATGCATGTAGCATGCAGTATGTATGTAGCATGCATGTAGTATATATGTAGTATGTATGTAGCATGCATGTAGTATATATGTATGAATGTATGTAGCATGTAGTATGTATGTAGTATGTATGTGGTATGTATGTAGCATGTAGTATGTATGTAGTATGTATGTAGCATGCATGTAGTATGTATGTAGTATGTATGTAGTATATATGTAGTATGTATGTAGTATATATGTAGTATGTATGTAGCATGTAGTATGTATGTAGCATGCATGTAGTATATATGTAGTATATATGTAGCATGTAGCATGTATGTAGTATGTATGTGGTATGTATGTAGCATGCATGTAGTATATATGTAGTATGTATGTAGCATGTAGTATGTATGTAGTATGTATGTAGTATATATGTAGTATGTATGTAGCATGTAGTATGTATGTAGCATGCATGTAGTATATATGTAGTATATATGTAGCATGTATGTAGTATGTATGTGGTATGTATGTAGCATGTAGTATGTATGTAGCATGCATGTAGTATATACGTAGTATGTATGTAGCATGTAGTATGTATGTAGCATGCATGTAGTATATATGTAGTATGTATGTAGCATGTAGTATGTATGTAGCATGCATGTAGTATATATGTAGTATGTATGTAGCATGCATGTAGTATATATGTAGTATGTAGCATGTAGTATGTATGTAGCATGCATGTAGTATATATGTAGTATGTAGCATGTAGTATGTATGTAGCATGCATGTAGCATGTACTATGTATGTAGCATGCATGTAGTATATATGTGTTATGTATGTAGCATGTAGCATGCATGTAGCATGCATGTAGTATGTATGTAGTATGTATGTAGTATATATGTGGTATGTATGTAGCATGTAGTATGTATGTAGCATGCAGTATGTATGTAGCATGCATGTAGTATATATGTAGTATGTATGTAGTATATATGTAGTATGTATGTTGCATGTAGTATTTATGTAGTATGAATGTAGCATGTATGTAGCATGTATGTAGTATGTAGTATGAATGTAGCATGTATGTAGTATGCATGTTGTATGTATGTAGCATGTAATTTTTTTTTTTTTTTTTTACATTCAACACATTAGCCGGATGATAGGACTATTACTGTCCCATCATTGGCTAATGTGTCAATCACTGTCATGGTAGCAGGCATCGCCCGATGGGACTTGTAGTCCCATCGGACGATGCCTGCACAGACCCCCGAAGCCTGCACAGACCACCGGCAGGCCGGCACAGCCCCCCGGCAGGCCGGCACAGCCCCCCGGAGCCTGCACAGACCACCGGCAGGCCGGCACAGCCCCCCGGCAGGCCGGCACAGCCCCCCGGAGCCTGCACAGCCCCCCGGCAGGCCGGCACAGCCCACCGGAGCCTGCACAGACCACCGGCAGGCCGGCACAGCCCCCCGGCAGGCCGGCACAGACCACCGGAGCCTGCACAGACCCCCTGGCAGGCCGGCACAGCCCCCCGGCAGGCCGGCACAGACCACCGGAGCCTGCACAGACCCCCTGGCAGGCCGGCACAGCCCCCCGAAAGGCCCGTACAGACCCCAGAGAGGCTGTACAAGGGCAGGAAAGGGTTTTTCTTATTCCGATACCGGAAGTCCCATAGACTTGAATGGGACTTCCGGTATCGGAATCGGCGATACCGATACTTTTTTTAAAGATCGGCCGATACCATCCGATACGATACTTTGAAGTATCGGACGGTATCGCTCAACTCTAGTTATGACCTCATAAAGTGACACTGGTCAGAATTGAAAAAATTGGCCCGGTCACGAAGGCAAAAACAGGCTCAGGTGCGAAGGGGTTAATATAGGGTTTTCTTTGTCTCTCGGCATTTCACCTAGCATTTTATTTTCCACCGTGAATACCGTGGAGAAGAAGGCGTCTAATATATTAGCTCTTTCCTCGACATCTACTGCCACTACGGATATAAATTCAATTCACAATAAAGATGGGTGTTTCTTATTTGCTCTATAACCTGCGATATCTTCCAGTTATCTTTAGGGTGAACTCGGTGGTCTTCTTGATATGTTCTTCTTAGTCAATAGTAACATTTCCCCTTATATAACCATTCTGTTACTCCGCCTAGACATCTATAAACAAATTGACAACTGGATGTTCCTTTTGGACATATGTCCCTGCACAGTCTAATAATGTCCAATAAACTCAGACAGAATCAGTCTAAATAAAGAGTCACCCATTTAGCAAGGAGTTGTACAGTAACACCCAGTTGTCAATTTATTCAGTAGGAATAGTAGAAGAAAACCTAACATAAATTTACAAGAAAAGATGTTTCAAATGTATTATATCAAGGAGAACCCACAAAATTAGGAAAACAGACATGGCAATATGGGTGCCAAATACCTTATAAAAGCTAGGGAATGATTTACATATCGGTCATATCTGTAGGTCAAAGAGGAGAGAGGGATTTCTTCTTGTTGGTGAAGTGTAATTTTGATGATTTTCTACAGATTTCCAATCTTTTATGACATATAATGTATATATATTAATTAATTGGTACCATGTTGACATACAGTATATTGGAAACTTCAGAGCCCCTTTAACTCCTATGCAATTGGATAAAAATTGCCAGAAATTGACTTCTTAATTATTATGGTATTTCTCACATTAAAAGAATTTTTACAATATTATTAAATATTCACATTTACTCACTTAACCAATTATTCATTTTTTAGTTCTCAGTGACGGGGGTTATATAATTGAGTCTCACACTTCTTTAGTCTGGACGATACAGCTTGTCCCTGGAAGCTCAGTAGGCTGTAAAATTCTGACGACGGATGAAATATGTTTTATACTGCAAATTACAGTCCGAGTACATTTGTTTGGAGAATTCTTTAGTAACAAACATTTTCTTTTAAGAATCCAATTTATTACATCAGCAGGGTGTTTCACATCTGAATGCGGTAACCAATTCTGTGCGGTTTCGTTAATATAGAAAATTAATCAGACAGTTATCCAAGGACATGATACAGTTCTTAATGCATTCTGTTCTTTTTTGTATAATAGGTTTTTCTATGAGTGGGTTGTTCATATGATCTGTGATCTGCACTGGGTCAGGACTCTTTCGACTATGATCCAAGAGGACGTACACAATGTAGAACTTTGATATCAGAGATCCTTCAGTGACCGTGGTATTTCCTGGTGAAGGGGGCATGAGACCCCTGAAATGCGTAGAATAAAACCACTGCAATCATACAGCATTCTCCTGGAATTTGTTTAAAGTGGCAGCGCGGAATATAGCTACAAACTCCCTTTGGATTCAAATAGTTTTTAACGACATATGGGGTATCAGCATACTCAGGAACTTTTGTGAAGTGGGTTCAAGGTGCTCACCACACATCTAGATACATTCCTTGAGGGGGTCTAGATTCCAAAATGTGGTCATTTGTGATGAGTTTCCACTGTTTAGACACATCAGTTGCTCTCCAAACGTGACATGACACCTGCAGACCATTCCATCAAACTGCTTTTCCAAAACGTCACTCCTTCCATTGCCATGCTCCCAAACAGTAGTTTTTCACCATCTATGTACTCAGGATAAATTGCACAACAAATTTTGGGGTCCATTTTCTCTTCTTACCTTGTGAGAATAAAAAATTTGGGACTAACAGGGCTCTAGTTTCCAAAATGTGACACTTTTGGAGGTTTCCATTGTTTAGGCAAACATTTCTTTTAAAAAGTCAAATGACACTCCTTCCTTTCCAAGCACTGCTGTGTGCCCAAACAGTAGCTTTTCTTCACATATTCAGTATCGACGTACACAGGAGAAATTGTACAACAAATTGTATGGTGAAATTTCTCCTGTTACTATTATGAAAATGCAAAATTTTGTAGATAAAAAACATTTTTAAATACTGGTTAGAATCATAAAATTTGGCTTGGTCATGAAGGTGCAAACAGCCTTCGGGGGAGGGTAAAGGGGTTAAATAAGCACTCACATCAAAGCTTTTACCCTCTTAATATATTGCAGTCATCATGCAGCGATGAGCAAAAGAGTAACAATGTTTTGAACTTTTGACTTTCAGGTTATCTCACCATCCACTACTGCTTTGAATGTAAGGCCCCTTTCATACATCAGTTTTTTGCCATCCATCAGTAATAATCAGTTGTTTTCTGAAAGAAACGGATCCGGCGACTGATGCAGCTGGATTCGTTTTTTTCTCATAGACTTGCATTAGCGACGTATTGTGATGGATGGCCTCACATTTCGTCCGTCGTTCGGCGGATCCATCGAAAAATTTTTGTCCGGCAGCCGGACACGACGCACAAAGCAACTTTTTAACTTTTTTTATGTCCATCGAAAAATCCTGTTTTTTGTGTCCGTCGTTTGCTAGAATAAAAGCCTATGGGCTCAGGATCCGTCGTCATCCGTCAAATGATGGATGCCGGTGACGGATCCGTTTTTTTAACTGAGCATGCTTCTGACACGTTAAAACACAAAAGAATAAATATAAACATAGAATACACATATACAATATATATATACATGTCATTGAGACACATATATATATTTATAGTTCATAGAGTTCTAGCATAATAGTCGCTAAATCAATTGCCTTCTTCAGTAAAATCATTCCCGAACCCGACATGATATGACACATGGTTTACATATAGTAAACCATGTCCTATCAAAATGATTTATATATGTCAGTGTTTAATTAATTTAGTAGTTTGTGTTAGGAAAAATTTGGAACTCTAGGGGTTAAATTTAATGCTATAATAGCGGAGAGAGGGAAAGCAAGTGAGTGAGGGCAGATATTAATAGCCTAGAGAGGGACCATCATCTTTGCCCCCCCCGGCTAAAAAATCTTCCCCCAGCCACCCCAGAAAAGGCGCATCTATAAGATGTACCTTTTCTGGCACTTAGCCCCTCTATTCCCATTGCCTTTAGAGGTGGCTTATGGTTTAATAATAATGGGTTAATGTCACCTTGCTATTGAAAGGTGACATTAAGTCGGGTTAATATTGGAGAGGTGTCAATAAGACACCTATCCATTATTAATTCTATAGTAGTAAAGGGTTAAAAAAGACACACACATTAATTAAAAATTATTTTAATGAAATAAATACACAAAGTTTTTACCAAATTTATTATTTTGCCAATCCAACAAAAGCCCTTGCTCTGTAAAAAAAATAAAATAAAAAACCAACAATATCCATACCTCTCCAACTTTCAGTCCGGTCCCCTGCTGCAATCCATCACAAGGAGTTAACTAGTTTACGACAGTGACCGGTGCTAATGCTACCGGCCTCTCTGTAAACCACTGCAGAATGAATGAAATCATGTCTGCGCAGACACCCAGGCTGACTGGAGATGAACTGATTAGCATGGGAAAGTTCCTGAACTTTTTCCCACGCTGTCAGTTCACCTCAGGTCAGCCGGGAACTTGACGCAGCCTCACTAACTACTGCTGACGTCAGTGAGGCTGCGTGGAGTCCCTGGCTGACCTGAAGTGAACTCGATATCATGGGAAAGTTTCTGAACTTTTTCCCACGCTGTCAGATCATGTCAGGTCATCCAGGGACTCCGCGCAGCCTCAGTGGAGTCGGGAAGGAATTTTTTTCCCCAATGTGAAGCTTACTGTTTGCCACATGGGTTTTTCTTGCCTTCCTCTGGATCAACATGTTAAGGCAGGTTAGGATAGGATATGTGTTGAACTAGATGGACTTAAAGTCTTCCGTCAACCTTAATAACTATATTACTATGTTACATTGCTTAAATTGTCATGAAGCACCTGAAGGGTTAATAAACTTCTTGAATGTGGTTTTGCACACCTTGAGGGGTGCAGGTTTTATAATGGTGTCACTTTTGGGTAATTTCTGTTATATTGATCCCCAAACTCACTTCAAATGTGAGGTGGACCCTAAAAAAAATGGTTTTGTAAATTTTGTTGGAAAAATGAGAAATCTCTGGTCAACTTTTAACCCTTATAACGTCCGAACAAAAAATAATTATGCTTCCAAAATTGTGCTGATGTACAGTTGACATGTGGAAAATGTTATTTATTAACTATTTTGTGTGATACCAATCTCCGATTTAAGGGTACAAAAATTAAACGTTTGAAAATTGCAACATTTTCAAAATTTTTGCCAAATTTCCATTTTTTCATGCAAGTTATATCGAAGTAATTTTACCACTAACATGGAGTACAATATGTCATAAAAACAGTCTCAGAATCAGTGGGATATGTTGAAGTGTTCGAGAGCTATAACCTCATAAAGTGACAGTGGTCAGAATTGTAAAAATTGGCTTGGTCATTAAGTCCCAAATTGGCTCTCTCACTAAGGGGTTAAATTTAAATTTGCATTATTGTGTTAGTATTTTTAAATGAATGAAACCATGTCTACGCAGGCGCCCCGGCTGACCGGAGATGAACTGATTAGTTTCTGAACTTTTTCCCACTGCCTGAATCCTTCTGGTCATGATCTCAATCAGATTTAAACATGTCTCAACCGAAATCTGAACCCAGGCCTCTTTTACATGTTCCCAAAATTGGTGCATACTGGTTGACTTACTTGGGTGTGCATACAGTATTTTCTCTAACTCTATCTACAAGTGTTCAATTGTGTTGAGTTCTAGGTACTGTGGGAACCAATCCAGCACCTCTACTTTTTTGTCATTGAACCATTTGTTCATAAATCTCGACGTAACAATGACATGATAAGAATCTGCATAACAAATTATATGCTAAATAGTTGCAAGTCAAATTTTGTATGATATATCCAAGATTATTGTCTATAAAATGATGATAGTCTCACATTTGAAACAGTAGTGGATGGTGAAACATGGAGCCTGAAAGTCAAAGTTCAAAACATTGCTACCCTTTTGCCTATCATTGTATTATATAGCACATAAAATTGCTCATTTTGCCCTTCTACACAATCAATTCTTCCCTTTTCCATTAAGTCTCTGGCATAATGTGATTAAAAACTGTCTAGCCGACTCCTTCTAAGCTCTATGTAGAATAGGAAGTCTCTTTTTCCTGCATGAGTTATCATTGGCACTACAATGCTCCATCACTGTAAAGTCCCTGGCAGCCCGTCTTCACCTCCGTCTTCAAATCCTGATCCACCTGCTCTATTCCTCCTCCTTTCCAGGCAGTTTGCAGTGAGGTAGAATTGTAGTTCTAATGGTGACTCATACAGGGTAAACAGACTTCTTGTTTCTTCATAGGATTCAGCTAATCTGTTTTTGATCATGTGATGCCATAGACCTAATGAAAAAGAGAAGAGTTAACTGGGAAGAGGGGCAAAATGAGCAATTGTAAGAAAACAGTGCTATATAATATGATGACTGCAAAATATTAAGAGGATAAAAACTCTGATTGAAGGAGTTCTCCTTTAAGCTAAATGGGTCCATACTGATATTTACTTTGGTTGAAGCTTAGCTTTGGCGACAAAAAAAATCCAAGAAGAACATCATCTGTTTATATTTAAAGAAGCAACCATTCCTTCCTGATCATAGTCAATATTATGTCAATGTTTATGCAGGAAATCGATATACTGTTGTGTACTTTTGTATTGTACTCTGCCTCTTAAAAAATTGGTGAACCTGTAAAGCGAATTTATCAGTAAGGCTGTGTTCACACGTTACTTTTTTTGCGTTTTCGCGGCGGTTTTTAACGCAAGTTTTTGCAGCGAAAACACAAAAAAAAGCATCCCATGCAATCCTATGGGATTCCGCAATGCTGTGCTAATGCTGCAGATTTTACCGCGGCGGAATCGCATTGTGGAAAAAGCGCAGCGTGCTCATTAATTTGCAGAATCGTGGCGATTCCGCCCATATAGGAATGCATTGTTCTGCTTACTTTCCGCATGTGGCTTTGCCCACCATGCGAAAAGTAAGCAGAACATTTGCGGATGGTACCCAGGGGGTGGAGGAGAGGAGACTGTCCTCCAGGCTGTGGGTACCATATCCCTGTAAAAAATGGAATAAAAAATAAAAAATTGGGTTATATTCACCTTCCGACGTCCTGCGCAGCCTTACCGATGCTCCCGCCAACTCCCGTTCCCAGTAATGCCTTGTGGCAAGGACCTGTGATGATGTAGCGATCTTGCGAGATCGCTGCAGTATCGCGAGACCGCTACGTCATCAAAGGTCTCGCAAGGCATTACTGGGAATGGGAGCATCGTGATGATTGGGAACGCTGTGCGGGACGCTGGAAAGTGAATATAGCACGATTTTTTATTTTTTTATTATTTTTAACATTAGATCTTTTTACTACTGATGATGCATAGGCGGCCTCAATAGTAAAAAGTTGGTCACACTCGTCAAACACTATGCTTCACGAGTGTGACCAACCTGTTAATCAGTTCTCTAAGCGATGTTACAGATCGCTTGGAAAACACTAGCATTCTGCAAGCTAATTACGCTTGCAAATCGCTAGTTTTTCCGCCGGAAAATCGCGGGAATTTAAAATGCGGTTTTCCCGCGGAATGGAATTCCGGAATACCCGCGGTAACTTCCGTGGGAATTCCGTAATGTGTGCACATAGCCTAAGTGCTGAAAAACTGTTTCCTCAGCACATTTGTTAAAATAAAGATAAAATGGGCAAACCTTAAAAAATTTCAATTGTGCACAATTCAAGCGGTTTTCTAAGTCATTTCTTGATTCTTCAGGTGATTCTTCCTATACAGATAGCTGACTTTGGAGGTCAATATAATATCTTCCACATATTCTCTTCCCGCCCACTTGGTGTTTACTTTTCCCGCAGTGCATCTGTACTGATTTCCATTCTGCATGTGATGCCGGATGGTTCTTTGTCTATGGCTGATTTGTAAACCCAAACTACTGTGCGGAGGAAACCTGCTGTTATATTGTGACAACTTGATTTACTGGTGACCTGTTTCACCCAGTACATAATTATCCTCCCCATTTTTCCAGTTTTCCTGTAACTGCAATAATCTGGACTGAATACAATAATTAAATATTGGATGTTTTCTTCACCTACATTAGTAACTACAAAGATAAAATAAATGGTATAAATTACTGATTGCAAGCCTTTTTTTCCACTGGTAAGTTCTGAGTCAGTGTTCTTCTGCATCATATTTCCCCAAATGACATTTATTTTACAGCATGAACTTTATTTATTTTACAACAGGAATACAATATGTATATACACATCTGTCTTGGTTGAGCATCTTCCTCCAGCTTATAAAGTTCACATCGGCCTCCCGAGGAAATTGCATGTGTGCTGCAAAATGCTGAACTACTGTCATTTTAACTGGTACCATATTTTATTACTTTATTCATACCTTGTTTGCATATTTTACATATATTGTTTAACTTTACATTTTCTACCACCAGATCTACTGTATATGACTTCCACTATAACTAAACGTGCGAGTGAGAAACACAGAACCATACTCATTAAATACTATGGGGCAAATTTACTAACATTGGGTTCAAATCCGACGGTCTTAAACCAGTTAGGCTGTGTGTCCATGTTGCGTTTTTTTTTCTGCGCAGATTTGTCACAAAATGTGAAGAGTTTCCTGATGCCAGAAAAATGAATGAGATTTCTGAAGTCTCATGCACACGTTGCTTATTTTTGATTTGCAGATTTGGAGTAGATTGAAATCTGCATCGAGTCAATTCTTTAAGCGCTTTTTCTGCAAATTTCACTGGGAAAATATCTGCAACAAAAATGCATGCCTACCACATCAAAAAACGTGTGTATTTTATGCTACATTTTTCCTGCAAAGTGATGCAGAAATTAGACATAAAGAATTCTGAATCAAATAATTTATGTATGCACATAACCTACTGGTACAGCTGTAAAATAATATAATGTGATCCCGCAAAAAAAGGGCTTTGTATATAATTTGCCAAGGATTGGAGATATTTCTTTAGGAATAAAATATATAGGATGACTGTAGAAGATTAGTTCTACCAGTACTATAAGACTCATTTAGTCAAAGGGCAAAGGATTCTTTCTTAAAGGGGTTGTCTTGTCCAAATCAATAAGTCTGCAGTCACTCTGTGTGACCGCAGAATTATGAATCCCCCCCAGTGAACACACTGCCTGCTGCAGGGATTCTTCATTTTCAGACACGGCCCCGGAAGGTATGTATGAATTATACATACTCCCGATCAGTTTGTGCTGCTTCGCTTTCCATACACTTGGACTCACTCAATCTAAGTCTATGGAGCAAGGCCATGCCCACTGGCCGTGAGAATGTATGACTCGTACATATTCTTCGGTCTCAGGTCTGAAACTGGCAAATTTCCGCAGCGCATAGTGCCTACGCTGGGGGTTCATAAGTCTGCAGTCTGACAAAGTGACTGCAGACTTATCGATTTGGACTGGATGACCCCTTTAAATTCTTAAGTATGAAGTACATGATTCAATGATCAATATAAAATGGGGTTCTTTACAGTTAAAGTAGTCAAACTTTGGAATTTCCATACTCAAAAAGTAGTAATGGCAGATACAATAACAATAATCAAGCAATGGTTTACATTTATCTCAGCAGTAATGACATTAAGTGTTATCATTATTAGGGAAGAGTCAGGTGGCTGTAGAACTCGAACAAAGATTGAATCGCAATGCTTGGACTGGCCCGAGGCTCTCCCAACCTGATGGGAGACAGCAAGTATTTCTAAGCAGCTGTCACATTCAGGCCAGTTCGAGCATTGCGATTCGATCCTCAACATCTGCAAGGAGTTTCTATGTTCTCCCCATGTTTGCGTGAGTTTCCTCCGGGTTCTCCGGTTTCCTCCCACATTCCAAAGACATACTGATAGGGAATTTAGATAAGCGATGATAATGTCTTTAAAGTACTGCGGGTTAGCGCTATATAAATAGATTATTATTATTATTATTATATTCTCTGTAGAGTTGAGCGAAACGGGTCGAAAAATTTCAAAAGTCGCCGACTTTTGGCAAAGTCGGGTTTCATGAAACGAAACCCGACCCTAGGATGAGGTCGGCCACGAGGTCAGCGACTTATGCGCCAAAGTCGCGTTTCAAAAGTTTGTTTTGCGCTCTTTTTCAGCCAATCAGGATCCACGGACACTGTGGGCAACGTGATGACATAGGCACGGGTCACCACCATCTTTCAGAAGGGCATGCAAGTGATTGGCTTGCTTTGGTGGGCGTCACAGGGGGTATAAAAGGGCATGCACGCCGACCGCCATCTTACTTCTGCCGATCTCAGTATAGGGAGAGGTTGCTGCTGATTCTGTAGGGAGAGCGTTAGGCAGGGAAGAAGACAAAAAAACTGCTTCTGCTGCTAGCGATTTGGCCTGCACAACACACCAGTCACTGTGTGTGCAGTGCAAGGGGAGGCTATATAGTGGTGTATCAGTGGTGTTGGTTGTTGGGCTGCCTTCTAAGGCTTCCTGACATTCCTGCATTGCTGTTTACCCACTGCTCCGCAAACTGCTTTTTTAAAAGCAATCCCCCTGCTGAGAAGAAAAAAAAACTGCTTCTGCTGCTAGCAATTTGGCCTGCACAACACACCAGTCACTGTGTGTGCAGTGCAAGGGGAGGCTATATTGTGGTGTATCAGTGGTGTTGGTTGTTGGGCTGCCTTTTAAGGCTTCCTGACAGGCTGGCATTGCTGTTTACCCACTGCTCTGCAAACTGCTTTTTTAAAAGCAATCCAATCTCCCTTATCCTCTAGTCACTTTGGTCACAGCTGTGCCATCGAGCCTGTTACATAGCGCTCAGATATTCATTGGGCCTCACACAATCCAAAAGTGTCCAGTGTCCAAAAGTGTGTGCAGAGATTCAAAATCTCCCTTATCCTCTAGTCACTTTGGTCACAGCTGTGCCATCGAGCCTGTCACATAGCGCTCAAATATCAGTGGGCCTCACACAATCCAAAAGTGTCCAGTGTCCACAAGTGTCTGCAGAAATTCAAAATCTCCCCTGTCCTATAGACAACTTGTACCTTGTTTTACATTACTATATAGTTTGTTGGATTTTGTCTACATTTCTACCAAAAATGAGGAAGGCTGGTGGAAGAGGCCGTGGAATTGGGCGGGGGTTGGCAGCTGGTAATGATGGTGTTGGTGGTGGATCTGATGGTAGTGGCAAGAGCAAAATAGGACCGAATGCAGGAGGTGTTAAGCCTGCGTCATCGTCTGGCTACTTAAGGCCTCGAACGCTTAGTTTTCTAGGAGTTGGCAAACCGCTTTTAAAGGCAGAGCATCTTACTTCATCTTACTTCTGCCGATCTTAGTATAGGGAGAGGTTGCTGCTGATTCTGTAGGGAGAGCGTTAGGCAGGGAAGAAGACAAAAAAACTGCTTCTGCTGCTAGCGATTTGGCCTGCACAGCACACAAGTCACTGTGTGTGCAGTGCAAGGGGAGGCTATATTGTGGTGTATCAGTGGTGTTGGTTGTTGGGCTGCCTTTTAAGGCTTCCTGACACGCTGGCATTGCTGTTTACCCACTGCTCCGCAAACTGCTTTTTTAAAAGCAATCCAATCTCCCTTATCCTCTCGTCACTTTGGTCACAAGCAGCTGTGCCATCGAGCGTGTCACATAGCGCTCAGATATCAGTGGGCCGCACACAATCCACAAGTGTCCACTGTCCAAAAGTGTACGCAGAGATTCAAAATCTCCATTATCCTCTCGTCACTTTGGTCACAGGCAGCTGTGCCATCGAGCATGTCACATAGCGCTCAGATATCAGTGGGCCGAACACAATCCACAAGTGTCCAGTGTCCAAAAGTGTACGCAGAGATTCAAAATCTCCATTATCCTCTCGTCACTTTGGTCACAGGCAGCTGTGCCATCGAGCGTGTCACATAGCGCTCAGATATCAGTGGGCCGCACACAATCCACAAGTGTCCACTGTCCAAAAGTGTACGCAGAGATTCAAAATCTCCATTATCCTCTCGTCACTTTGGTCACAGGCAGCTGTGCCATCGAGCGTGTCACATAGCGCTCAGATATCAGTGGGCCGCACACAATCCACAAGTGTCCACTGTCCACAGGTGTATGCAGAGATTCAAAATCTCCATTATCCTCTCGTCACTTTGGTCACAGGCAGCTGTGCCATCGAGCGTGTCACATAGCGCTCAGATATCAGTGGGCCGCACACAATCCACAAGTGTCCAGTGTCCAAAAGTGTACGCAGAGATTCAAAATCTCCATTATCCTCTCGTCACTTTGGTCACAGGCAGCCGTGCCATCGAGCGTGTCACATAGCGCTCAGATATCAGTGGGCCGCACACAATCCACAAGTGTCCACTGTCCACAAGTGTACGCAGAGATTCAAAATCTCCATTATCCTCTCGTCACTTTGGTCACAGGCAGCTGTGCCATCGAGCGTGTCACATAGCGCTCAGATATCAGTGGGCCGCACACAATCCACAAGTGTCCACTGTCCAAAAGTGTACGCAGAGATTCAAAATCTACATTATCCTCTCGTCACTTTGGTCACAGGCAGCTGTGCCATCGAGCGTGTCACATAGCGCTCAGATATCAGTGGGCCGCACACAATCCACAAGTGTCCACTGTCCAAAAGTGTACGCAGAGATTCAAAATCTCCATTATCCTCTCGTCACTTTGGTCACAGGCAGCTGTGTCATCGAGCGTGTCACATAGCGCTCAGATATCAGTGGGCCGCACACAATCCACAAGTGTCCACTGTCCAAAAGTGTACGCAGAGATTCAAAATCTCCATTATCCTCTCGTCACTTTGGTCACAGGCAGCTGTGCCATCGAGCGTGTCACATAGCGCTCAGATATCAGTGGGCCGCACACAATCCACAAGTGTCCACTGTCCACAAGTGTACGCAGAGATTCAAAATCTCCATTATCCTCTCGTCACTTTGGTCACAGGCAGCTGTGCCATCGAGCGTGTCACATAGCGCTCAGATATCAGTGGGCCGCACACAATCCACAAGTGTCCAGTGTCCAAAAGTGCACGCAGAGATTCAAAATCTTCATTATCCTCTCGTCACTTTGGTCACAGGCAGCTGTGCCATCGAGCGTGTCACATAGCGCTCATATATCAGTGGGCCGCACACAATCCACAAGTGTCCACTGTCCACAAATGTACGCAGAGATTCAAAATCTCCATTATCCTCTCGTCACTTTGGTCACAGGCAGCTGTGCCATCGAGCGTGTCACATAGCGCTCAGATATCAGTGGGCCGCACACAATCCACAAGTGTCCACTGTCCAAAAGTGTACGCAGAGATTCAAAATCTCCATTATCCTCTCGTCACTTTGGTCACAGGCAGCTGTACCATCGAGCGTGTCACATAGCGCTCAGATATCAGTGGGCCGCACACAATCCACAAGTGTCCAGTGTCCAAAAGTGTACGCAGAGATTCAAAATCCCCATTATCCTCTCGTCACTTTGGTCACAGGCAGCTGTGCCATCGAGCGTGTCACATAGCGCTCAGATATCAGTGGGCCGCACACAATCCACAAGTGTCCACTGTCCACAATTGTACGCAGAGATTCAAAATCTCCATTATCCTCTCGTCACTTTGGTCACAGGCAGCTGTGCCATCGAGCGTGTCACATAGTGCTCAGATATCAGTGGGCCGCACACAATCCACAAGTGTCCACTGTCCAAAAGTGTACGCAGAGATTCAAAATCTCCATTATCCTCTCGTCACTTTGGTCACAGGCAGCTGTGCCATCGAGCGTGTCACATAGCGCTCAGATATCAGTGGGCCGCACACAATCCACAAGTGTCCACTGTCCACAAGTGTACGCAGAGATTCAAAATCTCCATTATCCTCTCGTCACTTTGGTCACAGGCAGCTGTGCCATCGAGCGTGTCTCATAGCGCTCAGATATCAGTGGGCCGCACACAATCCACAAGTGTCCACTGTCCACAAGTGTGTGCAGAAATTCTAAAACTCCCCTGTCCTATAGACACCTTGTACCTTGTTTTACATTACTTTATAGTTTGTTGGATTTTGTCTACATTTCTACCAAAAATGAGGAAGGCTGGTGGAAGAGGCCGTGGAATTGGGCGGGGGTTGGCAGCTGGTAATGATGGTGTTGGTGGTGGATCTGATGGTAGTGGCAAGAGCAAAATAGGACCGAATGCAGGAGGTGTTAAGCCTGCGTCATCGTCTGGCTACATAAGGCCTCGAACGCTTAGTTTTCTAGGAGTTGGCAAACCGCTTTTAAAGGCAGAGCATCAGGAAAAAGTTTTGTCTTACATTGCTGACTCAGCCTCCAGCTCTATCGCCTCCTCTTCTTCAGTTGTAAAAAGTAAAAGCACTGAGTCATCATTGGAGGCTCATGTTCATGAACCACACCTTTCCTTGTGTCCTTCACCCCAACCAAGATTGAAGGATGACGCAGGCCATACTACTGATTACTCCATGGAGCTGTTTTCACATACCATGCCTGGATTATCAAGTGAAATGGTGAATTACCCAGGCCAAGATGAATCTGACATGGAGTGCACTGATGCACAGCCGCTGATGGATGATTCTGCTGGTACATTCACTCAGAGCACTACATTGTCCTCGCAGTGTACAGAGCCAGATTCTGACCCTGATGAGACTCAGGTGCCCCTTCCGGCACACTATACCACCATACACTGTGACACAGAGGAAGGTGCACATGACATAGAAGAGGAAGTGATGGATGACCCAGTTGTTGACCCAGATTGGCATCCATTGGGGGAAGAGGGTGCTGCTTCCAATAGCTCAGATGAGGAGCATCCACAGCAGACATCGACATCGCAACAGCTGTTATCTGGCAGGCCCGGAGCACTCCAAAGACAGGTTCCAAACATCAAAAGAGTTGCTGGACAGCTTGTCCAGATGGTCAAAAGATCACAGCTGCTAGGCCGCAAAATGTCTGCCAAAGTAGGAAGAGTGCAGTGTGGCAGTTTTTTGAACAAAATCCTCATGATCAGGCCAAGGTTATCTGTAAGAAGAGCGCAAAGACCTTTAGCCGAGGGAAAAATCTGAAAAATTTGAATACCAGTTGCATGCTTAGACATTTAACCAGCATGCACTTGCAAGCGTGGACACAACACCAAACCTCAAGTGCCACATGTGCAACTGATCACAACGAAGGTAGTCAGCAACGCTACATTGTTTCCCCCACTGTAAGCCCACCGGTTAGCACAGAAGCAAATGTTGAGGTGTCGTTGCAAGGCCACAGCAGTCAGGGAATCCCACTGTTATATCAACGAAAGACTGATTCTAGGCCATCAGAAAGAACACCAACTCCATCACCATCATCAACCCTCTCTCAGTCCGCCCTGTCCACCGCTACTTCCACCATATGCAGCTCTCAAGTCCAGCTCACCCTCCCAGACACTATGAGTAGGTCAAGAAAGTACTCAGTCTCTCACCCGCGTACACTGGGTTTGAACGCCCACATTGCCAAACTAATCTCGTTTGAGATGATGCCCTTTCGGTTGGTGGAAAGCACAGCTTTCCGCGAACTCATGGCCTATGCAGTACCACGCTATGACCTACCCAGTCGCCACTTCTTCTCTCGCAAAGCCATCCCAGCCCTCCACCATCATGTGAAAGACCGCATTGTCCATGCACTCAAGCAGTCAGTGAGCGGAAAGGTGCACCTCACAACTGATGCATGGTCCAGTCGGCATGGCCAGGGCCGTTACGTGTCCATCACTGCGCACTGGGTTAATGTGGTGGATGCAGGGTCCACAGGGGACAGCGGTGGTGGGACAGTGCTGCCTAGCCCACGGTATAGGAAACAGTTGGCTGTAGGCGTTCGACCCTCCTCCTTCTCCAGAAGCGACAGCTCGTCCACAGAGCGCAGTCGTACGAGTACTCCATCTGCAGCTGCCACTGTTGCACACGATGTGTCCCCCTATCGAGCAGCTAGTGGAAAGCGTCAGCAGGCTGTGTTGCAGATGATGTGTTTGGGCGACAGACACACCGCCGAGGCCGAGTACTTGAAGCGACAAACTGAGTCATGGCTGGGCAGTGTACATCTTGAGGCAGGCAAGGTAGTTAGTGATAACGTCCGTAATTTTGTGGCAGCCATAGCCCTTTCAAAACTCAGCCACATACCTTGCTTGGCTCACACCTTGAACCTGGTGGTGCAGTGCTTCCTCAAAAATTATCCGGAGTTAACAGCCCTGCTCCAGAATGTGCGAAGACTGTGCGCGCACATCCGCCGGTCGCCTGTACACTCCGTTCGTATGCAGAAGCTGCAGCGATTGCTCCACCTTCCCAACCACCGCCTTATTATCGACATTGCAACAAGGTGGAACTCCACCCTGCACATGGTGGAGCGGCTGTGCAAGCAGAGGCAGGCCATAATGCATTTGTGGGAGGATACACGGCCAGGCACTTTGAGAGCAGACATGGAGTTGACAGGCGTGCAGTGGTCAAAGCTGAAAGACCTTTGTAAAGTCCTTCAGTGTTTTGAGGAATGCACACGGCTGGTAAGCGCAGACGACGCCATCCTAAGCATGAGCATCCCACTTATGCGTCTGCTCATGCAAACTTTGACGCATCTTAAGGAGCAGGCGTCTGCAGCCAATGTTGATGAGGAGGAAGAGGAGGAGGGAATCCTTGATGACATTCAGCCATTGTCTGCTCAGGGACCTCTCCTGGACGAGGTGGAGGAAGAAGAGGAGGAGGAGGATGATGGGGATGATTACTTAGGGGAGGAGGATGCATCTCGTGGGGCAAGTGAAAATGTTGGCGTGGCAAGGTCTGGTACAGGGTTTGTGCGTGACTGGAGGGATGTGGATTTGCCAGAAAGTGCTCCTCCACCCAGCACTCGCAGTGCATCATTGACACCGGGAACTTTGGCCCACATGTCAGATTATGCCTTGCGGATCCTAAAAAGGGACCCCCGCATTGCCAAAATGATGAACGATGACGACTACTGGTTGGCCAGCATCCTGGATCCACGCTATAAAGGCAAATTACAAAACATCATGCCACAGGAGAACCTTGACCTAATATTGGCTAATAAACAAGCAACTCTGGTAAATCGGTTGCTTGAGGCATTCCCAGCACACAGCAGCGGTGATGGTTCTCACACGAGCCGTACGGGCCGGGGGCAGCTTGGCAGAGGTGTTCGTTGTGCACACAGCAGAAGTGGCGTTGGAGACAGGGGTTTCATGACAATGTTGTGGACTGATTTTTCAAATACCGCTCACACAACTGGTAATACTGCATCGATGGAAAGTGACAGGAGACAGCAGTTGTCAACTATGGTTACAAACTACTTTTCCTCCCATATCGATGTTCTCCCACACAGGTCATTCCCCTTTGACTATTGGGCCGCTAAACTGGACACCTGGCCTGAATTGGCACAATATGCCTTACAGGAGCTCGCTTGCCCAGCTGCAAGTGTGCTATCGGAAAGAGTCTTCAGTGCAGCTGGATCAATCCTGACAGAAAAAAGGACCTGTTTGTCAACCCAAAATGTGGATGATCTAACCTTCATTAAAATGAACCACGCATGGGTTTCCAAGGATTTTGTCCCACCTTCCCCTGATGACACATAGGGTGACAGAAAAATGGCTTGCTTTGGTCCACCTCTTCCTGGTACTTCACCTATTTCGCCTTTTGCATCAGCTGAATGTCCAACATCAACATATGCCACTTTCTAAAACTCCCTAACTGTGCTGCCTCCCCCCCATGGCCGGGGTCACCACCTAGCGCACGACACCGTGCGAGTGCCGTTGCCCTGGACAGGTGGGTAGGCAGACTCTTGGGCGCGGGCACTGGCACAGGGTCCCTCATAGTGCAATCAAGTGTCTCTGACGGTGGTGGTGCACACCCGCCGTCAGACACACTGCTGTACTATGAGGGGCCCAGTGCCAGTACCAACGCCCACGAGTGGGCCCCCCTTGCTTGGCCAGGGCCCCAGCATTTGCAATCTTTACCTCTCCCTGCTCCTCCGCTGTGTAATCTGGGCCGTCAAATCCATACTGTGCCTGACACCGTCTGAGCCTGCCTCCTGAGACATATATTTTGAATGTGTACGCTATCCATACATGTTATCCAGGGATACGGTACCCTTTCTAACCTTTGTGCAATGACGTGCAATCCATACTGGGCCTAACACCGTCTGAGCCTGCCTCATGCTGTATAGACATATATTTTGAATGTGTACGCTATCCATACATGTTATCCGGGGATACGGTACCCTTTCTATCCTTTGTGCAATGACGTGCAATCCATACTGGGCCTAACACCGTCTGAGCCTGCCTCATGCTGTATAGACATATATTTTGAATGTGTACGCTATCCATACATGTTATCCGGGGATACGGTAACCCTTCTAACCTTTGTGCAATGACGTGCAATCCATACTGGGCCTAACACCGTCTGAGCCTGCCTCATGCTGTATAGACATATATTTTGAATGTGTACGCTATCCATACATGTTATCCGGGGATACGGTACCCTTTCTAACCTTTGTGCAATCACGTGCAATCCATACTGGGCCTAACACCGTCTGAGCCTGCCTCATGCTGTATAGACATATATTTTGAATGTGTACGCTATCCATACATGTTATCCGGGGATACGGTACCCCTTCTAATCTTTGTGCAATGACGTGCAATCCATACTGGGCCTAACACCGTCTGAGCCTGCCTCATGCTGTATAGACATATATTTTGAATGTGTACGCTATCCATACATGTTATCCGGGGATACGGTACCCCTTCTAACCTTTGTGCAATGACGTGCAATCCATACTGGGCCTAACACCGTCTGAGCCTGCCTCATGCTGTATAGACATATATTTTGAATGTGTACGCTATCCATACATGTTATCCGGGGATACGGTACCCTTTCTAACCTTTGTGCAATGACGTGCAATCCATACTGGGCCTAAAACCGTCTGAGCCTGCCTCATGCTGTATAGACATATATTTTGAATGTGTATGCTATCCATACATGTTATCCGGGGATACGGTACCCCTTCTAACCTTTGTGCAATGACGTGCAATCCATACTGGGCCTAACACCATCTGAGCCTGCCTCATGCTGTATAGACATATATTTTGAATGTGTACGCTATCCATACATGTTATCCGGGGATACGGTACCCCTTCTAACCTTTGTACAATGACGTGCAATCCATACTGGGCATAACACCGTCTGAGCCTGCCTCATGCTGTATAGACATATATTTTGAATGTGTACGCAATCCATACATGTTATCCGGGGATACGGTACCCTTTCTAAACTTTGTGCAATGACGTGTAATCCATACTGGGCCTAACACCGTCTGAGCCTGCCTCATGCTGTATAGACTTATATTTTGAATGTGTATGCTATCCATACATGTTATCCGGGGATACGGTACCCTTTCTAACCTTTGTGCAATGACGTGCAATCCATACTGGGCCTAACACCGTCTGAGCCTGCCTCATGCTGTATAGACATATATTTTGAATGTGTACGCTATCCATACATGTTATCCGGGGATACGGTACCCCTTCTAACCTTTGTGCAATGACGTGCAATCCATACTGGGCCTAACACCGTCTGAGCCTGCCTCATGCTGTATAGACATATATTTTGAATGTGTACGCTATCCATACATGTTATCCGGGGATACGGTACCCTTTCTAACCTTTGTGCAATGACGTGCAATCCATACTGGGCCTAACACCGTCTGAGCCTGCCTCATGCTGTATAGACATATATTTTGAATGTGTACGCTATCCATACATGTTATCCGGGGATACGGTACCCCTTCTAACCTTTGTGCAATGACGTGCAATCCATACTGGGCCTAACACCGTCTGAGCCTGCCTCATGCTGTATAGACATATATTTTGAATGTGTACGCTATCCATACATGTTATCCGGGGATACGGTACCCCTTCTAACCTTTGTGCAATGACGTGCAATCCATACTGGGCCTAACATCGTCTGAGCCTGCCTCATGCTGTATAGACATATATTTTGAATGTGTACGCTATCCATACATGTTATCCGGGGATACAGTACCCCTTCTAACCTTTGTGCAATGACGTGCAATCCATACTGGGCCTAACACCGTCTGAGCCTGCCTCATGCTGTATAGACATATATTTTGAATGTGTACGCTATCCATACATGTTATCCGGGGATACGGTACCCTTTCTAAACTTTGTGCAATGACGTGCAATCCATACTGGGCCTAACACCGTCTGAGCCTGCCTCATGCTGTATAGACATATATTTTGAATGTGTACGCTATCCATACATGTTATCCAGGTATACGGTACCCTTTCTAACCTTTGTGCAATCACGTGCAATCCATACTGGGCGTGAGAACGGCTGGCGAGCTGTTAAGCAAGCTACAGCACCTGTCCAGACAAGTACAGGGATTCCCTAGCGAGGAGACTTATTTGATTGTTTTCTATGTTGGGACAGCAATTTTTGGGGAGCACTATACTCTGGAGAACGATAGATGGGGCCCACCATACACTGGAACATTCCAAAGGTGGACATCAGACACTGGAGCAGCATTTACAGGGCCCATTATACACTAGAGCATTAGAAATGGGGCCCATTATGTTTGGAGCATTATTTGGGCCCATAAGACAGTGGAGCTTCATCCATGGGGACCAACATATACTGTAGCATTACGTGGAGCTCATCATATACTGTTTCAAACATTATATGGGACCAATGATTTTGTATGGAGAAATAGATGGGCCTCGTCATGAGATGTAAAAAGTGAGGTATTTTTCATTGTACTATACCGCTATTTCTCTGCCGTATCGGAGCATGATGAGTTGTGGTATGTGTTAAAGGGGCGCTCTTTCGCCCAGGGCACATGAAAACCTGCAGCCAGCCCTCCCCCCCCACAAATTTAGCCAAATAACCCCCATTTTTCAGTGCGTAACTTGTATTATGAAGTTAATTAAGGTTGACAAGCTTAAGTAAGAAGAATTGATGCTTTTGGCATTCAAATGGGCACTGTAGGTGTGCTTCCTGTCCTCCTCTCACTGCCGACTTTTATTCCCCATTGACTTACATTGGGTTTCGTGTTTCGGGATGACCCCGACTTTTCCCTAAAATCGGACGATCTTGCTCGACCCGACTTTTGGAAAAGTCGGGTTTCACGAAACGAAACGCGACCCTAAAAAACCAAAAGTCGCTCAACTCTAATGACGACTACTGGTTGGCCAGCATCCTGGATCCACGCTATAAAGGCAAATTACAAAACATCATGCCACAGGAGAACCTCTACCTAATATTGGCTAATAAACAAGCAACTCTGGTAAATCGGTTGCTTGAGGCATTCCCAGCACACAGCAGCGGTGATGGTTCTCACACGAGCCGTACGGGCCGGGGGCAGCTTGGCAGAGGTGTTCGTGGTGCACACAGCAGAAGTGGCATTGGAGACAGGGGTTTCATGACAATGTTGTGGACTGATTTTTCAAGTACTGCTCACACAACTGGTAATACTGCATCGATGGAAAGTGACAGGAGACAGCAGTTGTCAACTATGGTTACAAACTACTTTTCCTCCCATATCGATGTTCTCCCACACAGGTCATTCCCCTTTGACTATTGGGCCGCTAAACTGGACATCTGGCCTGAATTGGCACAATATGCCTTACAGGAGCTCGCTTGCCCAGCTGCAAGTGTGCTATCGGAAAGAGTCTTCAGTGCAGCTGGATCAATCCTGACAGAAAAAAGGACCCGTCTGTCAACCCAAAATGTGGATGATCTAACCTTCATTAAAATGAACCACGCATGGGTTTCCAAGGATTTTGTCCCACCTTCCTCTGATGACACATAGGGTGACAGAAAAATGGCTTGCTTTGGTCCACCTCTTCCTGGGACTTGACCTATTTCACCTTTTGCATCAGCTGAATGTCCAACATCAACATATGCCACTTTCTAAAACTCCCTAACTGTGCTGCCTCCCCCCCCATGGCCGGGGTCACCACCTAGCGCACGACACCGTGCGAGTGCCGTTGCCCTGGACAGGTGGGTAGGCCGACTCTTGGGCACGGGCACTGGTACAGGGTCCTTCATAGTGCAATCAAGTGTCTCTGACGGTGGTGGTGCACACCCGCCGTCAGACACACCGCCGTACTATGAGGGGCTAAGTGCCAGTACCGACGCCCACGAGTGGGCCCCCCTTGCTTGGGCAGGGCCCCAGCATTTGCAATCTTTACCTCTCCCTGCTCCTCCGCTGTGTAGTCTGGGCCGTCAAATCCATACTGTGCCTGACACCGTCTGAGCCTGCCTCCTGATGTATAGACATATATTTTGAATGTGTACGCTATCCATACATGTTATCCGGGGAAACGGTACCCTTTCTAACCTTTGTGCAATCACGTGCAATCCATACTGGGCCTAACACCGTCTGAGCCTGCCTCCTGAGACATATATTTTGAATGTGTACGCTATCTATACATGTTATCGGGGGATACGGTACCCTTTCTAACCTTTGTGCAATCACGTGCAATCCATACTGGGCCTAACACCGTCTGAGCCTGCCTCCTGAGACATATATTTTGAATGTGTACGCTATCCATACATGTTATCCGGGGATACGGTACCCTTTCTAACCTTTGTGCAATCACGTGCTATCCATACTGGGCCTAACGCCGTCTGAGCCTGCCTCCTGAGACATATATTTTGAATGTGTACGCTATCCATACATGTTATCCGGGGATACGGTACCCTTTCTAACCTTTGTGCAATCACGTGCAATCCATACTGGGCCTAACACCGTCTGAGCCTGCCTCCTGAGAGATATATTTTGAATGCGTACGCTATCCATACATGTTATCTGGGGATACGGTACCCTTTCTAACCTTTGTGCAATCACGTGCAATCCATACTGGGCCTAACACCGTCTGAGCCTGCCTCCTGAGACATATATTTTGAATGTGTACGCTATCCATACATGTTATCCGGGGATACGGTACCCTTTCTAACCTTTGTGCAATCACGTGCAATCCATACTGGGCCTAACACCGTCTGAGCCTGCCTCCTGAGACATATATTTTGAATGTGTACACTATCCATACATGTTATCTGGGGATACGGTACCCTTTCTAACCTTTGTGCAATCACGTGCAATCCATACTGGGCCTAACACCGTCTGAGCCTGCCTCCTGAGACATATATTTTGAATGTGTACGCTATCCATACATGTTATCCGGGGAAACGGTACCCTTTCTAACCTTTGTGCAATCACGTGCAATCCATACTGGGTCTAACACCGTCTGAGCCTGCCTCCTGAGACATATATTTTGAATGTGTACGCTATCCATACATGTTATCCGGGGATACGGTACCCTTTCTAACCTTTGTGCAATCACGTGCAATCCATACTGGGCCTAACACCGTCTGAGCCTGCCTCCTGAGACATATATTTTGAATGTGTACGCTATCCATACTTGTTATCTGGGGATACGGTACACTTTCTAACCTTTGTGCAATCACGTGCAATCCATACTGGGCCTAACACCGTCTGAGCCTGCCTCCTGAGACATATATTTTGAATGTGTACGCTATCCATACATGTTATCCGGGGATACGGTACCCTTTCTAACCTTTGTGCAATCACGTGCAATCCATACTGGGCCTAACACCGTCTGAGCCTGCCTCCTGAGACATATATTTTGAATGTGTACGCTATCCATACATGTTATCCAGGGATACGGTACCCTTTCTAACCTTTGTGCAATCACGTGCAATCCATACTGGGCCTAACACCGTCTGAGCCTGCCTCCTGAGACATATATTTTGAATGTGTACGCTATCCATACATGTTATCCAGGGATACGGTACCCTTTCTAACCTTTGTGCAATCACGTGCAATCCATACTGGGCCTAACACCGTCTGAGCCTGCCTCCTGAGACATATATTTTGAATGTGTACGCTATCCATACATGTTATCCAGGGAAACGGTACCCTTTCTAACCTTTGTGCAATCACGTGCAATCCATACTGGGCCTAACACCGCCTGAGCCTGCCTCCTGAGACATATATTTTGAATGTGTACGCTATCCATACATGTTATCCGGGGAAACGGTACCCTTTCTAACCTTTGTGCAATCACGTGCAATCCATACTGGGCCTAACACCGTCTGAGCCTGCCTCCTGAGACATATATTTTGAATGTGTACGCTATCCATACATGTTATCCGGGGATACGGTACCCTTTCTAACCTTTGTGCAATCACGTGCAATCCATACTGGGCCTAACACCGTCTTAGCCTGCCTCCAGAGACATATATTTTGAATGTGTACGCTATCCATACATGTTATCCGGGGATACGGTACCCTTTCTAACCTTTGTGCAATCACGTGCAATCCATACTGGGCCTAACACCGTCTGAGCCTGCCTCCTGAGACATATATTTTAAATGTGTACGCTATCCATACATGTTATCTGGGGATACGGTACCCTTTCTAACCTTTGTGCAATCACGTGCAATCCATACTGGGCCTAACACCATCTGAGCCTGCCTCCTGAGACATATATTTTGAATGTGTACGCTATCCATTCATGTTATCTGGGGATACGGTACCCTTTCTAACCTTTGTGCAATCACGTGCAATCCATACTGGGCCTAACACCGTTTGAGCCTGCCTACTGAGACATATATTTTGAATGTGTACGCTATCCATACATGTTATCCGGGGATACGGTACCCTTTCTAACCTTTGTGCAATCACGTGCAATCCATACTGGGCTTAACACCGTCTGAGACTGCCTCCTGAGACATATATTATGAATGTGTACGCTATCCATACATGTTATCCGGGGAAACGGTACCCTTTCTAACCTTTGTGCAATCACGTGCAATCCATACTGGGCCTAACACCGTCTGAGCCTGCCTCCTGAGACATATATTTTGAATGTGTACGCTATCCATACATGTTATCTGGGGAAACGGTACCCTTTCTAACCTTTGTGTAATCACGTGCAATCCATACTGGGCCTAACACCTTCTGAGCCTGCCTCCTGAGACATATATTTTGAATGTGTACGCTATCCATACATGTTATCCGGGGAAACGGTACCCTTTCTAACCTTTGTGCAATCATGTGCAATCCATACTGGACCTAACACCGTCTGAGCCTGCCTCCTGAGACATATATTTTGAATGTGTACGCTATCCATACATGTTATCTGGGGATACGGTACCCTTTCTAACCTTTGTGCAATCACGTGCAATCCATACTGGGCCTGACACCGTCTGAGCCTGCCTCCTGAGACATATATTTTGAATGTGTACACTATCCATACATGTTATCCGGGGATACGGTACCCTTTCTAACCTTTGTGCAATCATGTGCAATCCATACTGGGCCTATCACCGTCTGAGCCTGCCTCATGCTGTATAGACATATATTTTGAATGTGTACACTATCCATACATGTTACCCGAGGATACGGTACCCCTTCTAACCTTTGTGCAATGACGTGCAATCCATACTGGGCCTAACACCGTCTGAGCCTGCCTCATGCTGTATAGACATATATTTTGAATGTGTACGCTATCCATACATGTTATCCGGGGATACTGTACCCCTTCTAACCTTTGTGCAATGACGTGCAATCCATACTGGGCCTAACACCGTCTGAGCCTGCCTCCTGAGACATATATTTTGAATGTGTACGCTATCCATACATGTTATCCGGGGAAACGGTACCCTTTCTAACCTTTGTGCAATCCCGTGCAATCCATACTGGGCCTAACACCGTCTGAGCCTGCCTCCTGAGACATATATTTTGAATGTGTACGCTATACATACATGTTATCCGGGGAAACGGTACCCTTTCTAACCTTTGTGCAATCACGTGCAATCCATACTGGGCCTAACACCGTCTGAGCCTGCCTCCTGAGACATATATTTTGAATGTGTACGCTATCCATACATGTTATCCGGGGATACGGTACCCTTTCTAACCTTTGTGCAATCACGTGCAATCCATACTGGGCCTTTCACCGTCTGAGCCTGCCTCCTGAGACATATATTTTGAATGTGTACGCTATCCATACATGTTATCCGGGGATACGGTACCCTTTCTAACCTTTGTGCAATCACGTGCAATCCATACTGGGCCTAACACCGTCTGAGCCTGCCTCCTGAGACATATATTTTGAATGTGTACGCTATCCATACATGTTATCTGGGGATACGGTACACTTTCTAACCTTTGTGCAATCACGTGCAATCCATACTGGGCCTAACACCGTCTGAGCCTGCCTCCTGAGACATATATTTTGAATGTGTACGCTATCCATACATGTTATCCGGGGATACGGTACCCTTTCTAACCTTTGTGCAATCACGTGCAATCCATACTGGGCCTAACACCGTCTGAGCCTGCCTCCTGAGACATATATTTTTAATGTGTACGCTATCCATACATGTTATCCAGGGATACGGTACCCTTTCTAACCTTTGTGCAATCACGTGCAATCCATACTGGGCCTAACACCGTCTGAGCCTGCCTCCTGAGACATATATTTTGAATGTGTACGCTATCCATACATGTTATCCAGGGATACGGTACCCTTTCTAACCTTTGTGCAATCACGTGCAATCCATACTGGGCCTAACACCGTCTGAGCCTGCCTCCTGAGACATATATTTTGAATGTGTACGCTATCCATACATGTTATCCGGGGAAACGGTACCCTTTCTAACCTTTGTGCAATCACGTGCAATCCATACTGGGCCTAACACCGCCTGAGCCTGCCTCCTGAGACATATATTTTGAATGTGTACGCTATCCATACATGTTATCCGGGGAAACGGTACCCTTTCTAACCTTTGTGCAATCACGTGCAATCCATACTGGGCCTAACACCGCCTGAGCCTGCCTCCAGAGACATATATTTTGAATGTGTACGCTATCCATACATGTTATCCGGGGATACGGTACCCTTTCTAACCTTTGTGCAATCACGTGCAATCCATACTGGGCCTAACACCGTTTGAGCCTGCCTACTGAGACATATATTTTGAATGTGTACGCTATCCATACATGTTATCCGGGGATACGGTACCCTTTCTAACCTTTGTGCAATCACGTGCAATCCATACTGGGCTTAACACCGTCTGAGCCTGCCTCCTGAGTAGTGTTGAGCATTCCGATACCGCAAGTATCGGGTATCGGCCGATATTAGCGGTATCGGAATTCCGATACTTAATTCCGATACTTTTGTCATATCGGATTCCGGAATCGGAATCGGAATAGGAAGTTCCCATCATGCTATGAGCCTGCTTGCTTTGATTAAGCCAATGGGAATCCTCCGAAGTGTGGGCACATCCTGTTAGGCATGTAGGCATGTTAACTATTGGCATGGCTGTGATTGGCTGCCGAAATGATGTCATGATGCACTATAAAAGCCACCGCAGCCGCCATTTCTGGTCACTCTGCTGTGAATTCAGTTAGGGACAGGCTGCTGTAGAAGACTGTGAGGGACAGTTAGAAATAGCGATTCCACCAAACATCTAGTGCTTTACCCAGGCTACATAAACCACCACTGTAGCCTTCTTTGCCCTAGCAGCAGTGTTCACAGCTGTCTGCAAGGGCTGTGTGAGTGCAGCTCACGCTGTGGAGTGGGTCCTGCAGCCACGTCAGGCTGTAGGCCACCCAGTGTGATCACTGCTGCCTCATACATCTTTTATTTTTTGAGCTGCATTTTTTACATAATTTCAATCTAGTGTGCTTCCATCCGTATCCATATACGTTGGTTGCAAACACTAGTAGTAGACAGCGGAGCCTTTCTGCAGCCTTTCAGTGCTAGTGTCCACTTTGCTGCACTGTTCACGGCTGTCTGAGAGGTCTCTGACTGTGTGTGAGTGCAGCTCACGCTGAGTAGTGTGTCCTGCAGCTACGTCTGGCTGTAGGACGCTCAGCGTGCGTCAGTGCCTCACACATATTTTTATTTGAGTGCAGCTCATTTTTTCTTCTATTAGTGTGCATCCATCCGTCTCCATCTACGGTGGTTGCAAACACTATAAAGGAGTACACAGCGGAGCCTTTCTGCAGCCTGTCAGTGCCAGTGCCCACTTAGCTGCACTGTTGACGGCTGTCTGAGAGGCCTCTGACTGTGTGTGAGTGCAGCTCACGCTGAGTAGAGTGTCCTGCAGCTACGTCTGGTTGTAGGACGCTCAACGTGCGTCACTGCCTCACACATATTTGTCTTTGAGTGCAGCTCATTTTTTCTTCTCCTATTAGTGTGCATCCATCCGTATCCATCAACATTGGTTGGTTGCAAACACTATATAGGAGTAGATAGAGGAGCCTTTTTTTCTGGCTTGTGCCCTGACGGCGCAGCCAGATTAGTATTACCCAATTTTTTTGGAGCCTCATCTTTTGCATTGTAGGTTACCTGCCTGCATTGTAATAGCTCCAAAAAGTTGGTGATACTATCAGTTTCAATTCTTTGTTCACATACTTTGAGTTTGTTTCCAACAAAGAAACCACAAAAAAAGTTCACCAAACACTACATTTTGAACTTGTGTAGGCCACATCAGCTCCTATTAAAGTCTAGTCCACACACACACACTTCATAAAATTAGTGTTTCTTGTACCTGTAACCAGCTGTTCAGGAATAAGCACACTAAGGCCCCCCTTTGTACTTTTTTGCCTATCTTAAGCAGTCTTGCAAGATGAAGAAGGCAGGGAGTAAGGCGCGTGGGCGTGGGCGTGGGCGTGGAGTTTCAGCAGGGAGAGGACGTGGGGATTCTGCAGGGAGAGGACGTGGGGATTCTACAGGTAGAGGACGTGGGGATTCTGGGCCTGCTGCGGGCACCAGTGGATCAGCATCCCCCAGTTTTAGCAGGCAACAGTCCTTTATGCGCAGCTTTGTAGGACCTCAACGTACCCCACTGCTGCGGGAGGAACAAATTGAAGCCGTTGTCGGATGGATGGCAGCTAACGCATCGACTTCAATTACTTCCGCATCCTCTCAGGGTCAGAGCACCGAAGAGCAACCATCTGTCTCTTCACCACCTGCCAAAGTGCCCAGGCAGTCAGAGAGACATGGACAGGAGCCATCACAGTCTCTACTTCTGTTCTCGGAATCTGTTGGCTTGGAAAGAGGGGGCCAGCCAAGCAGCATTCCTGAATGTGAAGAAGAGGGAGTATGCAGTGATGCGCAACTTCTTTGTCCCTCTGAATCTGAAGAGGCGAGTGGGCCAGTGCCTATGGTCAGCACACCTCAGTACACATCAGATGATGACGAGACTCAGTTGCCACTTTCTGGTACGTACGGTGCTGGCGAGACAACCCCGGAGAAGCAGCTGTTTGAAGAGGGGAGGGAAGATGATGAGGTCCTTGACCCATCATGGCGTGAGCAACAGGAAGGTGGTGGGAGCAGCTCGGAGGAAGAGATTCCCCTACCGGCCAAAACAGGAGGCAGAGGGAGGGGGAAGACTTGGTTGCCTGTACCCTCCACTTCGGCACCCGTTAGGAGCATTCCTCCTTCCAAAGGCAAACCGGGCGCTCACAAGAGTTGCAGTGCGTGGTCCTTTTTTGACATAGTTGCAGATGACATTTGCTTTGTCAAATGCAAGCTGTGTCATCAGAGAGTCAAAAGAGGGAGAAATGTCAGCAACCTCAATACCACAAATATGTGGAAACATGTGCGCACCAAGCACGAGTTGGAGTTGCAGAGACACCCTGAAGACGTAGGCCAACGTACAGCACCACCTACCACCTCTTCAGTTCGTGTTGGGCCCTCTTCCTCCAGCTCACACACTGCTGGTTCGGCTTCCTCACAGGATCGCCAAGGAAGAACCTCTGCCACTGTTGTCCGGAGACCCTGTCAGATTACACCCATAGCAGCACGTTCCCATCCATCACAGCCATCGGTAGCACAGGCATGGGATAAAAGGCGCCCTTACTCGGCAAACCATCCCCGAGCACAGTCTCTGAATGCTGGCATTGCCAAACTTCTGGCAGTTGAAATGCTGTCATTCAGGCTGGTGGACACTGACACCTTCCGGGACTTAATGGCATTGGCAGTCCCCCAATACAACGTGCCCAGCCGCTTTTATTTCAGCAGGCGAGCCGTCCCTGCCCTGCAGAAACATGTTGAGGGCAAAATAAAACATGCGCTACTAAACGCCGTTAGTAGCAAGGTCCACCTGACCACCGATGCGTGGACCAGTAACCATGGACAGGGACGATACCTTTCCCTCACTGCCCACTGGGTCAATGTTGTGGAGCCGGGTACGGATCTGGAGAGTGGAGCTGTACGTGTTCTTCCAACGCCACGGATTGCAGGACTCCAGTCTGTACACATAGACTCCTCCTCCTACTCAAGTTCCTCAGAAACAGCAGAGCAGGAGCCTGTTACGACCGATATGAGCACAGCCGTGGCCAAACGTCAACAGGCTGTACTCAAATTAATTTCTTTGGGGAATCGAAGCCACACAGCGCAGGAGCTCTGGAATGCTATCAAGCTGGAGAGCGATGTGTGGTTTGGGCCAGCGAATCTCCAGCCGGGCTTGGTAGTGTGTGACAATGGCCGAAATCTGGTGGCAGCTCTTGGCCTAGGCAACCTCACACACATCCCATGTCTGGCACATGTTCTTAACTTGGTCGTGCAGAGCTTTCTGAGGGACTATCCGGATCTTGCTGCACTGTTGCACAAGGTCCGCATAGAGTGCGCTCACTTGCGACGTTCCAGCACGGCAAGATCGCGCCTCGCTGCTCTGCAGCGACGATTTGGCCTTCCGGAACATCGCATCATATGTGACCTACCCACCCGGTGGAATTCAACGTTACATATGTTGGAGCGGTTGTGTGAGCAGCAGGCAGCAGTCATGGAGTACCAGCTGCATCAGGCGCAAACAAGTCGCACTGTGCGCCGTTCACACTTCAGCACCATTGAGTGGGCCTCTATGAAGGACATCTGCCTCGTTTTGCGTGCCTTCGATGAATCCACGCGGATGGCGAGTGCAGATGATGCACTAGTCAGCATGACTGTCCCCCTTATCTGCCTGCTTCAACAAACACTGCAAGCACTAAGGGATGAGGTTTCAGAAGAGGTGGAGGATGAGGAGTCCCAAATGCCATCTGCTTCTGGACAGTCTGCGCTACGTGTTTCCTCACAAAGGCCTAGGCAGGGGACACTTTGTGAGGAGGATGAGGAGGAGTCGATGGAGGAGGAAGACATCTCTCCAGAGGAGGGAGGTACACAAACCTCTACTCAGTATGTACAGCGAGGGTGGGGTGATGCAGAGCAGGCCGAGGTCACGCCTCAAACAAGGGACAGCGGTTCTTTGGCAGTTGGGAGTCTGCAGCACATGGTTGATTTCATGCTGCAGTGCCTGAGAAACGACCGCCGCATCGCCCACATTCTCGTCTCGGCTGATTATTGGGTGTACACCCTCCTAGATCCTCGCTACCGGGACAGCGTACAAAGGCTCATACCAACGTTGAACCGGGAGCGTAAAATGCGGGAGTACGAAGAGTCACTGGTGCAGTCCATAATGTTTTCCATTCCACCCGACAGCATTGTTGCTAGTGCTTTACAAAGCAGCTCTGTGCGTCGAGGCAGTGGAGGAAACTCTGCACAAAGAGGGAGCAGAGGCAGCGCCGCAGCACAAGGCAAGACCACTATGGCCCAAATGTGGCAAAGTTTTGTGTGTCCACCACAATTGTCTACACCATCAGCGACGCCTCGAGTCAGCAGGAGGCAACGCTTCCGTCAGATGGTGTCAGACTACATGTCTTGCCCTGTCGCTGTACTCCCAGATGGCTCTTCCCCCTTCAAGTTTTGGGTCTCTAAGCTGGATACATGGCCAGAGCTTAGCCAGTATGCATTGGAGGTGCTGGCTTGCCCTGCTGCCAGTGTATTATCGGAACGTGTCTTTAGTGCCGCAGGTGGTGTACTAACAGACCGTCGCACGCGACTATCTTCCGATAATGTTGACCGGCTGACTTTTCTGAAAATGAACAAGGCCTGGATCTCCAAAGACTTTGCCATTCCTCTTACAGACTAAATTAGTGGTTGGCAACTGTATCCAGGTCTGCTGGTGTGTTCATTTTTCTACCACCTGAACTATAATCCCTTTGCTTCAACACAGCCAGTTGTCGCTCAGATGTGTCGTCTGCACAGAGAAACACACTAGCTCCTGTGTTAGTGGGGTTCAGTAATGCCAGCTGATCCCCTGCTGTGTGGACGGCAAAGTCACCAGCTCCATCAACATTCAAACCACTACTGATTTTTAACTGTGCCCAACTTAGGTCTCTGGCTCCACTGTCTCTACTATTTCCCCTGACCTCCAACCCCGCCATCTACATCTCTGAAGTGGCGTCAGCACAATCTACACTTGTTCCTGTGGCTCAGTCCCATCAGTTTATCCCCTGATGTGTGTCCGGCAAGGTCTCCTGCTCTGTCCACATTCCCATAACCAGTAGTGGGAATGAGGACAGAGCTGGCGAACTTGCCGGACAAACATCAGGGGATCAACTGACGGGACTGAGCACCAGTAACACAGGAACAAGTGTAGATTGTGCTGACCCCACTTCAGAGATGTAGCTGGCGGGGTTGGAGGCCAGGGTAAATAGTAGAGACAGTGGAGCCAGAGGCCTAAGTGGAGCATGGTTAGAATCAGTAGTAGTCCACAACCTCCATAAAAACCGCTGCCCATTGGCCTCTGCATGCGGCATGCGTAATCCTGGGCTCCAACAGCTTCAGTTGGTGTTCAGAAGTGTCGTCTCCACAGAGCCAAACACATTCGTTAGAGTGTTAGTGGGGTTCAGCACTGCCAGCTGTTCCCCTGCTGTGGAGATGGCAAGTCTCCTGCTGCCTTCACCTGCCAAAATCCAGTAGGCCCCAGCCTGCTCCTCGCCTAATCCTGGGCTCCAACAGCGTCAGTTGGTGTTCAGAAGTGTCGTCTCCACAGAGCCAAACACCTTCGTTAGAGTGTTAGTGGGGTTCAGCACTGCCAGCTGTTCCCCTGCTGTGGAGATGGCAAGTCTCCTGCTGCCTTCACCTGCCAAAATCCAGTAGGCCCCAGCCTGCTCCTCGCCTAATCATGGGCTCCAACAGCGTCTGTTGGTGTTCGGAAGTGTCGTCTCCACAGAGCCAAACACATTCGTTAGAGTGTTAGTGGGGTTCAGCACTGCCAGCTGTTCCCCTGCTGTGGAGATGGCAAGTCTCCTGCTGCCTTCACCTGCCAAAATCCAGTAGGCCCCAGCCTGCTCCTCGCCTAATCCTGGGCTCCAACAGCGTCAGTTGGTGTTCAGAAGTGTCGTCTCCACAGAGCCAAACACCTTCGTTAGAGTGTTAGTGGGGTTCAGCACTGCCAGCTGTTCCCCTGCTGTGGAGATGGCAAGTCTCCTGCTGCCTTCACCTGCCAAAATCCAGTAGGCCCCAGCCTGCTCCTCGCCTAATCCTGGGCTCCAACAGCGTCAGTTGGTGTTCAGAAGTGTCGTCTCCACAGAGCCAAACACATTCGTTAGAGTGTTAGTGGGGTTCAGCACTGCCAGGTGTTCCCCTGCTGTGGAGATGGCAAGTCTCCTGCTGCCTTCACCTGCCAAAATCCAGTAGGCCCCAGCCTGCTCCTCGCCTAATCCTGGGCTCCAACAGCGTCAGTTGGTGTTCAGAAGTGTCGTCTCCACAGAGCCAAACACCTTCGTTAGAGTGTTAGTGGGGTTCAGCACTGCCAGCTGTTCCCCTGCTGTGGAGATGGCAAGTCTCCTGCTGCCTTCACCTGCCAAAATCCAGTAGGCCCCAGCCTGCTCCTCGCCTAATCCTGGGCTCCAACAGCGTCAGTTGGTGTTCAGAAGTGTCGTCTCCACAGAGCCAAACACCTTCGTTAGAGTGTTAGTGGGGTTCAGCACTGCCAGCTGTTCCCCTGCTGTGGAGATGGCAAGTCTCCTGCTGCCTTCACCTGCCAAAATCCAGTAGGCCACAGCCTGCTCCTCGCCTAATCCTGGGCTCCAACAGCGTCAGTTGGTGTTCAGAAGTGTCGTCTCCACAGAGCCAAACACCTTCGTTAGAGTGTTAGTGGGGTTCAGCACTGCCAGCTGTTCCCCTGCTGTGGAGATGGCAAGTCTCCTGCTGCCTTCACCTGCCAAAATCCAGTAGGCCCCAGCCTGCTCCTCGCCTAATCCTGGGCTCCAACAGCGTCAGTTGGTGTTCAGAAGTGTCGTCTCCACAGAGCCAAACACCTTCGTTAGAGTGTTAGTGGGGTTCAGCACTGCCAGCTGTTCCCCTGCTGTGGAGATGGCAAGTCTCCTGCTGCCTTCACCTGCCAAAATCCAGTAGGCCCCAGCCTGCTCCTCGCCTAATCCTGGGCTCCAACAGCGTCAGTTGGTGTTCAGAAGTGTCGTCTCCACAGAGCCAAACACCTTCGTTAGAGTGTTAGTGGGGTTCAGCACTGCCAGCTGTTCCCCTGCTGTGGAGATGGCAAGTCTCCTGCTGCCTTCACGTGCCAAAATCCAGTAGGCCCCAGCCTGCTCCTCGCCTAATCCTGGGCTCCAACAGCGTCAGTTGGTGTTCAGAAGTGTCGTCTCCACAGAGCCAAACACCTTCGTTAGAGTGTTAGTGGGGTTCAGCACTGCCAGCTGTTCCCCTGCTGTGGAGATGGCAAGTCTCCTGCTGCCTTCACGTGCCAAAATCCAGTAGGCCACAGCCTGCTCCTCGCCTAATCCTGGGCTCCAACAGCGTCAGTTGGTGTTCAGAAGTGTCGTCTCCACAGAGCCAAACACATTCGTTCAAGTGTTAGTGGGGTTCATCATTGCCAGCTGATCCCCTGCTGTGGAGATGGCAGTCTCTCCTGCTGTCTCCGCATTACAAAGACAGTAGGCCTCTGCCTACACCCTCCTATTTCCTGGGCTTCAACACAGCCAGTTGTAGTTCGGAAGTGCCGTCCACACGGAAAGAGATACTTGCTCCCGTGTCTCAGTGGGGTTCAGTAACGTCAGCTGATCCCCTGCTGTGTGGATGGCAGTCTCTCCTGCTGTCACCTCATTCAAAATACAGTAGGCCTCTGCCTACACCCTCCTATTTCCTGGGCTTCAACACAGCCAGTTGTAGTTCGGAAGTGCCGTCCACACGGAAAGAGATACTTGCTCACGTGTCTCAGTGGGGTTCAGTAACGTCAGCTGATCCCCTGCTGTGTGGATGGCAGTCTCTCCTGCTGTCACCTCATTCAAAATACAGTAGGCCTCTGCCTACACCCTCCTATTTCCTGGGCTTCAACACAGCCAGTTGTAGTTCGGAAGTGCCGTCCACACGGAAAGAGATACTTGCTCCCGTGTCTCAGTGGGGTTCAGTAACGTCAGCTGATCCCCTGCTGTGTGGATGGCAGTCTCTCCTGCTGTCACCTCATTCAAAATACAGTAGGCCTCTGCCTACACCCTCCTATTTCCTGGGCTTCAACACAGCCAGTTGTAGTTCGGAAGTGCCGTCCACACGGAAAGAGATACTTGCTCCCGTGTCTCAGTGGGGTTCAGTAACGTCAGCTGATCCCCTGCTGTGTGGATGGCAGTCTCTCCTGCTGTCACCTCATTCAAAATACAGTAGGCCTCTGCCTACACCCTCCTATTTCCTGGGCTTCAACACAGCCAGTTGTAGTTCGGAAGTGCCGTCCACACGGAAAGAGATACTTGCTCACGTGTCTCAGTGGGGTTCAGTAACGTCAGCTGATCCCCTGCTGTGTGGATGGCAGTCTCTCCTGCTGTCACCTCATTCAAAATACAGTAGGCCTCTGCCTACACCCTCCTATTTCCTGGGCTTCAACACAGCCAGTTGTAGTTCGGAAGTGCCGTCCACACGGAAAGAGATACTTGCTCCCGTGTCTCAGTGGGGTTCAGTAACGTCAGCTGATCCCCTGCTGTGTGGATGGCAGTCTCTCCTGCTGTAAACTCATTCAAAATACAGTAGGCCTCTGCCTACACCCTCCTATTTCCTGGGCTTCAACACAGCCAGTTGTAGTTCGGAAGTGCCGTCCACACGGAAAGAGATACTTGCTCCCGTGTCTCAGTGGGGTTCAGTAATGTCAGCTGATCCCCTGCTGTGTGGATGGCAGTCTCTCCTGCTGTCACCTCATTCAAAATACAGTAGGCCTCTGCCTACACCCTCCTATTTCCTGGGCTTCAACACAGCCAGTTGTAGTTCGGAAGTGCCGTCCACACGGAAAGAGATACTTGCTCCCGTGTCTCAGTGGGGTTCAGTAACGTCAGCTGATCCCCTGCTGTGTGGATGGCAGTCTCTCCTGCTGTCACCTCATTCAAAATACAGTAGGCCTCTGCCTACACCCTCCTATTTCCTGGGCTTCAACACAGCCAGTTGTAGTTCGGAAGTGCCGTCCACACGGAAAGAGATACTTGCTCCCGTGTCTCAGTGGGGTTCAGTAACGTCAGCTGATCCCCTGCTGTGTGGATGGCAGTCTCTCCTGCTGTAAACTCATTCAAAATACAGTAGGCCTCTGCCTACACCCTCCTATTTCCTGGGCTTCAACACAGCCAGTTGTAGTTCGGAAGTGCCGTCCACACGGAAAGAGATACTTGCTCCCGTGTCTCAGTGGGGTTCAGTAATGTCAGCTGATCCCCTGCTGTGTGGATGGCAGTCTCTCCTGCTGTCACCTCATTCAAAATACAGTAGGCCTCTGCCTACACCCTCCTATTTCCTGGGCTTCAACACAGCCAGTTGTAGTTCGGAAGTGCCGTCCACACGGAAAGAGATACTTGCTCCCGTGTCTCAGTGGGGTTCAGTTAAGTCAGCTGATCCCCTGCTGTGTGGATGGCAGTCTCTCCTGCTGTAAACTCATTCAAAATACAGTAGGCCTCTGCCTACACCCTCCTATTTCCTGGGCTTCAACACAGCCAGTTGTAGTTCGGAAGTGCCGTCCACACGGAAAGAGATACTTGCTCCCGTGTCTCAGTGGGGTTCAGTAATGTCAGCTGATCCCCTGCTGTGTGGATGGCAGTCTCTCCTGCTGTAAACTCATTCAAAATACAGTAGACCTCTGCCTACACCCTCCTATTTCCTGGGCTTCAACACAGCCAGTTGTAGTTCGGAAGTGCCGTCCACACGGAAAGAGATACTTGCTCCCGTGTCTCAGTGGGGTTCAGTAATCTCAGCTGATCCCCTGCTGTGTGGATGGCAGTCTCTCCTGCTGTCACCTCATTCAAAATACAGTAGGCCTCTGCCTACACCCTCCTATTTCCTGGGCTTCAACACAGCCAGTTGTAGTTCGGAAGTGCCGTCCACACGGAAAGAGATACTTGCTCCCGTGTCTCAGTGGGGTTCAGTAACGTCAGCTGATCCCCTGCTGTGTGGATGGCAGTCTCTCCTGCTGTCACCTCATTCAAAATACAGTAGGCCTCTGCCTACACCCTCCTATTTCCTGGGCTTCAACACAGCCAGTTGTAGTTCGGAAGTGCCGTCCACACGGAAAGAGATACTTGCTCCCGTGTCTCAGTGGGGTTCAGTAACGTCAGCTGATCCCCTGCTGTGTGGATGGCAGTCTCTCCTGCTGTAAACTCATTCAAAATACAGTAGGCCTCTGCCTACACCCTCCTATTTCCTGGGCTTCAACACAGCCAGTTGTAGTTCGGAAGTGCCGTCCACACGGAAAGAGATACTTGCTCCCGTGTCTCAGTGGGGTTCAGTAATGTCAGCTGATCCCCTGCTGTGTGGATGGCAGTCTCTCCTGCTGTCACCTCATTCAAAATACAGTAGGCCTCTGCCTACACCCTCCTATTTCCTGGGCTTCAACACAGCCAGTTGTAGTTCGGAAGTGCCGTCCACACGGAAAGAGATACTTGCTCCCGTGTCTCAGTGGGGTTCAGTTAAGTCAGCTGATCCCCTGCTGTGTGGATGGCAGTCTCTCCTGCTGTAAACTCATTCAAAATACAGTAGGCCTCTGCCTACACCCTCCTATTTCCTGGGCTTCAACACAGCCAGTTGTAGTTCGGAAGTGCCGTCCACACGGAAAGAGATACTTGCTCCCGTGTCTCAGTGGGGTTCAGTAATGTCAGCTGATCCCCTGCTGTGTGGATGGCAGTCTCTCCTGCTGTAAACTCATTCAAAATACAGTAGACCTCTGCCTACACCCTCCTATTTCCTGGGCTTCAACACAGCCAGTTGTAGTTCGGAAGTGCCGTCCACACGGAAAGAGATACTTGCTCCCGTGTCTCAGTGGGGTTCAGTAATGTCAGCTGATCCCCTGCTGTGTGGATGGCAGTCTCTCCTGCTGTCACCTCATTCAAAATACAGTAGGCCTCTGCCTACACCCTCCTATTTCCTGGGCTTCAACACAGCCAGTTGTAGTTCGGAAGTGCCGTCCACACGGAAAGAGATACTTGCTCCCGTGTCTCAGTGGGGTTCAGTAACGTCAGCTGATCCCCTGCTGTGTGGATGGCAGTCTCTCCTGCTGTCACCTCATTCAAAATACAGTAGGCCTCTGCCTACACCCTCCTATTTCCTGGGCTTCAACACAGCCAGTTGTAGTTCGGAAGTGCCGTCCACACGGAAAGAGATACTTGCTCCCGTGTCTCAGTGGGGTTCAGTAACGTCAGCTGATCCCCTGCTGTGTGGATGGCAGTCTCTCCTGCTGTAAACTCATTCAAAATAAAGTAGGCCTCTGCCTACACCCTCCTATTTCCTGGGCTTCAACACAGCCAGTTGTAGTTCGGAAGTGCCGTCCACACGGAAAGAGATACTTGCTCCCGTGTCTCAGTGGGGTTCAGTAATGTCAGCTGATCCCCTGCTGTGTGGATGGCAGTCTCTCCTGCTGTCACCTCATTCAAAATACATTAGGCCTCTGCCTACACCCTCCTATTTCCTGGGCTTCAACACAGCCAGTTGTAGTTCGGAAGTGCCGTCCACACGGAAAGAGATACTTGCTCCCGTGTCTCAGTGGGGTTCAGTTAAGTCAGCTGATCCCCTGCTGTGTGGATGGCAGTCTCTCCTGCTGTAAACTCATTCAAAATACAGTAGGCCTCTGCCTACACCCTCCTATTTCCTGGGCTTCAACACAGCCAGTTGTAGTTCGGAAGTGCCGTCCACACGGAAAGAGATACTTGCTCCCGTGTCTCAGTGGGGTTCAGTAATGTCAGCTGATCCCCTGCTGTGTGGATGGCAGTCTCTCCTGCTGTCACCTCATTCAAAATACAGTAGGCCTCTGCCTACACCCTCCTATTTCCTGGGCTTCAACACAGCCAGTTGTAGTTCGGAAGTGCCGTCCACACGGAAAGAGATACTTGCTCCCGTGTCTCAGTGGGGTTCAGTAACGTCAGCTGATCCCCTGCTGTGTGGATGGCAGTCTCTCCTGCTGTCACCTCATTCAAAATACAGTAGGCCTCTGCCTACACCCTCCTATTTCCTGGGCTTCAACAAAGCCAGTTGTAGTTCGGAAGTGCCGTCCACACGGAAAGAGATACTTGCTCCCGTGTCTCAGTGGGGTTCAGTAATGTCAGCTGATCCCCTGCTGTGTGGATGGCAAAGTCTCCTGCTGCCTACACAGTCGTACCACTACTGATTTTTAACCGTGCTCCAATTAGGCCTGTGGCTCCACTGTCTCTCGTATTTCCCCTGTCCTCCAACCCTGCCAGTTACAGCTCCGAAGTGGCGTCTGCACAATCCACACTTGTTCCTGTGTTACAGGTGTTCAGTCCGGTCAGTTAATCCCCTGATGTGTGTCCGGCAATGTCGCCTGCTCTGTCCACATTCCCATTATGGGAATGTGGACAGAGCAGGCGACATTGCCGGACACACATCAGGGGATTAACTGACCGGACTGAACACCTGTAACACAGGAACAAGTGTGGATTGTGCAGACGCCACTTCGGAGCTGTAACTGGCGGGGTTGGAGGACAGGGGAAATACGAAAATCAGTGAAGCCACAGGCCTAAGTGGAGCTTGGTTCAAATTAGTAGTCTACAACCGATCTTAAAATTTCTTCAATGCAGCCTAAGCCTGCTCCGTGCTTGTCCCTGGGCTTCAACACAGCCAGTTGTTGCTCGGAAGTGCCGTCTTCACAGAGTAAAACACTAGCTCCTGTGTTTGTGGGGTTCAGTAACGTCAGCTGTTCCCCTGCTGTTTTGATGGCAATCTGTCCTGCTGCCTCCCAATTGACAGCACATCAGGCCTCAGCCTGCTAAGTGCTTGTCCTGGGCTCCAACATCGCCAGTTGCTGCTCATAACTGACTTTGGCACGGGTACTCCCTCCTGCCCAGCTTGGTTCCAGCCCTGCCTGCTGTTTCCGGGAAGTGTCAATGTCAGTTTGCCACCCCAAGTTGCCATGTCGTGTTGCGGTTGGGTTAGCCGAGGCTAGGGTGCCAGCAGTTTAGGTGCTTCCTATGTGGACTGCGGGTTCTGGTAAGAAAGGTTTGTTCCATAGTGCCAGTAGGACAAGCACCCCCTGTAGGACTGTGTGATTCGGCAACTGCGGCCAGCTTGCGGCATGCCAACTTTGCTTTTCAGGGGTAACTTCTGATACCCCTCCGGGTTCCAGCACCGTCAGCTGGTTCTCATCAGAGCCTTTGGCCTAGGTGCCTCCATCTCGGTATCCGAGTTCCGGCAACGTCTGCTGGTCCTTGGTAGTGATTTGTAGCACAGGTACCTCCTGCTTAGTAACCGGGTTCCAGCACCGTCAGCTGGTCCTCGGTTGTGCCATTGGCTCTTATTCCTTCTGCTGCCCCTCCGGGTGCCAGCACTGTCAGCTGGTCCTCGCTATTTCCATTTGCTCTTGCAGCTTATGCTACCCCTCCGGGTTCCAGCACCGTCAGCTGGTTCTCGTCAGAGCCTTTGGCCTAGGTGCCTCCATCTCGGTATCCGAGTTCCGGCAACGTCTGCTGGTCCTTGGTAGTGCTTTGTAGCACAGGTACCTCCTGCTTAGTAACCGGGTTCCAGCACCGTCAGCTGGTCCTCGGTTGTGCCATTGGCTCTTATTCCTTCTGCTGCCCCTCCGGGTGCCAGCACTGTCAGCTGGTCCTCGCTATTTCCATTTGCTCTTGCAGCTTATGCTACCCCTCCGGGTTCCAGCACCGTCAGCTGGTTCTCGTCAGAGCCTTTGGCCTAGGTGCCTCCATCTCGGTATCCGAGTTCCGGCAACGTCTGCTGGTCCTTGGTAGTGCTTTGTAGCACAGGTACCTCCTGCTTAGTAACCGGGTTCCAGCACCGTCAGCTGGTCCTCGGTTGTGCCATTGGCTCTTATTCCTTCTGCTGCCCCTCCGGGTGCCAGCACTGTCAGCTGGTCCTCGCTATTTCCATTTGCTCTTGCAGCTTATGCTACCCCTCCGGGTTCCAGCACCGTCAGCTGGTTCTCGTCAGAGCCTTTGGCCTAGGTGCCTCCATCTCGGTATCCGAGTTCCGGCAACGTCTGCTGGTCCTTGGTAGTGCTTTGTAGCACAGGTACCTCCTGCTTAGTAACCGGGTTCCAGCACCGTCAGCTGGTCCTCGGTAGTGCCATTGGCTCTTGTTCCTTCTGCTGCCCCTCCGGGTGCCAGTACCGTCAGCTGGTTCAAGAGGACAAAGAACAGGAAGACAACCACCAAGATGCAGAACAACAAGAGAGAGAAGACAAAGAAGCATAAAAAAAACAAAGCAGAAGAACATTAAGCATAAGACTAATACTCTGAGCAAATGATATTATCTTATTTATAAGCAGAAGAAGACTAAGCAGTGTATGGGGGTGAGTCCGTTCCTCCTCGTGGTGCCCCTGGAAAAGGCCTGCTACTGCAGGCCAAACTGAACGCGGACAAATCCTGTTGTAAATCTTTTGTGACAGGCAGAACGGAAGGTGTAAACTTCTAACTTTTCTAGATAACAACTACAGGAATGCCTGACACAAACAAGAATATGATGAAGAAGAATAGGAAGAAGATGAAGAAGCTGAATATGTAGAATAATAATTGTTGAATAAGAAGAATATGAAGAATGTAAGAAAAGGAAGAAGAAGAAGAAGAAGAAGAATGTAAAAAAAGGAAGTAGAAGAAGAAGAAGAAGAATGTAAAAAAAGGAATAAGAAGAAGAATGTAAAAAAAGGAAGTAGAAGAAGAAGAAGAATGTAAAAAAAGGAAGTAGAAGAAGAAGAAGAAGAATGTAAAAAAAGGAAGTAGAAGAAGAAGAAGAATGTAAAAAAAGGAAGTAGAAGAAGAAGACATACATGTCTGGCAAAATATAAATGAGGCTAACATAGTCAATATCTTTGTAACTCCTAACATCTTTAAAAAAAAAGTTTAATTCCTGCTATTCCATTTGATTGGGCTAAACCTCTATGGCTTTAATGTCTCCTCCACCTCCCACAATACATTCTACATTATTCTTAGTTGTTTTTCTTCATGTAGAATTAACCTACAAGGAAAGAAAGGGTTTTTTTTAATTCCGATATTTTGGCCCCATTGACTTGCATTGGTTCCCGGTATCGGAATCGGCGATACCGATACTTTTTTTAAAGATCGGCCGATCCATTCCGATCCGATATTTTCAAGTATCGGCTGGTATCGCTCAACTCTACTCCTGAGACATATATTATGAATGTGTACGCTATCCATACATGTTATCCGGGGAAACGGTACCCTTTCTAACCTTTGTGCAATCACGTGCAATCCATACTGGGCCTAACACCGTCTGAGCCTGCCTCCTGAGACATATATTTTGAATGTGTACGCTATCTATACATGTTATCCGGGGAAACGGTACCCTTTCTAACCTTTGTGTAATCACGTGCAATCCATACTGGGCCTAACACCTTCTGAGCCTGCCTCCTGAGACATATATTTTGAATGTGTACGCTATCCATACATATTATCCGGGGAAACGGTAAACTTTCTAACCTTTGTGCAATCATGTGCAATCCATACTGGGCCTAACACCGTCTGAGCCTGCCTCCTGAGACATATATTTTGAATGTGTACGCTATCCATACATGTTATCCGGGGATACGGTACCCTTTCTAACCTTTGTGCAATCACGTGCAATCCATACTGGGCCTGACACCGTCTGAGCCTGCCTCCTGAGACATATATTTTGAATGTGTACGCTATCCATACATGTTATCCGGGGATACGGTACCCTTTCTAACCTTTGTGCAATCACGTGCAATCCATACTGGGCCTATCACCGTCTGAGCCTGCCTCACGCTGTATAGACATATATTTTGAATGTGTACGCTATCCATACATGTTACCCGGGGATACGGTACCCCTTCTAACCTTTGTGCAATGACGTGCAATCCATACTGGGCCTAACACCGTCTGAGCCTGCCTCATGCTGTATAGACATATATTTTGAATGTGTACGCTATCCATACATGTTATCCGGGGATACGGTACCCCTTCTAACCTTTGTGCAATCACGTGCAATCCATACTGGGCCTAACACCGTCTGAGCCTGCCTCCTGAGACATATATTTTGAATGTGTACGCTATCCATACATGTTATCCGGGGAAACGGTACCCTTTCTAACCTTTGTGCAATCACGTACAATCCATACTGGGCCTAACACCGTCTGAGCCTGCCTCCTGAGACATATATTTTGAATGTGTACGCTATCCATACATGTTATCCGGGGATACGGTACCCTTTCTAACCTTTGTGCAATCACGTGCAATCCATACTGGGCCTGACACCGTCTGAGCCTGCCTCCTGAGACATATATTTTGAATGTGTACGCTATCCATACATGTTATCCGGGGATACGGTACCCTTTCTAACCTTTGTGCAATCACGTGCAATCCATACTGGGCCTAACACCGTCTGAGCCTGCCTCCTGAGACATATATTTTGAATGTGTACGCTATCCATACATGTTATCTGGGGATACGGTACACTTTCTAACCTTTGTGCAATCACGTGCAATCCATACTGGGCCTAACACCGTCTGAGCCTGCCTCCTGAGACATATATTTTGAATGTGTACGCTATCCATACATGTTATCCGGGGATACGGTACCCTTTCTAACCTTTGTGCAATCACGTGCAATCCATACTGGGCCTAACACCGTCTGAGCCTGCCTCCTGAGACATATATTTTTAATGTGTACGCTATCCATACATGTTATCCAGGGATACGGTACCCTTTCTAACCTTTGTGCAATCACGTGCAATCCATACTGGGCCTAACACCGTCTGAGCCTGCCTCCTGAGACATATATTTTGAATGTGTACGCTATCCATACATGTTATCCAGGGATACGGTACCCTTTCTAACCTTTGTGCAATCACGTGCAATCCATACTGGGCCTAACACCGTCTGAGCCTGCCTCCTGAGACATATATTTTGAATGTGTACGCTATCCATACATGTTATCCGGGGAAACGGTACCCTTTCTAACCTTTGTGCAATCACGTGCAATCCATACTGGGCCTAACACCGCCTGAGCCTGCCTCCTGAGACATATATTTTGAATGTGTACGCTATCCATACATGTTATCCGGGGAAACGGTACCCTTTCTAACCTTTGTGCAATCACGTGCAATCCATACTGGGCCTAACACCGTCTGATTCTGCCTCCTGAGACATATATTTTGAATGTGTACGCTATCCATACATGTTATCCGGGGATACGGTACCCTTTCTAACCTTTGTGCAATCACGTGCAATCCATACTGGGCCTAACACCGTCTTAGCCTGCCTCCAGAGACATATATTTTGAATGTGTACGCTATCCATACATGTTATCCGGGGATACGGTACCCTTTCTAACCTTTGTGCAATCACGTGCAATCCATACTGGGCCTAACACCGTCTGAGCCTGCCTCCTGAGACATATATTTTAAATGTGTACGCTATCCATACATGTTATCTGGGGATACGGTACCCTTTCTAACCTTTGTGCAATCACGTGCAATCCATACTGGGCCTAACACCATCTGAGCCTGCCTACTGAGACATATATTTTGAATGTGTACGCTATCCATACATGTTATCCGGGGATACGGTACCCTTTCTAACCTTTGTGCAATCACGTGCAATCCATACTGGGCCTAACACCGTCTGAGCCTGCCTCCTGAGACATATATTATGAATGTGTACGCTATCCATACATGTTATCCGGGGAAACGGTACCCTTTCTAACCTTTGTGCAATCACGTGCAATCCATACTGGGCCTAACACCGTCTGAGCCTGCCTCCTGAGACATATATTTTGAATGTGTACGCTATCCATACATGTTATCCGGGGAAACGGTACCCTTTCTAACCTTTGTGTAATCACGTGCAATCCATACTGGGCCTAACACCTTCTGAGCCTGCCTCCTGAGACATATATTTTGAATGTGTACGCTATCCATACATGTTATCCGGGGAAACGGTACCCTTTCTAACCTTTGTGCAATCATGTGCAATCCATACTGGGCCTAACACCGTCTGAGCCTGCCTCCTGAGACATATATTTTGAATGTGTACGCTATCCATACATGTTATCCGGGGATACGGTACCCTTTCTAACCTTTGTGCAATCACGTGCAATCCATACTGGGCCTATCACCGTCTGAGCCTGCCTCATGCTGTATAGACATATATTTTGAATGTGTACGCTATCCATACATGTTACCCGGGGATACGGTACCCCTTCTAACCTTTGTGCAATGACGTGCAATCCATACTGGGCCTAACACCGTCTGAGCCTGCCTCATGCTGTATAGACATATATTTTGAATGTGTACGCTATCCATACATGTTATCCGGGGATACGGTACCCCTTCTAACCTTTGTGCAATGACGTGCAATCCATACTGGGCCTAACACCGTCTGAGCCTGCCTCCTGAGACATATATTTTGAATGTGTACGCTATCCATACATGTTATCCGGGGAAACGGTACCCTTTCTAACCTTTGTGCAATCACGTGCAATCCATACTGGGCCTAACACCGTCTGAGCCTGCCTCCTGAGACATATATTTTGAATGTGTACGCTATCCATACATGTTATCCGGGGAAGCGGTACCCTTTCTAACCTTTGTGCAATCACGTGCAATCCATACTGGGCCTAACACCGTCTGAGCCTGCCTCCTGAGACATATATTTTGAATGTGTACGCTATCCATACATGTTATCCGGGGAAACGGTACCCTTTCTAACCTTTGTGTAATCACGTGCAATCCATACTGGGCCTAACACCTTCTGAGCCTGCCTCCTGAGACATATTTTGAATGTGTACGCTATCCATACATGTTATCCGGGGAAACGGTACCCTTTCTAACCTTTGTGCAATCATGTGCAATCCATACTGGGCCTAACACCGTCTGAGCCTGCCTCCTGAGACATATATTTTGAATGTGTACGCTATCCATACATGTTATCCGGGGATACGGTACCCTTTCTAACCTTTGTGCAATCACGTGCAATCCATACTGGGCCTGACACCGTCTGAGCCTGCCTCCTGAGACATATATTTTGAATGTGTACGCTATCCATACATGTTATCCGGGGATACGGTACCCTTTCTAACCTTTGTGCAATCACGTGCAATCCATACTGGGCCTATCACCGTCTGAGCCTGCCTCATGCTGTATAGACATATATTTTGAATGTGTACGCTATCCATACATGTTACCCGGGGATACGGTACCCCTTCTAACCTTTGTGCAATGACGTGCAATCCATACTGGGCCTAACACCGTCTGAGCCTGCCTCATGCTGTATAGACATATATTTTGAATGTGTACGCTATCCATACATGTTATCCGGGGATACGGTACCCCTTCTAACCTTTGTGCAATGACGTGCAATCCATACTGGGCCTAACACCGTCTGAGCCTGCCTCCTGAGACATATATTTTGAATGTGTACGCTATCCATACATGTTATCCGGGGAAACGGTACCCTTTCTAACCTTTGTGCAATCACGTGCAATCCATACTGGGCCTAACACTGTCTGAGCCTGCCTCCTGAGACATATATTTTGAATGTGTACGCTATCCATATATGTTATCCGGGGAAACGGTACCCTTTCTAACCTTTGTGCAATCACGTGCAATCCATACTGGGCCTAACACCGTCTGAGCCTGCCTCCTGAGACATATATTTTGAATGTGTACGCTATCCATACATGTTATCCGGGGATACGGTACCCTTTCTAACCTTTGTGCAATCACGTGCAATCCATACTGGGCCTAACACCGTCTGAGCCTGCCTCCTGAGACATATATTTTGAATGTGTATGCTATCCATACATGTTATCTGGGGATACGGTACCCTTTCTAACCTTTGTGCAATCACGTTCAATCCATACTGGGCCTAACACCGTTTGAGCCTGCCTCCTGAGACATATATTTTGAATGTGTACGCTATCCATACATGTTTTCTGGGGATACGGTACCCTTTCTAACCTTTGTGCAATCACGTGCAATCCATACTGGGCCTAACACCGTCTGAGCCTGCCTCCTGAGACAAATATTTTGAATGTGTACGCTATCCATACATGTTATCTGGGGATACGTTACCTTTTCTAACCTTTGTGCAATCACGTGCAATCCATACTGGGCCTAACACCGTCTGAGCCTGCCTCCTGAGACATATATTTTGAATGTGTACGCTATCCATACATGTTATCCGGGGATACGGTACCCTTTCTAACCTTTGTGCAATCACGTGCAATCCATACTGGGCCTAACACCGTCTGAGCCTGCCTCCTGAGACATATATTATGAATGTGTACGCTATCCATACATGTTATCCGGGGAAACGGTACCCTTTCTAACTTTTGTGCAATCACGTGCATTCCATACTGGGCCTAACACCGTCTGAGCCTGCCTCCTGATGTATAGACATATATTTTGTATGTGTACGCTATCCATACATGTTATCTGGGGATACGGTACCCTTTCTCACCTTTGTGCAATCACGTGTAATCCATACTGGGCGTGAGAACGGCTGGCGAGATGTTAAGCAAGCTACAGCACCTGTGGTTTGCACACATAAGTTTTTCATTTTTTCAGGAATGACGGTTAGGCCTAATTCCGGAACTGCGGTTGACCTGCACTTACTGGGAAATCATTGTTCACGGGTAATAATTGTAATCAGTGATCCCCATCACTAACGTTGTTCAGCGGGTTATCTGCACCTGTAAGCGACAAACGCTGGCCTTTTCAGTGTAGCGCACATGCAGCCACGGACATGTAAGGGCATGACACACCAGTTATTGGCCAATCTCATGTGCCAGAGCCTCACGTGTCCCTCTAGTAAGCCGGACTCGGACCGCGGGGCATGACGGTGTCTCGTTCGTTAACGGAATTAAGCTTGCAATGTGTGCATCTGTTCTGTAGCTGGCATGGTTGAGGTTTCCCAGGTGGAGTCGAATTTAACCGTAGGCTCCACTCCTGGTGGTGCCCTTCTGGACATTCCTTTAAGGTTCAGCTTTGCAACCATACTGCCCACGTAAAACAAACACTTTGCCTTCATGAACGCTGTTTGGAGGGTCATGACTCGTGGGAATAACGCCGCCCAATCAGTTAACCTGCTAGAGAGATCCTTCGTTGCTCCCAAGCATGACATCACACTCCCTAGGAAGAAGGTAATGCCACTGTGGCGACCGTACTCCTGGGGGGCGACACAAGTGCACTGATGCCCTGCCACTGCTCGATGAATCTGCTGGTACATTGACCCAGACCACTACATTCCCCTCGCACGCTACACGACCTGAATCTGACCCTGATGAAACTCAGGTTACCCTTCCCATATACAGTTCCATCTTACACGGTGACAAAGAGGAAGCTGCAGATGAAAGTGCAGGTTCGGCCCACCCGCCATCAGACACACCACCGTACTATCAGGGGCCCTGTGCCAGTGCCGTCGCCATCGAGTGGGCCCCCCCTGCTTGCCCAGGATCACAGCACTTGCAAAGTTGAAATACTGTGCAGTGAGATGGAAGATGGGGACGACGAGGAATCCAGACAAGTACAGGGATTCCCTAGCGAGGAGACTTATTTGATTGTTTTCAATGTTGGGACAGCAATTTTTGGGGAGCACTATACTCTGGAGAATGATAGATGGGGCCCACCATACACTGGAACATTCCAAAGGTGGACATCAGACACTGGAGCAGCATTTACAGGGCCCATTATACACTAGAGCATTAGAAATGGGGCCCATTATGTTTGGAGCATTATTTGGGCCCATAAGACAGTGGAGCTTCATCCATGGGGACCAACATATACAGTAGCATTATGTGGAGCTCATCATATACTGTTTCAAAAATTATATGGGACCAATGATTCTGTATGGAGAAATAGATGGGCCTCGTCATGAGATGTAAAAAGTGAGGTATTTTTCATTGTACTATACCGCTATTTCTCTGCCGTATCGGAGCATGATGAGTTGTGGTATGTGTTAAAGGGGCGCTCTTTTGCCCAGGGCACATGAAAACCTGCAGCCAGCCCTCCCCCCCACAACTTTAGCCAAATAACCCCCATTTTTCAGTGCGTAACTTGTATTATGAAGTTAATTAAGGTTGACAAGCTTAAGTAAGAAGAATTGATGCTTTTGGCATTCAAATGGGCACCGTAGGTGTGTTTCCTGTCCTCCTCTCACTGCCGACTTTTATTCTCCATTGACTTACATTGGGTTTCGTGTTTCGGGACGACCCCGACTTTTCCCTATAATCGGACGATCTTGCTCGACCCGACTTTTGGAAAAGTCGGGTTTCACGAAACAAAACGCGACCCTAAAAAACCAAAAGTCGCTCAACTCTAATTCTCTGTGAGACAAAGAAACAGACTGTGGAAGTGGGGGAAAACACATGGAGAGGAAGTGAGTGCAGGACAGAAGCTGTGCTGACATGAAAGTAAATGAAGACACCAGCACCATGGATACACAAAAACCTTAAGTCCAACCTGCGTTATTGGTGAGATGATCCCATAAAAACAGCAATGCTGCTGGCCCTGTGCTGGGAGGTGGGGGTGTCCCTAGGCTTTCATAAAACGTCGGCGGTGAGCGGGTCCCATTCCCATTGATTTCCCTGTAGTGGGCATCACAGAAATGGTCACTGAAGGAGGCGTATGCACAGACTGAGCTCTCGGGACACCCCTTTCTCCCAGCACAGGTCCGGCAGCATTGCCCCATTCCTGCCACCAGTCTCCTGCAGCAGCGACCCTGCCTCCTGTCTCCTGTGCCCCCTCTCCACTGCAGCCGGTAAGCTTCATTCGAATTTTAAGATGCATCCCCATTTTCCTTCCAAATTTTGGGCAAATAAAGTGTATCTTATAATTTGAAAAATACGATTTGTAGAATAATTTTCCCATTTAAAAAATGTTCATAACAATTGCTAGATAAGGGTTTTTTTTTCCAACCTACACTATATCAAAATGGATGGTCTATGTCCATCTGGGTCAAATTAGGATTGTATAAAAGTTTTACCGAGTTATCATTTTCCAAGTGCATAAACATTGTACACCTAATAGCTAAGATGGTTGAACAAGAGAAAGCATAAAGCCAACTTCAAGTGGTATATTCTTACGTTTCTTCTATGCAAAATATTCTTGGGCATGTTGTAAAGGAGGGGCATTACTTTTATCCATGTAGATGTTGGTGATGTGTTTGAAACGCTCATTTTTAGAATATATAATGCAAACAACTACAGTATCTGCTAATGACACAATGTTGTTAGCCTTTGATGTCTCGCTATTTGCAGCTTCAAGGTATATTGAAGTAGAAAATAAAGCAATTTACGATTCTTGGTAAATGGAGAAATGAAGAGCTATAAACTAGCAAACTCTGAGTTTTCTGTAGAAAATAAAATGAAATAATTGAAGAAGTGAGTTTAAGTAAAACTTTAAACTCGGCACCACTCTGGGTGGTTCTCTTTCATCCGTTGTACCTGCGGAGTAAGGCTGATTACAGATAAACTCAGACTAGGAGATAAATGGAAAAAGGACATCAAACAAGAGATGTCCGTACAGTGACAGAAGCCATCCATTTGAAGGGACTGTTAATTTCCCTAAGGCTGCACACAATTCATTGCACAGTAATTTACACTTAGAAACCCCTAAAATTGTAAATAGATCTTCAATGTTTTCTGTTTTCTAAAACTAATTCTCCCCTTTTTTGCAAACGTCAAATGGAACTCTCATTTAAACTGTTACCTTGAGTAAAATATCAATAAATGGGAATTTTAATTGATTTAATTCAACCGCAATCTATGCGAGCACAAAGGTTATAGACGGGAGAAATGTTCTACTGTAATGATATAAAATGTGTAGTCAGGCAGTCAATGGAATAAAACGCACCAGTTGGAAGCATTACTGTGTGAAGAAGAAAAAAAAAATACCCGTACATTAAAAGTGTGTACATCGCCCGCTTCTTCATTGAACTCGAAAAGGGGAAAAAAAAAACCTAGGAACCACGCTGGTCTTAGTATTTATGAGAAAATGTTTCCACGTTCTAATAAATGAAATTCACAAATCTACATTTGCTGCTTCTTATAAATTAAAGCTGCCTTTTCTTTTCCTTCTAATTTCTTCATCTCACACAGGGGGCTAGCCTATTTCTCCAGTTCAGCATGAAAGGTCTTAAACGGTAATGAAATGTGTTATTTTTGTATGAAATGAGCCCGGATTAGAAATAGTACAGTGTGTGAATTTACAAATTCTGTAACAAATGTAATCTTGTTTCCTAGCTAAAAGCTCTTGAATCATGTCCTATTTTTCTATTTTATTTATCAAAGGCAGGATCAGCCTTTTGCATCTTCTGAGGAGTTGGAAATATGATTTGTACCCGGAGAGCTTCTGACTTCACATTAGATGTGTTTTCATATTTTAATGCAAGAAAAAAAAAAAGTAAACTTGGTTATGTATTTATGAGCGGAGAACATTGTCAGGTGAGGGTTCAATCCTACCAGACCAAGCAAATGAGCTGGTAGAATCCAGACGCGGATTTGCATATTCGTGTATCTTTCCCATGAGTCCTTCAAAAGAGCAGTAAATCATAGTGACTAGCTCTGATTTTCAGAGACAGCACTGACAGGGATTGTCCCTGATGGGAGCATAAGGGGTCTTTGTAAACAGAAATAACAACAGTGTTTTATAGATGGCATCCTTAAAAGTGAACATACAAGAAATCACTCTAAGCTTCCAAGGCACTGAGACCATTTCATCTGGAACATTGGCTAAATTGCCTGAATACTGCCCCTATCTGGAGTGGTTAGTCAATAAAATGATTCAACTTGGTCCATCCATCATCTGTAGTCCATAGACACCTTCCATCTAATGGTCTGCTGGCCACCTTCTATGCATGTCAACTTTGCAATTGTGTAAATTTAAGATGACACTTCCTGTATAGCTGTCCTTCTAAACTCAGTGGTCTCTCTAGAAGCAAAGTCATTCCCCTTGCATTAAAAATGAATTGACTGTACTAAAAAAAAATTATTTACCTGCTGGTTCAGTAGATAATTTGACATTTTATTAATCCTATGTGATAAATATTTCTCGCTGACCATCATATTATCATTAAAGCGGTATTCTCATCTCCAAGATCCTATCTCCATGTGTACTAGGTGTAATAATAGTCTACTATATAATCGTCTAATTCTGTCTGTCTGTAACGGAAATCCCGCGTTACTGATTGGTCGCGCCCGGCCGGCCGCGACCAATCCAAGACAAGCGCAGTCCGGTCGTGAATTGGTGCAGAATTTGAACAACGCATGCCATCGCTACCGTCGAGAGATCTGCGGTGCTAGCCGCTGATCTTCCAACATTTGCCGAGGGTCATCTCCTGCCACACGGAGGTCAGCGGCAACGCAGCTGGGAGATGACCGGCACAGCGCTCAATGTGCAGATGGCACCCAGGGTCCAGAGGAGAGGAGACTCTCCTCCCGGCCCTGGGTGCCATAAACCTGTAAAAATAGAATTAAAATAAAAAATAGTGATATACTCACCTTCCGACGGTCCCCGGACTCTTTCCCTCCTCTCACCACATGCCCGGCATCTTCCGGTCCCAGTAATGCTTGCGCGAAAGACCGCTGATGATGTCGCACTCTCACAAGAGTGACGTCATTTCTGGTCCTTCGCGCTAAGCATTACTGGGACCGGAAGATGCCAGGAGCGTGGAGAGGAGATCGGGGGCCGTTGGAAGGTGAGAATAACCTTTTTTTATTCTAGAATATCCGATGCTTTAGAATCGGGCCACCATCTAGTAATATTAATAAATACCACCATTTAGAAATGTAGTATAGCTTTTCTGATTCACTATGTCTCTTTCCTCAAGTACAGGCATTGCGGGACCTTAGGTATCCATGGTTACAACCACTAGCAACTAACTAACTGTTATTATATCAGTGGCCATAACCATGGATACCTAAGGTCCTGCAATTCCTGCACATGAGAAAAGAGACAGCGAATCAGAAAAACTATACTACATTTCTAATATTGCTAATATTATAATTATTATTATTACACCTTCTACATATAGGGATAGAATCTTGGAAATGGGAATGTTCTTTTTATTCTTCAATTTTAATATTCTATGAGAATTTAAGCATTTTTCAATCATTCCTAGAAATTAGAGAAAAGTCAAATTTTTCAACGTTTTTTATTTGCTGTGAATTGAACCGCGATGAATCACAGGATTGTAAAGCCTACAATTGCCAGGCAAAGCATGGGTCACACTCTAAAGTCTCCTAAAATTGGACTGAATGCCTTTCAAATTCTTTAATGCAAGCACTAACCTTGGTACTGTTCAAATGACCTCAAAATGCTCGAATACTTGTTATTCGAACCAAGCAATTCCTAATGCTCAGATGTTCATTTCGAGAAACGAATATAATGGGAGTCAATGGAAATCCAAGCATTTTTTTCCGGCAGACCCTACAAGTAAGTCTGGGGGGCAGTGGAAATGATGAAATGTATGGAGAAAGTGTTGAATGGAAAGAGAACAGCATAGGGAAGACCCCTGGAAGCATCTCTGACTCTCAGATCTCTGTGGAGAACAATGGTGTCACACTTTTACTCCACTTTAAGGACTGACAATAAAACATTCAAAATCAAAGCGAAATTGAAGTATTCTTTCCTGTATACTGATTTGTATATAAGGCAACATTTAAAACGGATTTTTTTTAAAAAAAAACAATTTTAGTAAACCAAAATTCAAATTTGCATTAAAATTGAAAATGTCATTGTAATTTCTGAAGGAAGCAGGAACTGCCAAAAATTAGATTGAAGAGCGATTCAGATACACCATGTGTTAGACATAAAGGAGGGCCTCATACACATTCTGTCCAAATTGTCATGTAGTGGTACTCTTAGGGTTCCGTTTCACTTAGCGACGCACCAGCGATTCCGACAACGATACGACCTGGTAAGGATCGCTGGTGCATCGCTAAATGGTCACTAATAAGCTGCCAAAAGGCAGATCTCTTCAGCGATGCAGCAACCATCCAGCGATCCTCGGCGGTTGTTGGTACCTTGGCCTATGAGATGCCGCCACTGCCATCAGGGGCTTATCTACAGCATTCTGTAATGCTGTAGATAAGCCCCCGATATAACCTGAAAGAGTTATATTATGCTCACCCGGGGGTCTGGTCCGATGGGTGTAGCGGTCTTTTCCGGCTCCTCCCATCTTCTAGCGATGACGTCCTCCTTCTTACTTCTGCTGCGGCTCCTGTGCAGGTGTACTTTATCTGCCCCATTGAGGGCAGAGCAGAGTACTGCAGTGCGCAGGTGCCGGGAAAGGTCAGAGAGGTCCTGACCACGCCCCACGGTGAGTATAATCTAACTCGTTTTTCTTATCTTTCAGGTTACATCAGGGGCTTATCTACAATATTACAGAATGCTGTAGATAAGCCCCTGATGGCGGTGACCGCATCTCATAGGCCAGTAATAAGGTGTCAGATTCCCTCTAACAGTTGACCACTTTGTCCCTCTGGTAACCCCCCATCTCTTCCTGCCTGTTTCGATGCAGCCAATACCTCCCCCTTGCTCTGCATGCCAACTTCACCCGGTTGGGTCGTTGACTTTGTAATTCTCCACCTCGTCTTCCACCGCCGCACCCTGGTCCTCCTGACTTTATGACTTAACAACAACCTGACTTATCGTCAACTGTGGCTCATCAGCATCTATCTCCTTATCCTAAATTTGCCATCCCTCCATCATCTTCTTGTGACCTTGGCTGCTGTAAGTTTTGTGCATCACTAAACAGCATGTCCTCCTGTCCCTCTTGGAACATACAGGGTAAAAGGCCAAAATAAAAAATTGATGATGTAAAGAGCTCCTAGGAGTGTCCTAGTGTGGGATCACTGGTCTCATAGGACTCAACAAGATAGGTGGAAGGAGGATCAGGGTGAGGAGTAAGTGATCCAGACTCTTGGCTGGTGAGACTGGACAATGTGGAAGACAGGTCGGTGCTGGCAATCAATCTGCTATCCAACTGACCACCTATTTGCACTGGTGTGGCTTCAAAAGTGGTGTCCCGTGTTTTTCTTGAAAATGGCACAGGAAGCTATTTGTCATGGATGGGCATGTTGCTTGTGCTCCAGCAACAGGCACAGTCGCAGCTGACCCATGTCCTCGCTGTCTGTGTGCATCATCATCAACATTTCCACTTCCCTGTCCTTGGAAACAAAGTTTCCTTGATTAATTGAAACTAAATTTTTTAAATTAAAAAAATGTTTGTTTTTTTTTTTATTTCAAACCACTGCAATTTCACACAAAGCAGGTTAAATTGTATGGTTGACATCAGTCATTTTTTGGACCAAAAAAATTTAGCCACCTGTAGCAGGCCAAGCGTTTCTTTAAAATTTCAAATGACCATAAATTTCATACAAAGCAAGTTAATCTGTGTGGATGAAAATAGTCATTTTTTTGAAATTTTTTTTTTGCCTAGGTTGTACTCAGCCAATCTCCTTGCACTAGCAGCTGTCCATAGGCTAAATGTAGAATGCATTGCAAAGAAACAGCAAGATTAGTCCTTAGAAGGACTTTTAGTATGATGATTCAGCAAAGTATCACCACTAGAGCATTCTGATTCCTAAAACTGTGCCTGGACAACTACTCTCTCTCACAAATTAGAACTATTCCTGAGCTCTGCAATGGCGCCAGTGTGCAGAGCATGGTGGCGCTGGTCCTTTTCTAACCTCTGATGAGGTTAGGCAGTCAGCCAATCACAGTAATGCCACTGCCAAGATGGCTATGGAATTGTAGCCCCTAGCAGGAAATCCCTGATTATTCATGGGTTGCATAACTGGCGCCAAACATGCGAGACATGAATTTGAGTATTAAATACGAGCAGTAGTCAATGCTAAACAAGAAACCAATTAGACACAAACACATGGGCCATGCACACAGCGAACAAGTCTGTATGACAGTGTCCACACCACCAAAAGACTGAAACACAGAAAAACACAGTAAAACAAGCGTATAAAAATACTCTGTTGTAAAAAAGTAACAGTAAACAGCAAGTGGTAGTAAAAAGATGATAACAAAACAGGGTATTTGGTTGATACGTTTTTTTGCAAAAAATGTATACTAAGCCGCTCTACCAAACGTCAAGGTATACCCATCTCAGAGCAGTCCCTAACTGATGTATTTAAAAACCTGATCAAGTGTATAGTACCTGTATGTTAAATGAGAGGCTAAAGCATTTTAAAGAACTATCCAAAAATTATGCTATTTGGAAAGAAAAGAAGCAATAGCTTTTTTTAACAATTGGAAAAAACAGGTAAGGAGGGCACAGCTGACTATAATAAAAGGATGTCAAAAGGGGGTTCACCTAGGGCATGTTAATGGGAAAAACTGAAGTGTTGAGAAAGCCACTTGGGCAGTGGGCAGTGGCGATACGCGTGGGGCTTGCTCCCCCCACCACTCCAACTTGCACACACACCTTGCACTTTATTTTCTGGTGCATTACCAGGTCCGCAGGAGTCTTTGACCATCTTGGCCCCCAGATCTTCTCTTCTTCTCTGGTAATGTATGATGGTCTCTGCATTTATTCAGACCACTTCAGGGAGATTAGGGCTTTTTTACATTTGTCTGGTGCTGTGAATAGCCATATTCTCTTTTTTGTACATCTCTTTGCATTTTTTGCACATGTTATTCTTTGTATATGCATATTGCCAGGACTGAATGTTGCGAACATATAAATCCCTTAAAACGAATTATTTATTATATACATTAAAAAACACCTATCCCAGTGAAAAAATGGCCAATGCCAAAATTAACCAGACCTACGCTGGGATGCTACATAGCCCTACTTTAAGGCTCACTGATACCTTCCTAGCCGTGGAGGTTGGCACCCTAAAAACGAGAATTGGCGCCCCCACTCAACGTGGACTATCCCTCACTCCCCTACCAGTCCCTATTCAGACAGGAGGGAAAACAATAATCTGATTGCCCTAAGCTCAAGCAAACCTAAAAACAATTGATGTTGTCCTGATAGAGCCCCCACATAGGGGTATATTAACCAATAAATTGTTTGTCATATGTAGGTATGCCCATCTGATATTAAAGCAATGAACATTAAAGTTGCCTTAGGCTAAAGTAGGACCCCAGGATAATATAAACGATAAAAAATCTAATATCTCCACATCATGATCATATGTGACAAACTGATATGTCCGACAGACAAATAATACAAACTAACCCCTCTCAAGGGTATACTCTGAATCATAATATAATAAGCAGTCACTTATCATGTGTAGGTCAACCCCGACGCGTTTCCCCGCCTGTAGCGGTTCATCAGGAGGATCAATCAATAAACGTCATATCGATATATGATACCCAGATGATGCATGATGGCACCGGTGGTCAGGAATGAGTGGATTTAAATAACCCCCATGATGCAAAGCCACAAATCAGCCCAAACCATTATCAGGTGGGTAAATCACGTATGAGAAGGTAGTGATAGCCCCAATACATCCACATAATACCGTAGATAGTAACCGCCCTCAGCGTCAGCAGCTCACATCATCACAACCACCTACGATACATAGCGGGTGGATAGAGGCCCCACGTGCGCTCAAGGATGGCGCCAGCGTCCCACGTCATCAAATAACGCCTCAGATACATAACAGATAAATGAAGCCCCGGCGTGCGCTCCACACTGGAGCGCATCCAAAATGGCGCCGGGACTTCCGGTTTGGGCGCATCCAAAATGGCGCCGAGACTTCCGGTTTGGGCGCATCCAAAATGGCGCAGGGACTTCCGGTTTGGGCGCATCCAAAATGGCGCTGGGACTTCCGGTTTCGGCAAACTTAATTAGGCTCCAATACAGACATTCACTTTACCCTCAAACAGAGGGAGGAGCAAAGGGTATATGTATCACATGGCGGGGCACCCCGAAAAAGACGTCGGGCCTTCAGGCCCGAGTCCAAATGATCCCGCCTCCGTGGCTACCATAGGAAAATAAGACGCTGACCAGAGCAAATGATAAAATATTCAAAAGTGTAAAGTTTAGAATTACTGTATATCACTCATATATACCAGAATACCGCCAAGTGACTATTTATTAGGAAGACAATATTGGGGATGAAAAATTCTATATAAAGATGAACATCAGAAACAAATATAATAGATATATACCGCTTTTCAATGCAGTGTATGCCTAAAAAGGCATCCTCAGATATGCCCTTCAAATAAAAAACCCCCATTAATCCAAAATACATATATATATATTAGAACAGTTGCCATATCAGGTATACTTTTTGTCCATTATATGAAGCAGGTATATGACATGCACTCATTCATCCCGTCTGGAAAGAGGGACTGTAACCTGAAAATCCACTCACATTCTCTTCTCAGGATTATATTATCCAGGTAACCTCCCCTCACTTTCGGCTTTATTAGTTCAATCATAGTGAAGGAGATGTCGCTCACACAGCCTTGGTGTACTGCATTCATGTGTCTTGCGACCGGGGTATCTCTCTTATTTTTGATATCCCCCAAATGCTCCCCCACCCTAACCCTGAATTCTCTAGTGGTCTTACCCACATAGTCCCTGGGACATGTGCATGTGGCTTTATAGACCAGACCTGTAGATCTACAATTGCCAAAATCTCTAATGTAGAAGGTTCTCCCATTATGTGAACTTGTAAAGGTTTTACATTGCAACATATATTTACACCTGGAGCAATTACCGCATTTGAAAAAACCAAGGGGTCTCCTATCCAGCCATGTAACCGCCCCCTTTGGCCTTTGATAGGCTTGTCCATAGTTTCTATCTCCAACAGACCTCCCCTTCCTATATGTAACACTTGGTTTCTGTGTTACAAGACCTCTCAAGTTGGGGTCAGCTAGCAAGATACCCCAATGTTTTTTAAGGACATGATATACTTTATCCGCCTGAGCATCATAAGTTCCAATAAGCCTTACAATATTTTCATTTGTATCATTCCTGGGTCCTTTTTTCTGAAGCAAAGAATGTCTATCACTTAGTAACGCCTCATGTTGCGGTCTATCCAATACCTGCGTGGGATACCCTCTCATCTTAAACCTGTTATACAGGTCCTTGGATTGTCTTCTATAAGAATTTAAATCAGAGCAGTTCCTTCGAATCCTCAGGAACTGCCCCTTAGGGATCCCCTTCTTCAATGGCTCTGGGTGATGGCTTGTCCATCTCAAGACATTATTAGTAGTGGTTGGCTTCCTATATGTGCAAGTGTTGATACCTCCATCAGCCATTTTAGTGATCGTCAAGTCAAGGAAATTAATGCTGTGCATATGACATTCATATGTAAATTTAAGTCCCACTGTGTTAACGTTAATAAGCTCGATAAAGTGGTTAAATTCAGCCTCTGGGCCAGACCAAAATATCAATATATAATCAATATATCTGGCCCAGAGGCTGAGGAATGGAATTCACCACTCATCCTCATCTCCAAATATGACAGTCTCCTCCCACCAGCCCAGGAAGATATTTGCATAACTGGGGGCACAGGGGCTCCCCATTGCAGTCCCCCTGAGCTGGTGGAAGTACCTGGAGTCAAAAAGAAAATAATTCCTAGTGAGGACAAATTTCAGCAAATCCTTAATAAATAGGTTGTGTGCCCGACATTCTACTGCTCTAGTTCGCAGAAAATGAGTAACTGCTTCAAGTCCCCATCTATGTGGGATACAACTGTATAGTGCCTCCACATCAATGGATGCTAGCATGGTATTTTCTTCAAGCGTAACCCCTTCAAGTAAATTTAGTAGGTGCGATGTGTCACGTACATATGAGGGAAGTGCTGCCACAAATGGCCTTAGAATCCTATCCAATTAGACACCACTGTTCTGGGTCAAAGAGTCTATGCCTGAGACAATAGGTCGACCCTTTAATGGATCCAACCCTTTGTGCACTTTTGGTAATGCATAAAACGTTGCAATCACAGTCGACTTAGGTAACAAAAACTGAAACTCATTATGCGATATTAGCTTATTAAGCCTTGCCTCATCCAAGATTATCAATAATTCTTTCTTATATTCCTCAGTCGGGTCGCCATGCAACACCTCATATGTATCATCAAGATTTAACAAAGAGTAGCACATCGCACGATACTTGTCGTGATCCAAAACCACCAGATTTCCACCTTTATCAGAGGCCTTAATTATTATATTAGCGTTCTTTTCCAACCCTTCAAGGGCTATATTCTCAACATGTGAAAGATTGAAAATACCATCACGATTGACACAAGGAAATTTCCGTAGATCATCCTCCACCATCTTAATAAATATATCAATACTTGTTACCTCCTTATTGGGTGGCATTCTGGTACTCTTATTTTTCAAGGTGGTGAACGGACCAACCCCCCGCTGCTGTTCATTCTCCCTCAGGAGGCTGGTCAGGGCATCAAGACCCTCCATGTCCTCTTCTGATAAACCAAGCCTGAGGCACTGTTCATGATCATGCTGCTTGAAGAAGAGTTTCCACTTAAGGTTACAACCAAACAAATTAAGATCCTTAACCCAATTGAAGCAGTTATATTTGTTTGTCGGCACAAAATTGAGACCTTTCTGCAAAACAAGACATTCATCCCCAGACAAATTGTGTGATGACAGATTTATGATCTGACCCTGATCAATTATGGTCTTTTCCTCAGATCGTAGCCCACTGCAGGGCCTCTGTCCAAAAAAGATTGTGATACAGATGAGGAAGGACCTAAGGGCAGATACTGTGCCAGGACTGAAGCATTTTTTACTCTATATAGTTCATGTGCTCTTCTATATGCTAATACATATTTGGCCTTTATATGTGGTGTTGTTGTGGAGGGAATATATATCATTATCATATGATATGACGTGCTTATGCTCTTGCATTTTTAATTGATTTTATGGGTCAGTGTTGCATCATGTGTGTTCCTTTTTCTGTCTAATAAAGATTTTTTTATTTATATACTCATTATTTGGGTGGTGTTCCCTTCTTATGGGCAAGTTCTTTTCTCTCTTCACTTCAGCTTTTTTTAACAAGCTGTCTTTTTTCACAAATTTTGTGGTCACACTCCCGCCCACTTATAGCTCTAGCACTGGGCATTCTTCACAGCGTGTGATGTTAGGACTCACAAGTCTAAAGTTACATAGAATGACTGCAGACTCTAAGACTAAGGCCAGACAACCTCTTATGTTTTATTCATCACTATAAGTTATACTGCTTTGCAGTGGCGTAACTACAAAGTTATAAGCCCTGGTGTGAACTTTCAAATGGGGCCCACCTATGCCAAAATATTTTCCACCATGTCTTCGGAAGTGAAGACACTCTGGGCGTTCATGTCATCCCTCTCTCCAATTCCAAGCGCACTTCCGGCATTTGAAATTTGTGTGCTGTTTCTTCCAGGTATGACGCTGCAGCTCGTCATTTCTGGTCCTGTGCAGTGTGGGGGTGTATTGGGTGTACCCAGGTTTGGTTCAGAGGAGGTAAAGCTTCTGAGTGGGCTCCTATCCAGGTAACCTTGATTACAACTGGGTGACGCACCCCAATAGTGGATGTAGCAGAACCTCAGCAGATGACGGCGCTGTTACTGAAAATAATCTACTAAATAATCATCTAATTCTGTCTGTCTGTCTGTCCGTAACGGAAACCCCACGTCACTGATTGGTCATGGCCGGCTGGGCGTGACCAATCAGTGACAGGTGCAGAGCGCAGGCGCAGTCCGGCCGCAAATTGGCGCGGAATTCGAAAGACGCATGCCACCGCTACCATCGGGAGATCTGCACCTTCCGACCGCCCCTGGACTCTTTCCCTCCTCTCACCACGCGCCCTGCATCTTCTGGTCCCAGTAATGCTTTGCGTGAAAGACTTCTGATGATGTCGCGCTCTCACGAGAGTGACGTCATCTCCGGTCCTTCATGCTAAGCATTACTGGGACCGGAAGATGCCGGGAGCGTGGAGAGGAGATCGGGGACCATCGGAAGGTGAGAATAACCTTTTTTTTTAGCTTTTTTAAATTATTTTTTACATTCTATCTTTTACTATTGATGCTGCATAGGCAGCATCAATAGTAAAAAGTTGATTCTAGTATACTTGATGCGTTAGAATCGGGCCACCATCTAGTCTCTATATAAAAATCAATATTGATATTACCGTCATATGGTTGTAGGGAAGGTGACCTGACAGACTTGTCTGTAGGGAAGGGACGGTTTGTGCACTGTAGACGGATGGTTGTAATGACAGAAGGGAAACAGCCGGGAAAAGTGTAGAATGAGTGCAGTACCTAAGTTTGACCACAAGATGGCAGGGGGGAGCGTGAGTACAGGACTTGACAGCAGCTTATGGCTTTAGAAACCGCTTAGTCATGGGGGGGCGGGGAGACAGGAACCGAGGAGGAAGATAAATAGGACAGGAGAGGGTTCCAGAGGGTTCCAGTCCTGGGAGGAGCTCAGGAGGAGAAGAGACAGTAAAGGAGAATGGACAGCGGTGGAGAGCTCGACCAGGGGCCTGAGGAGAAAAGACAGTCAGGGGGGTGGCCCTACAACATTTGGTGTAGTCGACAGGATTGCTGCCACCAATACTTCAACTTCAGCGGCAAGCCTGCAACAGAAGAAATCAAAAGGACTTGAATTGCTTTACTTGTGGATTACAAATTTGGCACTTGGTTCCGAATCATTGGCTGTCACCAGAGGATCCCGAGCGGTACAAGAGCTGGAAAAATGGCTGTGGCGATTTGGCGCCAAAAAGAGACACAGGCATTTACAATTGGACTGGACGATCTGGGGCAAAAAGAGACACAGGCATTTACAATTGGACTGGACGATCTGGGGCTATATCGAATCCGCCCCTGGGTGGAACAGTGTTCATCTGGAGATAGCTGCCCCCTCATGCTGGACCCTGGAAGATGGGTGGAGAAGGAACCATCGAGCCTGGAGGCTGGCCCTGCCGGATGGCGGGGTGAAGACCAACAGCTGTGAAAGGAGCGGCGGGAAAGCCTGCTGGGAGCCGTGGCACCAGGGAAGGAGAGCATTCCCCCGGCCCCGCCGGCGGCACCCCAGGCAGATCCCGCCCCCATGCTCCGTGCACCAGACAGGCATCGGGGCCCTGACACCGGCCCTCGTCCTCCCCGCCCCACATCCCACTCTTCTGTGACCCTGGCTCCGGAAGACTACATGGTTCCTGCCAGGCTGACCATCGCCACTGACAATGACCCCGAGCCACCCCGCCTGGCGGCACCTCATCCTGTGTCGCCGGTGTGGAACCAACCCGCGGCCGCCCCTGCTGCGCTCCAGCGTTCAGCGGCAGCCTATCCATTGGGGCCTGCCACCATGTCGGCCCCACCCCCGGTCACTGCTGTAATCGGGCCGTCAGCCGCCATGGTTGACTCACCTGCATCTGCGGTCACTGTTGTTCCATTTGCTGCCTTGACTGCGGTTGACTCGCCGGTGCCCGCGACCGCCTTGGTTCCAATTGCGGCCTCCCATGCGGCCACTCCGACTTTACTCCCGGAGCCAGCTGCGGCCTACTCACCGGGATCCGTGGCTGCCACTACCCGTCGCCCGGCCCCAGCTGCAGCTGGGCCGCCAGAATCTGCGGCTGCCTCTGCCCCACTCTCGACCCTGACCACGGCCCGCCCACCGGACTCTGCAGCCTACACAAGACCCTCCACTTGGGTCACGGAGATCATTGAGCAAAAGAAGGCCAGAGAGCAGGAGATCTGGGGGCTGCTCCATGAGAAAGGGGAGCCTGGCATGGCGGCTCCACAGTCCATCGGGTGGCTCGTGCACACAAACATGGAGAAGGGCTACGGGTTCATTCGGAACCTCGCAACCGGCCAAAAGGTATACCTGAATCTGACCTCCTTCCGTCATGGCCGGGCTCTGCGGGAGGGAGACCTGGTCTCCTACTATAAGGAATACTGCCCCCGTGGCTACTACGCTGTAGCAGTGGTCGCCTATCCCGAAGGCTGCGAGCCCCTGTAAAAGGACCCACAGAGACACTTCAAGCATCCCGGGGACTTCACGGCTGTGGAGTTCCCTGCTGATTGGCGGAACATCGGCCGTCAGGAGATGGCCCGGACTATCGGGATTTCGGTGCACCGTTATGCAGTCTACAGGACAGTTTCACGTCCAATATAAGAAAAAAAAATGCATACGGGAAAGTACTCATGTTAAAGGAAGAGGGAGTATTCACGTTTTAGTAGTATTCACATTTTGTTTTTGAAATGTTTTGTTTAAAAAAAAAAAGGGTTACTTATGCTATTATTGAAATCTGGTTAACCGTATATACGGTATACAAAAGTTGGTTTAATGTATAATATGCATAAGAAATATGCAACAGGTCCCGGGTACGAGGTATGTGTGACAAAGACGCCGACCATGACTCTTTTTAAAGTGAAGGACAAAGAGAAGAAAGATATTGAACCAGACAGTGGTCCCTAGGTCAGGTCCCCGACACCACGCACACCCAAAAGAACAGGCGGGCACTGACGATGACCTGGTAGGTGTAGGGCCTCAGTCATGGCGTTCCGGACAGTTGAGGGTGACAGAAGGGGAGAGTAGTGGGAGGTACATGCCGTAGAGTAGTCCGGTTGGACCTAGCCCAACCCGAAAGAGGTTGTCATGTGGCGTGCGCGCCGGCAAGTAGCGGTAGGCTGCTCGGAGCATGGTGCTCCTGGTTTGGTTCGGCCCCCCGCGTATGGCGGGTTTGGCCCAACAACCGGTCCGACAACAGATGGTGGACAAGCTTCAGGACGACGAAGGTAAGGAATACGATTGTCGGGGATGACAATGGACAAAGGAAGGGAGAGGGTAGGGAAGGTGACGTGATGGACGGACTTGTCTGTAGGGAGAAGGGACGGTTTGTGCACTGTAGACGGATGGTTGTAATGACAGAAGGGAAACAGCTGGGAAAAGTGTAGAATGCAGTACCTTAGTTTGACCACAAGATGGCAGGGGGGAGCGTGAGTACAGGACTTGACAGCAGCTTATGGCTTTAGAAACTGCTTAGTCATGGGGGGCGGGGAGACAGGAACCCAGGAGGGGATTTCCCGAGGAGGAAGATAAATAGGACAGGAGAGAGTTCCAGAGTGTTCCAGTCCTGGGAGGAGCTCAGGAGGAGAAGAGACAGTAAAGGAGAATGGACAGCGGTGGAGAGCTCGACCAGGGGCCTGAGGAGAAAAGACAGTCAGGAGGGTGGCCCCGATACGAAGAACCGCAGAACAGACGAGGCTCCGGGGGTACCAAACTGATGACGACCTCGGACTGGTGAAGCGCTGGCGGTAGATAGGCCTAGGGCAGCCCCAGTGAAAGAGCTGCGAGGAACGTCACTATGACAGAAGGAAGGTGAAGGTACCCGGGCCTGAATACAGAGAGCTGTGGAAGTGCTGCGGTGTATTGGTGCGGTCGTCAGGAGGACGGCCAATAAACTCGGACCTGTTGTACCCGAAATCTGCCTCTGTCTCGTGTCTGTGTCGTCTGTTCGCGGTAAAGAGTGGACCACCCCCTAATCTGGGCCCTACTACATGGTCAGTGGTAGATACTAGTGATGAGCGAGTGTGCTCGTTACTCAAGTTTTCCGAGTATGCTCGGGTGATCTCCGAGTTTCTTGGGCGTGCTCGTAGATTGTTTGAGTCCCCGCAGCTGCATTATTTGTGGCTGCTAGACAGCCTGAATACATGTGGGTAGAGTTGAGCGACTTTTGGTCTTTTAGGGTCACGTTTCGTTTCTTTTTACTTCTGCTTGCCATGCCCCATATGCCAGTAATGGCAGTAAGGGCAGTAATGCTGTGCCCTGTTCCACTGCAAATATACAAATGTATGTACATGTATTTATGGTAGTACTCCTTAATAGTAATAATTAGAGTTGAGCGACTTTTGTTTTTTTAGGGTCGCGTTTCGTTTCGTGAAACCCGACTTTTCCAAAAGTCGGGTCGAGCAAGATCGTCCGATTATAGGGAAAAGTCGGGGTCGTCCCGAAACACGAAACCCAATGTAAGTCAATGGGGAATAAAAGTCGGCAGTGAGAGGAGGACAGGAAACACACCTACAGTGCCCATTTGAATGCCAAAAGCATCAATTCTTCTTACTTAAGCTTGTAAACCTTAATTAACTTCATAATACAAGTTACGCACTGAAAAATGGGGGTTATTTGGCTAAAGTTGTGGGGGGGGAGGGCTGGCTGCAGGTTTTCATGTGCCCTGGGCGAAAGAGCGCCCCTTTAACACATACCACAACTCATCAATGATCATGCTCCGATACGGCAGAGAAATAGCGGTATAGTACAATGAAAAATACTTCACTTTTTACTAGAGTTGAGCGAAACGGGTCGAAAAAATTCAAAAGTCGCCGACTTTTAGCAAAGTCGGGTTTCATGAAACGAAACCCGACCCTAGGATGAGGTCGTCCACGAGGTCGGCGACTTACGCGCCAAAGTCGCGTTTCAAAAGTTTGTTTTGCGCTCTTTTTCAGCCAATCAGGATCCACGGACACTGTGGGCAACGTGATGACCTAGGCACGGGTCACCACCATCTTTCAGAAGGGCATGCAAGTGATTGGCTTGCTTTGGTGGGCGTCACAGGGGGTATAAAAGGGCGTGCACGCCGACCGCCATCTTACTTCTGCCGATCTTAGTATAGGGAGAGGTTGCTGCTGATTCTGTAGGGAGAGCGTTAGGCAGGGAAGAAGACCAAAAAACTGCTTCTGCTGCTAGCGATTTGGCCTGCACAACACACAAGTCACTGTGTGTGCAGTGCAAGGGGAGGCTATATAGTGGTGTATCAGTGGTGTTGGTTGTTGGGCTGCCTTATAAGGCTTCCTGACACGCTGGCATTGCTGTTTACCCACTGCTCCGCAAACTGCTTTTTTAAAAGCAATCCAATCTCCCTTATCCTCTAGTCACTTTTGTCACAGCTGTGCCATCGAGCGTGTCACATAGCGCTCAGATATCAGTGGGCCTCACACAATCCACAAGTGTCCAGTGTCCAAAAGTGTGCGCAGAGATTCAAAATCTCCATTATCCTCTCGTCACTTTGGTCACAGGCAGCTGTGCCATCGAGCGTGTCACATAGCGCTCAGATATCAGTGGGCCTCACACAATCCACAAGTGTCCAGTGTCCAAAAGTGTGCGCAGAGATTCAAAATCTCCATTATCCTCTCGTCACTTTGGTCACAGGCAGCTGTGCCATCGAGCGTGTCACATAGCGCTCAGATATCAGTGGGCCTCACACAATCCACAAGTGTCCAGTGTCCAAAAGTGTGCACAGAGATTCAAAATCTCCATTATCCTCTCGTCACTTTGGTCACAGGCAGCTGTGCCATCGAACCTGTCACATAGCGCTCAGATATCAGTGGGCCTCACACAATCCACAAGTGTCCAGTGTCCAAAAGTGTGCGCAGAGATTCAAAATCTCCATTATCCTCTCGTCACTTTGGTCACAGGCAGCTGTGCCATCGAGCCTGTCACATAGCGCTCAGATATCAGTGGGCCTCACACAATCCACAAGTGTGCAGTGTCCAAAAGTGTGCGCAGAGATTCAAAATCTCCATTATCCTCTCGTCACTTTGGTCACAGGCAGCTGTGCCATCGAGCGTGTCACATAGCGCTCAGATATCAGTGGGCCTCACACAATCCACAAGTGTCCAGTGTCCAAAATTGTGCGCAGAGATTCAAAATCTCCATTATCCTCTCATCACTTTGGTCACAGGCAGATGTGCCATCGAGCGTGTCACATAGCGCTCAGATATCAGTGGGCCTCACACAATCCACAAGTGTCCAGTGTCCAAAAGTGTGCGCAGAGATTCAAAATCTCCATTATCCTCTCGTCACTTTGGTCACAGGCAGCTGTGCCATCGAGCGTGTCACATAGCGCTCAGATATCAGTGGGCCTCACACAATCCACAAGTGTCCAGTGTCCAAAAGTGTGCGCAGAGATTCAAAATCTCCATTATCCTCTCGTCACTTTGGTCACAGGCAGCTGTGCCATCGAGCCTGTCACATAGCGCTCAGATATCAGTGGGCCTCACACAATCCACAAGTGTCCAGTGTCCAAAAGTGTGCGCAGAGATTCAAAATCTCCATTATCCTCTCGTCACTTTGGTCACAGGCAGCTGTGCCATCGAGCATGTCACATAGCGCTCAGATATCAGTGGGCCTCACACAATCCACAAGTGTCCAGTGTCCAAAAGTGTGCGCAGAGATTCAAAATCTCCATTATCCTCTCGTCACTTTGGTCACAGGCAGCTGTGCCATCGAGCCTGTCACATAGCGCTCAGATATCAGTGGGCCTCACACAATCCACAAGTGTCCAGTGTCCAAAATTGTGCGCAGAGATTCAAAATCTCCATTATCCTCTCGTCACTTTGGTCACAGGCAGCTGTGCCATCGAGCGTGTCACATAGTGCTCAGATATCAGTGGGCCTCACACAATCCTCAAGTGTCCAGTGTCCAAAAGTGTGCGCAGAGATTCAAAATCTCCATTATCCTCTCGTCACTTTGGTCACAGGCAGCTGTGCCATCGAGCCTGTCACATAGCGCTCAGATATCAGTGGGCCTCACACAATCCACAAGTGTCCAGTGTCCAAAAGTGTGCGCAGAGATTCAAAATCTCCATTATCCTCTCGTCACTTTAGTCACAGGCAGCTGTGCCATCGAGCGTGTCACATAACGCTCAGATATCAGTGGGCCTCACACAATCCAAAAGTGTCCACTGTCCACAAGTGTGTGCAGAAATTCTAAATCTCCCCTGTCCTATAGACACCTTGTACCTTGTTTTACATTACTATATAGTTTGTTGGATTTTGTCTACATTTCTACCAAAAATGAGGAAGGCTGGTGGAAGAGTCCGTGTAATTGGGCGGGGGTTGGCAGCTGGTAATGATGGTGTTGGTGGTGGATCTGATGGTAGTGGCAAGAGCAAAATAGGACCGAATGCAGGAGGTGCTGACCCTGCGTCATCGTCTGTCTACATAAGGCCTCGAACGCTTAGTTTTCTAGGTGTTGGCAAACCGCTTTTAAAGGCAGAGCATCAGGAAAAAGTTTTGTCTTACATTGCTGACTCAGCCTCCAGCTCTATCGCCTCCTCTTCTTCAGTTGTAAAAAGTAAAAGCACTGAGTCGTCATTGGAGGCTCATGTTCATGAACCACACCTTTCCTTGTGTCCTTCACCCCAACCAAGATTGAAGGATGACGCAGGCCATACTACTGATTACTCCATGGAGCTGTTTTCACATACCATGCCTGGATTATCAAGTCAAATGGTGAATTACCCAGGCCAAGATGAATCTGACATGGAGTGCACTGATGCACAGCCGCTGATGGATGATTCTGCTGGTACATTCACTCAGAGTACTACATTGTCCTCGCAGTGTACAGAGCCAGATTTTGACCCTGATGAGACTCAGGTGCCCCTTCCCGCACACTATACCACCATACACGGTGACACAGAGAAAGGTGCACATGACATAGAAGAGGAGGTGATGGATGACCCAGTTGTTGACCCAGATTGGCATCCATTGGGGGAAGAGGGTGCTGCTTCCAATAGCTCAGATGAGGAGCATCCACAGCAGACATCGACATCGCAACAGCTGTTATCTGGCAGGCCCGGAGTACTCCAAAGACAGGTTCCAAACATCAAAAGAGTTGCTGGACAGCTTGTCCAGAGGGTCAAAAGATCACAGCGTGCTAGGCCGCAAAATGTCTGCCAAAGTAGGAAGAGTGCAGTGTGGAACTTTTTTGAACAAAATCCTCATGATCAGGCCAAGGTTATCTGTAAGAAGTGCGCAAAGACCTTTAGCCGAGGGAAAAATCTGGAAAATTTGAATACCAGTTGCATGCTTAGACATTTAACCAGCATGCACTTGCAAGCGTGGACACAACACCAAACCTCAAGTGCCACATGTGCAACTGATCAAAACGAAGGTAGTCAGCAACGCTACATTGTTTCCCCCACTGTAAGACCACCGGTTAGCACAGCAGCAAATGTTGAGGTGTCGTTGCAAGGCCACAGCAGTCAGGGAATCCCACTGTTATATCAAGGAAAGACTGATTCTAGGCCATCAGAAAGAACACCAACTCCATCACCATCATCAACCCTCTCTCAGTCCGCCCTGTCCACCGCTACTTCCACCATATGCAGCTCTCAAGTCCAGCTCACCCTCCCAGACACTATGAGTAGGTCAAGAAAGTACTCAGTCTCTTATCCGCGTACACTGGGTTTGAACGCCCACATTGCCAAACTAATCTCGTTTGAGATGATGCCCTTTCGGTTGGTGGAAAGCACAGCTTTCCGCGAACTCATGGCCTATGCAGTACCACGCTATGACCTACCCAGTCGCCACTTCTTCTCTCACAAAGCCATCCCAGCCCTCCACCATCATGTGAAAGACCGCATTGTCCATGCACTCAAGCAGTCAGTGAGCGGAAAGGTGCACCTCACAACTGATGCATGGTCCAGTCGGCATGGCCAGGGACGTTACGTGTCCATCACTGCGCACTGGGTTAATGTTGTGGATGCAGGGTCCACAGGGGACAGCGGTGGTGTGACAGTGCTGCCTAGCCCACGGTATAGGAAACAGTTGGCTGTAGGCGTTTCACCCTCCTCCTCCTCCTCCAGAAGCGAAAGCTCGTCCACAGAGCGCAGTCGTACGAGCACTCCATCTGCAGCTGCCACTGTTGCACACGATGTGTCCCCCTATCGAGCAGCTAGTGGAAAGCGTCAGTAGGCTGTGTTGCAGATGATGTGTTTGGGCGACAGACACACCGCCGAGGTGCTGGCCGAGTACTTGAAGTGACCAACTGAGTCATGGCTGGGCAGTGTACATCTTGAGGCAGGCAAAGTAGTTAGTGATAACGGCCGTAATTTTGTGGCAGCCATAGCCCTTTCAAAACTCAGCCACATACCTTGCTTGGCTCACACCTTGAACCTGGTGGTGCAGTGCTTCCTCAAAAATTATCCGGAGTTAACAGCCCTGCTCCAGAAGGTGCGAAGACTGTGCGCGCACTTCCGCCGGTCGCCTGTACACTCCGTTCGTATGCAGAAGCTGCAGCGATTGCTCCACCTTCCCAACCACCGCCTCATTATCGACATTGCAACAAGGTGGAACTCCACCCTGCACATGGTGGAGCGGCTGTGCGAGCAGAGGCAGGCCATAATGCATTTGTGGGAGGATACACGGCCAGGCACTTTGAGAGCAGACATGGAGTTGACAGGCGTGCAGTGGTCGAAGCTGAAAGACCTTTGTAAAGTCCTTCAGTGTTTTGAGGAATGCACACGGCTGGTAAGCGCAGACGACGCCATCCTAAGCATGAGCATCCCACTTATGCGTCTGCTCATGCAAACTTTGACGCACCTTAAGGAGCAGGCGTCTGCAGCCAATGTTGATGAGGAGGAAGAGGAGGAGGGAATCCTTGATGACATTCAGCCATTGTCTGCTCAGGGACCTCTCCTGGACGAGGTGGAGGAAGAAGAGGAGGAGGAGGAGGATGATGGGGATGATTACTTAGGGGAGGAGGATGCATCTCGTGGGGCAAGTGAAAATGTTGGCGTGGCAAGGTCTGGTACAGGGTTTGTGCGTGACTGGAGGGATGTGGATTTGCCAGAAAGTGCTCCTCCACCCAGCACTCGCAGTGCATCATTGACACCGGGAACATTGGCCCACATGTCAGATTATGCCTTGCGGATCCTAAAAAGGGACCCCCGCATTGCCAAAATGATGAACGATGACGACTACTGGTTGGCCAGCATCCTGGATCCACGCTATAAAGGCAAATTACAAAACATCATGCCACAGGAGAACCTTGACCTAATATTGGCTAATAAACAAGCAACTCTGGTAAATCGGTTGCTTGAGGCATTCCCAGCACACAGCAGCGGTGATGGTTCTCACACGAGCCGTACGGGCCGGGGGCAGCTTGGCAGAGGTGTTCGTGGTGCACACAGCAGAAGTGGCGTTGGAGACAGGGGTTTCATGACAATGTTGTGGACTGATTTTTCAAATACCGCTCACACAACTGGTAATACTGCATCGATGGAAAGTGACAGGAGACAGCAGTTGTCAACTATGGTTACAAACTACTTTTCCTCCCATATCGATGTTCTCCCACACAGGTCATTCCCCTTTGACTATTGGGCCGCTAAACTGGACACCTGGCCTGAATTGGCCCAATATGCCTTACAGGAGCTCGCTTGCCCAGCTGCAAGTGTGCTATAGGAAAGAGTCTTCAGTGCAGCTGGATCAATCCTGACAGAAAAAAGGACCCGTCTGTCGACCCAAAATGTGGATGATCTAACCTTCATTAAAATGAACCACGCATGGGTTTCCAAGGATTTTGTCCCACCTTCCCCTGATGACACATAGGGTGACAGAAAAATGGCTTGCTTTGGTCCACCTCTTCCTGGTACTTCACCTATTTCGCCTTTTGCATCAGCTGAATGTCCAACATCAACATATGCCACTTTCTAAAACTCCCTAACTGTGCTGCCTCCCCCCCATGGCCGGGGTCACCACCTAGCGCACGACACTGTGCGAGTGCCGTTGCCCTGGACAGGTGGGTAGGCCGACTCTTGGGCGCGGGCACTGGCACAGGGTCCCTCATAGTGCAATCAAGTGTCTCTGATGGTGGTGGTGCACACCCGCCGTCAGACACACCGCTGTACTATGAGGGGCCCAGTGCCAGTACCGACGCCCACGAGTGGCCCCCCTTGCTTGGGCAGGGCCCCAGCATTTGCAATCTTTACCTCTCCCTGCTCCTCCGCTGTGTAATCTGGGCCGTCAAATCCATACTGTGCCTGACACCGTCTGAGCCTACCTCCTGAGACATATATTTTGAATGTGTACGCTATCCATACATGTTATCCAGGGATACGGTACCCTTTCTAACCTTTGTGCAATCACGTGCAATCCATACTGGGCCTAACACCGTCTGAGCCTGCCTCCTGAGACATATATTTTGAATGTGTACGCTATCCATACATGTTATCCGGGGATACGGTACCCTTTCTAACCTTTGTGCAATCACGTGCAATCCATACTGGGCCTAACACCGTCTGAGCCTGCCTCCTGAGACATATATTTTGAATGTGTACGCTATCCATACATGTTATCTGGGGATACGGTACCCTTTCTAACCTTTGTGCAATCACGTGCAATCCATACTGGGCCTAACACCGTCTGAGCCGGCCTCCTGAGACATATATTTTGAATGTGTACGCTATCCATACATGTTATCCAGGGATACGGTACCCTTTCTAACCTTTGTGCAATCACGTGCAATCCATACTGGGCCTAACACCGTCTGAGCCTGCCTCCTGAGACATATATTTTGAATGTGTACGCTATCCATACATGTTATCCGGGGATACGGTACCCTTTCTAACCTTTGTGCAATCACGTGCAATCCATACTGGGCCTAACACCGTCTGAGCCTGCCTCCTGAGACATATATTTTGAATGTGTATGCTATCCATACATGTTATCCAGGGATACGGTACCCTTTCTAACCTTTGTGCAATCACGTGCAATCCATACTGGGCGTGAGAACGGCTGGCGAGCTGTTAAGCAAGCTAAAGCACCTGTCCAGACAAGTACAGTGATTCCCTAGCGAGGAGACTTATTTGATTGTTTTCAATGTTGGGACAGCAATTTTTGGGGAGCACTATACTCTGGAGAATGATAGATGGGGCCCACCATACACTGGAACATTCCAAAGGTGGACATCAGACACTGGAGCAGCATTTACAGGGCCCATTATACACTAGAGCATTAGAAATGGGGCCCATTATGTTTGGAGCATTATTTGGGCCCATAAGACAGTGGAGCTTCATCCATGGGGACCAACATATACTGTAGCATTATGTGGAGCTCATCATATACTGTTTCAAACATTATATGGGACCAATGATTCTGTATGGAGAAATAGATGGGCCTCGTCATGAGATGTAAAAAGTGAGGTATTTTTCATTTTACTATACCGCTATTTATCTGCCGTATCGGAGCATGATGAGTTGTGGTATGTGTTAAAGGGGCGCTCTTTCGCCCAGGGCACATGAAAACCTGCAGCCAGCCCTCCCCCCCCACAACTTTAGCCAAATAACCCCCATTTTTCAGTGCGTAACTTATATTATGAAGTTAATTAAGGTTGACAAGCTTAAGTAAGAAGAATTGATGCTTTTGGCATTCAAATGGGCACTGTAGGTGTGTTTCCTGTCCTCCTCTCACTGCCGACTTTTATTCCCCATTGACTTACATTGGGTTTCGTGTTTCGGGACGACCCCGACTTTTCCCTATAATCGGACGATCTTGCTCGACCCGACTTTTGGAAAAGTCGGGTTTCACGAAACGAAACGCGACCCTAAAAAACCAAAAGTCGCTCAACTCTACTTTTTACATCTCATGACGAGGCCCATCTATTTCTCCATACAGAATCATTGGTCCCATATAATGTTTGAAACAGTATATGATGAGCTCCACATAATGCTACAGTATATGTTGGTCCCCATGGATGAAGCTCCACTGTCTTATGGGCCCAAATAATGCTCCAAACATAATGGGCCCCATTTCTAATGCTCTAGTGTATAATAGGCCCTGTAAATGCTGCTCCAGTGTCTGATGTCCACCTTTGGAATGTTCCAGTGTATGGTGGGCCCCATCTATCATTCTCCAGAGTAACGTGCTCCCCAAAAATTGCTGTCCCAACATTGAAAACAATCAAATAAGTCTCCTCGCTAGGGAATCCCTGTACTAGTCTGGACTCCTCGTCGTCCCCATCTTCCATCTCACTGCACAGTATTTCAACCTTGCAAGTGCTGTGATCCTGAGCAAGCAGGGGGGGCCCACTCGTTGGCGACGGCACTGGCACAGGGCCCCTGATAGTACGGTGGTGTGTCTGATGGCGGGTGGGCCGAACCTGCACTTTCATCTGTGTAAAATAATGCATATCCTGTAAAATACTCAGGACTAGTTACCAGATAAAAATATAATGGTTTATTTGGTTTCTTCCATCAAAGAAAGGTTATTACAGAAAAACAGGTGAATAAAAATAGGTAAAAGAGAAATTGTCCATTAGATCATGCTCTGAGATCCCAAATGGCAAAAGCAACATGTATTCTTCTTCTCTCCGAGATCCTGAATAGCAAATGGCTGCTGTGTCTCAGTTCGGCTTCTCACATCGCCGTCAAGTAATATACCAGCTGTTATGTCATGTCATCTTGCGTCTGTCTCTCATGATGGTGAGGGAAGAAGAGGAGCGACCTCTACAGTTAGCCATGAATTATATACGTCTCCTAAAGCACGTGGTCTCTACATATATGGAGCTGTCTTTCTACCATGAGCCAAGCTTAAAAATAGCCTATGTCATGTAAGCTAAAGCATTCTACAGAACTGGGTCTTATAAGAAATTAACGGATTATTAATATTTAACAATTCCCCCTTTTGAGGGAGACAGACATTAATTGGAACCCTCAAATATAACGATCTTTTTTCTTCTTTTCTTCTTCTTTGACAAAATAATTTAATATCAATAATAATAATAATAATAATAATATTAGATTACCGTTATAAGTACTCAATGACATAATTGATGTGAATTCATGTTATGGTAAGCCGTGAACAATATTCATATAAAATATGTATAATTATACTTCCCTAAGTCTAAATTGAAGCATCTCAGGTCCAGTCATCATCATCTGATGTCATCTGGTCTTCATTTTGATGTCTTCTGTCTTCTTCTTGGTTCTTTTAAAAATACAGTTTTCTTATAGCATATAGATGTTGTAGGAATTGTGTGGTGTATCAAATCAAAGTCCATAAATTCAAATGTTGATAAGAAACAAAGTCTATAGATGAAATGCAGCTTTAATATCTGTGCAGTGTCATCTTTAAAAACCTGGGCTTACATTGGCTCGCCTTGGATATTCTGGAATCCTCCATCGGTACTGGTCTTTGAACAGGTGTGACGTCTTTGGTCAGCAAAGAAAGGGTTAAAATGACTCTTCCTTGCTAAACATAGCACCATAACCAGTCCTTGTCCTAATGCACAGGACATATGTCAGGGTTGTAGCTTCCTGATAATTACCTTCATTGTTCACCAGCTTTCATCGAAGCTTTTCAGGTGATTGAAAACCTCTGGAACTTGATAAGAACGTGATAACACCGTTCATCTCAGCATCATAGGATCATCGTCCTCTGGTTGTCAGGTTAGACACTTTAATTGTGACTGTCGGTGGTGGATACTGCACTTGTGACTGTCAGTGGTGGATACTGCACTTGTGACTGTCAGTGGTGGATACTGCATTTGTAATTAACACAGTCTATTACTCAGTAATCACAGCTTTGTTACCTTCTGGGATTTCTGGATCGCGGCATTCTTCTTCTCGCAACTGATAAAAATCAATGAAGTTTAGAAATGTGAAAAGTCTTTATTAACATAATTTCAGTATCTTGCTTGAAGTCTTCATTCCCTATTCTATACCAAATCTGGTAATTTCCCTATCCCATAATATCACAGCGTACCATAGCAATCAGTAATATCCATATAATTATTATCAGAATTTGTACTGTATATGGATTTCAATATTTGAAATAATAAACCAATAATAAGTGATAATACATTATTATCCATTTTTTTATGTGATAGAACATTTTTTTATGTCATAGGTGTAATTACCTTTTTCAACCCATAGGTGTCACTGTGTTTTATGTAACCAGTGTTATCATCTTTATTAATAAGGAATATATTCATTATACTAATAATATGTAGGAATGTAAAGCCATGAACCAAAATAAGAATATATGAGTGAGCGAATGAATGAATAAAAGAATTGTTGCATATAACTCAGAAGTGAAACATTTTCCTTAGTAATAGAACCATATAATTGCTATATTTAATGAAGCAATATTCTCAGCAGATATTACTTTACTAAATATTGGTGAAAGAATTAAAAATAATGAAAAATAAGAATAAAAATAAAAATAAGAATAAGGCCTTTATGTTGATGCAGTGTAGTTATGTCTTCAGTAACATACACCCTTAATATTTCCATGATCTGGATTATTTCATAATTGTCATAAACTTGTGTTATCAAAATATTCAAATCATGCAACTTTGCATGTAATTCCTCTTAGTGTAAAGAAATGACTCTTTATAATACTTGTTATTATACCCAATACTTATACCATTGTACCTTATTAATATTTTTTTTTTCCTATTAAAATGTGTGAAGAAGAGGTATTAATCAAATGTGATTATGTAGTCAGGATAAAAAACATATTTCCCCCTTAATACCAAAAAATATTGTTTCATGAAATAATTCATTTATCAAAACCAAAATTAAAAATAATTAATTTATAAATTGTGTAAATATTATACTTGCTTATACCATTATTTGTCTGAAGATGTGTAACCATCAAAATTAATTTGAATATCATAAAATTATCCTTTGGAAAAATTAATTTAAATGTAGTTTAAGATTAACACACTTGGACAGAGAAGGAAGGTCCACTATTCCCAGATGCAGCTGGTGAATACCAGGCTCTGTGCTGGTGCCTGTTTAAAAGAGCTAAAGCTGATAAGGAAAGAATAGATTTTCTTCCTAAACTATTTTCTATTTTGTTGTGCGATTGCACTTATCCACAATTAACTAAATCAAGAAATAATAATTACTATAGAAATATAGAAATATATGTTTGTATAGATAATATTTCATTATGTATCTTAATATTCTAATAATTTCCTAAAGATAAAAGCTTTGGGGGTTTTTTTTTTTTTTTCTTTCTCTCATGCATTCAGGATCCTGAGGTCTCACAAACGTATCACATTACTCGCTCAGCAGCTGCTCATACACTCAGTCACTGTCACTCAGACTGTGTCACATATTAACTTTAAACCAAATACCTCACATATGAAAGTGTGATGAATACACGTATTTTAACCCAAATTATCCTAATTATCAATGCATTGTAAACTATTTCAATTTAGTCTCTTAATATTTCTTTGAATATTCCCCAAATACACATGACATAAATATATGTATAGCTATACTTGACATTTAGGCCTGGAAAAAAAATTCCATTGCTTTGCAAAAGTTGAGACCCCCTTTAAAATTCTTTTCCTAAGGAACAGGGACATAGTATACTGGTATACTTGTATTATTAGAACAAGGTTCAAATTCCCCTGCTGTGGTTGTCATTCAAACCATGCAGTAAAAAAGCACACACCCAGAACATTTTAAAAAGCAATTGGTTATTTCCTTTTAAGGGTTAGATATATAAAATCATGCAATATTGCAACTTCCTGTGTAAATAAAGGCATAAATCCTTGGAAGAGAATTTTTCTCGATTAAGTCCTGCTTTGAAATGAAAATTCTAAGGAAACATAAAAAAATAAGGTTAATATCATATTCATATTCTAAATATTATTACTGATGTAGATTTTAATTTTCATTAAAAAATACAGTTCTACTATTTCTACTTCTACAAACACTCTATATATACTGTATGACTATGTATATATCCACAAACCATAAAACTACAGGATTATACTCTATAAAATAATTACATATAACTCACTAATTGTATAACACTGTTACACAATATATATATTACTTTTTCTAACCAATTCCTACACCCATACTTATTTCTCTGCAAAAAATATCCTGAAAGGTTCTTGCCATTTTAAAGCTGATAGATTCTTGGAGCAGAGTATTCAGTTTACAGGCCATGATGTCACTCACCACCTGTTTCTGTCTGTTAAATTCGGCCATCTTTGTTACAGAAAGAAAATCAGAACTCATCATTTTTCTTAATTCAATTTGTGTCTTTTCGGTGTTCTTTTGCATCATTCCATATGGTTTATAACAAACATGTGATTTTCTTTTTCTTTCTTCGTAGATTTGATTTTGGGGAAATCTCATTTTAGAAGGCTTTGCTAATACAGGCTTCTGATAAGATTTTACTCTGCCTGTCTTTACAAAATTAGCACAATTTACTTTCCTCTCACGATTCTCGTGTTTTCTGGCAAACTCAAGGGATTGCGCACATTCAAACAAAGAATCTTTTTGTGACGCAATAACACGAGATGCAGGATTTAGAAACCAAAATTTGCTTACAAAACTCCTTATGAGGGACGGTGTTTTGACATTCTCACTCAGCATTCTATACAAACGTTCATATATGGACATGAACGTAAAAATACATTCCTTCCGACCAATCCTTAATTTTTGAAGAATATCAATATCTGGATGATTTTCATTTGATGAACAAAAAATGAGAATTTTTAATCTGTCCTTATCAGTTAAATTCTCATGTGTCTCACCAGATAACTTTAAAGACAATCTCCTAGCAAAATTTACAGGGATCCACATTTTGAACAACTGATTCTTCTCCTCATTAGATAAATCAAAGTTACCAGAACAACTTTCAAAGATCTCAGAGTTTCTACAAACATCTATTTTGTTGTCATAAGCAGGAATTATTTGGCATATTTTTATCAAATTCTTCCTCACGCTACTTCGGATTTGGGCCTGTGAGTCTTCTATTTTTAGTGGTACGTCTTTCCTTTGTACGTCCTCTACGTCAGTTCTGAAGTCTCCTCCTACTTCTCCATCTTGTTCCACGTCTGCAAGGTCACCTTCAATGACTGCTACTTGTAACTGTTTCTCCACATTACAGTGAATCTCGGGAATGTCACTATCCTCTACACAATCATTTTTAGATTTCTCTGACACAGATCTATGAAATATATCTACCATCTGTAGAATATTTTTTAATCTCTCTCTTTCTCTATTGAAAAACTTAGAATCTAACCTCTGATTCTCGAGTTCACACTCGGCATATAAACTTAACCATAAAACTTCTGAATTAGAATTGTCTACAGACTTAAATTTCAATTTACTCTGCTTAGCAAGACAATTAATGACATCCATTTTATCTTACCTTGAAATGTCTCAGCTCCTTTGATGGACAACGCTGGGTTCCTGTCTTCACACGTCTGGCTTAGGTCTGGTACTTTTGGCACTTGTAGTACTTCTCAATCTATCTGGTACTTCTTACTTCTAGGTTCTATGTGATTCTTGTAAGTAGTGGAATTCCCGATAACTTGCACATATGATTTGACGTTAGCAAAGTCCAATCCCCCGTGTGTGCAAGTTGAGGGAAATCCGCAAAAAAGTACAAAAATTCAGATCTGGCTGGCTCTCCAATGTAAAATAATGCATATCCTGTAAAATACTCAGGACTAGTTACCAGATAAAAATATAATGGTTTATTTGGTTTCTTCCATCAAAGAAAGGTTATTACAGAAAAACAGGTGAATAAAAATAGGTAAAAGAGAAATTGTCCATTAGATCATGCTCTGAGATCCCAAATGGCAAAAGCAACATGTATTCTTCTTCTCTCCGAGATCCTGAATAGCAAATGGCTGCTGTGTCTCAGTTCGGCTTCTCACATCGCCGTCAAGTAATATACCAGCTGTTATGTCATGTCATCTTGCGTCTGTCTCTCATGATGGTGAGGGAAGAAGAGGAGCGACCTCTACAGTTAGCCATGAATTATATACGTCTCCTAAAGCACGTGGTCTCTACATATATGGAGCTGTCTTTCTACCATGAGCCAAGCTTAAAAATAGCCTATGTCATGTAAGCTAAAGCATTCTACAGAACTGGGTCTTATAAGAAATTAACGGATTATTAATATTTAACAATCTGCAGCTTCCTCTTTGTCACCGTGTAAGATGGAACTGTATATGGGAAGGGTAACCCGAGTTTCATCAGGGTCAGATTCAGGCCGTGTAGCGTGCGAGGGGAATGTAGTGGTCTGGGTCAATGTACCAGCAGATTCATCGAGCAGTGGCTGGGCATCAGTGCACTTGTGTCGCCCCCAGGAGTACGGTCACCACAGTGGCATTACTTTCTTCCTAGGGAGTGTGATGTCATGCTTGGGAGCAACGAAGGATCTCTCTAGCAGGTTAACTGATTGGGCGGCGTTATTCCCACGAGTCATGACCCTCCAAACAGCGTTCATTAAGGCAAAGTGTTTGTTTTACGTGGGCAGTATGGTTGCAAAGCTGAACCTTAAAGGAATGTCCAGAAGGGCACCACCAGGAGTGGAGCCTACGGTTAAATTCGACTCCACCTGGGAAACCTCAACCATGCCAGCTACAGAACAGATGCACACATTGCAAGCTTAATTCCGTTAACGAACGAGACTCCGTCATGCCCCGCGGTCCGAGTCCGGCTTACTAGAGGGACACGTGAGGCTCTGGCACATGAGATTGGCCAATAACTGGTGTATCATGCCCTTACATGTCCGTGGCTCAGACGGTGTTAGGCCCAGTATGGATTGCACGTGATTGCACAAAGGTTAGAAAGGGTACCGTATCCCCGGATAACATGTATGGATAGCGTACACATTCAAAATATATGTCTCAGGAGGCAGGCTCAGACGGTGTTAGGCCCAGTATGGATTGCACGTGATTGCACAAAGGTTAGAAAGGGTACCGTATCCCCGGATAACATGAATGGATAGCGTACACATTCAAAATATATGTTTCAGGAGGCAGGCTCAGACGGTGTTAGGCCCAGTATGGATTGCACGTGATTGCACAAAGGTTAGAAAGGGTACCGCATCCCCGGATAACATGTATGGATAGCGTACACATTCAAAATATATGTCTCAGGAGGCAGGCTCAGACGGTGTTAGGCCCAGTATGGATTGCACGTGATTGCACAAAGGTTAGAAAGGGTACCGTATCCCCGGATAACATGTATGGATAGCGTACACATTCAAAATATATGTCTCAGGAGGCAGGCTCAGACGGTGTTAGGCCCAGTATGGATTGCACGTGATTGCACAAAGGTTAGAAAGGGTACCGTATCCCCGGATAACATGTATGGATAGCGTACACATTCAAAATATATGTCTCAGGAGGCAGGCTCAGACGGTGTTAGGCCCAGTATGGATTGCACGTGATTGCACAAAGGTTAGAAAGGGTACCGTATCCCCGGATAACATGTATGGATAGCGTACACATTCAAAATATATGTCTCAGGAGGCAGGCTCAGACGGTGTTAGGCCCAGTATGGATTGCACGTGATTGCACAAAGGTTAGAAAGGGTACCGTATCCCCGGATAACATGTATGGATAGCGTACACATTCAAAATATATGTCTCAGGAGGCAGGCTCAGATGGTGTCAGGCACAGTATGGATTTGATGGCCCAGATTACACAGCGAAGGAGCAGGGAGAGGTAAAGATTGCAAATGCTGGGGCCCTGCCCAAGCAAGGGGGGCCCACTCGTGGGCGTCGGTGCTGGCACTGGGCCCCTCATAGTACAGCGGTGTGTCTGACGGCGGGTGTACACCACCACCGTCAGAGACACTTGATTGCACTATGAGGGACCCTGTGCCAGTGCCCGCGCCCAAGAGTCGGCCTACCCACCTGTCCAGGGCAACGGCACTCGCACGGTGTCGTGCGTTAGGTGGTGACCCCGGCCATGGGGGGGGAGGCAGCACAGCTAGGGAGTTTTAGAAAGTGGCATATGTTGATGTTGGACATTCAGCTGATGCAAAAGGCGAAATAGGTCAAGTCCCAGTAAGAGGTGGACCAAAGCAAGCCATTTTTCTGTCACCCTATGTGTCATCAGGGGAAGGTGGGACAAAATCCTTGGAAACCCATGCATGGTTCATTTTAATGAAGGTTAGATCATCCACATTTTGGGTTGACAGACGGGTCCTTTTTTCTGTCAGGATTGATCCAGCTGCACTGAAGACTCTTTCCGATAGCACACTTGCAGCTGGGCAAGCGAGCTCCTGTAAGGCATATTGTGCCAATTCAGGCCAGATGTCCAGTTTAGCGGCCCAATAGTCAAAGGGGAATGACCTGTGTGGGAGAACATCGATATGGGAGGAAAAGTAGTTTGTAACCATGGTTGACAACTGCTGTCTCCTGTCACTTTCCATCGATGCAGTATTACCAGTTGTGTGAGCGGTATTTGAAAAATCAGTCCACAACATTGTCATGAAACCCCTGTCTCCAACGCCACTTCTGCTGTGTGCACCACGAACACCTCTGCCAAGCTGCCCCCGGCCCGTACGGCTCGTGTGAGAACCATCACCGCTGCTGTGTGCTGGGAATGCCTCAAGCAACCGATTTACCAGAGTTGCTTGTTTATTAGCCAATATTAGGTCAAGGTTCACCTGTGGCATGATGTTTTGTAATTTGCCTTTATAGCGTGGATCCAGGATGCTGGCCAACCAGTAGTCGTCATCGTTCATCATTTTGGCAATGCGGGGGTCCCTTTTTAGGATCCGCAAGGCATAATCTGACATGTGGGCCAATGTTCCCGGTGTCAATGATGCACTGCGAGTGCTGGTTGGAGGAGCACTTTCTGGCAAATCCACATCCCTCCAGTCACACACAAACCCTGTACAAGACCTTGCCACGCCAACATTTTCACTTGCCCCACGAGATGCATCCTCCTCCCCTAAGTAATCATCCCCATCATCATCCTCCTCCTCCTCTTCTTCCTCCACCTCGTCCAGGAGAGGTCCCTGAGCAGACAATGGCTGAATGTCATCAAGGATTCCCTCCTCCTCTTCCTCCTCATCAACATTGGCTGCAGACGCCTGCTCCTTAAGGTGCGTCAAAGTTTGCATGAGCAGACGCATAAGTGGGATGCTCATGCTTAGGATGGCGTCGTCTGCGCTTACCAGCCGTGTGCATTCCTCAAAACACTGAAGGACTTTACAGAGGTCTTTCAGCTTCGACCACTGCACACCTGTCAACTCCATGTCTGCTCTCAAAGTGCCTGGCCGTGTATCCTCCCACAAATGCATTATGGCCTGCCTCTGCTCGCACAGCCGCTCCACCATGTGCAGGGTGGAGTTCCACCTTGTTGCAATGTCGATAATGAGGCGGTGGTTGGGAAGGTGGAGCAATCGCTGCAGCTTCTGCATACGAACGGAGTGTATAAGAGACCGGCGGATGTGCGCGCACAGTCTTCGCACCTTCTGGAGCAGGGCTGTTAACTCCGGATAATTTTTGAGGAAGCACTGCACCACCAGGTTCAAGGTGTGAGCCAAGCAAGGTATGTGGCTGAGTTTTGAAAGGGCTATGGCTGCCACAAAATTACGGCCGTTATCACTAACTACCTTGCCTGCCTCAAGATGTACACTGCCCAGCCATGACTCAGTTTGTCACTTCAAGTACTCGGCCAGCACCTCGGCGGTATGTCTGTCGCCCAAACACATCATCTGCAACACAGCCTGCTGACGCTTTCCACTAGCTGCTCGATAGGGGGACACATCGTGTGCAACAGTGGCAGCTGCAGATGGAGTGCTCGTACGACTGCGCTCTGTGGACGAGCTTTAGCTTCTGGAGGAGGAGGAGGAGGAGGGTGGAACGCCTACAGCCAACTGTTTCCTATACCGTGGGCTAGGCAGCACTGTCCCACCACCGCTGTCCCCTGTGGACCCTGCATCCACCACATTAACCCAGTGCGCAGTGATGGACACGTAACGGCCCTGGCCATGCCGACTGGACCATGCATCAGTTGTGAGGTGCACCTTTCCGCTCACTGACTGCTTGAGTGCATGGACAATGCGGTCTTTCACATGATGGTGGAGGGCTGGGATGGCTTTGCGAGAGAAGTGGCGACTGGGTAGGTCATAGCGTGGTACTGCATAGGCCATGAGTTCGCGGAAAGCTGTGCTTTCCACCAACCGAAAGGGCATCATCTCAAACGAGATTAGTTTGGCAATGTGGGCGTTCAAACCCAGTGTACGCGGATGATAGACTGAGTACTTTCTTGACCTACTCATAGTGTCTGGGAGGGTGAGCTGGACTTGAGAGCTGCATATGGTGGAAGTAGCGGTGGACAGGGCGGACTGAGAGAGGGTTGATGATGGTGATGGAGTTGGTGTTCTTTCTGATGGCCTAGAATCAGTCTTTCGTTGATATAACAGTGGGATTCCCTGACTGCTGTGGCCTTGCAACGACACCTCAACATTTGCTGCTGTGCTAACCGGTGGGCTTACAGTGGGGGAAACAATGTAGCGTTGCTGACTACCTTCGTTGTGATCAGTTGCACATGTGGCACTTGAGGTTTGGTGTTGTGTCCACGCTTGCAAGTGCATGCTGGTTAAATGTCTAAGCATGCAACTGGTATTCAAATTTTTCAGATTTTTCCCTCGGCTAAAGGTCTTTGCGCACTTCTTACAGATAACCTTGGCCTGATCATGAGGATTTTGTTCAAAAAAGTGCCACACTGCACTCTTCCTACTTTGGCAGACATTTTGCGGCCTAGCACGCTGTGATCTTTTGACCCTCTGGACAAGCTGTCCAGCAACTCTTTTGATGTTTGGAACCTGTCTTTGGAGTGCTCCGGGCCTGCCAGTTAACAGCTGTTGCGATGTCGATGTCTGCTGTGGATGCTCCTCATCTGAGCTATTGGAAGCAGCACCCTCTTCCCCCAATGGATGCCAATCTGGGTCAACAACTGGTCATCCATCACCTCCTCTTCTATGTCATGTGCACCTTCCTCTGTGTCACCGTGTATGGTGGTATAGTGTGCGGGAAGGGGCACCTGAGTCTCATCAGGGTCAGAATCTGGCTCTGTACACTGCGAGGACAATGTAGTGCTCTGAGTGAATGTACCAGCAGAATCATCCATCAGCGGCTGTGCATCAGTGCACTCCATGTCAGATTCATCTTGGCCTGGGTAATTCACCATTTGACTTGATAATCCAGGCATGGTATGTGAAAACAGCTCCATGGAGTAATCAGTAGTATGGCCTGCGTCATCCTTCAATCTTGGTTGGGGTGAAGGACACAAGGAAAGGTGTGGTTCATGAACATGAGCCTCCAATGACGACTCAGTGCTTTTACTTTTTACAACTGAAGAAGAGGAGGCGATAGAGCTGGAGGCTGAGTCAGCAATGTAAGACAAAACTTTTTCCTGATGCTCTGGCTTTAAAAGCGGTTTGCCAACTCCTAGAAAACTAAGCGTTCGAGGCCTTATGTAGCCAGACGATGACGCAGGCTCAACACCTCCTGCATTCGGTCCTATTTTGCTCTTGCCACTACCATCAGATCCACCACCAACACCATCATTACCAGCTGTCAACCCCCGCCCAATTCCACGGCCTCTTCCACCAGCCTTCCTCATTTTTGGTAGAAATGTAGACAAAATCCAACAAACTATATAGTATGTAAAACAAGGTAAAAGGTGTCTATAGGACAGGGGAGATTTTGAATTTCTGCACACACTTTTGGACACTGGACACTTTTGGATTGTGTGAGGCCCAATGAATATCTGAGCGCTATGTGACAGGCTCGATGGCACAGCTGTGACCTAAGTGACTAGAGGATAAGTGAGATTTTGAATCTGCACACACTTTTGGACACTGGACACTTTTGGATTGTGTGAGGCCCAATGAATATCTGAGCGCTATGTGACAGGCTCGATGGCACAGCTGTGACCTAAGTGACTAGAGGATAAGTGAGATTTTGAATCTCTGCACACACTTTTGGAAACTGGACACTTTTGGATTGTGTGAGGCCCAATGAATATCTGAGCGCTATGTGACAGGCTCGATGGCACAGCTGTGACCTAAGTGACTAGAGGATAAGTGAGATTTTGAATCTCTGCACACACTTTTGGACACTGGACACTTTTGGATTGTGTGAGGCCCAATGAATATCTGAGTGCTATGTGACAGGCTCGATGGCACAGCTGTGACCTAAGTGACTAGAGGATAAGTGAGATTTTGAATCTCTGCACACACTTTTGGACACTGGACACTTTTGGATTGTGTTAGGCCCAATGAATATCTGAGCGCTATGTGACAGGCTCGATGGCACAGCTGTGACCTAAGTGACTAGAGGATAAGTGAGATTTTGAATCTCTGCACACACTTTTGGACACTGGACACTTTTGGATTGTGTGAGGCCCAATGAATATCTGAGTGCTATGTGACAGGCTCGATGGCACAGCTGTGACCTAAGTGACTAGAGGATAAGTGAGATTTTGAATCTCTGCACACACTTTTGGACACTGGACACTTTTGGATTGTGTGAGGCCCACTGATATCTGAGCGCTATGTGACAGGCTTGATGGCACAGCTGTGACCTAAGTGACTAGAGGATAAGTGAGATTTTAAATCTCTGCACACACTTTTGGACACTGGACACTTTTGGATTGTGTGAGGCCCAATGAATATCTGAGCGCTATGTGACAGGCTCGATGGCACAGCTGTGACCTAAGTGACTAGAGGATAAGTGAGATTTTGAATCTCTGCACACACTTTTGGACACTGGACACTTTTGGATTGTGTGAGGACCACTGATATCTGAGCGCTATGTGACAGGCTCGATGGCACAGCTGTGACCTAAGTGACTAGAGGATAAGTGAGATTTTGAATCTCTGCACACACTTTTGGACACTGGACACTTTTGGATTGTGTGAGGCCCAATGAATATCTGAGCGCTATGTGACAGGCTCGATGGCACAGCTGTGACCTAAGTGACTAGAGGATAAGTGAGATTTTGAATCTCTGCACACACTTTTGGACACTGGACACTTTTGGATTGTGTGAGGCCCAATGAATATCTGAGCACTATGTGACAGGCTCGATGGCACAGCTGTGACCTAAGTGACTAGAGGATAAGTGAGATTTTGAATCTCTGCACACACTTTTGGACACTGGACAATTTTGGATTGTGTGAGGCCCAATGAATATCTGAGCGCTATGTGACAGGCTCGATGGCACAGCTGTGACCTAAGTGACTAGAGGATAAGTGAGATTTTGAATCTCTGCACACACTTTTGGACACTGGACACTTTTGGATTGTGTGAGGCCCAATGAATATCTGAGCGCTATGTGACAGGCTTGATGGCACAGCTGTGACCTAAGTGACTAGAGGATAAGTGAGATTTTGAATCTCTGCACACACTTTTGGACACTGGACACTTTTGGATTGTGTGAGGCCCAATGAATATCTGAGCGCTATGTGACAGGCTCGATGGCACAGCTGTGACCTAAGTGACTAGAGGATAAGTGAGATTTTGAATCTCTGCACACACTTTTGGACACTGGACACTTTTGGATTGTGTGAGGCCCAATGAATATCTGAGCGCTATGTGACAGGCTCGATGGCACAGCTGTGACCTAAGTGACTAGAGGATAAGTGAGATTTTGAATCTCTGCACACACTTTTGGACACTGGACACTTTTGGATTGTGTGAGGCCCAATGAATATCTGAGCGCTATGTGACAGGCTCGATGGCACAGCTGTGACCTAAGTGACTAGAGGATAAGTGAGATTTTGAATCTCTGCACACACTTTTGGACACTGGACACTTTTGGATTGTGTGAGGCCCAATGAATATCTGAGCGCTATGTGACAGGCTCGATGGCACAGCTGTGACGTAAGTGACTAGAGGATAAGTGAGATTTTGAATCTCTGCACACACTTTTGGACACTGGACACTTTTGGATTGTGTGAGGCCCACTGATATCTGAGTGCTATGTGACAGGCTCGATGGCACAGCTGTGACCTAAGTGACTAGAGGATAAGTGAGATTTTGAATCTCTGCACACACTTTTGGACACTGGACACTTTTGGATTGTGTGAGGCCCACTGATATCTGAGCGCTATGTGACAGGCTTGATGGCACAGCTGTGACCTAAGTGACTAGAGGATAAGTGAGATTTTGAATCTCTGCACACACTTTTGGACACTGGACACTTTTGGATTGTGTGAGGCCCAATGAATATCTGAGCGCTATGTGACAGGCTCGATGGCACAGCTGTGACCTAAGTGACTAGAGGATAAGGGAGATTGGATTGCTTTTAAAAAAGCAGTTTGCGGAGCAGTGGGTAAACAGCAATGCCAGCCTGTCAGGAAGCCTTAAAAGGCAGCCCAACAACCAACACCACTGATACACCACAATATAGCCTCCCCTTGCACTGCACACACAGTGACTGGTGTGTTGTGCAGGCCAAATTGCTATCAGCAGCAGAAGCAGTTTTTTTTTCTTCTCAGCAGGACAAAAAAAAAAATTGGGATTGCTTTTAAAAAAGCAGTTTGATGCCCAATGAATATCTGAGCGCTATGTGACAGGCTCGATGGCACAGCTGTGACCAAAGTGACTAGAGGATAAGGGAGATTGGATTGCTTTTAAAAAAGCAGTTTGCGGAGCAGTGGGTAAACAGCAATGCCAGCCTGTCAGGAGGCCTTAGAAGGCAGCACAACAACCAACACCACTGATACACCACTACTGTATATAGCCTCCCCTTGCACTGCACACACAGTGACTGGTGTGTTGTGCAGGCCAAATCGCTAGCAGCAGAAGCAGTTTTTTGGTCTTCTTCCCTGCCTAACGCTCTCCCTGCAGAATCAGCAGCAACCTCTCCCTATACTGAGAACGGCAGAAGTAAGATGGCGGTCGGCGTGCACGCCCTTTTATACCCCCTGTGATGCCCACCAAAGCAAGGCAATCACTTGCATGCCCTTCTGAAAGATGGTGGTGACCCGTGCCTATGTCATCACGTTGCCCACAGTGTCCGTGGATCCTGATTGGCTGAAAAAGAGCGCAAAACAAACTTTTGAAACGCGACTTTGGCGCGTAAGTCGCCGACCTCGTGGCCGACCTCATCCTAGGGTCGGTTTTCGTTTCATGAAACCCGACTTTGCCAAAAGTCGGCGACTTTTGAATTTTTTCGACCCGTTTCGCTCAACTCTACATGTGGGGATTCCCAACAAACATGCAATCCCCACATGTATTTAGGCTGTCTAACAGCCACAAATCTGCGGGAACTCAAACATAATCTACCAGCACGCCCAAGAAACTCGGAGATCACCCGAGCATGCTCAGAAAAGTAGAGTAACGAGCACACTTGCTCATCACTAGTAGATACCAGTCCTACAGAAGATATAAGAGATCAGAGAACAGTTACAGTTAGTGACTTACCGCTGACATTTTTTCTGATGGAATTATTCACTTTCCCCATTTTTCCATCTGACCCAGACCTACACGACAACTTCTTTCAGCCAGGACTAGAGATGAACGACTTTGCCTTTTTTCGGGTCGAGTAGGGTTTCATGAAACCCGACTTGAAATTCGGGTCGAACGAAATCGGCCGATTATCGTGTTCAGTCGAAGGCCGACTGAAAAACGAAACCCAGTGCAAGTCAATGGGGAACAAAGGTCGGCAGGGGGTGGAGGACAGGAAACACACCTACAATGCCCATTTTAATGCCAAAAACATCTATTCTTATTACTTAAGCTTGTCAACCTTAATTTACTTTATAATAATAGCTAGGCATTGAAAACTGGGGGTTATTTGGCTAAAGTTGAGGGGGGGGTAGGGCTGGCTCCAGATTTTCGTGGGCTCTGGGCCAAAGAGTGTCACTGGGCTCTTTTAACACATGCCACAATTCATGATCCTCTGATATGGCAGAGAAATAGTGGTATACTACAATGAAAAATACTTCACTTCTTACATCTCATGACTGATATCCATTTTAAATTCTCCAATAGCTCCTAAAATGGACAATATATGACTCCATACAGTATTATGGCCACCGCATAGTGCGCTATACAGAGTAATGAGGCCCATATATTTCTCCATACAGAATCATTGGTCCCATGTAATGTTTGAAACAGTATATGATGAGCTCCACAGAATGCTACAGTATATGTTGGTCTTCATGGATGAAGTTCCACTGTTTTATGGGCCCAAATAATGCTCCATATATAATGGGCCCCATTTCTAATGCTCCAGTGCATAATGGGACCTGTAAATGCAGCTCCAGTGTCTGATGTCAACCTTTGGAATGCTTCAGTGTATGGTGGGCCTCATATATAATTCTCCAGAGTATAGTGCTCCCCAAAAATAGCTGTCCAAACATTGAAAACAATTAAATAAGTCTCCTCGCTAGGGAATCCCTGTACTAGTCTGGACTCCTCGTCATCCCCATCTTCCATCTCACTGCCCTTGGACTGTTTAGGCAGAGGGCATACAGACGTGATGTCATCGCTCTCTCTGACCAGAATGTCATTGTCAGGAAACGCGGAAGACGTCACGGCGGCGGAGCAGGGAGAGGTAAGTATTTCAACTTTGCAAGTGCTGTGATCCTGAGCAAGCAGGGGGGGCCCACTCGTTGGCGACGGCACTGGCACAGGGCCCCTCATAGTATGGTGGTGTATCTGACGGCGGGTGGGCCCTCCCCCTCCCCCTCCCACCGGCAGAGACACTTTTGCGTACTATGAGGGGCCCTGTGCCAGTGCCGTCACCCATGAGTATGCCCCCCCCACCTGCTCAAGGAAACAGCACTTTCATCTGCACCTTCCTCTTTGTCACCGTGTAAGGTGGTATAGTATGCGAGAAGGGGAACCTGAGTTTCATCAGGGTCAGATTCTGGCTGTGTGCATGCGAGGGGAATGTAGTGGTGTGGGTCAATGTACCAGCAGAATCATCTAGCAGTGGCTGGGCATCAATGCACTTGTGGCGCCCCCAGGAGTACGGTCGCCACAGTGGCATTACCTTCCTCCTAGGGAGTGTGATGTCATGCTTGGGAGCAACGAAGGATCTCTCTAGCAGTTAAACCAACACACAACACAGTTCCCACTGCAGGCCAGCAGGGAGACCTCTGAACCTGACTGCTGAGGAGCTGCTCTCTGTGGTCGGGAGGAGGTAAGTTAGGGCAGTCTGTGAAGGGAAGGGGAAGTGTGTGTGGGCGTGAGAAGGGGAGCAGGAGGATGAGCAGAGCTAAGGCTCACTCCTAGCTGGAGCGCATGGTCCGGATTCCGGTCACCGAGTTTGTAGGGACACTGACGGTCCTGCAGCAGAAACCGGAGGAAGTAGCAGCTATAAATGCTCTGTTCCCAACTAAGGCTCGGAGGCCCCAGCAGCGACGTGTGTGAGCCAGAAGGAAAAGGCTATGGCTGCCTGCCATACGAGAAAGTTCCAAAAGAGAGTAAACAGGAGGAACTCAGTACTGTGAGTACTTCAGATAAGCGCTAGAATGGAGGCCACACTACCTATCTGCAGAGAGAGAATTCCAAATTTGCTTCCAGGCTGACCAACTCCTTCTCCATCTGTACTCTGGGTCCTGGACGGCACTTGCCAAGTACAGGTAAAGGAACTGCACAACTGTGTTTGTCATCTTTCTCCTGAGCCTGGCGCACGGCTCTGCTACATCCTGCACTGCACACCATCTACCAACTCTTTCATCTGCCCTGTGACTGCGGCCCTACCTGTGCATGGCTTTTACTTCTTAGCTGCAACACAGCATCTGTTCCAGAGAAGCGACACTGCAGCGCGGGTCAATCTGATCAGAAACCACAGGTGGCGTCACGTATCATTCACCTATAAACATATCATTCATCCCTTTGCATGGATGCCCAGGGCCACTGAACGGGTCATCACCACCAACGTGACACATCCCTCTGAGACACCGGCCCGGTACCGATTAACCCCACTGCCCTTGCTGGCCACCCACACTCCATGACAGATTCATCTTGGACTGGGAAATTCACGATTTGACTTGATAACCCACACATGGTATGATAGAAAGAGCTACATGGACTAATGTGAAGTGTGGCCTGCTGCATCATTCACTTTTGCTGGGGGTGAAGGACACAAGGAAAGGGGTTCTTCCTGACCAGGAGCCAGCACTTGATGACTCAGTGCTTGCATTTTTTGAAACTTCAGAAGAGGAGGGCATATTTGCTGGAGTCTGTTTCGGCAATGTAAGCCAAAACCAGTTCCTGATGCTCCGGCTTTAAAAGCGATTAACCTACTCCCAGAAAAGGTAGCCTTCCAAGCCTTCTGGAGCCAGACCATGACGCAGGCTCAACACCTCCTGCCTTAGCTGCTATTGTGCTTTTGCCACTACCAGCAGATGCACCACCACCATCAGCACCAGCTGGCCCCCCCACTCCCACATCCGCGGCCTCTTCCACCAAACTTCAAAATGTTGCAGAACATGAACCCAAAATAGCATCAGATATACGAGTTATGGTACTGTATCACAAGCGTACAGCTCTACACAGTCAAAGGATGATTTTCAATCTCCCTATATATACCATCAGTCACACAGAGACGCTCACAGGCTCAGTATGGATTAGACAAGAATATAAAAAGTAGAAAAAGTGTACAGTATCATCAGATAGCAGGTATATATAGTATAGTTTAAACATTCTAAATCTCCGTAGATATTTCAGGAGGCAGACACAGACGCTCTCACGCTCAGTATGGATTACAACACAATATAAAAAGCCGTAAAACGGTAATGCATCTGAAGAGTACAGCTGTACACAGTGTAGGGGTCATTGTTGTCAATCTCAGTATTTATTTCCACAGTCAGAAAATAACTCTCACTTAGTCAGTTTGGATTAGACCAGAATATAAAAAGCAGGAAATGGGTAATGTATCACAAGCATAGAGCTGTATACACTAGTGTTGGGGTAATTTTTAAATGTACATCTAAATTGCAGGAGTAACCCACAGACTGTCACACACTCAGGATGGATCACACCACAATATAACAAGAAGATCCGCAAGAAATAATCACACATGTGGGACAATGTTCCAGGTGTCAATGATACACTTAGAGTGGTGGATGGAGGAGGACTTCCTGGCAGAAAGGGTACAGTATCACCAGATGCCAGGTATATATAGCATAGTTTAAACATTAAAAATGTACGTCTATATAATCAGGAGTAGTGTTGAGCCACCCCGCTAGTGTTCCAGTTCGTTTTGGTTCGTCGAACACGAGGCAAGTTTGTCGAATGTTTGTCGAACGTTCGACGAACAACGTCGAACACCATTGAACACAATGGCAGGCAAACACAAACACATACAAACACATAGAAAACAATAATTACAAAACACCTTAAAAGGTGTCCCAAAGCAGACAAAATGCTCAGAAGACACAAATAACATATTGAAAAGGGCAACTGCACATAGAAAAGAGGTGGAGGAGTAAAAGGAGGAGGAGGAGACTCAGATATAGGCATGTCATGCCCTTATGAAGTCAAGAAAGGCTGGAATAAAAATGTAAAATACCAAAAAACAGTAAAAATCTGAAATTGAAGACGATCATATACCGACGGACTTCCCACCATAAATTAGGCCAACTGCTGATCGGGCGGCGTTATTCCCACGAACCTCCGAACAGCGTCCATGAAGGCAAAGTGTTTGGTTTCCGGTGGCAGTATGGTTGCAAAGCTGAACCTTAAAGGAATGTCCAGAAGGGCACCACCAGGAGTGGAGCCTGCGGCTTAATTCGACACCACCTGGGAAACCTCAACCATGCCAGCTACAGAAAAGATTGACAGATTGCAAGCTTTGTTGATTCTGTGGGTGGTGGTGGATGTCCGTTTTCAGTTGTGCTAGCAAATTTGTCAGCTTAATTCCATTAACGAACGAGACTCCGGCATGCCCCCGCGGTATGCGTCAAGCTTACTAGAGGGACACGTGAGGCTCTGGCATGCGAGATCAATCAATAACAGGTGTGTCATGCCCTTACATGTCTGGGGCTGCATGCTCGCTACACTGAAATTTCCAGCCTGTGTCGCTTACAGGTGCAGATAACCCGCTGAACCCCGTTACTGATGGGGATCTGGGATTACAATTCTTCCCCGCGAGTGAGGATTTCCCAGTAAGTGCAGGTCAACCGGAATTCCGGAATTAGGCCTAACTGTCATTCCAGAAAAAATAAAAAAATTAAGTGTCCAAAACACAGGTGCTGTAGCTTGCTTAACAACTGGGCTCCTCTGCTGAGTAGCAAACAGTGCTACAAGGCCCAAAAGGATTTTCTGGACAAGATGCGGTAAAAAATAATTAGAAACACACACGGTGTAGCTCCCTGACAGGTGTACTACACCGCCTGCTACCACACACCGCTACTATGACATGAAACAGTCTATTAACATTGAAAACCATTATTACTGTGAAAATTAAGTTACGCTTTTGGTGAACGAACCGTTCTCGAACGAAACCTCGAACAGCCGAATTTTAAGCAAAGTGTTCGAGTTCGACGAACGGCTCGAACACCACTCAAAACAGCTTGAATTTTAACTTGGCGAACAGGTCAATTCAAACACCGCTCATCTCTAATCAGGAGGCAGACTCAGACGTTCTCAGGCCCAGTATGGATTCAACAAGATTGTACAAAATTGAGAAAGGGTACAGTATCACCGGAAAACAGGTATATATAGCATAGCTTAAACATTAAAAACCTATGTCTATATATCAGGAGGCAGACTCAGACGGTCTCAGGCCCAGTATGGATTCGACGTGATTGTAGAAAGTTGAGAAAGGGTACAGTATGACTGGATAGCAGGTATATATAGCATAGCTTAAACATTAAACATCTGCGTGTATATTTCTGGAGTCCGACAAAGACACTCACAGCCTCAGTATGGATTAGATAAGAATCTAAAAAGTAGAAAAAGGGTTATGTATTCGAAGCGTACACCAGTATGCACTGTTGGGGTATTTTTCAATCTTCATATTTATTTCAGTCTCAGTAAGACAGTACAGACTCTCCGCAAGAGGAAACGAGATGGATACAAGTACAGAAGGAAAGTCGACTGATTGCCGAAATTTTAGAATTTCTCATCACGGTAAAAACTCCTGGGAGAATTCTCAGAGGCGATGCTGACCCTCAATTACTTTGTCTGTGGAGACAGCGAAAACAGTTCTTGTGAAGAAAGGTTTGCTGTATCGCAGTACCGTGGAACCCATCACCGTTACTCATCTCCATCAAATTGTGATCACAGGGACAGATGTAGACATTGTCCTCCCTGCCGATCATGATCTGTCAGGTAACTTTGGAGTGCAAAAGACACAAGCCACAGGCCGTAGGCGATTCTATTGGATTGGCATGAGAGGACACCTTTAAAAATGTGGGCAGGAATGTCACACGTCTGTGAGTCTGAAAACCGTGAAAGCTGCACTGCATCTCATTGTGAGTGGACGTCCATAACAAATGGAAGCCATTGATCATCTGAAGATAGAGCACAGCAGGAGAGGGCATAGCTTTGTCTTAACCATCATCTATCATTTCACCAAATTTGCATTGGCAGTACCAGTGAAGTATTTAACAGGCCAGACTACACAGTGGTGGAGCAAGGAGAGGTAAGTATTGCAAGTGCTGGTGCCCTGAGCAAGCAGGGGGGCCCACTCGTGGGCGGCGATACTGGCACAGGGCCCCTCATAGTATGCCGGTGTGTCTGACGGCGGGTGTGCACCCCCACCATCAGAGACACTTGATTCTACTATGAGGGACCTTGTGCCAGTGCCATTGCCAAAGAGTGTGCCCACCCACCTGTCCAGGGCAACAGCACTCACACGGGTGCGTGCGCCAGGTGGTGACCTCGGCCCTGTGGGGGGAGGCAGCCCAGTTAGGGAGGTGGAAAAATATGGCATATGTTGATGTTGGACATTCAGCAGCTGCAAATGGAGCAATTGGAGAAGTCAGCGGAAGAAGACAAAAGCAAGCCATTTTTCTGGCAACCTACGTGTCAGCAGGGGAGGGTGGGGCAAAATCCTTTGAAACCCATGCATGGTTCATTTTAATGAAGGTTAGATCATCAACATTTTGGGTCGACAGACGGGTCCTTTTTTCTGTCATGATTGATAAAGCAGCATTGAAGACTCGTTCAGATAACACACTAGCAGCAGGGCAAGCGATTTCCTGTAAGGCATATTGTGCCAATTCAGGCCAGGTGTCAAGTTTACTGGCCCAATAGTCAAAGGGGAATGACTGGTAAGTAGAGTTGAGCGATACCAGCCGATACTTGAAAATATCGGATCGGAATGGATCGGCTGATCTTAAAAAAAAGTATCGGTATCGCCGATTCCGATACCGGGAACCAATGCAAGTCAATGGGGCCAAAATATCGGAATTAAAAAAAACCCTTTCTTTCCTTGTAGGTTAATTCTACATGAAGAAAAACAACTAAGAATAATGTAGAATGTATTGTGGGAGGTGGAGGAGACATTAAAGCCATAGAGGTTTAGCCCAATCAAATGGAATAGCAGGAATTAAACTTTTTTTTTAAAGACGTTAGGAGTTACAAAGATATTGACTATGTTAGCCTCATTTATATTTTGCCAGACATGTATGTCTTCTTCTTCTTTCTTCTTTCTTCTTCTTTCTTATTCTTCTTCCTTTTTTTACCTTCTTCTTATTCTTATTCCTTTTTTTACCTTCTTCTTCTTCTTATTCCTTTTTTTACATTCTTCTTCTTCTTCTTCTTCTTCTTCCTTTTTTTACATTCTTCTTCTTCTTCCTTTTTTTAAATTCTTCTTCTTCTTCCTTTTTTTAAATTCTTCTACTTCCTTTTTTTACATTCTTCTTCTTCTTCCTTTTCTTACATTCTTCATATTCTTCTTATTCAACAATTATTATTCTACATATTCAAATTCTTCATCTTCTTCCTATTCTTCTTCATCATATTCTTGTTTGTGTCAGGCATTCCTGTAGTTGTTATCTAGAGCAGCAGCAGGCCTTTTCCAGGGGCACCATGAGGAGGAACGAACTCACCCCCATACACTGCTTAGTCTTCTTCTGCTTATAAATAAGATAATATCATTTGCTCAGAGTATTAGTCTTATGCTTAATGTTCTGCTTTGTTTTTTTATGCTTCTTTGTCTTCTCTCTCTTGTTGTTCTGCATCTTGGTGGTTGTCTTCCTGTTCTTTGTCCTCTTGAACCAGCTGACAGTACTGGCACCCGGAGGGGCAGCAGAAGGAACAAGAGCCAATGGCACTACCGAGGACCAGCTGACGGTGCTGGAACCCGGTTACTAAGCAGGAGGTACCTGTGCTACAAAGCACTACCAAGGACCAGCAGACGTTGCCGGAACTCGGATACCGAGATGGAGGCACCTAGGCCAAAGGCTCTGACGAGAACCAGCTGACGGTGCTGGAACCCGGAGGGGTAGCAGAAGCTGCAAGAGCAAATGGAAATAGCGAGGACCAACTGACAGTGCTGGCACCCGGAGGGGCAGCAGAAGGAATAAGAGCCAATGGCACAACTGAGGACCAGCTGACGGTGCTGGAACCCGGTTACTAAGCAGGAGGTACCTGTGCTACAAAGCACTACCAAGGACCAGCAGACGTTGCCGGAACTCGGATACCGAGATGGAGGCACCTAGGCCAAAGGCTCTGACGAGAACCAGCTGACGGTGCTGGAACCCGGAGGGGTAGCAGAAGTTACCCCTGAAAAGCAAAGTTGGCATGCCGCAAGCTGGCCGCAGTTACTGAATCACACAGTCCTACAGGGGGTGCTTGTCCTACTGGCACTACGGAACAAGCCTTTCTTACCAGAACCCGCAGTCCACATAGGAAGCACCTAAACTGCTGGCACCCTAGCCTCGGCTAACCCAACCGCAACACGACATGGCAACTTGGGGTGGCAAACTGACATTGACACTTCCCGGAAACAGCAGGCAGGGCTGGAACCAAGCTGGGCAGGAGGGAGTACCCGTGCCAAAGTCAGTTATGAGCAGCAACTGGCGATGTTGGAGCCCAGGGACAAGCACTTAGCAGGCTGAGGCCTGATGTGCTGTCAACTGGGAGGCAGCAGGACAGATTGCCATCAAAACAGCAGGGGAACAGCTGACGTTACTGAACCCCACAAACACAGGAGCTAGTGTTTTACTCTGTGAAGACGGCACTTCCGAGCAACAACTGGCTGTGTTGAAGCCCAGGGACAAGCACGGAGCAGGCTGAGGCTGCATTGAAGAAATTTTAAGATCGGTTGTAGACTTCTACTAATTTTAACCAAGCTCCACTTAGGCCTGTGGCTTCACTGATTTTCGTATTTCCCCTGTCCTCCAACCCCGCCAGTTACAGCTCCGAAGTGGCGTCTGCACAATCCACACTTCTTCCTGTGTAACAGGTGTTCAGTCCGGTCAGTTAATCCCCTGATGTGGGTCCGGCAATGTCGCCTGCTCTGTCCACATTCCCATAACTAGCAGCAGGAGACTTTGCCATCCACACAGCAGGGGATCAGCTGACGTTACTGAACCCCACTGAGACACGGGAGCAAGTGTCTCTTTCCGTGTGGACGGCACTTCCGAGCTACAACTGGCTGTGTTGAAGCCCAGGAAATAGGAGGGTGTAGGCAGAGGCCTACTGTATTTGGAATGTGGTGACAGCAGGAGAGACTGCCATCCACACAGCAGGGGATCAGCTGACGTTACTGAACCCCACTGAGACACGGGAGCAAGTATCTCTTTCCGTGTGGACGGCACTTCCGAGCTACAACTGGCTGTGTTGAAGCCCAGGAAATAGGAGGGTGTAGGCAGAGGCCTACTGTCTTTGGAATGTGGAGACAGCAGGAGAGACTGCCATCCACACAGCAGGGGATCAGCTGACGTTACTGAACCCCACTGAGACACGGGAGCAAGTATCTCTTTCCGTGTGGACGGCACTTCCGAGCTACAACTGGCTGTGTTGAAGCCCAGGAAATAGGAGGGTGTAGGCAGATGCCTACTGTATTTGGAATGTGGTGACAGCAGGAGAGACTGCCATCCACACAGCAGGGGATCAGCTGACGTTACTGAACCCCACTGAGACACGGGAGCAAGTATCTCTTTCCGTGTGGACGGCACTTCCGAGCTACAACTGGCTGTGTTGAAGCCCAGGAAATAGGAGGGTGTAGGCAGAGGCCTACTGTCTTTGGAATGTGGAGACAGCAGGAGAGACTGCCATCCACACAGCAGGGGATCAGCTGACGTTACTGAACCCCACTGAGACACGGGAGCAAGTATCTCTTTCCGTGTGGACGGCACTTCCGAGCTACAACTGGCTGTGTTGAAGCCCAGGAAATAGGAGGGTGTAGGCTAAGGCATACTGTCTTTGGAATGTGGAGACAGCAGGAGAGACTGCCATCCACACAGCAGGGGAACAGCTGACGTTACTGAACCCCACTGAGACACGGGAGCAAGTGTCTCTTTCCGTGTGGACGGCACTTCCGAGCTACAACTGGCTGTGTTGAAGCCCAGGGACAAGCACGGAGCAGGCTGAGGCTGCATTGAAGAAATTTTAAGATCGGTTGTAGACTTCTACTAATTTTAACCGTGTTCCACTTAGGCCTGTGGCTTCACTGATTTTCGTATTTCCCCTGTCCTCCAACCCCGCCAGTTATAGCTCCGAAGTGGCGTCTGCACAATCCACACTTGTTCCTGTGTTCCAGGTGTTCAGTCCGGTCAGTTAATCCCCTGATGTGTGTCCGGCAATGCCGCCTGCTCTGTCCACATTCCCATAACTAGTTATGGGAATGTAGACAGAGCAGGCGACATTGCCGGACACACAACAGGGGATTAACTGACCGGACTGAACACCTGTTACACAGGAACAAGTGTGGATTGTGCAGACGCCACTTCGGAGCTGTAACTGGCGGGGTTGGAGGACAGGGGAAATACAAATATCAGTGAAGCCACAGGCCTAAGTGGAGCACGGTTAAAAATCAGTAGTAGTAGGACTGTGTAGGCAGCAGGAGACTTGCCATCTCCACAGCAGGGGAACAGCTGGCAGTGCTGAACCCCACTAACACTTGAACGAATGTGTTTGGCTCTGTGGAGACGACACTTCTGAACACCATCTGACGCTGTTGGAGCCCAGGATCAGGCGTGGAGCAGGCTGGGGCCTACTGGATTTTGGCTGGTGAAGGCAGCAGGAGACTTGCCATCTCCACAGCAGGGGAACAGCTGGCAGTGCTGAACCCCACTAACACTTTAACGAATGTGTTTGGCTCTGTGGAGACGACACTTCTGAACACCAACTGACGCTGTTGGAGCCCAGGATCAGGCGTGGAGCAGGCTGGGGCCTACTGGATTTTGGCAGGTAAAGGCATCAGGAGACTTGCCATCTCCACAGCAGGGGAACAGCTGGCAGTGCTGAACCCCACTAACACTTGAACGAATGTGTTTGGCTCTGTGGAGACGACACTTCTGAACACCAACTGACGCTGTTGGAGCCCAGGATCAGGCGTGGAGCAGGCTGGGGTCTACTGGATTTTGGCAGGTGAAGGCAGCAGGAGACTTGCCATCTCCACAGCAGGGGAACAGCTGGCAGTGCTGAACCCCACTAACACTCGAACGAATGTGTTTGGCTCTGTGGAGACGACACTTCTGAACACCAACTGACGCTGTTGGAGCCCAGGATCAGGCGTGGAGCAGGCTGGGGCCTACTGGATTTTGGCAGGTGAAGGCAGCAGGAGACTTGCCATCTCCACAGCAGGGGAACAGCTGGCAGTGCTGAACCCCACTAACACTCGAACGAATGTGTTTGGCTCTGTGGAGACGACACTTCTGAACACCAACTGACGCTGTTGGAGCCCAGGATCAGGCGTGGAGCAGGCTGGGGCCTACTGGATTTTGGCAGGTGAAGGCAGCAGGAGACTTGCCATCTCCACAGCAGGGGAACAGCTGGCAGTGCTGAACCCCACTAACACTTGAACGAATGTGTTTGGCTCTGTGGAGACGACACTTCTGAACACCAACTGACGCTGTTGGAGCCCAGGATCAGGCGTGGAGCAGGCTGGGGCCTACTGGATTTTGGCTGGTGTAGGCAGCAGGAGACTTGCCATCTCCACAGCAGGGGAACAGCTGGCAGTGCTGAACCCCACTAACACTTGAACGAATGTGTTTGGCTCTGTGGAGACGACACTTCTGAACACCAACTGACGCTGTTGGAGCCCAGGATCAGGCGTGGAGCAGGCTGGGGCCTACTGGATTTTGGCTGGTGTAGGCAGCAGGAGACTTGCCATCTCCACAGCAGGGGAACAGCTGGCAGTGCTGAACCCCACTAACACTTGAACGAATGTGTTTGGCTCTGTGGAGACGACACTTCTGAACACCAACTGACGCTGTTGGAGCCCAGGATTATGCATGCCGCAGGCAGAGGCCAATGGGCAGCGGTTTTTATGGAGGTTGTTGACTACTACTGATTCTAACCATGCTCCACTTAGGCCTCTGGCTCCACTGTCTCTACTATTTACCCTGGCCTCCAACCCCGCCAGCTACATCTCTGAAGTGGCGTCAGCACAATCTACACTTGTTCCTGTGTTACTGGTGCTCAGTCCCGTCAGTTGATCCCCTGATGTTTGTCCGGCAAGTTCGCCAGCTCTGTCCTCATTCCCACTACTGGTTATGGGAATGTGGACAGAGCAGGAGACCTTGCCGGACACACATCAGGGGATAAACTGATGGGACTGAGCCACAGGAACACAGGAACAAGTGTAGATTGTGCTGACGCCACTTCAGAGATGTAGATGGCGGGGTTGGAGGCCAGGGGAAATAGTAGAGACAGTGGAGCCAGAGACCTAAGTTGGGCTCGGTTAAAATCAGTAGTGGTTTGAATGTTGATGGAGCTGGTGACTTTGCCGTCCACACAGCAGGGGATCAGCTGGCGTTACTGAACCCCACTAACACAGGAGCTAGTGTGTTTCTCTGTGCAGACGACACATCTGAGCGACAACTGGCTGTGTTGAAGCACAGGGATTATAGTTCAGGTGGTAGAAAAATGAACACACCAGCAGACCTGGATACAGTTGCCAACCACTAATTTAGTCTGTAAGAGGAATGGCAAAGTCTTTGGAGATCCAGGCCTTGTTCATTTTCAGAAAAGTCAGCCGGTCAACATTATCGGAAGATAGTCGCGTGCGACGGTCTGTTGGTACACCACCTGCGGCACTAAAGACGCGTTCCGATAATACACTGGCAGCAGGGCAAGCCAGCACCTCCAATGCATACTGGCTAAGCTCTGGCCATGTATCCAGCTTAGAGACCCAAAACTTGAAGGGGGAAGAGCCATCTGGGAGTACAGCGACAGGGCAAGACATGTAGTCTGACACCATCTGACGGAAGCGTTGCCTCCTGCTGACTCAAGGCGTCGCTGATGGTGTAGACAATTGTGGTGGACACACAAAACTTTGCCACATTTGGGCCATAGTGGTCTTGCCTTGTGCTGCGGCGCTGCCTCTGCTCCCTCTTTGTGCAGAGTTTCCTCCACTGCCTCGACGCACAGAGCTGCTTTGTAAAGCACTAGCAACAATGCTGTCGGGTGGAATGGAAAACATTATGGACTGCACCAGTGACTCTTCGTACTCCCGCAGTTTACGCTCCCGGTTCAACGTTGGTATGAGCCTTTGTACGCTGTCCCGGTAGCGAGGATCTAGGCGGGTGTACACCCAATAATCAACCGAGACGAGAATGTGGGCGATGCGGCGGTCGTTTCTCAGGCACTGCAGCATGAAATCAACCATGTGCTGCAGACTCCCAACTGCCAAAGAACCGCTGTCCCCTGTTTGAGGCGTGACCTCGGCCTGCTCTGCATCACCCCACCCTCGCTGTACATACTGAGTAGAGGTTTGTGTACCTCCCTCCTCTGGAGAGATGTCTTCCTCCTCCATCGACTCCTCCTCATCCTCCTCACAAAGTGTCCCCTGCCTAGGCCTTTGTGAGGAAACACGTAGCGCAGACTGTCCAGAAGCAGATGGCATTTGGGACTCCTCATCCTCCACCTCTTCCGAAACCTCATCCCTTAGTGCTTGCAGTGTTTGTTGAAGCAGGCAGATAAGGGGGACAGTCATGCTGACTAGTGCATCATCTGCACTCGCCATCCGTGTGGATTCATCGAAGGCACGCAAAACGAGGCAGATGTCCTTCATAGAGGCCCACTCAATGGTGCTGAAGTGTGAACGGCGCACAGTGCGACTTGTTTGCGCCTGATGCAGCTGGTACTCCATGACTGCTGCCTGCTGCTCACACAACCGCTCCAACATATGTAACGTTGAATTCCACCGGGTGGGTAGGTCACATATGATGCGATGTTCCGGAAGGGCAAATCGTCGCTGCAGAGCAGCGAGGCGCGATCTTGCCGTGCTGGAACACCGCAAGTGAGCGCACTCTATGCGGACCTTGTGCAACAGTGCATCAAGATCCGGATAGTCCCTCAGAAAGCTCTGCACGACCAAGTTAAGCACATGTGCCAGACATGGGATGTGTGTGAGGTTGCCTAGGCCAAGAGCTGCCACCAGATTTCGGCCATTATCACACACTACCAAGCCCGGCTGGAGATTTGCTGGCCCAAACCACACATCGCTCTCCAGCTTGATAGCATTCCAGAGCTCCTGCGCTGTGTGGCTTTGATTCCCCAAAGAAATTAATTTGAGTACAGCCTGTTGACGTTTGGCCACGGCTGTGCTCATATCGGTCGTAACAGGCTCCTGCTCTGCTGTTTCTGAGGAACTTGAGTAGGAGGAGGAGTCTATGTGTACAGACTGGAGTCCTGCAATCCGTGGCGTTGGAAGAACACGTACAGCGCCACTCTCCAGATCTGTACCCGGCTCCACAACATTGACCCAGTGGGCAGTGAGGGAAAGGTATCGTCCCTGTCCATGGTTACTGGTCCACGCATCGGTGGTCAGGTGGACCTTGCTACTAACGGCGTTTAGTAGCGCATGTTTTATTTTGCCCTCAACATGTTTCTGCAGGACAGGGACGGCTCGCCTGCTGAAATAAAAGCGGCTGGGCACATTGCCATTAAGTCCCGGAAGGTGTCAGTGTCCACCAGCCTGAATGACAGCATTTCAACTGCCAGAAGTTTGGCAATGCCAGCATTCAGAGACTGTGCTCAGGGATGGTTTGCCGAGTAAGGGCGCCTTTTATCCCATGCCTGTGCTACCGATGGCTGTGATGGATGGGAACGTGCTGCTATGGGTGGAATCTGACAGGGTCTCCGGACAACAGTGGCAGAGGTTCTTCCTTGGCGATCCTGTGAGGAAGCCGATCCAGCAGTGCGTGAGCTGGAGGAAGAGGCCCCAACACGAACTGAAGAGGTGGTAGGTGGTGCTGTACGTTGGCCTACGTCTTCAGGGTGTCTCTGCAACTCCAACTCGTGCTTGGTGCGCACATGTTTCCACATATTTGTGGTATTGAGGTTGCTGACATTTCTCCCTCTTTTGACTATCTGATGACACAGCTTGCATTTGACAAAGCAAATGTCATCTGCAACTGTGTCAAAAAAGGACCACGCACTGCAACTCTTGGGAGCGCCCGTTTTGCCTTTGGAATGAGGAATGCTCCTAACGGGTGCCGAAGTGGAGGGTACAGGCAACCAAGTCTTCCCCCTCCCTCTGCCTCCTGTTTTGGCCGGTAGGGGAATCTCTTCCTCCGAGCTGCTCCCACCACCTTCCTGTTCCTCACGCCATGATGGGTCAAGGACCTCATCATCTTCCCTCCCCTCTTCAAACAGCTGCTTCTCTGGGGTTGTCTCGCCAGCACCGTACGCACCAGAAAGTGGCAACTGAGTCTCGTCATCATCTGATGCGTACTGAGGTGTGCTGACCATAGGCACTGGCCCACTCGCCTCTTCAGATTCAGAGGGACAAAGAAGTTGCGCATCACTGCATACTCCCTCTTCTTCACATTCAGGAATGCTGCTTGGCTGGCCCCCTCTTTCCAAGCCAACAGATTCCGAGAACAGAAGTAGAGACTGTGATGGCTCCTGTCCATGTCTCTCTGACGGCCTGGGCACTTTGGCAGGTGGTGAAGAGACAGAAGGTTGCTCTTCGGTGCTCTGGCCCTGAGAAGATGTGGAAGCAATTGAAGTCGATGCGTTAGCTTCCATCCATCCGACAACGGCTTCAATTTGTTCCTCCCGCAGCAGTGGGGTACGTTGAGGTCCTACAAAGCTGCGCATAAAGGACTGTTGCCTGCTAAAACTGGGGGATGCTGATCCACTGGTGCCCGCAGCAGGCCCAGAATCCCCACGTCCTCTACCTGCAGAATCCCCACGTCCTCTCCCTGCAGAATCCCCACGTCCTCTCCCTGCTGAATCTCCACGCCCACGCCCACGCGCCTTACTCCCTGCCTTCTTCATCTTGCCAGACTGCTTAAGATAGGCAGAAAAGTACAAAGGGGGGCCTTAGTGTGCTTATTCCTGAACAGCTGGTTACAGGTACAAGAAACTAATTTTATGAAGTGTGTGTGTGTGGACTACACTTCAATAGGAGCTGATGTGGCCTACACAAGTTCCAAATGTAGTGTTTGGTGAACTTTTTTTGTGGTTTCTTTGTTGGAAACAAACTCAAAGTATGTGAACAAAGAATTGAAACTGATAGTATCACCAACTTTTTGGAGCTATTACAATGCAGGCAGGTAACCTACAATGCAAAAGATGAGGCTCCAAAAAAATTGGGTAATACTAATCTGGCTGCGCCGGCAGGGCACAAGCCAGAAAAAAAGGCTCCTCTATCTACTCCTATATAGTGTTTGCAACCAACCAATGTTGATGGATACGGATGGATGCACACTAATAGGAGAAGAAAAAATGAGCTGCACTCAAAGACAAATATGTGTGAGGCAGTGACGCACGTTGAGCGTCCTACAACCAGACGTAGCTGCAGGACACTCTACTCTGCGTGAGCTGCACTCACACACAGTCAGAGACCTCTCAGACAGCCGTGAACAGTGCAGCTAAGTGGGCACTGGTACTGATAGGCTGCAGAAAGGCTCCGCTGTGTACTCCTATATAGTGTTTGCAACCACCGTAGATGGAGACGGATGGATGCACACTAATAGAAGAAAAAATGAGCTGCAATAAAAGAAAAATGTGTGAGGCAGTGACACGCTGAGCGTCCTACAACCAGACGTAGCTGCAGGACACACTACTCAGCGTGAGCTGCACTCACACACAGTCAGAGACCTCTCAGACAGCCGTGAACAGTGCAGCAAAGTGGACACTAGCACTGAAAGGCTGCAGAAAGGCTCCGCTGTCTACTACTAGTGTTTGCAACCAACGTATATGGATACGGATGGAAGCACACTAGATTGAAATTATGTAAAAAATGCAGCTCAAAAATTAAAAGATGTATGAGGCAGCAGTGATCACACTGGGTGGCCTACAGCCTGACGTGGCTGCAGGACCCACTCCACAGCGTGAGCTGCACTCACACAGCCCTTGCAGACAGCTATTAAAACAGCGCTGCTGGGCTAAAAAAATGCTTCTGTGGTGGATTATGTAGCCTGGGTAGAGCAATAGATATGTTTGATGATCGCTATTTCTAACTGTCCCTCACAGTCTTCTACAGCAGCCTGTCCCTAACTGAATTCACAGCAGAATGAACCAGAAATGGCGGCTGAGGTGGCTTTTATAGTGCATCATGACATCATTTCGGCAGCCAATCACAGCCATGCCAATAGTTAACATGCCTACATGCCTAACAGGATGTGCCCACACTTCGGAGGATTCCCATTGGCTTAATCAAAGCAAGCAGGCTCATAGCATGATGGGAACTTCCGATTCCGATTCCGGAATCCGATATGACAAAAGTATCGGAAGTCAGTATCGGAATTCCGATACCGCTAATATCGGCCGATACCCGATACTTGCGGTATCGGAATGCTCAACACTACTGGTAAGGGAGAACATCGATATGGGAGGAGAAGTAGTTTGTTACCATATGTGAAAACTGCTGTCTCCTGTCACTTTCGATCGATGCAGTATTACCAGTCGAGTGAGCGGTACTTGAAATATCAGTCCACAATATGGTCATGAAACCCCTGTGTCCAACGCCACTTCGGCTGTGTGCACCATGAACTCCTCTTCCATGTTGCCCCCTACGGCTCGTTGGAAAAACATCACCGCCGCTGTGTGCTGGGAATGCCTCAAACAAACGGTTTACCAGAGTTGCTTGTTTGTTAGCCAGTATTAGCTCTAGGTTCTCCTGTGGCATGATGCTTTGGAATTTGCTTTATAGCGTGGATCAAGGATGCTGGACAACCAGTAGACGTCATCGTTCATCATTTTGGCAATGCGGGGGTCCCTTTTTTAGGATGTGCAAGGCATAATGAGACATGTGGACCAATGCTCCAGGTGTCAATGATGCACTGCGAGTACTGGGTGGAAGAGCACTTTCTGGCAAATCAACATCCCTCCAGTCATGCACAAACCCTGTACCTGACCTTGTCACGCCAACATTTTTTCTTTCCCCCCTGAGAAGCATCCTCCTCCCCAAAATAATCATCCCCATCATCCTCCTCTTCCTCTTCTTCCTCCACCACCTCGTCCACGAGACTTCCCTGAGCAGACAATGGCTGACTGTCATCAAGGCTTCCCTCCTCCTTTTCCTCCTCAGCTGCAGACGCCTGCTCCTTAGTGTGCATCAAAGTTTGCATGAGCAGATGCATAAGTGGGATGCTCATGCTTATGATGGCGTCGTCTGCGCTTACCAGCCGTGTGCATTCCTCAAAACACTGAAGGACTTTACAGAGGTCTTTCAGCTTCGACCACTGCACAACAGACAACTCCATGTCTGCCTGCAAACTGCCTGCCCGTGTATCCTCCCACAAATGAATTACAGCCTGCCTCTGTTCGCACAGCCTCTGAACCATGTGCAGGGTGGAGTTCCACCTTGTTGCAAGGTCGATAATTAGGCGGTGCTTGGGAAAGTGGAGCAATCGCTTCAGCTTCTGCACACGACTGGAGTGTACGAGCGACCGGCGGAAGTGTGAGCACAGTCTTCGCACCTTATGGAGCAGTGGTGTTAACTTCGGATAATTATTGAGGAAGCACTGCACCACCAGGTTCAAGGTGTGAGCCAGGCAAAGTATGTGTCTGAGTTTTGAAAGGGCTATAGCTGCCACAAAATTCCAGCCGTTATTACTAACTACCTTGCCTGCCTCAAGATGTAGACTGCCCAGCCAAGACTGAGGTTGTCACTGCAAGTAGTGTTGAGCATTCCGATACCGCAAGTATCGGCTATCGGCCGATACTTGCTGTATCGGAATTCCGATACCGACATCCGATATTTTTTCAATATCGGGCATCGGAATCGGAAGTTCAAAGTTGATTGACAGCCGAAATGACGTCATCATGATGCGCGGTGTGTGCGCATCATGATGCGCCGTCATTTCGGGCCTTCCGGGGGTCTCTGCCGGCCTGCCGGGGGGCTGTGCCGGCCTGCCTGGGGGCTGTGTGGACTGCCCGGGGTCTGTACCGGCCTGCCGGGGGGCTGTGCCGGCCTGCCGGTGGTCTGTGCACCCTGTGGGGGTCTGTACCGGCCTGCCGGGGGGCTGTGCCGGCCTGCCGGTGGTCTGTGCAGGCTCCGGTGGTCTGTGCAGGCTCCGGGGGGCTGTGCAGGCATCGTCCGATGGGACTACAAGTCCCATCGGGCGATGCCTGCTACCATGACAGTGATTGACACATTAGCCAATGATGGGACAGTAGTAGTCCCATCATCCGGCTAATGTGTTAAATGTAAAAAAAAAAAAAAAAAATACTACATACATACATACTACATGCATGCTACATACATACTACATGCTACATACATAGTACATATATACTACATGCATGCTACATACATACTACATGCTACATACATGCTACATACATACTACATACATACTACATATATACTACATGCATGCTACATATATACTACATACATACTACATATATACTACATGCATGCTACATACATACTACATGCTACATACATACTACATGCATGCTACATACATACTACATACATACTACATACATACTACATATATACTACATGCATGCTACATGCTACATATATACTACATACATACTACATATATACTACATGCATGCTACATACTGTACATACTACATGCATGCTACATACATACTACATGCTACATACATACTACATGCTACATACATACCACATACATACTACATATATACTACATGCATGCTACATACATACTACATGCTACATACATACATACTACATGCATGCTACATACATACTACATGCTACATACATACTACATGCATGCTACATACATACTACATGCTACATACATACTACATGCATGCTACATACATACTACATGCTACATACATACTACATGCATGCTACATACATACTACATATATACTACATACATACTACATACATACTACATGCATGCTACATACATACTACATGCTACATACATGCTACATACAATACATTCATACAATACATACATAGACATACAGTACATATAACATAGAGTAACATACTTACCAATACTTGTCACATTGTTCCCCGAAGCCACTGTCTTTTACGGAATAAATATTAACATAACAAACCACAAAAATATTCACCCATGATCCGAAGCAGTCCACGAGTGTGTCCCACGACGATCTTGGGTAGAGAACTGCAGCATCAGCTGATGCTGCCGCTCTCTACGGGCTGCAGGAATCCAATGACGGAAGGTAGGTATCCTTCCGCACTGTATTCCTCCGCCACTTAAAAAAAAAATAGTCCCTAGTCTCACTTTTGACATTGCTGTGTGAGAAAGTTCCCACGCAGCTTTTGCCATAAAGTGAGACTAGGGACTTTTTTTTTTAAGTGGCGGAGGAATACAGTGCGGAAGGATACCTACCTTCCGTCATTGGATTCCTGCAGCCCGTAGAGAGCGGCAGCATCAGCTGATGCTGCAGTTCTCTACCCAAGATCGTCATGGGACACACTCGTGGACTGCTTCGGATCATGGGTGAGTATTTTTGTGGTTTGTTATGTTAATATTTATTCCATAAAAGACAATGGCTTTGGGGAACAATGCGACAAGTATCGGTAAGTATGTTACTCTATGTTATATGTACTGTATGTCTATGTATGTATTGTATGAATGTATTGTATGTAGCATGCATGTAGTATGCATGTAGTATGTATGTAGCATGCATGTAGTATGTATGTAGCATGCATGTAGCATGTATGTAGTATGTATGTAGTATGTATGTAGCATGCATGTAGTATATATGTAGTATGTATGTAGTATGTATGTAGCATGTAGTATGTATGTAGCATGCATGTAGTATGTATGTAGTATATATGAAGCATGTAGCATGCATGTAGTATAAATGTAGTATGTATGTAGCATGTAGTATGTATGTAGCATGTAGTATGTATGTAGCATGCATGTAGTATGTATGTATGTATGTATGTAGTATTTTTTTTTTTATTTTTTATTTTTTTTTTTTTTACATTTAACACATTAGCCGGATGATGGGACTACTACTGTCCCATCATTGGCTAATGTGTCAATCACTGTCATGGCAGCAGGCATCACCCGATGGGACTTGTAGTCCCATCGGACGATGCCTGCAGAGCCCCCCGGAGCCTGCACAGCCCCCCGGCAGGCCGGCACAGACCACCGGCAGGCCGGTACAGACCCCCACAGGGTGCACAGACCACCGGCAGGCTGGCACAGCCCCCCGGCAGGCCGGTACAGACCCCGGGCAGTCCGCACAGCCCACCGGCAGGCCGGCACAGCCCCCCGGCAGGCCGGTACAGACCCCGGGCAGTCCGCACAGCCCACCGGCAGGCCGGCACAGCCCCCCGGCAGGCCGACAGAGACCCCCGGAAGGCCCGTACAGAGCCCCGAGAGGCTGTACAAGGGCAGGAAAGGGTTTTTCCAATTCCGATACCGGAAGTCTCATAGACTTGAATGGGACTTCCGGTATCGGCATCGGCGTTACCGATACTTTTTTTAAAGATCGGCCGATCCATTCCGATCCGATATTTTGAAGTATCGGATGGTATCGCTCAACTCTAACTGCAAGTAGTCGGCCAGTACCTCCGCGGTGTGTCTGTTGTCGCCCAAACACATCATCTTCAACACAGCCTGCTGAGGCTTACCACTAGCTGTTCGATAGTGGGACAACTCGTGTGCAACACTGGAAGCTGCGGATGGAGTGCTTGTGCGACTTCGCTCTGTGGACGAGCTTTCGCTTCTGGAGGAGGAGGAGGAGGGTCGAATGCCTACAGCCAACTGTTTCCTATACCGTGGGCTAGGCAGCACTGTCCCACCGCCGCTGTCCCCTGTGGACCCTGCATCCACCACATTAACCCAGTGCACAGTGATGGACACGTAATGGCCCTGGCCATGCCTACTGGATCATGCATCTGTTGTGAGGTGCACCTTTCCACTCACTGATTGCTTGAGTTCATGGACAATGCAGTCTTTCACATGCACGTGGAGGGCTGGGATGGCTTTTCACGAAAAGAAGTGCCGACTGGGTAGGTCATAGCGTGGTACTGCATAGGCCATGAGCTCGCGGAAAGCTTTGCTTTCAACCAACCGTTAGGGTATCATCTCTAACGAGATTAGTTTGGCAATGTGGCCGTTCAAAGCCAGTGTACGCGGATTAGAGGATGAGTACTTTCTTGTCCTACTCAGAGTCTCTGGAAGGGTGAGCTGGACTTGAGAGCTGCATATGGTGGAACTAGCGGTGAACATGGCGGACTGAGAGAGGGTTGGTGATGGTGATAGTGTTGTTGGTGGTGTTGCTGATGGCCTAGATTCAGTCTTTGTGATTCCATGATTTTCCCTTGCGACGACACCTCGACATTTGCTGGTGGTGTGCTAACCGGTGGGCTTACAGTGGGGGAAGCGATGTAGCGTTGCTGACTACCTTCATTCGGAGCAGGTGCACATGTGGTACGTGAGGTTTGGTAGTCCGTCCACGTTTGCAAATGCATGGTTGTTTAATGTCTAAGCATGCAACTGGTATTCAAATTTCTCAGATTTTTCCCTCGGCTAAAGGTCTTTGTGCACTTCTTACAGATAACTTTTGCCTGATCATTAGGATTTTGTTCAAAAAAGTGCCACACTGCACTCTTCCTACTATGGAAGACATTTTGAGACCTTGCACGCTGTGCTAATTTGACCGTCTGGCCAAGCTGTCCTGCAACTCTTTTGGTTTTTGTAACATGTTTTTGGACTGCTACGGTCATGCCAGATAACAGCTGTTGCGATGTCGATGCCTGCTGCGGATCCTCCTCCTTCTCTTTTGAGCTATTGGCAGCCGCACCCTCTTCCCCCAATGGATGCCAATCTGAGTCAACAACTGGGTCATCCATCACCTCCTCTTCAATTTCATGTGCACCTTCCTCTGTGTCACCGTGTAAGGTGGTATAGTATGCGGGAAGGGGCACCTGAGTTTCATCAGGGTCTGCTTCTGCCTCAGTACACTGCGAGGACAATGTAGTGCTCTGAGTGAATGTACCAGCAGAAAAATCTAGTAGTGGCTGTGCCTCAGAGCACTCCATGTCAGATTCATCTTGGACTGGGAAATTCACGATTTGACTTGCTAACCCAGGCTTGGTATGTGAAAAGAGCTCCATGGAGTAATCGGAAGTGTGGCCTGCCACATCCTTCACTTTTGGTAGGGGTGAATGACACAAGGAATGGTGTTGATCCTGACCAGGAGCCTCCACTGACGACTCAGTGCTTTTATTTTTTGAAACTTCTGAAGAGGAGGTGACAGAGCTGGAGGCTGTGCAAAACAGAAGCCGCGGAGACACCATCACTTGTTTCTCAACGCAAGCAATGACTAGCCAGGTCTTTCACCGGGAAGGAACAACCATGGGAAGGTCAGTCTCCAATGAAGGAAACCACCTATGCCAAAACATGGTATCCATCCACAGACAGCTGTTTCGGGGTATTTGCCCCTCATCAGTGTGGAGTAGGAAACTGACTAGTAGGAGCAATGCCTAGTAGAAGACTGTGAAAAATGAGGATGATTGACCTCTTGGAGATCAACATCCAACACTGCGGAGACACAATCACGTGTTTCTCAACGCAGTGATTCTAGAGCACTGCCCCCATCCCTTATGGGAAATATGCAAAAGCATGCAAAACAGAAGCCGTGGAGACACCATCACATGTTTCTCAACGCAAGCAATGACTAGCCAGGTCTTTCACCGGGAAGGAACAACCACGGGAAGGGCAGTCTCCAATGAAGGAAACCACCTATGCCAAAACATGGTATCCATCCACAGACAGCTGTTTCAGGGTATTTGCCCCTCATCAGTGTGGAGTAGGAAACTGACTAGTAGGAGCAATGCCTAGTAGAAGACTGTGAAAAATGAGGATGATTGACCTCTTGGAGATCAACATCCAACACTGCGGAGACACAATCACGTGTTTCTCAACGCAGTGATTCTAGAGCACTGCCCCCATCCCTTATGGGAAATATGCAAAAGCATGCAAAACAGAAGCCGTGGAGACACCATCACATGTTTCTCAACGCAAGCAATGACTAGCCAGGTCTTTCACCGGGAAGGAACAACCACGGGAAGGGCAGTCTCCAATGAAGGAAACCACCTATGCCAAAACATGGTATCCATCCACAGACAGCTGTTTCAGGGTATTTGCCCCTCATCAGTGTGGAGTAGGAAACTGGCTAGTAGGAGCAATGCCTAGTAGAAGACTGTGAAAAATGAGGATGATTGACCTCATGGAGATCAACATCTAACACTGAGGAGACACCATCACGTGTTTCTCAATGCAGTGATTCTAGAGCACTGCCCCCATCCCTTATGGGAAATATGCAAAAGCATGAAAAACAGAAGCCGCGGAGACACCATCACATGTTTCTCAACGCAAGCAATGACTAGCCAGGTCTTTCACCGGGAAGGCACAACCACGGGAAGGGCAGTCTCCAATGAAGGAACCACCAGTTTCCTACTCCACACTGATGAGGGGCAAATACCCCGAAACAGCTGTCTGTGAATGGATACAATGTTTTGGCATAGGTGGTTTCCTTCATTGGAGACTGCCCTTCCCGTGGTTGTTCCTTCCCGGTGAAAGACCTGACTAGTCATTGCTTGCGTTGAGAAACATGTGATGGTGTCTCCGCGGCTTCTGTTTTGCATGCTTTTGCATATTTCCCATAAGGGATGGGGGCAGTGCTCTAGAATCACTGCGTTGAGAAACACGTGATGGTGTCTCCGCAGTGTTGGATGTTGATCTCCATGAGGTCAATCATCCTCATTTTTCACAGAGCTGGAGGCTGTGTCAGCAATGTAAGCCAAAACTTGTTCCTGAAGTTCCGGCTTTAAAAGTGGTTTACCTACTCCCAGAAAAGAGAGCCTTTGAGGCCTTGTGGAGCCAGACGATGTCGCAGGCTCAACACCTCCTGCCTTAGGTGCTATTGTGCTTTTGCCACTACCAACAGATGCACCACCATCACCACCACCATCGGGACCAGCTGGCAACCCCCGCCCACTTCCATGGCGTCTTCCACCATACTTCCTCATTTTTGTGAAAATGTACCCAAAATACCACCAGCTATATGGTACTGTAAAACAAGGTAGAGGGTCTATATAGTATTGGTGAGAATTTGAATCTCACTATAGATTTGAGGACCCTGAACTATTGTCTCAGGCACAGGAGAAATTACACTTCAATGTAACAGGCTGAAATTGGATGGTGTATGACAAGGAGTACGGTTTCTATAGGATTGGTGAGAATTTGAATCTCACTATAGATTTGAGAACGCTAACTATTGTCTCAGGTACAGGAGAGATTACACCTCAATGTAACAGGCTGAAATTGGATGGTGTATGACAAGGTGAAGGGTGTCTATACATTTGGTGAGAATTTGAATCTCACTATAGATTTGAGAACGCTAACTATTGTCTCAGGCCCAGGAGAGATTACACCTCAATGTAACAAGCTGAAATTGGATGGTGTATGACAAGGTGAAGGGTGTCTATAGGATTGGTGAGAATTTGGATCTCACTAGAGATTTGAGGACGCTGGCAATGATGCTCTCAGTCCAAGTATGGACGCAGGCAGCCTAATAAGCAGGACTGCTGCACACACAAAAGGGTGGAAAAATGAATCTTTGGTAACTGTGCAGAAAAGAGGAAGAAAAGTATTTTTGCTTTTAAAAAAGCAGTTTGCACAGCAGTGTGCAAACAGCAATGCAGCTATCAGGGAGCCTTATAAGGTAGCCTAATAATCAACAGAGCTGATGCACAAAATAGAGCCTCCCCTGTCACTGCACACAAAGTGTTGTGTGTTGTAAGTGGAAATCGCTAACAGCAGAAGCAGTTTTTTGGTTCTTCTTCCCTGCCTAACGCTCTCCCTTCTTCTGAATCAGCAGCAACAACCTCTCCCTAATGCTAAGATCGGCAGAAGTAAGATGGCGGTCGGTGTGCACGCCCTTTTATAGCCCCTGTGGCACCACACAAAGCCAGCCAATGACTTGCATGCCCTTCTCAAAGATGGTGCTGACCGATGCCTAAGTCATCGCGTTGCCCACAGTGTGCATCCTCATCATTGGCTGAAAAAGGGCGCTGGAAGCATCTTTTGAAATGCGACTCTGACGCTCTGGTCGCCGACCTCGTGGCCGACCTCACGCTATGGTCGGGTTTCGTTTCATGAAACCCGACTTCAGCGAAAGTCGCCGACTTTTGAATATGACCGACCCGTTTCGCTCAACTCTAGCCAGGACTCGTCTGCAGAGAATACAGCAAAGACACATTTCATATCTCACAAACTCCTGAAACCCCAATGCTGAGCCGCTGCTGCCGTATGTGTCCCTATTACTGCACCTGCTGTGTGGTTCTCTGTGCCCTTTAAATTCTAAAGCAACCCTCAAGAATATAGTAATGCCGGGTGCAAGTGCCTTAGAAAACAGTGCCCACATTTTGCCCCCTAGAAAGTAATATTGCCCTGTGTGTACCTCTGATAGTCACAATAACCTGAGTTTCCCTAAAACAATAAGTGCACACTTAACATTGAAAAATGTCCAAAGTCTCCTCCCTGTACAGCTCCTCTATACACAGTATGATGCTCTCTTATACATAACATGATGTCTCCTCACTGTAATGTACCCCCACACAGTATACTGACTCCTTAGTAGCCCCCACACTGTATGATTGCTCTCTCACTATAATCGAGACACTGTATGATGGCCCTCTAGATAGCCTCCATATAGTATAATGTACCAGATAGTCCTCAATAAAGCATAATGCACTCCCCATAGTCCTGTATAGTATAATGCATTCACCATAAACCTGTATAGTATAATGCATTCCCCATAGGCCTGTATAATATCATGCACTCCTCAAAGGCCTGTACTATAATATCATGCACTCCTCATAGGCCTGTACAGTATCATGCACTCCTAATAGACCTGTAGAGTATCATGCACTCCCCATAGGCCTGTACAGTATCATGCATTCCCCGTAGCATATGGGAAATGCAGCTGCAACCCCTGAAACTGGGGTAGTTATGCTGCTGGTCTTTGCTTATCAGTTTTCATCCCTGGTGCGCACACACTGCACACCCAACTAAACATACGCATCTGTCACGTGCCCGAAGCAATGTGAGCCAAGGCGCTCTGAAGGCACAGTGCTCGGTTGAGCCATGGCGCTTTGGAGGCACAGCGCACTGCCAAGACAAGGCGCTCTGCATGCACAGCACGCAGCCGAACCAAGGTGCTCCGGAGGCACAGCACGTGGACAAACCAAGGTGCTCTGGAGTCATAGCGAGCGGCTGAACCAAGGCGCTCAGGAACCCCCTCATGCACATGATATAGCACATCACATAACTACCACATACGTGTGTATATACAGTATACGTATAATGATGTAATTAATGTGAGAGCAGAGATGGATATCATATAAGCAAAAAACATGACTAATAGCAGGTAGCACCGGACACGTGATCAGGGATGTCAGGCTGATAACTGACACAGGGATAATGGCTCCTGTACCTCACACTCCGCCACCGTGGCACTGACAGATGTGAAGTAAAGAGATGAGGGTATCATGTTTCCAGCAGTTACCTGTCACCGGCCCTACAGTGACCTCAGCAGTGCGTGCCCATTGCCTGTCATTCACCGCAGTCAAAGCCATCCCACCACGCAAGTGAGCGAGGCAAGGGTCCCAATTGGACGTCAGGCAGGGGGAGGGAGAGATCAATGACACGGCACACATGTATCCAAGCGCCACCCACCACCATCACTCCCAGTGCCCTGCACAAACAGGGATCCTACGGCATCCTGTTGGACATCGGGAAAGGGGACACCGGGCCAGTGGAGGTAAGAATGTGAGTGCACCCATGATGAGTGGGGAATTGCCATGTTCTCAAAGGGCAATTTAGTGAAACAGACAGGAGTCGGCTGATTCTTTGCTGGACTGGGGAGCCCCTAAGAACTCCGGGCTCAGTCACAGCTGCAACCCCTCCGACTGTGGTAGTTCTGCCTCTGCTGCTTTGTATGGTGCTTTATGGTTTAGTTAGTTGAAACATTTTTACATCCTTTTTTATAATGCGAGTTTTAAAATGAAATTTGTACTATTATTTTGATCATATTTTATGTAGCTGCTAATTATCTTTTAGACTGGATATACGCAGACTGTATTGTAATATTCTGCAGGTACTGAAAATGTCGCCACGGATCCGAAACAGATCAAGAGCTAAAGGTTTATTTACAGGGATTTTCTCTCAACGCAGGGAGGAGCATAAGGGGTTTAAATGTCACAGTGTAAAACAGTAAAGCAGCACAATGGAACTGAAGAAAGCAATGAAACATTAATGCAGCGTTGAAATGGTTAAAGTAAGATAATTATAACTTATCAGTCCGGTGAAAGCTTGCTTGAAGAGTCTACTTCTCCCACGTTGGCACCGACAACTGTAGCGCTTGCAGTCTCTAAAGTCTCTACTCTGAACGAAGTCGGGGCCTCCAGGGGTTAAAATCAAGATGCAGGGAGATGATGCAAACCTGAGTCTCTGAATGATACCCCGCCTTTCTCTCCGCAGGAACAGGAACGATGCTATGTACACTATGAAGTCTCTTTACCACACTCAGGGGCTCAAGCTTGTCACTGCATTCCCTGGGACTGCATGCTCGTATGACTATCTTTGCACTGTCAGGGGGAAGTCTCCTCTAGTCACGGAGGCTAGCGAGTCCACGTACACACATACGACGCTCTCAACGCCTCGTCCTTCAGTCTCAGTCCTTTGACGGAGGGTTCTCTCTCTTTGGGAGCACAGTGCTGCGGTCTGCCCTCTGTCCCGTGCACTCTGCTCTCTGTCTGGCATCCTGTGCTCTCCGTCTGGCGTGCTCTGCTTTCGCGCCCTCGCCCTGCATAGCTTCCTGTCCACTGCTCCTTTTCTTTGGTCACTGCTCCCCACGGTCACATTGTTTAGTCCGTCCGGGCCAGTAAGTATTCCCCTGGCAACCCTGCTGTATGGCTAGGACACAGAGCAGGAGAGGTAACCCCTTTTAGATTTTTCTTCCTCTTCACCCCCTTACAGTATGATAGCACAATGATAGCACACAAAATCCCCTGTGGCACTATATTCTACTATGTTTATGCTTAAAACATACAACACTGCCCTTAACCTCTCCAAACAAACCTATTTCAACACCCTCATCACCTCACTGTCCAATAACCCGAAACGTCTCTTTGACACTTTTCACTCCCTACTCAACCCAAGAGTGCAGGCCCCAACCACGGATCTCCCTGCTGGCGATTTGGCCAATTATTTAAAAAAAATTGACCATATCCGACAGGAAATTATCTCCCAATCCCCTCATACCATGCAATGTCCTCCCTCCTCCAATGCATCTGGAAATATAAGGAATATGGGTCAATAGACTAAAACACTGGTCTTGATTAGGGGCGTTTTGGAGTCTGACAAGTGTCAAATGCCTCCTTGCATTGAGGTCTGGAGTGAGTTTTCTGGCATATGGAACTCCACATCTCATCATTAAATGGAGTAGCTAAGGCATCATGCCCCCACCATGGTACCTTCCAGCTCCAGCTCCATCCATTTCAGCAGAATTGTGAAAATGCCAAAATGAAACTGGCATTTTGGTGCAATTCAGAGTTGTGCCTAAATTGCATGACTATTCAAAACTTTTAAGCCATAATTCTGGCTAGAAATCTTTGATGACTTGGACATCAATTTAGCTTTTATGTGGATTTGTCACATCTCCTTTGGGACCTGCTCCAATGATGTCTACTTCTGTCACTTGATGCTGCTATATTCATTATGTGGGCAGTGCAGGTGATGGAGAAGACATTGGGACCTGAAGCACTTGGAGGGGTAAGTTCTGTCCAGCCACTGGTACTACAGTGACTGGGATCTGTAGTGCTGTACAATCTGTGTCTGTGTGCTCTCCAACTGAAGTAATCAACGTCCTGCCTTGGTCAATGGGAAAGCACCACATCCCACTCCCAGTTTACTGCTGAGAGTTGATATAGTTAATTCTAGTTCTGGTTTGCTTTTGGTGCTAAACTCCCTGTTTAGTCTGTTTGTTTCTTGTTCTGACCTCAGCCCGGTTACTGAAGATTTTTCTGTTTAATGATATTGTGCCTTGTCTATCCTCCTGACTCGGCCACCTGACCATTCCTGCCATTCCTGTGGTGCAATGAAATTTATTGGTTGCCAATCATTATTTTTGCAAATATCATGTATAAAGGCAAAAATCTGAAATGTCCAGATTGCGAGTTGCATACAGTATATCACAAACAGAAAGTAAAACTTTTATGCTTTTTTTTTTTTTTAAACTATAAAATCTTTCCAAAAATGATCCTTTCCGGAGGCAGATTTCTGCTTTGCTGGTGTTTATAAACCGTATGTATGGATTTTTAACAGGTGATGGTCCAAAAATTACACTGTGTTACAAAGGTTTTGTCCCTAAGATAATTTTGAGTGTTCCTGATAGATTTTTTCATGCTGATTTCAGAAATGACTTCAGATTTTTCCAATCATGTAAGGTTTTTGAGAAATGATACGAAACATTGTAATATTATTATATTATTATTATTATTATTCTAAAAACTGCCCATCTATGTACAAGAATATACCTAACACTGCCTCATGTACAAGAATATGACTACTATAATAATGCTCCTATGTACCAGAATATAACTACTATAATACTACTCCTATGTACAAGAATACAACTACTTTAATACTGCTCATATGTACAAGAATATGACTACCATAATACTGCTCCTATATGAACAAGAACATAACTACTATAAAACTGTCCCTTAAGTTCAAGAATATAACTCCTGTAATGTTGCCTCCTATGTACAAGAATATACTTCTTATAATACTGCACCTACAGTAAGTATAAGAATATAACTACTATTTTACCACCTCCGATGTACAAGAATATAACTACTATAATACTGCTCCTATGTACAAGAATATAACTGCTATAATACTGCTCCTATGTACAAGAATATAACTACTATAATACTGCTCCTATGTACAAGAATATAACTACTATAATACTGCTCTTATGTACAAGAATGTAACTGCTATAATACTGCTCCTATGTACAAGAATATAACTACTATAATACTGTATCCTAAATACAAGAATATAACAGTTACCGTATAATACTACTTCCTATGTAGAATAGCATAACTATTATAATACTGTCCTCATGTACAATAATATAACTAATATAATACTGTCCCTATGTAGAATAACATAACTATTATAATACTGTCCTCATGTACAATAATATAACTAATATAATGCTGTCCCTATGCAGAATAATATAGCTACTATAATACTGCCCATAAGTACAAAAGTATACAGTAACTCCTCTAATTCTGCCTCCTATATGTGAGAATATAACTACCATAATACCGCCTCCAATTTACAATAATATAGCTACTATAATACAGACCCTATGTACAATATTATAACTATATAAATGAGTAAAATAAAATAAATAAATACTATAACGCTGACCATATACACAAGAATATAACTACTATAATATGCCTTCATGTACAAGAATATAACTATGATAAATCTGACCCTATGTAAAAGAATATAACTTCTATAATACCGTCTACAATGTACAAGAATATAACCACTATAATACTGCCCAAATGTTCAAAAATATAACTACTATAATACTGCCCCCTATACACAGGAATATAACCACTATAATACTGCTCCTATGTACAAGAATATAACTACTATAATACTGCCCCCTATATACAGGAATATAACTACTATAATACTGCTTCTATGCACAAAAATATAAATACTATAATACTGCCCCCAATATACAAGAATATAACTACTATAATACTGCCTCTATGTACAAGAATACAACTACTATAATAATGCTCCTATGTACAAGAATATAACTACTATAATACTGCCCCCAATATGCAAGAATATAACTACTATAATACTGCTTCTATGTGCGGGAATATAACTATTATAACACTGCCACTATGTACATGAATATAGCTACTATAATTCTGCTCCTAAGTGAAAGAATATAACTACTATAATACTAAATAACATTGTATGATTTTTACATAATTAATTTACACCTTATTTCATGAAATAAGTGATATAATAGAAAAACAGAACTTAATATTTAGTACAAAAACCTTTGCTCACAATTACAGGTCAGACGTTTCCTGTAGTTCTTGACCTACTCCTCCATACAGATCTTTTCCAGATCTCTCAGGTTTCGGGGCTGTCATTGAGCAAATTGGAGTTTCTGCTCCGTCCAACTGTTGTTTCTTAAAAACCTTACGTGATACAGACTTTTGGAGCAGATATTTGTGTTAAGCATATCAAAATCTATAAGATACAATAACATTTTCTCAGGTGACAAGAACTTCCCTGAAATTTGTTGCAGTGTTATCATTTTTTGAGGATTAGCAAACAGGTTTGGTAGTTGGAAACTTAAGAGACAATGACAGTGCTTCTTTAAAGCAACAAAAAATTAACCTTTCTTCAGAGTATCAGCAGAAACATAAAAGTGTGACAGCGACAACAATATATGTACATGTGTGCACAAAATCAGTAGTACTGTTAATGACATGCACATTTTGGGAGGCTGTCACAGAGTTTTTTGTGGACTTACTTCTGCATAGATTATTGACTTATTTCTGCACAAAAGCAAAAAAAAAAAGTGTGATTAAATTGCATTTCTAGCCACACTGATCAAGCAAGAAGCAATGGATAGCTGTGTGTTCCTCCATAGCCCTATCCCACATTATTTAAGACACAGTGACTCTCTTATCTCTTTTCCTATTAGTTAAATCTTTACTGTTTTTCTTTCACACACTAAAGGCCCCGTCACATACAGCGAGATAACTAGGGAGAACGCTGATTTTGTGACGCATCAGCGATCTCACCAGTGATCTCACTGTGTGTGACATGCATCAGCGACCAGCCCCCCCGCCGGGTATCGCTGATCGTGCAGCAATGTCCTGGGCAATTTTTTGATCATTGGTCTCCCGCTGGCCAGCACGCATCGCGTGTGGCAGCCGGAGACCAACGATCAGCGAGCTCCCAGCGCTGTAAGCAGATGCTGGGAGCTGGTATCTAAGGTAAATATCGGGTAATTAAGCGAACGCGTCACTTAGTTACCCGTTGTGTATCTTGGATACCTGTGTGGTCGCATGAGCACGCTGGTATTCAAGAAACACAGTGGGTAACTGAGGGATCGCGCTCGCTTAGTTACCCGATATTTACCTTAGATACCAGCGTCCTCGCTGGTTCTGATTGCTGGTGAGTCTGCCTGTTTTACAGCTCAGCAGCGATCATGTAGCGAGGCAGCAGCAATCCTGACAAGTTCGTATCGTTGTCGGGAACGCTGGTGCATCGTTTAGTGGCCCGGTCACACATAGCGAAATCGTTAGCAAGATCGCTGAAACGTCACAGGTTTTGTGACGCAACAGTGACCTCGCCAGCGATCTTGCTACGTGTGATACATAGCGGCGACCAGCCCCCCGCTGCAATATTTCTGATCGTGCTCGAATGCCCTAGACCATTTTTTGATCGTTGGTGTCCTGCTGGCCGGCATGCATCGCTGTGTTTGATGCCATAACAACGACGAGCGACCTCTTTGAAGCACGCCTATCGAGGTCTGTGTCGTCAGAATAGCTGCTGTGTGACAAGGTCCCAATGACCGCTGAAGTCGCTATATGGATCACCGTATCATTGCTGCATCGTTGAGTAGATCTGCCTGTTTGACAGCTTACTAGCGACCATGTAGCTACGCACCAGTGATCCTTACCAGGTCGTATCGTTGTCGGGATCGCTGGAGCGCCACTATGTGTAATGGGATGCTAACTGTACAGTTTTTCAATGTCTTATAGCTTTCACTCGCTATCTCTATGGCTAAGATATGAGCTATGATAAACTTTGATGGCCTCTCACTATTAGAGATGAGCAGAAAACTTTTGGCAATCTCAAATTTGGCATGAACATAGCACATTCAAATTCATGTTCGGTTTCCTGAGCATTGTTCCTCAAAGTCGGCAAATTTCGGTCACAGATCGGTAAATGACCACATTTCTACAAATGCTTTTTTTTTTTACTTTGTCTAGGAGAGTGGTGCTGTGAGATAAGTGAGGGGACATGTTTTATGAGAGGACGGGGTGTGTTTAGGTGAGAGGAGTGGCGGAGTGTATTTTTTTTTTGTTCTGTGATAACTTAATGTGTGTTCATTTTGGCAGCCAATCAGGGTGCAAAAACCATCAATAACGTGATAACGTCATGACAGAAGGTCTTCTGTGATTGGCTACCAAAGTCACATGTCCCTGTCCATATAAAAAGTGGCATCTTATAATTCTGTTGCCATTTTCTCAGCGTAACAGCACAGAGAGGCCGATCCTGCTGCTGCTCCTGGAAGTGAACTTGTCATTTATCCAGATAGGATCCTGTCCTGTGTGAAATCGATCTTCCAGTATCTAACTAGATTGTACTAAAACTGTGTTGCAGTCTCAAGAGGCCCAATTTTCTAGTCAAAATCATTTGGGCAAAATCTGTGTTGCAGTGAGGAATCAAGAGGCTTCATATCCTCTTAAAAATCATTAGGCCTAATATAGGGGTTCAGCCAGTGGGCCCTATTGGTAATCCATTTCATTTGGAATAAAACTGTGTTGCAGTGAGGAATCAAGAGGCCAAATGTCCTCTTTAGCATCATTGGGCCTAATTTTGGGGTACAGCCAGGAGGCCGTTATTGCTACTCTAAATCATTTGGGATAAACCTGTGTTGCATTGAGGAATCAGGAGGCCCCATTTGCTCATCTAAATTGTTAGGTATAAGAGTGCTGTTCAGACACTCTACCTTGTTAGACTACAGTTATTAGGTTCTTTAGAAGGACGTAGATCTGGAGATTTATTCTGATGGAATGTAGGCTGAACTGGATGGAGAAATGTCTTTTTTCGGCCTTGTTTACTATGTTACTATGTTACCTAAGAAAATAATATATGATTGTTTATTTAGCGACAGGTGACTGACAAGTGTGGGTCTAAGACTGTGAAACAACAGGTTAAAAGAGGAGAAGGGTACATACAAAATAAGTAGGGAAAAACGAGGTCTTGGTGGAAAGGGGAATACGCATGGTGTTCGACGTGTACGTGGATTAAGTATTCATGTTATTGAAAGCTCCACTGAACAAACACCATCTCATTCTATCCAAAGATCGTAGACAACATCTGTTACTGAACTGACTACTGGACTCCCATTCTTTGGCAGCTGCACATCACTACACCTTGTAGATGAGGCTCAAAAAAGAATGTGCTACAGGGGATGGAAAGCACTGCATCAAGTGGCCTCTCCTCCTCTTCCTCCACCTTAACATCACACACAGTAAAGTACTCAGAGGTGGCATCCCAATCACCCTTGTTTCCTCCCGCGTCACAAATTTCCAATCGCCCAACTGACTGTGGGAAATGACAGATGGACCATTCTGCAGATCTGTTCACACATTTTACATCATAGAATCTTAGAATCATAGAATGGTCGAGTTGGAAGGGACCTCCTGGGTCATCTGGTCCAACCCTCTGCTCAAAGCTGGATTCACTAAATCATCCCAGACAGATGTCTGTCTAGCCTCTGTTTGAAGATTTCCTTTGAAGAACTCCCCACCTCTCGTGCCAGCCTGTCCCACTCATTGATCACCCAAACTGTCAAAAATTTTATTCCATGGGCATCAGAAGTCTGCACCAAATATTCACAGAATCCAGAGGAAAGCATCTGCACCGACGCCCAAATTTTTTTCATGTGGGATCTGGGGCACAATCTAGACCTTCATCACCAGACTGGAGAGGAGGTTATCCTTATGAGACTCAGTTGCCAGAGGCACAAGTGGACTGTACTCTGGTGTCAGTGCAGAAATAGATGAAAGGTGACTCTCAGAGAGAGGAGTAGGACAAGAGGGAGAAGGGCGATGAGGTTGTAGATTCCACTTGGTGTGAATGCAGAGGCATGCAGCTGAGTAGCTCAGCAGAGGAGGTGAAGGAGGAGGAAGACTAGGAGGTTGTGATACGGCTTCCCACATAGACACGGAGTGATGCAACTACAACAAACACTGCATCCTCAGCCACAACTGTGGCTTTGGCCAGCAAGGGTCAAGAGTCTGCAGCTCACAGTGACGACAAGGGTTGCCTTGATTGGGCCTTTTTGAGACCTCAAGGGATGACCCAAGTCACGATATCTGCCAAATTTGCAAATAAAGACTCAGTAGAAGCAAAAATTACTATAATTTGACTACTACATGCATGAACCGGCATATGCACGATCAGCATTCCTTAGTCTGTGAATTTTATTATTCTAAAATGCGGACTAGAGAGCCTCGCCAACCACCAGCAGTCCCAGTCAACCATATCTGCTGCTTTTTCCTCCTCTGTCACTGTGCCAAGTGTTCTCACACAGGGTTCCAGCTGCAGAAACTCCACTTGTTTACCCCCTACAGTCTGGGTGAGTGAGAGCCCATCAGCTGTTAGGGAAGTGTTGTTTTTGTTTCAACGAGCACAACACATCTTTCTTAATCCACCATAACATCTCTGCCTGTTCACCCTACTCCACCCTCTTTCAGAGCACAGCAGGCGGTCCTCGGTCTCGCATTTGTGGTCATGTAAAAGAATGTTTCCTCCCACACATGCCAAAGCTAAGAGTTTTAACTCCACCATCTTCAATCTGCTGGCCACGGAAATGCTGCCTTTCTGCCTCATGGATGCAGACAGTTTCCAATTGTTGATAGCCGTCGCAGTCCCCAGTACCAGTATCCCAGTCGCTATTACTTCTCTAAGAAAGTTGTGACTGCGCGACACCACCATGTGAAAGACATCATCACCCGTTCCCTGAAAAATTCTATGTCAGCCAGAGTGCATTTCACCACTGACACCAGGACGAGCAAACAAGGGCAGAGGTGCTGACTGGGAACTCGGTGACTCTGATGGCTGTGGGCGCAGGCAGTCAAGGGACTGATCCACAAGTCTTGGAATCCCCAAGGCTTGTGGGACAATCCTCTGTATCGAACACTTCCTCCACTGCTTCTGGCTCCTCCACCTGCACCCTGAACCTCTCTGTCATTAAGATACATGTTCCAACAGTACAAAGAGAATCCCCTCAAACTCTGTACTGTACAGCCAGGACTTGCCGATATCAGTCAGTGTTGAATGGCTCCAACACTATTCTGGCCTGGATCCACTGCTTCTGAAAGCATGGTCACTGTGTGCTCACTTCCGATGATCGCTCAACAATATCTCTAAGTTTTGGACTGTTTGTAGCACAGGTGGGTAACATGGGAAGGAGGATTACAGAAATCAAGGGGGGCTCATGGTTCTCATGGTGCCTGACAAACTGAGGAGGAAAAGATGATGGACATGCAACAGTCAGGAAATGAAGAGGATTATGATTCTCCATAGTTGTCCAGAGAGGAAGGAGGACACAACCTTGCGTGTTACCCTGCCATCAACACACCATGGACTTGAATGTCATGGAAGCACCTGACATATGAGCGCATTCTTGCTGCACTATTTTTAACATGATGCCCAAATTCTTAGGGTTAGAAATAGTGCTGGCTACTGGGTTGTCACGCTGTAAGATCCATTGTACAAGAGTAAATTTTGACAGATGCTTCCTCCCCTGGAAAGGGACAGGCACATGCTGGACAGTGATGAACAAGTATACTCATTGCTCGGGTTTTCCCGAGCATGCTCGGGTGGTCTCCCGAATATTTTGGAGTGCTCGGAGATTTAGTGTTTGTCGACACAGCTGCATGATTTACAGCTGCTAGACAGGCTGAATACATGTGGGGATTGCCTGTTTGTTAAGAATTTCACACGTATTCAGGCTTTCTGGCAGCCGCAAATCATGCAGCTGTGTCGACAAACACTAAACCTCCGTTCACGCCAAAATACTTGGAGATCATCCGAGCATGCTCGGGAAAACCTGAGCAACGAGTATAGTCGCTCATCACTAATGCTGGACTATCAAAACAAGCTTGTAGACAATCTTAAGCGTGTTTTTTTCCCCAAGAAGCAGTAAGGCACACCGTGTCCACTGCAGTTCTAGACTTCCAACCCCTTGAACATCAAGGCATCATCACAAAAATACCAGCAGTGTAAGCAGCATAGGCAATTTCTGTGAGTCATTTCACACATTTTTTTAGACCAGTTTGACACGTGAATGACCAGAGAAGATGGTGCAGGTGTATCTTGAGCTGAATATTAATGCCATCAGGGGGAGATTGAACCCTTTTGCATTTAGGTCTTCAAAAATGGAAGAGTGGCCTCAGCTCTCCTGTCACTCTTTGGAGGTTTTGTTAAGCTCCGCAGCCAATATTCTCTCAGAACGTGTCTTCAGCGCTGCTGGTGGTGTCCTGATGGATAAGCACATCTGGCTGTCCCCTCAAAGTGTAGACCACCTAACTGTCATCAAAATGAAAAAGTCATGAATCTCCAATGACTTTTGTACCCCAGTTGAAGATTGGGCAGACTAGTCAATGGTGTTCTTTTTAGAGTTATGTATTGAGCATACGTTATTGCAGTCTGTGACTGTGACGCTAGTCACTTCTCACCGCCAAGTCGTAAGTCAGAGTAGTCAAGGAGTCCAAGGTCAGAAGCAAGGAGGGTACATCATAAACAGAAGGAAGAGACTAAAGCGTAGTCAGGTAACATTCTGAGGTCAGAGTACCGTGAGGACAACAGATCAGAGAAGAAGAGTTTAAACAGGCCGATTGTCAGAACAAAGTCCAAAGTCAGGCAACAGATCAAGCATATAATAATAATAATAATAACGATAATAATAATAATAATAAATAATAATAAAAAAAATTATTTCTATAGTGCCAACATGTTCCGCAGCACTTTACATTATAGAGGGGACTTCTACAGACAATAGACATTACAGCATAGCATAGCAATAAACACAGCTCAAAACAGATACCAAGAGGAATGAGGGCCCTGCTCGCAAGCTTACAATCTATAAGGAAAAAGGGGAGACACGAAAGGTGAATGGTAACAATTGTTTTTATTGTTTGGACCATCTCTAGTGTGAGAATTGGGTATTCCTGTTACTGCATGAACCAGTTAAGAGTCTATATGTAACAATACAGACACAGAGGGCTATTAGATGCAAAAAGCATGTGAGAACATGATGCGGGGAACCTGGTTATGGTAAAAAATGTTGAAATGAGCCACACAAGGATATTTAGGTTAATGCGTTGAGGTGATAGGCCAGTCTGAATAAATGCGTTTTTAAGGCATGCTTAAAACTGTGGGGACTGGGGATTAATCGTACTAGCCTGGGTAGTGCATTCCAAAGAATTGGCATGGCACGTAAAAAGTCTTGGAGACGGGAGATGGAGTTTCCGATTAATGAGGATGTAAACCTCAGGTCATTAGCATATAGAACTCAAAGCACAGGAGAGCACAAAGCAAAAACCTCACAAGATGAATTTATGTCTGGCAGTGTTCTGGGAAACTCTGCTCAGTTAAGAAGCATGGCCATTAATTGGATTAATGAACACATGAGACAGCCGACGCCCCGCAGTCACAGTTTGGCTAGCTGAGCTGTGAATAAACACATCGACATCTCAGCACGCCCCTGAATCAGACTGGATGGCCATGCTGTCAATCACAGTACTGACAGCTTCAGTACACCCCTGTACCGGACTGGATGGTTGAGCTGTCAGTACCTGCATCCCAGACACCCTGAGGGGTGGGACTGTGACAGTGACACTTTTGTTGTGGTTTGTGTGCCTGCTGTTGCTACTGCTGCTGCAGTTACAAACAATTTTTTGAAATATGGAGACTCTCTCTGTTGGGTCTATCTGGTGGGTTGCCTGTAGTGAAAGATGTGTCAGGGGCCTATAATACTGTTTCTGCTCCATGGAAATTGATGCCACTTTTGTGGTGTGTGGCAATAATTTTTCAAAATGTGGAGACTTGAAATTGTGTCTCCAACCAGGCGGTTGCCTGTTGTGTAAGGTGTGTCAGAGGCCTATTATACTGTTTCTACTCTGCTGAAATTGATGATTGATGAAACGTTGGGTGATAATAATTTTTTGAAATGTGTAGACTCAAAGTTTGGTCTCTTTCATGTGTGTTGCCTGTATAAGCAGCACTCCTAGACAGGAAGCCTGCACTTACTTTCATTCAACTACCTGTTTTACTATCCTTACATTTTTCTACCAATAGTACACTATGAAATTGATGTTTGTACCATCTCATTGTGGCTGGAAAAGAAAAAGCTGTTGCATGAGAAATCAATGCTCACAGCAAAGAAGGCTTACAGAGCTCCCTTATCCACCAGGTCTTAATTGAAATTTCAATTCAAAGCTCTAAATGCTGACCCAGACTCTGATACCTTATGCATGGCCCATGGTTGACTACTTCTGTGTCATTCCAAAATGTTCTACTGTGGGTCTATTAATCAGTCAACTGTATTACTTTCTTTACATTTTTCTACCAATATTGCTCTATGAAAGTTTTGTTTGTGCCATCTGAGCATGGCTGTGGAAAAAAAAGCTGTTGCTGAGGTATCAGGGCTCGCAGGAAAGAAGGCTTACACCACTCCCTTAACCACCAGGTCTTAATTTAAGCTTCAATTCAAAGCTCCAAATGCTGGCCCAGATCTTAATACTTCATGCATGGCCATGGCTGACTGCTGCTGTGCCATTATCAAATTTCTATTGTGGGTCAATTGATGCCACTTTTCATGGTATTTGCCCATGCTAGTTTTAGCTGTTTGGCAAGTTTTTTTGTCCCCCCTAATGGTGTTGGGTATATGTTTGGTTTTGCCTCCCATAGCGTTTGGGTACGTTCAGCAAACATGTTTGGTGAACATTTGGACGTTCAAGGAAGCGATCCGATCTTTGAAGGTTCGCTCATCTCTACTCACTATCCAGACTCACCACAAAACTCACAGCTGTTTTTTTCCTGATTTGCTCTTATATAGGCTGTGATGGACCCACCTTGTAGAATATGCAATGTCATGTGATGCAAAAGTCAGAAAGCTTTATGGTTAACCTGCATGGCCAGAATCCAAGGTCATATGTGATCCTTAGGCCTCTTTCACACTTCAGTCTTTCGGCGTCGGTCAAAATTGGTCAAAGTGTGAAAAAACGGATCCAGTGAAGATTTAAAAAACTGATTTACTGGATCCTTTTTTTGATGGATCCGTCGAAGCTGCAGGGTTTGGAATTTAAAGTAATAGGATTCGAGAGAGAGAGAGAGAGAGAGAGAGAGACTTTTCTGTGCCAGAATGGCTTTTGAGGTTAAATTACAGGAATTACAATTCTTTCGGGCATGCTCAGTTTCAAAAGACAGAATCCGTCATTGGATTCCGTTTTTGATGGACAGTGATGGATCCTGCGCCCATAGGCTTCCATTATAGCCAACGACAGATGGCGCAGGATCCGTCGCGATCTGTCTTTTCAATGCAGACAAAAATCGTTACAAAGTCCTTCGACTCCAGACGATGGATGCTGAAATTCTGACGGATCCGTCAAATGACGGATGAAACTGACAGCCAAAAAAAAGGCAGATCCGTTTTTTTCTAAAAACGGCGGATTTCAACCGACGTCAAAAGACTGAAGTGTGAAAGAGGCCTTACCTTACTGATGCAATCTTCTGCAAAGTGTGAAATGACAAATCACATATTATTTGAATTCACCAGGTCCAATGAATTCCTAAAAATTCAATAAGAATTTGATTTGCATTCAATTGTTTAGCTCAACTCTGATACTATCTTGTTTTGGTTATTTTATTGGTCACTAGTTAATTTTAAAATACAATATTTATTCAAAATAAATTCCTAAAAAAATTGAAAAATACCTTTTGTGTGCAAACAACATTTAGTGTTTTATGATTTCTGTACTTAAATTTACATATAACTAGTAGCTATGCTCTGACTTCAGTTATAGTCTTGTCTGGTAAAAATTCAGTATCTACATAATAATTGAGCATAATGCATACTGTAAGTCTGTCAAGCTTCCCTAAATTATGCTAGAAGCAAAACTTGTACATTCTCATACTGCTTCGAGGGACTCTCCAAAACCTACTTACATGTAACATTTATTCTAGCACAATACCAAAGAATATCTTTTAGCCAGGGTACAATTCACTGCATTCAAATAGGCCAGTTCCACCAATACAATCCATCCATCAATCAATCATTTAATATATAATCAATATGAACATTGGCGGCCTAGTATGAATTTGCAGATATGCGGATACCAGTAGTAGCTAATAGGATATTTTAATGTGGTCACTTGAATATTTCTCACAGTCTCACAGATACAAAACAAGGTTAAGGTTGAATCTATGATAAAATATTGTAAACTTTAGAATTTGCTTGTTCATATATATATATAAAATAATTATAATAAACTAAATAATAATATTTTCCTATAATTAATATACAGTTGTGCTCAAAAGTTTACATACCCTGGCAGAATTTTTGCTTTCTTGGCCTTTTTTCAGAGAATGTGGATGATAACACCAAAACTTTTTCTCCACTCATGGTTAGTGATTGGGTGAAGCCATTTATTGTTAAACTACTGTGTTTTCTTTTTTTAAATCATAATGACAACCCAAAACATCCAAATGACCCTGATCAAAAGTTTACATACCCCACTTCTTAATGCTGTGTATTGCCCACTCTAGCATCAATGACAGCTTGAAGTCTTTTGTGGTAGTTGTGGATGAGGTTCTTTATTTTCTCAGATGGTAAAGCTGCCCACTCTTCTTGGCAAAAAGCCTCCAGTTCCTGTAAATTCCTGGGCTGCCTAGCATGAACTGTGCACTTGAGATATCCCAAGAGTGGCTCAGTGATATTGAGGTCAGGAAACTGAGATGGCCACTCCAGAATCTTCACTTGTGTTTTGGATCGTTGTCATGTTGGAAGATCCAAGTATGTCCCATGTGCAGCAGTATTTGCTGATAATGTTCTGTATTCATATTTCCTTCAACTTTTACCAAGTTTCCTGTGCCTTTGCAGCTCACACATCCCCAAAACATCAGCGATCCACCTCCGTGATTTGCAGTAGGAATGGTGTTCCTTTCATCATAGTCCTTGTTGACCTCTCTCAAAATAAAGCATTTATGTTTGTGGCCAAAAATTTTGGTCTCATCACTTCAAATTACCTTTTTCCAGAATTTTTGTGGCTTGTCTCTGTGCTGTTTTGTGTATTTTAAGCGAGATACTTTATGGCATTTCCACAGTAATTGCTTTCTTCTGGCGACTTGACCATGCAGCCCATTTTTCTTCAAGTGCTTCCTTATTGTGCATCTTGAAACAGCCACAACACTAGTTTTCAGAGAGTCCAGTATTTCAGCTGATGTTATTTGTGGGTTTTTCTTCGCATCCCAAACAATTTTCCTGGCAGTTGTGTACAAAATTTCTATTGGTCTCCTGACAGGGGTTTTGTTTTTACGTAGCCCCTGATTTTCCATTTGTTTATCACAGTTTGAATGCTGCTGACTGGCATTATCAATTCCCTGGATATCTTTTTGTATCCCTTTCCTGTTTTATACAGTTCATCTACCTATTCCCGTAGATCGATTGACAATTCTTTTGCTTTCCCCATGACACATAATCCAGAAATGTCAGTGCCTGAATGAAAGATGCAAGAGTCTGTCTGGATCCCAGAAATTCACTCAGCTTTTATGGACACACTGATTACAAGCAAACAGGTCACTGGTGAGGATGTTACCTTTAGTAGCCATTTAAACCCATTTTTGTCAACTTCTGTGCGTGTTGTCAGGCTAAAATCACTAGGGTATGTAAACTTTTGATCAGGGTCATTTGGGTGAGGTGGGATACTAACCACCATGGCCACAGAAGAGTCATAGAGCAGTCAGATGCCAGAGAAGGCTTGAGTTGTAAGGAAGATCCATGCCCTGCTCCAGTGGAAGATCATGACCAGAGCCAAACTGGACCTGTGGGACGCCATGTCCAAGTTACTGGGACGTACATGGAGAGTGATGCAGGTGAGACATCATGAGCCAGTGAGTGAGATCTGGACAGCTCCAGTCGAGGTTTGGGATCCAGACTATGCTGGTCAAGTACTGAAGACCAGAGCAACGCTGGTCAAGACCCAGAACTAAGATGATGCCAGTCAAGAGTCGAGGATCATCCTCTCACTTTGCCAGGTTGAGGAGACACCCACCGGTGGTCAAGCACTGAAGATACCCTGAGAATACATGACCAGAGACTCTCACCTAGGCTGGTGATCAGAGGATGTTGCTTCCAGCTCAGACTCACGGTACTGGGTGTGGATAGGGTAAAACTACAGATGACACAGGGCCTGGATGACGCTAAAGCTGTCCTGAAAGTGTTATTAGACTTAGTCAGGGACCGGAAAGCTGCATGGGTGCCCTAGAGACTATTCCTGCAAAATACAGCGTTTGCCCCCTTCTCGGTTAGACCACGTTTGGACTGTAGACCTCGAACTGATCTTGAGAACATATCTCTCATAATGCACTATCCAATATATCCCTATGCATATAGTTGCCTGTAAATTATACTGTGAATATTGGTCTTGTGCGATTTTTCTGTGATAATGATCTTTCCCACATTTAACCCTGTTAAGTGACTAAAGTAAAAGTAGATTATTGATTCTGCATGTTGCCTGCGTGGTTGCATTCAGAACACCTCTATTGCAAGTGTGTGCTGGTCCTGGTGACATACTTCAGTTTTATTAGAAGTTTTCTCTGCCTGTCTGCAGCTTCTCTTCCTATCATTGTCACATTGGTCACTACAGTAATCAGAGGGAAAACACTCTGATAAGTGCAAAGACCAGTGTGATAGTGAGAGGCTCAGAAAGTGTAGCAATATCCCCGGGGAATGCACAAATGGGAACACTTTTTGGTCTCTACATCAAGCAGTGAAGTCTCGCAATTTGCAAATTGCAAAAATTCTGTATAATGGTGAATAGGTATTTTTGTCAAACTCGGGGAGAATTCAATTACACTCAAATTCACTCATTTCTATAAGTGGCCACATAAATGTAAACAGTTAAATAATATCTTTTCTATATGACTAACTGTTGTGAATTTGCTTTCTGGCCTACCTCTAGTTACTACTGAAGGTAGTGGAGCTGGTCAAATTGACAGAGTGGTTGCGAGTTCTCTTTCTGGGCTCCCTCTGGTTGTTACTGGAGGTAATGGAGCTGATCTGATTAACAGAGGCTTGCCACCTGATAATGAGGACGACGATTGGAGATCTGGGGTTTCAGACTGGATTTAAGACAGCCGACTCCCTCTATCCCTGCTGGTGATTTTCTTCCTGCCTCCTGAGGTCTTAGTTTCCAGCTCAGTCCCTGCATGTTCAGCTAAGTGTTCATTTGCTATTCTTTTTACATTTGATCTGGCTTTGTCTAATTCAGTTTTGTGTGGGTCAGCCTGCTCCGGCTGGGGCTGTGCTGAATCACCATCCTTATGTTACTGCTTGTGCCAGTTTGTTTTTGTCCCTTATTAGATTGGCCTCTTTTTGCTCTGCTTTCAGAATATACCAGAGTGCTGATATAGAGGGTGAAGTCTAGTGACTTCAGTATATTTTGCATCAGACGTGTTGGACTTTTTTGCAGGGTTTTTTGCGTGATTGCAGACAGTGTCTTTCCTTTCCTGTCCTGTCTAGTCAGTGTGGGCCCCATCGTTTGCTCAGTCTATTTTCCTACCTGCGTTTGTGTTCTCATCTTGTCTCACCGACAATATATCTATCTATTCCTTTGGGGTCTGCTCTGCGGCAGTTTAGATTTCTCCTTTTTTGCTTTAGACTTAGTTAGCTCTCCGACTGTGCCGAGGCGTCTAGGATCATCGTAGGCACGCTCCACGGCTACTGCTAGTTGTGTGGATAGGATCAGGGTTCTGCAATCCGCTTAGTTACCAACCTCTCTGGTTGTCTGTGGCTTAGCTTGGGCTTGCTCTCCTCTCCTCTGACCCAATCATAACAACTAACTAATTAGATTAGTCAAGTTTTCATTTAAAAATAAGATAAATTTAGGAAACAGATTGGAATTTTGTTTCAACTGTACTTGTGTTTCTTAATATGTAATAATTTAAATTGACATAACAGCCAGTTATAAAGTCTTTAACATGTAGATACCTGACAGGTACATCTTAGAAGCAGATACATAAAATAGGAAGACATTTCAGAAGTGCCAACTGTCTGCTATATGTCAACATTTCAGTCAAAAGGCAAATATTTGTCTTAATAATTACAAGGCTTTGTCTGTAACAAGAATATAGATCTTTGACTTTTGAAAAACTGGGTATATATATTAAGACATCTTCTCTATTACTCAATTAAGTCAGGGCTAAAATATAAAGCCAAATGTGTGGATACAAGTACTTAATTTAATAGGGTGAATAATGAAGATACTATCTTGCTGCATATTTAGACTTTACTTTACTGTATTTTGTTGTTATTATTTTCCTGTTGCTCTTGTAGGGGGGAAAATACTACAGTGATCTGGTAATCTAATTTCCCTTTTATCAAGCTGACATTGGAATTGGGTTTCTCTGGGGTCTCTAATTTTTTTAGTCCTCAGTAAGGTAAAACAACCCTAAGTGCAGAGAAGGTATAGAGAATCTAAACTAATCTCAAGAATAGACAGAACCCAAGAACGAGAGATGAGAATAAATTTGAGCAAGATTGAATTATACTTGAATGTTCAAAAATCGACATTCGCCAAAATGCACACTTTCTTATAAATTGCTGGTGGCCATTTTTTTGAACAACAAAAATTCATCAAGATGTTAAAGATAAAAAACTCACACTCACTTGACTGCTCACCGTTCTGAGCCCTTTGGCCCCTCCATGTCACCTGTCCATAAATCCGTCCCACATTCATCCCTGACTGCTACATCCGATTGCAGTGCTAAGCAGCGACATCAGTAATGTGACCGCTCATCATGGCAGCCAGAACACAATGAGAGTAGCGTGTGAATATGGCTGCTGTGATAAGCACTGACATTGGTAGTAAGGTTATCGCAGCTCACAGCCAATGAACTTGTGTAACCTTACTGACGTTGCTCAGAGTGAGAAACTTGTCACACTGCAAAAGGTGACATCAGTAAGGTTAGCACAGTTCATCACCATCAGCTATAAACTGCGAGAAGCATATTGATGTCAGCGGTCATCACAGCAGTCGGATTAACATGCTACTGTCAGTGTGTTCTGGCGGCCGTTACATTACTGATGTCACCACTCAGCACTGTTTCCGGATGTAGCAATGTCAGGGATAGTCGTGGACGTCGGATGGATTTACGGAGGACTCCTTTGGATTATTTTATTTTTTAAAGGTAATAAATAAGTAAAACAAGGTTGGGGAGTTTTTACAATTAAAGGACTTTTTTCTGTGTCTATTTCTTTTGACTATGGGGTTAGTAATAGAGGTGTCTTTTAGACGACTTTCCATTACTAACCCCAGGGCTTGATGTGAGTGGACCTTACTCAGCTGACATCAACCACAAAATATTACCCTCCTTGCCAAGGTACCAAGGCAAGCGGTAAGAGCCAGGCAAGTGCCAAAATTGGCACACCTAATGGATGCTCCTTTTCTGGGATGGCTGCAGGCTGGAGATGGCCAAATATCCATAAATCTTCCCAGCCTGAGAATACCAGCCCCTAGTTGTCTGCTTTACCTTGGCTGGCTATAAAAATAAGGGGCATCCCATCGCCATTTTTATTATTTAAATAATTAAATAAAACACTATTGGGGCCCCTCAATTTTTGATAACCAGGCAAGATAAGGCAGACAGCTGAGGACTGCAGTCTGCAGTTGTCTTTTTACCTATGCTTGTTAATAGATGGAACGCCACTTCTTTTTTTATTAATTACAGCCATGCTAAGCTTTTCAACAATGTTTATTCAGGCTGCTGAGTCTAAAAAGCACCATGGACTTCTGGGAGAAGTCCGTGTTCAGGGTCCGTGCACGGACACTATCTCTCCGATAAAGACCTTGAACTTTACTTTTTTGGGTATGCCTATCACTAATCTCTATCGTGAAGTTTATGGTGATTGTCCTTGATTAGATTTCAACTAATATTTAAGTGTCCATCCACATTAGAGCGAATTGGCTGAAATTGATAATCTCTGCAAGACCTAATGAATTATGTGTATAGAGGCCAGTAAGGCTTCCCCATAATGCCCTGCAGCCATCACATCACATGATCTCATGCATCCAGTCATGGGGACTACCACAGCCAATCTGAGAGATTTGACACAGACAAGAAGAGACATTTTATTATGTTAAAGCTTAATGTTAGGAAGTCAGAGCGCACAGCTCATTCCTCATAGATAGGAAAAAAAGCCAAAACTGGATTTTGTTTACTACTGCACTAGTTTTGGGGCACATTAAAATGTTAAATTGCATGTGGTAGTGAATCTGTGAATTATCAATTTGGTGAATTTTGGTGTAAATGAAAATTGGTGGGTGTTCAATAGTTACTTCACCACAGCATGTGTCACAACCAGGGAATATATATATATATATATATATATATATATATATATATATATATATATACAGTTGTGGCCTAAAGAATTGACACCCCTGCAATTTTGTCAGATAATACTCAGTTTCTTCCTGAAAATTATTGCAAACACAAATTCTTTGTTATTATTATCTTCATTTAATTTGTCTTAAATGAAAAAAACACAAAAATAATTGTCCTAAAGCCAAATTGGATATAATTCCACACCAAACATAAAAAGAGGGTGGACAAAAGTGTTGGCACTGTTCGAAAAATCATGTGATGCTTCTCTAATTTGTGCAATTAACAGCACCTGTAACTTACCTGTGGCACCTAACAGGTGTTGGCAATAGCTAAATCACACTTGCAGCCAGTTGACATGGATTAAAGTTGACTCAACCTCTGTCCTGTGTCCTTGTGTGTACCACATTGAGCATGGAGAAAAGAAAGAAGACCAAAGAACTGTCTGAGGACTTGAGAAACCAAATTGTGAGGAAGCATGAGCAATCTCAAGGCTACAAGTCCATCTCCAAAGATCTGAATGTTCCTGTGTCTACCGTGCGCAGTGTCATCAAGAAGTTTAAAGCCCATGGCACTGTGGCTAACCTCCATAGATGTGGACGGAAAAGAAAAATTGACAAGAGATTTCAACGCAAGATTGTGCGGATGTTGGATAAAGAACCTCGACTAACATCCAAACAAGTTCACGCTGCCCTGCAGTCCGAGGGTACAACAGTGTCAACCTGTACTATCCGTCGGCGTCTGAATGAAAAGGGACTGTATGGTAGGAGACCCAGGAAGACCCCACTTCTTACCCCGAGACATAAAAAGCCAGGCTGGAGTTTGCCAAAACTTACCTGAAAAAGCCTAAAACGTTTTGGAAGAATGTTCTCTGGTCAGATGAGACAAAAGTAGAGCTTTTTGGGCAAAGGCATCAACATAGAATTTACAGGAGAAAAAAAGAGGCATTCAAAGAAAAAAACACGGTCCCTACAGTCAAACATGGCGGAGGTTCCCTGATGTTTTGGGGTTGCTTTGCTGCCTCTGGCACTGGACTGCTTGACCGTGTGCATGGCATTAAGAAGTCTGAAGACTACCAACAAATTTTGCAGCATAATGTAGGGCCCAGTGTGAGAAAGCTGGGTCTCCCTCAGACATCATGGGTCTTCCAGCAGGTCAATGACCCTAAAAACACTTCAAAAAGCACTAGAAAATGGTTTGAGAGAAAGCACTGGAGACTTCTAAGGTGGCCAGCAATGAGTCCAGACCTGAATCCCATAGAACACCTGTATAGAAATCAAAAATTGGCAGTTTGGAGAAGGCACCCTTCAAATATCAGGGACCTGGAGCAGTTTGCCAAAGAAGAATGGTCTAAAATTCCAGCAGAGCATTGTAAGAAACTCATTGATGGTTACCGGAAGCGGTTGGTCGCAGTTATTTTGGCTAAAGGTTGTGCAACCAAGTATTAGCTGAGAGTGCCAATACTTTTGTCTGGCCCATTTTTGGAGTTTTGTGTGAAATGATCCATGTTTTGCTTTTTGCTTCATTCTCTTTTGTGTTTTTTCATTTAAGACAAATTAAATGAAGATAATAATACCAAAGAATTTGTGATTGCAATCATTTTCAGGAAGAAACTGAGCATTATCTGACAAAACTGCAGGGGTGTCATTACTTTTGGCCACAACTGTATATATATATATTTATATATATATTAATACAAATTATAGATTGTAGAAACAGCTATCTCACAAACTATGCATGTTGTTAATTTAATTTTTTTGCTCACTTTTTTGTTGTAGTAGTCCAATATTAGACCCGTACACTCCACCTTGAATACAGTGGCCAGTTGCAAAACTAATAAGCTTTTCTTGCTCCTTTCTTTTTGGAGGAAATAGCGAGGGATGCAATTATTTTCATTTCCAATTTGAACTTATGTGTACCCACTTGGCAACATAACAATTTGTACTACGTTTCAGTTTTGTTCAAGGTGGGGGTACCTTTTGAACTCCAATTAATATGATTTGTTTTACAAGCACTCTGGAATTCAATATAGCACAGCCTTGTATTTTGTACTTAGGGTTTCTCACTAATTAATACAGAGCCCAAGGTTAAGTAGTGTCAAGCACCCGTCACACACAGCGAGATCGCTAGCGAGATCGCTGCTGAGTCACAAGTTCTGTGACGCAACAGCGATCTCACAAGCGATATCGTTGTGTGTGACATGTATCAGCGACCGGCCCCCCAGCCGGGTATCACTGATCGTGCTCGAAAGACCTGGACATTTTTCTGATCATTGGTCTCCTGCTGGCCAGCACGCATCGCTGTGTGTTTCAGGCGGGAGACCATCGATCAGCGAGCTGGAGCTGGTATCCAAGGTAAACATCGGGTAACTAAGCGCGCGCGTCACTTAGTTACCCGCTGTGTACCTTAGATACCAGAGTGCTGGGAGCTGGTATCCAAGGTAAACAGCGGGTTACTAAGCTCCCTGCACCAGCACGCTGGTATCTAAGGTACACAGCGGGTAACTAAGCGATGCTCGCGCTTGTTACCCGCGTCGTCGCTGGTCCTGATCGCAGCTGGGATCTGCCTGTTTGGCAGCTCACCAGCGATCATGTAGTGACACACCAGCGACAATGTTAAAGATAGGGTACGCAGGCAGCATGCGGACGTAGGCAGAGCTGACTGGAGGAGGTGCGGCAGTGGGCAGAGCTTCACGGAGGAAGTCCGCATCCCTCTGCAGCTCCTCCACCCACAAATGTGAAACTAGCCTTAAGGCCCCGTCACACTAAGCGACTCACCAGCGATCCCGACACCGATATGAAGGTGTCAGGATCGCTGGTAAGTCGCTATGTGATCGCTGGCTATCGCTGTAGAAAATAGAATCAAAATAAAAAATATAGTTATTCTCACCTTCCGACGTCCCGTTTAGTCATCCCGCCTCTCTCCACGCTCCGGTCCCAGTGATCCTTTGCACGAATGACCGCGAGATGTCACGGTCTCGCGGGATAACAAAGTCTCGCGGTCATTCGTGCAAAGGATCACTGGGACCGGAGCGTGGAGAGAGGCAGGATGGCTGAACGGGACATCGGAAGGTGAGAATAACTATATTTTTTATTTTTTTTTATTATTTTTTTACACCTGATCGCTGGTCTCCCGCTGTCACACACAGCGATGCGTGCTGGCCAGCGGGAGACCAGCGACCAAAGAAATGTCCAGAGGTTTCTTCCAGCGATCAGCGATACCGGCAGGGGGGCCGCTCACTGATCGCTGTCACACACAGCAATCTCGCTGGTGAGATCGCTGTTACGTCACAAAAGTTGTGACTCAGCAGCGATCTTGCTACCGAGATTGCTTAGTGAGACAGGGCCTTTAGTCACCTTTTTTCATGGCAATCATTGGCTTTATAGTATTGTGGTTCAAAGCAAATTTATTCAACGGAAATCAAATTTCTTTGCAAATTTTGGCGAATTTCTAACGGTTTGATTATCTCTATTGATTAGGTGACAACTGTATTTGGTAAGGAATCCAAAATGTCAGAAAACTAAACAAGCATTGTAGGATATCAATATTGCCAGAATACTGTTATGTTCTTTCATATTTCTCAATTACTGAAAAATATTGCCTATTGTCAGAGAATAAGGCAATCCTGTATCAGCAACGGTTGTGATAATAGCATTTTCCATCCCTCCTATTATTATAAACTGTCGGAAATGTACGCTCACAATGTATGCAACTGACAACATATTTCCTGAAACTATTATTGCTGAACATGAAAAATAATAAGAAGTTAGCTACTGAGGGAACAATTGACTTAATTGGTGCAATGAAAATATTATAGACGATTCATAAAAAAGACAAAGCCACGCAGTAGGGAATTCACTATATTTACATGTGGGATTTACTGGAAACCGGAAATATTATGGTTCATTTATTGTAAGACTATTGACATGAGGCATTTGAGCTTGTGTATGGATTGGATTTCTTCCCAACTAAAGTAGCATGATGTTTATTGCATCTGCTTTGAATTGCATTACACTGTATGATAAGAGCTGAGATCCAGTAGGATCCTGTTTGACAGTTTGGTCACATTGCTGATAAAGCAATCAAATGTTCCTGTTCTTTGTTGTGTATGATTTTAGTAACAGGAAAAGGGGATTTGACATCAACAACGAGGGTCAGTGATTTTAATCCTCTGTCACTTCCCTGTAACCATCAGACTTTCATTTACCATGTGCCTGCTACATTATACTCAAACTGCGCAGCTGCTGCACTGCTGTCATTAAAATGCACTGGCTAGACCTCTCTACATATCGAACTTCAAAGTTTCTATAACTGTATTATGTATGACACTTCAAGTAAAAGGGCTACAAATCGAATGTTAAGTACATGTGGGACATGCACCTATCTGAAATTTAACACATATCTACTGCCTCAATTTCCCTGTTCAGATCTAATTTCAAACCGTTATCCAGCTTGAAGACAAAAATCATGACCCTTATAGAATATTTACAGACTATATTGCAACTGGCATAATTAAATCCAATTTCACCAAAGGCATTGGAACACCGCTCTTTGTGATCAAAGTCCTACCACACTTTGTGATACATCAGAATCCATAGAAAACCCGACTTCCTCAAGTCACCCGTGAAACGTCCATGTTTATACATGTTGGCTGGGTCCAGTCTATGTGGTGGCTAGTGTGCTTGTATGCTATAGACTTTGAACCAAAACTTTGGATCAAATGGCTTACATAAAATGGCACATTGCAGGTGAATATAGAGATTTATTATCAATGTGATGTCTTACTATATATATACACTTTATATATATATATATATTATGTGACTGTGAAATAAAAAGAAGATAACATAGCTATCCTTTTTTTTATTTCTGAATATTGTAAGTAGATTGTAGAGACATGGGAGTGTCAGTGGGTGCTCTATTCTACTGGCCCGAGACCGCATGGACCATGGCTTATCCCACTGAATGCTCACTTTTCTTTTATTGTGGGCATCATACTACTCTGACAACACAGAGTTAGGGTAAGCATAGTGTGGCAATACTTTGTTGAACCACAAAACAGATGATAACATTTAGAACAGTACCAGAAAAATATCCAAACTGGTGCAAAATTACAGCGTCTCACCCTTCCGCTGACTCGGCGAGTTTAGAGAAGCTGTGACTTCGGAGCTTCCAGGGCCGACTACCTCCACCAATAAACTCATAATGGAGCCATGATGTCCTGACTGCTGTCCTGTATAGTGTTCCTGGTAGTGTTTTTGTAAAGAATCTCTAAACCTCTTGTTACAGAGGCATATCCCCCTTATATATTTCACAACCACAACTGTAGTTCTTCAAGAGATGCGCGAACACAAATAGTAAATTTCGGGGTCCATACCAAACATTTACTGTTCGGACATGGACCCCGAACACAAATTTCACCAGGAAGTCCATTTTACTGTTCATGTTTGGCACCCAAAACACAGGTATTTCTCATGCTGTCATCTGCATGACAGCACGAGAAACACCAGCGGCTCTGATCGGAGGTAACATTAATACCACCAGTCACAGTGCTGCAGTTCTCATGCTTTGAGATGACAGTGTGAGTCTGCAGCTGTGACTGGAGGTAATAAGTTTACTTCCGGTCACTGGCGTCATCTGATGGGACTACTACTCCCATCACAACTATGCCTGCTGCCGCTAATAACAGCGAGAGCAGGCGGCGAATGATGGCTGTATTCATCAGCCAGCGCAGGCGCCTGCACTATAAATACCTTAAATAATGTTTTCCATGCCTTTTTTCATTATTTAAATAAATAATTAAAAAAAAAATGGTGTATGGTCCACCCCATTTTTGACAACCAGCAAGGCTAAAGCAAAAATCTGGGGGCTGGTATTCTCACACTAGTAAGGGGCCATGGATATTAGCTGCCCCCAGCATAAAAATAGCAGCCCGCAGCCACCTCTGAAAAGGTACATCTATTAATTGCGCCAATTCTGACATTTTGCCCGCCTCTTCCCACTTGCCCTGTGAGGTTGATGTCACCTTTGTATTTTCCGGTGACATCAAGAACATGGCTTAGTAATGCAGAGGTGTTTATAAGAAACCTATCCATTACTAATCCTATAGTTATATTGTAAATAAACACACAGCCAGAATAAAGTCCGTAATTTGAAATAAAAAAACATATTTTTACTTTTTTATTTAAAAATACTAAACACAGTTAGGCTACTTTCACACATCAGGTTTTCGGCGTCAGGCTCGATCCGGCGTCGTGCCGGAATGCCGGATCCGGCAAATGTTTTGTAAAACCTGAAGTGCCGGATCCGGTTTTCTGCCGGATCCGTCTTGTTCTTGACAGACAAAACCGGATCCGTCTCATCCGGTTCATCCGTTTTTCTATCTGTTTTTCGACGGATTACGCCGGATCCGGTTTTTAAAATTGACCCTTCTGGCCTTCCGAACGGGATTGGCTACTGGAAAACTAGATATAGCATGTTCCTACAGCCCTTCTTTGACAGGTTGTAGAGAAGAAAGTGCAGGTTGGAGAGAAGAGCAAGTTACTGGCGAAGATGGATGTTGTCATTGGAAATATTACCACTAGAAGTTCTGTGACGGTTTCAGGGACAATTTTCCACTATACTTTATGTCACCTCAAGGCAGAGTACACTGGGATGACAGAGTGTGAAAGATTTGTGCCCTAAACTTGTGTACCTTCTGGACCAACAGTATATACCTTTGCCAACCAAAGTTGGCTATCTTGTCATGGTCTTACTATTTTTACCTTTAGGCCACAGGTGTGTACCTGGTTGTGTTTTATGCAAAGTATTTCACCTTTTAACAAAAGTTGTGTACATTGGTAGGAAATCACCAACAATAAACACAACTTTTTAGGTGAAATACTTTGCTTCAAACACAACCAGGAACACAACTGTGGCACAAAGCTAAAATTTACCCACAGTTATATACCTGGTTTTGAATACCTTTTTACCTTTGAAATACCCTGTATTTAACCTTTTTTTAAAACATAGTTCGCCGCAGAAAGAAATGACAGACAACCATTGTGAAACGATAATTTAACTTTTATTTAAATTTTTTTTTTTTTTATGTTTTTAAAGTGCAAAAAACTTTTTTAATAAAGGTTTTAAACCCAATGGGCATTTTTATTACAAAAAAAAAACATTACAACTCTGTACTGTGGGGTGGAAATACTGCTGGAGGGGCTGCGGGACACTTCGACACTGGGTGTGTGGAGAGAGGACTGGGATCGTGGTGGGGAAGGAACAGTTAGAGGTGAAGGTGTGGAAAAAGCTACAGAATGGGTGGACATGTGGGAGGCAGAAGAGGTGGTGGGCGGTGGAGTGGAGGGTTGGGCAGGGACTGTAGGAGCAGATGATGTTGATGGAAAGTTGTATGGGGAAGGAGTTTGGTTCGGGGAAGGAGTTTGGTACGGGGAAGGAGTTTGGTACGGGGCAGGTTGCTGGAAGTGGGGAGATGTCTGGTACTGGGGAGGTTGCTGGTATGTAATAGGAGGGGGAGGATGGAAAGTGGCTGGAGGGGGTGCAGATGTAATAGGAGGGGGAGGATGGAAAGTGGCTGGAGGGGGTGCAGATGTAATAGGAGGGGGAAGATGGAAAGTGGCTGGAGGGGGTGCAGGTGGAGGAACTACAGTGGTGGGAGGTGGAGGTTGGGAGGTAACCTGCTGTAGAGCACCGTGGCACAAATGAATTACATGCATCTGCTGGGTAGGAGATAGTGTTGCCATGCGCTCCACCACAGACCTGAAAAAGGTGTGGTTTGGCGAAGATCTTGCTTCTGAATGCATGGTTTGCAGAAGTGTCTTCACCTCCAGAATGCTGGAGTTGATCTGCTGAAAGCCTGCGGAGATTTGCTCTGACAAGACTTTGAGACAGTTCTGGAAAGATGCATTCAGATGCAAGAACTCTTGCGCATAACTCTTTTCCTGACCCCTCTGCCGCTGCCGCCCAGTACCCGCAGGTGTACTAGAGGTGGCAGGGGCAGAAGGGTGGGGTAAAGGGAAATCGATCTCCTCACCAGCAGCTTCATGTAATGTAGGCGGCCACGATGCTCCTGTGCTGGTGGATGGGACAGATGGGTCGAATGTGTGGGAAGGCTGGGAAGGTGCAGATGTACCGGGGCGGTCGAAGTGTCCCTCGGTGCCGGTCTCCTCAGGGATCGCCTCAGAAGGGTCCAATCGTGCAGGCTCCCGAGTGCTGCTCACCGTGCTGTGGTATAAAGAGAAAAAAAACCAATTAAAATACTGACATGGTATGGCCCTGGCTGAAAAAAAAAAGTTACATCTAACATTTTTTTCACATGTGGTGTGTAATATTTACCTTCTGGTGACCATTGTTTCCCGGAGGAACGACAGGGCTTCTGCGTACTTGTGCTTGCTCCTGCGTCCTCCAGATCCACTCGGGGCCCGCATCTCTTTATTGAACTCCTTCTTGAAACGATCCCTCACAGACCGCCACCGATTCACAATTCTGTTCCCTGAAACGAGAAAGGAGTGGTTAGTATACAACATCAGTGTTTCACAAACTCCAGTCCTCATGGTCCCCAGGGGTCATGTTTTCAGGATTTCCATAGTAAATAGAAATCCTGAACACATGATCCGTGGGGACCACGAGGACTGGAGTTCGGGAAACACTGGTTTACATCAAGCAACCGGTACTGTATATACTTACGCTCTTTAATCTGGGCCCGAGCTTCAAGGTCCTCCCAGCGGCCCACAAGGAGAGAACAGATTTCCTCCCAGAGTCGTCGGGTAACGATAAGGTCAGCGTGGCGGCGGTCAGCCATATTCCAGAGCAGCTCCCTTTCTCTGACGAGATCGATGAGGTGGTCCACATCGAGTCCTCCATCCTCACCGTCAGAGTCGGGAGCACGCTGTGAAGGCTGTTAAAGAAAAAGACAAAAATAACATAATTAGCCTCCACAAAAGAAATGAAATAAAAAGTGCAAAAAAAAAGCAAAAATATTTATACTTACACGCTGGTGACCGCCGCGTTGCTGTCGCCGACGACCCTGGGAGGCACTGCGAGGACCTCTTGGCCGAGCACCAGATTGGGAAGACTAGAGAAGAAAACAAAAATTGTTATGTCTTTGGATGTAGGCATTTGTTTGCTGTGTGTGGTCTGCAGAACATTGTTTTCTATGTGTTGTGTGTAGTGTGATGTTGTGTTTCTGCGTTTGATGCAAAAAACTTACCAATTGTGAGCCCACTCCAGGTGTCTGTCCACCCCTTCCTTCTTCTTCTGGGAGCTCCTCTTCATCTTGTGATTCCTGTTTTGAAATAAAAGGCAATGAATAGACATATATTACAGAGATGATGGATTTTGGAAATAAAAACTTACCGTCAAACGCTGACGATGCGAGGGAGGGCTCCCAGAAGAAGATGTGCTGTCCTGTTGATGGCCAGACTCCATGGCTGTGGGTATTGCTGCTGCCAGTGATGCCATTTCTGCTGCTGCTGCTGCTGCATCTCTTTGGCGGCTGTTGAATAAAGAGAAACAAAGGGCCAATGAATATCTTGATATTCCATGGCCCTAGTTTGGAGGAATGGGGGATTTGATAATTACCGTCTCTCATCTGCTGCTGGCCTCCCCTCCTCAGCATGTTCTATTTGCTGCTCCATTTGGGGTGGTGGTGGTGCTGATGGTGCTGCAGTGGTCTCCTGCCTTCTCCTGCTTCGCTTGGTTGCTTTCTTGGGTGGCATGTTGGGTGTGGCTGTGGGTCCCACTGTCTTGCTTTTATATATGTCTTGTGGGCAGAGCTACTGAGCATGCTCAGACCAAAAAAACCGGATCCGGCCACCGGATCCGGCTTTCGCCGGATCAGGCGCATTGCGGCGCTCATAGGCTTTCATTGTGTGAAAAAGCCGGACGCGCCGGATCCGGCGTGTCCGGCTTTTTCGCCGGAGACAAAAAACGTTACAGTAGACGTTTTTTCCAGACGCCGGATCGCGACACATTGCGACACATTGCCGGATCCGGCGAAAACCGGATGAAACGCATGGCCATCCGGCGCGATCCGGCGCAAATGCAAGTCAATGGGGGGGAAACCGGATCCGGCATTGCATTTCGCCGGATCCGGTTTCTGTCAAAAGCGCCGGATCGCGCCTGACGGCGAAAACCTGATGTGTGAAAGAGGCCTTATACTCACCTAATTCCCACTACATTTAAGCCATGGTCTTCTGTAATAAAGCAAAAAAAAAAAAAAATAACCATATCCCTCACCTGTCCATTGTTCTGTCCCACGCCGTAATTCATTTCTGGGACAGTTTTCAACCTGGATGATGCCAAGATGTGAATGTCCAGATAACTAGTGGGGCATCATCAAGGTTATCGCAGGTCACAGAGGCTGCATTACCAGTTGAGTTCCTGAACCACGGTGACCCCACCACTCGCACCGTGAGAAAAAGTCTCATGGTGCAACACTGAGCTCAGTGAGTCACTGCAGTTAAGTGGCCTAGCTAGGAACACAGTCTTAGTGACCTTCAGTAACCTCAATGACATCACCGCTAGTCACTGAGGCTGAGTTCACAGCAGCTCATTCTCCAGTGGTTTTCAGTCTGGACAGTCGCATCTTGGCACAATCCAGGTTGAAAACTATTGAAAGCTATTTATCCCAGAGGTGGATTATGGCGTGGAACAGAACGATGGACAGGTGAGGGATATGTTTTTTTACAGGAGACCATGGCTTTAATGGAATGAGCATTAATGAGTGAAAATCACTGCTGTGAACTCAGCCTCAGTGACTAGCGGTGAGTCATTAATTATGTTTGATATATTTAAATAAAAAAGTAAAAATGTGTTTAAAGATTAAATGCTGTCTCTTCACATATATCATTAATTTTCATTTTTCTTCTTAGACACTCAAAAAGACAACTGTCTTTTTTAACTGCTACTTGGTATTGACTGTTACTACAAATTATGTTATTCATTTGCTCTGTTATTCCTTAGTTTTATTATTTGTTATTGAATTTTATTTTATTTAAAGTGTAATCACAAAAATTCACATATCTTATTGCCATGATTTATTATATTTGAATTCAAGAGCAGTATTACATATATGCAGCAATAAAGGATATCTAGAAGAAGCAAACACTTATATGGATAATAGCTGGACAATAAGTACATTTGTTTTACTTAATGACATGCATTTTTGTTTAAAAATATATTCTCTATTGGGTATCATTTAAAATGCTGTACTCTTTGCCTGTTATAGTCTCTGTGTTGCACTGACTATTGCTGGCTATAGAATGTGTCATCTGAGAATGTGTCAATGAAATTGTTCTGAGGGGAGAGGTTGTAACTCTTATCTTTCTTCATCTGAACACCTCTCAGTTGAGAAGCGCTACAAGGGAGAAAGATGACATAAACTATCAGACTGAGCACACTGTCGCATTTTCAGTTCTGTAGCAAGCAATACACAGAGGCAAAATTGTTTAATGAAACCTAACTAAAAAAATTCTACTTGGCCAGAAATACATGCATCTACCATATATTCTCGTGTATAAGCCGAGATTTTCAGCCTATTTTTTTGGGCTGAAAGTCTCCCTCTCGGCTTACACATGAGTCATATACCTGGGGGTCAGCGGGGGAGGGGGAGCGGGGGTGTCACAGATCATTCTCACCTGTCCTGGCACTCTCTGCAGTCCCCTTGCTTCTCCACTGTCTCCCTTCCTGCCTTAAGTGGTCATGTGGTACCGCTCATTAAACTCATGAATATGCGCATATTCATGAGTGGTAATGAGCGGTATCACATGACCTCTGAAGGCAGGAAGGGAGACAGTGGAGAAGTGAGGCTGCAGAGACATTCCAGGACGGGTGAGTATAGCGATATTCACCTGTCCTAGTTCCCACTCTGCTCACCGCCGTCTGCTGCTTCCTGTGTCCGTGATGTTTAGCTAGCGGGGGGCGCGGTGATGTGGTTAGTGCACGCCGCGCCCTCTGCTGGCTGAACAGTCACTGAAAAAGGACGTGCAGATAGTGGTGAGCAGCGATGGTCCCCGGACAGGTGAATATCACAGGTGCCGGGTCCTGAGCAGGAGAGGTGAGTGTCATGCCGCGCTCACCAGGAGGCGGGGCTTCGGTCCCGACGTCACTCCCTCCGGTATGGAGGTCCATCCGGGGTCTCCGTCGGGTGCGCACAAGCAGCTCTCATCCTCGGGGCTCCTCCTCCATGTCCCATTTGCGCTTGCGCGCTCCTGTCAGTGCTGTGTCCGGGTCAGTCTCCTCTATGGTAATGGAGGACCTTACCCGGAAGCTGTAGTGGTCATGTGCTTTCTGGCTAAGACCTGACCCGGAACCTGTCATGGTCATGTGCTATATCAGGCTGTCCTCCCCTATGGGAGGTGCCTGATTATTGTTGTGCTTCCTGGCTGGGTCTACTTTGTCCCAGCCGGGCCGTGCGCTGTTCTCAGGTCCTCTGCTCTGTCTGGTATGCTATTGTGCTTCTAGCACTCGCTCTGAACTTTCACATTGCTTTAGGCTCAGTAGTGCCTCTTGGCACACTCTAGCATCCTGTCCTCTATCCCTTGCTCTGTCGTACCTCCTGGTACTCTCTGTCCCTGTGCTCTGTAACACCTCCTGGCACGACTGCTACTCCATTCAGTACTCTATCGTGCTCCTGGCATGCGTCCTGCTTTGTTTACCTCCGGATGTATTACTCACTATACGCCATACGTGCTCACGGCTACCTGTCTTGCACTATCTGTAGTTTGCGCACTTCCATGTACACTCTTTGCGTTCATGGTACCCAGTTCCGATATACTCACCTGTGTCTCATATGAGCCGCCCCTCTTGGTACCGGCTGTCGCGGTTCTGACCTCTGCGGTCCTGCCCCTAACGATCCCTGTATAGGGGTCGGTCATCACCTGGCGTGCTCGGCCCAGGGGCTCCAGATCCGCGACCCAGAGGGTCCACTCTTAGACGTTGTCTGCTCCTGAACATCACAGTATAATCAGGCCATGGACCCCGCTGGTACTACGGCTTCCATCTAAAAGGAGCTGGCGTTTCTCCGGGAAAACCAAACTAGAATTATGTTATTTCTTAAGTCCATGGAGTCTTGTTTATCTGCCTTACAGTCCTCTGAGCCAGGGAATGCTGCCCAGTTGTCCAGTCTCCAGCAGGAACTCGCGCAGCACCGCGACTCCCAAACCCAGATCCTCAACTATATGTCGTCGGTAGATAATCGGCTCCTATCTATACAATCCGTTTCTGCCCAGGCCATGGTTCATCTCTCGCTACCGCGCTTATGTAAGCCACCTCGGTATGGTGGTGACCCTGTGTAGTGGGTTTTTGAATCAGTGTTGTTTGCATTTTTAGTTTTTGCCGCAGCATAACCCCACCGATCGTGCTAAAATAGCATTTATAGTTTCTCACTTAGAGGGGAAGGCCCTTGCATGGGTTAATCCCCTTTGGGAGTGGAACGACCCACTCGTCTCTCAGCTATCCGTTTGTTTGGACACCTTCCGTAAGGTGTTTGACGAGCCAGGTCGCCTCGCTTCGACCACTGAGTCACTCTTTAATCTCCGTCAAGGTACTCTAACAGTGGGACGATACACAATATGTTTTCGCACCTTGTCCTCCGAACTTGGTTGGAATAATGATGCCCTCGTAGGGGCCTTTTGGCGTGGTCTGTCCAGCCGGATCAAAGACGAACTGGCGGGCCGAGATACTCCTACCATTTTAGAGGCCTCATCTCTCTCGTGACACGCATTGATTTGCGCTACCAGGAGAACACCCGCGAGTCAGCCAGAGAGAGTGGGGCCTCCCGCCTCTTCTCTTCCTCGTGCAGTTCTTCCCATCTGTTACCCGAGTTATCTGCAGTAGATCTGGTACCTGAGCCTATGCAGGTGGATCGTCTCCAGATAGCTCAACGGCGTTGTGTGAAGAGGCAGGCACAAGGGCTCTGTTTCTATTGTGGGGATGCCTCCCACTTCCTACGCTCATATCCCAAGAGGCCAGGGAAGTTCCTCCGCCTGGGACTGGTAAGCGACCTCTCCTCTGGTGCATGTGATTCCTCTTTACCCCTTACCATGCCTGTGTCCCTGAATTTTGGTTCCGTGGGTTGCACTGTGAAGGCTATTGTGGACTCTGGTGCAGTGGGTAACTTTATTAGTCTCGAGGCAGTTAAGAAGTTTCGGATTCCTGTCAGATTCCTGGAGACTCCTAGGTCGGTAGTTCGGTCGACGGTAAGCCCTTGCAGGATGCCGTTAACCAGGTCACTGAGGAAGTAGAGTTGCAGATTGGCACATGTCATCGTGAGAGAATCTCCTTCCACGCATTGCCGACTTCAGCTCACACCCTTCTTCTTAGACTTCCTTGGTTACGAACTCACGGGCCGACCCTGGACTGGCAATCCGGAGACATTGGGGACCGTCCGATCAAAAGAGTTGCCTGCTGTCCGTTCACCCGAAGAACCCTGCGGTTACAGGTCCGCCATCCGTTAGCCGGCCTATGACATGTGACATTGTCGAGAAGGGGGCTGAGAGTCAGTCTCCACATCTGTCAAGCACCCAGCCTATGACATGTGACATTGTCGAGAAGGGGGCTGAGACAGTCTCCACATCTGTCAAGCAACCGGCCTATGACGTGTGACATTGTTGAGAAGGAGACTGAGAGTCAGTCTCCACATCTGTCAAGCAACCGGTCTGTGACATATGTCATTGTCGAGAAGGGGGCTGAGAGTCAGTCTCCACATCTGTCAAGCAACCGGTCTGTGACATGTGACATTGTCGAGAAGGGGGCTGAGAGTCAGTCTCCACATCTGTCAAGTAACCAGTCCAAGGTAATTACCGTGGCTTCTGTCAAGTTGACATCCCAGCGCCCGGGGGAGACCTTTGTGTTTAAAGGTAACCGTAAAGGTGTGTTATCCAGGGGACATTCTTCTCCGGTTTGCCGGCCATGTTGGTATCAAGAGGACACTCTCCCATTTATCCCACTACCACTGGTGGCCGTCTATTGCTCAGGATGTCAAAGACTTTGTGGCTGCTTGTCCGCTCTGTGCCAGGAAGGAGGTTCCCAAGCAACCATCCTCCGATAGCTCGCCTCTTAAGGTTGAATTAACTTCCAGTAATCGCACCACCGCTTTGGCCTCCAAGCATCTCAGTGTGCCTCTGCCAGTTCATCCTGTCTTGGGCGCACCTGCCTCCAACTCTCCATCCGTGGAGTTCTCCAGGGTATGGCAGGAGACCAAATTTTCTTGTTGTGAGACTCCGGATCTGATTAGTCCTCATGCAGTTAGGAAGTGTCTGGATCCCGCTCCTAGTGTCAAGGTGCTATTTTCCAGTTCTAGAGAGCGGGGGCATAAAGGAGGGGATACTGTCATGCCGTGCTCTCCAGGAGACGGGGCTTCTGTCCCGACATCACTCCCTCCGGTACGGCGGTCCCTCCGGGGTCTCCGTCGGGTGCGCACGCACAGCACTCATCCTCGGGGCTCCTCCTCCATGTCCCGTTTGCGCTTGGGCGCTCCTGTCAGTGCTGTCTCCGGGTCAGTCTCCTCTATGGTAATGGAGGACCTTACCCGGTGTCAGAGACACCGCACTGAACTTGCTCACTGAGACAGTGCGCGTGTCCTGAGTAAAGCGAACTGTGCTCAAAGCTACCTGTGGAGCGGGCAGCAACCGAATAGATGCGTACTTCAGAGCTGCAGGTCCTGAAGCACGTGACTGCTAGAGGCGTGGCCTAAACTCCACAGAGCTAGGAGCTGCAAGACAATTCCTAGCAGAGTAACTGCGAGACAAAGTTACCAAGGGGCATAGACAGTGAGAATAGTCAGGACGTAGCCAATGAGTCACACACAGAGATAGCTGTAGGGTACCAAAGGGGGCGAGCAGAGAGTAGTCAGGTCACATGCAATGAGTCATACACAGATAGTTGCAAGGTACAAGAGGGGCGAGCAGAGAGTAGTCAGGTCACATGCAATGAGTCATACACAGATAATAGCGCAGTACAAAATCAACAGGCAAACTCACAACGGGAAACTGAATCGGGTCAGAACCATATAAACAAGCTATAGCAACAAACAGGCACACGGGGGTCAGCACACTAGGCCAATGGCAAAAGTATAACTGGCAGGGATTGAAGCTACCCAGGGGTTTATGAAGCTCTCCCAGAACCAGAAAGAGGCCACAATCATTAACCTCAAGTGTGCAGGTCAAAATCTGCACAGAGCTCCAGACATTAACCCCCAGTGTGCAGCTCAAAAACCCGCACTGGGATCATGACAGTACCCCCCTCTCAACGGGGGGCCTCCGGACCCCCAGGCTTCCCCGGGTACTTGGCATGGAACGCCTGAACCAGGTACTGCAAAGAGCGGCGCACCCGCCGAGAGTCCACAATATGTCCGACCTCATACTCCAATTGACCCTCCACCAGCACTGGAGGAACAACAGTCTCAGAGTTCTCTTTGACAGATCCTGCTGGTTTCAACAGAGACTTATGGAACACATTAGATATTTTTAAGGAGGCGGGGAGACGCAACCTATATGCCACAGGGTTGACTATCTCCATAATCTCGTACGGACCAATGAACTTTGGTCCCAACTTAACTGATGGTACCTTTAAGTTGATGTTACGCGTGGAGAGCCAAACCTTCTCTCCCACCTGAAACATGTCTCCCGAGGCTCTCTTTTTGTCCGCAAAATATTTGTATCTCCCCTGGGCTCGAGAGACATTACGCTGGACCTCAGCCCAGAGGTCTTTTAACCATTGAACGGACCCCTCTGCTCCTGGACAACCGGAATCCACCCGAGAAAACTCCCCAAAATGCGGATTAAAGCCATAGTTAATCAGGAATGGGGACATGTTGGTGGACTGACTCACCCGGTTGTTAAAAGCGAATTCAGCCAACGGTAAAGCATCACACCAATCTTCCTGTCTGGCGGAGGTCAGACACCTGAGAATTTGCTCCAGGGATTGATTGGTGCGTTCTGTCTGACCATTACTCTCCGGGTGATATGCCGACGAGAAGGAGAGTGAGATGCCCAATTTCATACAGAACGCGCTCCAAAATTTGGCCACAAACTGCACACCTCAGTCAGACACAACATTCAGGGGTACCCCATGCAATCGGACCACATGCTGCACAAACAATCTTGACAACGTTTCTGCTGAAGGTAATGCTGCCAAGGGAATGAAATGGGCCTGTTTAGAAAACCTATCCACCACCACCCAGATCACGGTATTGCCCCTGGAAGGTGGAAGGCTGGTAATAAAATCCATGGAAAGATGAGTCCATGGCCTATCAGGAACCGGTAAAGGTATGAGTTCCCCAGCCGGTCGGTTATGCGAGCTTTTGGAACGGGCACATATGCCACAAGCAGAAACAAATTCCTTGACATCGGACCTTAACGAAGGCCACCAAAAACCCCTGGCTACTGCCTCTCTAGTGGCCGTGATACCTGGATGAGCACTCAGCCTAGAATCATGAAACTCCTGCAGAAGTCTAGGCCGCAATGAATCTGGAACAAACAGTTTATCGCTTGGCCTGGTTGCCGGAGCTAGGGCCTGAGCCCTTAGGATTTCTTGTTCCAACTCAGTTGAGAACCCCGCCACTACCACCCCTGGGGGAAGAATGGAGGACGGCGGCTCAGGGGGAGACACTGGATCAAAACTTATGGACAGGGCATCCGCTTTAACATTTTTGGACCCCGGTCGAAAAGTAATTGAGAACTGAAATCGTGAAAAAAAAAAAGTGACCAACGGGCCTGTCTAGGAGTAAGCCTCTTAGCAGATTCAAGTGCCTCCATTCCTCAAACGCCAGCTTGACCGCAAGAAGTTCTCTATTGCCTACATCATAGTTTTTCTCAGCTGAAGAGAACTTCTTGGAGATGAAGGCACAGGGTTTGAGATTGGTAAGGGTGGCCGGACCCTGGGACAGCACAGCCCCCACCCCCACTTCAGAAGCATCCACCTCCACAATGAATGGTTTGGACGGGTCAGGTTGCACCAACACCGGGGCAGATATAAAACATTTCTTAATCGCTGAGAAGGATTCCTTAGCGAGTACAGACCAATTTTTTACATTAGCTCCCTTCTGGGTAAGATCCGTGAGTGGTTTCACCACTTGTGAGAAACCTTTAATGAATCTCCGGTAATAGTTTGCAAATCCTAAGAAGCGCTGGAGCCCCTTGAGATCTCGAGGCTGAACCCAGTCAGCGATCGCCAGCACCTTCTTAGGATCCATACGAAACCCCTCACAGGACACAATCAACCCCAAAAAAGACAGCTCCTGTACAAAAAATGAACATTTTTCCAATTTGGCGAACAATTGGTTCTCCCTGAGTCTCTGGAGAACTGTCTTTAGATGTTGCAAGTGCGATTGACTGTCTGGGGAATACACCAAAATATCATCCAAATAAATAATAACAAAACGGCCTATCAGATCAGAAAACACAACATTGATGAAATTTTGGAAAATAGCGGGTGCATTAGTTAACCCAAATGGCATTACCAGGTTCTCAAAGAGTCCTTCTGATGTGAGGAATGCCGTTTTCCACTCGTCCCCTTCCCAAACCCTTATCAGATTGTAGGCCCCCCGCAGATCTAACTTGGAGAACCATTGGGCCCCAGCTAACTGGTTACATAAGTCTGGGATGAGGGGAAGCGGGTAAGAGTTCCTAACCGTTATCTTGTTCAGTTCCTGAAAGTCGAGGCACGGCCACAAACCACCATCTTTTTTCTTCACAAAGAAGAACCCTGCTGCCACAGGTGACACAGAAGGCCTGATATGCCCTTTGCGGAGACTCTCAGCTATGTACTCCTTCATGGCTTGGCGCTCAGGCCCAGACAAATTGAACAATCGAGCCTTAGGTAACTTGGCTCCGGGTACTAAATCAATGGCACAATCATAGGGTCTATGTGGTGGCAGCGCCTCAGCCTCACTTTCGGAAAAAACGTCTTCGAAATCTTTCAGGTACTCCGGAATACCTTCCAGATCGACAGACGACACAGACACGGATTTAACAGCGTTAACAAGATGTCCCCGGTTACCACATTTATTATTGCATCCCCATTGAGTGATTTCCCCTGTAACCCAATCAATGGTAGGATTATGGCGTTGAAGCCAAGGCATCCCCAGTACCAGTCCTGCAGGCAAGTTATCTAGCACCAGACAACTTAGTTTCTCCACATGAGTGGAACCCACTTTTAGAGAAAAATGTTCAGACCTGCAACAGATACCGTCTTGGTTAAGAGGAGATGAGTCAATTGCCACAAGTTTAACAGGATCATGAAGCCTGACTGTCCCTATCTTATTAAGAGTCATAACCTTGGTATCAATCAGGTTCACAGCCGAACCGCAGTCAATAAAAGCAGTAGTCTGAACAGGACCATAACCAAGTTCCAGTTCCACCTTCAGCACCATTTTTGCACATGAGGAAAATTGTACCTGAAGGTCTGGGTAGCCTCCTCGATTACTACCCAGACCTAGTCGTTTCCCGCCATCTTGGAGGATGACGGACAGGAGGGGAAGTCCTTCTTCCAATGTCCAGATTTCCCACAATAGAAGCACAACTGCTTTTCCCGGCGGCGTCTTCTTTCTTTTCCCTCTCAGGTGACAGCGCTCAACTCCATAGCCATAGGAAGAGTCTGGGTCTCATCTCCACTGAAGAATAAGGGCGATTCCCGTTGCATAATGCCTCTAGCCCGCAGCCTGCGATCCATGCGAACCGCTTGGACCATGGCATCCTCCAGGGAGTCAGACGGAGGATGGAGTGCCAAAGCATCCTTCAGACGTTCACACAGACCTCTGTGGAACAGCCCCCGAAGGGCGGCATCACTCCAGGAAATCTCCGCTGCCCAACGTCTGAATTCAGTACAGAACCATTCGGCCGAGTGCTCCCCCTGACAGACACTCATTACTTTGTCCTCAGCCAACCGCACTCTATCAGGCTCATCATAAATAAGCCCTAAGGCTTCAAAAAATGCATCCACAGACATTCTCTCAGGGGCAGAAGAGGAAAGCGAGAACGCCCAGGCTTGTGGGGACCCCCTAAGCAGGGACATCACCACCCCCACCCCCTGTTTCTCATCCCCAGAGGAGCGGGGTCTCAAAGAAAAAAAAAGCTTACAGCCCTCCTTAAATGCCCTGAAGTCATCCTTGTTACCAGAAAATATATCTGGTAATTTAACCGGGGATTCAGGTGGGATTAAAATGACATCTCTATTCCCCACCTGCTGGAAGCCTGCGGAAAGTACCCCCTGAACTGAGTCCTCAACCCGCCGTTGGGACTGGGCCAGAGATTGGTGTTCAAAACTAAGCTTCTGCAGTGACTGAGTCAAGCTTTTCACCTGCTCAGATAAAGCACACATTGGGTCCATGCTGCAGAAGTGAGGAGAGAGAAAGAAAAAAAAAATTGTAGGCCAGTTATAATGTCAGAGACACCGCACTGAACTTGCTCACTGAGACTGTGCGTGTGTCCTGAGTAAAGCGAACTGTGCTCAAAGCTACCTGTGGAGCGGGCAGCAACCGAATAGATGCGTACTTCAGAGCTGCAGGTCCTGAAGCACGTGACTGCTAGAGGCGTGGCCTAAACTCCACAGAGCTAGGAGCTGCAAGACAATTCCTAGCAGAGTAACTGCGAGACAAAGTTACCAAGGGGCATAGACAGTGAGAATAGTCAGGACGTAGCCAATGAGTCACACACAGAGATAGCTGTAGGGTACCAAAGGGGGCGAGCAGAGAGTAGTCAGGTCACATGCAATGAGTCATACACAGATAGTTGCAAGGTACAAGAGGGGCGAGGAGAGAGTAGTCAGGTCACATGCAATGAGTCATACACAGATAATAACGCAGTACAAAATCAACAGGCAAACTCACAACGGGAAACAGAATCGGGTCAGAACCATATAAACAAGCTATAGCAACAAACAGGCACACGGGGGTCAGCACACTAGGCCAATGGCAAAAGTATAACTGGCAGGGATTGAAGCTGCCCAGGGGTTTATGAAGCTCTCCCAGAACCAGAAAGACGCCACAATCATTAACCCCAAGTGTGCAGGTCAAAACCTGCACAGAGCTCCAGACATTAACCCCCGGTGTGCAGCTCAAAAACCCGCACTGGGATCATGACACCCGGAAGCTGTAGTGGTCATGTGCTTTCTGGCTAAGACCTGACCCGGAACCTGTCTTGGTCATGTGCTATATCAGGCTGTCCTCCCCTATGGGAGGTGCCTGATTATTGTTGTGCTTCCTGGCTGGGTCTGCTTAGTCCCAGCAGGGCCGTGCGCTGTTCTCAGGTCCTCTGCTCTGTCTTGTATGCTATTGTGCTTCTAACACTCGCTCTGAACTTTCACGTTGCTTCAGGCTCAGTAGTGCCTCTTGGCACACTATAGTATCCTGTCCTCTATCCCTTGCTCTGTCATACCTCCTGGTACTCTCTGTCCCTGTGCTCTGTAACTCCTCCTTGCACGACTGCTACTCCATTCAGTACTCTATCGTGCTCCTGGCATGCGTCCTGCTTTTTTACCTCCGGACGTATTACTCACTATACGCCATACGTGCTCACGGCTACCTGTCTCGCACTATCTATAGTTTGCACACTTCCGTGTACACTCTTTGTGTTCCTTGTACCCAGTTCCGATATACTCATCTGTGTCTCCTGTGAGCCGCCCCTTTTGGTACCGGCTGTCATGGTTCTGACCTCTGCGGTCCTGCCCCTAACGATCCCTGTATAGGGGTCGGTCATCACCTGGCGTGCTTGGCCCAGGGGCTCCAGATCCGTGACCCAGATGGTCCACTCTTAGACGTTGTCTGCTCCTGAACGTCACAGTGAGTATGGCATTTTTTTGCAGCAGCAGCATATGGGGGCATAATATATGGGGCAGCATATGGGGCATATTTTATGGAGCAGCATATGGCGGCATATTCCATGGAGCAGCACATAGGGGCATAATCTATGGAGCAGCATATGGGGGCATATTCTATGGGGCATTTTATGGGGGAATAATCTATGAAGCATTATATGGGGGCATAATCTATGGAACTTCTTATGGGGGCATCGCTATGGAGCATCTTATGGAGCCATAACCTTTATGGAGCATTATATGGGGCATATTATTCTATGGAGCATCTTATGGGGCCATTATCAACCTTTGTGCAGCATTATATGGGGTGTATTTTGTATGGAGCAGTATATGGGGCTCCTGATTCAGTATGGATATTCAAAAACATTTCACCTACTGATGTCTCAATTAATTTTACTTTTATTGGTATCTATTTTTATTTTTGAAATTTTACCAGTAGCTGCTGCATTTTCCACCCTAGGCTTATACACGAGTCAATACGTTTTCCCAGTTTTTTGTGGCAAAATTAGGGGGGGGGTCGGCTTATACACAGGTCGGCTTATACACGAGTATATACGGTAAGTAAAAATGTCCCTAAAGGTGTCAATGTCATTTACATATGTTATTGTAAATATGTGATAGTCATTGATATATGTTGGTCCATTACAGAGATATCCACATTTGCTTCTTCTGGAACGCTGTTTGTGAAATCACTGTTTTGCAATCTAGCTTGGCATTTGTTTAGTGCCTTCTCAGAGGCATGTGCTTTCCTCCATTTGCCTACATTGACAATTGTGAATTGTCAATGTATCAGACTGATAGGCAAATAGATCAGCTTCTGAGCTATGATTTGCAGAATTTGGGAGAAAGGGGTGATAAGGCATGCCTGTAGAGAAGACTTTGAAGAAATGCCCAGTTGATCAGAGGAGATCAAGGATTTTTACAATGCTTATGGCCCAATTTATTTACGTTTTTTTCAGGTTCTCTTTAACTTCTCATTGTGAACACTGGGAGGAACAGACACATAAAGTGTAAAAACTTATGGAAATCATATTTTTTTATACATGTAATCTTGTGAACCACATATCAGGATATTTAGAATCAATAGAAGATTTAAGAAATAGAGATGGGTGAACCCGAACAGTAATGTTTGGGGTCCGTACCAAACACATAATGTTCAGGCACATACCTCGAACACGGACTTATCCATGAAGTCCGTGTTACTGTTTGGGATCAGCACACCGAACATTGGGTGTTTTCAACGCTGTCATCTACATGATAGCGCAAGAAACACCGGTGGCTCTGATCGGCTCTGATTATTATCGCAGATCAGAGTGATAGCAGTTGTGACCAGCGTAAAAAGTTTACCTCTGGTAATGATGAGGTAAAAATAGAACTCTTTGGCCACAATGTTCAAAGGTATGTGTGGAGAAAAAATGGGCACAAAACTTCAGGAAAAAAACATCTTGCCAACCATCCTGTTTTTAGTTCATTACCCACATGTTCATGTAACCATGCACCTACCTGGACCAGCAGTAGATTGCAGGAATGGTGAGCTGGATTTTACTCCAAATTTATAAATCAAAATGGTGATGGTATTTAGATCTGATGCAGTATGGCCACAAAAGAACAATGTTTGAGCAGAATAATCCCTTTCTAACCACATAACCACAAACTACCACAAACCACCAATCTCTTTCATTGCCACATAGATGTAGATCTTTATGAGATTACCACAAAGGCAAGCTCATATTCTGGAGTGTTCTAAAGCTACAGTCACTAGGGGACCATGAATGATTAAATTCTGCATTTGTGGTGTTTGGAGATCTTAATTTTACCAAACACATTGAAGACATGATTTCATGGCAATTATTAATATATTACTGGTTTAGCACCAAAGTCTTCATTGGTGTAGTGACTTTCACTTGTTTGTGTAGCCTTCTTTGCAGACCGCAAATGTCTATTGTTCTCAAAAATTGCTCATGAAGCATATGACTATGTTTGTCCATCAGCATCCTCTAATTAAAAATATTGTGCACTACATATTTTTGTGCTGAAAATGCCCCTCTCGGCTTATACACGAGTCATTGCTGGGGGATGGGGGGAGCAGAAGACATCATACTCAGCCTCCTGGCGTCATCGCTGCATATCATGAAGAGGAGGATGAATGAACTCATGGAGATCAACATCCGACACTGCGGAGACACCATCATGTGTTTCTCAACGCAGTGATTCTAGAGCACTGCCCCCATCCCTTATGGGAAATATGCAAAACATGCAAAACAGAAGCCGCGGAGACACCATCACGTGTTTCTCAACGCAAGCAATGACCAGCCAGGTCTTTGTCCGGGAAGGAACAACCACGGGAAGGGCAGTCTCCAATGAAGGAAACCACCTATGCCAAAACATGGTATCCATCCACATACAGCTGTTTCGGGGTATTGCCCCTCATCAGTGTGGAGTAGGAAACTGGCTGATAGGAGCAATGCCTAGTAAAAAGACTATGAAGAGGAGGATGAATGAACTCATGGAGATCAACATCCGACACTGCGGAGACACCATCACGTGTTTCTCAACGCAGTGATTCTAGAGCACTGCCCCCATCCTTCCCGGACAAAGACCTGGCTGGTCATTGCTTGCGTTGAGAAACACGTGATGGTGTCTCCGCGGCTTCTGTTTTGCATATTTTGCATATTTCCCAGGGCAGTGCTCTAGAATCACTGCGTTGAGAAACACGTGATGGTGTCTCCGCAGTGTCGGATGTTGATCTCCATGAGTTCATTCATCCTCCTCTTCATAGTCTTTTTACTAGGCATTGCTCCTACCAGCCAGTTTCCTACTCCACACTGATGAGGGGCAATACCCCGAAACAGCTGTATGTGGATGGATATCATGTTTTGGCATAGGTGGTTTCCTTCATTGGAGACTGCCCTTCCCGTGGTTGTTCCTTTCCGGACAAAGACCTGGCTGGTCATTGCTTGCGTTGAGAAACACGTGATGGTGTCTCCGCGGCTTCTGTTTTGCATGTTTTGCATATTTCCCATAAGGGATGGGGGCAGTGCTCTAGAATCACTGCGTTGAGAAACACGTGATGGTGTCTCCGCAGTGTCGGATGTTGATCTCCATGAGTTCATTCATCCTCTTCTTCATAGTCTTTTTACTAGGCATTGCTCCTACCAGCCAGTTTCCTACTCCACACTGATGAGAGGCAATACCCCGAAACAGCTGTATGTGGATGGATACCATGTTTTGGCATAGGTGGTTTCCTTCATTGGAGACTGCCCTTCCCGTGGTTGTTCCTTCCCGGACAAAGACCTGGCTGGTCATTGCTTGCGTTGAGAAACACGTGATGGTGTCTCCGCGGCTTCTGTTTTGCATGTTTTGCATATTTCCCATAAGGGATGGGGCAGTGCTCTAGAATCACTGCGTTGAGAAACATGTGATGGTGTCTCCGCAGTGTCGGATGTTGATCTCCATGAGTTCATTCATCCTCCTCTTCATAGTCTTTTTACTAGGCATTGCTCCTACCAGCCAGTTTCCTACTCCACACTGATGAGGGGCAATACCCCGAAACAGCTGTATGTGGATGGATACCATGTTTTGGCATAGGTGGTTTCCTTCATTGGAGACTGCCCTTCCCGTGGTTGTTCCTTCCCGGACAAAGACCTGGCTGGTCATTGCTTGCGTTGAGAAACACATGATGGTGTCTCCGCGGCTTCTGTTTTGCATGTTTTGCATATTTCCCATAAGGGATGGGGGCAGTGCTCTAGAATCACTGCGTTGAGAAACACGTGATGGTGTCTCCGCAGTGTCGGATGTTGATCTCCATGAGTTCATTCATCCTCCTCTTCATAGTCTTTTTACTAGGCATTGCTCCTACCAGCCAGTTTCCTACTCCACACTGATGAGGGGCAATACCCCGAAACAGCTGTATGTGGATGGATACCATGTTTTGGCATAGGTGGTTTCCTTCATTGGAGACTGCACTTCCCGTGGTTGTTCCTTCCCAAACAAAGACCTGGCTGGTCATTGCTTGCGTTGAGAAACACGTGATGGTGTCTCCGCGGCTTCTGTTTTGCATGTTTTGCATATTTCCCATAAGGGATGGGGGCAGTGCTCTAGAATCACTGCGTTGAGAAACACGTGATGGTGTCTCCACAGTGTCGGATGTTGATCTCCATGAGTTCATTCATCCTCCTCTTCATAGTCTTTTTACTAGGCATTGCTCCTACCAGCCAGTTTCCTACTCCACACTGATGAGGGGCAATACCCCGAAACAGCTGTATGTGGATGGATACCATGTTTTGGCATAGGTGGTTTCCTTCATTGGAGACTGCCCTTCCCGTGGTTGTTCCTTCCCGGACAAAGACCTGGCTGGTCATTGCTTACGTTGAGAAACACGTGATGGTGTCTCCGCGGCTTCTGTTTTGCATGTTTTGCATATTTCCCATAAGGGATGGGGGCAGTGCTCTAGAATCACTGCGTTGAGAAACACGTGATGGTGTCTCCGCAGTGTCGGATGTTGATCTCCATGAGTTCATTCATCCTCCTCTTCATAGTCTTTTTACTAGGCATTGCTCCTACCAGCCAGTTTCCTACTCCACACTGATGAGGGGCAATACCCCGAAACAGCTGTATGTGGATGGATACCATGTTTTGGCATAGGTGGTTTCCTTCATTGGAGACTGCCCTTCCCGTGGTTGTTCCTTCCCGGACAAAGACCTGGCTGGTCATTGCTTGCGTTGAGAAACACGTGATGGTGTCTCCGCGGCTTCTGTTTTGCATGTTTTGCATATTTCCCATAAGGGATGGGGGCAGTGCTCTAGAATCACTGCGTTGAGAAACACGTGATGGTGTCTCCGCAGTGTCGGATGTTGATCTCCATGAGTTCATTCATCCTCCTCTTCATAGTCTTTTTACTAGGCATTGCTCCTACCCGCCAGTTTCCTACTCCACACTGATGAGGGGCAATACCCCGAAACAGCTGTATGTGGATGGATACCATGTTTTGGCATAGGTGGTTTCCTTCATTGGAGACTGCTCTTCCCATCGCTGCATATCAGTCCCTCCCTGCATCTCAGTCCGGGCGCATAGGTGTGGAGCACATGTTTATTATTTTAATGAGCGGTACCACGTGACCGCTCACCACTGGAAGGAAGACAGGAAGAGAGATGCCGGCGCCCATCCCAGACTGAGATGTAGTAGCGCCAGGAGGGTGAGTAGGACTGGGGGTTGGTGAGCCATGTGCGATCACATCAGAGGAGAGAGAAATAGGGTCCCCGATCTCCTGGTCCTCAGGCCCTCCTGCATTCTTCAGTGGGCGCCGCCATCTTCTTTCGGGAAGAAAATGGTGGGTGCATGTGCAGTGCACCCACCGAATCTGCCCTATCACAGTGATCAAAATAAAAAAATAGTAAGTAACCCATCCTTTATCACCCCCTTAGTTAGGGAAATATAATGAAATAAAGAAAATATATTTATTTTCATTTTTTATTTAGGGTTAGGGTTGGAATTAAGGTTATGGTTAGAAATACGGTTAGGGTTGGAATTAGGGTTAAGGTTGGAATTAGGGTTAGGGTTACAATTAGCGTTAGGGTTGGAATTCGGGTTAGGATTAGGGTTAGGGTTGGGATTAGGGTTAGGATTAGGGTTAGGGATTAGAATTAGGGTTAGGTTTGGGGTTAGGGTTGGGATTAGGGCTAGGAGTGTGTTGGGGTTAGGTTAGAAGCTATAATTGAGGGATTTCCACTATTTAGGCATATCAGGGGGTTTCCAAACCCGACAAGGCGCCACCATTAATTCCAGCTAATTTTGCGTTCAAAATGTCAAATGGTGCTCCCTCCCTTCCGACGTGTGCCCAAACAGTGGTTTACCCCAACATATGGGGCATAAGCGTACTCAGGACAATTTGCACACCAACTTTGGGGGTCTTATTTCTTCTGTTATGCTTGAGAAAATAAAAAGATTGGGGGTTAAAAAATCACTTTTGTGAAAAAAAAAAGATTTTTTATTTTCACGGCTCTAGGTTATAAACTTCTGTGAAGCACTTGGATGTTGTGAGTTCATTTTCCCCTTCATTACTGAGGCCCGAGGAACTCCCTCTTCTGGTAAAGAAAGGTAGTGAGCCTGATTATCAGACACCTGAGGCTGATGATGATGACTGGCTGAGTGGAGTTACTGACTGGATATAAGGCTGCCGACGCCCTTCTGCCCTGCGGGTGATTTCTCTGTGGGATCCTTGGAGACCAGTCTGAATTCCTGCTCCTCTAAAGCTAAGTTTGCTGCTCGGCCTTTTGCATTGGTGCTTTGACTTTGTTTTCCTTTGTTTTTCTGGATTTCTGCCATTCCCTGCTGGGGTGTGCTGAATTCCTTTAGCTCTGTCTTCTGAAAATAACTGAGTGCTGATTTAGTTTTTGAAGCCTAGCTGCTTCAGGGCCTTTTTCATATCAGCTTGTTGGCTCTTGTCTTTGATAGGGTTTTGGCAGATTGCAGACAGCAGCCTTCCTGTCCTTTCCTATCTAGGCAGTTTTGGGCCCTGTCTTTGCTCAGTCTATCTTTCTGTCTGTGTTAGTGTTTTCATCTTACTTCTCCGTGATTATATGTTGGGGGCTGCCTATTGCTTTGGGGTCTGCTCTGGGGCAGTTTAGATTTCCCCTTTCTTTCTTTAGGCCTATTTAATTCTCCGGCTGTGATCGAGGGGTCTAGGGCATCGTAGGAACCCCCCATGGCTACTGCTAGTTGTGTTGATAGGTTCAGGGGTCTGCAATCTGATAGTTGCCAACTTCTCTGGTTTTCTGGACTTAGCTTGTATTTCTGTTTTTGCCTCCTACGGTGACTCATTCATATCACTTGGGGGTTCAAAGTGCTCACCACACATCTAGATAAGCTCATTGGGGGGTCTAGTTTCCAAAATGGGGTCACTTGTGGGAGTTTTCCACTGTTTATGCCCATCAGGGGCTCTCCAAGCACAACATGGCATCCAATCTCAATTCCAGCCAATTCTGCATTGAAAAAGTCAAACGGCACTCCTTCCGTTCCAAGCCCTGCTGTGCGCCCAAACAGTGGTTTACCCCCATATATGGGGTATCATCGTATTCATGAGAAATTGCACAACAATTTTTATGGTTCATTTTCTCTTGTGAAAATAAAAAAAATTGGTTCTGAAGTAAAATGTTTGTAAAAAAAAGTTAAATGTTAATTTTTTCCTTCCACATTGCTTCAGTTCCTGTGAAGCACATAAAGGGTTAATAAACTTCTTGAATGTGGTTTTGAGCACCTTGAGGGATGTAGTTTTTAGAATGGTGTCACTTTTGGGTATTTTCTGTCATATTGACCTCTCAAAGTGACTTCAAATGTGAGGTGGTCCTTAAAAAAATGGTTTTGTAAATTTTGTTGTAAAAATGAGAAATCGCTGGTCAACTTTTAACCCTTCTAACTTCCTAACAAAAAATATTTAGTTCCAAAATTGTGCTGATGTAAAGCAGACATGGGGGAAATGTTATTTATTAAGTAATTTGTGTGATATATCTGTTAGGAGTGGTGGAACGCACTAAATAAAATTATAAATAAAGTGTGTTCACCGCTCGGGGTCCATCGTGTGGTAGATGGTAAGACCGCTGCTAGGTGGTGGCAGAAGGTATCTGGCGGTAGAGTGCACAGGGTTCAGACTTCACCCAGGTGCACTGAGCAAGCTCTGTTGCACTCACAGAGCTGCAAGGATAAGCACATGAACAGATAAGGCTGGAGCAAGCTCTGTTTCACTCACAGAGCTGCAAGCATGCACAAGCTCTGTTGCACACACAGAGCTGCAAGCATGCACAAGCTCTGTTACACTCACAGATCTGCAAGCATATACACATGTGCAATAACGCTGAGTCTGTTTAAATGTCACAGGAGCTCAGCGACACAGACGCGGTATCTGGTCACAGGAGTGGCCCTAGCTGACGGCACCAACTCCGTCTAGACCTACCGTGGACGTCTGAAAAATAGGGCGTTGCACGTGTGAACGCACCTAGTGCTGCATCTGCAGCGCGGTGATAACTAAGCCGCTGAGAAAACACCGCTGTCAAGCAGGCGCAAGCTGACGCTAGCTGCTGAGGTGCTGGAGCAAAGGCGTGCTGGCACTGGCGCTAGTACTGGCTCTAACTCAAACTCTCACACATTCGTAATAACCAAGGAATGGGGGTTTCAAATGAGTCATTCACCAGTCCATGCAGCCATCAACAAACATACAGCAGCAAGTATGACTATACTAGCGCATGGCGGAACAGCCATGCGCGCTTTTTATAGCATACAGGACCTGCCGGAAATCTCCAGAACTCCAATAGGAGCCAATAGGATTCAGAGCAGGACCTGAGCACCTGACTCCCGAACTCCAATAGGAGCTCGTCCTGTGAGCATGCTCAGAAGCTGGCACAAAGGACTTAGCCTCTGGAGATAAATGTGAGGACCTGGGTTTCTGCATAGGTATGGCAGAACTCAGATTCCTAACAATATCTCTCTGATTTAAGGGCATAAAAATTTAACTATTTAAATTACAACATTTTCAAAATTTTCGCAATATTAACATTTTTTTCTTAAATAAACACAAGTCATATAGAATAAATTTTACCACTATCATGAAGTACAATATGTCTTGAAAAAACAATCTCAGAATCAGCGGAATCTGTTAAAGCATTCTAGAGTTATAGCCTCATAAAGTAACAGTGGTCTGAATTGCAAAAAGTGACCTGGTCATTAAGCTGCAAAATGGCTCTGTCACTAAGGGGTTGTAAGTCCCTGGTCATATATTACCCCATCCAGCGTCTTCACCGTTTTTTGTAACCGGTCTGGTCCCCCAGAAAGTCTATGCGATTCAGAACGAGATCAGAATGAGGCTCTCATACAAATGTATTAAAAAATTACCTCTGCGCAGCTCCATGAAACACTGGAGCTTCCGGCAGGTCACTTTTTGCGGGAGCAATGAAAGCATCGGCAGGTGAGTATGAGATAGAGGGCAGGGCAATTAAAATTAAAGCACCGCTTCGTCGGTGCAATAAAAAATTCTGCTGGAGTGGTGCTTTAATGTTTTAGACAATTACAGTTATTTCTATCAATAACTGCTTAATTCAGAATACTAGTACTGATGACAAATCCTGAAATTTGCTGTACGTTTTCGGTCCCATCTATGTGGACATACGCTTATTTAGCCTTGATAGTCTTGTTCTAATTAACGACCAGTAAATATTTAATAGGCACAATCTTTAATCAAACCTGAGTGCCATGATTTATAGAAAATACTGCCTACGTAATGATTTATTTCATGCACTCACAGCCAAAGGAAAAAAATACGAAAATTTCATTTTATTTCATTTTTTGAAACGCCGTAGCCAGATTAACTGTTTTATGATAATGATTTCACCATAAACTGGAATAATATGATATGAAATGTCAACTAATGTGGGAGTTAAATGGATGTACAGAGTATGAAAATGACTGATGACTGATTAAAAAGAAAGTCAAAATGTCACATTTACCACTTATGCATTATTTATGTTCAGAAGAAAACAAAATGGTTAAAAAAAAAACTGCAGGTAATTTATTCAAAGTGCATTGTATACATTGATGTACGCTCCCATAGTCGGTATATTTTGTCATTTGCCAAGTGCAGTAAATATTTCATATTACAGAAAATTACCATCCTGTATTTTTTCATTACTCGGAGAGTTACGGTTTATACATGTATGCCATAGTCATTAGTCTTTTTCTATGATGACTGTCTGGATTATTTTCACGAGGAAACTACAGAAAATCAATGCATGCATAGTACAAATGTATATTTTACACTATGAATACAAAATCTATTAGGTTATAAGGATCACATATTGCTCGGAATTGCAATGCTGCCACATCTTTGTATATTGCCAAAGAGTTGAAAATAAGAGACTCTTAAATAATTTAGATTTGGACACAGTTGTTTCATAATTTATTTTAAATCCATTTAAAAATAATATCTCAGAGTATTGTGATTTTTTTTTAACCAATTTAATTGTAATATTATATAGTCATATAAGGACTATCTCTTATAGGGGCATATATAGAGGTAGGGGTACATCATAACGAGAATTAAAACTAAACCCCAACGCATCTCTGGGATAGTAAAGGTCTCCATACACTTTCTTATGTGTATGGTGACCTCTCAACTTTCCTCCAACAAATGATGTCAATAGAGAGGAGGATTTGGTCTGTTGGAGATAAGCTGCTGTCAGATAATTCTGACAGCATCTCTCTCCAGAGGCATACAGTGCCTTTAAAAAGTATTCATACCTTGTGAACATTTCCATCCACAAACCTAATTGTTTTTATTGGGATTTTACACAAAGTAGCAAGTATTTGTGAAGTGTAAAGGAAATTATACATGGTTTTCTAATTATTTTAAAAATAAAAATCTGAAAATTGTGCATTTGTATTCAGCCCCCTGAGTCAAGACTTTGTGGATCTACCTCCCACTGCAATTCTTTTGGGGTCTGTCTCTACCAGCTTTCCACATCTAGAGGCTGACATTTTTGCCCATTTTTCTTGGTACACTCGCTCTATCCCAATGATACTGGATGGAGGTGTCTGTGAACACGAATTTTCAAGTCTTGTCACAGATACTCAATGGGATTTCGGTCTGAACTGTGACTGGTCCACTCATCCACTTGAGTATGCTTTGATCGATTCCATTCCATTGTAGCTCTGGCAGTATGTTAGGGTCATTGTCCTGCTGGAAGGAGAACTTATGCCTCAGTCTTAAGTCGGTGGTAGTTACTAACAGGTTGTCCTCCAGGATTGCTCTGCATTTAGCTCCATCCATCTACGATAAAATAAATTTAACCCTCCGTCAGGAACAATATTCGCACTAACTCGTAATGGAACAATGTGCCTGTCAAGCGCAGGCTAGAAAAATGCCTAGAATATCTAATTTTCTCAATTTCAGTGATCTAAAAGTGATCAGAGACCTTCATAGGGATGTAATAAAAGAGACTGCACATTATCAGGTGCAAAACAAACCCATTTACTCAACATAAAAGTAATAACTTTGATATACACAAATTTCAAAACTCCTGAGAAGTACACTTTCATTTGTAAGAAAATGTGCCTTATTTATATGAAATATCCACAAACCTTTCTCTATCCATTCATAAAACAAGCTAAATAAACAATAGTAATGACAAAAAACATTACATACCAACCTTATAAAGTGTGATGTGTTCGGGTCCAATGAGCCTGAGAAGCCAGCACAGCTATATCTTCCTTCCTGAAGCTCTGCAGACCAACTGTGGTATCAGGTTTCACACAGCAGCTAGAGCCAGGAGACTATCTAGAGCAGGGGTCCTCAAACTTTTTAAACAGGGGGCCAGATCACATTCCCTCGGACCATTGGAGGGCCGGAATATAGTTTTAAAAAATTATGAATAAATTCCTGTGCACACTGCACATACCTTATTTAGAAGTAATAAAACAAAAATAGGAACAAATACAATATTAAAAATGAAGTTAAATCATCAAACTTACCGATTTTTTGCAATGCACTGATCAATGCAGCCTGATCAGCGCCCATCAATGCAGTCTGATCAGTGCCCATCAATGCTGCCTGATCAGTGCCCATCAACGCTGCCTGATCAGTGCCCATCAACGCTGCCTGATCAGTGCCCATCAATGCAGCCTGATCAGTGCCCATCAGCGCAGCCTGATCAGTGCCCATCAATGCAGCCTGATCAGTGCCCATCAACGCAGCCTGATCAGTGCCCATCAATGCAGCCTGATCAGTGCCCATCAATGCAGCCTGATCAGTGCCCATCAATGCAGCCTGATCAGTGCCCATCAGCACAGCCTGATCAGTGCCCATCAATGCAGCCTCACCAGTGCCCGTATTGGTGGAACTCCACTTTTACCTCAGGCTCAGACTGGTGTGGTGCAAGAATCCCTAATAGGCAGCATTGGTCCCTAAAAGGCAGGTAAATGTCCCCAATAGGCAGCATACGTCTCCAATAGGCAGATAAATGTCCCCAATAGATAGCACAGGTCCCCAATAGACAGGTAAATGTCCCCAATAGGCAGCACAGGTCCCCAATAGGCAGCAAAAAGTCCCCAATAGGCAGCAAAGGTCCCCATTAGGCAGCACAGGTCCCCAATAGTTAGGTAAATGTCCCCAATAGGCAGCACAGGTCCCCATTAGGCAGCACAGGTCCCCAATAGGCAGGTAAATGTCCCCAATAGGTAAGCACAGGTCCCCAATAGGCAGGTAAATGTCCCCATTAGGCAGCACAGGTCCCCACTTGGCAGGTAAATGTCCCCAATAGGCAGGTAAATGTCCCCAATAGGCAGCACAGGTCCCCATTAGGCAGCGCAGGTTCCCATTAGGCAGCACAGGTCCCCAATAGGCAGGTAAATGTCCCCAATATGCAGCACAGGTCCCCAATAGGCAGGTAAATGTCCCCATTAGGCAGGTAAATGTCCCCAATATGCAGCACAGGTCCCCATTAGGCAGCACAGGTCCCCAATAGGCAGGTAAATGTCCTCAATAGGCAGCACAGGTCCCCATTAGGCAGCACAGGTCCCCAATAGGCAGGTAAATGTCCCCATTAGGCAGCACAGGTCCCCAATAGGCAGGTAAATGTCCCCAATAGGCAGCACATGTCCCCAATAGGCAGGTAGATGTCCCTAATAGGCAGCACAGGTCCCCAATAGGCAGGTAAATGTCCCCAATAGGCAGCACAGGTCCCCATAAGGCAGGTAAATGTCCCCATTAGGCAGCACAGGTCCCCATTAGGCAGCACAGGTCCCCAATAGGCAGGTAAATGTCCCCATTAGGCAGCACAGGTCCCCATTAGGCAGCACCGGTCCCCAATAGGCAGGTAAATGTCCCCATTAGGCAGCACAGGTTCCAATTGGCAGGTAAATGTCCTCATTAGGCAGCACAAGTCCCCATAAGGCAGGTAAATGACCCCAATAGGACCCGGCGTTAAAAAAAAAAAAAAAAAAGTACTCACCTATGTCCCCCGCTGCTCTGAAGAGGCGCCCGCTCATCTCAGTCTTCTTCCTGCACAGGCACACAGGCGGTGTGACGTCATCAGGCCGCGCAGGCGTCTGTGTGCACTGTGCTCTGCTGCATACGGAGGGCTGCGTAACGCCTTTCCTCGGCGCCTCGTCCCGCCCGTGATTACAGGGCCCGCCGGCATTGAACTGCAGTGCAGTTCATGAGTTCAATGTCGGCCTGGCAGGGGGCCGGATAAAAGTCCTTGGCGGGCCGCATGTGGCCCGCGGGCCGGTGTTTGAGGACCCATGATCTAGAGGGAGGGGGTTTCCTGAAAATCTGGTGAGAAGGGAGAAATGAAAGTAGAAGAGCTGCGCCTGTCAGATCCATTGTTCCTGACGGAGGGTTAAGTTTGGTGAAATGTAAAAAACTGTGGAAAAGTTCACAGAATATGAATACTTTTTCAAGGCACTGTAGATAGGAGTTCAGCACAGGAAGAACAAAACACATACGAGTCAGCCCCTAATCTAGGTAACCATGTTTATAACTACAGTGGTTCACCCTAAGGCTGTGTGCCCACGTAGCATTAAAAACGCTTCAAAATCGCATGCAAGAAGCATCCCATTCTTTTAAATGAACTCCGCAATTTTTGTGCACATGATGCGTTTTTTACCGCAAAAAAAACGCATCGTGGAAAAAAACACAGCATGTTCATTAATTTTGCGGAAAAATCCGCATTTTTCACTATATTCTATGAGCAGATGGAGGCTCCTGTAAAAAACGCAAAAAAAACCCGTTCAAAAATCGCTCCAAAAATGTGCAAAAAAGCGTGTTTTTCCTGGGAAGAAGTCAGTTTTTTTCTACATATGTGGGTACATGGCCTTAATATAGTAGTTAGGTGGGAACCTTAGCATTCTTTAACTGAAAATTTACTATACAAAAAAGACTAAGACAGATATTTCCACCATACGGTGGCTGCACAGTGGCACATAGCAATCCTGGTGAACATGCTAAAAGATTACAGTACAGTTAAAAATAAATACTTATATCTAATGTTCTTTCTGATGGACTCGTTCACTTTTCCCACTGGCCCAGACCACCATGATGTTTCCATCGATATACGACTTAGATGCAAATTTTATAACAAAGACATATTTGAATTCTTGCATTCTCAATACCGTCCCCATCTTTTCCCAACCTACAAAAACTTTCCATCCTGCTGATAATCCAATGACTGTTGTTGTCTCATTTGTTTCTGTATAGCATATTGGCAGTAAGAGTACTCCTTTTATTCCAACACATAGTAATATTGCCCACTGATGTGCCCCTTATATAATAAAATAGTTAATGTCTGCTGTGAGTGCCCTAGAAAGTAAAGGTGCTCACATTTTATCCCTAGAAAGTAATAATGCCCCCCTGTACACTGCTTTGAACATATTTGCCCCTGTAATGTAATAATTAGGGATGAGCGACTTTGCCTTTTTTCGGGTCGAGTCGGGTTTCATGAAATCCGACTTTCTCAAAAGTCGGGTCGAACGCAATCGGCCAATTATCGTGAAAAGTCGAAGGCCGACTGAAACACGAAACCCAATGCAAGTCAATGGGGAACCAAGGTCGGCAGTGAGTGGAGGACAGGAAACACACCTACAGTGCCCATTTTAATGCCAAAAGCATCAATTCTTATTACTTAAGCTTGTCAACCTTAATTTACTTTATAATAATAGTTAGGCATTGAAAACTAGGGGTTATTTGACTAAAGTAGTGGGGGGATAGGGCTGGCTCCAGATTTTCGTGGGCCCTGGGCCAAAGAGTCACTGGGCTCCTTTAACACATGCCACAATTCATGATCCTCTGATACGGCAGAGAAATAGCGGTACAGTACAATGAAAAATACTTCACTTCTTACATCTCATGACTGGTATCCATTTTAAATTCTCCAATAGCTCCAAAAACGGACAGTATATTACTCCATACAGTATTATGGCCACCGCATAGTGCGCTATACAGAGTAATGAGGCCCATATATTTCTCCAAACAGAATCATTGGTCCATATAATATTCCATACAGTATATGATGAGCTCCACATAATGCTACAGTATATGTTGGTCCCCATGGATGAAGCTCCACTGTCTTATGGGCCCAAATAATGCTCCTTATTAATGGGCCCCATTTCTAATGCTCCAGTGTATAATGGGCCCTGTAAATGCTGCTACAGTGTCTGATGTCCACCTTTGGAATGCTCCAGTGTATGGTGGGCCTCATATATCATTCTCCAGAGTATAGTGCGCCCCAAAAATTGCTGTCCCAACAATGAAAGCAATTAAATAAGTCTTCTCGCTAGGGAATCCCTGTACTAGTCTGGACTCCTCGTCGTCCCCATCTTCCATCTCACTGCACTTGGACTGTTTAGACAGAGGGCGTACAGACGTGATGTCATCGCGCTCTCTGACCAGAATGTCGCTGTCAGGAAACGCGGAAGATGTCACGGTGGTGGAGCAGGGAGCGGCAAGTATTTCAACTCTGCAAGTGCTGTGATCCTGAGCAAGCAGGGGGGACCCACTCATTGGCGACGGCACTGGCACAGGGCCCCTCATAGTACGGCGGTGTGTCTGACGGCGGGTGGAGGGCCCTCCCACCGGCAGAGACACTTTTGTGTACTATGAGGGGCCCTGTGCCAGTGCCGTCGCCCATGATTATGCCCCCCCACCTGCTCAAGGAACCTGCACTTTCATCTGCACCTTCTTCTTTGTCACCGTGTAAGGTGGTATAGTATGCGGGAAAGGGAACCTGAGTTTCATCAGGGTCAGATTCTGGCAGTGTAGAGTGCGAGGGGAATGTAATGGTCTGGGTCAATGTACCAGCAGAATCATCTAGCAGTGGCTGGGCATCAGTGCACTTGTGGTCCCCCCAGGAGTACGGTCACCACAGTGGCATTACCTTCCTCCTAGGGAGTGTGATGTCATGCTTGGGAGCAACGAAGGATTTCTCTAGCAGTTAAACCAACACACAACACAGTCCCCACTCCAGGCCAGCAGGGAGACCTCTGAACCTGACTGTTGAGGAGCTGCTCTCTGTGGTCGGGAGGAGGTAAGTTAGGGCAGTCTGTGAAGGGAAGGGGAAGTGTGTGGATATGAGAAGGGGAGCTGAAGGATGAGCAGAATTAAGGCTCACTCCTAGCTGGAGCGCATGGTCCGGATTCCAGTCTCCGAGTTTGTAGGGACACTGACAGTCCTGCAGCAGAAACCGGAGGAAGTAGCAGCTATAAATGCTCTGTTCCCAACTAAGGCTCGGAGGCCCCAGCAGCGACGTGTGTGAGCCAGAAGAAAAAGGCTATGTCTGCCTGCCATATGAGAAAGTTCCAAAAGAGAGTCAACAGGGGGAACTTCAGTGAACTCAGTGCTACGAGTACCTCAGATAAACGCTAGAACGGAGACCACATTACCTATCTGCAGAGAGAGAATTCCAAATTTGCTTCCAGGCTGACCAACTCCTTCTCCATCTGTATTCTGGGTCCTGGATGGCACTTACCAAGTACAGGTAAAGGAACTGCATGACTGTGTCTGTCATCTTTCTCCTGCGCCTGGTGCATGGCTCTGCTACATCCTGCACTGCACACCATCTACCAACTCTTTCATCTGCCCTGCGACTACGGCCCTACCTGTGCAGGGCTTCTACATCTTAGCTGCACCACAACATCTGTCCTAGAGAAGAGACACTGCAGCGCGGGTCAATCTGATCTGAAACCACAGGTGGCGTCACGTATCATTCACCAACGTGACACATCCCTCTGAGACACCGGCCTGGTACCGATTAACCCTACTGCCCTGGCTGGCCACCCACACTCCATGTCAGATTCATCTTGGACTGGGGAATTCTCGATTTGACTTGATAATCCAGGCATGGTATGTGAAAAGAGCTCCATGGAGTAATCTGTAGTGTGGCCTGCCGCATCCTTCACTTTTGGTAGGGGTGAAGGACACAAGGAAAGATGTTGTTCCTGACCAGGAGCCTCCACTGACGACTCAGTGCATTTATTTTTTGAAACTTCAGAAGAGGAGGCAAGAGAGCTGGAGGCTGTGTCAGCAATGTAAGTCAAAACTTGTTCCTGAAGCTCCGGCTTTAAAAGCGGTTTACCTACTCCCAGAAAAGGGAGCCTTCGAGGCCTTGTGGAGCCAGACGATGATGCAGGCTCAACACCTCCTGCCTTAGGTGCTATTGCGCTTTTGCCACTACCAACAAATGCAGCACCAACACCACCACCATCAGGACCAGTTGGCAACCCCCGCCCACTTCCACGACCTCTTCCACCATACTTCCTCATTTTTGTGAAAATGTACCCAAAATACCAACAGCTATATGGTACTGTAAAACAAGGTAGAAGGTGTATATATTATTGGTGAGAATTTGAATCTCACTAGAGATTTGAGGACGCTAAAGTATTGTCTCAGGCCCAGTAGAGATTACACCTCAATGTAACAGGCTGAAATTGGGTGGTGTATGAAAATGTGGAGGGTTTATATAGTATTGGTGAGAATTTGGATCTCACTAGAGATTTTAGGAGGCTGACAATGATGCTCTCAGTCCAAGTATGGATGCAGGCAGCCTAATAAGCAGGACTGCTGCACACAAAAGGGTGGAAAAATGAACGTTTGGTAACTGTGCAGAAAAGAGGAAGAAAAGTATTTTTGCTTTTAAAAAAGCAGTTTGCACAGCAGTGTGCAAACAGCAATGAAGCTATCAGGGAGCCTTATAAGGCAGCCTAATAACCAACAGAACTGATGCACAAAAATAGAGCCTCCCCTGTCACTGCACAGAAACTGTTGTGTTGTACAGTGGAAATCGCTAACAGCAGAAGCAGTTTTTTGGTTCTTCTTCCCTGCCTAACGCTCTCCCTTATTCTGAATCAGCAGTAGCAACCTCTCCCTAATGCTAAGATTGGCAGAAGTAAGATGGCGGTCGGTGTGCACGCCCTTTTATAGCCCCTGTGATGCCACACAAAGCCAACCAATCACTTGCATGCCCTTCTCAAAGATGGTGGTGACCGATGCCTATGTCATCGCGTTGCCCACAGTGTGCGTCCTCCATCATTGGCTGAAAAAGGGCACTGGAAGCATCATTTGAAACGCGACTTTGGCACTCGGGTCTCTGACCTCATGGCCGACCTCACGCTATGGTCGGGTTTCGTTTCCTGAAACCCGACTTCAGCGAAAGTCGCCGACTTTTGAACTTGATCGACCTGTTTCGCTCAACTCTAGTAATAATGCTTCTTAAGTGCCCACTTAGCACATAATATTGTCCTATTAGTGTAGATAAAAATTAATAATGCCTACTGAGAGTCTCATTAGCAATTAAAAATGTCCAAGTGCCTCAACACTAATGATGCTGATGCCTCTGCCTCGAGTTCCCCACATATAATAATAATGTCCACTGCGTCCTCCATGTACAGTAATGTCCCCCTAAGCTCCTACACATATAGTATTAAGACCCCTAGTCCCATCACATACAGCAATAATGACACTATAAAGTAATAAAGGACCATCCCCCTACACACAGTAATATTATCACAGAGTCCCAAAGCTTCCTGAATTCCTGCATATGTAGTTATAAAACCCTTTAAGCCCTCCATCCCACCAGAATACTGATAATGGCTCCTGAGTTCCCCACAAAAAAGTAATAGTGGTCCTGCTTTCTGGCGGGAAGACCGCTTCCGTTGCCATGCAACTCATTTTACCTCACACTGACTGGCCACGCCCCTTCACCCTGGTTACTGGCTTGCTCTGGCTGCAATCTCATTCCCCCCAGAAAAAGGAGGTTCGGCCCCAGCAGTTCCAGACCCAGCGCTTCAGCAGCTCTGGCAGCTCGGTCTTCCCTTCTACATACTCGGCTTCCTTTAGCTAGCCATTGCATGGGTGAGAGCTCCTTCACCAGTCGTTTGCACTTCTCGACTTCATAGATAATTCTTTGCCAGATAAATTAATCTTGCTCGTAACGGATGGGAAGCCCTCCAGCTGTGGTTCACGCTGACCGATGTATTTCGGTCTGACTTGTGGGCGTTAAAAAGATGCTCTGACCCAATGGGTCTGCTACTTTAGCGATTTCCAGTCTGGGCGACTTGGTGTTCATTGGGGGGGTAGGCGGCTCAGCATTGAGGCTCGGGCAAGAAGCTAACACTCCCTCTTCTTCATCGAAGTTGGGGACTGGAGCTGGGAGCACCTTCCTAGCTTTTGACAACTCTCCTCCATTTTTGGATTCTTTGGACAAGAAGGGCCACAGCATGTTGTGATGGACTGCTCTAGTGGGTGCTCCTTCCTCCTGTTTAGGCTGAACTTTGTACACTTTACAATCGGGACCAACCTGTGTTGTGTCACTCGCTGTGGAGTCCGCTCCCATCGGCTTTCCAATTTTCCCTGGGGTTTCTTATTCCGGACCAAGACTCGCTCCCAGATCTCAGAGCTGTCCAGCGAATAGGTGGTGCTTCATGGTGCTTAAGTTCCTGAAACTTCGTCTGCATCAGTTGACGGAGAGTCTGCAATCAGTGCCGATGTTAGCCCAAGAGGATATCCCCGTCCATGGGTAGTCTTCCTCTGGGTCAAGTTCCAGCTCTGTAATTTCTCATCCTTTTTGCCATGGTGTTCGGCATGAACCCTGTTGTGCTGTGCACTTGGTTGTTGCACACCCACACCAGTTCTGCCACAAACTCAGACCACCGTATCTTCTGGTCTTCTTCCAAAGTGCGCAACACCTGGATTAATGTTCTTTTGAAGCACTCACAAGCCCCATTCCCTTGTGGGTGATAGGGAGTAGTTCGGAACTTCCCAATTCAATACAAATGGTGTAGTTCTTCCATAACTCGCCCCTGTAAGCGGGCGACTTGATTAGAGTGGATTCTTTTCGGGCAGCTGTATATGCTGTAGGGATTTGCTCTGGTAGGCAGTGGCAGGACCTCAGTAAAGAGGCAACACACAGGCTTAGAGTCTAACTTCAGTGGTTTAGTGACACTTTTAAACAGCAGGTTAGCAGAAAGTAAAGAAAAAAACACAAACATACTCCAACTGGTCTCAGACTCACCCTTTCATGGGACAGGCTTAACTAAGCAGCTGCCCGGTCAGCGGCGTCCGCCAAGTGCCATTCCCAGGGTTATTTTAAGTCTTGCTGCTAAAACTTTGCAGCATGGGTAGTCCAACAAAACAAGTTCAGGCTAACTCCAGCCAAGTTCCTCCTATCTTCCACACACACACTCACTATGTGCCAAATAACATCTCCATTACATAGCCCCTAAACCCACCCACAGGTGAGGTACACATCACATGGGCTGATCACATGACAGTGGCATCATTGCAGGTCCTCCTCTTTAGGGAAAATCCCAGCCAAACTTTATCCTGCTGGGAGAAATGTATCTCCCATCCAGCACTACATCCTTGCTGTACCACAACACAAATTAAATTAAATTCTCGATAGCCTATGCACTGATTCAGCGGTCTGATCTCTAGTAGGAGTTACCACAGCAAATTTGGTGAAGTGGTTGGTCATCAGACAATGTTCGTAGCCAAGATGCATTGGTCCTACAGTCAGGTAGTCAATCATCAAGACTTCCAAAGGGGAAGAGGTCCCAATGGTATGTATTGGGGCCTGCTGTTCTGGGGGTTTAGCCAGCTCACAGCTTCTGCACTGTTGGCACGCATCTTCCACCGCATTCCTCAGACATGGGTGATACACCAATCTCTGTAGCCACCTGAATGTTTTCTCTGCACTGAAGTGAGCCCCTTGCGTATGAGCCTCGGTGCCCACCATCTTGATCAACTTCTCCGGGAGCATTACTTGCCAAGTGACTCCCTCTTCTCGCAACAGCTGCACCTTCTGATATAACAATCCATGTCTCAAGTAGAATCATTCCCATTGTCCTAGAATCCGCAGGGCACCTGAGGACAGCGCATTCCTCTCCCTCTGACTAGGAAGTTGCTTCAATGCCACCCACTGTTACAGTTGAGCAGTCTCCATGTGCATCTGTTGGAGTCCAGTCACCTTGGACTGCCCCAGTATCTAATCTTCAGAATATTCCTCGATCTGCCTGTGCATCACCACCCATGAGGTAGACAGGTTTTGGAATCCAGAAATCTCCTCCGCCTCAAGCTCCTCATTTCGGTCACGGCCAGGATGTTCGTGTGTCACTCTGGAGAGGGTGTCAGCATGAGTATTCTCAGTCTTGGCCCGGTAGACAATCTTATACCAATACTTCGCCATGCGGGCCACCCATCTTTGCTCCAGAGCCCCTAGCTTTGCATTCACAAAGTGGGCTTAGGGGTTGTTGTCCGTTCTCACTAGAACTTCTGATCAGAATAAGTACACCGCAAACTTCTCAGTCATGGCCCAGGGCCAGCAGCTCCAACTTGAGGGAGCTATAACTGTCCTGATCTCACTCTGAATCATGCAGGGACCAGCTCGCGTAGGCTATCACCAGTTCTTTTTCTCCTTTTACCTGTGACAGGACTGTTATCAGGCCATGTGGACTCTCATCAGTGTGAATGATGAATGGCTATGAAACATCAGCATAAGCAAATATGGGGGCTTCAGTGAGGGCCATTTTCAAGGCTCGAAAAGCTTCTTCTTGCCGATCTCCCCAATGGATTGTCCGGTTCTTTGAGCCTGCCGACACTCCCTTCAGCAGGTCCAGCAAGGGGTTCACTATACGGGTGAAGTTTTTCACAAATCGCCGGTAATAGCCAGTAAGCCCTAGGAAAGTCCATACATCTTTCACCGTCTTAGGAGTGGACCATTCTTGCACCGCTGCCACTATCTCTCGTACAGGTCTTACTCCTTCACTTGACACAATGTGCCCCAAATACTCTATTTGCTTATGGAAAAGATGATATTTCTGTGGCTTCACCTTCAGGCCATGATTCTGTAACCGGCACAGCACTTGTTCTAGCCGCTGTAGGTGCTCCTCAAAGGTGGGTGTGTAGACGATGTCATCAAAGTAGCATCAAAATTCAAATTTCCCAAACATCGCTCCTCTAAGCGCTGGAACGTTCCTGGAGCATTAGTCAGACCAAAGGGCATGCAAGTGAACTCGAGCAGTCCCAAGGGCAGTACAAATGCTGTTTTCGGCCTGTCTTGTTCTGCCATTGGCACCTGCCAGTACCCGCTAGCCATATCGAGGGTGGAAAAACACTGCCCATCCCAGGGCAGAGAGGGACTCCTCAATTCGGGGTAACGGATAAGAGTCCCACACAGTGCAGGCGTTAAGCCACCTATAATCGACACAGAACCACAGAGTCCCATTTTTTTTGGCCTAGCACAATGGGAGCCGCCCACGGACTCTGACTCTCTTGTTTTACTCCCCTTTGCAGCATATGAGCCAGCCTCTCCTTTACCTTCTTGTACATCTGGGGGGATATTTAGCGATATCTCTCTCTGATTGGTGCAGCACTCATGGTAGCAATTTCGTGAGCGACAGTCTGAGTGCAACCAAAGTCATCTTGATGGTGGACAAAAAATTCCTGATGGCGCTCCAGTACATCCTCTACTTGCTGCACTAGTTGAGGTGACAGTCCCATCAATTCTGCCCGCATCCGCTCTAAAATTCTACGATGTTCCTTCTGGATGCCAGGCAGAGGCTTCGATGTGGCTATAACTGCTAGAGTCCAGGGATCCCCTTGCACAACGGCCAGTTGTACTACTTCAGGTGGCAATAGCTTCTCTGGTTTGCCCAGGATCTGGGCCATCTCACTCTTGGGTAAAAGAGTGATACTGTTGGTCCCCAGATTGATACACGACACTACAACATTGCTGTCTTGAACTGTGGCTATTGTTTGAGCGACGAGCAATCCAGGGGGTATTTGGTCCATCGCTGCTGGCTCGATCTGCACCTCCACTCCCACCAGAGAAGTACAAGCTCGCACTGGCAACGTGAGCACTGTTGGGCCGGACGGTAAAGTAATCTTTGCAGCCGCAGGCACCATCACCTTTCCCAAGACTCTTCCGTCTTCTGATGTTTCCTGGGCTTGAGCTGCTCAAATTAGCTTCTGAATCACCTTCTGGTGGGGGGCTTCATTAGCTCCATTGGTTCAAGAAAGGTCCCTGCGACTCACTAATCAGTAGAGTTGAGCGAAACGGGTCGAAAAAATTCAAAAGTCGACGACTTCATGAAACGAAACCCGACCCTAGGATGAGGTCGGCCACGAGGTCGGCGACTTACGCGCCAAAGTCGCGTTTCAAAAGTTTGTTTTGCGCTCTTTTTCAGCCAGTCAGGATCCACGGACACTGTGGGCAACGTGATGACATAGGCACGGGTCACCACCATCTTTCAGAAGGGCATGCAAGTGATTGGCTTGCTTTGGTGGGCGTCACAGGGGGTATAAAAGGGCGTGCACGCCGACTGCCATCTTACTTCTGCCGATCTCAGTATAGGGAGAGGTTGCTGCTGATTCTGTAGGGAGAGCGTTAGGCAGGGAAGAAGACCAAAAAACTGCTTCTGCTGCTAGCGATTTGGCCTGCACAACACACCAGTCACTGTGTGTGCAGTGCAAGGGGAGGCTATATAGTGGTGTATCAGTGGTTTTGGTTGTTGGGCTGCCTTCTAAGGCTTCCTGACAGGCTGGCATTGCTGTTTACCCACTGCTCCGCAAACTGCTTTTTTAAAAGCAATCCAATCTCCCTTATCCTCTAGTCACTTTGGTCACAGCTGTGCCATCGAGCCTGTCACATAGCGCTCAGATATCAGTGGGCCTCACACAATCCAAAAGTGTCCAGTGTCCAAAAGTGTGTGCAGAGATTCAAAATCTCACTTATCCTCTAGTCACTTAGGTCACAGCTGTGCCATCGAGCCTGTCACATAGCGCTCAGATATCAGTGGGCCTCACACAATCTAAAAGTGTCCAGTGTCCAAAAGTGTGTGCAGAGATTCAAAATCTCACTTATCCTCTAGTCACTTAGGTCACAGCTGTGCCATCAAGCCTGTCACATAGCGCTCAGATATCAGTGGGCCTCACACAATCCAAAAGTGTCCAGTGTCCAAAAGTGTGTGCAGAGATTCAAAATCTCACTTATCCTCTAGTCACTTAGGTCACAGCTGTGCCATCGAGCCTGTCACATAGCGCTCAGATATTCATTGGGCCTCACACAATCCAAAAGTGTCCAGTGTCCAAAAGTGTGTGCAGAGATTCAAAATCTCACTTATCCTCTAGTCACTTAGGTCACAGCTGTGCCATCAAGCCTGTCACATAGCGCTCAGATATCAGTGGGCCTCACACAATCCAAAAGTGTCCAGTGTCCAAAAGTGTGTGCAGAGATTCAAAATCTCACTTATCCTCTAGTCACTTAGGTCACAGCTGTGCCATCAAGCCTGTCACATAGCACTCAGATATCAGTGGGCCTCACACAATCCAAAAGTGTCCAGTGTCCAAAAGTGTGTGCAGAGATTCAAAATCTCACTTATCCTCTAGTCACTTAGGTCACAGCTGTGCCATCGAGCCTGTCACATAGCGCTCAGATATTCATTGGGCCTCACACAATCCAAAAGTGTCCAGTGTCCAAAAGTCTGTGCAGAGATTCAAAATCTCACTTATCCTCTAGTCACTTAGGTCACAGCTGTGCCATCAAGCCTGTCACATAGCGCTGAGATATCAGTGGGCCTCACACAATCCAAAAGTGTCCAGTGTCCAAAAGTGTGTGCAGAGATTCAAAATCTCACTTATCCTCTAGTCACTTAGGTCACAGCTGTGCCATCGAGCCTGTCACATAGCGCTCAGATATTCATTGGACCTCACACAATCCAAAAGTGTCCAGTGTCCAAAAGTGTGTGCAGAGATTCAAAATCTCACTTATCCTCTAGTCACTTAGGTCACAGCTGTGCCATCAAGCCTGTCACATAGCGCTCAGATATCAGTGGGCCTCACACAATCCAAAAGTGTCCAGTGTCCAAAAGTGTGTGCAGAGATTCAAAATCTCACTTATCCTCTAGTCACTTAGGTCACAGCTGTGCCATCGAGCCTGTCACATAGTGCTCAGATATTCATTGGGCCTCACACAATCCAAAAGTGTCCAGTGTCTAAAAGTGTGTGCAGAGATTCAAAATCTCACTTATCCTCTAGTCACTTAGGTCACAGCTGTGCCATCGAGCCTGTCACATAGCGCTCAGATATTCATTGGGCCTCACACAATCCAAAAGTGTCCAGTGTCCAAAAGTGTGTGCAGAGATTCAAAATCTCACTTATCCTCTAGTCACTTAGGTCACAGCTGTGCCATCAAGCCTGTCACATAGCGCTCAGATATCAGTGGGCCTCACACAATCCAAAAGTGTCCAGTGTCCAAAAGTGTGTGCAGAGATTCAAAATCTCACTTATCCTCTAGTCACTTAGGTCACAGCTGTGCCATCGAGCCTGTCACATAGCGCTCAGATATTCATTGGGCCTCACACAATCCAAAAGTGTCCAGTGTCCAAAAGTGTGTGCAGAGATTCAAAATCTCACTTATCCTCTAGTCACTTAGGTCACAGCTGTGCCATCAAGCCTGTCACATAGCGTTCAGATATCAGTGGGCCTCACACAATCCAAAAGTGTCCAGTGTCCAAAAGTGTGTGCAGAGATTCAAAATCTCACTTATCCTCTAGTCACTTAGGTCACAGCTGTGCCATCGAGCCTGTCACATAGCGCTCAGATATTCATTGGGCCTCACACAATCCAAAAGTGTCCAGTGTCCAAAAGTGTGTGCAGAGATTCAAAATCTCACTTATCCTCTAGTCACTTAGGTCACAGCTGTGCCATCAAGCCTGTCACATAGCGCTCAGATATCAGTGGGCCTCACACAATCCAAAAGTGTCCAGTGTCCAAAAGTGTGTGCAGAGATTCAAAATCTCACTTATCCTCTAGTCACTTAGGTCACAGCTGTGCCATCGAGCCTGTCACATAGCGCTCAGATATTCATTGGGCCTCACACAATCCAAAAGTGTCCAGTGTCCAAAAGTATGTGCAGAGATTCAAAATCTCACTTATCCTCTAGTCACTTAGGTCACAGCTGTGCCATCGAGCCTGTCACATAGCGCTCAGATATTCATTGGGCCTCACACAATCCAAAAGTGTCCAGTGTCCAAAAGTGTGTGCAGAGATTCAAAATCTCACTTATCCTCTAGTCACTTAGGTCACAGCTGTGCCATCAAGCCTGTCACATAGCGCTCAGATATCAGTGGGCCTCACACAATCCAAAAGTGTCCAAAAGTGTGTGCAGAGATTCAAAATCTCACTTATCCTCTAGTCACTTAGGTCACAGCTGTGCCATCGAGCCTGTCACATAGCGCTCAGATATTCATTGGGCCTCACACAATCCAAAAGTGTCCAGTGTCCAAAAGTGTGTGCAGAGATTCAAAATCTCACTTATCCTCTAGTCACTTAGGTCACAGCTGTGCCATCAAGCCTGTCACATAGCGCTCAGATATCAGTGGGCCTCACACAATCCAAAAGTGTCCAGTGTCCAAAAGTCTGTGCAGAGATTCAAAATCTCACTTATCCTCTAGTCACTTAGGTCACAGCTGTGCCATCGAGCCTGTCACATAGCGCTCAGATATTCATTGGGCCTCACACAATCCAAAAGTGTCCAGTGTCCAAAAGTGTGTGCAGAGATTCAAAATCTCACTTATCCTCTAGTCACTTAGGTCACAGCTGTGCCATCAAGCCTGTCACATAGCGCTCAGATATCAGTGGGCCTCACACAATCCAAAAGTGTCCAGTGTCCAAAAGTGTGTGCAGAGATTCAAAATCTCACTTATTCTCTAGTCACTTGGGTCACAGCTGTGCCATCGAGCCTGTCACATAGCGCTCAGATATCAGTGGGCCTCACACAATCCAAAAGTGTCCAGTGTCCAAAAGTGTGTGCAGAAATTCAAAATCTCCCCTGTCCTATAGACACCTTGTACTTTGTTTTACATACCATATAGTTTGTTGGATTTTGTCTACATTTCTACCAAAAATGAGGAAGGCTGGTGGAAGAGGCCGTGGAATTGGGCAGGGGTTGGCAGCTGGTAATGATAGTGTTGGTGGTGGATCTGATGGTAGTGGCAAGAGCAAAATAGGACCGAATGCAGGAGGTGTTGAGCCTGCGTCATCGTCTGGCTAGATAAGGCCTCGAACGCTTAGTTTTCTAGGAGTTGGCAAACCGCTTTTAAAGCCAGAGCATCAGGAAAAAGTTTTGTCTTACATTGCTGACTCAGCCTCCAGCTCTATCGCCTCCTCTACTTCAGTTGTAAAAAGTAAAAGCACTGAGTCGTCATTGGAGGCTCATGTTCATGAACCACACCTTTCCTTGTGTCCTTCACCCCAACCAAGATTGAAGGATGACGCAGGCCATACTACTGATTACTCCATGGAGCTGTTTTAACATACCATGCCTGGATTATCAAGTGAAATGGTGAATTACCCAGGCCAAGATGAATCTGACATGGAGTGCACTGATGCACAGCCGCTGATGGATGATTCTGCTGGTACATTCACTCAGAGCACTACATTGTCCTCGCAGTGTACAGAGCCAGATTCTGACCCTGATGAGACTCAGGTGCCCCTTCCCGCACACTATACCACCATACACGGTGACACAGAGGAAGGTGCACATGACATAGAAGAGGAGGTGATGGATGACCCAGTTGTTGACCCAGATTGGCATCCATTGGGGGAAGAGGGTGCTGCTTCCAATAGCTCAGATGAGGAGCATCCACAGCAGACATCGACATCGCAACAGCTGTTATCTGGCAGGCCTGGAGCACTCCAAAGACAAGTTTCAAACATCAAAAGAGTTGCTGGACAGCTTGTCCAGAGGGTCAAACGATCACAGCGTGCTAGGCCGCAAAATGTCTGCCAAAGTAGGAAGAGTGCAGTGTGGCACTTTTTTGAACAAAATCCTCATGATCAGGCCAAGGTTATCTGTAAGAAGTGCGCAAAGACCTTTAGCCGAGGGAAAAATCTGAAAAATTTGAATACCAGTTGCATGCTTAGACATTTAACCAGCATGCACTTGCAAGCGTGGACACAACACCAAACCTCAAGTACCACATGTGCAACTGATCACAACGAAGGTAGTCATCAACGCTACATTGTTTCCCCCACTGTAAGCCCACCGGTTAGCACAGCAGCAAATATTGAGGTGTCGTTGCAAGGCCACAGCAGTCAGGGAATCCCACTGTTATATCAACGAAAGACTGATTCTAGGCCATCAGAAAGAACACCAACTCCATCACCATCATCAACCCTCTCTCAGTCCGCCCTGTCCACCGCTACTTCCACCATATGCAGCTCTCAAGTCCAGCTCACCCTCCCAGACACTATGAGTAGGTTAAGAAAGTACTCAGTCTCTCATCCGCGTACACTGGGTTTGAACGCCCACATTGCCAAACTAATCTCGTTTGAGATGATGCCCTTTCGGTTGGTGGAAAGCACAGCTTTCCGCGAACTCATGGCCTATGCAGTACCACGCTATGACCTACCCAGTCGCCACTTCTTCTCTCGCAAAGCCATCCCAGCCCTCCACCATCATGTGAAAGACCGCATTGTCCATGCACTCAAGCAGTCAGTGAGCGTAAAGGTGCACCTCACAACTGATGCATGGTCCAGTCGGCATGGCCAGGGCCGTTACGTGTCCATCACTGCGCATTGGGTTAATGTGGTGGATGCAGGGTCCACAGGGGACAGTGGTGGTGGGACAGTGCTGCCTAGCCCACGGTATAGGAAACAGTTGGCTGTAGGCGTTCCACCCTCCTCCTCCTCCTCCAGAAGCGAAAGCTCGTCCACAGAGCGCAGTCGTACGAGCACTCCATCTGCAGCTGCCACTGTCGCTCACGATGTGTCCCCCTATCGAGCAGCTAGTGGAAAGCGTCAGCAGGCTGTGTTGCAGATGATGCGTTTGGGTGACAGACATACCGCCGAGGTGCTGGCCGAGTACTTGAAGCGACAAACTGAGTCATGGCTGGGCAGTGTACATCTTGAGGCAGGCAAGGTAGTTAGTGATAATGGCCGTAATTTTGTGGCAGCCATAGCCCTTTCAAAACTCAGCCACATACCTTGCTTGGCTCACACCTTGAACCTGGTGGTGCAGTGCTTTCTCAAAAATTATCCGGAGTTAACAGCCCTGCTCCAGAAGGTGCGAAGACTGTGCGCGCACATCCGCCGGTCGCCTGTACACTCCGTTCGTATGCAGAAGCTGCAGCGATTGCTCCACCTTCCCAACCACCGCCTCATTATCGACATTGCAACAAGGTGGAACTCCACCCTGCACATGGTGGAGCGGCTGTGCGACTAGAGGCAGGCCATAATGCATTTGTGGGAGGATACACGGCCAGGCACTTTGAGAGCAGACATGGAGTTGACAGGTGTGCAGTGGTCGAAGCTGAAAGACCTCTGTAAAGTCCTTCAGTGTTTTGAGGAATGCACACGGCTGGTAAGCGCAGACGACGCCATCCTAAGCATGAGCATCCCACTTATGCGTCTGCTCATGCAAACTTTGACGCACCTTAAGGAGCAGGCGTCTGCAGCCAATGTTGATGAGGAGGAAGAGGAGGAGGGAATCCTTGATGACATTCAGCCATTGTCTGCTCAGGGACCTCTCCTGGATGAGGTGGAGGAAGAAGAGGAAGAGGAGGAGGATGATGGGGATGATTACTTAGGGGAGGAGGATGCATCTCGTGGGGCAAGTGAAAATGTTGGCGTGGCAAGGTCTGGTACAGGGTTTGTGCGTGACTGGAGGGATGTGGATTTGCCAGAAAGTGCTCCTCCAACCAGCACTCGCAGTGCATCATTGACACCGGGAACATTGGCCCACATGTCAGATTATGCCTTGCGGATCCTAAAAAGGGACCCCCGCATTGCCAAAATGATGAACGATGACGACTACTGGTTGGCCAGTATCCTGGATCCACGCTATAAAGGCAAATTACAAAACATCATGCCACAGGAGAACCTTGACCTAATATTGGCTAATAAACAAGCAACTCTGGTAAATCGGTTGCTTGAGGCATTCCCAGCACACAGCAGCGGTGATGGTTCTCACACGAGCCGTACGGGCCGGGGGCAGCTTGGCAGAGGTGTTCGTGGTGCACACAGCAGAAGTGGCGTTGGAGACAGGGGTTTCATGACAATGTTGTGGACTGATTTTTCAAATACCGCTCACACAACTGGTAATACTGCATCGATGGAAAGTGACAGGAGACAGCAGTTGTCAACCATGGTTACAAACTACTTTTCCTCCCATATCGATGTTCTCCCACACAGGTCATTCCCCTTTGACTATTGGGCCGCTAAACTCGACACCTGGCCTGAATTGGCACAATATGCCTTACAGGAGCTCGCTTGCCCAGCTGCAAGTGTGCTATCGGAAAGAGTCTTCAGTGCAGCTGGATCAATCCTGACAGAAAAAAGGACCCGTCTGTCAACCCAAAATGTGGATGATCTAATGAACCATGCATGGGTTTCCAAGGATTTTGTCCCACCTTCCCCTGATGACAGATAGGGTGACAGAAAAATGGCTTGCTTTGGTCCACCTCTTCCTGGAACTTGACCTATTTCGCCTTTTGCATCAGCTGAATGTCCAACATCAACATATGCCACTTTCTAAAAACTCCCTAACTGTGCTGCCTCCCCCCCCATGGCCGGGGTCACCACCTAGCGCACGACACCGTGCGAGTGCCGTTGCCCTGGACAGGTGGGTAGGCTGACTCTTGGGCGCGGGCACTGGCACAGGGTCCCTCATAGTGCAATCAAGTGTCTCTGACGGTGGTGGTGCACACCCGCCGTCAGACACACCGCTGTACTATAAGGGGCCCAGTGCCAGTACCGACGCCCATGAGTGGGCCCCCCTTGCTTGGGCAGGGCCCCAGCATTTGCAATCTTTACCTCTCCCTGCTCCTCCGCTGTGTAATCTGGGCCGTCAAATCCATACTGAGCCTGACACCGTCTGAGCCTGCCTCCTGAGACATATATTTTGAATGTGTACGCTATCCATACATGTTATCCGGGGATACGGTACCCTTTCTAACCTTTGTGCAATCACGTGCAATCCATACTGGGCCTAACACCATCTGAGCCTGCCTCCTGAGACATATATTTTGAATGTGTACGCTATCCATACATGTTATCCGGGGATACGGTACCCTTTCTAACCTTTGTGCAATCACGTGCAATCCATACTGGGCCTAACACCGTCTGAGCCTGCCTCCTGAGACATATATTTTGAATGTGTACGCTATCCATACATGTTATCTGGGGATACGGTACCCTTTCTAACCTTTGCGCAATCACGTGCAATCCATACTGGGCCTAACACCGTCTGAGCCTGCCTCCTGAGACATATATTTTGAATTTGTACGCTATCCATACATGTTATCCGGGGATACGGTACCCTTTCTAACCTTTGTGCAATCACGTGCAATCCATACTGGGCCTAACACCGTCTGAGCCTGCCTCCTGAGACATATATTTTGAATGTGTACGCTATCCATACATGTTATCTGGGGATACGGTACCCTTTCTAACCTTTGTGCAATCACGTGCAATCCATACTGGGCCTAACACCGTCTGAGCCTGCCTCCTGAGACATATATTTTGAATGTGTACGCTATCCATACATGTTATCCGGGGATACGGTACTCTTTCTAACCTTTGTGCAATCACGTGCAATCCATACTGGGCCTAACACCGTCTGAGCCTGCCTCCTGAGACATATATTTTGAATGTGTACGCTATCCATACATGTTATCTGGGGATACGGTACTCTTTCTAACCTTTGTGCAATCACGTGCAATCCATACTGGGCCTAACACCGTCTGATCCTGCCTCCTGAGACATATATTTTGAATGTGTACGCTATCCATACATGTTATCTGGGGATACAGTACCCTTTCTAACCTTTGTGCAATCACGTGCAATCCATACTGGGCCTAACACCGTCTGAGCGTGCCTCCTGAGACATATATTTTGAATGTGTACGCTATCCATACATGTTATCTGGGGATACGGTACCCTTTCTAACCTTTGTGCAATCACGTGCAATCCATACTAGGCCTAACACCGTCTGAGCCTGCCTCCTGAGACATATATTTTGAATGTGTTCGCTATCCATACATGTTATCTGGGGATACGGTACCCTTTCTAACCTTTGTGCAATCACGTGCAATCCATACTGGGCCTAACACCGTCTGAGTCTGCCTCCTGAGACATATATTTTGAATGTGTACGCTATCCATACATGTTATCCGGGGATACGGTACCCTTTCTAACCTTTGTGCAATCACGTGTAATCCATACTGGGCGTGAGAACGGCTGGCGAGCTGTTAAGCAAGCTACAGCACCTGTGGTTTGCACACGTAAGTTTTTCATTTTTTCAGGAATGACGGTTAGGCCTAATTCCGGAACTGCAGTTGACCTGCACTTACTGGGAAATCATTGTTCGCGGGTAATAATTGTAATCAGTGATCCCCATCACTAACGTTGTTCAGCGGGTTATCTGCACCTGTAAGCGACAAACGCTGGCCTTTTCAGTGTAGCGCACATGCAGCCACGGACATGTAAGGGCATGACACACCAGTTATTGGCCAATCTCATGTTCCAGAGCCTCACGTGTCCCTCTAGTAAGCCGGACTCGGACCGCGGGGCATGACGGAGTCTCGTTCGTTAACGGAATTAAGCTTGCAATGTGTGCATCTGTTCTGTAGCTGGCATGGTTGAGGTTTCCCAGGTGGAGTCGAATTTAACCGTAGGCTCCACTCCTGGTGGTGCCCTTCTGGACATTCCTTTAAGGTTCAGCTTTGCAACCATACTGCCCACGTAAAACAAACACTTTGCCTTCATGAACGCTGTTTGGAGGGTCATGACTCGTGGGAATAACGCCGCCCAAACAGTTAACCTGCTAGAGAGATCGTTCGTTGCTCCCAAGCATGACATCACACTCCCTAGGAAGAAGGTAATGCCACTGTGGCGACCGTACTCCTGGGGGTGACACAAGTGCACTGATGCCCAGCCACTGCTCGATGAATCTGCTGGTACATTGACCCAGACCACTACATTCCCCTCGCACGCTACACGGCCTGAATCTGACCCTGATGAAACTCAGGTTACCCTTCCCATATACAGTTCCATCTTACACGGTGACAAAGAGGAAGCTGCAGATGAAAGTGCAGGTTCGGCCCACCCGCCATCAGACACACCACCGTACTATCAGAGGCCCTGTGCCAGTGCCGTCGCCAACGAGTGTGCCCCCCCTGCTTGCTCAGGATCACAGCACTTGCAAGGTTGAAATACTGTGCAGTGAGATGGAAGATGGGGACGACGAGGAGTCCAGACTAGTACAGGGATTCCCTAGCGAGGAGACTTATTTCATTGTTTTCAATGTTGGGACAGCAATTTTTGGGGAGCACTATACTCTGGAGAATGATAGATGGGGCCAACCATACACTGGAACATTCCAAAGGTGGACATCAGACACTGGAGCAGCATTTACAGGGCCCATTATACACTAGAGCATTAGAAATGGGGCCCATTATGTTTGGAGCATTATTTGGGCCCATAAGACAGTGGAGCTTCATCCATGGGGACCAACATATACTGTAGCATTATGTGGAGCTCATCATATACTGTTTCAAACATTATATGGGACCAATGATTCTGTATGGAGAAATAGATGGGCCTTGTCATGAGATGTAAAAAGTGAAGTATTTTTCATTGTACTATACCGCTATTTCTCTGCCGTATCGGAGCATGATGAGTTGTGGTATGTGTTAAAGGGGCGCTCTTTCGCCCAGGGCACATGAAAACCTGCAGCCAGCCCTCCCCCCCCCCACAACTTTAGCCAAATAACCCCCATTTTTCAGTGCGTAACTTGTATTATGAAGTTAATTAAGGTTGACAAGCTTAAGTAAGAAGAATTGATGCTTTTGGCATTCAAATGAGCACTGTAGGTGTGTTTCCTGTCCTCCTCTCACTGCCGACTTTTATTCCCCATTGACTTACATTGGGTTTCGTGTTTCGGGACGACCCCGACTTTTCCCTATAATCGGACGATCTTGCTCGACCCGACTTTTGGAAAAGTCGGGTTTCACGAAACGAAACTCGACCCTAAGAAACCAAAAGTCGCTCAACTCTACTAATCAGTAGTTGTCCCATCTCCTGCAGCACATTTATCTCCTGTGACCAACACGACCCCCTTGCAGCCTACATCCTTCCCGCATACTTTAATCTCCATCCAGACCACTCCTGCAACCTGAATGGGCAACTGATTGGCCGCTATTAGTCTTATTAGTGGTCCCCATTCTGGCCGCAAGACCTCCAGAAAGTGGTCGTTTGAAGTAGGCTTCCGGCAGAGTAGTCACTTGTGACCCGGTGTCTACCAAGAAGTAAACAGCTCGTCCATTCACTTTGGCCCAGACAGTGGGGCTCGCAGAAAAAATATTTTTTTGGGACTTCCTTCCCCCTTCTTCAGTATTCCTGGCTCCAGGCTTCGTTCCTCAGCCACAGAGCTTACTAGTTTAACGGCTGCCTCGGTGGGGGCCGTCTTCAGCTTCCACAGCCTCGAGCGTAATGTCCAGTCTTCCCACAATTGAAACACATCAGTCCCCCTTCAGCACCAAGAAGTCTCACTCCCTGATGAAAAATGAGGATGAATGAACTCATGGAGATCAACATCCAACACTGCGGAGACACCATCACATGTTTCTCAACGCAGTGATTTAGAGCAATCAAATTAGCTTCTGAATCAGAACGTGGCATAGGTGGTTTCCTTCATTGGAGACTGCCCTTCCCGTGGTTGTTCCTTCCCGGGGAAAGACCTGGCTAGTCATTGCTTGCGTTGAGAAACATGTGATGGTGTCTCCGCGGCTTGTGTTTTGCATGTTTTTACATATTTCTCATAAGGGATGGGGGCATTGCTCTAGAATCACTGCGTTGAGAAACATGTGATGGTGTCTCCACAGTGTTGGATGTTGATCTCCATGAGTTCATTCATCCTCATTTTTCACAGTCTTCTACTAGGCATTGCTCCTATTGGCCAGTTTCCTACTTCACACTGATGAGGGGCAATACCCCGAAACAGCTGTATGTGGATGGATACCATGTTTTGGCATAGGTGGTTTCCTTCATTGGAGACTGCCCTTCCCGTGGTTGTTCCTTCCCGGGGAAAGACCTGGCTAGTCATTGCTTGCGTTGAGAAACATGTGATGGTGTCTCCGCGGCTTGTGTTTTGCATGTTTTTACTCCCTGATGAGGCCTAGTAGAAAGGTGAGATCCTGTAACATTTCTGTCTTTGATTGAGGAATCTTGCCTAGGTGGCTCTTGAGCCGGAACAGGGTCTCTCCTTAGACTGGTCCATTCTCTCCACATCTCTAGTATCTCTTTCCGTATCTCTTGGGCCCACTCCAGCTCTGCTGCAGGTGGAGTAGGTACTTCATAGCTGTGGATCATCCCTGCCAGGGCCGTCACCCCCTGCTCCTGCTCTCTTGCGAGCGCCTCTGCCCCCACCTCTAAGAAGGTCATGCATGGGCTAGCACACTAGGGTTCTCGCAATGCTTATTTCAACGGTGCATCCCTAAGACTCGACACAAATTGATCCCTCAAAATCCTATCAGGAGGCCCCACTCTCATGATTCCCACATCTTCCCTTTTTGTAATGTGCGCATGTACCTCCTGCAACCCGTTGATACATTATGTCACCGTCTACCCTTCTCGCTGGACGCGACCAAATAAACGCATGTGCAACTCTCAAACTTTAGTGGGGTCCCCGTGCATCTCTTCCAAAACCTTGACCATGTTTTCAAGCGTGAATAGCAGAACATCACAGAACACCGGGCCTCCCCATCAAGCGCCATTAACGCTATATCCACGTGCAATGCAGGGGCCATAGGGTGCATTTGCAGCATGCTCCTGACCCATTCAGTCCAGTCCCACAACATCATGTTATCTACTGTGAACTTTGGGGGATTACTAAGCATAACCCTCAATGGCAAACTGGACCTGGGGGCACACATACTGGACTGGTCTTCAGCATCTGTATCCCCGGACTGCATCCTACCGACTATGCCAAATGTTATATGCAGATCCTGGGATGTAGTAACACAAATGCTGCAGAGTAGGGAATAGCTATATTTAAATAATCAACAGTAGGGAACTCTGAACAGGGAGATAGCAAAGTAAAAGGGTACAAAACAAAACTGAAAAAACAGTTATTTAACTAATAGTCTCTGGTTAACAAATAATAATAAACTTGGCACTCAAATTCTTGCAAAGAAAAATTCCATCTTTATTGGCATCCAGATAACATTTATTCTAAATGTTTTCGGTCCAACATTGGACTTTCATCAGAGATTGTTTTAAGATTTGCTGTTTTAAAGACATGTATAAAAGAAAATCAGACACAAAAAATTAGATACCAAATTAGATATCACATGATGCACAAAAGAAAAAAGGCAAAAAATGGAGACATAACATAACATGTTGAATAAGCATGTATTAAGTCCCGGATTATAGAGATGGATCCACAAAGATAAGTATTATGCAGTCATTCTGGAAATTATACATGTAAAACTTGGTGTTAAGGAAAAAAACAACCGTTTCTATACTGGTAAGAACAATATTATAATTCAAGTAAAGCTCCTCAAAGGTAAAAAAAAGGATATAAGTGCTCCAAAGTGCTAGGTGGGGATTGTGCCCAATTCAAAGAAGTATACGGTAGTGCTTATATTATATGTGGTTTGAATATGCTGGTCCTTCTAAGAGGGAAAAAAGGAGAGTAAGGTCAGGCTACATCATATATAGTGCGGTATATACACTCACTGGCCACTTTATTAGGTACACCATGCTAGTAAGGGGTTGGACCCCCTTTTGCCTTCAGAACTGCCTCAATTCTTCGTGGCAGAGATTCAACAAGGTGCTGGAAGCATTCCTCAGAGATTTTGGACCATATTGACATGATGGCATCACACAGTTGGCACAGATTTGTCGGCTGCACATCCCTGATGCGAATCTCCCGTTCCACCACATCCCAAAGATGCTCTATTGGATTGAGATCTGGTGACTGAGGAGGCCATTTGAGTACAGTAAACTCATTGTCATGTTCAAGAAACCAATCTGAGATGATTCGAGCTTTATGACATGGCGCATTATCCTGCTGAAAGTAGCCATCAGATGTTGGGTACATTGTGGTCATAAAGGGATGGACATGGTCAGCAACAATACTCAGGTAGGCTGTGGCGTTGCAACGATGCTCAATTGGTACCAAGGGGCCCAAAGAGTGCCCAGAAAAAATTCCCCACACCATGACACCACCACCACCAGCCTGAACCGTTGATTCAAGGCAGGATGGATCCATGCTTTCATGTTGTTTACGCCAAATTCTGACCCTACCATCCGAATGTCGCAGCAGAAATCGAGACTCATCAGACCAGGCAACGTTTTTCCAATCTTCTACTGTCCAATTTCGATGAGCTTGTGCAAATTGTAGCCTCAGTTTCCTGTTCTTAGCTGAGAGGAGTGGTACCCAGTGTGGTCTTCTGCTGCTGTAGCCCATCTGCCTCAAAGTTCGACGCACTGTGCGTTCAGAGATGCTCTTCTGCCTACCTTGGTTGTAACGGGTGGCAATTTGAGTCACTGTTGCCTTTCTATCAGCTCGAACCAGTCTGCCCATTCTCCTCTGACCTCTGGTATCAACATGGCATTTCCGGCCACAGAACTGCCGCTCACTGGATTTTTTTTCTTTTTCGGACCATTCTCTGTAAACCCTAGAGATGGTTGTGCGTGAAAATCCCAGTAGATCAGCAGTTTCTGAAATTCTCAGACCAGCCCTTCTGGCACCAACAATCATGCCACGTTCAAAGGCACTCAAATCACCTTTCTTCCCCATACTGATGCTCGGTTTGAACTGCAGGAGATTGTCTTGACCATGTCTACATGCCTAAATGCACTGAGTTGCCGCCATGTGATTGGCTGATTAGAAATTAAGTCTTAACACACAGTTGGACAGGTGTACCTAATAAAGTGGCCAGTGAGTGTATATCTCTCATTAGTGCGTAATCAGTTCATATGAAATAAATACCCATATTAGAAAAGGGTTAAAAAGAGGAATCTCTGTGATTACCTGGACGCTGATTGGTAGATGTGGATAATAGCGCTAGAGTATTGTGAAATATGTCACTATGTAATGGCGCTGGAAAAAGAGGGAGACATATCAGCTGAGTATACCTTAGCTGCATAGATGGAGTGCGGTATGAGGCTGTCAGCCCCCAACTGTACCTGTGATGGTGGCCCCTTCTGTATGCGATGTATATCGCTGTGAGCAGAGGACGCCATGCTCAGGCGTCTACTTCCGGGTATTTATCCCGGCGGGGACGCTCACTGAACCACGTCACAGCGGTCACATACCGCTGCTCGCGCTTGTGCTGTGTGTCAGAGCCAGGATAGCTAGAGCACTGTTAGAGCGCATGTCACTAGGGGAATGTTTGGATGTAAACAATGGTCTTGGACCACGTCATTGCGGTCACCTGACCGGGACACACCGCGCCTGCGCTGTAGGGGAAAGCGCTAGCAATGGCATTCAAAAGACATGTATATCATAGGCATATAAAGCCTGCTGGGAAGTTTAGGGTATTATAGAGAGAAATATGCAATAGGGCAGCTTTTTCTTGTACAGATTGGCGAGATACACAACGTTTCCCCAGACGTATCTCACATAGTTCCATTGGATCAGCAGACAGCAGATCTGGTACAACCAACAGCGCTACCTTCACCACTTTTTTAGGCTACAACCGGGGCCGCCCAAGAGGAATACGATGTTTGATCTCCACGAGGTCACTCATCCTCATTTTCACAAGAGGAATACGAGGCGGGGCGGCCAGTGCAACTGGGGAAACCAGAACCAACGTAACGACCAGATCACAGGCAACACATCTTTAGTAATTAACATTTCCTCTAAGAACCTGGAAATAAACCAATTGTCACTACTCCAGAAGGGGTTATCTTTTTGTCCAGCATACAAATTTAATTTTTTCAAGCTCAATATGGATTTGCATAGGTTTTTTTAGAAACCTTAGACTTAAGGTCCATTTTTCTAAACAACCCACTATACTAACGGGTCAAGTTACTCCATCATTAATACAATTCAAGGAGTTAGGACTCCGGACACACAGTTCATTTATGCCCCCGAAGGGGAACCCACCGGTGGAAACTTTCATTTCACTATTGGAAAGGGATATACAGCATTTCAATAGGGAGGTCAATCAAGGGAAATATGATTACCACACTAAGTTATCTGTACAAGAAAAAGTGGCCCTTGATAGTCTATCCACGGACAAATCACTGGTCATAAAACCGGCCGATAAAGGAGGGGCCATAGTGATCATGGATAGAACAGACTACCTCATTGAAATCCATAGACAATTGAATAACACAGAGGTATACATGGCCATCCCGCATAATCCCCTCAACTCCATCATTAACAAGATTCGACCCATCATAGATCATCATGTGAAGGAGGGTACAATAGATAAAAAATTGGGGAAATTTCTCTTAAAAACAGATCCCATTACACCCGTTTTTTTTCATTCTACCAAAGATCCACAAGAGGTTGGACAAACCAACAGTGCGCCCCATTGTATCCTCTACGGACTCTATCTTATCACCACCTGCCATGCTGTTATTAAGGATTCTTACACCATTGATTAAAATAACTAGGTCCTTTCTTAAAGATACAAATGAGTTCCTTACTCTCATCAAAACCTTGGGCCCTCTGTCCCCTTCCTCTATTCTTGTCACGTGGGACGTGAACAGTTTATACACGTCCATAATACATGAAAAGGGCATGAGAGCCGTAGAAATACTCTTGGAGAAAGCGGACATTGACACCAAGATTTGTGACCTTTGTTTTGACCCTTTTAGGGTTGGTTCTAAAAGAAAATGACTTCCTATTTCAGGATACTTTTTACATCCAGCAGCAGGGCACCGCAATGGGGTCATATGTAGTGCCCCCGCACGCCATTGCTTATATGGCTTTCTTTGAGGACAATTTTGTATACACCCACCCTCTATTCACACAACACTCGAGTGTTTGGGTTAGCTTCATTGATGATATTTTTTGCGTTTGGAATGGCCCCATTGATACTCTGTTACAATTTGATCACCGTATAAATAATATCTGGCTCGAACTTAAGTTTAGTCTACAGCAAAGTACTGAAAGAATGAGCTTCCTGGACACGTTGGTCTGTAAAAATGAAAAGGAGGATTGTCGATTGACCTATATGTCAAACTGACAGATAGGAATAGCATTTTACACTTCGATAGCTTTCACTCACCGGCCATTATAAGATCGATCCCCAGATCCCAATACTGTAGGATCGATAGAATTGTCACTAATGTAGAGACAAAAAAACTTAGATTGGATGAAATGACAAAGAAGTTCACTGAGAGGGGTTACCCCGATGTACTTTTGACAGAATCTAGATCCAACAGGAATCCTAGGACCACAAATCCTAATAAATGCATAACATTTGTGAACACATTCTATCCCTATTCTAGAAAAATACAGGCCACTATCAATAAACACTGGAACATACTTTCAAATAGTTACCCTGACATACCGGAGTTTCAACAACCCTTCCTTCCATGTATCGCAGACCGAAGAATCTGAGGGATAGGTTAGTTAAAGCGGATGCTGGCTCAAATATATTAATACCAAGACAAACATTTCTCCGGACACAAAAACAGGGGACTTTTCCATGTTTAGCATGTTTACAGTGTAACAATATACAAAGAGGAAGCCAAGTCTTTCACCCACAGACCGGACAAGCTATTCCGGTCAAAGGATTCTATACATGCAAATCCACATATGTTGTATACTTGATAAAGTACCCATGTGGCTTTGCCTATGTAGGCAAAATGACTCAAATGGTGAGGGATATAATATCCCAACATAAATCCAACATAATGTGCAAGAGGACCCATCTCCCTTTACCGTACCATTTCCTTGATAAAAGAAACAGTATTTCTCAACTTAAATTGAACCCAGCAGGAGGAGTCAAGATAGGACTAGGGTCCTCAAAAGAAGAGAGGCCTATTGGATTTTAACCCTCCAAACCTTGGAGCCAAGAGGACTGAACAGAGACTATGACATACAAAGTTTCCTATGAGATACCAGGGGTCTTTTCAGCTATAATGCATTAACTGTAAATTATGCTATATATTTAATGCTTATTACATAGGTATATTTATTAACTATTTTTCTCTTTCTCCTTTATAGAACCTCTAGATCCACTCTTAATCCTCCCACTGGGCATCTCTGTTTACTCGGTATGATACACACTTCACAAACCTTGCTATTACAGGGAATGTCTTTTTCCAACATGTTCTAACGCTAGCTAACTGTTTTTACTAAGGTTATTCATACAGTATTAGGCCCATATACTTATTAAGGAATGTACAACCTCTATTGCATATTTCTCTCTATAATACCCTAAACTTCCCAGCAGGCTTTATATCCCTATGATATACATGTCTTTTGAATGCCATTGCTAGCGCTTTCCCCTACAGCGCAGGTGCGGTGTGTCCCAGTCAGGTGACCGCAATGACGCGGTCCAACACTATTGTTTACATCCAAACATTCTCCTAGTGACATGCGCACTAACGGTGCTATAGCTATCCTGGCTTTGACACACAGTGCAGGCGCGAGCAGCGGTATCATGTGACCGCTGTGACGCGGTTCAGTGAGCGTCCCCACCGGGTTAAATATCCGGAAGTCGACGCCTGAGCATGGCATCCTCTGCTCACAGCAATATACAGTACATCGCATACCGAAGGGGCCACCATCGCAGGTACAGTTAGGGGCTGACAGCCTCATACCTTACTCCATCTATGCAGCTAAGGTATACTCAGCTGATATGTCTCCCTCTTTTTCCAGCGCCATTCCATAGTGACATATGTCACAATACTCTAGCGCTAATATCCCACATCTACCAATCAGTGTCCAGGTAATCACAGGGATTTCTCTTTTTAACCCTTTTCTAATATGGGTATTTATTTCATATAAACTGATTACGCACTAATGAGAGATATATATACCGCACTATATATGATGTGGCCTGACCTTACTCTCCTTTTTGCCTCTTAGGAGGAGCAGCATATTCAAACCACATATAATATAAGCACTACCGTATACTTCTTTAAATTGGGCACAATCCGCACCTAGCGCTTTGGAGCACTTATATGCTTTTTTTTACCTTTAAGAAGCTTTACTTGAATTATACTATTGTTCTTACCAGTATAGAAACGGTTGTTTGTTTCCTTAACACCGAGTTTTACATGTATAATTTCCAGAATGACTGCATAATACGTATCTTTGTGGATCAATCTCTATAATCCGGGACTTAATACATGCTTTTTCGACAAGTTATGTTATGTCCCCTTTTTTTGCCTTTTTTCTTTTGTGCATCATGTGATATCTAAGTTTGTATCTATTTTTTTGTGTCTGATTTTCTTTTATACATGTCTTTAAAATAGCAAATCTTAAAACAATCTCTGATGAAGGTCCTATGTTGGACCGAAAACATTTAGAATAAATGTTGTCTGGATGCCAATAAAGATGGAATTTATCTTTTCAAGAATTTGAGTGCCAAGTTTATTATTATTTATATTATGGGCTGGATACCCTACTTGTGCACCTTCTACGGACTTATTGACCTTTGAGTGCCTTGTTGTGTACCATTATTAGTCTCTGGTTAATAGTTCACTTTTCATAGCTCCGCAGCCTGTCACTCACTGCAGTTCCCGTGGATAGCAGGATTCTGGCGGCGGTTGATGTGGTATCTGCTGGCATCCTCGCCCAGCACACGGTCCTACTTCTGGCAGCAGCGGGCGGTCTCCGGTTTTACCCACTGAGCCCCTAGTCCATATATCTGCAGAGCAAAAGAATAGAGCACTCCACAGGATTCCTCTCGGCGCACATCTCATTAAGCAGCTGCCGTCATCTGAAGGGCTGCCCTGCAATGCTCTGCCCGATGTGCACCTCTCTGGATGTCAGAGCTGTGATGCTCTGTCGGTTGCACGCTCCATTGTGCACCCACTGGTTTTGATGAGAATCTCACTATGCCGCCCTTTCTCTTCATGCCATGGCCTGTCGCTCCCCTCTCAGCATTTACGGTATGTACCTCATCAGCATTCTGGCAGGAAGACCACTTCCGGTGCCACGCAACCCATTTTACCTCACACTTACTGGCCACGCCCCCTTCACCCTGGTTACTGGCTTACTCCGGCTGCAATCTCGTTCCCTTCAGGAACAGGAGGTTCAGCCCCAGTAGTTCCGGATCCAACGCTTCAGCAGCTCTGGCAGCCCGGTCCTCCTTTCTACATGTACAAGCCTACTGGAGGTGGACAGTCAGATGTAGGAGACTGCGCCTGGGTGTTCATCTCCAGTAGGCGTACGCTCTCAAAAATGTTGCATGGCAGAGCACACGTTCGCGCTGCCAGCACCATTATCGTCTACAGCCAACTCAATGCATATGTCTGAATCCCATTTTGCTGGTGGTTCAGCCATAAGCCCAGACGGGGTCACCAAATGGGTTCCGGATGGCAATGAGGAGACACCGTTAGGCAAAAAAATACTGCTCCAACAGTATGGTGTAAACGTGTTAATTTTGCATTACTCACTGAAAGTAATTGACACATTAAAGTGAATCTGGCAGCTGATGCATGCTGCCCAATCCATGAGTCAAACATACCTGGCTGAGTTCATACAGCCAGTGCCTGATTCACGCAGCCCACAAATTATATCAGCTGACAGGTTCACTTTAAAGCATATCACTCTCTAGTACATCATATTTTACTGTCTGAGGCTAGCGAAACACGACGCCAGTCTAGAGAGTCCAGTTTGCTATAGGATAGTCCCATGAAGCATACTGCAAAGTAGACAGAATTTGTAAAAATTGTGTAAAAGTGGGGATTCTTGGCATACTTTTCAAGCTGTTCTCAATTGATCAAGGGTGAGGATTAAAGTTTCCCAAAAATCAAGATGCAAATATTAGGGCAGATGCAGTTGGCCGTAGGGTCTCTCCCGCAAAGTCAGATCAGACTCTGAATCAGAGAGTGATTGTAATATTATCCTATTCTCCAATGTTTTGCTCGAAATAAAAATAGTCATGTGCTCCTGCCCTTATTAAGTATATGGTATGAAAACTTGAGCAGTGAAAACATGGCAGCAGAGGGTGCAATGTTATTACTTATTCTTTTTATTGTTGGAATTTAGCTTTAAAGCTTGTCTATTTTTATATTTATTGTCATGCAGTTATACACAAATCTGAACAGCTGTAGGGGTTAATACTGAAATAACTTGCATTTTTATTAAAAAGTAATAAGAAAGTTAAATTATTCATATTGCAGTTTATTTGTAAGAACATATTGCTGGCGTTTTATTGTCTGTTTTGTTTGGATGCTACTCCTCCGCCCTTTCTAGTTGCATGTGAAAGTTTATATTTTATTTTTAGGATACAGAGCACAAGTTTTATGTAGAGATTTCAAGTACTAGTCAGCAGCACCCAGCACTAAGCACCAATTGACCGCTCTGTGTTATTAATTTGCTTACTCCGGTGTTCCACAGACCACCTGTCTCAAAGTGCTGACTTGATGGTTTAGAAGAATTGCTTCATACAAAGATTGCAATTTCCATGTAATCAATTTAAAAAGAACGTTTAAAGTAAAAAGCTTTATAAGCATTATGATTTACTTAAAATAAAAAGTGTTCCTTCCAAGTATTTCTTAAATTACACCACAGCCATTTTTACAGGAAGATGCTCAGACAACTCAGTTAGATTCTTTTCTATATATTGTCACAACTATAGGGCCACATAACTCGGGAATTTTCTAACTAGAGATGCGCGAATCTTTTGAAATTCAAATTTTCCAGCTTGATCGAATTTTCCCTTAAAATTGAATAGGTGATAAATCAGTTTGAAACTAAACGCAATTATTACAAATCCTACAGTTGCTTCGTTAACACATGAGCGCAAATTCCCAAAGGAATCCTTACAGGCCACTGTAGTGGTTATTCCAAAATTGAATAATGATCCAGAGGTAATCCCAAGTTACAGGCCTATATCCCTCTTAAATTTGGACATCAAGATTTACGCTAAAATAATCTCAGAAAGGTTGCTCAAAATAATGCCCTTCTTAATAGATTCAGACCAAGTTGGATTCTTTAAAAGGAGGCAAGCTTCTGACAGCACAAGAAGGGTACTAAATTTAATTTCACATGTAGAAAAAGAAAAAATTCCTTCTATATTACTCTCTCTTGATGCCAAAAAGGCGTTTGACCAAATTTATTGGGAATATGTGGTAGCCACTCTAAAAAAAATTTGGATTTCATGGACAAATCTTGAAATCATTGTGGCCTTATACTCTTGTCCCTCTGCAAAAGTCCAAGTAAATAATATATTATTTAAGTAATTTTCAATCTACAACGGGGCAAGGTTGCCCATTATCCTCACTCTTATTCGACTTAATTATGGAACCTTTTGCCGGAAGAAGCAGACCGCGAAACGCGCATCGGGGTAGGGAGACGCCGCCACTACATGTTGCCAGGTATATGTATATTTATTATAAGAAGCCCTTTATAATATACTTGATAAGCTTTATCTACCTCATTGTGAGTATACAGTATATGTGATTGCGGGGTTATCATTATTTGGGCTCCTTTTTCACTATTTAAGTGAAATAGATTATGTATAATATTTTATTACCTGGCACTTAAAAACTTTTATAATTTCCATCAGCACATTATATTGTCTAATAACTGTGGCATTATATCACTTAATATGCCCTATAATGGATGGCTATGTTTAAGCACAGTTCTTATTATAACTGACCCCTGATAGCCTCATTTGTATGTATATATAGAGAGATTTTTTTATGTGAATTTATTTTGTCATATGAATTGTATATGCTGATTTATTGATTTGTGATGGTCTTTTTTTGGAGACATCCTGTTTTTTGTTTTAATTTTTGTATGTCTGTTTTATAAATAATGAAATAAATCTAATTTTAATAATGGATCTCTTCTACCTGGAGTTTATTTACTCTGGTTTATGATATATATTCTTGTTTGAAGTGCCATTGACTTTTTCTAGGACAAATTGGATTAATTTACTGTTGTGTATATGGATTAATAAGACTCTATGGCCCCAATTCATGAAGACTGGCATTGCAAGGGGCGTGATTCATTAAGAGGTATATTCTTCTTAATAAATTAGACAAGGCATGAAGTGGTGTGCGCCTCCTTGTGCACCTAGCCACAAATCTTACTCCAATCAGTGACTGGAGTAGGATTTGTGCTGTGAGGTCGCCACACCCTGTATCGCTCCAGCTCTACCCACTTTGTGAGAGCTGGACATGAAAACATTAAACATGGGGAAAAATTTTGCATTGTCCAAACATGTGCAATATTTCAAACCATTTTATTCCAGTTTTCTGGAGTAAAAGCTTTGACGAAATGGGGTCTATGACTCAGTCTGTTGTCCAAAAAAACATTGATAGCGCTAGGATGTGTCACACAAATATGTGCTTATTGCCTCTTCAGAGAGAAAGAGGACTTGAACTCTATAGCGCCACCTGTTGGTAGTAGCGATCCTACAAGTCACAATTGACCCTTTAACGAGTCTTGCAATATGACTTAGGATAAAAGCCAAATCAGAATCTCAATTTGCAGACACGGTGTTTCGGGCTATTGGCCCTCGTCAGTGCAAAGTATGAGAACTGATGTGGCTAGGTGAGAGGCTCTGGACTGGGGTCTAAGGGGTAAGGTTTCTCCTTGTGGAGAGTGACATACCAGCTCAAGCTTGTCAAGGTAAGGAGGCTTATTCGCCGTGCAATGCTCCTCTGGGATATGTGAATGCAACCTCAGTAATGTCCAAAGTCCCCTCAAAAAATATGGCTATGGACTAACAGATGGCAGCTGTTTTTCACTGCTGTCACACACATTATCTGAAATGTTTAGTTAGTGTTGAAAAAGCTTTCACTTATCTCTACTGTTAATATGTGAGCCCTGATGCCCTTTCACTCTACAAATTCACTACAACTGCTGCATTCCCTGCCTTGACTTTTACTCAAGCTTTTGCTTGCCTGTGCTATACTATGTGATGTAATAGCTCCAAGGCATTATGGGAATGCCTGCGCTGTCACATCTGAGGTTTTATGAGCCATCTTCTGCTTTATATAAACTGAAAGCCAGCACTTTTATTATGATTCACATGAATGGAATCACGAATTGTTCAAATATTCTGGGTGCAGCAAGTTTCCCAAAATTTGGCATTATTTCAATTTGCATTGAATCATTTCACTCATCACTAATTATAACATATTATTGGTAAAATCTTTATGCATGGAATTGGCAGAATTGCAAAATAATATTGATCTTTCGGGTTATTTTTGCACAATATTTTATCGAAAGTACACAAAATATTCAGTGTCAGACTGGAATGCATCAATCCCACCCACTATCTACATAGGCCATGTGCATTTAATTACATTGTGTCCCTGTTATCATTGCACACACCGGGCGTTTCATTGATAAGTCTAATATGTTATTCATGAATCAGCCCACAAGCAGTATACCTAAGCGGTGAGTGACTGACGCCACAGTTGCCTTCTGTTACTTCTTTGATGCTTTGTTCTCAAAGTGTCCGTTGGTTGTAGCAGAACCAGAGACCATATGATACTCTAGCGGACCAGCCCAACCATAACACATGGTTTGAAAAGACAGATAAAAATGAATATGATGGATGATATCAACACTCATGGCCCTCTTCCTTCAGTACCAGTATTTTGTATGTAAACCCCTCTCTTGTGTATTTGCAATAATTTTCTGGGAGAAATACTTTATTTTCTGGAACTATTTCAAGGTTGCCAACACTTTGAGCTAAGACTATGTAAATATATATACAGTATAAAGTATATGTGTATACAGTATATATATTTGATTATGCCATATTCATACTGAACTGAAGACTCATTTTCTCACGCTACTGTTAAATGTAGGAATTGAGGTTATTTTCCGCATTTAGTTTAAGTTGGATTTTTTCCCCCCATTTTTTAGTTCATTTTATGGCCAAATAAATAATGTCCTTCCAGGAAACAACTCATCTTGCAAAAAACAAACCCTCCTATGGCTATGTTAACAGAAATTTTTTTTAAAAAATTATGACTCTTGGGAGAAGGGTAGGAGAAAACTGAAACCGCAAAACCGAAAAATTGTCAGTTAAGGAAGTAATTAATAACAGATTATTTTGAATTATTTTGTACTGTCAATATAAGTTTAGGTATTTTTTTGTAAATCATTGAAAAATGGTCTGTCAATGTAAAGAATTTTAAAAATCAAATATGGTCATACAACTTCTTCAAATATTTACTGAAAATTAATTTACAAAAACTAATTAATATTTTATTTACTTTATACTTATGGTAAAGTGGTTATCCATGACATTTTTTGTTCATAATTGGCATAAATACTTATTGGCTGGTAGTTTCTAACTACCTGCTTATGCTGCCCTGTGGCAATATCTCCCAGCTTAGCGTAGTCAAGGACTGCCCCTGCTGGTGATTCTCCCTTAATAAAACTAGGAGGAAAGAGACAGCACAATAGGGTTTTATCCAAGGGAGATAAAGGTGTTTAAATAAGGTTATAGCAACCTGAATAAGCTGAAAAAAGCTTTTCTTGTCCCGATGAAGAAGTCTGTAGTACTTCGAAATGCGTTGACTAAGTAAAGAAAAAATGCGTGTATTTTTGGTCTGGATTTGGATTTATTATATGGGATGCAAGCAGCGCAGATTATCCTCAAACCCTCCTTATCTGTATCACCTTGACAAAGTATCTGCTTCTCTTCTGCTCTGCTCTGTTGACGGGGCATCACCGCTGACAACCCGTTGATTGACAGCAGTCGTCTCCCAGCTGTGTTAGGGTTATCCGACTGTCAATCAACATGAGATTGGCAGTGACATCCTGTTGAGAGAGCAGAGTGGAAGTGAAGGAACTGTTATTTTGACTTGATGTCAAACAGAGACTCATCGGCAGAAGCAACCCGTGAGCGCTCTGAGCTAGGAGCACGGTGGCTCAGTGGTTAGCACTGCAGCCTTGCAGCGCTGGAGTCCTGGGTTCTAAATCCCACCAAGGACAACATCTGCAAGGAGTTTGTATGTTCTCTCCGTGTTTGCGTGGGTTTCCTCCGGGTACTCCGGTTTCCTCCCACATTCCAAAGACATACTGATAGGGAATTTAGATTGGGAGCCCCATTGGGGACAGCAATGATAATGTGTGCAAACTGTAAAGAGCTGCGGAGTATGTTATGGCTATATAAAAATAAAGATTATTAATATTATTATTAGATTGCTGCAGGGCAGCACAGGCAGGTGTTAGCAAACACCTGATGATAAGTGCTTAATACAAGGGAAAATTTAATAAAATCCCAGATAACTCTTAAAAATAATCAGATTTTCCATAAGTTGATATATTATTTGTGGCAGTGCCAATGATGTTGTATCCATATATGCATCTATTGAGAATGTAGATAATGTGTTACTTCTTGAAAAAAAAAAATTTCTCATGTTGCCTATTCACATTTTTTACAGCCTCAAAATCAGAAATTTCTAGAAAATTTGTCATAATGCCTTATTTGATTTCGACTGGTTGGATGTCATTACAGATGTTCGCTATCTGTCGTGTCATTTAGAAAATCATTATGTCTGTGGCTCGTTATATTGAGGCTGGCTTTTAGATGACATACTTGTATAATGATATAAAAAAAATATAGATCAAAAATGAAAATAGCAACATAATGTTGTGTAACGTTTGACCGATATATATTTTGATGAGCATTAGCTCTTTGTCGACAGAAAACATATATGCTCAATGGCAACTTGAAATTCAATTTGTACGAAGGCTAATCTGAAGGCTGATCCATGCATGAATGTATATTATACCTTGCAAGGACATTAATAATACTGACAGAAGTCCACATACAAGCACCCGGGATGTAATTTAAACATGGTTTAGTTATGTGACTTTGTTTGTTGTTATAGCAAGTAAATAGATCATCTCTAGAAAAATCGTGGGTCTAAATGCAAATCCACTTTAATGTTAATATCACATGCTATTTTCTTCAAGCCCAGTTGTTATAACTAGTAATTATAAAAATTGCTTGCCTTGGGCTTTTGGTTTAGCCAATGACAAACTTATCCCGTTATTGGATCTGTCAGACTGAGTTAATTATCTTTATGATAATAGATGTGTCTTATCTCAAACAAAATAAATACCCTTGTAATTAGCTTTTTGGTTGGATTTTTAATTTATTTATAAAGGTTGTTCTTTTTTTTTTTCTTTTAATTTAGTAATTTAGTAAGAATGTAACAATCATACTATTTGTGATGCTATTAACAAAATATAGTCAATGTTTAATTGAAAATTCCACTTTAAACTTGAAAAATTGTAAAAAAAACATTTTGCTTTTGTAAAGTTGAGAAATTGTCAGCTTTCAGTAACCTTTTTGTTAGATTGTTCCATCAATGATAAGCACATGACAATGTGTCCTGCCGTTGGGACAACTAGTGATTAGCCTTAAGCCCCCTTTACATTTAGCGATGCACCAGCGATCCCGACAACGATACGACCCGGTCAGGATCGCTGTTGCATCGCTAAATGGTCGCTAGTGAGCTGCCAAACAGGCAGATCTCACAGCGATGTAGTGACGCAGCAGCGGTCATTACTTACCTTCCAGACGCGGCGATGATGTCGTCCTCTGCCCGCGTCCATGCGTCGCTCGTCGGCGCCAGCAGGAAGCCCAGCAGGAAGCGGCCGACGAGAAATGGATGTGGATGATCTCTCATGATCAGTGATAGCCAGCGGGGGAGCCGGTCGGAGGTAAGTATCACACATAGCGATATCGTTAGCAATATCGCTGCTGCGTCACAAAATCGGTGACGCTTTAGCGATATTGCCAGCGATATCGCTATGTGTAAAGCCCCCTTTAAAGAAAACCTGTCAATTTGAACATAAACATTTTTTGGACAGTAGATATGTATCAGGAGAATCTGAGTATTCTGATATGAGACTAAGGGAAAAAGTTTAGTGTAACCATTATTTTTTAAAAATCTTTTTATGCTTAGGAGTCCTAGGTGGGCGTATACACTGTCATACAGGAAAGACTGGCAATCGTTACATTGTACTGCCCACTGGACTACTAAGCATAGAAAGAACATGGTTTTAACCCCTTACCTACATAGGACGTAATTTTCCATCCATGTGACCCTGGACCTAATTCCCATGGACGGAATATTGCGTCATAGCGATCAGCGGCGCCCACGTGGTGAGCGCCGCTAATCGCGACCAGGTGTCAGCTGATTATCACAGGTGACACCCGGCACAGTGTGTTAGGGGCGGTCACAGATCGCCCCGACACGTTAACCCCTTGCAAACCGCGATCAAACACGATCGCGGTGTACCGGGGGTTAAATGGAAGCATCAGCAGAGAGGGGGCTCCCTCCGTGCTTCCCTGAGCCCCCTACAGCAGTGCAATGTGCAGCGCTGCTGCGGGGGTGTCTTTCCCTACAGGTCCCCGGATCCAAGATGGCGACGGGGACCTTCGGGGGCCTGTAGGGAGCTGACTTCCTCAGTGCCTGCAAAGCGCAGGCATGAGGAAGTCTCCATCTATGCCTGTGACAGATTGCTGATGTGTGATGAGACAGATCAGCGATCTGTCACAGGTCAGTGATGTCCCCCCTGGGACAACCTAATAAAGATAAAAAAAAAAGGGTAAAAATAATTTTAAAAAAATCACTAAATAAATTAGAAAAAAAAATATTCCCAAATAAATTCATTTTTTGGAAATAAAAAAAAAAACAATAAAAGTACACATATTTGGTATTGCCGCGTCCGTAACAACCTGCCCTATAAAACCGTCCCATTAGTTAACCCCTTAAAAATTAAAAATAAAAAACGAAGCAAAAAATAATGATTTATTATCATACCGCCGAACAAAAAGTGCAATGACGCGCGATCAAAAAGACGTATATAAATATCCATGGCAACACTGAAAACGTCATCTTGTCCTGCAAAAAACGAGCTGCCATACAGCGTCTTCAGCGAAAAAATTAAAAAGTTATAGCTCGCAGAATAAAGCAATGCAAAAATAATTATTTTTTATATAAAATAGTTTTCATTGTATAAAACCGCCAAAACATAAAAAAACGACTTAAATGAGGTATCACTGTAACCATACCGACCCGAAGAATAAAAACGTCTTATCAATTTCACCACACGCGGAACGGTGTAAACGCACCCCCCAAAAGAATTTCATGAAACGCTGGTTTTTGTTCATTCTGCGTCCCAAAAATCGGAATAAAAAGCGATCAAAAAATGTCACATGCACGAAACTGGTACCAATAAAAACGCCAACTCGTCCCACAAAAAATAAGACCTCACATGACTCAGTGGGTCAAAATACGGAAAAATTATAGCTCTCAATATGTGGTGATGCAAAAACTATTTTTACAATAAAAAGCGTCTTTTAGTGTGTGACAGCTGCCAAATATAAAAACCGACATAAATAGTAAATCAAACCCCCCGTTATCACCCCCTTAGTTAGGGAAAAATAATAAAATTAAAAGAAAATGTATTTATTTCCATTTTTCCATTAGGGCTAGGGTTAGGGTTAGGGCTAGGGTTAAGGTTAGGGCTAGGGTTAGGGCTGAGATTAGGGTTAGGGTTGGAGTTAGAATTGGGGGGTTTCCACTGTTTGGGCACTTCAGGTGCTCTCCAAATGCAACATGGCGTCGGATCTCAATTCCGGCCAATTCTGCGTTGAAAAAGTCAAATGGTGCTCCTTCCCTTCCAAGCTCTGCCATGCGCCCAAACAGTGTTTTACCCCAACATATAGGGTATCAGCCTACTCAGGACAAATTGCAAAACATCTTTTGGGGTCCAATTTTTCCTGTTACCCTTAGGAAAATAAAAAATTGGGGGCAAAAATATCATTTTTGTGGAAAAAAATGATTTTTTTATTTTCATGCCCGGGTGTTATAAACTTCTGTGAAGTCCTTGGGGGTTCAAAGTGCTCACCACACATCTAAATAAGTTCCTTAGGGGATCTAGTTTCCAAAATGGGGTCACTTGTGGGGGGTTTCCTCTGTTTAGGTACATCAGGGGCTCTCCAAAAGCAACATGACACCCGCAGACCATTACATCAAAGTCTGCATTCCAAAACGTCACTACTTCCCTGCCGAGCCCCGACGTGTGCCCATACAGTAGTTTTCTACCACATATGAGGTATCACCGTACTCAGGACAAATTGGACCACAACTTTTTTGGTCCAATTTCTCCTGGTACCCTTGGGAAAATAAAAAAATTGGGGACTAATTGATCATGTTTGTGGAAAAAATACAATTTTTTTATTTTCACGCCCAGGCATTATAAACTTCTGTGAAGAACTGGGGGGTTCAAAGTTCTCACCACACATCTAGATAAGTTCCTTGGGGGTCTAGTTTCCAAAATGGTGTCATTTGTGGGGGGTTTCCACTGTTTTGGTACATCAGGGGCTTTCCAAACGCGACATGGTGTCCGATCTCAATTCCAGCCAAAAACGTCAAATGGCGCTGCTTCCCTTCCGAGCTCTGCCATACGCCCAAATAGTGGTTTACCCCCACATGTGGGGTATCAGCGTACTCAGGACAAATTGCACAATAACTTTTAGGGTCCTGTTACCCTTGGGAAAATAAAAATTGGGAGTGAATAGATCATTTTTGTGGAAAAAATATGATTTTTTAATTGTACCGCTGTACGTTATAAACTTCTGTGAAGCCCTTGTGGGTTCAAAGTTCTCACCACATATCTAGATAAGTTCCTTGGGGGGTCTAGTTTCCAAAATGGGGTCACTTGTGGGGGTTTCCACTGTTTTGGTACATCAGGGGCTCTCCAAACGCGACATGGCGTCCGATCTGAATTCCAGTAATTTTTGCATTGAAAAAGTCAAACGGCGCTCCTTCCCTTCTGAGCTCTGACATGTGCCGAAGCAGTGGTCCCCCCCACATATCAGGTATCAGCGTACTCAGGACAAATTGCACAATAACTTTTGCAGTCCAATTTCTCCTGTTACCCTTGGTAAAATAAAAAAAAATTGAACCTGATGTATTTTTTTTGTGAAAAAAAGTTAAATGTTCATTTTTTTAAATATTCAAAAAATTCCTGTGACGCACCTAAAGGGTTATTAAACTTCTTGAATGTGGTTTTGAGCACCTTAAGGGGTGCAGTTTTTAGAATGGAGTCACTTTTGGGTATTTTCTATCATATAGACCCCTCAAAGTGGCTTCAAATGTGATGTGGTCCGTAAAAATAAAACGGTGTTGCAAAAATGAGAAATCTCTTGTCAATTTTTAAACCTTATAACTTCCTGAGCCCACATCTTTCCCGACACATGTCAGCTGTTCAAAACAGCTGACATGTGCCCGGAACAGCTGCGGGTGGAATTGCGATCCACTCGTGGCTATTAACCTGTTAAATGCTGCTGTCAAACGCTGACAGCAGCATTTAACATGTGCTTCTGGAAATTGCGCCGGAAATCTGCCCATCAATGATCCTGTCATGTGATCGCGGGTCACCGACGGGTTGGCATGACAACCAGAGGTCTCCTGCAGACCTATATGTTTGTCAATGCCGCCTTGCTATAAGCGCTGCAAAACAAAAAACATGTCTGGGATTTTTTTGCAATTTCACCGTACTTGGAATTTTTTTCTTGATTTCCTGTACAAGATATGTTAAAACCAATAGTGTCATTCAAAAGTACATCTCGTCCCTCAAAAGACAAGCCCTCAAATGGCCATATTGACAGAAAAATAAAAAAGTTATAGCTCTGGGAAGAAGGAGAGCAAAAAACGAAAACGCAAAAAACTAAAATACCTCCTGTCGTGAAGGGGTTAAAAGAATGGAATGAGAGAACGTTTTTAATGAAGACTAAAAAGATGCTTTATTTTGCATATAAGAAGTAAATGTGCATAAAAAATATTGTGCAAAAGTGTTAAATGCATATAATTACGTACTGAAAATGTGCTCACAAGCTTCCATATTATTCCACTTAGATTATTCTACTTTACAATATGCTTCCAACTGATCAGACATAATGATCAAATTGACAAGTTATCTTTAATCTGTGACTGAACCTGGAAGCAAGCATTCTCTTGTTCTCTAGCGCCCTTGCAGACATATTGAAGTTTTGCATAGGTCCCATTGAAGTTATTGTGCTTAGTAATACATTGACATGCCATTGCCATGTCCTCCAGAGAAGCTCCTTGTAGCCACTCTCTGTTTTGGTAAATTGATGAGGTTTATGAATGAGAGGACTGAGAAGAACATTCTATTATCTCAGAAATTCCTAAGAGGATTTTGAAAAATTGCATTTTTATATCAGAGAATTAGTTTATAGTGCATTATAATTTTTAAAAATGTTTTTACTTGAAAACCCCAAAAACTAATAATTTAATGCCATGTAATAAAGGCTCTTTAATACTGGGTGAATCCTTACTTTTCAAGGAGAAATCCATTTTGCTGTTTTAGAGACATAATTGGAACTGTATGCTGAAGAAATGCCAGTGTAGTGGGTGGGCACTGCACATAAAGCTTTCCTTCTTCTATGTCTTACCCCACCCACGGCCTACCCTTCATGTTTTAGTTACCTGTCAGTCAGAAACAGGGGGCAGGCAGCAAGCGGAGAAAGACGTAGAAGAAAGAAAGCTGTAAAGGTTACAACTCATTAGCATACAAATTCAGTTATGAATTTCTCTAAAACCGCAAATTGGATTTATACAAGAAAGGTTAAAATTTACTCAGCATTAAAGCACAGTCTGAAGAGTGTCACATCCCCCTGCGAGACCTGGAGTTAGATCACAACGTGCAATAAATCGCAAGTCCTCTTTAGAGACGGTGTGATTCGTGTCCTATTTTGAATGGATTTTCTTTCCATTAGTGTTGAAAGGGTAAAGGACTATTTCCTTAAGTACAGGGTTGTTACTCTCAGTGTCAGCTGCTAAAATCAATTACTCTCCCTACATATGCTAGCTCTGGGCATTTCTTACTTGCCAGTGAAAGAATCTCCTTCCTGGACAGTGTTGAACTGAGTAGTTGGGAGAAGTAGCTGGAATGTCCTGTGTGCAGTAGTCTGTGAGTGTTTATCTCCTCTTTCTTATTCATTTTTAGTTTGTTTGTTCCTCCCTCTTCCTATCTTCCTCCCTATTTTTGGTGAGTGTTTTTGTATGATAGTGTTTTTTCAATTATCCCTGTCTTTCTTTGTGTCTTGTTTCCCTTACATTTCTGTCCCATTGCTCACGGTGTGGGGAAGGGGACATATGAGGGTTTAACAGGAGCATAGTAAGGTCGGAGAGTCCCAGGCCTCTATATCATCAAGAGCACCCCTGAGACAGTAATAGTTAGAATATCAGTTCCAGAGACAGTTTTCGACCCCTCTCTCTTACTTCAGACAGTCACACCGCAGCAAACACCTTTTAATACATGCTATAACTCTGTGCTACAAAACCCTTATGACAAATTCTGTATAGAGAGTAACTGTCATTTCAACATTTATTTCATAAATCTGTAGTACACACTAAAATAAGAAACTTTGTAATATATTTTGTCAGAGAAATCCACTTTATCTACTACTAGACTGATAATTCACAAAATGTAATTGTAAGGTAATCAAGAGTATATAAAACCTTGCTATTGAAGCAATTCCACAGAAACACTGTCTCATCCTGCGGAAGAAAATGTGAGAATATAACAATATGTAATATTTAAAATGGAAATTTCTATTTAAAGAGTAAATGTCATTATAATTTGTATTTAATAAATCAATGCTACACATGAAAATAAGCAACTGTAATATATCTTTTCAGACATTTCTGCTTCTTTCTCATCCAGGACTTATTGATCATTTTCAAAGTTCTCATTTCACATGTAAAATCTGTATTCAGTGAAGACAGATTTTTACATTAGTGAGTGTTAGGTGCTGGGATTCTCCCTCTGCACAGGAGGAATCCCAAGCCCTGTCTCCTGCTGCTGTCTCCCATCCAGTCTTGACCGTAATGGAACCTGCTCCGCAGAGACATTGGTCTCAGCATCTTGCTCAGACTCGAGCTGTGTGTTTGGTTGCTACTCCAGGTTCAGCTATAGCAACCAGCATTAGACGAGCAGACATTCCTGGGACTGAGTCCAGGATTTGCCCTTCTGAGCATGCCCATGAGATGACTACTCATTGGAGGTCGGCTTTCAGCTGCTCAGGTCCTCAAGCGAGTCTGGATTGGTCCACTATCAAGGTCCTGGCAAACTGGGATCTATAAAGTAATCTCACAGCCGCACGGCCGTGCGCTAGTATAGACCATGTGCTGTGTGTGTTGTATGCATGTATGATTGTCTCTGGTGACTGACTAATTGTGAAACTCCTACCCTTTGAATGCATGAGTTGCTCAGCCCTGCCAGCTACTGCCTAGACTGATAGTGCAGGTAGGAGGCAGAGTCAGTGCCTAGCGTCAGCGCCAAGTAGTGGCATCACTTGTGTGACACCGTGCGCATTGTGGGCTCGGTCAGGCTCTTGCCCAAGTATTTTAGGGGCTGAGCCTAGAGACTTTACTTGCACCATATCTGCTATGCCCTGTGACAACTAACAGGGAACAGCATCCTTTTACGCTGTTGCTGCAGCTCTGTGGTGCAACAGAGTTTGCCGCTGTTCACAGTGGGTGACATTTAACCCCCGTGTTTTTCAGTGCTCACCCGCTATCTTGTTCCACCATCGCTTAGCAACAGGTTCCATCTCTGCATGGTGGACCCCGGGTTGCGAAAGCACCTCATTATTATATTTTATTTGGTGCGTTCCGCCAACCCTAACAGTGAGTTAGGAGATGAAAGTTGCTACTGGTCTACTGGTAACATTTTACAGTATATGGAGGGGAGAAAGGAACTAGGTAGGGCTCCTCTCTTTTCCTCCCATTACCCCTCCCCATAGAATCTTGTCTGTAGCAACTCCAGTCTCCTATTTCAATAATGTAAAAATATTCACTAAAAACAGATTTTGATCTTGAAATGAGAATTTTGAGAATGAATGATTAGTCCAGGAGGTGAGCGAATCAGATTTCTCTGATAAGACATATTACAAAGTTTCTTATTTCTATGTGTAATCTTCATAATATAATAATTATAACGGTGGTTACTCTTTAAGTAGAAGTTCGTAAACCATTTCGTGTTTTAATTACATTCACTTATTTTCTATCAACAGAATGAGGCTGGTGTTTCTGTTGAATAGCCAAAATAACAAGGTTTTATATGTTCTTGAGGAACTTACAAACTTGCATACGCAATGTCCATCATAAACATATATTGCTGTGTCTATAATATACTGTAGAAGCTGATTTATACTGTTGGATTGTCTAGTGACAAGGCACATTTGCATAAATACAGAAGCACAATACTCATCTTTTAAGTAACATCTTCCTTATTTCTGGTACTAACAATATCCTGAAGGTGCAGAGCTCAAAAACTCAGAAAGCCATTGGCACAAATTATTCCGGTACTAAAGCAAAAATAATAAGACTGATACTATACACAGTTGATACTAGGAAAGTATTTTTGCCCCAATGAACCTTCGGCCTGTTATAATAAATAACCACAGGATACTTAGCAAATACAGATCATGCATTTTACAGCATTTTACTTCAGCTGCAATGATGCATCAAAGTCACTTACTCAGATACAACATGCCAGCTTGATCTGGCAAATGATATCTCGGTAATGATGCGTCTTTCACGCAGTGTTTTGCCACTCTTTTTCCAAAACTACTACTGTGCTGAAAATTATTATAACATTTATACAATTTCTTTGATGTATCTATAAATAACTTGTAGATGTGTTTTGTGATGTCACATTAAGCAACGTTTATATAGAAAATAAGAGAAAACAAAGAAATGTCTTACCAATTTTATATAGTTTATGTTTTACAATTTAAAAAAAATATTTTTCAACTGCGGTAATAATTTATTTTGTCTTGCCATATTCTCACACAAAACAGTTTTATCCACCATCAATGGCTCGTCTTTTTGCAGGATGAGCTGCAGTTTTTATTATTACTATTAAGGAGTACTGCCATAAATACATGTACATACATTTGTATATTTGCAGTGGAACAGGGCACAGCATTACTGCCCTTACTGCCATTACTGGCATATGGGGCATGGTGAGCAGAAGTAAAAAAAAAAGGGGGTCCCAGACCAGGCCCACCTCTTTCCTTCTGCTCACTGGGTCCCATACGCCAGTAAGGGGAGTAATGCCCTGATGGCGGCCCTGGAACCTGATATATTTATTGATTGTGCAAAAAATGAGAAAAGTATTTGAGAGGAATTGAGGAAGATGCAACTTTTCTATACAAACCATCCTTAATGGACTAAAAACACAAGTAAGAGAATGAAGAGAAACACTTGATCACGCATCACCTGCATTTAACCACACTAGGCAAATTTTATAAAACATGCATGATTCCACCTGATATTCACCGAAATCCTTTCATTCATTACCCAATTATTAGTGCACAATTTGCTATTATATAAAATAAGTATGTCATCTTCACAATTCTTTTGTATATGGAACATTTACAGGAGGAGCAAGTAAATCAGTACTCATATTATGAACATTGAGATCAAGTTGAAACACCTTCTTTAACCTGACAAGTTCAAATATGCAAAGTTTACATATGCATTGGAGGAAGAAAACACCATAAATGGAATAGAGATATGGAAGACTACAGGATAAGAAATATTTACAATCGGCAAAAAGAGGGAGCAAATAAATTTGGGAAGAATTGAGATTTTGGAAGGAATAATGAAAACAAAAATTGTTTTTTTTTTTAGATTTGGCACAATCCAAAAGCAATCGAAAAGGAGAGATAAAAGATGGCATCCTTGACAATAAAAAAGAGGCGAGAGAAAAGGAAAGGACATCTACAGAAATCTATGATGACAAAAATGTAAGATCAGTGCTCATCGTACACATCTCTTCAAAGATAATAACTGAAGCTCAAATTATGATCATAAAATAAGTTTTATCATTTAGCCCAAATAGTCATATGAATTGATTTCAATTGGAGAGGAGACTGATATTCAAAATTTTTTATTTTTATACAGTGCTATTGCTAATACCTAATACTACCATGTAATAGTGATCTAAATTTACAAAGTGTATCTCTGTCTAAGAGCAGGTGCAGGGCATAGATTCATTCGAGAGAATCAGGCCAAATATGCAAATGACACTCTGATCAAACACTGATCAAAGCTTGGTCAGTGTGTGATCATATTGTGCTCCGAGTCTCTCAAATGAGAAGATGGAGAAAAAATATATCTTTACTTCTCCATTGTGAGAATGCACAGAAATCGGACTGCACTCAGATGTCATACATTGATTTCCATGCACTCATTAACTGTTTTGGTCAAGTGCAATCCGAAATATCCAATAAAATGACATGCTTCAAGCCACTCTGACAAAAAAATTGGAAATGTGTGCATCACAGAATAGCATTGGTCTGAGTGTGATCTGAGGTTTAGTGAGATCGCAATGGGGCAGAAAATATGGTGCTGTGAACGAACCCCATGAAGAATAATTTTGTACCACCAGTGAATGTCCCAGTAATCGATGCCTTTGGTTATGCTGTAACTACCGTCAGTGAAATATCCAAATATGAAGAGTTTGAAAATTAAAGCTCTGTCTGATTTGGTGTAATATCTGTGCCGGTTTCTGCTGCTTTGGGTGCCAGGCAGCGCCACACTATAGTTGTACGAGATGCTTGATAACATCAAATCTTTTTTATTCCTGGGACTTGTGGCTCTAGCCATCGCAAAAATAGAGAAGGAAACCAGCAGCACTCACCCAATAAATGCAAAACCAGAAGGTCCAAGGAACCTGTCATGCATCTGGGTTCAATCCTCAAACTCTGACAAGCCACAGCAGATACACCTTTTCTCTGAGTGTTAAGTTTCTGTCATCATTGCATCAGTCTTTTTAGCGAAAGACCAGCTAGAGTTTACCTCTTGCTGTTTAGGTTCTTTACCCTGCACCTATCTTCTGTTTCTTTTTAGGAAGTAGGTGGCATATTGTTTTTTAGTACAGACTTCATGCTTTATTTTGGTATTTCCTGGTATGCGTTACTCACTCTGGGATCTTTTACTATTTAAGCACAGTTTCCCTTTTGTAGGTAATTTATACTCTGCTCTGCCCGCTAATTTTTTAGGAGGACTAGGAAGTACTCCACGACTTTTCATGCTTTACAGTGAGGAGGAGCAACACCCAAAAACACATCTGTAGATTGAGATTTTGATTTGGCTTTCATCCTAAGTCATATTGCAAGGCTCGTTAAAGGGTCAATATTGACTTGTAGGATTGCTACTTCCAATAGATGGCAATAGAGTTCAAGTCTTTTTCCTCTTTGCATATTTAATTTCCCAGAGGAGACTGCAAGGCATTTAAGTCTCCTCATACTCATACTGTGTCAGACCTGACATGTCACTCTCCACAAGGAGAAACCTCATCCCTTAGATCATAGATAAGTATAAGCATTTAATATTACCGCCAGTAGCACATCTTAGATTTGCGAGGAAACAATGAGAGCGGCATACAGTGATGCTTTTGCGCAGCAATGTTTCTACAGCTCTTCTTTCGGAATGTAAGACTTCAATTATGGATCTTATTTGATTTATGTGTGTATGGAGATGGCATTGATCTCACTCCCAGTATCACACTGCTAGGATGTACTTTATCAGCTCATCAGTAATGACATGTAGCTCCCTCCATCAAAACAATTACTTTTATGATCTGGAATCTGTGGAATGTTTTTTTGTGACAGTGGCAGTAATGATTTCTGCTTTGTTCTGTGAAATATGATGTAGAAATATTTTTATGTGCAAACATACTGTATTGTTTTTTTAAGTTATATTTAAAAAAAGAGGAAAAATTTATATCTTCATATTCAGAACAGTTCTTGACCGTTTCAATGGTGCAAATACTTCTACAAATTAATATCTGTTCATAAAAGATCAGTGGTAATGATTCTATAATTGAAAACTTGGAAAAATGAGAGTATGTAATTCTGCAAAAATCATTAATATTGACTGTAACAACATACCGACTAGAGATAAGTGAATCGATTTTTAATCAATCATATTCTTTATGAACGTCGAGCAAAATTTAGATTCACCAGAATTAAAATTTTTCAGGATTTTATTTGCATAAACCCAGCAAAATGGCAGCCAGATAGATTATATTAAAGGTTGGAAGGATTAAACTAAATGTATAAAAAAATCCTTTATACTCACCTTTTCCCACGAGTTCATCGCCCGTACCGGCCTTTCAAGTTTACCTTCTTTTCTTTGATGAACTATCATTCCTTTCCTGCCCTGAGGCCAATCGGATGCCTGAGATTGGCCTTAAGGTCCCGTTACATTTAGCGATGCACCAGTGATCCCGACAATGATACGACCCAGTCAGGATCGCTGGTGCATCGCTAAATGGTCGCTAGTGAGCTGCCAAACAGGCAGATCTCACCAGCGATGCAGCAGCAGTCAGCGGTCGTTACTTACCTGTCAGACGGCAGCTCTGGTGACGACTTCCTCCCGCGTCCATGGAGCCGCTCGTTGGTGCCAGCAGGAAGCCGACGACGAGAAATGGACCAGGACGATCTCGTGCGATCAATGATATCCAGCGGGAGGCCAGGTCGGAGGTAAGTGTCACATGTAGCGAGATCGCTAGCGATATCGCTGTTGCGACACAAAATCGGTGATGCTTTAGTGATATCGCTAGCGATCTCGCTATTTGTGAAGGGGGCTCTACATGGTATTGATGCCTCAATGGGTGAGACCAATTCTAGGCCCAAGATTGACCTACATGATGGAATGGAGTAAAGAGTCACAGAAGAAAAAAATACTGATGAGCAACATGGGTGCAGAGCAGTGGAACCGCGTTGGTGAAGGCTGTGGGGAAACAGATGGGATAAGAAGAGTATAAAGTGATGTGTTTTTCCAATTTTTAATCCTTTTCATCTCCTCAATGCTGACATTGCTGTTTTTATTCAGGCCAAATTGAATCTGTCAGCAAAATTGAAACCAATCTGCCCCAATTTAATTTTGGGACATTTGATCACTTCAGATACTGTCTATTGGTCCCTATGTCTGCTTGTGATACAGAATTTAGAAGAATCCAGGCTCTGTAATTACTCTAGAAAAACAGTTTTGGCATTGCACTTTAAATATGCAAATTGTAGAGCGGGAATCGCGAACCTTGCTTCCGAAGGTCTCCCATTCCTCTCCAGCCGTAGAGGAGGTTGCTCAGCAGTCTCGTCAGTCCCAGCACTCTGCCCAGATTAGCTCTGTGGGTTTGGTTGCTGCTGCCACCTCTGGTCCAGCTATAGCAATGCATGCTGATCAGCAACGAGCTACTCCAGGGACTAAGTCCTCCTTTCGGTCCACTGAGCATGCCCGTGGGACGATCTCGCATTGGAGATCGGAGGTCACATGCTCAGGTCCTTCTCCAGCTCGGATTGGACCATCAGAAAGGTCAGGAAGGTCCCGGAAGGACGCGGCTATAAAAGGTTCGCATGTCCGCTCGGCCATGCGCTAGTATAGACTGCATTACCAAACTATGAGGAGTGAGTGGTGTATGCAAGTATGAATGTCTCTGGTGACTGACTCATTTGAAACCCCTACCCTTGGTCCACATGTGTTGTACAGCCTAGCCTGTTAAACACCCAGGCTTAGGTGTAGGTAGAGGCAGAGTCTGAGGCTAACATCAGTGTACACTGGTGGCTCTGCACACCACGGTGCACGTTCTCGACACTACACTTTAGTCAGCAGCTATAGTGACGTCTGCCGGTGCGACGCCGCGAGCTCAGTAAGTCTAGAGGGACTCAGACCTCGTGTCCTTGGGGCTGAGTTCTGTGACCGCATACTGAGCGCTCTCTTGCCAAGTGCTGTGATTTTAACAGGCTCTGGCATTTATGTTCTTTATGTTCTGAGGTGGCGCGGCTCTGTGTCATAACAGAGTTCGCTTCTGTTCACACTGGGTGACGTTAACCAATGTGTGACCTCTTGTATACCGCTTTATACTTCCGCCTTTACTAAGCAGCAGTTTACCACACCTGCACGGTGGACCCCGGGCTGTGAACGCACCTTACTATTATTTTATTATTTGGTGCATTCCGCCAGCCCTAACACTGTTGCCCTGATCCACTCCCGCCTGGATTACTGTAATTTTCTATTAATTGGTCTCCCCCTCTCTTGACTTTTCCCTCTCCAGTCCATCCATAATGCAGCAGCAAGGGTCGTCCATCTGGCTAATCATTACTCGAACACTTCCGCTCTTCACCAATCATTTCACTGGCTGCCCATTCATTATAGGATCCAATTCAAACTGCTTGTTCTCACCCACAAAGCTCTCCACAGTCCGGCAGTTCCCTACAGCTGCTCCTTCATTTCTGTTTATCAGCCTACCTGTTCGCTATGCTCTGCAAACGACTTTCGAATAACCTCTGCACTAATCGTACCTCCCACTCCCGGCTCCAAGACTTCTCCAGCGTTGCGTCAATCCTCTGGAATGCTCTACCACAAGAAATTATGACTGTCCACAACTTGCACTGTTATAGGCGCTCCCTCAAAACTCATTTGTCCAGAGCGGCCTATCACGTTTCCTAATCAAAGTCACTTTATGTGTAAAGTGTGTGTGTAGCCCATTCACTATATGAGAATAACTGTCCATCAAACTCCACCGCACCCAACAGCAACAGAAATACTGGCTGGTGACCAGCTCATGCGGCCTTTATCTAAGAAAAAAAGTTTACATACCCAGGCAGAATTTTTGCTTTCTTGGTCTTTTTTTCAGAGAATATGAATGTTAACACCAAGTCATTTATTGTCAAATTACTGTGTTTTCGCTTTTTAAATCACAATGACAACCCAAAACATCCAAATGACCCTGATCAAAAACCCTGGTTATTTTCCTGCCATATGTCACAGGTGAGGATGTTACCTCTAGTAGCCATTGTAACCCATTTGTGTCAACTTCTATGCATGTTATCAGGCCATGTAAACTTTTGATCAGGGTCATTTGGATGTTTTGGGTTGTGATTATGATTTAAAAATAGAAAACACAGTAGTTTGACAATAAATGGCTTCACCCAACCACTAACCATGAGTGGAGAAAAAGTTTTGGTGTTATCATTCATATTCTCTAAAAAAAAAAGGCCAAGAAAGCAAAAATTCTGCTGGGGTATGTAAACTTTGAGCACAACTGTATATTGCAGTAGAACTATGCTGCTATGCAAAGCATAGCCTGCTGCTGCCCCTCCAAAAATGCTTAGTGAGAGCAGTCTACTGGCATTATGATTTGTTCGAGTACCGAATACCCGAGCATTTTTGTGCTGACTCATCACTAGTGGTAACCTATGCAGATATGAACATACAATGTCTGTGAAGGTTTTGCCTTTGGTTGCTTTCCATGCAAAGGCAAATTACTCAGCCACCGTCCTACTTCAGGAGACAAACAAAAAAACTGAACTGGAGTAGATTTTAATGACATCCATGATGTAAAAGCATGTTCACACTGGCCATAAAAGTAAGTAAAACCAAAGGAAAAAACAATGTGTATATACCCTATGAAATAAATAAGTAAAAAAGCAAGAGCATTAAATAACATAGGGTACTTGGTAAACACTGTTTTGATCAAAAAAGTATAAAGCTGTCCCACCACGGCAATGTGTACCCATTTGAGACAGTAACTACACTAACGGTAAAACCTACATAGTGTGAATAGTGGCAGAGTCTCTGGGTCCCAAATGGACACCCAGCTTAAGAGAGACTATAAGTGAACTACACAGCTCAGTAGAAAGGAGGCCACACCCTATTTGTACTGAATACAAAAATACTGAAGAAAAACAAAAAAACTGAACTGGAGTACATTTTAATGACATGTATGATGTAAAAGCATGTTCACACTGGCCATAAAAGCAAGCAAAACCAAAGGAAAAAACAATGTGTATATGGGTACACCTTGCCATGGTTGGACAGCTTTATACTTTTTGATCAAAACAGTGTTTACCAAGTACCCTATGTTATTTAATGCAATTGCTTTTTTACTTATTTTTTTTTCATTAGGGTATATACACATTGTTTTTTCCTTTGGTTTTGCTTGCTTTTATGGCCAGTGTGAACATGCTTTTACATCATGCATGTCATTAAAATCTACTCCAGTTCATTTTTTTTTGTTTTCTTCAGTATTTTTGTATTCAGTACAAATAGGGTGTGGCCTCCTTTCTACTGAGCTGTGTAGTTCACTTATAGTCCCTCTTAAGCTGGGTGTCCGTTTGGGACCCAGAGACTCTGCCACTATTGACACTAGGTAGGTTTTACCGTTAGTGTAGTTACTGTCTCAAATGGGTACACCTTGCCTTGGTGGGACAGCTTTATACCTTTTTGATCAAAACAGTGTTTACCAAGAACCCTATGTTATTTAATGCTCTTGCTTTTTTACTTTTTTATTTTCATTAGGGTATATACACATTGTTTTTTCCTTTTGTTTTGCTTACTTCAGGAGACAGTAAAGGTCATGCAAAATTAGTAATTGAGCTTGCAAAGTTTCCTTATAACAAATCCTGCATAACATCGAGAAATTTAAAGAGGATCTCCAGATTAGTTAATACTGACAAATCTGATTAGCAAATACTTATACTCTCCCTAAAATATTAAGTCTGGAGCATCTTTTATTAGACATCTGAATTATAACATTCCTCGGTTATTTCTGTAGGAAATTACAAATAAATTAGTACCTATTCCTCCAGGATGTACTTTATTATACTCTTTCAGTGATTCTGTTCAAAGTTCACATAGACTTTTGTTACTGAAATATTGTTAAAGTATCCCAAAAATCTTCTAAAAAGCACATTTTAATCTCTTTTAAGACATGACAGAACTAAATTATCCATAATTAGCTCAACTTTTAATTGTGCACAACATTACTTAACAGTTTTCCATTTGGAAGCCGCCGTAAGCTAAAATGTAAATGTTTTGACATGCAGACTACTATTATTCTATAATAAAGATTTTGAAAAAATAGAAGCAAAGTAAACACATAAGTGCAGCAAAACAAAGAATGTTAGAAAGAAATTCAGGATTGTGAATTATTTATTATACTACTGTATATACTTGTGTATAAGCCGACCCGTGTATAAGCCGACCCCCCTAATTTTGCCATAAAAAACTGGGAAAACTTATTGACTCGCGTATAAGCCAAGGGTTATTGGTGGTCCAAGAAGATACTCCATAGATAAACCCCCCCCATATGCTGCTGCACAAGGGTTAATGCTGGCCCAAGAAGATGCTCCATAAATACCCCTCCATATGCTGCTGCACAAGGGTTAATGCTGCCCCATAAGATGCTCCATAAATACCCCCATAATATGCTGCTGCAGAAGGGTTAATGCTGCCCCATAAATACCCCCCATATGCTGCTCCACAAGGGTTAATGCTGCCCCATGAATACCCCCCATATGCTGCTGCACAAGGGTTAATGCTGCCCCATAAATACCCCTCATATGCTGCTGCATAAGGGTTAATGCTGCCCCATAAATACCCCCATATGCTGCTGCACAAGGGTTAATGCTGCCCCATAAGATGCTCCATAAATACGCCCCATAATATGCTGCTGCACAAGGGTTAATGCTGCCCCATAAATGCCTCCCATATATTGCTGCTCCACAAGGGTTAATGCTGCCCCATAAGATGCTCCATAAATACCCCTTATTTTCTGCTGCTGCAATAAAAAAAAATGACATACTCACCTCTCCATCGCTGGGGGCTAGGTGCCGGTGTTCTGAGCCCCAGGCAGTGGCGACATTCACCTGTCCCTGTTCCATTGCCATCCACCGCTCTGTCTCCCGGCTCTCTGCAGTGACAGCAGAGGGCGCACACTGACTACGTCATCGTGCCCTCTGCTGTCACAGCAGGAGGACCCGGAAGCACAGTGGTGAATGGCTTGGAACAGGGACAGGTGAATATCACTCTGCCCCCGTCATAATCACCCCTCGTAGCACAAGGTCTTCTCTGCAGCGGCAGCCCCTGCTTCTCCCTCTGCCGTCTGCTTCCTGCATTCAGCTGGTCACGTGGTACCGCTCATTAAATATGTGCATATTCATGAGTTTAATGAGGGGTACCACGTGACTGCTGAATGCAGGAAGCAGACGGCAGAGGGAGATGCAGGGGCTGCAGAGAAGTGCCAGGAGAGGTGAGTATGATCTCTGACACCCCCTCTCCCCCTCCCCGCCCATGCCCCTGGTATATGACTCACGTATAAGCCGAGAGGGGGACTTTCAGATCAAAAAATGGGCTGAAAATCTCAGCTTATACACGAGTATAAATGGAATATGGAGGCATGATGCTATCGCATCGGGAGGGTGGTAATGTCACGATGGGGGCAGGCTTTGCAGCATTGAGAATCTCTCGCCCATGTGCTCACCAACCGATCCACTCTTTCCCCATGTGCTGCCTTCTCCATTCTGTGATCTCTTCTTTGACCTGTCTACCCCATGTGCTATCCCCCTTGTCTGCTGTCTCTTTCCTTCCTGTGCGGTGTTATCCCCTCATGTGCTGTCCCATTTGAGCTGTCTCCCCCCTGTGCTCTGTCTCTCTCACCCCTGTGTCTGACTGTGTACAGAAGATACTACAGCTCCTTGACAGGGGAGAAAGTGTGACACCCCAGAGTCTGGTTGTGACAGTGACATTACCTCCCTCTAATGGGTAAAGTCATGCTTGGAGGCAGAAAAGGGACCCCCATGCCAGGCAGCATAGATTTAATCACAATTTCCTGCTGCAGGTCAGAAAATGGAGATGCCTTATAAATTCTGGCCAGCAGAGGGGGTTGGTGAGTCAGCTGAGGGGGTTGTCATGGAATCGAAACAGCTGTGAGCTGTGAGGAGAAATGACAGTTTAAACGTGAGGAGGTGAGGAAGAGAGATCTTTCTGGAAGATCCTGTGAGATGAAGACAGAGAGCTGATCTGTGAAGAGGGAAAGGACAAGAGCAGAGACTGAGAGACTCTAGGGAAGCTAAAATACTGCATATAGCAGACCCCTGAGTGAAGCGCTAATAAAGAGAAAAGGGACATCAGAGTCCTAGGCTGACAGGAACTGTAAGTCCTGAAAGCCGAATCTGAAAGTACAGGGGATTGTAAATTTCTGTGCACATTAATCACCTGAGGGCACGGCAGCAGATAAGAAGCCCGGGGCCGACGGTGAAGAGAATGGTACCTGTGGAATAGGCTCACGCTGACAGCCGTACAGGTTAGTGAAACCATCATGAATAGAGGGTCGCAGCATAGTTATATACAGCGGAGACCCACACACAAAGCGCAGAAAGGAAGGTCCTAAATCCCCACCTGGCAAGGTGGATCCCCAAAAATGCCTCCAGGCGAGCCGGACTCATTTCATCACCTGTATGTAGTAATCAGGACTGGAACCTATTACCAGTAAAAGGTAAAGAAACTGCACCTCTCTGTGTCTTTCTCTCATTTATCTACACCCCAACGTTTACAGCCACTTTTACTATTTAACATCTTTGCCCTGGGACTACAGCCCTACCTGTGAAGGGCTACAACATCATAGCTGCGCCCAACATCCATCCCAGAGAAGCAACACTGCAGCGCTGGTCACCTCTGACTAGAATACCACAGGTGGTGTCACGTATTTCACCATCTAATAACTTTATTTTTATTTTTACCACATAAATACCACACAACTTTACCTTATTTTATTACTGGACGCCTCTGGGCCACAGACCGGGTCGCCGCCTCCGTGACACCGTACCCCATGGAAGTCGATGGGCCCGGTATCGAGTACCCCCAGGCCCCGTGGGGTGCTCCAACTAGCGTCACAAACAGGATTTAGCGAGCCTAGCAAAGCTGGGTAAAGGAGCCTGGCAAAGCTGGGTACCGTGTGCCATAGACTTTATTAAATTGTGTGCTAAAGACTTTACTGAGCTTTCAAATAACCGCCATAACTGCATCATACAGCGCGTGCGAGCAGAGAGGGACATGCAATTGTGGACAGAGCCAGAAATAAAGCACGACGCGAAGCCCCTGCCCGTGCTCTGACGTTAGTGAGCAAGTGAAAAAGCAGGAAGAAAATTCTCAACGCGGGTGAAGATTCAGTGGCGGTTGCATCCGCAGCCTCCATAATGCCGCTATCAATGTCATATATACCAGGAGAAGCCTGGTTACCATAGTACTCAGGGGAGTCGCAAACCCTGAGCGATTTTAAAGAAAGACTATGTAGTTTGTTCAAAGTGTATCCCCTGTCAGAAAGCCAAAAAGTCAGTATCCTCATTGGCCAGTTAACTGGTGCGGCTCAGAGGGAAGTAAAGTCCTGGCCGGACACTGATAAAAGAACTGTTAAACAAATCTTAGCCAGACTAAAAGACACTTTTGATACCCGCACTGCCACAGAGATAAAAATGAGATTTTTTGGGTGCAAAGAGAGAGTGCAGGACAGTATATGGGACTATGCCCTTAATCTTCAGGAGGCACTACGGGCTGTAATGCAGGTTGATCCTGAGAGCATGCAAGATGAAGATAGATTATTAACAGAGCAGTTCATAGAGGGACTCCAGTCTAACAACCAAAGGACACAGCTGCGCATAATGGCCCCACAAAATCCTGAATTGGACTTTGCAAATTTTAAGGATAGAGCTATTAGAGTGCTGCGTGAACTGAACCCTAGCAGCACAGAGCCCACTCAGCATCCTGCAATTACATACCAGCAGGAGACAGCATCCTTTCCAAAAACCTCTATTGAGACCGGCAAGCCGTCCCAAGATGATGAGTCTGCTGCAGACTTACGTCTCCAAGTCAAGGAACTAACTAAAAGTGTGGCTACACTCACAAAAACTGTGCACTCCCTGCAAGTGATTCCAAAGAAGAAGATCCAGCTGGCCTCCAGTCCAGAAGACGTGCCTTGGCAACAGCAGAAGAGGATCCCGACAACCAGACGAAGAGACAGCGATCGTTACGACGAGGAATGGACAGCCCATCTGTCAACGCTGCAACAAGGCAGGACACCTAGCAAGATACTGTCATTTAAACAAGCAACCCCTGGGGCAAAGGGCCAACACCCAGGAGTAAGACGACCAGGCCCACCAAATTGGCGAGACAAGTACGTAGGAGGACAACAAGTCCTGCCTGTCGTGATTGATGGTTTTCCGATGAATGCTTTACTGGACACCGGCTCCCAAGTGACAACGATACCATATGTTCTTTTTAAGCAGTACTGGGCAGATTCAGACATTACTCATAGCCCAGATAAAGACCTTACCATTTTTGACAGCAATGGTCAGCCTCAGATGGGATATAAAGAGGTGACCATCAAAATTGACCGAGTAGAATTGCAATCGCAAGGTTTGATAATAGTTGATATTGACAAACGAGAATGCCATCCTATGATCACTTTAGGCACTAATGTAATTGAAAATTGTCTTGGAGAAATTATTGTTTTGTTACAACAGGTAGCCGAGATCGCCAGCTCCAGTGAGCAGCGGGTCCTGCAAAAGGAGGTCAGAGCCCAGATGCAGCTGTCTGGTGGAGAAGTCGGCAGTGTCAGAGTAATTGATTCTTTCCCCATTGCAGTACCTCCCAGAAGTGAAATGTTAATTTGGTGTCGGGCAGCAATAGGCCTAAGGGGTCAAGATTACCAAGCCCTGGTAGAACCCATGTACTCTGATAGTAGGCCCACTATCCTGACAGCCAGAGGGGTAGTTGATGTCCGCAAGGGGAGAGTACCAATACGCATCTTAAATTGTGGGGAGAGAGAGGTCCAGTTACCCCGGTATGCCACCCTTGCAAAATTGTTCACCGTCAGTAACAACGCAATCGAGACACTAGAACCCTTGCTTCCATCTGACAAGGTGGAAGAGAATGACTCTGAAGGGCAGCAGGAGGATTGGTGTCAGCAGCTACACATAGGCACTGACTCCACCCCTTCACACCAAAAGCATGGGGCTTACCGGGTGGCTCGAGAATTTGAACGGGTCTTCAGCAAGCATCCTCTAGATTTTGGGCAGGCAAAAGGGGTTCAACATCATATCCCCACCGGAGATCATCCACCCATTAAAGAGAGACACCGACCAGTGCCCCCAGCACACTACCAATGTGCCAAGAGTATGTTACGAGAGATGAAGGAGGCTGGGGTAATCAGAGATACTTGTAGCCTCTGGGCAGCTCCATTAGTCCTTGTTAAGAAGAAAGACAGTACTATGAGAATGTGTGTAGTCTACAGACGGATTAACAGCATTACACATAAAGATGCAAACTCATTGCCTAGAATTGAGGAATCACTAGCTGCACTGAGAACTGCAAATTATTTCTCTACCTTAGATCTCACCAGTGGGTATTGGCAGGTTCCTGTGGCAGAGGCAGACAAAGAGAAGACGGCGTTTACAACACCAATGGGCCTCTGCGAGTTTAACTACATGCCGTTCGGGCTCAGCAATGCACCAGGAACATTTCAGCGGTTAATGGAATGCTGCCTTGGACATAAAAACTTTTAAACCGTTCTGCTGTACCCGGATGACATCATTGTCTTCTCCAAAACCTACGAAGACCATTTGAAGCACCTAGCCGAGGTATTCGAAGCCCTGTCAAACTTTGGCCTGAAAATAAAACCGTCCAAATGTCACCTTTTGAAACCCAAGGTGCAGTACCTAGGCCATGTGCTGAGCGCGGAAGGTGTGGTACCCGATCCTGACAAAGTCACCGTTATTCGGGAATGGAAAAGACCCAGCACTATCCATGAAGTGAGGCAATTTCTTGTGTTAGTAGGCTGCTACCAAAAATTTATCAAGAACTTCACCAAGATAGCAGCACTGCTGCAAGATCTTCTAGTGGGCCAATCCAAGAAGGCCAAGAACAAAAATCTTCCTTTCGAGTGGAACAAAAGGATAGAAGAGTCCTTCACCAAGTTGAAATTGGCCCTCACAGGAGATGAGGTCCTGGTCTACCCTGACTGTGACCAACCAGTTGTACTTTACACTTACACCAGCAATGTGGGATTGGGAGCAGTGCTGTCACAAGTGCAGAAAGGCAGAGAGAGAGAGTGATTGCCTACGCAAGCAGGAACCTTCATCCCACTGAGAGGAACCCAGACAACTACAGTTCCTTCAAGCCGGAGTTCCTCGCCATAGTCTGGGCGGTAACAGAGCGCTTCAAGCACTACTTTGCTTCCGCAAAGTTCACTATCTACAAGGACAAAATTATCCGCTAACCCACCTTGAAACAGCAAAGCTTGGGGCACTTGCGCAGCGATGGATGGCCCGGCTGTCCAACTACGAGTTCACCATCAAGTACTGAGCAGGACATAAGAACGCTAATGTGGATGCATTGTCCAGGATGCCCAATTCACCAGACGGGGGAGAAGATCCAAAAGAACTTGAAGAAATCGAGTTACCAGCCTTCCACCGTCCAATCACAGCCCAGCGCTCTCAAGGAGTAAGGAATAAGCGCTTTATGGTACGAGAGGTAACGTTGAACCCATTACCCCATCATGAGTGAGCAGAGACACAAGACAGTGACCCAGCTGTTCGCCTAGTAAAGGAGTGGCTGGCACAAGCTGAGGCACACCCTGGTCCAGATGACCCACAGGAAGCACAGCAACTATGGACGGAGAGAGGCAAGCTGTTCATCTACAAGGGTAAATTGTGTCGGAGGAACATCAACTCGCGCACACACGAACTGGTCTGGCAGGTGGTAGTCCCGAAGAGGGATGCACCAATGGTCTTAGAGGCGTACCACAATGGAGCAGGACACTTCGGTTGGAAGAAGTTGGAAATTCTACTTCATGAAAGATTCTACTGGGTTGGCATGAGGAGTTCTATTGAGAAGTGGTGCCGAGAATGTGGTCCATGCAACCTGCGCAGAAAAGACCGAAACAGCCAGCGAGCCCCATTACAGCCGATCATCACAAAACAGCCGCTTGAACTGGTAGCCTTGGATTACGTGAAGTTTTAGGAATGGCAACGCCTATGCTTTGACCATCGTGGACCATTACTCAAGGTTCTTGGTAGTCGTGCCTGTTACAGACCAAACAGCGAATACAGCAGCCAAGGCATTTCAGCAGCACTTTTGTTGACCGTACGGATACCCGAAGTGCTCACCGACCAAGGTCCAGCCTTTGAGGCAGAAGTGTTTCAGGAGTTCTGTAACATGTACGGCTGCAAGAAAATCAGAACGACGCCGTATCATCCACAGACCAAAGGCATGTGTGAGAAGATGAACCAAGTGGTCATCGACTTATTGAAGACCTTACCTCTGGAAGAACGAAACCAGTGGCCAGAGAAGTTGCCAGATCTGATAGATTTATATAATCATATACCGGTAAACCAACCGGTCCAGAAGCAAAAGACAATACTGACATTACAGCAGGAGATCGCAGAGGATAAATTTTGTGAGGTAAAATATTGTTTAAAAACAGTCATTGAAATGTTTTACCTCACAAAATGAATCCTCTGTGATCCCCTGCTGTAATGTCAGTATTGTCTTTTACTTCCTCCCCTGCCCAGGAGATGTGGTATGCTCCGTACACCGTCAGACACAGACAATTTTTAAAATGAACTTTCGCTCATGAGAAAACCCCTTTAATGTGACCAGTTTCCTCTGCCTGTACACATGTCGTGCCTCTGCCGCCGGGATCAGCCGAATCATTCACTGCACCTGTGCGGAATTTGCGCAGTCGCAGTATGACGGTATTCCGCTGGTGGTACCGTGCAAGAGGCTGTGTGAATGTGTGAGTGTGTTTGTGAGTATTAGTGTGTGAGTGTTAGTGTGTGAGTGTGTGACTGAGTGTGTGAGTGAGTGTGAGAGTGGTGTATATGGCGCATAGAGTGTGCGTGTGTGTGAGTGTGTGGTGTGTACGGCGCATAGAATGTGTGCGTTTGTGAGTGTGTCTGTATGGTGTGTACAGCGTAGAGTGTGTGCGTGTGTGAGGTGTGTATGGCGTATAGAGTGTGTGTGTGTGGTACGACGGTGTTCCACTGGTGGTACCGCACAATAGGTTGGTACCAGCAGCAGTTTCCATATTGAGACACCCATCACTTGGGTGTCCCAATATGGCGGTTGGTGAACTTCCTCCGCTTGGAATTCTGGGATTCGGTGACATCTGGACAGAACAGGAAATGAAAACATTACAAGGCAATTATATAAATAGATGAGACAACCAGTCAATTTATTGGTAATCTTGGTTTCTTTCCAATAAATTGCTCAAAAATCCCCACATTTACATACCTTGGCTGCTTTCAATAAGGTTATTATTGATTGTATGCACTTGGTCATTCAAATCATCAAGAACTGCTGCTGGCAGTTCCCTTTACAATTGCCGACCAGTGAATTTCTAGATGTGCTCAGTGGGAAACAAGTTCAAGGATGTTGCAGGCCATTGTAACACATTTACGCTATGCAGGCTAGTCACAGTAGCACGACCAAAATGCATCCTGGTCATGCTGAAAAACAGCTCTGGTTTTGAGTTTATAGAAAGGAGCAGTACAGAATAATGGTGCACACCCAAGAAAAATGGAGGAATAAAAATGGTTTTGTTGAAAATACAAGTTCTATGGCAAATTAAAAAGAATTAAAAAAACACATATACACCATTACAATTAGCAAGGTGAGATATAGCAGTTTCAGAAAATGAACATATATGGTACACAAATATATACCCTACCACTCAGGTATACAATAATGTTTCAATAATTCATATACAGTATATCACAAATGGGAGTACACTTCCTTCTGGGACAACAGCAATGCTGACCAATTAAATGCAGTGTGACAAAGTTCACTGGAAGAAATTTCTTATGGTGAACTGCAGTGAATGCACTGAGCTCAGCGCTGCACCGTGAGACTTTTTTCACTAAGGTCACTGCAGTTCATTGTTCATCGGCCCAGCTGAGAACGCAGCCTCAGTGACCTGAAGTAACCTTGATGACATTACCACTAGTCACTGATGCTGTGCTCACAGCAGCTCATTCTACAGTGGGTTTCAGCCTGGATGGTCCATAATGGCACTCTCCAGGTTGAAGACTATTTATCAGAGACATTGATGCTAATCCATGCTAATTCTCCTGGATCTCTCCGCAGCATTCGACACTGTGGATCATCAGCTTCTCCTCACTATGCTCCATTCCATTGGTCTCAAGGACACCGTTCTCTCCTGGTTTTCCGCTTATCTCACTGACCTCCCCTTCACTGTATCTTTCGCTGGCTCCTCCTCATCTCATCTTCCACTTACTGTTGGGGTTCCTCAAGGATCGGTTCTAGGCCCCTTTCTATTCTCTTTGTATACTGCACCTATTGGTCAAACAATCAGTAGATTTGGTTTCCAGTACCATCTCTATGCTGATGACACCTAATTATACGCTTCTTCTCCTGATATCATGACTGCCTTTTTAGAAAACACCAGTGATTGTCTAAACGCTGTCTCTAACATTATGTCCTCCCTCTACTTGAAACTGAACCTGTCAAAGACTGAACTCCTTGTGTTTCCTTCCTCTACCAATGTACCTATGCTCGACATTGCCATCTCGGTGTGTGGTTCTAATATTACTCCCCAGCAATATGCCCGCTATCTTGGGGTTATACTTGACTCCGAGCTTTCATTCACCTCAAATCTGATCACTGGCTCACTTTTGTTATCTGCATCTCAAAAACATTTCCAGAATTCGATCTTTTCCTACTTTTGATTCTGCAAAAACTCTTACTGTTTCTCTTATTTATTCTTGTCTGGACAATTGTAACTATCTACTAATCGGTCACCCTCTTACCAAACTCTCCCCCCTCCAATGTGTCTTAAATGCTGCAGCCAGGATCATATTCCTCACCAAACGTTACACAGATGTCTCTACCTTGTGCCAGTCCTTACAGTGGTTACCCATCCTCTCCAGAATCCAGTACAAATGTATTACCCTCACCCTCAAAGAACTCCATGGCTCAGCACCAGCCTATATCTCCTCCCTCATCTCAGTCTACCACCCTACCCATGCCCTCCATTCTGTTGATGACCTGAGGTTAGCATCCTCAATAATCAGAACCCCCCACTCCCGTCTCCAAGACTTTACATGTGCTGCGCCAATTCTTTGGAATGCACTACCCAGATCAATACGATTAGTCCCCAATCCCTACAATTTTAAGCGTGCCCTAAAAACGCATTTATTCAGACTGGCCTACTGCCTCAACACATTAACCTAACTATGCCTGGGTGGCCCAGTCAAAAGTTTAACCATAACCAGGTTCCCCGCATCATGTTCCCACATGCTTTTTGCATCTATTATCCCTCTGTGTCCGTACTGTTACATACTCAACATTATGGCTGGTCTGAATAATGAAGGCAACTGTTACCACCCACCTTTCGTGTCACCCTTTTTTTTTCATCATAGATTGTAAGCTTGCGAGCAGGGCCCTCATTCCTCTTGGTATCTGTTATGACCTATGTGATTACTGTTATGCTGTTATGTTTATCGTCTGTACAAGTCCCCTCTAAAATGTTAAGTGCTGTGGAATGTGCCGGCGCTATATAGATGAAATTATTATTATTATGCCACTCCACACTAAATTCCCGAGAGTAGAAAGTTGACTCATGAAGACCTCTTCATGGTGTTGCCCACTTGGTCTCCGGAACTAAAGTAATAGTACATGTGTTCTGGTAGATTGAGTAAATGCAACCTTTAGGGTCTGAGGGGGTATGTGTACAGGGGAGTCTAAATTATATCAACAGGCCAAGTGGGTGTATGATATTGGTTAATGAGTCAATTTGGAGACATATTTAAAACCCAGACTCTGTATTATCACACAGACTATCCTAGCCTGTGACTGCTTATTGTGAACTTGCAGATATTATCCATATCATCCATACATCAAACCTCCTGATGAACCGAATAGATGATGAGGCAGTTTCCACAATCAACGATAAGTCTTTAGTTTAATACTTCATTTGTTAGAAATATTTATATATTAAGAATTGTCACCTACTCTCTGTTTTAGCTCACGATATCACAGCATAAAAGGCAGAGCGAGGGACAGCTGCTAGTGAACGGGGGCGCCAATCCACCTATACTAGGTTGCCAACCTACAAGATAGGCAGTATCAGTTCAGGCAAAGAAAAGGGAACTATAAGAATATTGTGGTTTAGCAGTATTAATACCTTCACAAGCACTCCAGCCAATTTCTGAAATTATAATAATACGATGATCCTACCGACATAATATCATTTTATGTCATATCATGTCCACACTACACAGGTTTTGAAATTTTTAATGAATGTTAATAAAATATACTGTTTTTAGAGGGTTATATGTTCACATACAGTACATGGTCTCCAGATAACTCTATTCCACCAGACAAAAGCGTGACTCTTCGTTAATGAGAATAAACCTCCATTCCAGCCTCCATTGATGGCTATCTCTGCATCATGATAGCCTATGAGAGTGGTAGTGTGAGGTCAATGGAACACTGGTAAGCTAGACATCTGATTCATAGCCCAAAGTCATACATAAGACCTTTGATGTATAGACACTGATAAAAACCTTAGGCTTGGTATGTGACATCCAATTTCACTAGAAGTTCAGAATGGATTAATCGGGGAACAAGTGTTACAAAAAAAAGCAACACTGAGAGCTTTGACAAAGAACGGTGGTTAGCTTTCGAAACTCGTTGGTTTGTTTCTTCCTGCCATACTACTTTTAGCTTTGACAAAGGATGCTCTCTAGCATTTGAAGCGCGTTGATTTTTTTTTTCTTCCTGACATTCTACTTTCATAATAAATTTTGAAATGCTCCAATAAAGTGGAATTTTATCCAAAAGCTGGAACATTCTTTTTCTTCTTGCATTTTCTCCACATTTGGTCAAATCGTGGTTCTGGACATACTGGACTTAACATTCATAATTGCTGAGGTGGCATTTTGCTCCCTTTTCCTTTGTATATTTTGTTAAACCTTTGCTTTTTAATCAACTCCATAAACAACATCACATAGTTATAGATTTTGCATCCTATAATTCTCCATTAGTCTTGGAATTAAAGGTTGTCTGCAGTAGCTATGGCTTGCATGTGTTTCTAGATTTACCGCTTTTTACAGCAGCTGGATTATGATATGAAGTTCTACATTAGCATTTTTAATGGAGTTTGTTTCTCCGAGATCATTTTACAGCAGATGCAAAAAAGAACATTGCTGAGCTTTTGTTATTACGGGATGTCTGGATATCAATAGAAGGCAACATTTTCTGCTTTTGTCTCATAACAGCATAGGCTATAACACCTTAAAGTAGAAAATATAAAATACTTGAAGCAAATGAAGTTCACAATGTATAGTAATTTTGATGTGTGATCCTCACATCATTCATGAGCTTCCCTTTCTGACTTTCCTATCATCCCGAATCTGATCGTTTTTTATTCTATTTTTTTGTACATAATTCATTATTAATGTCACATTGTTAGAATTATTAAAATTGCAATGTGCATAGTTTAAACCAGTTAGTCTGGGATTAAACCACCATATTTGCTCTCATCTGAGAAAATCGGGTCGATTATCCTAATCACTCTCTGATCACACTCTGATCAGTGTTTGATTAAAGTGTGATTACAGTGTGAACCAATTTTTTGGGATGTGAAGATATATAAAAAATGTCTTCATCCTCTCAGTCCTTGAAAATCGCACCGCCCTCTGATGTCAATCATGTGCGGTCCGACGTTCTACACTGACTCAATGATTTGCATGACCAACTGCGATCTAATAATCAAATGCAAATCATGCTTGCTGTGACTTTTTTTCTTGGACAGTCTAAGTCCAAGGAAAAAATCGGACCTGTGCATGGCCCCATAGAATAACATTGGTCCGAGTACGATCTGATGTTTTGTCGGATCGCACTCGGACCAAAAATACAGTCATCTGCATGAGTTCTTAAATGTGTAAATCAGTCAAGTATTACCTGTCCTTTATGTTTTGCTGTTGATTGTATAACCCCTTGAAGGCTCAACAATTTTTCACTTTTTAGTTTTTGTTTTTTTCTTGTTGCCTTCCAACGCCATAACTTTTTAAAATGTTTCTCTCAGCATACTGAAGTTGTTAGGGCTTTTTTTTTGTAGCATGTTCTGAATAACATCATTCATTTTACTGAAAAACTGGGAAACCAAGAAGAATCAAAGTGGGGAAGAATTAAAAAGCAGCAATTTCCACATTTTATTTGGTTTTGTTTTTATAACTAAATAGAGTATGTTCAGCTTTTTAAATCTTTGAATTTCATTAACATATTTTGAGATCCATAACTTTGTAACCTTACAGTTTATGGAATTTTATGAACATTTGCTTTTTTTGAAGGATGACCCGCAGTTTTCGTGTTTATCTTGGGGTGCATACAACTTTCTTATCTTCTTATTTGATGCTATTTTGGGGAGAGACAAAGTGACAAATAAAATAATGATTGTGCTGTTTTGATTTTTTTTTATTTTGGACTTTATCAGGTGGGAAAATATTATATTTTATTAGTTTGGACTGGACAGTTATGAGTGTAACAACTCCAAAAATGCTTATACAAATTTTGTATATTTTTATTTGTCCACTTAAAGTACCAATCCAGTGTTTTTTTTTATTTCAGTGCTAGAGAGGTGCCATTAATCTAAGTTCCCTTGACTTAATATTATACTCTCAAGCCACAGCTCCTCCCTCTCAGCCATCTTATGACCACAAATTCTGACTACCGGAAGACAGAGGTCACAGTCACAAGCTCTCAGCATGAGGCCTCCTTCACATGTCTGTATGAAACACCTATGTGTATAACCAGTACCGGTATCATCAGTGCTTTGGATCAGTGTGTCATCAGTGTGGCATCCATGCGTCTGTTTTACCATCAGCGTTTTTCTGGAATGGATAAAGAAATAAATTGCGAAGCTATTCCTTTACTTTGTAATGTTAAACATGGACAACTCACGGATGGCACACGGATGCCATAGGTGTGCTATATGTTTTTCTTATTGACCCATACATTTATATTGATGCTTGTCATCCATACTACCAGGTAAAAATGGACATGTTTCAGTGTGTTTTGCATGGATACACGATGTGCGTAAAAACATGGATACATAGCACCATAGGTTATAGTGGGTATGTGTGGCATCCGTGAATAAATTGGTATCACATGTACTGGAAACACGGACGTGGCCATGAAGTCTAAGTCTATGACAACCTCATTTTGACTCTCATATACATAGACTTCCTTCACAAATCCGTGTTTCCAGTATTTGTGTCATCCTTTGTTTTCACTGATGATACCACAAATACCCACTATAACCTATGGTGCTATGCAGGTGTCCATGTTTTTACACAGACTGTGTGTCTGTACAAAACACATGTGGAAATGTTCACTTTTCTCTGGAAGCATGGATGACAAAAGCAATACAAGTCTATGGGTCCGTGAAAAAACCGTACAGCACATGGTTGTCATCCGTGTACCATCCATGTGCCGTCTGTGTATAACATTGCAAAGTATAGGAGAAACTTGGTCATTTATTTCTTTTTTTATCCATACTGGAAAAACACCGATGGCACAATGATGTTAAAAACGGGCACATGAATGACACACTGATGGAAAACAATGTACCTGGCTTGCATGTACACAATTTATATGGATATGTGAAGGAGGTCTCATATTGAGTTATAACTTCCGGTTCTCCCAACAAACACTGGATTGATCTGGCAGGTCACAACTTCTGGAGACTGACTGGAGCGGCGCCGAGAACAAGTGAAGATGGCGGCTGGTAAGTATGATACTAGGGACAGGGAATTTAGATTATTTGCACCATTCCAGTGGTAAAATAAAAAAAAACATGCTGTGGTGCTTTATGGATCGCAAACGTAAGATTGCCTGATTTCTTTTATAGTACACTGTAATATTGTAACATTGCAGTCTATTGTAAAAATGAAAATCTCGTATGAGGCCTTGTACAAAGAAGGAAGACACAGAGGCCCATAACAACACCATGGGCACCTTGTGATCTTGTCACTGGGGTTGATTCATCATAGAAATATCAATTTTATCCGAACATCCAACCACTCACATGTCAATGCAATGATGAACAGTGAAAACTAGCTTCAATTTCATTCGTTAGGCTTAGGCGCCTGCTGTAAAACACAGCTGACACCCATGGAATATGATGTTGGCTCAGATCATGTGCCTACACTAAAGATCCAGTGAACACATCTGCTGTACAGTTGGTAGCGGATTATTCATTATACTCTCCAAGCGTGTGACAACAGAGTTTCTTTATTCAGGAACAATCAGGAACAATATGCTTAATAGATCAGAAATAAATCATTTGTGTGTCTCTATCTGTGCAGCATCTACAGCAGACTGCTTTTCTCATACACAGACACAGGAAAACAGGAAATACAGTCACATGCTCTACCTGTGTGAGCCTCTGGGAGTTTTCTTTTTGTTCTAACTTTATAAACAGCATATAAATCTAGCAACTAAACACTCATAGTCAGGAATGGAGTTGTTGCACCAAACATATTCCAACATGTACAAATAATGTGTCCAAGGGTTTACAAGGATTTTATCCATGTTAAACAGTAATGTCATATTTACGGCGCATGCTAATATGGAAATTGGGTAAATCACTGGATCAACCCTGGTGTTCCATTCTTTTTCTCTCAAAAGAGCGTCGCTTCCTACGTGCATAGATGTGGGAGAGATTCTTGTTGTTTGTAGAAGCAAACTGAAAAAAAAATGTCAGTATTCCAGAAACTTTTTTTCACCAGCACTGGTCATACTAAGGAGGAATGAAAAGGACGACAGGGGACACCATAACACATGAGTAACAGCAATATCTAGACACATTATTTTTTTCAATTAATCAATTACTGGAAAATTGCTATATTTTGTATGACCTTACTGAAAAATGAATGTTCAATCTGTGGAGAACCCCTTTAATTTTAGTTAATAACATGAAATAAAATGAACCCGATATAAATGACTTATGCTAGATCCGAAGCTTATTTTCCTACTACTTTCCCTTGGTTGTAGCTTGATCTTGTGAAGGGCAATAGTTCTTTATGCTTTGTATGTTTGTATTTACGTGAATGAATGCGTCAGTGGGGTTTACCTACAGGATTATTTGACAGAAACGTCTAACGTTTACTAAGACAACTATTTTTGGCAACCAAAAGGCTGTTTAGGACTTAGCATAATAAGAACGTGTTGGCATGGTTAAATAGATAAAGCCACCAACTGCAATCTAAGCTTCCAGTTTTGTTGTGAATACAGACTGTGCGGAATCTTGGCACAAAACAAGAGGAATGGAAATTCTGAGATAAGACACAAGGATTTTAGATTAAAGTAGTCATGGGACAGATGTGATGAAAAGGAGATATTTGTGAGAAGAGTGGAGTTAGAGTATGAGTACTTCTAGAGTAATAAAAAGCTGCACATACGTACAACACTAATACATATATTCATTACAACCACACAGAAGCTGCAGCAAGTGAAAAGTGATAGTTAATGAAGAACAAGGGTTAATGTTTCGCCTTATGGAGAGTGGCATGTCTGACATGCCAGGATAAAGAGACTTATAGGCCATGCAATGCTATGCTGGGAAATTAAATATGCAAGTTATCTCTTATACCCCAGTTTAGAAGGCTCTCATACAGCCTAATCAGATCTCAAGCTTTGCACTGAAGAGGAGCAGCACCCCGAAGCACGCATCTGCAAATTTATATCATGGTTTAGCTTTTATCTTAAGTCATGTGGCAAGGCTCGCTAAAGGGTTGATAGTGCTTTTTAGTGTTGCTAGTTCCATTAAGTGGTACTAGAGTTCTAGTCCTTTTCCTCTCTGAAGAGATAACTTGCATATTTAATTTCCCAGAGGAGCATTACATGGCTTGTAAGTCTCCTTAGCCTGGTATGTCAGGCATGTTACTCTCCATAAGGGGAAATGTTACCCCTTAGACCCCAGGCAGAGATGTCTCATATAACCAAATCAGATCACATTCTTTGCACTGAAGAGGGGCCACACCCTGAAACAAGTGTCTTAAAATTGAGATTCTGGTTTGGTCTTTATCCTAAGTCATGTGGCAAGGCTCATTAAAGGCTTGTTATTTACTTTTTTAGGATTGTAACTTCCAATAGATGGCTTTAGAGTTTAAGTCCTCTTTGAAGAGAGAATTTGCTTACTAATGAAGAATAATATATCTGTACAATGTTTACTGATAGCTTGGTCTGTCAGCAGGATCGTACAAACACTGTCAGGTCGGCACCGTCATACTGATTAAAATGATACCTTGGTTGATAAAATCTGTCTTTTGGTTGTTGTTTAATCTTTATTTTCAGTTTTAATTTAATGATATGCTTGTGCTCTGGGGCGGCCTGGAGGAGGGTCTTCATGTGGTGCTCTGATTAGGCATTCACAAGTATGGCTTCTGACAGGTCACTGATCCCTCAGTGACCTGCCCCTGAGTTTACATAATGAATACTACATATATCTTGAAAAAAAAACCTTTCTGCAGGCAGGCGCAGGCAGGTGCCGGCCATTGCGCCTGTGCTGGAGCATGATCGCATTTCTATTGTGCATATAATTAATTTGTTTGATCTTATCCTTATAAAAAAATCCTTTTAAAAATGGCACTGTCCGTGCCTGCACAGTAGCAGCTAATGATAACTGCTACTGCGCAGGTGCCCACGGCGCCATCCTGCTAGAGAAAAAAAAACTAAAAAAAACCAAGATACAGTTGTGGCCAAAAGTATTGACACCCCTGCAATTTTGGCAGATAATAGTTTCTTCCTGAAAATTATTGCAAACACAAATTCTTTGTTATTATTATGTTCATTTAATTTGTCTTAAATGAAAAAACACAAAAAGAATTGCCCTAAAGCCAAATTGGATATAATTTCACACCAAACATAAAAAAGAGGGTGGACAAAAGTATTGGCACTGTTCGAAAAATCATGTGATGCTTCTCTAATTTGTGTAATTAACAGCACCTGTAACTTACCTGTGGCACCTAACAGGTGTAGGCAATAACTAAATCACACTTGCAGCCAGTTGACATGGAGTAAAGTTGACTCAACCTCTGTCCTATGTCCTTGTGTGTACCATAATGAGCATGGAGAAAAGAAAGAAGACCAAAGAACTGTCTGAGGACTTGAGAAACCAAATTGTGAGGAAGCATGAGCAATCTCAAGGCTACAAGTCCATCTCCAAAGACCTGAATGTTCCTGTGTCTACCGTGCGCAGTGTCATCAAGAAGTTTAAAGCCCATGGCACTGTGGCTAACCTCCCTAGATGTGGACGGAAAAGAAAAATTGACAAGAGATTTCAACGCAAGATTGTGCGGATGTTGGATAAAGAACCTCGACTAACATCCAAACAAGTTCAAGCTGCCCTGCAATCCGAGGGTACAACAATGTCAACCCATATTATCCATCGGCATCTGAATAAAAAGGGACTGTATGGTAGGAGAGCCAGGAAGACCCCACTTCTTACCCCGAGACATAAAAAAGCCAGGCTGGAGTTTGCCAAAACTTACCTGAAAAAGCCTAAAATGTTTTGTTCTGGTCAGATGAGACAAAAGTAGAGCTTTTTGGGCAAAGGCATCAACATAGAGTTTATAGGAGAAAAAAGAGGCATTCAAAGAAAAAAACACGGTCCCTACAGTCAAACATGGCAGAGGTTCCCTGATGTTTTAGGGTTGCTTTGCTGCCTCTGGCACTGGACTGTTGACCATGTGCATGGCATTATGAAGTCTGAAGACTACCAACAAATTTTGCAGCATAATGTAGGGCCTAGTGTGAGAAAGCTGGGTCTCCCTCAGAGGTCATGAGTCTTCCAGCAGGACAATGACCCAAAGCATACTTCAAAAAGCACTAGAAAATGGTTTGAGAGAAAGCACTGGAGACTTCTAAGGTGGCCAGCAATGAGTCCAGACCTGAATCCCATAGAACACCTGTGGAGAGATCTAAAAATGGCAGTTTGGAGAAGGCACCCTTCAAATATCAGGGACCTGGAGCAGTTTGCCAAAGATGAATGGTCTAAAATTCCAGCAGAGCATTGTAAGAAACTGTTTGATGGTTACCGGAAGCGGTTGGTCGCAGTTATTTTGGCTAAAGGTTGTGCAACCAAGTTTTAGGCTGGGGGTGCGAATACTTTTGTCTGGCCCATTTTTGGAGTTTTGTGTGAAATGATCAATGTTTTGCTTTTTGCTTCATTCTCTTTTGTGTTTTTTCATTTAAGACAAATTAAATGAAGATAATAATACCAAAGAATTTGTGTTTGCAATCATTTTCAGGAAGAAACTGAGTATTATCTGACAAAATTGCAGGGGTGTCAATACTTTTGGCCACAAATTGTGTTTATTGTGTGTTTCTGTTTTTCTGTGTATCCTCGTCGTGGACTATGGTGCTTTAGGGTGTATTAGGGTCACTGACATTGAGCGGGGGCGCCACATCATCTGCAACTAGGGTGTCAACCTCCGCGCTTAGGAAGGGACTTGTTAGGGCCTATTAGGGTGAGGTTAGCTGTCCTGAGTACATCATTATTTATTTATTTTTTTGTTTGGTGTTTTTTGTGATTTATTGCCCTGTACCCTATGAGCTGGGATTATCCAGATTTTAAATATTGAAGTAAAAGTGAATTTTTAGGGGTCATTTTTCTTGTTTCTATCTTGGTTTTTTTTTGTTGCTTTGATCCTTTTCTAACATTTTCTTTGAGGTTCTTTGGTTCTGCTAGAGAAAAAAAAATGTCCTCCTCCAAGATGGCGATGCCAGTGCCTGGACAGTACAAGCTATCGTCAATCACCGATAGATGCTACTGCGCAGGCACCATCAGTGCCATCTTAGAGGAGGAATTTTTTTCTTCAGTAGCAAGATAGCGGCGCCTGCGCCGTAGCAGCTATCAGATGACCAATATCTGCTACAGCGCAGGCGCAGATGGCGCCATTTTTATATGGATTTTTTTTACAAATATAAGGATAACATCAAACAAAATAATTATATGAGCAATTGATAAGCAATCATGCTGCAGCACAGGCGAAATGGCTGGCGCCTGCCTGCAGAAAGGCTTTTCCCAGCTATATATAATAGTCATTATGTAAACATGAAGATTTAAATATGTGTACAATGTTAACTGATAGGTTGGTACTTATATAAAAGACACCAAAAAAATACCCATAAACTCTTCCAGAGAGAAATTTGATGGCAGAGCTGAAGAAGTACCTAGACAAAACCTGAAGAATGGACTTGCTAGCCTCGCCCACCATAAAAAGTTTTGGTTCATATACCAGTTTAATATGTCGAGGAACTGTCCTGATCCTCATGCTCAGTAAACTACCATCCACTAGTTTTGAGTTGTCAGTCTTTTATTTTTATTAGAATTCTGGCAGCACTATAGGTCCAGGAATTTCCTTTCACTCACTTTTCTGCCATTATCCAATGTCTTGACAATTTTGAACTGAAAGCCCATCTTTTTGGTATGCATTTATATAGTCTTACAGTTAGAATAGCTCATAGCTAAAATTGTAAAGAGGGCCTCACATGAAAAATAAAATAAGTAAAATACCTGTGCAATGTTTGCTGACAGCTTGGTACTTAAATAAGTTGTCAGCTACTTGGATAACCCCTTTACATACCCCACATTTTGCCCTGATAAAATAAAAAAGCTTATACTCAACTCCATGCCGGCGCCATTCCAGTGGTGTCGGCACTCGCGTTCCTTGGGCTCTTGTGCGGTTGTTATGACACATGAGCCTCACGCCCAAACAGCGCTGGCATCACTGGCCCCACAAATCAAACATAAAGAGGAATCAGGGCTGAGACTGCTCCTCTTGATGTTCAATTTGTCCGAAGGCGGGAACAGTGATGCCAGCACTGATTGGGAGCCATGCTCACATGTCATAACAACCACATGAGAGAGCTGAAAACACAAGTGTCGACACCGCTGGACGGCGCTGGCTCCGGAGATGAGTATAAGCTTTTTTATTTTATTGGCACCAAACATTTAGATCAAGAAGCAGTTGTCCTAATAGTGGAAAACATCTTTAAAATAAAATAAATAAATATCCTTAAACTCGTGCTAATCTCGCCCATCATAACAAGCTTTGGCTCATATACTAATTTTATATATCCAGGAACTGTCCTTATTTTTAAGTTCAGTAAACTATCACCCACTCTCTTTGAGTTGTCAATCTTTCTTCAAAAGCATTCTGCCAGCATTATTGGTCCAAAAACCTCCTTTCCTTGACTTTTCTGCCATTGTCTAATGTTTTGCCAACCCTGAAATGAACGCCCATCTTTTTGGTATGCATTTATGTAGTCCTACAGTTAGAATAGCGAACAGCTAAAATTCTAAAACCTGTCCTCACATGAATCTCCCAATAGTTTGGTAAAGGCCACAGTGTAATTTTGAAAACTTTCTGAACCTTGCTCAATGTGATCAAATATGAGGACCAGCAGGAAATAGAGTTGGTAGAAATTGAAAACATATTTAAGAAAGGTAAACTTTTTGAGTGCAACACCATGGTTCCTCCTTGGGATGGACATATCATTGGTGCAACCTGTGCAGACGCACAGAGGCACAAAAAGTAAGGGGACTCCATCCACAGCAGGTGGAAATATGCATTTTGATGAGTTAAACTGCAAGGGGCCCATATACTGTTTTTGCACTGGGGCCCTTTTCTGTCTATGTCCGCCAGTAGTTCCTCCAAATTCTAACTTTATAATACAGCAACTAATGGAGCATGACATCATTTTTTTCTTTTTTAGTTTCATATGAATTTGACCTCTGCTTCCATATATATTTGAAGGTAGATGAAAGCATGGCATCATAGACTTAGAAAGGTGTTGAATTACAGCCCTGTATTACTCAGAGGTTATACAAAGCCATAATACGATAATGTGAACGAGGGCTTACTGCCATTAACAATATAACATACAGTATAATCAAATACACGGGATTGAGGTCAAGAAGGGCAGATTGGACTGGGGTTTTTTGCGCACGTTCAAGTATGTATTGGTAGAATAGGGAAGACATAAAGGTTTATGTTTTGTGAATATGAAGATATTGTATATTCACACCCATTTTGGTCAAGTGACATTTTTAAAAATTTACATTAAAATTAATATACAGTAAACCTAAAAAAAAAGTAACTCTACATAAAGAATCCATTACCTGCTTTCAAAAATATGTGTGTTAAGCTTACTATGCTCAACCTGAGATATCTTGAATTGAAATAACATTTGGTATGTAGCTCTGGGCAAACTATTTTTCCACATCATCAGTCATTTACGGCTGGCAAGAGGTTGACTGCAGTATCTTCAGTGGCATTATTGAAAAGGCTGCGTACGGGAAAATATCTAAAAACTTTTGTAAATGTTTCTAATCATTTGCAAAATCATCAGAGGATTAAGAAAGCTTAACTATTATTGAACATAACGTGTAACTTATCATTCAAGTAACAGAAAAAATATATATTTTTTGGTCACTTTAGTTCCATTTCTTGATTTACTCTAGGTCCAAACAATAAGGCATGTAAAAGGTATACATTATAAAAACATAACTACCTTTTAGTTTTTTTAATTTTGTCAGAAATCCTGCACACAGCCAATTGATACGAACATTTTTACAATTTTTACAGAATGCGTTAAAGAATTTTCCATAATGCATGAGTAGCACTAATATATTTTCCATGCAATTACAAGAGGGTTGTATAGGAAGGGGAAGTGGTAAAATATTGGATGGAAGGTATGTGTCACTGAGGTGGCTGGCCTCGGTGTTGTAGGATGTAGGCCCCTAATTGAAGACTCCATTAGTGGCAGGTTACTGAGAGTTTTTTTTTCATTGGGTCCAGGATTTAGGAGTGGCCAAGGAGCCTGGGTGGGAATGGTCGCTCCCATACCTCCAATTCAGTATTTGCAGCTGCTCCTATAAAAACCTGCTAAAGGTTTGTGTGGTGTTGGTGAGGCAATCTGGTTTTTAATACAATGGAGAGAGGAGCAGTGCCTGTGTCCATGCACACTTGACTAAAAGCCAAGTAATTTGCTGAAGAAGGTGACTGATTGTAACAATATCAATAGTGAGAGTAGTATTCAATTTTTTTTATATAACAATCCATGCACTCTCAAACTTTGACAATTCATTAATAAATCTTTAAATATGTTAGGAAATTGAGCCCACACTTCATGGTTTCCAATTCTTAAACAAAAGCTTTCATTAGGTCAAAGTAGCCAATTTATTCCTGCTGCTCCACAGAGAATTCTGCTTTGTTTTAATGTTTTTTTGTTTCATTTTTTTTAATCCAGAATATGCATCCAGAGATTTGAGCCTTTTTATATTAGAGCCAATTGTACGGCCTTTCCAAGGGGGCATAGTTCACAATATTACCTGGGGGAGTGTCTTTAGGCTACTCTGCATAATAAACACCACCTGCTTGTAAAGGCCCTAATAACTAGCATAAAATAAAGCAAAATATTCAGGGGAACAGTGAGAATAAAATAAGAGCAAAAACTAGTCACTTTTGATGTGATTGTTTTAAAATAAGAAAAAGAATTTCTAATACTAGACCACAGACTATGTGCTCTTCATTATTTTTTTCTAGCAAAACTTGAAATTTAACGCCTATGTTACCCCTATTTAACAATTTATTTGCATGAATTATATAGTGAACTCTACCTTTCACTCTCTAATTACTCCAGGTAAGAGTCAAGACTTTTGTAAGGGCAAAGTACTGGTGGGTCATTAGTAAAGTCAGAATAACTCCATGGGCCGAATCAGGAAAAGTTACTTCTAATTTAGGTAGGTCAAAGTCAATACCAGAGGGAATCAAGATCAAGCTGAATATATAACGGCAAGAGGCAAGGGTTGAGCTCAGAAAGGCCTTGATGAAAGTACAAAACTTACAGAAGACATCGCTGCGGCGTTACAGACCAACAGGATGCATTGGATCAAAAATAGAGCGCTTCACAAATTTAATAACAGCGTACACATCTAGCACTGAGCTCCCCAGAAACGGACAGAAATGAGATACAATGTGGCAGCTACAAATTAAATCTGACAAATAACTTTTAACTGATTTCTTTTATAAGTGCATTTGTTGCTAAACTGAATTATTTCTCAATTTATTTATGCAAGCTACGGAAACCATCTGTAATACGGATGGACAACCAATGTCACTGTAAACCCCTCACCGACGACTTACAACCTTCAGGATGACACCATAATGCAGGACTGAATGAACACAAATCATCCCCTTTTGCCCCATTAAAATTAAAACAAATAAAAAAATTAATAATGCACATATTTGGAATTGCCTCATTTAAAAATACCCAATTTGTCAAAAGATAAAATAAATTAATCTGATAGGCAAACGGCGTAACAATAAAAATGCCAAAATGCAAGAATAAAGTTTTTTTGGTGGCAGCAACACTGCAATAAAATGCCATAAAAAGCAATCAAAACATTGTTTATACCCCAAAATGGTATTAGTAAAAAATAATCAGCTTAGGGCACAAAAAATAAGCCCTCACCCAGCACCATAAGCCGAAATATCAGAACTTTACGGGTATCAGAAAGTGGAGGCAAAAGCGGAAATTTTTTTTTCTCCAAATTTCCGAATTTTTTTCACCACTTAAATAAAAATAAAACTATACATATTTGGTATCTGCGTACTTGTACTGACCTGGGGAATTTTTTTGCAATTTCACCGCACTTTTTTCCAATTTTCCAATTCACTACGTGGCAGAATGAATGGTTTCATTCAAAAGTACAACTCATCCCGCAAAAAAAAACAAGCTCTCATAAGGCTATATGGCTGGAAAAATGAAAATGTTATGGTTCTTGGAAAAAGAAAAGGGAAAAACAAAAGCAAAAAATGGAAAATTGTCGTTAACCATTTTAAATCCCCATTCATTATTTCTCAAGGAGCATCTATGGACTTGTTTTTACTAGGGTTAAACCCAGCTTTTAAACCAGTTTCACACATCTGTATTTCAAGGACCAAGTAAGGATTGCAATGCATGGACCAGCCTCAGATCTCCTTATCTGAACTCAAAAGCCTTATTAGCATGTATGAAGCTGTCAAGTTTGGATCAGGACACCAGTGGACAGGCCATGCATCGCAGTCTGATCATAAATGGGTGAAATCATCCTTAGGGTTCAATGAGATGTCCAGTTTTATTTTACATACATGAACAGTCCAAGTTTCATCAGTGGTTTTGTTCAGTTTCATCAGACAGTCATCAGTGTCACCCAAGTTTCATCCGAGTTTGGTCCGAATTTCATCAGCTTTTCTTGGATGAGTAAGAGAAAAAAGGTCTCTTTAACTTCTCCCATCTAATGCTGGAGTCACACTGCCGAATTTCTCATGCGATAATCGCATCGCATAGCATGGACTGGCCGGCACCTCTCCTGACCTGAGCATGACAGCATGATGGATTACTATGCAGCTGTCAAGCTCAGGTCAGGAAAGCAGACAGCCAGTGCGAGTTTTACGATGCGATTCTCGGATGAAAAATACGCCAGTGTGTCTCTGCCCTAAGAGTATGTACCCACGATCAGGAATAGCAGCTCATCTGTACTGCATCCATAACGCTGCGTTCTATGATACCTAGCACAGTGGATGGGATTTATAGAAATCCCATGCCCGCTGTGCTTCTATTTGACGCAAATGAGAGAAAACTTTGTCCAGCTCCACGATGTAGTGAAAAATATTCTTGACACTCATGATTAAGAGTGCCTAGCCACTCGAAACGCGTAGATCGATCGCATGCCTTGTAACTCATGCTGGCTTTTAAACCTCATTTCGATTGAGTGAATAAAGAATATTTTTCACTACATCGTGGAGCTGGACAAAGTTTTCTCTCATTTGCCTTGGATTGTGCGCTTTGACACAGCGGTCTCGTGCTTCGAGGTTGGAATGCCGTATCTGGTGAGCTGGATTTGTATCCTGATTTATTGCTTCTATTTGACGCTGCGTAAACTTACCCACGGTGCCAGTTTACGAACCACAGCATGTCAATTTCTTTTGCGGAGACGCTAGTGTCCGCAACAGAAATTTCCACAATAGAATGTATTGGATGCGGTAAATGTGTATGGTTCAATGAACACGTGGATTTCACTGTGTGATTGAACGCAATGTTTTGGAGGCAGCAAAACATACGCTGCGTCCAAAGTGCTTCTATTTCCTAATCGTGGGCACGTACCCCTGCAGACCATAAAAAGCGAACAGCACTCTGATTTTTCACCAACCTATAGACTTCCATGGTTGATTTTGATCCGACATTCAGATCAATATCAATAATGACCCAACATAAAAAAATTGGACATGTGAACAGCAACATAGACTATACTAGGTACAAATTTTATTTGTGAAACACTTGGACATTTATAGAAGTCCTTATACTGGTACTTAGAAGTTTAATACTCGGAGACATGGAGAGTGATAAAGAATTAAAAACTTGCAACTCCAAAAATAAAACAACTAGAAACTGTAATATGATTAAATAAAATCAATACTCATTAGAAAAAATGTAATAGACTTCAAGTAAAGTAGTGATGAATTCAAACTATGCTATATTTCTTTTAAAATAATTTCTATGTTGATTTTTTTTTATGATTTATATATTTTTTTCATTTTTGACCGGTTCACATATTCTAATAAAAGGATATGGGTGGAAGTTTCCATAGCTTCTTATCTTCATTTACTTCACATATTCCTATCACTTGGTGATAAATGTATCTTGAACACTCATCACCAAGATTAAAACTACAATATGAAAAAGTTCTTGAGCACTATCTGCCATCAGAGATTTGAATCTCAAGATTAGATTCAGCATGGGAATCTAGACTGTTAGCACAATGCTGCCAGGTCTCTTGAGTGCTATAACCTCAGGCATTCCTTAGGCCACAGTGTTTAATGGGTCCAATTATTTTCACCAGCAGCGCTGCACTTAAAGCAACCGCCCAAAATAGTCAGTCACGTGCATGATTATTATGATAATACTATACTTATAAATCTGAAATTTGTTCTAAGCACTTAGAAAGGATTTGGAAGAGCATGCGATGAGACATGAAAATCAGGCAAAGTTTACAAAAGGAGAGTTTTAAAGGTAAACTCCCCCCTCTCTCCCCTTCGTGCTGAGTGACTGCATAAATCATAATATATCACTCGGCAGTGAACTAAGCAGTATCAGTTGAACGGGAGCACTTTCAAACTTTTCGCACCCAAATATGATTAATGTGGACTACTCATATTGTTGCACATGGATACGCTTTTCCAAAAAAAAAGCACAAAAAAGCCACAACATTCTACATTGTACTAACCACTAGACTGGCAGCCAGATCCATCATGTGGTGATTCTATGTACAGTATCTCACCAGTATACTTTAGAAGTCCCATTCAATGCATCAAGATGTTTTTGTTTTGTTTATTCTGGTTTAACAAAAGACACATTTTCTTATTTTTAGTACCTTAAATAAAATTGGAATTGTGGCAAAAAAAAAACATTTCATGATTCCAAACATTTATACTTGTACAGTTTTTAATAATAACACTTTTTTAATAACTGTCTAAATTAAATAAAGGAAATGCTTCAACATCTTCAGTGTTTCTTGCATGGTTCCTAAAATACGTATTGAGTATTTAATCAGTTCAACTTAGTGGGTATGTTGCATGTACACCACTGTGGATATGAGGGCGATACAAAGGAAACATGAGTTCTTTTTGAAATCCTGGGGAAATCTTAAGGCCCCGTCAAACACAGCGAGATCGTGCTCTAATGTCCTGGGCTATTTTTTGATCGTTGGTCTCCCGCTGGCCAGCGCGCATCGCTGAGTGTGGCAGTGGGAGACCAACGATCAGCGAGCTCTGTAAGCAGACACTGGGAGCTGGTATCCAAGGTAAATATCGAGTAACTAAGCACGCGCGTCACTTAGTTACCTGCTGTGTACCTTGGATACCAGCTCCCAGAGTGAGCACGCAGGTATCCAATGTACACAGTGGGTAACTAAGCGATGTGTGCTCTTAGTTACCTAATATTTACCTTGGATACCTGTGTGCTCGTGCTGGGGGCTGGTATCCAAGGTACACAGTGGGTAACTAAGTGACGCGCACGCTTAGTTACCCGATATTTACCATGGATACCAGCGTCCTCGCTGGTCCTGATCGCTGGTGAGATCTGCCTGCTTGACAGCTCACCAGCGATCATGTAGCGATGCACCAGCAATCCTGACAAGGTCGTATCGTTGTTGGGATCGCTGGTGCATCGCTTAGTGTAAGGGGACCTTAACTCAGGGCGACCATTAATTACAGTTGTGCTCAAAAGTTTACAAACCCTAGCAGAATTTTTGCTTTCTTAGCCTTTTTTCAGAGAACACGAATGATAGCGCCAAAACTTTTCCTCCTCTCATGGCTAGTGGTTGGGTGAAGCCATTTATTGTCAAACTTCTATGTTTTCTCTTTTTAAATCATAATGACAATCCAAAATATCCAAATGACCCCGATCAAAAGTTCACATGCCCCATTTCTTAATACCGTGTATTGCCCCATCTAACGTCAATGACAGTTTAAAGTCTTTTGTGGTAGTTGTGGATGAGGTTCTTTATTTTCTCAGATGGTAGAGCTGCCCACTTCATTTGGCAAAAAACCTCCAGTTCCTGTAAATTCCTGGGCTATCTAGCATGAACTGCACGCTTGAGATCTCCATAGAGTGGCTCAATGATATTTAGGTCAAGAGAGTGAGATGGCCACTCCAGGGCCTTCACATTGTTCTGCTGTAGAGAATGAAAGGTCGACTTGGCTTTGAGTTTTGGATGGCTGTCATGTTGGTATGTCCAAGTACGTCCCATCCGCAGGTTCCGGCTGATGATAGCAAATTTGCCTCCAGTATTGCTGATAACGTGCTGCATTCATCTTTTCTTTAACTTTGACCAAGTTTACTGTGCCTTTGTAGCTCACACATTCCCAAATCTTCAACAATCCACCTACGTGCTTTACAGTAGGAATGGTGTTACTCTCATAATAGGCCTTGTTGACCCCTGTCCAAATGTAACGTTAATGGTTGTGCCCAAAAAGCTCAATTTTGGTTTCCTCACTCCAAATTGCCTTGTTACAGAAGATTTGAGGCTTGTCTCTGTGGTGTTTTGCGTATTGTAGGGGAGATACTTTTTGGCATTTGCACAGTAATGGCTTTCTTCTGGCGACTCGACCATGCAGCCTAGCTTGAATGCTGATGACTGGCATTATCAATTCCTTGGATATCTTTTTGCATCACTTTCCTGTTTTATACAGTTCAACTACATTTTCCTGTTGATCCATTGATATATCTTTTGCTTTTCCCATGACTCACAATCCAGAAATGTCAGTGGCTGAATGAAAGATGCAAGAGTCTGTCTGGATCTTAGACACTCACTTAGCTATTATGCACACACACTGATTACAAGCAAACATTTCACAGGTGAGGATTTTACCTTTAGTAGCCATTCAAATCCATTTGTGTCTACTTCTGAGCATGTTATCAGGCCAAAATCACTAGGGTATGTGAACTTTTGATCAGGGTCATTTGGATGTTTTGGGTTGTCATTATGATTTAGAAAGAGAAAACACAGTAGTTTGACAATAAATGGCTTCACCCAAACACTAACCATGAGTGGAGAAAAAGTTTTGGTATTATCATTCATATTCTCTGAATAAAAGGCCAAGAAAGCAAAAATTCTGCAGGGGAAAGGTAAACTTTTGAACAAAACTGTATAATTCTTCACAGTAGAGAGGAGGTAACACAGCTATGACACAGTTCTGAGCTGAAGTTGATCACAAGGGTTTTATTCCAGCTTCTCTTCATGCAATGCTTCATCAACATATATGAAAGTCTCCTTACTGATAACCTCTTCACAGATAACTTCTCTTCACAAAGTGTCTTAACCTAAGCAGAACTGTACCTTGTAGTGAGGTTGGGAGAATGTTAAGAGTCCAATGCTGTACCTCGCTCACTTCTATCTTGCGGTAATAAAGATGCTCCTGGCTGTCCTGAATGCTTCTATGATTATAGCAATCACTTCCCAGGAAGAACCGGTCTGTACAGCTTGTCTGATTTCAGTCTGACAGAAGATTCTCTAGCACACACCTTAGGGTACCGTTACACTTAGCGATGCACCAGCGATCCCGACAATGATATGGATCGCTGGTGCATCGCTAAGTGGTCACTAGTGAGCTGCCACACAGGCAGATCTCACCAGCAACATCGCAGGGGTCGGGGTCGCTACTTACCTGTCAGACGCGACGATCCTGACGTCCTCCCGCCCGCGTCCAGGACCTTCTCGCGCGACCAGCAATGAGCAGCGGGGGAGCCGGTCGGAGGTAAGTATCAGACATAGCGATATCGCTAGCAATATCGCTGCTACATCACAAAATCGGTGTCGTTACAGCGATATTGCGAGCGATATCGCTATGTGTAACGGGGGCTTTACTGTTAGATGTCCAGGACACAATAACAACTTTCCCAGTATCCCCTCAGGCTGAGCTAGACACTCACTGTCTGCTATGACCATTTTAACCCCTATAGTTGCTGGATGATTCTATATAGAAGTGCAGCTTCTATCTGTCACACTATTCCCTCCTAATTTAATGTAGTCCCCGACATTCATCTTCTTTCTAGTTGGTCTAACCAACCCTGGGCGTTATTCTCCCTTAGCTGTCCTTTTGGAAGAGATGGTAAAAGGTGGTAAAAGTCATGTAGCACTGTGTGTATGTTAAGCATTGTTAATTTAGTATTCAATTTAAAACATTAGCAATGATCTTATACTAACTATTGCTTGTAGATCTCCTGTAAGAAATAAAACAACTTAAATAATCAGTATCTCTTCAGCTGGAGCTTTTCGTGTGTCTTCCACCAGCTAAGGTTAACTAGTGTCAAGTACTTTTATAATTCTTTGTTATTACAAAGTCTTTTAGTTTAACTAACTGCAAACAGTCTTTTCACTCAGGTAAAGTCTTTGCAAAGTACAACACTGGAAGATACCACTCAAGTAAGCTTACCTGGTCCTTAGACAACTATACTTGTTTCAACTCAACAGTCTTTGGTATTCTACTTGGTTTACCTTGGGTATAATAGGTCAGTATCATTGGTCATTTTACTTCTCAAGTCGAAGTCCTCCTGCAGGGTTGTTCCTCTGATACTACCAGTTGTTCCATTACAGGGGTTTCTTCCTCCGCATTCAATTCCATTACTTCCTCTGATGCTCATGGAACTACATTTGTAGGTACTTGTTCTTCTGTCTGATCATCCATTTTTGCATAGTCTGGTGATTCCTCTAACCCTAGGTTCCTATCGATATCTTCGGCAACTGGTGTTTGATCACCAGATCTGAAATGGACCTCGGTTGTGTTTCTTGGTACAAACTCTGGAGCTTTAGGGCTTAGCTCACTTTCATGAGGATGTAATTTCCTCTTCTTGTCGGTATGCGAATGCCCGGTCTTCTTCATCTGGACTCTCAAGGTCACTGTCCACTTCAGAAGCTTCAGCCTTTGGTGGTCTCTCAGTTGGTTTTGGTCGACGCTGATCTACTGCAGGAAGTCTTGCTGTGGGAGGTAATCAAAGTGTATTAGCAAGTTCAAATGTACTATTTTTGTTTTCTTGTCTCCTATTTCCAGTCTGATTTCATGAACTGAGCTGTCGTCGGACTTCTTCTTTATGACTACATACACCTTGTCTTCCCAGTATGAATAAAGTTTAACTGGACCACATTTCTCAAGTACGTTTTTGACTAGCACACAACTTCCAGGTATCAGTTCTGCTCCATGACATTTCTGATCAAAGTATTCTTTGGTCTTGTTTTCCCCATCCATGACCACTTTTGATGCTATGTTGTGTGCTTCTGCCTTACGTTCTTTCCATTTCCGAACATAGTCAGGGTACATCTTGTATGAATATGAAACTGGAGTATCGTACATTATATTGATTGGTAGTCTTAAAGATTGACCAAACAACAGAAAGAATGGTGAATATTCTTCGCTCTTGGGTCAAATGTAAACATGCACCACTCTTCCAATCCTTCTCTTTGACTGTTAAGGTCCTCAACATTGACAGTAACGTATGGTTGAAATTCCACTTGCCCATCGTCTTCTGGATGATAGGACGTAGTATGAGATCTCTTGATCCTACAGTATTTTCCTAACTTGGGAAAGAGCTGGTTCTCAAATTCTTTTCTCTGGTCATGGTGTAGGATTGTTTTAAACCCAAACTTCAGAGCAAAGTCATTAAAAATCTTCTTTGCCGATGTCTTACCAGTCTTATTGGTGGTAGCATATGCTTGTTTTTCTTATGGTGCTAGCGGAAATCTCACAGAGGTCAGCCCGGCTGGTAATGCAGCCTTAGTGATAATGCAACCTCTATGATATCACTGCTAGTCACTGAGGCTGAACTCACAGCAGTTCAGTCACCTGTGGTTCCCAGCCTGCACGGTTGCATCTTGGCACCATTCAGGTTGAAAACTGTTTATCCCCCAGACATTGATTTTGGCATGAGACAGAATGACGGATAGGTGAGGGATATTGTTGTTTTTTTATTTTTGTTTTATTACAGGAGACGAGGACTTTGGTGGAAATATGCATTAGGTGAGTATAACTGTGTTTGCTATTTTTAAATAAAAAAGTAAAAGTGTGCTTTGCTTTATTTCTAATAAGTACGTGTTCGGTGTCCGTGCCCGAACAGTACGTGTTCGGTACGGACGCCGAACGTTACTGTTCGGGTTCGCCCATCTCTAGTTATTTCTACTCCTACATATCCCATGTCTTTGTGGAGTTCTTAGAAGACCAACTGATGATATATTCCAGGTAGTACTAACTGTTGTTTATCCGTAACGCTCTCTTGCTTCCTCGGAAATCAATTTTGTTCCACATAAGGTAGAATTCTGCCAATTATTTGATCTTCCCATTGTGCATTCCATATCGTTTTCTTTTGATAAATGTTGAATCGACATGGGGTTATCTTACCCTGTTGGTTCCATGCGAGTTGTCACCATCAACATACACTACAGTGATGTGCATTCCTCATGCTGGACTTGTACTGTTTCGGTGGTGCTCACAATAGCTTCTAGACTGACTTCTTTGGAGCACTCCTCATGAACTCCTCAGGCCCTAACGGTATTCTCGGCAATCTGTCTGCATCTGCATTGTATTTTCCTGTCCTTAACTTGATAGTTAAGTTTATAACCAAAAATCGAGAACTATTTCGCACTTCCTATCATGCCAGAGATCCCAAAAAGAAAATGGAAGTCAAAAGCGAACAATTATATTTGGTAATAAAACAAAAAAATTTATTAAAACAAGTAATATGCATTAAAATGAAGAGAAGAGTCATAGAGTGTCACCTGGCCAGGAACACAATTGGTCTATAGGCTGCATAGCATATGGACAAAGTATAGGGGACAGGAAGAAATGTTCAACAGTACAAAATAAACCATGGAGTACAAAATCCACCATGAAGCAGAAGAACTGATATAACAGAAGTGCAAATATAATAGTAAGATGCTATAGTCAAATGCTCAAAAAACATGGGAAAACATCCTAGATAAAGCTATAGCCATTTGGCCAAATAATCCAACAGTTTATTCTGTACAGTACAATGTTAATAAGCCCCTAAGTTGGTAAGGCTGAAATCCATCATATATTATCAAAAATCATTCAAGCTGCATATAGTACCCCATATGAGTATTCACATCTACTTTATAGTTGTCTTCTTCTGTCTGTCTGTCTGTAACTAAAATCCCGCGTCGCTAATTGGTCGCGGCCGCCAGCCGCGACCAATCAGCGACAGGAGCAGCTGTTTGTAACTGTAAGCTGGCCCCCGGCTGCTGATTGGTCATGGCCGGCCACCATCTAGGCCGTGACCAATCAGCAACAGGCGGGATTTCCGTTACAAACAGAGAGACAGACAGACAGATTTAGACGATTATATAGTAGATACACGTCTGTATGAGGAGAAATATATATATAATATATATATATATATATACACGTCTGTATGAGGAGAGATATATATACACGTTTGTATGAGGAGAAATAGTTATATATATTTACAGTTGTGGCCAAAAGTATTGACACCCCTGAAATTCTGTCAGATAATACTCAGTTTCTTCCTGAAAATGATTGCAAACACATATTCTTTGGTATTATTATCTTCGTTTAATTTGTCTTAAATGAAAAAAACACAAAAAAGAATGAAGCAAAAAGCAAAACATTGATCATTTCACACAAAACTCCAAAAATGGGCCAGACAAAAGTATTGGCACCCTCAGCCTAATACTTGGTTGCATAACCTTTAGCCAAAATAACTGTGACCAACTGCTTCCGGTAACCATCAATGAGTTTCTTACAATGCTCTGCTGAAATTTTAGACCATTCTTCTTTGGCAAACTGCTCCAGGTCCCTGATATTTGAAGGGTGCCTTCTCCAAACTGCCATTTTTAGATCTCTCCACAGGTGTTCTATGGGATTCAGGTCTGGACTCATTGCTGGCCACCTTAGAAGTCTCCAGTGCTTTCTCTCAAACCATTTTCTAGTGCTTTTTGAAGTGTGTTTTGGGTCATTGTCCTGCTGGAAGACCCATGACCTCTGAGGGAGACCCAGCTTTTTCATGCTGGGCCCTACATTATGCTGCAAAATTTGTTGGTAGTCTTCAGACTTCATAATGCCATGCACACGGTCAAGCAGTCCAGTGCCAGAGGCAGCAAAGCAACCCCAAAACATCAAGGAACCTCCGCCATGTTTGACTGTAGGGACCGTGTTCTTTTCTTTGAATGCCTCTTTTTTTCTCCTGTAAACTCTATGTTGATGCCTTTGCCCAACAAGCTCTACTTTTGGCTCATCTGACCAGAGAACAAAACATTTTAGGCTTTTTCGGGTAAGTTTTGGCAAACTCCAGCCTGGCTTTTTTATGTCTCGGGGTAAGAAGTGGGGTCTTCCTGGGTCTCCGACCATACAGTCACTTTTCATTCAGACACCGACGAATAGTACGGGTTGACACTGTTGTACCCGCGGACTGCAGGGCAGCTTGAACTTGTTTGGATGTTAGTCGAGGTTCTTTATCCAACATCCGCACAATCTTGCATTGAAATCTCTTGTCAATTTTTCTTTTCCGTCCACATCTAGGGAGGTTAGCCACAGTGCCATGGGCTTTAAACTTCTTGATGACACTGCGCACGGTAGACACAGGAATATTCAGGTCTTTGGAGATGCACTTGTAGCCTTGAGATTGCTCATGCTTCCTCACAATTTGGTTTCTCAAGTCCTCAGACAGTTCTTTGGTCTTCTTTCTTTTCTCCATGCTCAATGTGGTACACACAAGGACACAGGACAGAGGTTGAGTCAACTTTAATCCATGTCAACTGGCTGCAAGTGTGATTTAGTTATTGCCTACACCTGTTAGGTGCCACAGGTAAGTTACAGGTGCTGTTAATTACACAAATTAGAGAAGCATCACATGATTTTTTGAACAGTGCCAATACTTTTGTCCACCCTATTTTTTATGTTTGGTGTGGAATTATATCCAATTTGGCTTTAGGACAATTCTTTTTGTGTTTTTTCATTAAAGACAAATTAAATGAAGATAATAATACCAAAGAATTTGTGTTTGCAACCATTTTCAGGAAGAAACTGAGTATTATCTGACAGAATTGCAGGGGTGTCAATACTTTTGGCCACAACTGTATATATACAGTATACACGTCTGCATGAGGAGAAAAATATATATATATTCTGTCTGTCTGTCTCTCTGTTTGTAATGGAAATCCCATGTCGCTGATTGGTCGCAGCCGGCTTGGCGCGACCAATCAGCGACAGGTGCAGTCCGGCCGCGAATTGGCACGGAATTCGAACGACGCACGTCATCGCTACCGTCGGGAGATCTGCGGCGCTAGCCGCTGATCTCCTGACGGTTGCCGTGAGTCATCTCCTGCCGCACGGATTTGCCGCAATCAGCGATTTTGGCGAGGAATCTTCATAAATAAACTACATACATATTCTAGAATACCCGATGTATTAGAATCGGGCCACCATCTAGTAGACTAATAAAGGCAAAGTGCATTGTATTTACCTGGCAATGAGATGCGGATAACCCCAACATGCGTTTCGCGACTGCTTCTTCTGGTGGATATGTGATAACCCCCCGAAGAAGCTGACGCGGAATGCCACATTTCATTGCCAGATAAATACAATGCACTTTGCCTTTATTAGTCTATGTGCATACTCATATGAGCTTGAGTGACTATTTTGATAATATATGATGGATTCCATCCTGAAATTGAACTTGTTTTTGAACAGTTCACACTTCTTTAAAATTAGCTTAACTCCATGTTGCTGATAACGTTGGATTACGGTCCTCACATGTTGAACATGCTAAGTGAAGGTCTTGCTGTGTACCACGTTGTCATCTAGGTACAACTATCAGATACTATCTCTTAAGCCCTCTAGACATGCTTTCAAGCTCGTCTGCAATTCTTTCGAGGCAGAGCTGAGCCCAAATGGTATACAGATCCACCTCTACAATTTCCATCGTGTAATGAAGGCTGTCAGGAGCATACTGGATTCTTAGACAAAACTTTGGGGGTACGCCTCACCCTGGCCAAGGATAGAGAACCAGGTAGTTATGGACAAACTATCCAGAATGTCTTGAATCTTAGTTATCGGAAGCCGTTCAGGATTGTCTTCCTGTTAAGTTCCCATTAATTTCAACAGAGCTTCAGCATACCATCCTTCTTCCTAACTCAGGCAACAGGAGAGCAGTAGGATGACTTTGATTTTTGGATCCAACCTCTGTTAATTAGGTCCTGCAGATATTCTTTCACGTCGTACTGCAATAGTTTAGGCACAGACATGTAACTTCTTGTTACTGGAGTAGTGTCTTTCAGGTTGATCTTCAGGTGCAATGCTGGGATACATCCTATATCAGAGTCATCCTTTGAGAACGAGTGACACTCTTCCCTTAGCGTCTGTTTCGCTAACCACTGTAGCAATAGCAATTAGCGAGCAGGGCCCTCTTTCCTCTTGGTATTTGTTATAATCTACTGTATGTGATTATTGTTATGCTGTAATGTCTATTGTCTGTACAAATCCCCTCTGAAATGTAAAGTGCTGCGGAATATGTCGGCGCTATAAAAATAAAATGTATTATTATTATTATTATTATGTAGTTTACATCATGGAGTGCACTGCTTGAAACCTTAAGTACGTGGGTTTGACTATCCGTAAATTTAAATCTAGGGTTAGAAAACATCTTCATTACATAGAAGAATTCTTAAATAGAAATATTTCCAAACATTGTGTGGAATGTCATAACCTTGATATATCTAACCTACGGGCATATGCAATTAAACATGTACCCAAACATATCAGAGGTGGTGACCATATAAGTGCGCTTCGCAATAAAGAAGCCTTTTGGATCTTTTCTCTGAACACATATTTTCCTTTGGGTTTGAATCTCTGTCGAGAGACTATGTTACATTATTAATCCACATGATGTGTTATTGTTGCACTGTACGACTATCATTGATACATTTTTATCCATGGTTCCAGACAGTAGTCTCGTTTATTTAAATACACTCTTTATAATTCAAAACGAACAGTCCTGTCAGCTTGTATAGTTTCTATAATATATTCACTATTACATGTCTAAGTCTGTTTATAGATAGAAAGCAATGTCAGCATAGTCGGCATAAGAGTTTAATCCACCCCCTTTTTTTCCTCTTTGCTCTGTTTTTTGCAGCATTGTTACATATGAACATTTACTAGAGACATGCTTTCACATATGAGACGTGACAATAATCTTGTATTTAGATATACTCATAAGAGTTTAATCTCAACAGACTCATTAGTTTGTATACTTTTTGTTTTCTGTAACACATTTATATTTACTATTTGTCCAAGTATGCTTTTGATATAAATCATGTCAATGATGGAGAAGTGGGCAGCAACTAACAGAATGGTTTTTAACAGGGAGAAATGCAAAGTACTACATCTGGGCAATAAAAATGAAAAAAGCATATATAGAATGGGAGGAATAGGGCTAAGTGACAGCACATGTGAAAAAGACTTGGGTATACTAATAGATCACAGACTGAATATGAGTCAACAGTGTGATGCAGCAGCAAAAAAGGCAAATGCAATTCTAGGATGTATTATCAGAAGCATACAGTCTAGATCACGTGAAGTAATTATTTCCCTCTACTCCTCTTTGGTCAGACCTCATCTGGAATATTGTGTCCAATTTTGGGCACCACATTTTAAAAAAGACATCAACAAACTGGAGCAAGTTCAGAAAAGAGCGACCAGAATGGTGACCGGTCTGCAAACCCTGTCTTATGAGGAAAGGTTGCAGGATTTGGGAATGTTTAGTTTGCAAAAGAGAAGACTGAGAGGAGACTTAATAGCTGTCTACAAATATCTAAAGGGCTGTCACATTGTAGAAGGATCAACTTTATTCTCATTTGCACAAGGAAAGACTAGAAGCAATGGGATGAAGCTGAATGGGAGGAGACACAGATTAGGCTGGTTTCACATTTGCGTTTTTTTCGCGGTAATTTAGCGCTAATTAGCGCATGCGTTTTTTTTCCTATACTTTGCATGGGATGCGCTTATGTGCGCATACACATGCGTTTGTACGCGTTTTACCGCGCATGCGTTTTTTTGCGGTATGCGCTCGGGCGCACAAAATGCAACCTGTTGCATTTTTTGTGCGTCTGATTTGCCTCAAAAAAACGCATGCGCGCGCAATGCGTTTTTTTACAGCAAGACACCCATTATAAGTCTATGGTGAGCATATGTGCGCATTGGCATGCTTATGTATGCGTTTTTTTGCACATGCGTTTTTTTTTACCATTAGTTTAGACAATGGAATTTAGGGGTTTGGGTAAAGTTAGGGTTAGTTAAGGGGGTTTAGGGTTAGGGTTAGGGTCAGGGTTAGGGTTAGGGTTAGGGTCAGGGTTAGGGTTAAGTATGGTTTGGTTAAGGGTTAGGGTCAGGGTTAGGGTTAGGGTTAGGGTCAGGGTTAGGGTCAGGGTTAGGGTTAAGTATGGTTTGGTTAAGGGTTAGGGTCAGGGTTAGGGTTAGGGTTAGGGTCAGGGTTAGGGTCAGGGTTAGGGTTAAGTATGGTTTGGTTAAGGGTTAGGGTCAGGGTTAGGGTTAAGTATGGTTTGGTTAAGGGTTAGGGTCAGGGTTAGGGTTAAGTATGGTTTGGTTAAGGGTTAGGGTCAGGGTTAGGGTCAGGGTTAGGGTTAAGTATGGTTTGGTTAAGGGTTAGGGTCAGGGTTAGGGTTAGGGTTAGGGTTAGGGTTAGGGTCAGGGTTAGGGTTAGGGTTAAGTATGGTTTGGTTAAGGGTTAGGGTCAGGGTTAGGGTCAGGGTTAGGGTTAAGTATGGTTTGGTTAAGGGTTAGGGTTATGGTTAGGGTCAGGGTTAGGGTTAAGTATGGTTTGGTTAAGGGTTAGGGTCAGGGTTAGGGTTAGGGTCAGGGTTAGGGTTAGGGTTAAGTATGGTTTGGTTAAGGGTTAGGGTTAGGGTTAGGGTCAGGGTTAGGGTTAGGGTTAAGTATGGTTTGGTTAAGGGTTAGGGTCAGGGTTAGGGTTAGGGTTAGGGTTAGGGTCAGGGTTAGGGTTAGGGTCAGGGTTAGGGTTAGTAAAGTCATGGTTTGGGTTAGTGTGAGGGGCCACCTAATGTTGGAAAAAAACGCAAACGCGGTAAAAACGCACTAAAAACGCATACAAACGCTTAAAAACGCTGCGTTTTTTTCATGCATGCTCATAAAAATGCTTGAAAAAAACGCAGCAGTTATATGCTTTTGTATGCGTTTTTCAATGCGTTATTTTGCGGGAAAAACGCGCTGCAAAAAAAAGCAAGTGTGAAACAGGCCTTAGATATTAGAAAAAACTTTTTGACAGTTAGAGTGATCAATGAGTGGAACAGGCTGCCACGAGAAGTGGTGAGTTCTCCTTCAATGGAAGTCTTCAAACAGAGGCTGGACAGACATCTAACTGGGATGATTTAGCGAATCCTGCTTTGAGCAGGGGGTTGGACCAGATGGCCCAGGAGGTCCCTTCCAACTCTACGATTCTATGATTCTATGATTCTAATGTGGTCTTTGCAAGATTTTAACCCACTTATATCGCTGCAATGCTTTTGAAGTATTTCTTGCGCGTGTCCTGTGTGTTTTTAATTTGTATTGTCATGATTTCCTCATGTGTTTTCTATTCTAATAATTAAGGAGTATATTTAAATGTTTAGTGCTGCATTCTGCCATGTGACCAGTGTTCAAGAACTTTTTTGCTCGAAAGGAGTTTGGTTCTTTTCATACATCACCCCCTATTTTTTTATATTAGCAATGTTGTCTGAGACTTCCCAATTGATGTTGCATCATTTTAAAAAGAATTCTTCCAAATAAAGCCGAATGAAAGATTTTTATCAACAACCTGGTGTGTGAGCTGGATCCATTTTCACCCTGTTCAAGTTGTTAAGTACTAGATGGTCTCAGACTCCTTAGGTTGGTTGTGTGGTTCTCTCCCCTGGGCATAGATTGCCCCTTAGTTTGAAAACCGAATTCAATGTGGAAACCTGTACTTTCCTCACACTGGCTGGATACCCCATCTTAATGGTTTCAATGTGGCAGATCCACACGTCCAGATAATTCCGGTACCGGAAAAATCGGTACCGGAGCTATTCGTGTCCGTGTGTCCATGTGCATACGTATGACATCCGTGTGCTCTCCGTATGTCCGTGTGTACCGTCTGTGTGCTGTCTGTATGCTGTCCGTGTGTCCGTGTCTGTGTTTTTTAAAAATTATTTTCAATGTTAACCCTTTGACTTTTAAAAACGCACACGGATCGCACACGGACAGCATCCGTGTGCGGTACGTGTTTACACGGACCCATTGACTTGTATGGGTCCGTGTGATCCGTGCTGTTGCACAAAAATGGACATGTCAGTGTGTTTTGCACACGGACACACGGTCCGTGAAAACACGCTGACATCTGCATAGACACATTCTTTCGAATGTGTCTACGTGTGTCGTTGTCTCCGGTACGTGAGAAAACTGTCACTACACGTACCGGAGACACTGACGTGTGAAACTGCCCTAACACAGTCAAAGGGTGTGTGCACACGCTGCGGATTGCTCTGCTGAATTTTCTGTGCGGATTTGATGAAAACCACAGGTAAATCCACAGGTCAAAAGACCTGCGGTTTATCTGCAGTTTTTCTGCGGTTCAGCCTGCGGTTTTCCCCTGCGGTTTGACACCTGTCATGGAGCAGGTGCCAAACCGCAGCGGAATCTGCACAAAGAATTGACATGCTGCGGATTTGAAACCGCAGAAAAACCACGCGGAAAATTCCGCAGTGTCTACACTGCGGATTTTATTTTACATAGGTTATAATGGTACTGTACACCGCAGCAAAAACTGCTGCGGATCTGCAGGACCAAAACCGCTGAGGATCCGCAGCAGAATCCGCAGCGTGTGCACACACTCTTAGGGTTCAATCTAACTTTACGCTTTGTCGTATTCATAACCAGCACTGTCATTCGGGCAAAACCAGCAGTAGGGACCGCAAACACAACCTCACCTTGGATGAGACCCTCGGGAAGTTCTGATTAGTCTCTCGGCACAGTCTGCTATGGAGCTTCTTATGGGTTCCACCCAAACTCCACACCAAACTCCCACCATTCTATTTACAGGGATGATGGTTGGACGCAGGTCTACCTTTAGTGTCTCTGATTTGTGCTTTTTGATAACCTCACTGATCATGTTGTAACCCAGGATAGGTTCTTCTGCCACATTCTGATCACTGGTAACAAGAAAGGGCATCAATAACTCAATGGCATTGCTGTTCTTTGAGGCGCAAAGTTGAATTGTCTCTCCCTCGTAGTCTATGAAAGGAATTTCGGTCTGATTGACAGCTTTTTTGTGGCGTTCCACTGGTCCTAAGAGATTTTTTTGTGGACGAATGCACATGTGTGGCAGATGACACTCTCTCCATTCTTCATTTAGGAGGCTCTCTTGGGTACCTGTGACCCACAGCACCATCACCAGGAGTCCATCTAACTTGCACTAAGTGCCTTTCACTGAATAGGTTGATGAGGCTATCCTTACTGACCGAGGAATCCTAATCATTAATCAAAATCATTCTATGTGTAAGGGTACCGTTACACATAGCAATGCACCAACGATCCCGACAACGATACGATCTGGCTTAGATCATTGGTGCATCGCTAGTAAGCAGTCATACAGGCCGATCTCCTTAACGACGCATCAGCGATGTTACTAATGACCACGGCGATGGTTGGGACCTTGCCACACAGTGTCTATTGTGACGATTCAGACCTTGAATAGGCGTCCTTCCGCACTACTTTTCCACGCCCCTCCGCACCGATTGGTGGACACAGCTGCGCTCTCATTATCTTATTGGGCGATGCATTTTACAACGCCCCTCTGCTCCAATTGGACGACACTACTGCGACCACTTCTTAAATTCCAACTTATTTGCGCTCCCATCAATTGCTCCGGGGCACTGAGCGCTATTGTGTTCTCGTAGTTTTCACCTTGTTTTTTTCCTTGTTCTTCAGGATTTTTTCTCTGTCTTTCAAGGTAAGCATTGTTTGCTGCATTTAAATTTAATGAGCATATAGCTATTATATTTAATCATAAATTGATTCATCTTTTTTGTTATGCTTTGTCACCCATTTTAGTTTTCCTGCTGCGCCCGCCACCGCCATTTTAGGTTCTTGGCTGCATTTAGATTTATGGGCCATCTTTTCATTATATATAATTGTTATGCAGTTCTCCCTTTTTTCGGCCTTTGCATTGGCATGGTCACCCATTTTAGTTTTTCTGCCGCGCCCGCCACCGCCATTTTAGGCTCTTGTCTGCGTTTACATTTATGGGCCATCTTTTCATTTTATATAATAGTTATGCATTCCTCCTTTTTTTTGGCCTTTGCATTGCCGTGGGTACCCATTTTAGTTTTTCTGCCGCGCCCGCCACCGCCATTTTAGTTTCTTGGCAGCATTTAGATTTATGGGCCATCTTTTCATTTTATATAATTGTTATGCGGTTCTCCCTTTTTTCGGCCTTTGCATTGGCATGGTCAACCATTTTAGTATTTCTGCCGCGCCCTCCACCGCCATTTTAGGTTCTTGTCAGCGTATACATTTATGGGCCTTCTTTTCATTTTACACAATAGATATGCGTTTCTCCTTTTTTTCGGCCTTTGCATTGCCATGGTCACCTATTTTAGTTTTTCTGCCGCGTCCTCCACCACCATTTTAGGTTCTTGGCAGCATTTAGATTTATGGGCCATCTTTTCATTTTATATAATAGTTATGCATTCCTCCTTTTTTTCGGCCTTTGCATTGCCATGGTCACCCATTTTAGTTTTTCTGCCGCGCCCGCCACCGCCATTTTAGTTTCTTGGCAGCATTTAGATTTATGGGCCATCTTTTCATTTTATATAATTGTTATGCGGTTCTCCCTTTTTTCGGCCTTTGCATTGGCATGGTCAACCATTTTAGTTTTTCTTCCGTGCCCGCCACCGCCATTTTAGGTTCTTGGCAGCGTTTACATTTATGGGCTATCTTTTCATTTTATACAATAGATATGCGTTTCTCCTTTTTTTCGGCCTTTGCATTGGCATGGTCACCCATTTTAGTTTTTCTGCCGTGCCCGCCACTGCCATTTTAGGTTCTTGTCAGCATTTACATTTATGGGCCATCTTTTCATTTTATATAATAGTTATGCGTTCCTCCTTATTTCGACCTTTGCATTGCCATGGTCACCCATTTTAGTTTTTCTGCTGCGCCCTCCAACCCCATTTTAGGTTCTTGGCAGCATTTAGATTTATGGGCCATCTTTTCATTTTATATAATTGTTATGCAGTTCTCCCTTTTTTCGGCCTTTGCATTGGCATGGTCAACCATTTTAGTTTTTCTGCTGCGCCCGCCACCGCCATTTTAGGGTCTTGTCAGCGTTTACATTTATGGGCCATATTTTCATTTTATATAATAGTTATGCGTTTCTCCTTTTTTTCGGCCTTTACATTGGCATGGTCACCCATTTTAGTTTTCCTGCCGTGCCCGCCACCGCCATTTTAGGTTCTTGGCAGTGTTTACCTTTATGGGCCATCTTTCCATTTTATATAAATATAATTCAATAACCCTTTTTTCTATTCTTTTTTTTTCAGATGTCTTCCGAGAAGCAAGAATTTATTCGCAAATTTATTGAGAAATATCGCTCCCTGCCGTGTCTGTGGAAAATAAAATATGCAGACTACTGCAACAGGATTAGAAAAAGGGAGGCCTATGAGCAGCTTATCGACGTGTACAAAATTCACAACCCAACTGAGACAGTGGATGAGGTTGTCGTGAAAAAAAAAATCCAAGGCCTCCGCACCGTCTACAAGAAAGAGTTGAACAAGGTCGAAAAAACAACAAAATCTGGTGCTGGTACTGAAGATGTCTATGTACCAAAGCTGTGGTACTATGATTTAATGTCGTTCACGAGAGACAAGGAGGTACCAAGAAGGATGGTAGTGATGTTGGCCAAAGAAAATGAGATCCAGTCTGAATCACCCGTAGGAGATGTAAGTACCTTTTTTTTCTTACCTCAAAATAGCATTGCAAAGTGTTATGTTCATGGCTAGGTAAAATCTAGGTAAAATAGAAAATAGTACCTCTCGTTTTACATGATTACTTTTGCAGGTTATAAAATGTTATGTTGTTGTATGATTTACAATAGCTTCATTTCTTAGCTTTAATGTTCTTTTTTATGTTTATGCAGGTGCCTGATGGTGCCTTGTCAACGACTTCAGCCAGTCACAACATCGACAGCACGCCTATTGTCATGGAGGAGGATAACAATGAACCAGCCCCTTCAGCATTACCTCGGTGACTTCACTCTTCAGCGCGAAAAAGAAAGGCCCCCACCTCTGATACACCGGATTTCATTCAAATTGCCAAAAAAGTACTTACAAAGCAGCAACCGGTAATCACCGGTATTGCCCATTATGTGAATAAAAAAACTACTCTAGAAGAAAATCAACGTGTTCACGCCGAAAGGATCATTCTGGATGCTTTAACCCCTTCCTGACATCCGACGGTATATCCCGTCCATGGGACCTGGGCCCCTATGCCCATGGACGGGATTGTACGTCGGGCGCGATCAGCGGCGCCCACGTGGTGAGCGCCGCTGATCGCGGCCGGGTGTCAGCTGATTATCACAGCTGACACCCGGCACAATGTGTCAGGGGCGGTCACGGACCGCCCCCGACACGTTAACCCCTTGCACACCGCGATCAAACATGATCGCGGTGTACCGGGAGTTAAAGGGAAGCATCAGCAGGGAGGGGGCTCCCTCCGTGCTTCCCTGAGCCCCCCACGGCAGCGCAATGTGCAGCGCTGCTGCGGGGGACTCCTTTCCTCCAGGCCCACGAATCCAAGATGGCGACGGGGGCCTTCGGGGGCCTGAGGAAGCTGGCTTCCTCAGTGCCTGCAAAGCGCAGGCATGAGGAAGTCTTCTTCAATGCCTGTGACAGATTGCTGATCTGTCACAGTGATCTGTGATGTTACAGATCAGCGATCTGTCACAGGACAGTGATGTCCCACCTGGGACTATTTAATAAAGTAAAAAAAAAAATAAAAAAAAGTGTTAAAATAATTAAAAAAAAATCGCCAAATAAATTAGAAAAAAAAAAAAAATATTCCCCCAATAAATCCATTTTTTGGAAATAATAAAAAAAAAACCAATAAAAGTACACATATTAGGTATCGCCGCGTCCGTAATGACCCGCCCTATAAAACTGTCCCATTAGTTAACCCCTTTAGCGAACCCCTTAAAAAATAAAAATACAAAACGAAGCAAAAAATAATGATTTATTATCATACCGCCAAACAAAAAGTGTAATAACGCGCGATCAAAAAGACGCATAAAAATATCCATGGTACCGCTGAAAACGTCATCTTGTCCCACAAAAAACGAGCCACCACACAGTATCATCAGTGAAAAAATAAAAAAGTTATAGCTCGCAGAATAAAGCGATGCAAAAATAATTATTTTTTATATAAAATAGTTTTCATTGCATAAAACCCACAAAAACATAAAAAAACGACCTAAATGAGGTATCGCTGTAACCGTACTGACCCGAAGAATAAAACCGCTTTATCAATTTTACCGCGCGCGGAACGGTGTAAACGCACCCCCCCAAAAGAAATTCATGAAACACTGGTTTTTGTTCATTCTGCGTCCCAAAAATAGGAATAAAAAGCGATCAAAAAATGTCACGTGCCCGAAAATGGTACCAATAAAAACGTCAACTCGTCCCGCAAAAAATAAGACCTCACATGACTTGGTGGGTCAAAATACGGAAAAATTATAGCTCTCAATATGTGGTGATGCAAAAACTATTTTTACAATAAAAAGCGTCTTTTAGCGTGCGACAGCCGCCAAACATAAAAACCGCCATAAATAGTAAATCAAACCCCCCGATATCACCCCCTTAGTTAGGGAAAAATAATAAAATTAAAAAAAAAGTATTTATCTCCATTTTCCCATTAGGGTTAGGGTTAGGGTTAGGGTTAGGGCTAGGGTTAGGGCTAGGGTTAGGGTTAGGGCTAGGGTTAGGGCTAGGGTTAGGGCTAGGGCTAGGGTTAGGGCTAGGGTTAGGGCTCAGATTAGGGTTAGGGGTGTGTTGGGGTTAGGGTTGGAGTTATAATTGGGGGGTTTCCACTGTTTGGGCACATCAGGGGCTCTCCAAATGCAACATGGCGTCTGATCTCAATTCCAGCCAATTCTGAGTTGAAAAAGTCAAATGGTGCTCCTTCCCTTCCAAGCTCTGCCATGCGCCCAAACAGTGTTTTACCCCCACATGTAGGGTATCAGCCTACTCAGGACAAATTGCAAAACAATTTTTGGGGTCCAATTTCTCCTGTTACCCTTAGGAAAATAAAAAATTGGGGGCAAAAATATCATTTTTGTGGAAAAAAATGATTTTTTTATTTTCACGTCCGAGTGTTATAAACTTCTGTGAAGCACTTGGGGGTTCAAAGTGCTCAACACACATCTAGATAAGTTCCGTGGGGGGTCTAGTGTCCAAAATGGGGTCACTTGTGGGGAGTTTCAATAGTTTAGGTACATCAGGGGCTCTCCAAACGCACATGACACCCGCAGACCATTCCATCAAAGTCTGCATTCCAAAACGTCACTGCTTCCCTTCCGAGCCCCGACGTGTGTCCATACAGTAGTTTTCTCCCACATATGGGGTGTCAGCGTACTCAGGCCAAATTGGACAACAACTTTTGGGGGTCCAATTTCTCCTGTTACCCTTGGGAAAATGAAAAAATTGGGGACTAATTGATCATGTTTCTGGAAAAAATACGATTTTTTTATTTTCATGCCCTGGCATTATAAACTTCTGTGAAGCCCTTGGGGGTTCAAAGTGCTCACCTCACATCTAGATAAGTTCCTTAGTGGGTCTAGTTTTCAAAATGGGGTCATTTGTGGGGGGTTTCCACTGTTTAGGTACATTAGGGGCTCTCCAAAGGCAACATGACACCCGCAGACCATTCCATCAAAGTCTGCATTCCAAAACGTCACTACTTCCCTTCCGAGCCCCGACGCGTGCCCATACAGTAGTTTTCTCCCACATATGGGGTATCAGCATACTCAGGACAAATTGGACAACAACTTTTGGGGTCCAATTTCTCCTGGTACCCTTGGGAAAATAAAAAAATGGTGACTAAAAGATCATGTTTGTGGAAAAAATACAAATTTTTTATTATCACGCCTGGGCGTTATAAACTTCTGTGAAGCACTGGGGGGTTCAAAGTGCTCACCACACATCTAGATAAGTTCCTTGGGGGGTCTAGTTTACAAAATGGTGTCATTTGTGGAGGGTTTCCACTGTTTAGGTACATTAGGGACTCTCCAAAGGCAACATGACACCCGCAGACCATTCCATCAAAGTCTGCATTCCAAAACGTCACTACTTCCCTTCCGATCCCCGACGTGTGCCCATACAGTAGTTTTCTCCCACATATGGGGTATCGGCATACTCAGGACAAATTGGACAACAACTTTTGGGGTCCAATTTCTCCTGGTACCCTTGGGAAAATAAAAAAATGGTGACTAAAAGATCATGTTTGTGGAAAAAATACGAATTTTTAATTTCACGCCCGGGCATTATAAACTTCTGTGAAGCCCATGGGGGTTCAAAGTTCTCACCACACATCTAGATAATTTCCTTAGGGGGTCTAGTTTCCAAAATGGTGTCATATGTGGGGGGTTTCCACTGTTTTGGTACATCAGGGGTTTTCCAAACGCGACATGGTGTCCGATCTCAATTCCAGCCAAAAACGTCAAATGGCGCTGCTTCCCTTCCGAGCTCTGCCATGCGCCCAAACAGTGGTTTACCCCACATGTGGGGTATCAGCGTACTCAGGACAAATTGCACAATAACTTTTAGGGTCCTGTTACCCTTGGAAAAATAAGAATTGAGGGTGAAAAGATCATTTTTGTGGAAAAAATATGATTTTTTAATTGTATGGCTTTATGTTATAAACTTCTGTGAAGCCCATGGGGGTTCAAAGTTCTCACCACACATCTAGATAAGTTTCTTAGGGGGTCTAGTTTCCAAAATGGTGTCATTTGTGTGGGGTTTCCACTGTTTTGGTACATCAGGGACTCTCCAAACGTGGCATGGCGTCCAATCTGAATTCCAGCCAATTTTGCATTGAAAAAGTCAAACGGCGCTCCTTCCATTCTGAGCTCTGCCATGCACCGAAACAGTGGTTCCCCCCCACATATCAGGTATCTGCGTACTCAGGACAAATTGCGCAATAACTTTTGCAGTCCAATTTCTCCTGTTACCCTTGGTAAAATAAAAAAATTGAACCTGAAGTATTTTTTTTATGAAAAAAAGTTAGATGTTCATTTTTTTTAAATATTCAAAAAAATTCCTATGACGCACCTAAAGGGTTAATAAACTTCTTGAATGTGGTTTTGAGCACTTTAAGGGGTGCAGTTTTTAGAATGGTGTCACTTTTGGGTATTTTCTATCATATAGACCCCTCAAAGTGGCTTCAAATGTGATGTGGTCCTAAAAATAAAATGGTGTTGTAAAAATGAGAAATCGCTGGTCAACTTTTAACCCTTATAACTTCCTAACAAAAAAAAATTTTGGTTCCAAAATTGTGCTGATGTAAAGTAAACATGTGGGAAATGTTAGTTATCAAGTTTTTTGTGTGCCGTATCTCTGTGATTTAAGGGCATAAAAATTCAAAGTTGGAAAATTGCAAAATTTTCAAAATTTTCGCCAAATTTCCGTTTTTCTCACACATAAACGCAAGTTATTTGAATGAAATTTTACCACTAACATGAAGTACAATATGTCACGAGAAAACAATGTCAGAATCACCGGGATCCATGGAAGCGTTCCAGAGTTATGACCTCATAAAGGTACAGTGGTCAGAATTGTAAAAATTGGCCCGGTCATGAACGTGCAAACCACCCTTGGGGGTGAAGGGGTTAAGCAAAGCGGCAACGGGGAAACTCAGTGACACGTCCTCCCTCGTTGACAGACAGCCTACAACGTTTACCTCCTTGGCACAGACACAGGAACCTATGGAGAGTGTAATGCGGAAGGGGATAGACAGTACGCGACATCAGAATCTTGGTCCCCCGCAAAACTTCTATTTCACTCCACCGAGGCAACGGTTTAATGACTCAGACCCATATTACCAACAGTTGTGATTCTTTTGTGGTTTTCTTTAATTATTCATTTCTTTCTACAAATATAATTTTATGTTTACTGTATAGCTTACGGTAATAAAAAATTTATTTTGAATTTAAATTGTGGTCTACTTTAATACATTCTAAAAACACTTTTTTGGGTGTCCTACAAATCATGGGTAATGGGATGGGTTCACGGCTGCTGAGGACCACCATCAGGACCGTAATCTAGGACTAGATGCCAGCGGGGTTAAGGGGGTAAAGGTGTTTGTGTATGCTTTTATTTAAATTATTTTTTTTTTAAGAAGTAGACACTGCAGCGGGTGTAAAGTTTAACTCAGAATTGTTTATAAAAGTTTTTTTATATATAAAAAGTCAACATTTTTTTTTTCAAAACAGCGCCAACCATTTAACACAGCTAAAGAACCATTATTGCCTGCTGCCCTGTTGTAGTTTAGCCACGAACCTTTCCAGCATCACTCTGTGTTGATGCGTAGCTGCATTAATGGGCTGCAATCATCCGCCGGTGCGAGGCCACCAGGTCGTGTAATAAAGTGTTGATTTCTGTAGACGGAACAGTAGAAATTAACCAGGCTTTATTCTATTGCAGTATGTAACAACAGGAACATGTTTGTTGTTTAACACTTACGGTTTTGGGGCTCCCCTGCTTCTTCTGAGGAGGAGCTTACAGCCCACCCGGATCCGGAGGCAACACCGGTTATGAAAACACACAAATATTAATATTACACGACAGGCCATCATCCTTTTAAGACAAAACTAGCTGTTCCAACAAGTATGGAGCTTATATAATTAGCTGTAATTACCGAAAGACGAGCCAGCAGCAGTGTCACGGAGTGATGCTGGGGAGAAACCAACATCAGGGGATGACATAGAAGATGCCACATTTGGAGGCGGGGTATCAAAAGGAGATGGGGTTTCTGCGTTAGAAGATGTACCACCTAGAGATGGTGGTGCAGATGGTGGTGCTTCAGGTGGTGCTGGCGGAGATGGTGGAGCAGCTGGTGGTGCTGCAGCTGGTGCTGGCGGATATGTTGGAGCAGGTGGAGAGGGTGGTCTTAGGGACCGGAAAAACATTTTCTTGATATAAGACAGTATTACGTTTTTGATTATTCAGATTGTATGAGGGACTGATGTACATGTGTCTTGAGAGCTCAGAACCACCAAGGGATTAACAGAACTGTATTACATACATACATTATTGGCACGATTACAGTGATACGGGATTTATATCCTTTTTATATGTATAGGTTTTGAAAAACTGTAATAAAATTTTTTTTTTGGACATAAAATTTTTGAATAAATGTATGATTCGTCGACGCATTTAGAGAGCTATAATTACCCCTATTCCTTCCAACAGAGTCAGGTGTTGGCTTCTTTTTAGCAGGACGAGCTGACATTTTTGTATTACCATTTTCATTGACATGTGATGTTCTGTTCCAAGGCAGCCTGTGCACTGTTTGTTTAACCAAATCTAATACATAAAGCTCAATGTGGGTGTGTATATATATATGGGTGTGTGTATGTCTGGGATTAGCATCCGCACAATCGCAGCTACAGTCACAAAATTAGGCACAGTCACATGTCTGGACCCCGAGAGCGTCATGGGCTATGTTGTGAGGCAAAATTTTAACCCCGCGCGTTCCAATTCACCAAACAATTTTACCCCTATCTACTTAATGGGGAAAAAGTGTGTGTGTGTCAAGCCCCGCCCCTAATTTTGATGTCATAATGGTTGCCATGGCGACACTAATGTCATAATAGGTTGCAATGGCGAAGAAGCTGTCACAATGGTTGTCATGGTGCCGATGATGTCTTAATAGGTTGCAATGGAGACGGTTATATCCTAACGGTTGCCATGGTGATGATTATGTCATAATGGGTGAATGGGCATGGGACTATGGGATGGAGGATATGTATGACGGGTATATGGGCACGGGCCTATGGGATGGTGGATATGTATGATGGGTATATGGGCACGGGCCTATAGGATGGAGGATAATTATAATTTGTTATAACTAACCACAGTTAGTTACTATGCCCGGGCAGCGCCGGGCTCTTCAGCTAGTTTCAAAATAAAAAAACATAAAAATACAAAAATGTGTGATTAGAATTGAAGAGTGTACCAAGAAAAAAAAAAAAACATAACAGATTGTCTAAAAAACACTCACCACGATGCCGTTCATTTTGTTGGCGGATGCTGGCAATACGATCACTAGACCTGTATCGCAGGTCTGCTATTTTCTTGCAGATTTGGGTCATGGACCTTTCAATCCCAAATTAGCGGGATAGGCCCCTTCGGACTTTGCGCAGCACCTTCTTTTTGTGCCGCATAGGATGGGCAGTATGTCGTTTACATACACAGTCGCGTGCATCCATCTCACTAATGAGGTAGCGCACCTCTACATCCCCCCATGGTGTCGCACGCCTGGACGCCATGCTTTCTCAGCAAAGTGCGCGACGCCGCATTAACGGCGCCCACCTGAGCGTCATGACGTCATCACGGGCCGCCAGCGCCGGTGGAGATGCATCTGCGTCCTATACAACAAGCGGCGACGCAAATGCGTCTTGCCACGGGCTTCATGATGTAACGACGCACGAGTGGGCGTTGTTAAAGCGGCGTGGTGCACATTGCTGTAGATATTGCGTCCATGCGTGCAGCACCATGTAGGGATATAGAGGTGCGCTGTCTTAACTCCTTTACTCCCCAAAAGCACATTAAAGAACTTTATAGAACTTCATGTGCTTCACAGTTATTTTTTGATCCTTTTAAAAAAAAAAGATAATTGCCCTTTTTTTATTAACCAAATAAAAAAACTGCAGGTCCCCTTTTTTTAATTTTACAAACAGTACATTGGACAGCAAAAGTTATTATGCAATTTGTCCTAAATACGCTGCAACATGATATGTAGGGGGTGGGGGGGGGAGTTTTCTGTGGTACAAGTGTAGGGAAGGTGACCTGACGGACGGACGGACTTGTCAGAATAGAGAAAGGAAGGTTTGCACAGTTTAGACTGGTGTCAGTTATTACAGTGGGGAAACAGCTAGGAAAGTGTAGTGGACGTGCAGTACCTTGGGTTGACCATTAGAGGGCAGGGAGGAGTGTGAGCATAGGACTTGACATCAGCTTAGGGCTTAAGAAACCGTTGGTCATGGGGGGCGGGGTCAGAGGGAACTGGGAAAGTTATAAATTTGACAGGAGGGTTCCAGAAAGTTCCAGTCCCCAGGGGGAGCTCAAGTGACAGGAAGACTATGACAGATTGTGCACTGTGAGAGAACCAAACCAGGGGGACTGAGGAGAGAGAAAGTCAGGGGAGTGGTCCTGAAACAAAAGTACCGCAGTAAAGACGAGGCACAGAGGAAAAGCATACCGTATAAAGAGAGACGACTGATCAGTAAAAGTACTGTTGGTTTACGGGCCTAAGACTGTGAGAGAATAAACTTGGACCTGTTGAACCCGAAACCTGCCTCATCTTGTGTCTATACGTTGCTGCGCGGTACCCAGAGGGACCACCCCCCAGCCCAGTCCACTGACCCTACACAAGAAGACGTTGTCAGCGGTAGCATTGAGATTTATATGCGTCTTTTTTATCGTGCATTATTGCATGTTGACCTTGCCGGTACAGTGATAAATCATTTTTAGCATTTTTTAAACGTTTTTAAGGGGTTTTCAAAAGGGGTTAACCAAAGAGACAGTTTAATAGGGCAGGTCGTTACGGCCGCTGCGAGACAAAATATGTGTAATGTTATTTTTTTTTTAAATGGATTTTTACCATTTTTTTTCAAAATTTATTACGTTAGCCCACCCGTTGAGCCACGGACAGACCTTTACATCTATGTGGACGCCATAATTAAGTGCATAGTGGATTGCTATGACGCTGCCAATTAACACCACCAGGCATATTAAAAAAAAAAATCACTCCCCTTTCCCCATCACTCCCATCACGCCCTTATGTGTGAAAGAACCATAAAGCATTTGTAAAGTGAAACATAGCTTTTATTTTATTAAATACAATAACAACAAATGACAACAAATAACATAATAACAACAAATGAGTATAAAAAAAGCCAAAACAGTGATCTGTAGGCCACTAGATTTGATGCTGCCAAGGTACAGCACCAGGTCCGTTAAAATATGCACAGTTTTTGTCTCTGCAGGCCTTGGCATCATCCCTTGTTCTGCTGTATATGACAGGTTATAGTCCATCAATTGAGGGATCATTTTGCCACCAGTCACCGAGCACCACTTCATCGTTTGTTTGGTCAGCTGAGTCCACAAATCCTGGCGGACTGTACACATTAGCATCGCGCTGTCGAAGGAAATTGTGAAGAATGCAACATGCCAACACCACAGAGTTAATGGATTCTAGCTTCAGGTTTATAGGTGTGTGGAACACTCTGAAGCAGTTGGCCATGATGACAAAGGCATTTTCAATAACACGTCGTGCCCTTGACAACCGGTAGTTAAAAATTCTTCTTTCGTCCATCAGACTTTTTTGTGGATATGGTTTGACAAGATTCGCATGCAAGGGGAAGGCTTCATTGCCCACAAAAACAAAATTTAGGTTACCTCTAGTGTCACTATTGGGAGGCAAATGCAGGTCACCGTTAGACAATCGATCACCAAAAATTGTGTGCTCCAGAACGCCACCATCCGAAACCCGCGGATGGCCTATAAATGTTAACGCTTACAAAAAAGTACCTTGGCGGGGGCGGGCACGGCTGTATAAGTAAAATGGCTGCCCATACTAAAAATGAAGGAAAGAGAAGCCAAGTACCCCCCATTACCTTTTAAGTGTTAAAGCAGCTAAAATATCTAGAATAGAATTTAAAAAAACAAAAACAAAAAAACGCAACAAAGATCCTATTGTGAGACCCCAAACAATGCCTACCTTGCAAAGACAGAGCAAAATCCTGAAAATAGGTGAAAAGACAATGAACTCATGCAGTAGCGACTCCGACAGGGTCGACCAAGCAGGAAAAACGCAGTTGTGACTCGCACGGCACCGCAGCAGGTACACCAGCTCTCCACAGCGCTCAGGAACAATGAAATGGGAGTGATGCTACGGAGTCTTTTATGACGAAGTCGCTGTTGCGGGCACCAGTCAGAGCTTAGGGGGCGTTGCAAAGCAAAAGTTAAATCACACCTACGTTGCAGAGTTCTGAATCGCTCAGAAGGTCGCTCGTTGTTGATAAAGGGCGTCAAACACAGCGATGCATGCTGGTCAGCGGGACGCCTACGATCAAAAAATGATCCTGGACGTCCGAGCATGATCAGCGACATTGCAGCGGGGCGCCGGTCGCTGCCACGTGTCACACTTAGCGAGATCGCTACCGATGTCGCTGTTGCGTCACAAAATCGGTGTCGTTATAGCGATATCGCTAGCGATCTTGCTGTGTGTAACGGGGGGCTTAAGTGTGTATGTGTAGCCCATTCACTATATCCATCCTTCCCTCACTCCCTCAAGATGGCTGGACCATTATTGTAAATACACCATTGTAAATACACACCTGTACTTTGTATCTCCCCCACCTCATTGTAGATTGTAAGCTCTCACGAGCAGGGTCGTCTTATTTTGCTTTAATTATTGTATTGTTAAAGTTGTTACTTATGACTTGTGTTTTGAAACTGTTAAACTGTAAAGCGCTGTGGAATATGTTGGCGATATATAAATAAAGATTATTATTATTATTATTATCCTCTTTTTCCCAGGAATGTATAGTCTGACTTCTGCATTGGGCATTAAGTAACTGATGCCCCTTTCTCTCTTGCAGTTTTTGAAGACGGTCTCACACCTGGGGATAGTGCTGATGCAGCCATTTCATCTCAAAAGCTTTTCTGGAGGTTGGTGGTGTTTGTGTTTGCATCTGGGGCCTCATCCGTGTTGCGGTTACCAGTTGCCCAGCACTAGCAACCTTCTGACTTTTAACCCTAGGAATCGTAAATTTTGACATTCATTGGCATAATGTCCTCCTTCACCACATCTTAGACAATGAACACAGGCAGCACTCTGATTTGATCTCTGGCAAGCTTCACAAGCAGGATATCTTCTATTTTAGAACCCACTCCTGGGTCTAAACAGCCTGGGCTCTGGCCTGGTGTGAATAAACTTCTTCACCTTTGTCAACTCAGCTTGGATTTCTCTGATTACCTCTTCCCAGTCATGGCCGGCTGTTTCTTTCACTGGCTATTTGAGGTTCACTCTTGGTAGTGATGCTGGAGAGTCTCCAGGATGATCTTCTGACTGACAGCTAGGGGTCTCTAACTTCAGCTGGTTCATTTTGATAGTTTTAGTAGCAGTGACTTTCTTTATTTTCTGTTCACTCTCTGGCTCCAAACTGGCTGCCTCATTCATTTTTTTAAAATAAGACTTCATCCAGAATCCCAGGTTGTTCTAGATACTGTTTCATCTGCAACATGATATCTTTGCTGATTAACCCTGTTCCTAAAGATCTTAAAAACTTATTTTGGACTAGCCCAACATCAAACTTTTCCTCCTCTTCTATATCATGGGATACAAACAACATTCTGTCCTTAAGTTCAATTGCTAATCTCTCTGGGTATTGTAGATCCATCATCCTCTTTATTAATTTTATTGCCCTCCTTTGTACTCACTCTAGTTCCATTATATCCTTCCTGAGCACCGGTGCCCAAAACTGTACACAGTACTCCATGTGCGGTCTAACCAGGGATTTGTACAGAGGCAGTATAGTGCTCTCATCATGTGTATCCAGACCTCTTTTAATGCACCCCATGATCCTGTTTGCCTTGGCAGCCGCTGTCTGGCACTGGTTGATCCAGGTAAGCTTATCATTAACTAGGATCCCCAAGTCCTTCTCCATGTGAGATTTACCCAGTGGTTTGCCGTTCTGTGTGTAATGGTGATATTGATTCCTTCTTCCCATGTGTATAACCTTACATTTATCATTGTTAAACTGCATCTGTCACCTTTTGTCACTGCGGGGCAGGATCTCGGGCCGCGCATCCACGCAGGTGCGAGAAGGAAGACATCATGTGATGTCAGTGGACGGGCAGCGCTAACTGCGCATGCCCAAGAAACAAGATTACAGCGCAGGTACCGGGTAAATAACAATGCTCAGAAGGCGGCTCCCAGAAAAATGGAGGAAATTACTGATGGCTGTGAGGTGTCTGTGTCTGGGGGGAAAGACCTGCCCCCCGGACAAACTAGAGGTATGAGTGACAAATTATAAAAACGATTCTTTCAGCGGTGGAAGGGACCCCAACTAAAAGAGCCACCTTGACAGAATGCAGCATTAGTGCTGCACAAGGTGGCTCTTTTAGCTAAAAATGCCTGGCGGGTGACAGGTTCCCTTTAAATATGTTGAAGAGAATAGGTCTGAATACCGACCCCTGTGGTACCCCACTGGTCATAGCGACTCAGTTAGAGAATATACCATTTATAACCACCCTCTGCTTTCTATCAATAAGCCAGTTACTTAGCCATTTACTCACATTTTCCCCTAGACCCAGCATTCTCATTTTGTGTACCAACCTCTTGTGTTGCGCAGTATGCTAGGCGGTGGGTTTCTTCCTCTGCACAGGAATAATCCCGAGCTTTGCCTTCTGCGGTCTCTCATCCAGTCTCGACCGCAGAGGGGGCTGCTCAGCAAAGACGTCGATCCCGGCGTTTGGTTGCTGCTGCCACGCCTGGTTCAGGTATAGCAACTCGCACTAGCCAGCAGCGAGCAGCTCTTGGGTCTAAATCCTTCTTTCGGCCTACTGAGCATGCCCGTGGGACGACCTCTCATTGGAGGCCAGAGGTCACATGCTCAGGTCCTATTGCTGCTCCGATTGGACCACTGGGAAGGTCCCGGAAGGTTGCAACTATAAAAGGCTAGTATAAAACTAAAGACCATGTGGAGTGAGTGTTGTATGCATGTATGAATGTCTCTGGTGAATGACCCATTAAGAAACCCCTACTCTTGGTACACATGTGTTGTTCAGCCTTGCCAGTTAATGCCTAGGCTGAAGTGCAGGTAGGAGGCTGAGTCAGGGACTGGCATCAGCACCAAGTGGTGGCTTGCCTGTACGCCACTGTGCACTTGGTCTGCACTCCAAAGTAGCCAGCGTCTATTAGTATTAGTGGTGTTTGCAGGTGTGACGCTGCACGCTTAGTGGGTTTAGAGGGACTCTAACCCTGTGTCTTTTGGGCAGAGTTCTGTGACTGCACACTAAGCCCTCACCTTGCCGAGCTCTGTGAGCTTTAACAGGCTACGACATTTATATTCCACGGCGGTGCGGGTCTGTGAAGCAACAGAGGCCACCTCTGTACACACCGGGTGACGTTAACCCGCGTGTGTTCTTCTATTATACCGCCATATAGTGTCCGCCATTACCGAGCAGCAGTTGACATCTCTGCACAGTGGACCCCGGGCTGCGAACACACCTTTATACTATCTCTCTATTATTTGGTGTGTTCTGCCAGCCCTAACACAGCATCAAACACTTTGAAAAATCAAGATATACCATGTCCAATGACTCACCTTGGTCGAGTCTATAGCTTACCTCTTCATAAAAGCTGATTAGATTGGTTTGACAGGAGCGATTCCTCATAAACCCATGCTTGATCTTCTTGTCAGCTGGTGAAAAATGCAGAAAAAAATAAAAACGGGAAAAAAAATAGCGACCAACTACCCTGGCACAGGTTCAGTGTTTGTGCGGACTGCAGATAGGCCAGGTTTTTAAAGTCTGTATAAATGATGATCTACCTCCAGAAAGAATTGTTCGTTCACGTCCGGTCAATGTAATACTTGAGTGTAGGAAAAGGCATGTTTCAGGGAGAAAAATATGTTTTGAGCCTCTGGAGTCCATACCTTTGGATCAGCGCCCTTATGGATCATAGTGGAAATGAGAGCAGTCTGGGACAAAAAAGGTAGAGAAGATTGTTCAAACACGCATTTTTCAAATTTAGCATACAAGTGATTCTCTATAAGTCGCTATAGGACTTAGCAAACTTTCCGCTTATAGAGGGCATATCTGGAGAGAAGACCAATATATGGTCCAGGTAAACCACAACACAAGTATAGTAGACTTCTCAGAAAAGGTTGTTTGCAAATTCTTGGAAAACAGCTGGGGCATTGCTGTGCTCAAAATGGTCAAATGGCATAACTCGGTACTCATAATGACAGTCTCCGGGTGTTGAAAGCCATCTTCCATTCATTTCTTCTGCATATCCAGATTAGATTGTATGCTGAACACAGATCCAGCTTTGTAAAAATCCTGGCACCTCTGAGGCAGTGGAACAACTTCAGAATCAATGACAATGGATTCTTGCTCCTGCTGGACAAGAGGACTTCTGAATGAATCCCTCTGCCAGATTTTTCATAGCATACTCGACATGGCTAGGTTCTCCACCTGGGACAGTGGGTAGAAATGGACTTGTGGAGGTGCGGACGCAGGTCTATAGCGCAGTCATATGACCTATGTTGAAGACATCAGCATACAACCAGTAGTCAGATGGTAATCCTGACAGGGAAGATGGTGCCACAGGCAGCTAGACAGGTCATACAGGTATGAGACATTTCTCATGACAAGATTGTCATCAACGTATCAACTCCGGATCTCCAGACAAGGGCAGGTTCATGCAAACAGAGCCACAGAAGACCCAGTAGAAGTGGATGAGACAGACTAGAAAGCACATAGAAGGTAATCTTCTCAACGTGCAACATTCCTATCCAGAGCTCTACTTGCTCTGTGATCACCCGAACAGCTTTGGATAGAGGCCTTCCATTGACATATGACGCCAACAACGGATTCTGGAGTTTTCAAATGGGGATCTGGTTGCAATCTAAAATCTCTTGCTGTACGAAGTTCCCTGCCACAGCGGAATACAGATACGCTATCTCAATGAACCAGGAACCTCCACAAGTCACAGATATATTCAGGATAAATGGTGTAGAGGAATTACAGAGGGTAACCTCTCCTACTGGCCACAGGCTTGGAAGTTTCCTGGCCTCTTGGGACAACAGCGAATGACATCTCCCAAGTCTCCACAATAGAGGCACAAGCCCTTGGCTTGACAGATCTCATGCCGTTGTTCAGCCAGATCCACATTGTCAACTTGCATAAGTTCAAGAGATGCTGTGGCCGTGGAAGGCTGAGGAATGAGCGGTCTTTTTTAGGATGGATCCAGATGAAGCAGGTTTCTCTCACCATCTCTCAGGAGCGCTCCTGGAACCAAAGATCAATTCGGGTGACCAGGGAATCTAAATCATTTAGTGTAGTGGGAACATTTTAACCTGCTAACTCATCCTTGATTTTTCATGGATAATTCCCCCCAGAAGACAGATATCAGTGGCTCATTGTTCCTGCCGACTTCAAAAGCAAGGACAGCTTATTGGCCTACAGACAAACTAGCCTGGCTGAACACCTCCAGGAAAGCCTGCAGATCTGAGATTACAGCATCTCCACTTTCCCACAAGGGATTGAGCCATGCCAGGGCCTCATCTCTAAGATGGGACATTAGGAAGGCTACTTTAGCCTTAAATTCGTGGTCCAACAGTTAAAAGTGCAGCGGGCACTGGTTGATAAAACCTCGACATTGTTTCAGATTCCTGTCAAAACGTTATTGCGCAGACAGATGGGGTCCAGGACTTGGAGTATGACTTGCAGACTGAACAGTGATAATGAAGAATGGTGTGCACTCAGGTCTTCAAGGAAGAAAGGTGCTGGTGGATTGGACCAGAGAAGCCCAGAATACAAATGAAGGATATAATCCACCGCACACAAAAAATTGATGCTTTGCAAAAATATGTAGTTTTATTCAAAAACATCCGGTCTAGACAAAAAGTGCCAGAATTTCAATTACAGTATACACACATCTAGTAGATTACCCCAAGGTTTTGATCCTCCCGGATCTTACTCATGGGATACTTAGTAACAAGAGTGTCAGTATAGGGCACTTCTGAAAGAGGGGCGGTCTCCCTTTAAGGTAATCCCAGGTATTATGGTGTATATCAGCAGTTGTAGACAGGTTGCATCTGAGGCTGCATAAACTCAGCTTCTTATCCAGAACCAAGTAAGGGTTGTAGTCGAAGTTGCATAGAGTTTTAAGTCTTATAGAGTCTGTGGAAACAGAATAAGAATTTTGCTGGCCGTCACTGGCGGCAGACCTTATAAAGTCTGTGGGTACAGAATAAGAATTTTGCTGGCCGTCACTGGCGGCAGACCTTAAGAATGCAGCAGGGGCAGAGCAAGTGTTAATTAGGCCGTTTCTGGCGGTACACCTGGGGAATTCCCGGGAGATGAGTAAGAGCCTGGAGTCGGGGCGGCGCTCCTGCACCTTGCCCTTTGTGTCCTACACTGACGCATAGGACACACAAGGCAAGGCGCAGGAGCGCCGCCCCGACTCTGATATACACCATAATACCTGGGATTACCTTAAAGGGAGACCACCCCTCTTTCAGAAGTGCCCTATACTGACACTCTTGTTACTAAGTATCCCATGAGTAAGATCCGGGAGGATGGAAACGTTGGGTTATCTACTGGATGTGTGTATACTGCAATTGAAATTCTGGCACTTTTTGTCTAGACTGTATGTTTTTGAATAAAACTACTTATTTTTGCAAAGCATCAATTTTTTGTGTGCGGTGGATTATATCCTTCATTTGCAGACTGAACAGGCACTGCCAAGGTTGCTGCAGCTTGAACCGAAGCGGATGCAGTGGCTGATGTCAGAGCATCCAGGCGGATGTTAACAATCCATAGATAAGATAGGATCTTGTTTTGTTGATCTCTCTGATGGGACATCTCTTGAAATTGCTCCGAGATCTTATGGGTATGAGAGTCAGCGGGATCCATGGCTTTAGAAAACTGTTATGCATGTGGGACTACTGTGCCATGTCCAGGGAGAGCTTGAAGGGGCATAACTAAGCATCCACCTGCTTCTTCATGAAAGCCTCTAATGTTGTGGTTAGACTTGAACCCAGGGGGATGCCAGGAAAGACCCGGGAGCCGCGGCACCTGACCCATAAAGGAGCAGCGAAGCAGTGCCAGCCAAGAACTGGTTAACTGGTGGACATGTGGCTTGTAGACAGAACAGGTTCTGGATTGAAAATGGACAAGATAGGTTCAGCAACACAGGACAGATTCAGGTACAGGATTACATGTGCAGCTTCAGACTGGACTGGTGAAGGTGGAGGTATAGGGGTGGACAAGACGGATCAGGTTCTGGACTTGGTAGAGGCAGGAAGGGCTCAGCAACAGATTACAGTAGGATCAAGTTCAGACAGGGCAGGCAGGATCAGGTGTAGGTAGAAAGTCAGAATCAGGTTCAGGGGGCACACGTACAAGGACCTTACAACTAGGTAGCAGGAAACACACTGATTACTAAAGTTGCTAAGGCATCTCCAATAGGGGAAGGTGCCTTATACATTAGACATCTCCCAGCTATTTGCTGTGGATGTTTGCAGAAGCTTGCGCTTTGCCCCTTTTAGAATCAGGGAGCATGCAAACCCTAAACACGCTCCCAGGAGACCTGCGGGCCATGCACAAATCCTGGAAGGAAGTAGACACTGAGGGAGCTCGGGTGAATAAGTGATTACATCAGCGTCCCTGCTGGGAAGATGAAGGGGACTCTTGAAGTGGTGCCGGCATTGTTCTAACAGCTCCTATTTCTTATTCACTACCCTTACTGTCCTGTACATTGTCTACAACTCTACCCTTGCTTAACTGTAGTTTGTTATATTATGTTTCTGCCAATAGCTTATTTCTCTGGCTTTGACTTATGTTACTCTTATGACCTCACATTAGAAATTCTTGCTTACATGACCAAGCTATTTTCATAGCTATCAATCAACACTGCAAATGATGACTATTCTGACAACACAAACCTTGGGATTTCCTGTGGTGAAGTCTATATCTATGAGACGGTAAAGTCCACAAAATGCCTTAGACCATGTGCCCGGTTTAGGCTATGTTGGAACAGAGAATCCACTCCGGCTTCAAGTAGGAAAAAATGCATCAATATATTTGATAGTGATGCATATAAAGCTGTTGGAAACCTCATTTAACCCCTTCCCGACATACGCCATATATATACAGTGCTGCAGGACCTGTGTTCCAGCAAACCGCCGTATAGGTACTGAGCCATGATCAGGTGCAGGTGTCAGCTCTATGTGAGAGTTGACACCCTGCAGCAACACCCACTACCAATGCTAGCAACGATCTTGAAAGTTTAACCCCTCTGATGTCACTGTTAATAGTGACAGCGACATAGAGGATTATGGCAGAGGGAGTGAGCTCCCTCTCTGCTTCCACTGGCTCAATGTGATGCAATCGAGTTGTGTCACTGTTCTCCATGGTGATAATTTTATACACTTCTGAATAGAAGGACACCACTGATTAGAGGCCAAGTCCAGAGTAACTTTGCTGCCTGGTTATAGTTACATAGTAACATAGTTATTAAGGTTGAAGGAAGACTTTAAGTCCATCTAGTTCAACCCATATCCTATCCTGCCCTGCCCTACCATGTTGATCCAGAGGAAGGCAAAAAAAAACTCATGTGGCAAACAGTAAGCTTCACATTGGGGAAAAAAATTCCTCCCCGACTCCACATACGGCAATCAGACTAGCTCCCTGGATCAACGCAATATTAAGGAAACTAGTGTATATACCCTGTAATATTATACTTTTAAAGAAAGGCATCCAGTCCCTTCTTAAATTTTAGTAGGGAATCACTCATTACAACATCATATGGCAGAGAGTTCCATAGTCTCACTGCTCTTACAGTAAAGAATCCCCACGTCTGTGAGTATGCTTAAACCTTCTTTCCTCCAGACGTAGAGGATGCCCCCTTGTCCCCATCACAGGTCTAAGAGTAAAAAGATCATTAGAAAGGTCTTAGTACTGTCCCCGCATATATTTATACATTGTAATAAGATCACCCCTAAGCCTTCGAATCTCCAAACTAAATAACCCCAAGTGTAATAACCTGTCTTGGTATTGCAGACCCCCTAGTTCCCTAATAACCTTGGTCGCTCTTCTCTGCACCCGTTCCAGTTCAGCTATGTCTTTCTTATACACCAGAGACCAGAACTGTACACAGTATTCGAAGTGTGGTCACACTAGTGACTTAACAGATCACTCAGGGTTTTCATCTGTCAAGTCACTCGGAGATTTAGATGGAAAGCCCAAAGTAAGTGATCAGCATAGAGCGCCATATAAATTGGATCCTAAATGTTATGTAAAATGTGCCCAATAAAAGCTTCAACACAATCCACAAAAAAGCAAGTCCCCACTCAGGTCTGTTATTTGTCAATGGAAATATAGGGGGATTTCAAGTTACCTGTAGTACAAAGGATCTGGAAAAGCTAAATGGCTCCTCACCCCTCAAAGGAAATTCAGCAAATTCTGCTCTCTCAAATCCAAATGCCCCCCTCCCTTCTGAGGTCCAGTGTGTTAAAACCACATTTAGCGTCCACATGTTTGGCATTTCTGTAGTGACGAGAGCCCGCCTAATTTATAGGTGCATGTCTCCAGAAGCCTGAGCTGGTCATAATGTATTGGTCATTTCAACATACTGGTCACTACAACGGCGGTTTGCAATTTTCACTCAGCAGCAACCACTGCTGTTTGTTTCTGAAAAACACCCATGGAGTCAAAATCGTTACTACACCTGTAGATAAATTCCCAAACAGGTATAATTTCCAAAATGGGGCTAGTTGAGGGGTGAGTCTGCTTTTCTAGCACTTAGGGGTTCTGTATATGGAGTCCGCAAACTATTCTAGGAAAATCTGAGCACCTGGATGCAAATAGCGCTCCGTCCCTCCTAAGTCTCGCCGTGTGGCTAAGCAGTACTGTGCAGCCATATATAAGGTATTTCTAGATTCAGCAGAAATTGTGGGACACATTTTGGTGTCATTTTTACCCATTTCCCAATATGAAAATGAGAAATTTGGGCTAACACACCATCTTGGTGGTAAAAATGTAAATTATTTTTTCTTCACTGTCCAATGGTATGAAATTCTGTGACACACCTGTGGTGTCAATATGATCACGGCACCCCTAGGTTAATTCAATGAGAGGTGTAGTTTGTAAAATGGGGTCACTTATGGGGGTTCTGCTGTTCTGGTATCTCAGGGGCTCTACCAATGTGACGTGGCACCCTCATACGAGTAAAATCTGCATTGTAATATGGCGCTCCTTCTCTTCTGAGGGGTATCGGTGTACTTTTATTTTAACGGCTCAACTTTATAAACTTCTGTGAAGCACATGGGGTTTCAAGGTGCTGAGCACACATCTAGATAAGTTCCCTAAGGGGTCTAGATTCCAAAATGGTATGGGGGGTTTCCAATGTTTCGACTCAGCAGGGTCCTTCCAAATGCGACATGGCATCCGCTAATTATTCCAGCAAATTTTGCACTCAAAAAGTTAAATTGCACTATTTCCCTTTAAAGCTTTGCTGTGTGCCCATACAATACTTTTTCTACACATTTTGGGTATCGGCATACTCAGGAGAAATTTCACAATGAATTGTATGGTGCAATTTCTCCTGTTACCCTTATGAAAATGCAAAATTTGGAGTTAAAAACATTTTTTGTGGAAAATATGTGATTTTTTTCATTTCCCACTGTTTAGGCACATCAGAGGCTCTCCAAACATGACACGTCATCAGCTAATTATGCCAGTAAATTTTACATTCAAAAAGCCAAATGGTACTCCTTCCCTTAAGAGCCCTGCCGTGTGCCCTCAGTGGTTTTCCCCAACATCTGAGGTATTAGCATGCTCAAGAGAAATTGCACAACAAACTGTATTGTCCATTTTTTCCTATTACCCTTGTGAAAGTCCAAAAAAAATTTGGACTAAAGAAAATTTTGGTGAAAAAAGTTAAATGTTTATTTTTGCCTTACACATTCCATTGATTCCTGTGAAGCACCTGAAGAGTTAATAAACTTCTTGATTGTGGTTTTGAGCACCTCAAAGGATGCAGTTTTTAGAATGGTGTCACTTTTCGGTATTTTCTTTCATATAGACCCCTGAAAGTCCCATCAAATATGGTGGTCCTTAAAAAAATGGTTTTGTAAATTGTGTTTTAATAATGAGAAATCACTGGTCAACTTTTAACCCTTATAACTTCCTAACAAAAAAATATGTTTTAAAAATTCTGCTGATGTAATATAGACATGTGGGAAATGTTATTTATTAACTATTTTGTGTGATATGACTCTGATTTAAGGGCGACGCAGAACACATGGACACAGGCGGGAGTCGTCTGAATAGCCTCTGTGTGACAAGATACCAATGACCGCCGAGGTCGTTGTATGGATTGCTGGATCGCTGCTGCGTCAGTGAGTAGATCTGCCTGTTTGACAGCTTACTAGCGACCATTTAGCGATGAACCAGTGATCCTTACCAGGTCGTATCGTTGTCAGGATCGCTGGAGCATCGCTAAGTGTAACGGTACCCTTAGTTCTATGGGTGTTTGAGACTTTGGACAACACAATAGAACCTCAGTTATTCTTCCAAGTGCTATCTAAGTCTTGTGCCCATGATCATATTTTCAGTCCGAGTGCAATCCAACAAAACATGGGATCACACCTGGATCAATGTTAGTTTTGGTGCCATGCACATGTCCAATTTTTCCATGGATTGGCTTACAGCATGCATGGTTTGAGTCCGATTATTGAATTGCACTCGGCCATGCAAGTCAAAGAGTCTGTGGAAAACATCAGACTGCACTCGAATGACATCTGAGTGCGGTCTGATTTCCACAGGCTAACAGAATAGAGAAGATGGAAACATTTTTTCTCCCAACAACTTCTCATCCGAGAAAATCAAATCACACTATGATCACTCTGATCAAACTCTAATCAGGATGTGATTAGTAGAATCAACCTGATTCTCTCTGAAGTGAGACTTTATGCCGATGGAACTCTGGTCTAACTGAAAGTACTGTATATACTTGTGTATAAGCCGAGTTTTGCAGCACAATTTTTTTGTGCTGAAGATGCCCCCTCAGCTTATACACAAGTCAATTGTACCAGAAAGCCGGCGGGGTAGGGGAGCGGCGGGTGACAGAGGCAGGAGCCGGCGGCTGCAGCAAAAGCCTGTGCTGCTTCTAAAGAGAAATGAATATTCATTTCTCTTATAGCGCACACAGTGACACCCGCAGCCACCGGCTTCCCGAAGACATGCTACTCACCCTCCTGCACGCTCTCACAGCATTTTGTTGGTCCCGGCGTCCTCACAGCATCTCGTTGGTTCCGGCGCCAGCAGCTCTTCCTGTGCCCAGTCATCGCATGGCCCCGCTCATTAAGGTAACGAATATGCATGCTTCTCCACTCTGATAGGCATGGAGGGAATATTCATTACAATAATGAGCGGGGCCACGTGATCGCTCGACACAGGAAGAGGTGTCAGTGACTGAACCAATGAGATGCTATGAGGGCGTCGGGACCAATGAGATGCTGCAAGGGCACATGGAAGGTGAGTAGGCTGTTTTATTTTTCGTTTTTTTTTAATAGGATCCATTCATACTAGGATAGGGGACAAGGAGCCATGCATACCAGGACAGGACGGGGGAGCCATACATACCAGGACAGGTATGAGGGGACAATGCATACCAGGCTTATACTTGAGTCAATAAGCTTACCAAGATTTCCATGGCAAAATTAGGTGCCTCAGCTTATACTCGGGTCAGCTTATTCTCGAGTGTATATGGTACTCTAGCTCAGACAATCATAATAGTACTTGGTACAAATAACTGACTTAAATATAACTGACAATCTTGCATTGACTGCAAAAACCTCTCTAAATTGTGGATCCATTTCATTATGCCCTGTTATGATTAAGTCACCGTAGGAGGCAAAAATAGAAATGCTAGCTAAGTCCAGAAAACCAGAGAAGTTGGCAGCTATCGGATTGCAGACCCCTGAACCTATCAACACAACTAGCAGTAGCCGTGGGGGGCTCCTACGATGCCCTAGGCCCCTCGATCACAGCCGGAGGACTACATAGCCTAAAGACAGAAAGGGAAATCTAAACTTCCCCAGAGCAGACCCCAAAGTAAAAGGCAGCCCCCCACATATAATGACGGTGAAGCAAGAAGAAAGAACAAAACACAGACAGAAAGATAGACTGAGCAAAGATGGGGCCCACGCTAGCTTAGATAGGAAAGGACAGGAAGACTGCTGTCTGCAATCCGTGAAAAACCCTATGAAAATAAGAGCCAACAAACTGACAGTAAAAAAGGCCCTGAAGACGCTAGGCTTCAAAAAAGCTATGTCAGTACTCAGGAATATTCTGAAGACAGAGCAACAGGCAAAAGGAGATTCAGCTAACCCCAGCAGGGAAAGGCAGAATCCAGAAAAGCAAGGAAAACAAAACACTAATGCAAAAAGGCAAAGCAGAAATCTTAGCTTTAGATGAGCAGGAATCAGACTGGTTTCCTAGAAGTCCACAGAGAAATCACCCGCAGGCCAGAAGGGCGTCGGCAGCCTTATATCCAGTCATTAACTCCACTCAGCTAGTCATCATCATCAGCCCCAGGTGTTTGACAATCAGGCTCACTACCTTTCTTCACCAGAAGAGGGAGTTCCTCGGGCCTCAGTAGTGAAGGGGAAAATGAACTCACAACAATGCCCCTTGGAACTTATGCACCCTCCCATCTGGGTATGATCACCTACAGCTATAAGTTCAGTGAATGCTGTAGTGTTTTATGTATTTTTCTATACCATTATATCAGTGGAACATGAGTTAAACCATAAACCATAAGGTTTCATGAAAGTTTTACCCTCCTTGTCATTCCTTTAACTATGTCTTGTTTTATGACCCCAGAATTCCTGTAAGATCTTCTGGTGTTATCAATACTTGATAGTAAAGCTGATACTTATTAAACCAAATGCCAGCTCATGAATCTTTCATCTTGTTATATAACCAGCAGACTGTAACTTCATTTTTTTCTGCATTATATCCAAATGTCATTGAGGGGGGTTAATGTCATCAGTTTCAATGGGAAATGCAAACATTAAAGTTCACCCATATACCTTATGATATAATATGTAGCTGACAATTCATGATACTTCATCTAAGTTTATGTTCAGATTTAGTTTTTATATTAAACTATGAAATAGGACAAAGTAAGAGAAAAAACTTCAGAATGTGGGGGAAACTTTATAGATTTATATACTATAATCATTTTCTCTATACAGATATTGATGTCATGAAGGCATAACCTGAAATTCGATTTGCTGACAAGTAATTTGCCGCCAACTTAATATCCCTTATTATGGTCTGGGGTCTCTGATGACCCCAGGGCATAATAAACGTAATATGTAAAAAATAAGAAAATCATTATACACACCTTATTGCTCACCTCTTCACTTCTCACCATCACTGTCACCCATGCAGTCCTCATCGCAGGTCTTGACATTGTGACCTGAGCTGTTACCTTGCTCGCTCATGCTCAAAGTCCTTCTGAACCCTATGTAATTTGCATAGAAGTGAATGACAAAAAAAAAATCTGCATTATAGCAAATGCGGGTTTTGCAAAGTCTGAGTAGAATTCAATTCCACTTGAATAAATTTACTCATCTCTAGTAATAACTAGAGTTGAGCGAAACAGGTCGGTCAATTTCAAAAATCGCCGACTTTCGCCAAAGGCGGGTTTCATGAAACGAAACCCGACCATAGTGTGAGGTCGGCCATGATGTCGGCGCCCCGAGCGCCAAAGTCGCATTTCAAATGATGCTTCCAGCACCTTTTTTCAGCCAATGATGGAGGACGCACACTGTGGGCAACGCGATGAGATAGGCAGCGGCCAGCACCATCTTAGAGAAGGGCATTTAAGTGATTGGCTGGCTTTGTGTGGCATCACAAACCATGCCTGGGTTATCAAGTCAAATCCTGAATTCCCCAGTCTAAGATGAATCTTACATGGACTGCACTGATGCACAGCCACTACTAGATGATTCTGCTGGTACAGCACTACATTGGTACCCACAGCACTACATTGCCTTCGCAGTCTATTGAGCCAGAATCTGAACCTGATGAAACCCAGGCGCCCCTTCCCGCATACCATACCACCTTACACGGTGATACAGAGGAAGGTAAAGAGGAAGGTGCAGATGACTTTGAAGAGGAGGTGATGGATGACCCATTTCTGGACCCGGATTGGCATCCATTGGGGGAGGAGGGTGGCGCTGGCAATAGTTCAGATAAGGAGAAGGATCCGCAGCAGGCATTGACATCGCAGCAGCGTTTATCTAGCAGGCCCGTAGCTGTCCTAAAATGTGGAACAAAAACTAAAAGAGTTGCAGGACAGCTTGACCAGACAGTCAACTTAGCACAGCGTGCAAGGCCAGAAAATGTTTACCATAGTAGGAAGAGTGCAGTGTGGCAAATCTTTGTCCAAAATCCTACTGATGAGGCAAAGGTTACCTGTAAGAATTGCGGAAGGAGCTTTAGCCGAGGTAAACAACTCAGAAATTTGAATACCAGTTGCATGCTTAGACATTTAATCAACATGCACTTGCAACCGTGGACGCACTTCAAAATCTCAGGTAGCACATGTGCACCTGCTCTGACTGAAGGTAGCCAACAACGCTCCATCGCTACCCCCACTGTAAGACCACCGCCACCATTAAGCACACCTCCTCTTCCTCTTCCTCCTCTTCCTCGGACTTGCCCAATTACGCCCTTTGCAGCAGCTGAATGTCCAGCCAACACATCTACATATGCCAATTTTTAAACCTCCCTAACTGGGCTGCCCACCCCTCCCCCAATGGCTGTGGTCAAGACCTGGCGCACCCCGGCAAGTGCCGTTACTCTGAACAGGTGGATGGGCCCACTGATGGCTGCCGGCAATGGCACAGGGCCCCTCATAGTACAATACAGTGTCTCAAACGGTGTGAGGGCCCACTCGCCGTCAGACACACCAGCGTACTATGAGGGGCCCTGTGCCAGTACCGTCGACCACGATTGTGCCCCCCCTGCTTGGTCATAGCCACAGCACTTGCAAGTTGCAATACTTACCTCTCCCTGCTCCACCGCTGTGTAGTCTGGGCAGTTAAATCCTTCACAGGGACGGCCACTCGAAATTTGGTGCATTGATCAATGATGGTTAAGATATAGCTATGGCCTGTCCTGCTGGCCTCTACCTTCAGATGATCAATGGCTACCATTTGAAATGGATGTCAACTTACAAGCGGATGCAGTGGTGGTTTATGATCACCTTTCACAGTTGTGATAGTCACAGACGTGTGACATTCCTGCCACCATTTTTTAATGTCTCCTCATGCCAATCCAATAGAATCGCCTACGGCCAGTGGCTTCTGTCTTTTGCACTCCAAAATGACCAGACACATCATGATAGGCAGTGAGGACCATGGGTACATCTCTCCCTGTGATCATAATTTGATCGAGACGAGTAACGGTGATGTGATCCACGCTACTGCGATAAAGCAATCCTTTCTTCACAAAAGAACCTTTTTCGCTTTCTCCACAGACACAGTAATTGAGGGTCTGCATCGCCTCTGCAACATTTACCGGGAGATTTCCCCACGATGAGTAATTCCCAAATTTCTGATAAGACTCGAATTTCCGTCTGTACTTGTATCCATGTAGTTTCCAGTAGCGGAGAGTCTGGACTGGCTTACTGAGATTGAAATGTATACGAAGATTTAAAAGTACCACAACACTGTATACTGATGTACGCTATGAATACCTTTCCCTTTTTCTACTTTTTTAATTCTGGTGTAATACATAGTGAGCCTGTGAGTGTCTGTGTCTGACTCCGGAAGTATAGACGGAAATTTAACCCTAGACTGGACACACTTGGTATGTGCTGATACAGTACCTTGTTTCAAAAATTTGTATTAAGGTATCATCTGTAGGATAACCAACTGTGGGGGGGACCCTCTTCTTGCCACAGACAAACACGAGACTGAGACAGAGTTTGTATTGAACAGGTCCGTTTTTAGCGCCCATCCTTCTGTCAACAACAGCAATTCACCACAGCCGTTTCACATTTCTCTGTACACAGGGCCTGGTACCTTCACTTCCTTTATAACTATTATAACTATAATCGTGGCGTCCGCTGTGGCTCTTCCACTTTGGCTGGCCTAGGCCCAACCACCACAGCACTGCACCAGTCTGAGCACACTGTCCGTATGATAGTCCCAGGCCATCTTCATCTGCGGCTTCCGTCCTCTGGCCCACCCCCCCTTGACCGCCTCAACTGTCAGTCCTCTCTGGAGCCTTTCTACTGTCTCTATTTCCTCAGCAGAACTTCCTCTTTACTGTGCTCCCTTTGCTGACTCACTCTTCCAGAACCTTCCCTCAGCCTTTTATACTTCCAGTTCTGGTAACTCCGCCCACCATCACCTAACAGTTTCTCTGACCATTGGCAGTTATTCAGTCCCACTCCTACACTCTCCACTGCCCTCCAATGAGCAAGCTAAAACACTGCACCCTTTCTCTTTATCTTAGCGGTTTAACACCTACACTGCTCTACACCTCTGCTTCTCACTACAGGCTGGTTTGTCTGTCAGTCCACCTTCCCTACATCATCCATAGTGAGTGAGCAGGTGTGGGTTACGCCTTCTATATATACGGTGAATCGGATGAACAAATTTTTACACTATACTCGATACAGCTTGTATCTTGTTATACAGTACCTTTGTTCGACATTTAGCATTATGGTCCAAGCCATACTGTGTAAGCGTCTGAGAGTGACTACAGGACTATTTATATGGAGATTTCAATTGTCCCCTAAAAATATATACTTGCTATCTTGTTATCCAGGAATTTTTTTACAACATTTTTTATTATGGTCAAAACCAAACTGACTGAGCGTCTGAGGGTGACTACGGAAATATATACTGATATTTTCAATTTGGCCAACACTGTATACAGCAGAATGCTTCTGATACAGTAACCTTTTTAGCTATTTAGATTCTGGTGTAATCCATAATGAGCCTGTAAACGTCTGTCTGTTACTCCGGCAATATATTTGGAACTTTTAGATTACCCCAACACTGTATACAGCTGTACGCTTGTGTTACATAACCCATTTACAGCTTTTCATATTCTTGTGTAATCCATACTGGGCCTGAGAGCGTTTGTGTCTGCCTCCTGAAATGTATACGGAGAATCGGAATGTTTACACTATACTATATATACATTTTATCTGGTGATACTGTTGTGTTACAACAGTATCACTGGTGTACGCTTGTGTTACATAACCCATTTACAGCTTTTCATATTCTTGTGTAATCCATACTGGGCCTGAGAGCGTTTGTGTCTGCCTCCTGAAATGTATACGGAGAATCGGAATGTTTACACTATACTATATATACATTTTATCTGGTGATACTGTACCCTTTTTCAACTTGTTATTTTATTGGGTAATCCATACTGAGCCTGTGAGCTTCTGTGTATGCCTCATGAAATATATATCACGAAACAATCACTGACCTCAGGGAGACCAGTCAAAGAAAACACTGCGGCAGCCGGCAAAGGCGCTCAATCACAGTGAAATCTCGTAAAGAGCTGGATATTGACTTAAAGGGCCACTTAATATGGTGGTAATGGTGGTTTCCGAAAGGAGCCACTCCTTGGCTGGGTCCTTCCCTGGAGGAATATTTGGCTAGTCCCGTGTTTGAGACTCTTAAATGAAGCTCCACGGACTTTATTTGCATATTCTTATTTCCCAGGGAGCAATGCACCTAGGGTTTCACTGTAATTGAGCGCCTTTGCCTGCTGCCGCAGTGTTTTCTTTGACTGGTCTCCCTGAGGTCAGTGATTGTTTCGTGAAGTTGGTCTACTAGGCATTGCTCCCACCTAGCCAGAATCCTACTCCACACTGATGAGGGGCAACACCCAGCAACATGCTATGAATGGGTCACCGAGGAGGAAAAAACAAAACAAGCAAAGTCACAGAAAACCAGAGAGGTTGGTAACTATGCAGATTGCAGATCCCTGATCCTAACCACACAACTAGCAGCAGCCGTGGAGTGTTCCTACGATGAACCTAGACGCTTCGTCACAGCCAGAGGACTAAATAAGCCTAAAGCAAGAAAAGGGGAAAACTAACTGCCCCAGAGCAGACCCCAAAGGAAAGACAGCCCCCACACATGTATTGACAGTGAAACAAGATGAAAACACAAACACAGGCAGGAAAATAGGCTGAGCAAACGATAGGACCCAAACTAACCAGAAAGGATAGGAAAGGAAAGACACTGTCTGCAATCTGCCAAAAACCCTACGAAAATAATGTCCAACACTTCTGATAACAAAATTAACCCTGAAGTCACTAGACTTCTCCCACTATATCAGCACTCTGAAATATTCTGAGACAGAGCAAAAAGAGGCCAATCTAATAAGGGACAAAAAAAAACGGCAAATACAGATAAATAAGAGTGGAAATTCAGCACAGCCCCAGCCGGGGCTGACTGACCACAAAAAACTGAATAGACCAACAAAATCAAGTGTGAACATTAGCAGAAAAACTTAGCTTGAGCTGACTGGAACAGAGCTGAGAACCAAGACCTGACAAGCCAGAAGGAATAACCAGCACCAGAATAGGGCGTCGGCTGTCTTAAATCCAGTCTGAGATTCCTGAGGTCCAATCGTCATCCTCCTTATCAGGTGGCAGATCTCCACTGACTAAATCAGCCTCACTACCTCCTGTTACCACCAGAGGGAGCCTGGAAGAAGAACTCACAACTGGTAGACCAGAAAAGGAACTCACAACAGTACCCCCCCCTTGAGGAGGGGTCACCGAACCCTCATCCATGCCACCAGGCCGATCAGGATGGGCCCGGTGAAAAGCACGAACCAATCTATTGGCATGAATATCAGAGGCAGAGACCCAAGAATTACCCTCCTGGCCATAACCCTTCCATTTGACCAAATACTGGAGTCTCCGTCTAACCAAACAAGAATCCAATATTTTCTCTACCTCATATTCCACATTGCCTTCAACCAACACAGGGTCAGGAGGTGTTGCCATAGGAACCACTGGCTCAACAAACCTCTTCAAAAGAGATGTGTGAAATACGTTATGGATCTTGAAAGTAACTGGAAGAGCCAATCGAAAAGACACAGGATTAAGAATCTCCAAAATCTTATAAGGTCCAATAAATCTTGGCTTAAATTTTGGAGATGCAACCTTTATAGGAATATTCTTAGACGACAACCAAACCATATCACCGACTTTAAACCGGGGACCAATGGTCCTATGCCGGTTGGGAAATCGCTGGGCCTTTTCCATGAGAGAGTGACAACTTATCCACCACTTGGTCCCATATCTGCTGCATTCTCTCAACCACGGTGTCAACACTTGGGCAGGACAAAGATTCCACTTGCCCTGAAGAGAATCGAGGATGAAACCCTAAATTACAGAAAAAAGGTGACATCAAAGTGGCAGAACTAGCTCTATTGTTCAGTGCGAATTCGGCCAAGGGCAAAAATGAGACCCAATCATCCTGATCAGCAGATATAAAACATCTTAAATAAAACTCCAAGGTCTGGTTTGCTCTCTCAGTCTGTCCATTGGTCTGGGGATGAAACGCGGGAGGAGAAGGATAACTGAATTCCCAGACTGGAACAAAAGGCTTTCCAGAATCTGGAAACAAACTGTACTCCTCTGTCGGACACAATGTTCTCAGGAATCCCATGTAACCGAACCACCAACAATTCTCACAGGACTGTACAAAATTCCTGACATCACAAGATAAGGCGGGCCACCAAAAAGACCAACTTAAGAGAATCGGCAAAGAAACTCCTAGAAAGGGCATCTGCCTTAACATTCTTAGTTCCTGGAAGAAAAGAGACCACAAAATTAAAACACGTGAAAAACTAGGCCCATCTAGCCTGTCTAGGATTCAAGCGTTTGGCCGGCTCCAGATAAATCAAATTCTTGTGATCGGTGAGGACCACAACTTGATGTCTAGCTCCCTCCAACCAATGTCTCCAGTCCTCAAACGCCCATTTCTTGGCCAACAATTCCCGATTCCCCACGTCATAGTTGCGTTCAGATGGGGAGAACTTTCGAGAAAAGAAGGCACAGGGATTCATCTTAGAAGTCACACGGTCTCTTTGGGACAAAACAGCTCCTGCACCAATCTCAGAAGCATCTACCTCCACCTGAAATGGAAGTGAGACATCAGGTTGCCGTAAAACTGGAGCTGAAGTAAATCTCCGCTTAAGCTCCTGAAATGCTGAGACAGCCTCAGGAGACCAATTCAGCACATCAGCTCCCTTCTTGGTCAGATCAGTCAGGGGTTTGACAATACCAGATAAATTACCTATAAATTTACGATAGAAATTAGCAAAACCCAAAAACTTCTGGAGGGCCTTCAAAGCAGTAGGCTGAACCCAATCATAAATGGTCTGTACCTTGGCTGGGTCCATTTCAATAGTCGATGGAGACAAGATAAATCCCAAAATTGAAATCCTCTGTACACCAAAGAGGCGTTTCGATCCCTTAACAAACAGGGAATTCTCCCTCAAAATCCGGAACACAGTCCGGACGTGTTCCACATGAGAATCTCAATCACTAGAAAAGATCAAAATATCATCCAGATAGATGATCAAAAACCCACAAAGTCACAGAAAATATCATTCATAAAGGACTGGAAGACAGAAGGGGCATTAGTGAGCCCAAAAGGCATCACCAGGTACTCAAAATGTCCCTCCGGAGTATTAAACGCCGTCTTCCATTCATCCCCATGCTTGATGCGAATAAAATTATATGCCCCCCTGAAGTCAAGCTTAGTAAATCAGCAGGCACTCTTAACTCTGGAGAATAAATCAGACATCAGAGGTAACAGGTACTGATATTTAAGCGTCATCTTGGTAAGGGAACGATAATCAATACACGGTCTTAATGAACCATCTTTCTTGGCCACAAAAAAAACAGCACCTAAAGGTGACGAGGATGGTCTAATATGACCCATCTCCAACGACTCCTTAATATAGGATCGCATAGCATCATGTTCGGGTACTGATAAGTTGAAAAGCCGACCCTTGGGAAATTTACAACCAGGCATCAACTCAATTGCACAGAACTCCTATGAGGAGGCAAAGATGCAGACTTACTCTCACTAAATACATCTGAAAAATCGGCCAGATAATCAGGAATATCATGAGACTGAGGAGAGGTGGTGTGAGGCTCTGAGCCATGTTCCTGTTCTGTTTGACTTTGCCCTTACTTTTGCCCTTATCAAAGATGGAGTAAGTAGCTTCACAAGGGGCCATCTTGTTCCTGTTTGACTTTGCCCTTACTTTTGCCCTTATCAAAGATGGAGTAAGTAGCTTCACAAGGGGCCATCTTGTTCCTGTTTGACTCTTCCTGTTTCCTGCCTGCTGTGTACAAAAGGGACTCAGCACATTATACCTGTGCTTGTGTATCTGGATCTTCACCTGCTGCCAAGCTTGGAGAGCTCGCATTGTGCCTGCTTCTTCTATACCTCGGGATTCCCCGTTTGTTACTTACCTGCCGTCCTGCCTGACCGCCTCTCCTGTCCGGATCTGCTCTGCTTCATTCATCTCTGCGGCCTGCTCTCCGCTTGAAGCCTGGTCCAGGCTCAGGACTTTAGGACTGTGTGCTCCCGGACCTCAGACTCTCGCCAGTTGGTTCGTACAGACTCTACCTGTTGCCAGAACTTTTATCTGCTTACCGTGTAATACTGAAGCCTGCTTCCTGCAATACCCCTGAATAGAGTTGAGCGACTTTTGGTTTTTTAGGGTCGCGTTTCGTTTCGTGAAACCCGACTTTTCCAAAAGTCGGGTCGAGCAAGATCGTCCGATTATAGGGAAAAGTCGGGGTCGTCACGAAACCCAATGTAAGTCAATGGGGAATAAAAGTCGGCAGTGAGAGGAGGACAGGAAACACACCTACAGTGCCCATTTGAATGCCAAAAGCATCAATTCTTCTTTCTTAAGCTTGCCAACCTTAATTAACTTCATAATACAAGTTACGCACTGAAAAATGGGGGTTATTTGGCTACAAACTGTGGGGGGGGAGGGCTGGCTCCAGGTTTTCATGTGCCCTGGGCGAAAGAGCGCCCCTTTAACACATACCACAACTCATCATGCTCCGATACGGCAGAGAAATAGCGGTATAGTCCAATGAAAAATACCTCACTTTTTACATCTCATGACGAGGCCCATCTATTTCTCCATACAGAATCATTGGTCCCATATAATGTTTGAAACAGTATATGATGAGCTCCACATAATGCTACAGTATATGTTGGTCCCCATGGAAGAAGCTCCACTGTCTTATGGGCCCAAATAATGCTCCAAACATAATGGGCCCCATTTCTAATGCTCTAGTGTATAATGGGCCCTGTAAATGCTGCTCCAGTGTCTGATGTCCACCTTTGGAATGTTCCAGTGTATGGTGGGCCCCATCGATCATTCTCCAGAGTATAGTGCTCCCCAAAAATTGCTGTCCCAACATTGAAAACAATCAAATAAGTCTCCTCGCTAGGGAATCCCTGTACTTGTCTGGACAGGTGCTGTAGCTTGCTTAACAGCTCGCCAGCCGTTCTCACGCCCAGTATGGATTACACGTTATTGCACAAAGGTGAGAAAGGGTACCGTATCCCCAGATAACATGTATGGATAGCGTACACATTCAAAATATGTCTCAGGAGGCAGGCTCAGACGGTGTTAGGCCCAGTATGGATTGCACGTGATTGCACAAAGGTTAGAAAGGGTACCGTATCCCCGGATAACATGTATGGATAGCGTACACATTCAAAATATATGTCTATACAGCATGAGGCAGGCTCAGACGGTGTTAGGCCCAGTATGGATTGCACGTGATTGCACAAAGGTTAGAAAGGGTACCGTATCACCGGATAACATGTATGGATAGCGTACACATTCAAAATATATGTCTATACAGCATGAGGCAGGCTCAGACGGTGTTAGGCCCAGTATTAATTGCACGTGATTGCACAAAGGTTAGAAAGGGTACCGTATCCCCAGATAACATGTATGGATAGCGTACACATTCAAAATATATGTCTATACATCAGGAGGCAGGCTCAGACGGTGTCAGGCACAGTATGGATTTGACGGCCCAGATTAGACAGCGGAGGAGCAGGGAGAGGTAAAGATTGCAAATGCTGGGGCCCTGCCCAAGCAAGGGGGGCCCACTCGTGGGCGTCGGTACTGGCACTGGGCCCCTCATAGTACAGCGGTGTGTCTGACGACGGGTGTGCACCACCACCGTCAGACATTTGATTGCACTATGAGGGACCCTGTGCCAGTGCCCGCGCCCAAGAGTCGGCCTACCCACCTGTCCAGGGCAACGGCACTCGCACGGTGTCGTGCGCTAGGTGGTGACCCAGGCCATGGGGGGGGGAGGCAGCACAGTTACGGAGTTTTAGAAAGTGGCATATGTTGATGTTGGACATTCAGCTGATGCAAAAGGCGAAATAGGTGAAGTACCAGGAAGAGGTGGACCAAAGCAAGCCATTTATCTGTCACCCTATGTGTCATCAGGGGAAGGTGGGACAAAATCCTTGGAAACCCATGTGTGGTTCATTTTAATGAAGGTTAGATCATCCACATTTTGGGTTGACAGACGGGTCCTTTTTTCTGTCAGAATTGATCCAGCTGCACTGAAGACTCTTTCCGATAGCACACTTGCAGCTGGGCAAGCGAGCTCCTGTAAGGCATATTGGGCCAATTCAGGCCAGGTGTCCAGTTTAGCGGCCCAATAGTCAAAGGGGAATGACCTGTGTGGGAGAACATCGATATGGGAGGAAAAGTAGTTTGTAACCATAGTTGACAACTGCTGTCTCCTGTCACTTTCCATCGATGCAGTATTACCAGTTGTGTGAGCGGTATTTGAAAAATCAGTCCACAACATTGTCATGAAACCCCTGTCTCCAACGCCACTTCTGCTGTGTGCACCACGAACACCTCTGCCAAGCTGCCCCCGGCCCGTACGGCTCGTGTGAGAACCATCACCGCTGCTGTGTGCTGGGAATGCCTCAAGCAACCGATTTACCAGAGTTGCTTGTTTATTAGCCAATATTAGGTCAAGGTTCTCCTGTGGCATGATGTTTTGTAATTTGCCTTTATAGCGTGGATCCAGGATGCTGGCCAACCAGTAGTCGTCGTCATTCATCATTTTGGCAATGCGGGGGTCCCTTTTTAGGATCCGCAAGGCATAATCTGACATGTGCGCCAATGTTCCCGGTGTCAATGATGCACTGCGAGTGCTGGGTGGAGGAGCACTTTCTGGCAAATCCACATCCCTCCAGTCACGCACAAACCCTGTACCAGACCTTGCCACGCCAACATTTTCACTTGCCCCACGAGATGCATCCTCCTCCCCTAAGTAATCATCCCCATCATCATCCTCCTCCTCCTCTTCTTCCTCCACCTCGTCCAGGAGAGGTCCCTGAGCAGACAATGGCTGAATGTCATCAAGGATTCCCTCCTCCTCTTCCTCCTCATCAACATTGGCTGCAGACGCCTGCTCCTTAAGGTGCGTCAAAGTTTGCATGAGCAGACGCATAAGTGGGATGCTCATGCTTAGGATGGCGTCGTCTGCGCTTACCAGCCGTGTGCATTCCTCAAAACACTGAAGGACTTTACAAAGGTCTTTCAGCTTCGACCACTGCACACCTGTCAACTCCATGTCTGCTCTCAAAGTGCCTGGCCGTGTATCCTCCCACAAATGCATTATGGCCTGCCTCTGCTCGCACAGCCGCTCCACCATGTGCAGGGTGGAGTTCCACCTTGTTGCAATGTCGATAATGAGGCGGTGGTTGGGAAGGTGGAGCAATCGCTGCAGCTTCTGCATACGAACGGAGTGTACAGGCGACCGGCGGATGTGCGCGCAAGGTCTTCGCACCTTCTGGAGCAGGGCTGTTAACTCCGGATAATTTTTGAGGAAGCACTGCACCACCAGGTTCAAGGTGTGAGCCAAGCAAGGTATGTGGCTGAGTTTTGAAAGGGCTATGGCTGCCACAAAATTACGGCCGTTATCACTAACTACCTTGCCTGCCTCAAGATGTACACTGCCCAGCCATGACTCAGTTTGTCGCTTCAAGTACTCGGCCAGCACCTCGGCGGTGTGTCTGTCGCCCAAACACATCATCTGCAACACAGCCTGCTGACGCTTTCCACTAGCTGCTCGATAGGGGGACACATCGTGTGCAACAGTGGCAGCTGCAGATGGAGTGCTCGTACGACTGCGCTCTGTGGACGAGCTTTCGCTTCTGGAGGAGGAGGGTCGAACGCCTACAGCCAACTGTTTCCTATACCGTGGGCTAGGCAGCACTGTCACCTGTGGACCCTGCATCCACCACATTAACCCAGTGCGCAGTGATGGACACGTAACGGCCCTGGCCATGCCGACTGGACCATGCATCAGTTGTGAGGTGCACCTTTCCGCTCACTGACTGCTTGAGTGCATGGACAATGCGGTCTTTCACATGATGGTGGAGGGCTGGGATGGCTTTGCGAAAGAAGAAGTGGCGACTGGGTAGGTCATAGCGTGGTACTGCATAGGCCATGAGTTCGCGGAAAGCTGTGCTTTCCACCAACCGAAAGGGCATCATCTCAAACGAGATTAGTTTGGCAATGTGGGCGTTCAAACCCAGTGTACGCGGATGAGAGACTGAGTGAGTACTTTCTTGACCTACTCATAGTGTCTGGGAGGGTGAGCTGGACTTGAGAGCTGCATATGGTGGAAGTAGCGGTGGACAGGGCGGACTGAGAGAGGGTTGATGATGGTGATGGAATTGGTGTTCTTTCTGATGGCCTAGAATCAGTCTTTCGTTGATATAACAGTGGGATTCCCTGACTGCTGTGGTCTTGCAACGACACCTCAACATTTGCTGCTGTGCTAACCGGTGGGCTTACAGTGGGGGAAACAATGTAGCGTTGCTGACTACCTTCGTTGTGATCAGTTGCACATGTGGCACTTGAGGTTTGGTGTTGTGTCCACGCTTGCAAGTGCATGCTGGTTAAATGTCTAAGCATGCAACTGGTATTCAAATTTTTCAGATTTTTCCCTCGGCTAAAGGTCTTTGCGCACTTCTTACAGATAACCTTGGCCTGATCATGAGGATTTTGTTCAAAAAAGTGCCACACTGCACTCTTCCTACTTTGGCAGACATTTTGCGGCCTAGCACGCTGTGATCTTTTGACCCTCTGGACAAGCTGTCCAGCAACTCTTTTGATGTTTGGAACCTGTCTTTGGAGTGCTCCGGGCCTGCCAGATAACAGCTGTTGCGATGTCGATGTCTGCTGTGGATGCTCCTCATCTGAGCTATTGGAAGCAGCACCCTCTTCCCCCAATGGATGCCAATCTGGGTCAACAACTGGGTCATCCATCACCTCCTCTTCTATGTCATGTGCACCTTCCTCTGTGTCACCGTGTATGGTGGTATAGTGTGCGGGAAGGGGCACCTGAGTCTCATCAGGGTCAGAATCTGGCTCTGTACACTGCGAGGACAATGTAGTGCTCTGAGTGAATGTACCAGCAGAATCATCCATCAGCGGCTGTGCATCAGTGCACTCCATGTCAGATTCATCTTGGCCTGGGTAATTCACCATTTCACTTGATAATCCAGGCATGGTATGTGAAAACAGCTCCATGGAGTAATCAGTAGTATGGCCTGCGTCATCCTTCAATCTTGGTTGGGGTGAAGGACACAAGGAAAGGTGTGGTTCATGAACATGAGCCTCCAATGACGACTCAGTGCTTTTACTTTTTACAACTGAAGAAGAGGAGGTGATAGAGCTGGAGGCTGAGTCAGCAATGTAAGACAAAACTTTTTCCTGATGCTCTGGCTTTAAAAGCGGTTTGCCAACTCCTAGAAAACTAAGCGTTCGAGGCCTTATGTAGCCAGACGATGACGCAGGGTCAGCACCTCCTGCATTCGGTCCTATTTTGCTCTTGCCACTACCATCAGATCCACCACCAACACCATCATTACCAGCTGCCAACCCCCGCCCAATTCCACGGCCTCTTCCACCAGCCTTCCTCATTTTTTGTAGAAATGTAGACAAAATCCAACAAACTATATAGTAATGTAAAACAAGGTACAAGGTGTCTATAGGACAGGGGAGATTTTGAATATCTGCACACACTTTTGGATTGTGTGAGGCCCACTGTTATCTCAGCGCTATGTGACAGGCTCGATGGCACTGCTGTGACCAAAGTGACTAGAGGATAAGGGAGATTTTGAATATCTGCACACACTTTTGGACACTGGACACTTTTGGATTGTGTGAGGCCCAATGAATATCTGAGCGCTATGTGACAGGCTCGATGGCGCAGCTGTGACCAAAGTGACTAGAGGATAAGGGAGATTGGATTGCTTTTAAAAATGCAGTGGGTAAACAGCAATGCCAGCCTGTCAGGAAGCCTTAGAAGGCAGCCCAACAACCAACACCACTGATACACCACTATATAGCCTCCCCTTGCACTGCACACACAGTGACTGGTGTGTTGTGCTGGCCAAATCGCTAGCAGCAGAAGCAGTTTTTTGTCTTCTTCCCTGCCTAACGCTCTCCCTACAGAATCAGCAGCAACCTCTCCCTATGCTAAGATCGGCAGAAGTAAGATGGCGGTCGGCATGCACGCCCTTTTATACCCCCTGTGACGCCCACCAAAGCAAGCCAATCACTTGCATGCCCTTCTGAAAAATGGTGGTGACCCCTGCCTATGTCATCACGTTGCCCACAGTGTCCGTGGATACTGATTGGCTGAAAAAGAGCGCAAAACAAACTTTTGAAACGTGACTTTGGCGCGTAAGTCGCCGACCTCGTGGCCGACCTCATCCTAGGGTCGGGTTTCGTTTCATGAAACCCGACTTTGCCAAAAGTCGGCGACTTTTGAATTTTTTCGACCCGTTTCGCTCAACTCTACCCCTGAACTATCTTTGCATAGTACTGTGACCTGTTGCTACAATACAATACTGAACCTTTGAACATATACTGTGTCTGTCTTCTCTGACCCATGCTACCGAGTTCCATAGAACCTATAGTACCAATTTGACAGGTGGAGAAAACAGGAGCGTCCCTAAGAACACACTAACAACCCCAACTCACCACAGTCCCAGATTTCCAGTCCAAAACTGGATTATGAGTTTGCAACCAGGGAAAACCCAGAACAATAGTATCATGCAAATTATGCAGCACCAAAAATTTACAATTTTCTTGGTGGTCTGGGGCAACTCGCATTATCACCTGGGTCCAAAACTGAGGTTTATTCTCTGCCAAAGGAGTAGCATCAATACCCCTCAAAGGAATAGGTGTCCGCAGAGGCGTCATAGAAAAACCACAACGTTTAGCAAAGTCCAAATCCATCAGATTCAACGCTGATCCTGAATCCACAAAAGCCTTAGTGGAAAACGTGGATAAGGAGCAGATCAGAGTAATTGCCAAAAGGAATTTAGATTGTACACTGCCCACAGCAAATGTGAGTGCAAAACCTTTCTCTCGTTTAGGGCAGACAGAAATAGTATGAGAGGCGTCACCACAGAAAAAACAGCTTATTACGCCTTCTAAACTCCTGACCTTCTAAACTCCTAGACAAAACCCCATCACATTGCATAGGTTCAGATATTTGTTCAAAAGGTGGCAGCACCTCCCGTGTAGTTTTACGTTCACGTAAACGCCGATCAACTTGAATGGCTAATGACATAGAATCATCCAGACCAGAGGGAACAGGAAATCCCACCATAACATCTTTTATGGTCTCTGATAAACCCTTCTGAAAGAGTGCATTGGCAGCTATCATTCCATGTAGTAAGGACCGCCCACTTTTGGAATTTTGACAGTATAACTCTGCAGAATCCTGACCCTAGTTTAATGCCAACAGGGTTCTCTCATCTTTTATCAACAGCATTAGGTTCATCATACAACAACCCCAAGGCTTGAAAAAATGCATCCACATTAGTCAGAATAGGATTTTCAGGTGTCAGAGAAAAAGCCCAATCCTGGGGATCGCCGCGCAGCACGGAGTTGACAATTTTAACCTGCTGCACATAGCTCCGCAATGAGTTAGGCTTCAAGGCAAGAAATAATTTACAATTATTCCTAAAATTCAGAAATTTAGACCGATCCCCAGAAAACAGATCAGGAGTAGGGATCTTAGGTTCAGCAGCATGTGACTGAATGAGGTAGGTGGAAATTCCCTGCACTTCAGCAGCAAGTTGCTCCACATGATCAGACAATTGCTTAATCTCCATTTGGGAAAAAAAATCCTCCTACGGCCCGAGGAAAAAATACATAACAAAGAAAAAAAAAATTCTGACCCTTTTTTTTTTTTTCTTCTTTTTTAACAACCTTCTCCTGCTTTTGAGTACCCTAGAATCTGCGGTATGGCTGGTGATGCTGTTATGAATTAACACTACCTCCTGTTACCACCAGAGGGAGCCTGGAAGGAGAACTCACAACTAGTAGACCAGAAAATGAACTCACAACAAACAGCTGTCTGTGGATGGATACCTGGCCTTGGTATTTCCATTGTCATATCTGTAAACTTGTAAAGAGTTGGGTATTGACTTAAAGGGCCACTTAATATGGTGGTAATGGTGGTTTCCAAAAGGAGCCACTCCTTGGCTGGGTCCTTCCCTGGAGGAAGATCTGGCTCCACGGACTTTATTTGCATATTCATGAAATATATATGGAGATTTACTGTTATCCATAGACTGTATAGAGCTGTACGCTTATGATACAGTACCATATATCTGCTGGTATTTTGGGTCCATTTTCAAAAACATGAGGAAGTTTGGTGGAAGAGGATGTGGGCGTGGAGGGCCACCTGGTACTGATGGTGGTGGTTGGTGCATCTGCTGGTAGTGCCAAAAACACAATAGCAGCTAAGGCAGGAGGTGTTGAGCCAGCGTCATGGTGTAGCTCTGGAAGGCCTGCAAGGCTCCCTTTTCTGGGAGTAGGTAGACTGCTTTTAAAGCCGGAGTATCAGGAACTGTTTGTGGCTTACATTGCTGAAACAGCCTCCTGCTCTATCGCCTACTATTCTGAAGTTGTAAAAACTGCAAGCACTGAGTCGTAACTGCAGGCTTCTGGTCAGGAGCAACCCCTTTCCTTGTGTCCTTCACCCACACCAAAAGTGAAGGATGTGGAAGCACACACCTCAGATTACTCCATGGAGCTCTTTTCACATACCATTCCTGGGTTAATTAAAAATAGTGCCCATCATATACTGGAGCAATGTAAATGGGGCAGATCAGACACTGGAGCAGCATCTAAGGGGCACATTATACACTGGAGCATAACAAATGTGGCCCATTATATATGGAGCATTATTAGAGCCCATCATACACTGGAGCATCATCCATGAGGCCCATCATGTACTGGAGCATTGTAAGTGGGGCAGATCAGACACTGGAGCAGCATCTAAGGGGCACATTATACACTGGAGCATTACAAATGGGGCCCATTATATATGGAGCATTATTGGAGCCCATGATACACTGGAGCATCATCCATGAATCCATGAGGCCCATCATGTACTGGGGCAATGTAAATGGGGCAGATCAGACACTGGACCAGCCTCTAAGGGGCACATTATACACTGGAGCATTACAAATGGGACCCATTATATATGGAGCATTATTAGAGTCCATCATACACTGGAGCATCATCCATGAGGCCCATCATGTACTGGAGCAATGTAAATGGGGCAGATCAGACACTGGAGCAGCATCTAAGGGGCGAATTATACACTGGAGCATTACAAATGGGGCCCATTATATATGGAGCATTATTAGAGCCCATGGTACACTGGAGTATCATCCATGAGGCCCATGATGTACTGGAGCAATGTAAATGGGGCAGATCAGACACTGGAGCAGCATCTAAGGGGCACTTTATACACGGGAGCATTACAAATGGGGCCCATTACATATGGAGCATTATGTGGAGCTCATCAGATACTGTATGGAACAATATATGTGACTAATTATTTGGCATGGAGAAATATATGGGGCTCATTATTCTGAATGTGTTATGGTCGGCGGAATGCACCAGATATAAAATAATAAGAGGTGCGTTCGCCGCCCGGGGTCCACCGTGCGGTAGTTGGTAAGACTGCTGCTGGGCAATGGCAGATGCACCAGAAGGTGAAGTAGTGCGCACGGGTTAACGTCACCCGAACGCTAGGAGCGGCTCTGTTCAGACACAGAGTCGCTTGCCAGAAATATATACAAAGGTGCTGGCCCTGTTATCGTCACAGGAGTCAGCACGTGGTGTCGCAGCTGCGAACACCAATAGCTGCTGTTAATGCAGCGCAGCGGCAACTATAGCCGCAAGCGTCGGCACCGAGGACCGGGCACTGACGGACGCTAGTGTAGGCAAAGGAGCACTGTGGCGTAGCTTGCCTCTACCTGGTGCTGACCTAAGAACACACTCTGTCACCAATCGTATTATCCGAGGGAAGGGGTTTCATAATGAGTCAGCCACCAGTCCATGCATCCGTCACCATTCACACACATAGCAAGATAAGTCTACACTAGCGCATCGCCGAGCCGCCCTGCGGGCTTTTTATAGCGATGCGCTTCCGGAACCTTCCATTAGCTTGGGAAGGACCAATCAGATCCGACGCAGGACCTGAGCATTTGACCCCTGCTCTCCAGTGAGAGGTCAAGTTGTGGGCATGCCCAGTAGCACGGCATGAGGACTTAGCCTCAGGAGCGGTTCCCTGCAAAGCAGGTTGCGCTGCCATTGCTGCACCAGAGGTGGCAGCAACATCCAGGCTGCCAGAGCGATTCTGAGCAGTAGAGTTGAGCGACTTTTGGTTTTTTAGGGTCGCGTTTCGTTTCGTGAAACCCGACTTTTTCAAAAGTCGGGTCGAGCAAGATCGTCCGATTATAGGGAAAAGTCGGGGTCGTCCCGAAACACGAAACCCAATGTAAGTCAATGGGGAATAAAAGTCGGCAGTGAGAGGAGGACAGGAAACACACCAACAGTGCCCATTTGAATGCCAAAAGCATCAATTCTTCTTACTTAAGCTTGTCAACCTTAATTAACTTCATAATACAAGTTACGCACTGAAAAATGGGGGTTATTTGGCTACAGACTGTGGTGGGGGAGGGCTGGCTCCAGGTTTTCATGTGCCCTGGGCGAAAGAGCGCCCCTTTAACACATACCACAACTCATCATACTCCTATACGGCAGAGAAATAGCGGTATAGTACAATGAAAATTACCTCACTTTTTACATCTCACGACGAGGTCCATCTATTTCTCCATACAGAATCATTGGTCCCATATAATGTTTGAAACAGTATATGATGAGCTCCACATAATGCTACAGTATATGTTGGTCCCCATGGATGAAGCTCTACTGTCTTATGGGCCCAAATAATGCTCCAAACATAATGGGCCCCATTTCTAATGCTCTAGTGTATAATGGGCCCTGTAAATGCTGCTTCAGTGTCTGATGTCCACCTTTGGAATGTTCCAGTGTATGGTGGGCCCCATCTATCATTCTCAGACGGTGTTAGGCCCAGTATGGATTGCACGTGATTGCACAAAGGTTAGAAAGGGTACCGTATCCCCAGATAACATGTATGGATAGCGTACACATTCAAAATATATGTCTCAGGAGGCAGGCTCAGACGGTGTTAGGTCCAGTATGGATTGCACGTGATTGCACAAAGGTTAGAAAGGGTACCGTATCCCCGGATAACATGTATGGATAGCGTACACATTCAAAATATATGTCTCAGGAGGCAGGCTCAGACGGTGTTAGGCCCAGTATGGATTGCACGTGATTGCACAAAGGTTAGAAAGGGTACCGTATCCCCAGATAAAATGTATGGATAGCGTACACATTCAAAATATATGTCTATACATCAGGAGGCAGGCTCAGACGGTGTCAGGCACAGTATGGATTTGACGGTCCAGATTACACAGCGGAGGAGCAGGGAGAGGTAAAGATTGCAAATGCTGGGGCCCTGCCCAAGCAAGGGGGGCCCACTCGTGGGCGTCGGTACTGGCACTGGGCCCCTCATAGTACAGCGGTGTGTCTGACGGCGGGTGTGCACCACCACCGTCAGAGACACTTGATTGCACTATGAGGGACCCTGTGCCAGTGCCCGCGCCCAAGAGTCGGCCTACCCACCTGTCCAGGGCAACGGCACTCGCACGGTGTCGTGCGCTAGGTGGTGACCCCGGCCATGGGGGGGAGGCAGCACAGTTAGGGAGTTTTAGAAAGTGGCATATGTTGATGTTGGACATTCAGCTGATGCAAAAGGTGAAATAGGTGAAGTACCAGGAAGAAGTGGACCAAAGCAAGCCATTTTTCTGTCACCCTATGTGTCATCAGGGGAAGGTGGGACAAAATCCTTGGAAACCCATGCGTGGTTCATTTTAATGAAGGTTAGATCATCCACATTTTGGGTTGACAGACGGGTCCTTTTTTCTGTCAGGATTGATCCAGCTGCACTGAAGACTCTTTCCGATAGCACACTTGCAGCTGGGCAAGCGAGCTCCTGTAAGGCATATTGGGCCAATTCAGGCCAGGTGTCCAGTTTAGCGGCCCAATAGTCAAAGGGGAATGACCTGTGTGGGAGAACATCGATATGGGAGGAAAAGTAGTTTGTAACCATAGTTGACAACTGCTGTCTCCTGTCACTTTCCATCGATGCAGTATTACCAGTTGTGTGAGCGGTATTTGAAAAATCAGTCCACAACATTGTCATGAAACCCCTGTCTCCAACGCCACTTCTGCTGTGTGCACCACGAACACCTCTGCCAAGCTGCCCCCGGCCCGTACGGCTCGTGTGAGAACCATCACCGCTGCTGTGTGCTGGGAATGCCTCAAGCAACCGATTTACCAGAGTTGCTTGTTTATTAGCCAATATTAGGTCAAGGTTCTCCTGTGGCATGATGTTTTGTAATTTGCCTTTATAGCGTGGATCCAGGATGCTGGCCAACCAGTAGTCGTCATCGTTCATCATTTTGGCAATGCGGGGGTCCCTTTTTAGGATCCGCAAGGCATAATCTGACATGTGGGCCAATGTTCCCGGTGTCAATGATGCACTGCGAGTGCTGGGTGGATGAGCACTTTCTGGCAAATCCACATCCCTCCTGTCACGCACAAACCCTGTACCAGACCTTGCCACGCCAACATTTTCACTTGCCCCACGAGATGCATCCTCCTCCCCTAAGTAATCATCCCCATCATCATCCTCCTCCTCCTCTTCTTCCTCCACCTCGTCCAGGAGAGGTCCCTGAGCAGACAATGGCTGAATGTCATCAAGGATTCCCTCCTCCTCTTCCTCCTCATCAACATTGGCTGCAGACGCCTGCTCCTTAAGGTGCGTCAAAGTTTGCATGAGCAGACGCATAAGTGGGATGCTCATGCTTAGGATGGCGTCGTCTGCGCTTACCAGCCGTGTGCATTCCTCAAAACACTGAAGGACTTTACAAAGGTCTTTCAGCTTCGACCACTGCACACCTGTCAACTCCATGTCTGCTCTCAAAGTGCCTGGCCGTGTATCCTCCCACAAATGCATTATGGCCTGCCTCTGCTCGCACAGCCGTTCCACCTTGTTGCAATGTCGATAATGAGGCGGTGGTTGGGAAGGTGGAGCAATCGCTGCAGCTTCTGCATACGAACGGAGTGTACAGGCGACCGGCGGATGTGCGCGCAAGGTCTTCGCACCTTCTGGAGCAGGGCTGTTAACTCCGGATAATTTTTGAGGAAGCACTGCACCACCAGGTTCAAGGTGTGAGCCAAGCAAGGTATGTGGCTGAGTTTTGAAAGGGCTATGGCTGCCACAAAATTACGGCCGTTATCACTAACTACCTTGCCTGCCTCAAGATGTACACTGCCCAGCCATGACTCAGTTTGTCGCTTCAAGTACTCGGCCAGCACCTCGGCGGTGTGTCTGTCGCCCAAACACATCATCTACAACACAGCCTGCTGACGCTTTCCACTAGCTGCTCGATAGGGGGACACATCGTGTGCAACAGTGGCAGCTGCAGATGGAGTGCTCGTACGACTGCGCTCTGTGGACGAGCTTTCGCTTCTGGAGGAGGAGGGTCGAACGCCTACAGCCAACTGTTTCCTATACCGTGGGCTAGGCAGCACTGTCACCTGTGGACCCTGCATCCACCACATTAACCCAGTGCGCAGTGATGGACACGTAACGGCCCTGGCCATGCCGACTGGACCATGCATCAGTTGTGAGGTGCACCTTTCCGCTCACTGACTGCTTGAGTGCATGGACAATGCGGTCTTTCACATGATGGTGGAGGGCTGGGATGGCTTTGCGAGAGAAGAAGTGGCGACTGGGTAGGTCATAGCGTGGTACTGCATAGGCCATGAGATCGCGGAAAGCTGTGCTTTCCACCAACCGAAAGGGCATCATCTCAAACGAGATTAGTTTGGCAATGTGGGCGTTCAAACCCAGTGTACGCGGATGAGAGACTGAGTGAGTACTTTCTTGACCTACTCATAGTGTCTGGGAGGGTGAGCTGGACTTGAGAGCTGCATATGGTGGAAGTAGCGGTGGACAGGGCGGACTGAGAGAGGGTTGATGATGGTGATGGAATTGGTGTTCTTTCTGATGGCCTAGAATCAGTCTTTCGTTGATATAACAGTGGGATTCCCTGACTGCTGTGGTCTTGCAACGACACCTCAACATTTGCTGCTGTGCTAACCGGTGGGCTTACAGTGGGGGAAACAATGTAGCGTTGCTGACTACCTTCGTTGTGATCAGTTGCACATGTGGCACTTGAGGTTTGGTGTTGTGTCCACGCTTGCAAGTGCATGCTGGTTAAATGTCTAAGCATGCAACTGGTATTCAAATTTTTCAGATTTTTCCCTCGGCTAAAGGTCTTTGCGCACTTCTTACAGATAACCTTGGCCTGATCATGAGGATTTTGTTCAAAAAAGTGCCACACTGCACTCTTCCTACTTTGGCAGACATTTTCGGCCTAGCACGCTGTGATCTTTTGACCCTCTGGACAAGCTGTCCAGCAACTCTTTTGATGTTTGGAACCTGTCTTTGGAGTGCTCCGGGCCTGCCAGTTAACAGCTGTTGCGATGTCGATGTCTGCTGTGGATGCTCCTCATCTGAGCTATTGGAAGCAGCACCCTCTTCCCCCAATGGATGCCAATCTGGGTCAACAACTGGTCATCCATCACCTCCTCTTCTATGTCATGTGCACCTTCCTCTGTGTCACCGTGTATGGTGGTATAGTGTGCGGGAAGGGGCACCTGAGTCTCATCAGGGTCAGAATCTGGCTCTGTACACTGCGAGGACAATGTAGTGCTCTGAGTGAATGTACCAGCAGAATCATCCATCAGCGGCTGTGCATCAGTGCACTCCATGTCAGATTCATCTTGGCCTGGGTAATTCACCATTTCACTTGATAATCCAGGCATGGTATGTGAAAACAGCTCCATGGAGTAATCAGTAGTATGGCCTGCGTCATCCTTCAATCTTGGTTGGGGTGAAGGACACAAGGAAAGCTGTGGTTCATGAACATGAGCCTCCAATGATGACTCAGTGCTTTTACTTTTTACAACTGAAGAAGAGGAGGCAATAGAGCTGGAGGCTGAGTCAGCAATGTAAGACAAAACTTTTTCCTGATGCTCTGGCTTTAAAAGCGGTTTGCCAACTCCTAGAAAACTAAGCGTTCGAGGCCTTATGTAGCCAGACGATGACGCAGGCTCAACACCTCCTGCATTCGGTCCTATTTTGCTCTTGCCACTACCATCAGATCCACCACCAACACCATCATTACCAGCTGCCAACCCCCGCCCAATTCCACGGCCTCTTCCACCAGCCTTCCTCATTTTTGGTAGAAATGTAGACAAAATCCAACAAACTATATAGTAATGTAAAACAAGGTACAAGGTGTCTATAGGACAGGGGAGACTTTGAATTTCTGCAGACACTTGTGGACACTGGACACTTTTGGATTGTGTGAGGCCCAATGAATATCTGAGCGCTATGTGACAGGCTCGATGGCACAGCTGTGACCAAAGTGACTAGAGGATAAGGGAGATTTTGAATCTCTGCACACACTTTTGGACACTGAACACTTTTGGATTGTGTGAGGCCCAATGAATATCTGAGCGCTATGTGACAGGCTCGATGGCACAGCTGTGACAAAAGTGACTAGAGGATAAGGGAGATTGGATTGCTTTTAAAAAAGCAGTTTGCGGAGCAGTGGGTAAACAGCAATGCAGGAATGTCAGGAAGCCTTAGAAGGCAGCCCAACAACCAACACCACTACATAGCCTCCCCTTGCACTGCACACACAGTGACTGGTGTGTTGTGCAGGCCAAATCTCTAGCAGCAGAAGCAGTTTTTTTGTCTTCTTCCCTGCCTAACACTCTCCCTACAGAATCAGCAGCAACCTCTCCCTATACTAAGATCGGCAGAAGTAAGATGGCGGTCGGCGTGCACGCCCTTTTATACCCCCTGTGACGCCCACCAAAGCAAGCCAATCACTTGCATGCCCTTCTGAAAGATGGTGGTGACCCGTGCCTATGTCATCACGTTGCCCACAGTGTCCGTGGATCCTGATTGGCTGAAAGAGCGCAAAACAAACTTTTGAAACGCGACTTTGGCGCGTAAGTCGCCGACCTCGTGGCCGACTTCATCCTAGGGTCGGGTTTCGTTTCATGAAACCCGACTTTGCCAAAAGTCGGCGACTTTTGAATTTTTTCGACTCGTTTCGCTCAACTCTACTGAGCAGCAAGCCTGGCTCGCCGTGTTTGCTGAGCAACACCAGGAGCGGTCGAGGAAGAATGGGAGACCGCAGGATGTCTGGCTCTGGATTCCCGCTGTGCAGTGCCAGGAATCCGACGCCTAACAGTATGGCGCACAATGTGGTGGCCATAACACTGTATGGAGTAATATACTGTCCTCTTTTTGAGCTATTGTACAATTTAAAATAGATCAGTCATATCATGTAAGCAGTGAAATATTTGTCATTGTACTATACCTATATTTCTGTGCCGTATCGGAGCATCATGAGTTGTGGTATGTGTTAAAGGGGCGCACTGATACTCTTTGGCCCAGGGCACACGAAAACCTGGAGCCAGCCCAACCCCCCCCCACAACTTTAGCCAAATAACCCCCCGTTTTCAATGCATAACTATTATCAGGAAGTAAATTAAGGTTGACAAGCTTCAGTAATAAGAATTGATGTTTTTGAAATGGGCATTGTAGGTGTGTTTACTGTCCTCCACTCCCTGCCGACTTGGCTTCCCCATTGACTTGCACTGGGTTTCGTGCTTCAGTCGGCCTCCGACTTTTCCCTATAGTCGGCTGATTTCGTTCGACCCGACTTTTGCGAAAGTCGGGTTTCATGAAACCAGACTCAACCCGAAAAAAGGCAAAGTCTCTCATCTCTAGTAATAACCACAGAAGTGATGCACAGTGTACTGAGCAGTGACTTCCGGAAGGAATAATAATGACTTTCTCCTAATAGTTGCCCTTTCAATAAGATAGTCAGGCAGCATAGTAACACTATAAACCTGCAAAGTAACCCTTAATCTGCAAGTTAAAGGGGTTGTTTGGTTGAAATCAATAAGTGTGACTTCAGACTTGCGAATCCCCCAGTGCACACACTGTGTGCAGCGAGGATTCGCTGATCTCTGACCCAAGACCAGAGGGTATGTATGAATTATACATAATCCCAGACAGTGGGCCTGTCTAGTGGGCGTGGCAGCGCCCTCCAGTCAGTTATGCCCACTGGCTGGCCGTGACACTAGACTGGGCACGGTCTCACTCCATACAAATGTATGGAGCGAGACCACATCCTCTAGACAGGCCCACTGTCCTGGATCATGTACAGTTGTGGCCAAAAGTATTGACATCCCTGCAATTCTGTCAGATAATTCTCAGTTTCTTCCTGAAAATGATTGCAAACACAAATTCTTTGGTATTATTATCTTCATTTAATTTGTCTTAAATGAAAAAACACAAAAAGAATTGTCCTAAAGCCAAACTGGATATAATTCCACACCAAACATAAAAAAGAGGGTGGACAAAATTATTGGCACTGTTCAAAAAATCATGTGATGCTTCTCTAATTAGTGTAATTAACAGCACCTGTAACTTACCTGTGGCACCTAACAGGTGTTGTCAATAACTAAATCACACTTGCAGCCAGTTGACATGGATTAAAGTTGACTCAACCTCTGTCCTGTGTCCTTGTGTGTACCACATTGAGCATGGAGAAAAGAAAGAAGACCAAAGAACTGTCTGAGGACTTGAGAAACCAAATTGTGAGGTAGCATGAGCAATCTCAAGGCTACAAGTCCATCTCCAAAGACCTAAATTTCCTGTGTCTACCGTGCGCAGTGTCATCAAGAAGTTTAAAGCCCATGGCACTGTGGCTAACCTCCCTAGATGTGGACAGAAAAGAAAAATTGACAAGAGATTTCAACGCAAGATTGTGCGGATGTTGGATAAAGAACCTCTACTAACATCCAAACAAGTTCAAGCTGCCCTGCAGTCCGAGGGTAAAACAGTGTCAACCCGTACTATCCGTCGGCGTATGAATGAAAAGGGACTGTATGGTAGGAGACGTAGGAAGACCCCACTTCTTACCCCGAGACATAAAAAAGCCAGGCTGGAGTTTGCCAAAACTTACCTGAAAAAGCCTAAAACATTTTGGAAGAATGTTCTCTGGTAAGATGAGACAAAAGTAGAGCTTTTTGGGCAAAGGCATCAAAATAGAGTTTACAGGAGAAAAAAAGAGGCATTCAAAGAAAAGAACACGGTCCCTACAGTCAAACATGGTGGAGGTTCCCTTATGTTTTGGGGTTGCTTTGCTGCCTCTGGCACCGAACTGCTTGACCATGTGCATGGCATTATGAAGTCAGAAGACTACCAACAAATTTTGCAGCATAATGTAGGGCCCAGTGTGAGAAAGCTGGGTCTCCCTCAGAGGTCATGGGTCTTCCAGCAGGACAATGACCCAAAACACACTTCAAAAAGCACTAGAAAATGGTTTGAGAGAAAGCACTGGAGACTTCTAAGGTGGCCAGCAATGAGTCCAGACCTGAATCCCATAGAACACCTGTGGAGAGATCTAAAAATGGCAGTTTGGAGAAGGCACCCTTCAAACATCAGGGACCTGGAGCAGTTTGCCAAAGAAGAATGGTCTAAAATTCCAGCAGAGCATTGTAAGAAACTCATTGATGGTTACCGGAAACGGTTGGTCGCAGTTATTTTGGCTAAAGGTTGTGCAACCAAGTATTAGGCTGAGGGTGCCAATACTTTTGTCACGCCCAATTTTTGGAGTTTTGTGTGAAATGATCAATGTTTTGCTTTTTGCTTCATTCTCTTTTGTGTTTTTTCATTTAAGACAAATTAAATGAAGATAATCATACCAAAGAATTTGTGTTTGCAATCATTTTCAGGAAGAAACTGAGTATTATCTGACACAATTGCAGGGGTGTCAATACTTTTGGCCACAACTGTATAACGCATACATAGCCTCCAATCCCAGACAACCCCTTTAATAACATTTAAGGCAAGGACAGTTTCCCAATAAATGTGCAAAGAGCAAGGGGAAGATACAGACTTTGTAAGCCAATAATATTTATGCATGATATATAGGTATTTTTGGACTCTACATGGCAGCATTATTAATGCATTTACACCATACCCATCCCACAATTCTATTTCAGTTAATAGAAGAATATAATTTCTGCGGTGCATGTATGTAATTGAGGAAATTAAAGAACTGAGGAGGTTTTCAGTTTTCCAAAAAATAATATGACAGTAAACCAACAAGGAATAAACGAAAATAAAAAAAACAATGGGGCAAACAATATAATATTATACAAATTTATTGGTACAAATTAACAATAATCAAAAAATATACAAAAATTAGTGGGGAGAAGAATGACTGGAAACATGAATGGAGAGTGAGATGGAACAGGATCCTATAATAGGGATCAAACCCCCCTATCAACTGAGGCAAGAAAAGACTCCAATATCTAATTGGCAATAACAATTATAATTAAATAGCACAAGTTTTTTTTATATAACATTGATAAAACAAATAAATAGATGACCAGGCACAGTGAGCACTACTTAAATATACACACTGACAATCCATTAATGCAGTTAGTACACATAAATAGAAAACACCATGACACCAGGGACTCAATGACAAGCCTCGAGCTCATTCTCCGCATGCGCCACCTCCAATGCCATCTTCATGAAGACCATTGGAGGTCGATCTGAGCATAAGCCGGAGCCGTTTTCATTAAGACCGCCATTAGCTGAAGCTTTGAAAGCGCAACCCACAGCTAGGACAGAGCCAGCCAAAAATCTAAATAACCAAGATGATGAATGCAAGAGAGGCAGCTGCGGGCTGAGCCCTCTGAGCCGAAGACCCTACCCACAGTCCCGCCCACAAGTCCCACCCCGTAGCACGAAGTGTAGAGGAAACCAAAATTTGTGATGATGACTTAACGAAAACCAGACTGCATATTTTTACACTAAAGGTATGTATCAAATCAGTATGACAGTGTCATTTGCCCATACCTTTAGTTTACGATGGATATTCTTGCTGACAGGTTCTCTTTACAGCCTGACGCATTTCTATCAAATGGGTAGGTAGAAGTGCACATATTTTCACTTATAAAGTAATGTAAATTATATACTTATACCGTGTAAGTACAGCACAGAGAAGAGGTTAACTTTTAAACAATATCTGTGATTAACCCTTCCATTGACTCTCTCCATTGGCTGGTCTTGCTTGTTCTTCTGCATATCTGGTTTTCAAAGCAACCTGACACACTTCTGAGATGTCACCTCTAGAGATGAGTGACTTTGCCTTTTTTTGGGTCGAGTCGGGTTTCATGAAACCCGACTTTCGCAAAAGTCGGGTCGAACACAGTCGGCCGATTATCGTGAAAAGTCGAAGGCCGGCTGAAACACGAAACCCAATGCAAGTCAATGGGGAAGAAAAGTCGGCAGTGAGTGGAGGACAGAAAACACACCTACAGTGCCCATTTTAATGCCAAAAACATCAATTCTTATTACTTAAGCTTGTCATCTTTAATTTATTTTATAATAGTTGGGCATTGAAAACTGGGGGTTATTTGGCTAAAGTTGTGGGGGAGGGCTGGCTCCAGATTTTCGTGGGCCCAGGGCCAAAGAGTGTCACTGGGCTCCTTTAACACATGCCACAATTCATGATCCTCTGATACGAGAGAGAAATAGCGATATAGTACAATGAAAAATACTTCACTTCTTACATCACATGACTGATATCCATTTTAAATTCTCCAATAGCTCCAAAAACAGACAGTATATTACTTCATACAGTATTATGGCCACCGCATACTGCGCCATACAGAGTAATGAGGCCCATATATTTCTCCATATAGAATCATTGGTCCCATATAATGTTCGATACAGTATATGATGAGCTCCACATAATGCTACAGTATAAGATGGGCCCGATGAATGAAGCTCCACTGTCTTATGGGCCCAAATAATGCTCCATATATAATGGGCCCCATTTCTAATGCTCCAGTGTATAATAGGCCCTGTAAATGCTGCTCCAGTGTCTGATGTCCCCCATTTGGAAAGCTCCAGCATATGATGGGCCTCACGGATGATGCTCTAGTGTATGATTGGTCCAAATAATGCTCCATATATAATCTCCTCCATTTACAATGCTCCAGTATATGATGGGCCCCACGGATGATGCTCCAGTGTCTTATGGGCCCAAATGTTGCTCCACATATAATGGGCCCCATTTCTAATGCTCCAGTGTATAATGGGCCCTGTAAGTGCTGCTCCAGTGTCTGATGTCCACCTTTGGAATGCTGCAGTGTATGGTGGGCCCCATATATCATTCTCCAGAGTATAGTGCTCCCCAAAAATTGCTCCCAACCTTTAAAACAATTAAATAAGTCTCCTCGCTAGGGAATCCCTGTACTCTGGACTCCTCATCGTCCCCATCTTCCATCTCTCTGCACTTGGACTGTTTAGGCAGAGGGCGTACAGACGAGATGTCATCGCGCTCTCTGACCAGAATGTCACTGTCAGGAAACGTGGAAGACGTCACGGCGGTGGAGCAGGGAGAGGTAAGTATTTCAACTTTGCAAGTGATGTGATCCTGAGCAAGCAGGGGGCCCACTCGTTGGCGACGGCACTGGCACAGGGCCCCTCATAGTACGGCGGTGTGTCTGACGGCGGGTGGAGGGCCCTCCCATCGGCAGAGACACTTTTGCGTACTATGAGGGGCCCTGTGCCAATGCCGTCGCCCATGAGTATGCCCCCCCACCTGCTCAAGGAACCTGCACTTTCATCTGCACCTTCCTCTTTGTCAACGTGTAAGGTGGTATAGTATGCGGGAAGGGGAACCTGAGTCTCATCAGGGTCCGATTCTGGCTGTGTAGAGTGCGAGGGGAATGTAGTGGTCTGAGTCAATGTACCAGCAGAATCATCTAGCAGTGGTTGGGCATCAGTGCACTTGAGGCGCCCCCCAGGAGTACGGTCGCCACAGTGGCATTACCTTCCTCCTAGGGAGTGTGATGTCATGCTTGGGAGCAATGAAGGATCTCTCTAGCAGTTAAACCAACACACAAGAGTTCCCACTCCAGGCCAGCAGGGAGAGCTCTGAACCTGACTGCTGAGGAGCTGCTCTCTGTGGTCGGGAGGAGGGAAGTTAGGGCAGTCTGTGATGGGAAGGGGAAGTGTGTAGACGTGAGAAGGGGAGCTGGAGGATGAGCAGAGTTAAGGCTCACTCCTAGCTGGAGCGCATGGTCCGGATTCCGGTCTCCGAGTTTGTAGGGACACTGACCGTCCTGCAGCAGAAACCGGAGGAAGTAGCAGCTGTAAATGCTCTGCTTCCAACTAAGGCTCAGAGGCCCCAGCTGCGACGTATGTGAGCCAGACGGAAAAGGCTATGGCTGCCTGCCATACGAGAAAGTTCCAAAAGAGAGTCAACAGGGGGAACTTCAGTGAACTCAGTACTGCGAGTACCTCAGATAAGCACTAGAACGGAGGCCACACTACCTATCTGCAGAGAGAGAATTCCTAATTTGCTTCCAGGCTGACCAACTCCTTCTCCATCTGTACTCTGGGTCCTCAACGGCACTTACCAAGTACAGGTAAAGGTACTGCAGAACTGTGTCTTTCATCTTTCTCCTGCGCCTGGCGCACAGCTCTGCTACATCCTGCACTGCACACCATCTACCAACTCTTTCATCTGCCCTGCGACTACGACCCTACCTGTGCAGGGCTTCTACATCTTAGCTGCACCACAACATCTGTCCCAGAGAAGTGACACTGCAGCGCTGGTCAATCTGATCAGAAACCACAGGTGGCGTCACGTATCATTCACCTATAAATGTTATTCACCCCTTTGCATGGACGCCAAGGGCCACGGACCAGGTCACCACCACCAAGACACCGACCCGGTATCGATTAACCCCACTGCCCTTGCTGGCGACCCACACTCCATGTCAGATTCATCTTGGACTGGGGAATTCACAATTTCACTTGACAACCCAGGCATTGTATGTGAGAAAGAGCTACATGGACTAATGTGAAGTGTGGCCTGCTGCATCATTCACTTTTGGTGGGGGTGAAGGACACAAGGAAAGGGGTTCTTCCCGACCAGGAGCCAGCACTTGACGACTCAGTGCTTGCATTTTTTTGAAACTTCAGAAGAGAAGGGCATATTAGCTGGAGTCTGTTTCGGCAATGTAAGCCAAAACCAGTTCCTGATGCTCCAGCTTTAAAAGTGGTTAACCTACTCCCAGAAAAGGTAGCCTTCCAGGCCTTCTGGAGCCAGACCATGACACAGGCTCAACACCTCCTGCCTTAGCTGCTATTGTGCTTTTGCCACTACCAGCAGATGCTTTTGCCACCACCATCAGTACCAGCTGGCCCCCCCACGCCCTCGTCCGCGGCCTCTTCCACCATACTTCCAAATTTTGGAGAAATTGTACTCAAAATAACATCAGATATATGGTATTGTATCAGAAGCGTACAGCTGTATACAGTCAAAGGATAATTGTAAATCTCCGTATATATTTCATGAGTCACACAGAGACGCTCACAGGCTCAGTATGGATTAGACAAGAATATAAAAAGTAGAAAAAGGGTACAGTATCATCAGATAGCAGGTATATATAGTATAGTTTAGACATTCTAAATCTCCGTATATATCAGGAGGCAGACACAGACGCTCTCATGCTCAGTATGGATTACAGCACAATATAAAAAGCCGTAAAACGGTAATGGATCTGAAGCGTACAGCTGTATACAGTGTAGGGGTCATTGTCAATCTCAGTGTTTATTTCCAGAGTCAGAAACAGACTCTCACTTGGTCAGTATGGATTAGACCAGAAAATAAAAAGCAGTAAATGGGTAATGTATCACAAGTAGTGTTGAGCGATACCATCCAATATTGAGAAATATCGGATCGGATTGGATCGGCCGATACCCAAAAAGTATCGGATATCGCCAATTCCGATACCGGAAGTCCCATTCAAGTCAATGGGACAGGAATATCGAAATTAAAAAAAAACTTTCTTTACTTGTACATCCAGTTCGGGAGGGGGGAAGAGTGTGGGCGGTGCCTGGGCAGACACTGTGTGTACGGGCCTGCAGGGGGTCTGTGCGGGCCTGCAGGGGGTCTGTGCGGGCCTGCAGGGGGTCTGTGCGGGCCTGCAGGGGGTCTGTGCGGGCTGTCGGGGGTCTGTGCATGCTGTCGGGGGTCTGTGCGGCCTGCCGGGGGTCTGTGCGGGCTGCCGGGGGTCTGTGCGGGCTGCTGGAGGTCTGTGTGGGCTGTCGGGGGTCTGTGCGGGCCTGCTGGGGGTCTGTACGTGCCTGCCGGGGGTCTGTGCGGGCTGTTGTGGGTCTGTGCGGGCCTGCTGGGGGTCTGTATGGGCCTGCCGGGGGACTGTGCGTGCCTGCCGGGGGTTGTGTGTGTGTGTGTGCAGGCATCGTCCGATGGGACTACAAGTCCCATCGGGTGATGCCTGCTACAATGACAGTGATTGACACATTAGCCAATGATGGGACAGTAGTAGTCCCATCATTCGGCTAATGTGTTGAAAGTAAAAAAAAAAAAACATACATGCTACATACATACTTCATACAACATACATATATACTACATTCATACAACATACATACATACTTCATATACACTACATTCATACAACTTATATACATACTACATACATACTTCATATATACTACATTCATACAACATACATACTACATGCTACATACATACTACATTCATACAACATACATACATAGCACATACTACATACATAAAACATGCTACAGACATACAACATACATACTACATACAATACACTCATACAATACATACATATAGACATACAGTACATATAACATAGAGTACATACTCACCATCACATGTCACTTTGATTCCCGAAGCCAGTGTCATCTTTAAAAAATATTAAAATAACAAACAAGCAATATACTCCCTGATCCGCAGAAATCCACGAGTGTCCCACAACGATCTCCCATGGAGAACAGCAGCATCAGCTGACGCCACCGCTCTCTAGGGGCCCCAGGAATACAATGACGGGAGGTAGGTATCCTTCCGCACTGTATTCCTCCGCCACTGTAAAAAAATAGTCCCTAGTCTCACTTTTGGCATTGCTGTGTGAGAAAGTTCCCACGCAGCTTTTGCCATAAGTGAGAACAGTGTACTATAGTTACCTCTCAGTGATGCAGTGCAGGAGATCGTTGTGGGACACTCGTGGAATTCTGCGGATCAGGGAGTGTATCTCTTGTTTGTTATTTTAATATTTTCTTAAAGATGACACTTGCTTCGGGGATCAAAGTGACAAGTGATGGTGAGTATGTACTGTATGTCTATATGAATGTATTGTATAAATGTATGAATGTATTGTATGTTGTATGTATGCTGTATGAATGTAGTATATATGTAGTATGTATGTTGTATGAATGTAATATATATGTAGTATGTATGTTGTATGAATGTAGTGTGTATGTATGTTGATGAATGTAGCATATATGTAGTACGTATGTATGTATGTTGTATGAATGTAGTATATGTGTAGTATGTAGTATGTATGTAGTATGTATGTTGTATGAATGTAGTATGTATGTATGATGCATGAATGTTGTATGTATGTATGTATGTATGTATGTTTTTTTGCTTTTTTTTTTACATTCAACACATTAGCCGGATGATGGGACTACTACTGTCCCATCATTGGCTAATGTGTCAATCACTGTCATTGTACAGGCATAGCCCGATGGGACTTGTAGTCCCATCGGACAATGCTTGCAGACACACACAACCCCCGGCAGGCCCACACAGACCCCCGACAGGCCCGTACAGACTCCCGGCAGGCCCGCACAGACCGCGCATCATGATGACATCATTTCAGCAGCCAATCACAGCCACAACACTGGCTCATTGCATTATGGGAACTTCCGATTCCTGTATACGATATTGTAAAAATATCGGTACTCGGTATCGGAATTCCGATACAGTGAATATCGGCCGATACCCAACATTTGCAGTATCGGAATGCTCAACACTAATCACAAGCATAGTGCTGTATACAGTGTTGGGGTAATTTTAAATCTACATATAAATTGCAGGAGTAACCTATAGACTCTCACGCACAGGATGGATCACACCACAATATAAAAAGAAGATCCGTAAGAAATGATCACACATGTGGGCCAATGCTCCAGGTGTCAATGATACACTTAGAATGGTGGGTGGAGGAGGACTTCCAGGCAGAAAGGGTACAATATCACCAGATACCAGGTATATATAGCATAGTTTAAACATTAAAAATGTGCGTCTATATATCAGGAGTAGTGTTGAGCCACCCCGCTAGTGTTCGAGTTCGGTTCGATTCGTCGAACAGGAGGCAAGTTCGTCGAATGTTCGTCGAACATTCAGCGAACACCGTTGAACCCCATTGAAAACAATGGCAGGCAAACACAAACACATACAAAACACCTTAAAAGGTGTCCCAAAGCAGACAAAATGCTCAGAAGACACAAATAACAACTGTTGTGAGTTCATTTTCCCCTTCATCACTGAGGTCTTGTGAACTCCCTATTCTAGTAAAGGAAGGTAATGAGCCTGATTATCAGGCACCTGAGTCTAATGAGGATGACTGGCTGAGTGGAGTCACGGACTGGATATAAGGCTGCCGACGCCCTTCTGCCCTGCGGGTGATTTCTCTGTGAACTTCTAGGACACCAGTCTGATTCCTGCTCCCCTAAAGCTAAGTTTTTTGCTTTGCCTGTTGCATTTGTGTTTTGTTTTTGTTTTCCTTGCTTTTCTGGATTCTGCCATTCCCTGCTGGGGTGAGCTGAATCTCCTTTTGCCTGTTGCTCTGTCTTCAGAATATTCCTGAGTACTGACATAGCTTTTTGAAGACTAGCGTCTTCAGGGCCTTTTTCACTGTCAGTCTGTTGGCTCTTATTTTCATAGGGTTTTTCACGGATTGCAGACAGCCTTCCTGTCCTTTCCTATGTAGTTAGATTGGGCCCCGTCTTTGCTCAGTCTATCTTTCCGTCTGTGTTAGTGTTTTCATCTTGCTTCACCGTCATTATATGTTGGGGGCTGCCTATTGCTTTGGGGTCTGCTATGGGGCAGTTTAGATTTCCCCTTTCTTTCTTTAGGCCTATTTAATTCTCTGGCTGTGATCGAGGGGTCTAGGGCATCGTAGGAACCCCCCACGGCTACTGCTAGTTGTGTTGATAAGTTCAGGGGTCTGCAATCCGAAAGCTGCCAACTTCTCTGGTTTTCTGGACTTAGCTAGCATTTCTGTTTTTGCCTCCTACGGTGACTCAATCATAACAGAATCACCCGCCATACCGCAGATCCTAGGGTACTCAATAGCAGGAAAGAATTGTGCTTAAAAAAAAAAAAAAAAAAAAAAAAGTGTGTATATTCTTTCCTCTATATCTCTGAGGCCGTAGGGGGAATTTTTTTTTTCTCTCAATGGAGATAAAGCAATTGTCTGATCGTGTGGAGCAGCTCGCTGCAGAAGTGCGGGGAATTTCCACCTACATTGCTCATTCGCATGCTGTTGAACCAAAGATCCCTACACCTGATGTATTTTTTGGGGATCGATCTAAATTTTTGAGTTTCAAAAATAATTATAAATTATTTTTTGCCTTGAAGCCTAACTCGTCAGGGAGCTCCGCGCAGCAGGTTAAAATCGTCATCTCTTTGCTGTGTGGCGATCCCCAGGATTGGGCTTTTCTTTGAAACCAGATGATCCTATTCTGACTAATGTGAACACATTCTTTCAAGCTTTGGGGTTGTTGTATGACGAACCTAATGCTATTGATCAGGCTGAAAAGACCCTGTTGGCATTGAACCAGGGTCGAGATTCTGCAGAGTTGTACTGTCAAAAGTTCCGAAAGTGGGCGGTCCTTACTACCTGGAATGATAATGCCTTGGCTGCTCTCTTTCGGAAGGGTTTGTCAGAAGCTGTAAAAGATACTATGGTGGGATTTCCTGTTCCCTCTGGTCTGGACGATTCTATGTCATTATCCATTCAGGTTGGTCGGCGTTTGCGTGAACGCAGGATTGCACGAGAGGTGTTGCCACCGGTTGAACAGACGTCTGAACCTATGCAATGTGATAGAGTTTTGTCTAAGGCGCAACGTCAGGAGTTCAGAAGGCGTAATAAGCTGTGTTTTTTTTGTGGAGATGCCTCGCATATTATTTCTGTTTGTCCTAAACGAGAGAAACGCTTTGCACACACGTTTTCTGTTGGTGGTGTTCAACCTAAGTTTCTTCTGGCAATTACTCTGATCTGCTCCCTGTCCACATTTTCCGCCAAGGCTTTTGTGGATTCGGGAGCAGCGCTAAACCTAATGGACTTGGATTTTGCTAAACGTTGTGGATTTCCGATGACACCTCTGCAGACGCCTATCCCTTTGAGGGGGATTGATGCTACTCCTTTGGCTAAAAATAAACCTCAGTTTTGGACCCAGGTGGTCATGCGGGTCGCCCCAGACCATCAAGAAAATTGCAGATTTTTGGTGTTGCATGGTCTGCATGATGCCGTTGTTCTGGGGTTTCCCTGGTTGCAAATTCATAATCCAGTTTTGGATTGGAAATCTGTGTCTGTGGTGAGTTGGGGTTGTCGGTGTGCCTTTAGTGAGGCTCCGGTTTTTTCCACCTCTCCTCAGTCGCATGATGTTCCTGACTATTTGGCGGACTTTTATGATGTATTTAGTGAGAATGAGTCTGCGTCCTTGCCTCCTCATAGGAGTTATGACTGTGCAATTGAACTAAGCCCGGGGTGTAAATTTCCCAAGGGTCGGCTCTTCAATTTATCTGTACCCGAGCACGAGGCTATGCGATCCTATATTAAGGAGGCGTTGGCGAAGGGTCATATTAGACCATCCTCTTCACCCTTAGGTGCCGTTTTTTTTTTTTTTTTTTTGTGGCCAAAAAGGATGGTTCCTTAAGGCCTTGTATTGATTATCGTGCCCTCAATAAAATTACTATTAAATATCAGTATCCGTTACCCCTGATTTCGCATCTATTCTCTAGAGTTAGAGGTGCTTGCTGGTTTACCAAGCTTGACCTCAGGGGGGCATATAATCTTATCCGCATTAAGCAGGGGGATGAATGGAAGACGGCGTTTAATACTCCGGAGGGACATTTTGAGTACCTGGTGATGCCTTTTGGGCTCACTAATGCCCCTTCTTTCTTCCAGTGCTTCATGAACGATATTTTCTGAGACTTTGTCGATAAATTTTTGATTATCTATCTGGATGATATTTTGATCTTCTCCAAGGATTGGGATTCTCATGTGGAACATATTCGGACTGTGTTCCGGATCTTGAGGGAGAATTCCCTGTATGTCAAAGGATTGAAATGCCTTTTTGGAGTACAGAGGATTTCATTTTTGGGATTTATTTTGTCTCCGTCAACTATTGAAATGGACCCGGCCAAGGTACAGGCCATTTATGATTGGGTTCAGCCGACTTCTTTGAAGGCCCTCCTGAAGTTTTTGGGTTTTGCTAATTTTTAACGGAAATTTATAGCAAAATTTTCTAGTATTGCCAAGCCATTGACTGATCTGACTACGAAGGGTGCTGATGTGTTGAATTATTCTCCGGAGGCTGTTGCTTCCTTTCAGGAGCTGAAGCGAAGATTTACCTCTGCCCCCGTTTTGCGGCAACCTGATGTCTCACTCCCGTTCCAGGTAGAGGTGGATGCTTCTGAGATTGGTGCAGGAGCTGTTTTGTCCCAAAAGGATCCTGTAACATCTAAAATGAATCCCTGTGCTTTCTTTTCCCGAAAGTTCTCTCCATCTGAATGTAACTATGATGTGGGGAATCGGGAACTGTTGGCCATGAAATGGGCATTTGAGGAGTGGAGACATTGGTTGGAGGGAGCTAAACATCAAGCTGTGGTCCTCACTGACCACAAGAATTTGATTTACCTAGAGTCGGCTAAACGCTTGAACCCTAGACTGGCTAGGTGGGTCTTGTTTTTTACACGTTTTGATTTTGTGGTCTCTTTTCTTCCTGGAACTAAGAATGTCAAGGCAGACGCCCTCTCTAGGAGTTTCTTTGCTGATTCTCCTGTGGTGACCAAGCCTGCTACCATCTTAGGCGAAGGGGTAGTTCTTTCTGCCATCTCGCCCAATTTGAGACTTGCGCTGCAAGAGTTCCAAGAGGACAAACCTGAGCATTGTCCCAGTGGAAAGTTGTATGTTCCTGACCAGTGGAAGAAGAGAGTGATGTCTGAAGTTCATTGCTCTGCATTGGCAGGTCATCCAGGTATTTTTGGTACTAGAGATCTGGTGAGTCGCTCTTTTTGGTGGCCCACCTTGTCTCATGATGTCAGGAATTTTGTACAGTCCTGTGGGACTTGCTCCCGGTCTAAATCTTGTTCTCGCTCTAGTGGGTTGTTGATGCCTTTGCCGGTCCCCAGGAGGCCATGGACCCATATTTCAATGGATTTCATCTCTGATATGCCGGTCTCTCAGAGGATGACTGTTATTTGGGTGATTTGTGATAGGTTCTCTAAGATGGTTCATCTTGTACCACTCCCTAATTTGCCATCTTCCTCTGAGTTGGTGCCCCTGTTTTTGCAACAGGTGGTTCGCTTACACGGGATTCCTGAGAATATTGTATCTGACAGAGGAGTTCAGTTTGTGTCTAGATTTTGGAAGACTTTCTGTTCCAAGCTGGGAATTCAGTTGTCCTTTTCCTCTGCTTTTCACCCCAAGACCAATGGGCAGACAGAGAGAACAAACCAGACCTTGGAATCGTATTTGAGATGTTTTATTTCCGCTGATCAGGATGATTGGGTTTCATTTTTGCCCTTGGCCAAATTTGCTTTAAATAATAGAGCTAGTTCTGCCACTTTGATGTCACCTTTTTTTTGTAACTTTGGGTTTCATCCTCGATTTTCTTCAGGGCAGGTGGAGCCTTCTGCCTGCCCAGTTGTTGACACTGTGGTGGAGAGAATGCACCAGATCTGGGACCAAGTGGTGGATAAGTTATCTCTCTCCCAGGAAAAGGCCCAGCGGTTTTCCAATCGACATAGGACCATTGGTCCCCAGTTTAAGATTGGTGATATGGTGTGGTTATCATCAAAAAATATTGCTATGAAGGTGGCTTCTCCTAAGTTTAAGCCTAGATTTATTGGACCTTACAAGATTTTGGAGATTATTAATCCAGTCTCTTTTCGTTTGGCTCTTCCTGTCACATTTAAAATCCATAATGTGTTCCATAAGTCCTTGTTGAAGAGGTTTGTTGAACCAGTTGTTCCTTGGGTGGCACCTCCAGACCCTGTATTGGTTGAAGGTAACATGGAATATGAGGTAGCAGAAAATACTGGATTCCCGTTTGGCTAGACGGAGACTCCAGTATTTGGTTAAGTGGAAGGGTTATGGTCAGGAGGATAATTCCTGGGTCTCTGCCTCTGATATTCATGCCAAAAGATTGGTGCGTGCATTTCATCGGGCTCACCCTGATCGCCCTGGTGGCGTGGTTGAGGGTTCGGTGACCCCTCCTCAAGAGGGAGGTACTGTTGTGAGTTCATTTTCCCCTTCGTCACTGAGGTCTTGTGAACTCCCTATTCTGGTAAAGGAAGGTAATGAGCCTGATTATCAGGCACCTGAGTCTAATGAGGATGACTGGCTGAGTGGAGTCATGGACTGGATATAAGGCTGCCGACGCCCTTCTGCCCTGCGGGTGATTTCTCTGTGGACTTCTAGGACACCAGTCTGATTCCTGCTCCCCAAAGCTAAGTTTTCTGCTTTGCCTGTTAGCATTTGTGTTTTGTTTTTGTTTTCCTTGCTTTTCTGGATTCTGCCATTACCTGCTGGGGTGAGCTGAATCTCCTTTTGCCTGTTGCTCTGTCTTCAGAATATTCCTGAGTACTGACATAGCTTTTTGAAGCCTAGCGTCTTCAGGGCCTTTTTCACTGTCAGTCTGTTGGCTCTTATTTTCATAGGGTTTTTAACGGATTGCAGACAGCAGCCTTGCTGTCCTTTCCTATGTAGTTAGCTTGGGCCCCGTCTTTGCTCAGTCTATCTTTCTGTCTGTGTTAGTGTTTTCATCTTGCTTCACCGTCATTATATGTTGGGGGCTGCCTATTGCTTTGGGGTCTGCTCTGGGGCAGTTTAGATTTCCCCTTTCTTTAGGCCTATTTAATTCTCCGGCTGTGATCGAGGGGTCTAGGGCATCGTAGGAGCCCCCCACGGCTATTGCTAGTTGTGTTGATAAGTTCAGGGGTCTGCAATCCCATAGCTGCCAACTTCTCTGGTTTTCTGGACTTAGCTAGCATTTCTGTTTTTGCCTCCTACGGTGACTCAATCATAACAGGCAACTACATATAGAAAAGAGGTGGAGGAGTTAAAGGAGGAGGAGACACAGATATAGGCATGTCATGCACTTATAAAGTCAAGAAAGGCTGGAATAAAAATCTAAAATAAAAAAAATTCTAAAATCGAAGACGATCATATACCGTCGGACTTCCCATCATAAATTATGCCAACTGCCGATTGGGCGGCGTTATTCCAACGACCCTCCGAACAGCGTCCATGAAGGCAAAGTGTTTGGTTTCCGGGGGCAGTATGGTTGCAAAACTGAACCTTAAAGGAATATCCCGAAGGGCACCACCAGGAGTGGAGCCTGCAGCTTAATTGGACTCCACACAGGCAACCTCAACCATGCCAGCCACGGGAAGGATGGACAGATTGCAAGCTTTCTCGATTCTGTGGATGGTGGTGCATGGCCGTTTTTAGTTGTGCTAGCGATTTGTCAGCTTAATTTCGTTAACGAACGAGACTCCGGTATGCCCTTTAGTCCGCGTCCAGATTACTAGAGGGACAAGCGAGGCTCTGGCACGCGAGAACGAGCAATAACAGGCCTGTCATGCTTTTACATGTCCGGGGCTGCACGCGCGCTACACTGAAAGGACCAGCGTGTGTCGCTTACAGGTGCGGATAAGCCACTGAACCCTGTTAGTGATGGGGATCTGGGATTCCAATTCTTCCCCGTGAACGAGGATTTCCCAGAAAGTGCACGTCAACCGGAATTAGGCCTAACTGGCATTCCAGAAAGAATGTGAAAAAATTAAGTGTCCAAACCACAGGTTCTGTAGCTTGCTTAACAGCTGGGCTCCTCTGCTGAGTAGCACACAGTTCTTACATAAACAGGGGGCATAGCTTGGTACACGGGTGGGCAACTCTGCTGAGTAGCAGACAGTGCTTACATAAACAGGCGGCATAGCTACATTCATGGGTGGGCTCCTTTGTTGAGCAGTAGACAGAGGTACTAGGCCCAAAGTATTAACTTGGCTAAATGCAGTCAAAAACTGGTTCTTTCCTAAACAGGCGGCATAGCTAGGTTCATGGGTGGGCTCCTCTGCTGAGTAGCAGACAGTGCTACAAGACCCAAAAGGATTTTCTGGACAAGATACGGTAAAAAATTATTAGAAACACACACGCTGTAGCTCCTTGACAGGTGTACTACACCGCTGGCTACCAGACACCGCTACTATGCCATGAAACTGTCTATTAACATTGAAAACCATTATTAATGTGAAAATAAAGTTACGCTTTTGGTGAACGAACCGTTCTCGAACGAAACCTCGAACAGCCGAATTTTTAGCAAAGTGTTCGAGTTCGACGAACGGCTTGAACACCACCCAAAACAGCTTGAATTTGAACAGTTCGACTCGAACACCGCTCATCTCTAATCAAGAGGTAGACTCAGATGGTCTCAGGCCCAGTATGGATTCGACAAGATTGTAGAAAGTTGAGAAAGGGTACAGTATCACCGGATACCAGGTATATATAGCATAGTTTACATTTTAAAAATGTATGTCTATATATCAGGAGGCAGACTCAGACGGTCTCAGGCCCAGTATGGATTCGACAAGATTGTAGAAAGTTGAGAAAGGGTACTGTATCACCGGATAACAGGTATATATAGCATAGTTTAAACATGAAAAATCTCCGTGTTTTTTTTTCCTGAGTCCGACAAAGACACTCACAGCCTCAGGATGGATTATACAAGAATCTAAAAAGTAGAAAAAGGGTAATATATTTGAAGCATACACCAGTATACACTGTTGGGGTATTTTTAAATCTTCATATATATTTCAGTCTCAGTAAGACAGTCCAGACTCTCCGCAAGATGAAACGAGATGGATAAAAGTACAGATGGAAAGTCGAGTGATTACAGAAATTTTGGAATTACTAATCACGGGAAAAACTCCCGGGAGAATTCTCAGAGGCAATGCTGACCCTCAATTTCTTTGTCTGTGGAGACTGCGAAAACAGTTCTTTGTGAAGAAAGGGTTGCTGTATCGCAGTACCGTGGATCCCATCACTGTTACTCATCTCCATCAAATTGTGATCACAGGGAGAGATGTAGACATGGTCCTCACTGCCTATCATGATCTGTCAGGTAACTTAGGAGTGAAAAAGACAGACGCCACAGGCCGTAGGCGATTCTATTGGATTGGCATGAGAGGACACGTTTAAAAATGTGGGCAGGAATGTCACACGTCGGTGAGTAGGAAAACTGTGACAGCTGATGATAAACCACCACTGCATCTCATTGTGAGTCGACGTCCATAACAAATGGAAGCCATTGATCATCTAAAGATAGAGCCCAGCAGGACAGGGCATAGCTACGTCTTAACCATCATCTATCAGTTCATCAAATTTGTAGTGGCAGTCCCAGTGAAGGATTTAACAGTCCACACTACACAGCGGTGGAGCAGGGAGAGGTAAGTATTGCAAGTGCTGGGGCCCTGAGCAAGCAGGGGGGCCCACTCGTGGGCGGCGGTACTGGCACACTGCCCCTCATAGTACGCTGGTGTGTCTGACGGTGTGTGTGCACCCCCACCGTCAGAGACACTTAATTGTAATATGAGGGACCCTGTGCCAGTGCTGCCGCCCAAGAGTGGGCCCACCCACCTGTCCAGGGCAACGGAACTTGCACGGGTGCGTGCGCCAGGTGGTGACCCCAGCCCTGGGGGGAGGCAGCCCAGTTAGGGAGGTTGAAAAAATGGCATATGTTGATGTTGGACATTCAGCAGCTGCAAATGGAGGAATTGGAGAAGTCCGAGGAGGACAAAAGCGAGCCATTTTTCTGTCACCCTATGTGTCATCAGTTGAAGGTGGGACAAAATCCATTGAAACCCATGCATGGTTCATTTTAATGAAGGTTAGATCATCAACATTTTGGGTCGACAGACGGGTCCTTTTCTCTGTCAGGATTGATCCAGCAGCACTGAAGACTCTTTCGGATAGCACACTAGCAGCAGGGCAAGCGAGCTCCTGTAAGGCATACTGTGCCAATTCAGGCCAGGTGTCCAGTTTACAGGTCCAATAGTCAAAGGGGAATGACCTGTGAGGGAGAACATCGATATGGGAGGAGAAGTAGTTTGTAACCATAGTTGACAACTGCTGTCTCCTGTCACTTTCCATCAATGCAGTATTACCAGTCGTGTGAGCGGTACTTGAAATAACAGTCCACAACATGATCATGAAACCCCTGTCTCCAACGCCACTTCGGATGTGTGCACCACGAACACCTCTTCCATGTTGCCCCCTACAGCTCGTGGGAGAACCGTCACCGCTGCTATGTGCTGGGAATGCCTCAAACAAACGGTTTACCAGAGTTGCTTGTTAGCCAATATTAGCTCTAGGTTCTCCTGTGGCATGATGTTTTGTAATTTGCCTTTATAGCGTGGATCCAGGATGCTGGCCAACCAGTAGTCGTCATCGTTCATCATTTTGGCAATGCGGGGGTCCCTTTTTAGGATCTGCAAGGCATAATCACACATCTGGGCCAATGTTCCAGGTGTCAATGATGCACTGCGAGTGCTGGGTGGAGGAGCACTTTCTGGCAAATCCACATCCCTCCGGTCACGCACAAACCCTGCACCTGACCTTGCCACGCCAACATTTTCCCTTGCCCCCTGAGAAGCATCCTCCTCCCCTAAATAATCATCCTCCTCTTCCTTTTCTTCCTCCACCTCGTCCAGGAGAGTTCCCTGAGCAGACAATGGCTGACTGTCATCAAGGCTTCCCTCCTCCTCTTCCTCTTCCTCCTCGACTGCAGACTCCTGCTCCTTAATGTGCGTCAAAGTTTGCATGAGTAGACGCATAAGTGGGATGCTCTTGCTTATGATGGCGTCATCTGCCCTCACCAGCCGTGTGCATGCCTCAAAACACTGAAGGACTTTACAGAGGTCTTTCAGCTTCGACCACTTCACACCTGACAACTCCATGACTGCCCTCAAACTGCCTGCCCGTGTATCCTCCCACAAATGCATTACAGCCTGCCTCTGTTCGCAAAGCCTCTCAACCATGTGCAGGGTGGAGGTCCACCTTGTTGCAACGTTGATAATTAGGCGGTGTTTGGGAAGGTGGAGCAATCGCTGCAGCTTCTGCATACGACTGGAGTGTACGGGCGACCGGCGGATGTGCGAGCACAGTCTTCGCACCTTATGGAGCAGGGATGTTATCTCCGGATAATTATAGAGGAAGCACTGCACCACCAGGTTCAAGGTATGAGCCAGGCAAGGTATGTGTCTGAGTTTTGAAAGGGCTATGGCTGCCAGAAAATTCCGGTCATTATCAGTAACTACCTTGTCTGCCTTAATATGTAGACTGCCCAGCCATGACTCAGTTTGTCGCTGCAAGTAGTCGGCCAGTACCTCCGCGGTGTGTCTGTTGTGTCCCAAACACGTCATCTTCAACAAAGCCTGCTGACGCTTACCACTAGCTGTTCGATAGTGGGACACCTCCTGTGCAACACTGGCAGGTGCGGATGGAGTGCTCGTGCGACCGCTCTCTGTGGATGAGCTTTCGCTTCTGGAGGAGGAGGAGGGTCGAACGCCTACAGCCAACAGTTTCCTATACTGTGGGCTAGGCAGCACTGTCCCTCTGCCGCTGTCCCCTGTGGACCCTGCATCCACCACATTAACCCAGTGCGCAGTGATGGACACGTAACGGCCCTGGCCATGCCTACTGGACCATGCATCTGTTGTGAGGTGCACCTTTCCACTCACTGATTGCTTGAGTGCATGGACAATGCGGTCTTTCACATGCAGGTGGAGGGCTGGGATGGCTTTTCGAGAAAAGAAGTGCCGCGCAGGCCATGAGCTCACGGAAAGCTTCGCTTTCAACCAGCCGGTAGGGCATCATCTCTAACGAGATTAGTTTGGCAATGTGGGCGTTCAAACAGTGTACGCAAATGAGAGGATGAGTACTTTCTTGTCCCACTCAGAGTCTCTGGTTGGGTGAGCTGGACTTGAAAGCTGCATATGGTGGAACTAGCGGTGGACATGGTGGACTGAGAGAGTTGGTGATGGTGGTCTTGCTGATGGCCTAGATTCAGTCTTTCGTAGCAATAACATTGTGATTCCCTGACTGCTTTGGCATTGCGACGACCCCTCAACATTTGCTGCTGGTGGTGTGCTAACCAGTGGGCTTACAGTGGGGAAAGCGATGTAGCGTTGCTGACTACCTTCATTTGGAGCAGGTGCACATGTGGTACGTGAGATTTGGTAGTCCGTCCATGTTTGCAAGTGCATGGTGGTTAAATGTCTAAGCATGCAACTGGTATTCAAATTTCTCAGATTTTTTCCTCGGCTAAAGGTCTTTGCGCACTTCTTACAGATAACCTTTGCCTGATCATTAGGATTTTGTTCAAAAAAGTGCCACACTGCACTCTTCGTACTATGGAAGACATTTTGAGGCCCTGCACGCTGTGCTAATTTGACCATCTGGCCAAGCTGTCCTGCAACTCTTTTGGCTTTTGTAACCTGTTTTTGGACTGCTACGGGCCTGCCAGATAACAGCTGTTGCGATGTCGATGTCTTTTGCGGATCCTCCTCCTCCTCTTCTGAGCTATTGGCAGCGGCACCCTCTTCCCCCAAAGGATGCCAATCTGGGTCAACAACTGGGTCATCCATCACCTCCTCTTCAATTTCATGTGCACCTTCCTCTGTGTCACCGTGTAAGGTGGTATAGTATGTGGGAAGGGGCACCTGAGTTTCATCAGGGTCAGATTCTGGCTCAGTACACTGCGAGGACAATGTAGTGCTTTGAGTGAATGTACCAGTAGAAAAATCTAGCAGTGGCTGTGCATCAGTGCACTCCATGTCAGATTCATCTTGGACTGGGGAATTTACGATTTGACTTGATAACCCAGGCATGGTATGTGAAAAGAGCGCCATGGAGTAATCTGTAGTGTGGCCTGCTGCATCCTTCACTTTTGATAGGGGTGAAGGACACAAGGAAAGATGTTGTTCCTGACAAGGAGCCTCCACTGACAACCGAGTGCTTTTATTTTTTGAAACTTCAGAAGAGGAGGCAATAGAGCTGGAGGCTGTGTCAGCAATGTAAGCCAAAACTTGTTCCTGAAGCTCCAGCTTTAAAAGTGGTTTACCTACTCCCAGAAAAGCGAGCCTTCGAGGCCTTGTGGAGCCAGACGATGATGCAGGCTCAACACCTCCTGCCTTAGGTGCTATTGTGCTTTTGCCACTACTAACAGATGCACCACCATCATTACCAGCTGGCAACCCCCGCCCACTTCCACGGCCTCTTCCACCATACTTCCTCATTTTTGGGAAAATGTACCCAAAATACCACCAGCTATATGGCACTGTAAAACAAGGTACAAGGTATATATAGTATTGGTGAGAATTTGAATATCCCTAGAGATTTTAGAAGTCTTAACAATTATCTCAGTCCCACTATAGATTACACCTCAATTTAACAGGCTGAAATTGGCTGGTGTATGACAAGGTACAAAGCGTATATAGTATTGGGGAGAATTTGAATCTCCCTAGAGATTTTAGGAGGCTGAACTATTATCTCAGGCCCACTATAGATTACACCTCAATTTAACAGGCTGAAATTGGCTGGTGTATGACAAGGTACAAGGTGTATATAGTATTGGGGAGAATTTGAATCTCCCTACAGATTTTAGGAGGCTGACAATGATGCTCTCAGTCCAAGTATGGCAGCAGGCAGCCTAATAAGCAGGACTTGCTGCACACAAAAGTGTGGAAAAATGAACGCTTGGTAACTGTGCAGAAAAGAGGAAGAAAAGTATTTTTGCTTTTGAAAAAGCAGTTTGCACAGCAGTGTGCAAACAGCAATGCAGCTATCAGGGAGCCTTATAAGGCAGCCTAATAACCAATGGAACCGATGCACAAAAATATATCCTCTCCAAACTGTTGTGTTGTACAGTGAAAATCGCTACCAGCAGAAGCAGTTATTTTTTCTTCTTCCCTGTCTAACGCTCTCCCTTATTCAGAATCAGCAGCATCAACCTCTCCCTATGCTAAGATCGGCAGAAGTAAGATGGCGGTCGGCGTGAACGCCCTTTTATAGCCCCTGTTATGCCACACAAAGCCAGCCAATCAATTGCATGCCCTTCTCAAAGATGGTGGTGACTGCTGCCCATGTCATCGCGTGGCCCACAGTGTGCGTCCTCCATCATTGGCTGAAAAAGGGTGCTGGAAGCATCATTTGAAATGCGACTTTGGCGCTCTGGTCTCCGACCTCATGGCTGACCTCACGCTTTAGTCGGGTTTTGTTTCATGAAACCCGATTTTAGCGAAAGTCGGCGACTTATGAATTTGACCTACCCGTTTCGCTCAACTCTAGACACCTCTATACAATCCTGTGATATCACTCCTCCTGTCTATTTAGCCTGGCTCTCCTACATTAACTGAGAACGTTTTCTAATAATCAGTACTACGGTGACATGTTCCATTTCACATATTCTTTCATATTATTTATTAGTAAATTCTGTATGTAGTAATTTTGTTTTTATGCCAGGTCAAAAATTCCACTGCAGCCTTTCATAATATTCTGTTTGCTTATTTCTCCTGAAGTAAAATCTTACTATGTGGGAAGCAGAGGAAATGAATTATGCTTGAAGAAAGTGTGGAATATTAAAATGTCTGACACAGAGAATGTGAGAGAACTCCATTCTGAATATGTCTTCTTGGAACAAATTAAATCTATATTATCCCGCCTGCCAATTTCAGACACAAGAATACATTTACATTAACCTTGCTGCCAATTTAGGATGTTGCACAAAATTCTAGTGGCGGAATTGTTTCTGGAAAGGTTTGTAGTTGTCAACGGCAATTAGATTTTTAATAGGTCAGCAGGCAAGAATCTCAGGTAAACATGTCGTATGTCTGGCTTTTTGGTTATGTGGTCAGGTCTGAAATTTAGGAAGCAGTAATAGGTGCATTATGTGACCCCATTTACTTTGAATTTCCCCTGCTTCACTGGCCAAACAGACCCTGTTGCTTTTATTTGTTTAATTTCCTTTTTACCTAATGAGATAATGGACTGGTTACTGTGAACTCAACCAAATCGCCATATAAGGGCCATTTTTGCCCGTAAAAGCCTACTGGAGGTGGACAGCTAGATGTAGTCTGAACATCTTGGTGTCAACATCCAATAGGCATTTATTGCTGAAAATGATGTGCTACAGAGCACACGGTGACTCCATCTGCATTATTATAGTCAATGGCCCTGTCGGCACATACACGCGAATCCTGTTTTGTGGGGGAGAATGGAAGAAAGTCCAAATGGAGCCACTGAATGTAGTGATAAATGCAGTGTGACAGGGCTCTAAGCCACATTAAAGACTACCTGCCATCAGGCAGAGGCTGCTTTTTTATTTCCGAAAAGAGTGGGCAGGCTGTTGATTTTTCAAAATAACACTCATTAGCAAGGTGGAAAGACAGGTCCATAATGCCCCACTAAAAGACAAGACTTTCTATCAAAAGTTGAGATTTAACTGCAGGATTGTGGGGTCCCAGCATCCGGTAAATTTACATGTCACAAAGCATCACAACTTTTTTAGAACTGGGGTTGTTTGTTGAGGATACTTAACATTACTAAGGCTGTAATGGACAATTTTTGAAATGTTTCCCTATCCTCTTTTCAGCAGCCATAACTTTGTAATTGTTACACTGGTGCGGATATATGAAGCTTTGTTTCATGAAGGACAAATTGTATTATTTCAGCACCGTTTTGGGGTACTATTAAAGACAAAATTCAAATTTGCCTGTTCGTGTGGTTTTTCTCCAGAGATTTGATTCACAGAAAAAATATTCTTCTCAAATTTAATGTTTCTTACTAGGGTCTGTTATATCTCCAGACCACAGACTATAATAAATGTAATATGTAAAAAATTTTTAAAAATAGTTATACTCACCTTACCACTCACCACTCCGACTTCTCTGCTCATCACGGCTCATTGGGCCTTGACCTATTTCGAGAAATGCACAGAAGCCTCTGGGGCCTATCAAATCCAGAAAACTGGGCCTATTGTGAGAGACCAGTAGATTTCAGAGCAGTGGATGGCAATCTAAAGATGAAACGAGAAACAGACTGGTGGGGGTGAAGAGTGGAGTGGCCAGAGAGGTGAGAGTTCAGATGAGTATAGGATTTTTTTTTTTATCTTTTAACATTTTGCTGACCTTTTAAGGTTTAGAAAATGGCAGCCAAATGAATTACAAAACAATCAGCATTTTGGTGAATGCATATTTTTTTGTAGAGTTTTGGTAGAATTAAACTCCATTTGAATTTATTTTCATCTCTAATTAATATATAAATATATATATATATATATATATATATATATATATATATATATATAAATTAGGAGTTGAATTCTACTTGAATTATACAAAAATATGCATTAAAAAATTGCAGATATTTTGTAATTCACTTTGGCTGCCATTTTTCTAAAGCGTGAAAGATCAGCAAAATTTTAAAACATTACAAAAATCAATTTTTGCACAACCCCTTTAAGAACTATTTTTATTCTTGAAAAACAAAAAAAAAACAAGAAGTTGTAGCGGTGATGATATGGCACCCACTGACCCTGATGTCAATATCAAGTCTATGTGGAATTTTATTAAGAGACAAAACAGTTTGCACAAAAGATGTGTGGTCAGTTCTCCAAAATATTTGTGTAAGGAGATGACATACTGCCTACCCTCCCCCTTGAAGACATGAGTATTGTTACAATGTGCAATGTGTATTGTGAAAAGCATTATTAGTGACAATGTTGTAGTTTGACCGACAGTAGGGAGAGTTAGGGTGAATGGTTGGGACGAGGTGATAAAGTGAAGGGATAGAGACAGTTTTCTGTCAGGAAATCAGATAGGGCTGAGCCTACAGTGAAAGCAGTCCTAAGGTCTGACTAGTCAGCACAGCAGCATAACGTGGGTGTCTTTGACGTGAGTGAAGACTGAGGCAGTGAATAGCAAGATCCGGAGTAAGGACAAGGAAAAGCGACAAAAAGGCAGAGTGACGCACTGGAGACAGGTCCTGAGACAGGACGCCTAGCGGTAAGGCCCCCGAGTTTGCAATTCGAAAGATAACGGGCCAGTACAGAAAAGGGAGCATGAGATGAAGAGAGTGCCCAGGGCAGGACTTCCAAGGTATCAGCAAGCGGAGAAGTTAAGTAAAGGCCATAGTGGCAATCTAACTCCCCTAAAGGGAAAAGAAGGATTCGGAATCACAGATTGTAGTACAGGAGTCCCACTTACTGCACTGTAGTATCATTATTGGGACTGGAGAGACTCCTGAAGTACTGTGCTGGGTGGTGGTGAAGGTAGAGATGCTAGCTGAGGCAGAGAAGGAAAGCAGAAAATGTGTGTGAAGATGCTCCATGTTCTAAAAGAAACGTTTGTGAAGTTATGCACTCGCTATTTATTGTGCCTAGTTCCTGTCAAGTTACTTTTTCAGTAAAAATCTGTTTATTGTTTGTTGTTAGGCTCCTCCATTGCATCTTTCAACTCCTGGTCCTGGCCAGCCAATGTGAACTGCATCATGCGGCCTGCAAGGGCATATTGCCCCCAAAGACAAAGTCCACACAATGGCATGAGTGAGCATATTCGTGGGTATTCGGTACTCGGCGAGTAATGCGGTACTCGCGGTACTCAAACCAAAGCGAGTATTTCACTACTCGCCTCGCTATTCGGTTCTCCCACCCAGCAGTTGCCAATCACAGTAATGCCGCACCCTTCTTGGTTGTGGGCGGCATTACTATGATTGGCTGGCCGCCCAGCTTCCTATGAGTCATCAATCATAGCCTGGCTCTAAACCCTGCCTCCGCCATTTTCTGCACATTGCATGCAGAACACAGCTAGTGTAGGGAGAGTGTGAGAAGCTGCTAGGGAGAGTTGTGTTTTTTGGTTCAAATCAGCCAGAAATCCTCTGTGAAACCCAAAAGCTCCTTTCAGAGCTGAAAGTATAAGGTCAGGGACTGAGTAGTGACCGCTTTCCCAGGTTTTTTTGGGTCACATTTACCCCTGCAGGGCAGGTTTTTTGTGCTGTCGCCGTGTTGCGTTCACAGCGAATAGAACGCACGGTACTGCACAACTGACACGCAGCCAGCACCGCTGTCTTGTGTGGTGTCTAGGGTGCGTATTCTTGCCTTAAACCTCAGGGCATTTTTTTGTGCTGCTACCATGCTGCGTTCACATAATAACAGCAAATAGTACGCACGCACAGTACTGCGCAACTAACACGCAGGCAGCACCACTGTCTTGTGTGGTGTCTGGGCTGAGTATTCTTGCCTTAAACCTCAGGGCAGTTTTTTGTGCTGCTGCCGTGCTGCTTTCACATAATAACAGCAAATAGTACGCACGCACGGTACTGCACAACTGACATGCAGGCAGCACCACTGTCTTGTGTGGTGTCTGTGGTGCGTATTCTTGCCTTAAACCTCAGGGTAATTTTCTAGTGGCAGTACCGCTGTCTTGTGTGGTTCCTGGGGTGCGTAATCTCACCTTAAACCTCAGAGCAATTTTTTCTGCTGCTGCGGTGCTGTTTGTAAAACACAAAGCAGTACTAGGCTGTAGTGCTACCTTCCACAAAGCACTAACTGCTCCTTGTTCCCCAATATCTGCATCTGAACATCTGCAACTATGGCAGAAAAATCTAAAATTCCTAAAAAGGCTGTTGAGAAAGGACAGGGATGTGGACGTGGGGTCGTTGGTTCCCAACAAGGCACAGAGTCTGGGAGATTGAAGAAGGTTGATGCATCTAGTTTCCTGGTGAAATTTCCCAGTCTGGAACATAAACGGGCCTGGAAGCCAGAAGAACAAGAGCAGATACTGTCTTGGATGGCTGACAAGGCCTCCACGAAATGTTCTAGCAACACCCAATCGTCCATGATAAAACAGTCTACTGTCCATACAGATAACACTAGATCATCCTATTCTCAGCCTGTTCCTAGTTCATCACCCGGTCAGGAGTCACAGGAAACATTTGACCCCAACCTTGGTCACTCCGAGGATCTGTTTGGTCCATTTTCTTTTGTTGCCTCTGGCCTCTCACCATGCGACATTGAAGAGGAACGTGAGGGGGTATTGTCTGTTGAAGATGGCCAAATATTTGAAATCCCATGTCCAGAAGAAAGCCACTTTCACCCACGTGATATACCGGGTGAAGAGGTGGAGGCTGATGGTGATGACACAGTTGCCATCTGTCCAGTCGCCAATATCAACACGGAAGGAGAATGACATGGACAACGAGGTGGTCGATGTCGAGACCGTTGGCACGCATAACCAGCACAGCAGCACAGAGGATGAAGGTGGATACGTAGCACCAACAAAGGCACCAAGGGCTACTGGTTTGAGCAAAGTACGAAGTGTGTCAACTGTTGCCAAGAGCAATCCCTCTGTGCCCCAAGTCAAGGCAAGGGTGTGTTCAGCCGCTGTCTGGAAATTTTTTTCCGATAGTCCTTCTGAACCAAATGTTGTTATCTGTAGCATCTGCCACAGGAAGCTGAGTAGAGGCAACCAAAGCACCACCAGTATGCGGAAACACATGGCAGCCAAGCACCCTATTCGGTGGGCTGAACAAGTGTACCAAATCAGTGTCTGTGACTGCGGGTCAAACCACTGCCATGTCGCTTGTGATACGTCCTCACCAATCTGCTGGGCAGGAAGCAGGTGATTATCATACCTCTTGCTCACAAGCTGCGGTTGCACAGACACAGGCCACAACAAGCTCATCCACTTGTTTGTCCCAGGAAAGCGTTCAATTGTCCGTGCCCCAGATGTATGAAAGGAGGCGTAAATACAAAGCCACGCACCCACAAGCACAAATACTGAACGCGCACATTGCCAAGTTGCTAGCCGTGGAGATGTTGCCGTTTAGGCTTGTGAGGACACAGTCTTTCCGTGATCTTTTGGCTGTGGCTGCCCAACGATACTCGGTTCCCAGCCGGCACTATTTGTCCCGCTGTGCTGTCCCCGCGTGCTCTCACTAATGCTGTAACCGGGAAGGTAAATCTTACAACAGACATGTGGACAAGTACTTGTGGCCAGGGACGATACTTCTCTGTCACGGGACACTGGCTGAACCTGGTGGAGGGTGGGACAAAGTCTCAAAATGGACCATCAACACATATCCTACCCACGCCACGAATAGAGGGCCCAACCTCAATCAGGGTTTCTGCCTCATCATATACATCCAGTCTCCCCTCTTCCCCCTCCTTCGCCTCATCATCCTATGCTGAATTACCCTCCACATCACTCCCAAGTTGGGAGCTGTGTAGCAGTGCATCGGCAAAGCGGCAAAACGCTCTGCTGAAGCTGGTCTGCTTAGGTGACACACCACACACTGCAACAGAGCTTTGGCAAGGAATAAAACAACAGACCGATCAGTGGCTCTCCCCACTGCAACTCCAAACAGGTCTGGTTGTCTGCGACAATGGGCGTAACCTGGTGGTGGCTTTAAAGCTCGGGAAGCTGGTACACGTGCCATGTATGGCTCACGTGCTGAACCTGGTGGTGCAGAAATTTATAAAAACATACCCTGACTTGCCGTACCTACTTGAGAAGGTGCGCCATATTTGTGCCCATTTCCACCACTCCTCAAGAGCTGTTGCCGATCTTGCAGTGCTTCAAAAGCAATTTAATTTGCCAAGCCACAGACTAATTTGCGACCTGCCAACACGGTGAAACTCAACATATCATATGTTGGCAAGGGAAAGTGAGCAGCAGAGGGCACTTTCTGAATACCAGCTTAAACATGCCCGTCACACTGAGACTCAGCCAAGACACATATCAACTGTTGAGTGGGTATGGATCGCTGATATTTGTGAGGTTCTTGATAACTTTGAGTACTGCACCAAGCTTGTGAGCGGTGATCAGGCTATTATCAACGTAACCATCCCTGTTGTGAGTTCATTTTCTGGTCCAGTTGTGAGTTCTCCTTCCAGGTTCCCTCTGGTGGTAACAGGAGGTAGTGAGGCTGATTTAATCAGTAGAGATCTGCCACCTGATAATGAGGATGACGATTGTACCTCAGGAATCTCAGATTGGATTTAAGACAGCCGACGGCCTACTCTGGTGCTTGTGATTCCTTCTGCTTGTCAGGTCTTGGTTCTCAGCTCTGTTCCAGTCAGCTCAAGCTAAGTTTCTCTGCTAATGTTCTCACTTGATTTCGTTGTTCTATTCAGTTTTTTGTGTGGTCAGCCAGCCCCGGCTGGGGCTGTGCTGAATTTCCACTCTTATTTATCTGTATTTGCCAATTTGCTTTTTGCCCTTTATTAGATTGGCTACTTTTTGCTCTGTCTCAGAATATTTCAGAGTGCTGATATAGTGGGAGAAGTCTAGTGACTTCAGGGTTAATATTGTTATCAGAAGTGTTGGACATTATTTTGTAGAGTTTTGGGCAGATTGCAGACAGTGTCTTTCCTTTCCTCTCCTTTCTAGTTAGTTTGGGCCCCATCGTTTACTCAGCCTATTTTCCTGCCTGTGCTTGTGTTTTCATTTTGTTTCACCGTCAATACATGTGTGGGGGCTGTCTATTCCTTTCGGGTCTGCTCTGGGGCAGTTAGTTTTCCCCTTTTCTTGCTTTAGGCTTATTTAGTCCTCAGCCGTGACGAGGCGTCTAGGTTCACCGTAGGTACGCTCCACGGCTGCTGCTAGTTGTGTGGTTAGGATCAGGGATCTGCAATCTGCATAGTTACCAACCTCTCTGGTTTTTCTGGGCTTAGCATGTTTAGGTTTTTTCCTCCTCGGTGACCCATTCATAACAGAATCACCAGCCATACTGCAGATTCTATGGTACTCAAAAGCAGGAAAAAGTTGTTTAAAAAAAAAGTGTCAGAATTTTTTTTTATATGTATTTTTTCCTCTTTTTCTCTGGGGCCGTAGGAGGATTTTTTTTTTTTTCCCTAAGGCCTCTTTCACACATCAGGTTTTCGCCGTCAGGCGCGATTCGGCGGTTTTGACAGAAACCGGATCCGGCGAAATGCAATGCCGGATCCGGTTTCCCCCCCATTGACTTGCATTTGCGCCGGATAGCGCCGGATGGCCATGCGTTTCATCCGGTTTTCGCCGGATCCGGCAATGTGTCGCAATCCGGCGTCTGGAAAAAACGTCTACTGTAACGTTTTTTGTCTCCGGCGAAAAAGCCGGACACGCCGGATCCGGCGCGTCCGGCTTTTTCACACAATGAAAGCCTATGAGCGCCGCAATGCGCCGGATCCGGCGAAAGCCTGATCCGGCGGCCGGATCCGGTTTTTTGGTCTGAGCATGCTCAGTAGCTCTGCCCACAAGACATATATATAAAAGCAAGACAGTGGGACCCACAGCCACACCCAACATGCCACCCAAGACAGCAACCAGGCGCAGGAGAAGGCAGGAGACATCTGCAGCAGCACCATCAGCACCACCCCAATTGGAGCAGCATGCTGAACAACGGGAGGGGAGTCCAGCAGCAGATGAGAGACGGTAATTATCAAATCACCCATTCCTCCAAACTAGGGCTATTGAATATCAAGATATTCATTGGCCCTTTGTTTCTCTTTATTCAACAGCCGCCCAATAGATGCAGCAGCAGCAGCAGCAATGGCAGCAGCTGGAACACCACCCACAGGCATGGAGTGTGGCCACCAGGAAGACAGCACATCATCTTCTGGGAGCCCTCCCTTGCATCGTCAGCGTTTGACGGTAAGTTTTTATTTCCAAAATCCATCTTCTCTGTAATATATGTCTATTCATGGCCTTTTATTTCAAAACAGGAATCACAAGATGAAGAGGAGCTCCCAGAAGAAGAAGGAAGGGGTGGACAGACACCTGGAGTGGGCTCACAATTGGTAAGTTTTTGGCATCAAACGCAGAAACACAACATCACACTACACACAACACATAGAAAACAATGTTCTGCAGACCACACACAGCAAACAAATGCCTACATCCAAAGACATAACATTTTTTGTTTTCTTCTCTAGTCTTCCCAATCTGGTGCTTGGCCAAGAGGTCCTCGCAGTGCCTCACAGGGTCGTCGGCGACAGCAACGCGGCGGTCACCAGCGTGTAAGTATAAATATTTTTGCTTTGTTTTTTTGAACTTTTTATTTCATTTCTTTTGTGGAGGCTAATTATGTTATTTTTTGTCTTTTTCTTTAACAGCCTTCACAGCGTGCTCCCGACTCTGACGTTGAGGATGGAGGGATTGATGTGGACCGCCTCATCGATCTCGTCAGAGAAAGGGAGCCGCTCTGGAATATGGCTGACCGCCGCCACGCTGACCTGATCGTTACCCGACGACTCTGGGAGGAAATCTGTTCGCTCCTTGTGGGCCGCTGGGAGGACCTCGATGTTCGGGCCCAGATTACAGAGCGTAAGTATATACAGTACCGGTTGCTTGATTTAAACCAGTGTTTCCCGAACTCCAGTCCTCGTGGTCCCCACGGATCATGTGTTCAGGATTTCTATTTACTATGGAAATCCTGAAAACATGACCCCTGGGGACCATGAGGACTGGAGTTTGGGAAACACTGATGTTGTATACTAACCACTCCTTTCTCGTTTCAGGGAACAGAATTGTGAATCGGTGGCGGTCTGTGAGGGATCGTTTCAAGAAGGAGTTCAATAAAGAGATGCGGGCCCCGAGTGGATCTGGAGGACGCAGGAGCAAGTACAAGTACGCAGAAGCCCTGTCGTTCCTCCGGGAAACAATGGTCACCAGAAGGTAAATATTACACACCACATGTGAAAAAAAATGTTAGATGTAAATTTTTTTTTCAGCCAGGGCCATACCATGTCAGTATTTTAATTGTTTTTTTTTCTCTTTATTCCACAGCACGGTGAGCAGCACTCGGGAGCCGGCACGATTGGACCCTTCTGAGGCGATCCCTGAGGAGACCGGCACCGAGGGACACTTCGACCGCCCCGGTACATCTGCACCTTCCCAGCCTTCCCACACATTCGACCCATCTGTCCCATCCACCAGCACAGGAGCATCGTGGCCGCCTACATTACATGAAGCTGCTGGTTAGGAGATCGCTTTCCCTTTACCCCACCCTTCTGCCCCTGCCACCTCTAGTACCCCTGCGGGTACTGGGCGGCAGCGGCAGAGGGGTCAGGAAAAGACTTATGCGCCAGAGTTCTTGCATCTGAATGCATCTTTCCAGAACTGTCTAAAAGTCTTGTCAGAGCAAATCTCCGCAGGCTATCAGCAGATCAACTCCAGCATTCTGGAGGTGAAGACACTTCTGCAAACCATGCATTCAGAAGCAAGATCTTCGCCAAACCACACCTTTTTCAGGTCTGTTGTGGAGCGCATGGAAACGCTCTCTCCTGCCCAGCAGATGCATGTAATGCATTCATGCCACGCTGCTCTCCAGCAAGTTACCTCCCAACCTCCTCCTCCTCCCACCACAGTAGTTCCTCCACCTGCACCCCCTCCAGCCACTTTCCATCCTCCCCCTCCTATTACATCTACACCCCCTCCAGCCACTTTCCATCCTCCCCCTCCTATTACATCTACACCCCCTCCAGCCACTTTCCATCCTCCCCCTCCTATTACATACCATCCACCTCCAGCCACTTTCCATCCTCCCCCTCCTATTACATACCATCCACCTCCCCAGCACCAGCCACCTCACCAGCACCAGCCACCTGCCCCGTACCAGACATCTCCCCACTTCCAGCAACCTGCCCCGTACCAGACATCTCCCCACTTCCAGCAACCTGCCCCGTACCAGACATCTCCCCACTTCCAGCAACCTGCCCCGTACCAAACTCCTTCCCCATACAACTTGCCATCAACATCATCTGCTCCTACAGTCCCTGCCCAACCCTCCACTCCACCACACACCACCTCTTCTGCTTCCCACATGTCCACCCATTCTGTAGTTTTTTCCACACCTTCACCTCTAACTGTTCCTTCCCCACCACGATCCCAGTCCTCTCTCCACACTCCCAGTGTCGAAGTGTCCCGCAGCCCCTACAGCAGTATTTCCACCACACACTACACCGAATTATAATGTGTGTATTTAAATAAAAATGACCAGTTTTATGGTTTCAGTTTTATAGTTTCAAATTTTTATTAAACATGTTTATTAAAATTTTAAAAAAGTTTACTAAAAAAAACATTTTTCAATAAAAGTTAAATTATTTTACACTGGTTGTCTGTCATTTCTTTCTGAGGCGAAAAAGGTTAAATACAGGGTATTTAAAAGGTGAAATGGTATTCAAAACTAGGTATATAACTGTGGGTAAATTTTAGCTTTTTGCCACAGTTGTGTTCCTGGTTGTGTTTGAAGCAAAGTATTTCACCTAAAAAGTTGTGTTTATTGTTGGTGATTTCCTAACAATGTACACAACTTTTGTTAAAAGTTGAAATACTTTGCATAAAACACAACCAGGTACACACCTGTGGCCTAAAGCTAAAAATAGAGACCATGACAAGATAGCCAACTTTGGTTGGCAAAGGTATATACTGTTGGTACAGAAGGTACACAAGTTTGGTTAGGGCACAAATCTTTCACACTCTGTCATCCTGCCAGTGTACTCTGCCTTGAGGTGACATAAAGTATAGTGCAAAATTGTCCCTCATTACTGAAACCGTCACAGAACTTCTAGTGGTAATTAGTGTTGAGCATTCCGATACCGCAAGTTTCGGGTATCGGCCGATACTTGCTGTATCGGAATTCCGATACCGACTTCCGATATTTTTTCAATATCGGAAGTCGGCATCGGAATCGGAAGTTCAAAGTTGATTGACAGCCTGACGTCATCATGATGCGCGGTGTGTGCGCATCATGATGCGCCGTCATTTCGGGCCTTCCGGGGGTCTCTGCCGGGGGGCTGTGCCGGCCTGCCGGGGGGCTGTGTGGACTGCCCGGGGTCTGTACCGGCCTGCCGGGGGGCTGTGCCGGCCTGCCGGTGGTCTGTGCACCCTGTGGGGGTCTGTACCGGCCTGCCAGGGGGCTGTGCCGGCCTGCCGGTGGTCTGTGCACTGTATTCCTCCGCCACTTAAAAAAAAAAAAAAAAGTCCCTAGTCTCACTTTATGCCATTGCTGCGTGGGAATACAGTGCGGAAGGATACCTACCTTCCGTCATTGGATTCCTGCAGCCCGTAGAGAACGGCAGCAACAGCTGATGCTGCAGTTCTCTACCCAAGATCGTCGTGGGACACACTCGTGGACTGCTTCGGATCGTGGGTGAGTATTTTTGTGGTTTGTTATGTTAATATTTATTCCGTAAAAGACAATGGCTTCGGGGAACAATGTGACAAGTATTGGTAAGTATGTTACTCTGTTATATGTACTGTATGTCTATGTATGTATTGTATGAATGTATTGTATGTGGTATATATGTGGTATGTATGTAGCATGTATGTAGCATGTAATTTTTTTTTTTTTATTTTTTTTTTTACATTCAACATATTAGCCGGATGATGGGACTACTACTGTCCCATCATTGGCTAATGTGTCAATCACTGTCATGGTAGCAGGCATCGCCCGATGGGACTTGTAGTCCCATCGGACGATGCCTGCACAGCCCCCCGGCAGGCCGGCACAGCCCCCCGGCAGGCCGGCACAGCCCCCCGGCAGGCCGGCACAGCCCCCCTGGCAGGCCGGCACAGCCCCCCTGGCAGGCCGGCACAGCCCCCCGGCAGGCCGGCACAGACCACCGGAGCCTGCACAGACCCCCTGGCAGGCCGGCACAGCCCCCCGAAAGGCCCGTACAGACCCCAGAGAGGCTGTACAAGGGAAAAACAGGATTTTTCTTATTCCGATACCGGAAGTCCCATAGACTTGAATGGGACTTCCGGTATCGGAATCGGCGATACCGATACTTTTTTTTAAGATCGGCCGATCCATTCCGATCCGATACTTTAAAGTATCGGACGGTATCGCTCAACTCTAGTGGTAATGTCATGGTAATCTTGCAAGGTGGTTTCTTCAGAGGTGTCCTCAATGGAAATGGGTTCCTTGCAGATAACAAAATTGTGGAGTACCACGCGCGCTTTGATCACCTCGTCCACAGTTTCTGTCTTGAGGTTGATCGCAGTCAATAGGACCCGCCATTTAGCTGTCAGAATACCAAAGGTACATTCAACCATTCTTCTTGCTCTTGTGAGGCGGTAATTAAAAATGCGTTTTGGTCTTGTCAATCCTCTGCTAGAGTATGGTTTCAAAAGGTGTTCTGACAGCTGGAAGGCTTCATCCCCTACACAGACAAATGGCATAGGTGGACCAGATGTTTGCGGCAGCGGTCTAGGTGGTGGGAACTGGAAGGTGTTTCCATACAGTTTACGCCCCATGGCAGACAGTTTGAAAACTTGAGAGTCATTGGAGCGGCCATAGGCCCCAATATCAACCGCAATAAATTTGTATTCCGCGTCAGCGATGGCCATGAGGACAATTGAAAAATATTTCTTGTAATTGAAATATTCCAATCCCGATCCAGCTGGCTTTACAATGCGGATATGTTTCCCGTCCACAGCGCCCAAGCAGTTTGGAAACTGACATATCTGTTGAAACTTGTCAGCAATTTCAATCCACCTCTCTGTTGTGGGCTCTGGTAAAAACTCTTCAGCTAAGGAATCCCACAGTGCACGGCATGTGTACTTCACAATTCCAGATATGGTGGAAATCCCGAGTCTGTACTGGAAATGCAGTGATGAAAGGGATTCTCCAGTTGCAAGAAATCTGTGGGGAATTAACAAACAATAAATTAGTTTTAAATCACAGCATTACATACCAAAACTGACCTATAACACTTGGAGATACAAATTACCACCAACAAGATTGCAGTGAAAGTGTGCTCTGATGCGATCATATCCAATAAATGTGGCTTACCTTAAAGTCACCATCAGACGCTCTGCGGGTGAAACTGAGAAGCGGCAATAGGTGTCCGCTTTTCTTATGAGGTGTGCAATGCGCTCCACCAAGTAATCAAAATTCTCCATTTTCATCCTAACATATCCAAAAAATTTATCCGGGTTTCGTCGAAGGTCCATGCATAGTGTAGAATAGACCCCACGCGTCATTCTCTTGGCTGTGATGGGGTGGATCCACAAACGTCGTCTACGATGCCTGATGCGCTGCTGTCTCGCTCTCTCCTTCTCCAGAACAATCACCCTCAAACGATTTGCCTCCGCTGTAAAATCCGCCAAATTCTTCAAAATATTTCCAATGACAACATCCATCTTCGCCAGTACTTGCTCTTCTCTCCAACCTGCACTTTCTCCTCTACAACCTGTCAAAGAAGGGCTGTAGGAACATGCTATATATAGTTTTCCAGTAGCCAATCCCGTTCGGAAGGCCACAAGGGTCACTTTTAAAAACCGGATCCGGCGTAATCCGTCGAAAAACGGATGAACCGGATGAGACGGATCTGGTTTTGTCTGTCAAGAAAAAGACGGATCCGGCAGAAAACCGGATCCGTCACATCAGGTTTTACTAAACATTTGCCGGATCCGGCGTTCCGGCACGACGCCGGATCGCGCCTGACGCCGAAAACCTGATGTGTGAAAGTAGCCTAAAGGCGATTGAGCAATTGTCTGATCGTGTGGAGCCACTTGCTGCTGAAGTACAGGGAATTTCCACCTACCTCATTCAGTCACATGCTGCTGAACCTAAGATCCCTACTCCTGATCTGTTTTCTGTGGATCGGTCTAAATTTCTGAATTTTAAGAATAATTGTAAATTATTTCTTGCCTTGAAGCCTAACTCATCGGGGAGCTCTGCGCAGCAGGTTAAAATTGTCATCTCCTTGCCGCGCGGCGATCCCCAGGATTGGGCTTTTTCTCTGACACCTGAAAATCCTATTCTGACTAATGTGGATGCATTTTTTCAAGCCTTGGGTTTGTTGTAGGATGAACCTAATGCTGTTGATCAAGCTGAGAGAACCCTGTTGGCATTAAACCAGGGTCATGATTCTGCAGAGTTATACTGTCAAAAGTTCCGAAAGTGGGCGGTCCTTACTACATGGAATGATAGTGCTTTGGCAGTTCTCTTTCGGAAGGGTTTTTCAGAGATCGTAAAAGATGTTATGGTGGGATTTCCTGTTCCCTCTGGTCTGGATGACCATGCTATTTTAGAATTTTGGATAACTAGAGGCGGAAGACCTGTGAAGACTCAGACGTCAAGGTTAGATTTCAGAAAGGCAGATTTTAAGGGATTCAGAAAGAGAATTGGAGGGATCCAATGGCTGGATATCCTTAAAGACAAAAATGTCCAGGAAGGATGGGAAATCTTGAAAAATGAAATTCTCAAAGCACAGTTGTTAACAATTCCGAAAAGAGGGAAGAATAGGAAGCAGTTAAGGAAACCAGGATGGATGAACACAGAACTTAAGCACATGCTAAAAAGGAAGAAAAAAATGTTTATAAAATAGAAAGAGGGAGGCATATCTAAAGAAGAATATAATGCTGTCTGCAGAACCTGCAGGGCACAAATCAGATTAGCTAAAGCTGAAAATGAATTGAGGCTTGCAAGAGATGTCAAAAGCAATAATAAAGGATTTTGGGGATATGTCAAAAGTAAAAGAAAAGTCAAAGATGCTATAGGATTTTTACAGGATGAAAATGATGAAATGGTAAGACAGGATGTTGAGAAGGCTGAACTTTTAAATTCCTATTTTGCATCTGTTTTCTCTCAGAAAGGAAATGTAACATCAACTGTTATTCACTGTCCTATTAAGGGAATAGAAGAATCCAGGATATCTATAAACAGAAAGATAGTGAGGAAACACTTAGCTAGCCTAAATGAATTCAAGTCTCCAGGTCCAGATGAATTACACCCCAGAGTACTGAAGGAGATAGCAGAAGAAATTTTTGAACCCCTCTCTATAATCTTTGAAAATTCTTGGAGAACAGGAGAAGTGCCAGAAGACTGGAGAAGAGCAAATGTTGTTCCTATCTTCAAAAAGGGGAAGAAGGTGGACCCAGGTAACTATAGGCCGGTGAGTCTGACTTCTATACCAGGAAAGATCTTTGAACAAATTATTAAACAACATGTATGTCAATACCTGGATAAGAATGAAGTGATTAAACAGAGTCAGCATGGGTTTGTAACTAATAAGTCATGTCAGACTAACTTAATTTCCTTCTATGACGGTATCACTGATTGGTTGGATCAAGGAAATGCTGTAGATATAGTATATCTTGACTTCAGCAAAGCATTTGACAAAGTCTCTCATACAATCCTTATTGAAAAAATGATTAAGTATGGAATGGACAAGGCAACTGTTAGGTGGATTCATAACTGGCTTAGTGATCGGACCCAAAGAGTGGTCGTAAATGGCTGCACATCCAGTTGGAAGAATGTCACAAGTGGGGTACCACAGGGCTCTGTCCTGGGCCCTGTATTGTTCAACATCTTTATCAACGATTTAGATGAAGGAATTGAGGGTAAACTGATTAAATTTGCTGATGACACAAAGCTAGGAGGGATAGCTAATACTAGAGAAGAGAGAGAGAGGATTCAAAAAGATTTAAATAAACTGGAGAAGTGGGCAGCAACTAACAGAATGGTTTTTAACAGGGAGAAATGCAAAGTACTACATCTGGGCAATAAAAATGGAAAAAGCATATATAGAATGGGAGGAATAGGGCTAAGTGACAGCACATGTGAAAAAGACTTGGGTATACTAATAGATCACAGACTGAATATGAGTCAACAGTGTGATGCAGCAGCAAAAAAGGCAAATGCAATTCTAGGATGTATTAACAGAAGCATACAGTCTAGATCACGTGAAGTCATTATTTCCCTCTACTCCTCTTTGGTCAGACCTCATCTGGAATATTGTGTCCAGTTTTGGGCACCACATTTTAAAAAAGACATCAACAAACTGGAGCAAGTTCAGAAAAGAGCGACCAGAATGGTGACCGGTCTGCAAACCCTGTCTTATGAGGAAAGGTTGCAGGATTTGGGAATGTTTAGTTTGCAAAAGAGAAGACTGAGAGGAGACTTAATAGCTGTCTACAAATATCTAAAGGGCTGTCACATTGTAGAAGGATCAACTTTATTCTCATTTGCACAAGGAAAGACTAGAAGCAATGGGATGAAACTGAATGGGAGGAGACACAGATTAGATATTAGAAAAAACTTTTTGACAGTTAGAGTGATCAATGAGTGGAACAGGCTGCCACGAGAAGTGGTGAGTTCTCCTTCAATGGAAGTCTTCAAACAGAGGCTGGACAGACATCTGACTGGGATGATTTAGCGAATCCTGCTTTGAGCAGGGGGTTGGACCAGATGGCCCAGGAGGTCCCTTCCAACTCTACGATTCTATGATTCTATGATTCTATGATTCTATGTCATTAGCCACTCAAGGTGATCGGCGTTTACCTGAACGTAAAACTACACGGGAGGGGCTGCCACCTTTTGAACAAACGCCTGAACCTATGCAATGTGATGGGGTTTTGTCTAGGGCACAACGTCAGGAGTTTAGAAGGCGTAATAAGCTGTGTTATTTTTGTGGAGATGCCTCTCATACTATTTCTGTCTGCCCTAAACGAGAGAAATATTTTGCACACACATTTGCTGTGGGCAGTGTACAACCTAAGTTCCTTTTGGCAATTACTCTGATCTGCTCCTTATCCACGTTTTCCACTAAGGCTTTTGTGGATTCAGGAGCAGCGTTGAATCTGATGGATTTGGACTTTGCTAAACGTTGTGGTTTTTCCATGATGCCTCTGCGGATGCCTATTCCTTTGAGGGGTATTGATGCTACTCCTTTGGCGAAGATTAAACCTCAGTTTTGGACCCTGATGATAATGCGAGTTACCCCAGACCACCAAGAAAATTGTAAATTTTTGGTGCTGCATAATTTGCATGATACTATTGTTCTGGGTTTTCCTTGGTTGAGAACTCATAATCCAGTTTTGGATTGGAAATCTGGGTCTGTGGTGAGTTGGGGTTGTCAGTGTGTTCTTAGGGACGCTGCTGTTTTCTCCACCTCTCCTCAGTCTCATGATATTCCTGATTATCTGGCCTATTTTTCTAATGTATTTAGTGAGAGTGAGTCTGCATCTTTGCCTCCTCATAGGAGTTATGACTGTGCAATTGAGTTGATGCCTTGGTGTAAATTTCCCAAGGGTCGGCTTTTCAACTTCTCAGTACCCGAACATGATGCTATGCGATCCTATATTAAGGAATCGTTGGAGAAGGGTCATATTAGATCATCCTCGTCACCTTTAGGTGCTGGGTTTTTTTGTGGCCAAGAAAGATGGTTCATTAAGACCGTGTATTGATTATCGTTCCCTTAACAAGATGACGGTTAAATATCAGTACCCGTTACCTCTGATGTCTGATTTATTCTCCAGAGTTAAGAATGCCTGCTGGTTTACTTAGCTTGACCTCAGGGGGGCATATAATCTTATCCGCATCAAACACGGGGATGAATGGAAGACGGCGTTTAATACTCCGGAGGGACATTTTGAGTACCTAGTGATGCCTTTTGGGCTCACTAAAGCCCCTTCTGTCTTCCAGTCCTTTATGAATGATATTTTCCGTGACTTTGTGGATAAGTTTTGGTCATCTATCTGGATGATATTTTGATCTTTTCTAGTGATTGGGATTCTCATGTGGAACACGTCCGTACTGTGTTCCGGATTTTGAGGGAGAATTCCCTGTTTGTTAAGGGATCGAAATGCCTCTTTGGTGTACAAAGGATCTCATTTTTGGGATTTATCTTGTCTCCATCGACTATTGAAATGGACCCGGCCAAGGTACAGGCCATTTATGATTGGGTTCAGCCTACTTCTTTGAAGGCCCTCCAGAAGTTTTTGGGTTTTGCTAATTTCTATCTTAAATTTATAGGTAATTTTTCTCGTATTGTCAAACCACTGACTGATCTGACCAAGAAGGGCGCTGATGTGCTGAATTGGTCTCCTGAGGCTGTCTCAGCATTTCAGGAGCTTAAGCGGAGATTTACTTCAGCTCCGGTATTACGGCAACCTTATGTCTCACTTCCATTTCAGGTGGAGGTAGATGCTTCTGAGATTGGTGCAGGAGCTGTTTTGTCCCAAAAAGACCCTGTGACTTCTAAGATGAATCCCTGTGCCTTCTTTTCTGGAAAGTTCTCCCCATCTGAATGCAACTATGACGTGGGGAATCGGGACTTGTTGGCCATGAAATGGGCATTTGAGGAGTGGAGACATTGGTTGGAGGGAGCTAGACATCAAGTTGTGGTCCTCACCGATCACAAGAATATGATTTATCTGGAGACGGCCAAACGCTTGAATCCTAGATACGCTAGATGGGGCTTGTTTTTCACGTGTTTTAATTTTGTGGTCTCTTTTCTTCCACGCACTAAGAGTGTTAAGGCAGACGCCCTTTCTAGGAGTTTCTTTGCCGATTCTCTTAATGTGACCGAGCCTACTACCATCCTAGGTGAGGGGGTAGTTCTTTCTGCCATTTCGCCTGATTTGAGACGTGCCCTGAAGGAATTTCAGGAGGATAAACCTGAGCATTGCCCTATGGGAAAATTGTATGTTCCTGACCAGTGGAGAAAGAGAGTGATGTCTGAAATTCATTGCTCCGCATTGGCTGGTCATCCAGGTATTTTTGGTGCCAGAGATTTGGTGAGTCGGTCCTTTTGGTGGCCTGCCTTATCTCGTGATGTCAGGAATTTTGTACAGTCCTGTGGGACTTGTTCTCAGTCTAAACCCTGTTCTCATTCTAGTGGGTTGCTGATGCCCCTGCTAGTGCCCAAAAGGCCATGGACCCATATCTCAATGGATTTTATTTCTGATCTTCCTGTCTCTCAGAGAATGACTGTTATCTGGGTGATTTGTGATAGATTTTCGAAGATGGTCCATCTTGTACCACTCCCATAGTTGCCATCTTCCGCTGAGTTGGTGCACTTGTTTTTACAACAGGTGGTTCGGTTACATGGGATTCCTGAGAACATTGTGTCCGACAGAGGAGTTCAGTTTGTATCCAGATTCTGGAAAGCCTTTTGTTCCAGTCTGGGAATTCAGTTATCCTTCTCCTCCGCGTTTCATCCCCAACCAATGGACAGACTGAGAGAACAAACCGACATTGGCGTCTTATTTAAGATGTTTTATATCTGCTGATCAGGATTAGAGTTGAGCGAAACGGGTCGAAAAATTTCAAAAGTCGCCGACTTTTGGCAAAGTCGGGTTTCATGAAACGAAACCCAACCCTAGGATGAGGTCGGCCACGAGGTCGGCGACTTACGCGCCAAAGTCGCGTTTCAAAAGTTTGTTTTGCGCTCTTTTTCAGCCAATCAGGATCCACGGACACTGTGGGCAACGTGATGACATAGGCAGGGGTCACCACCATCTTTCAGAAGGGCATGCAAGTGATTGGCTTGCTTTGGTGGGCGTCACAGGGGTTATAAAAGGGTGTGCACGCCGACCGCCATCTTACTTCTGCCGATCTTAGCATAGGGAGAGGTTGCTGCTGCAGATTCTGTAGGGAGAGCGTTAGGCAGGGAAGAAGAAAAAAAAACTTCTGCTGCTGCTAGCGATTTTGCCTGTACAACACACCAGTCACTGTGTGTGCAGTGCAAGGGGAGGCTATATTGTGGTGGATCAGCGGTGTTGGTTGTTAGGCTGCCTTCTAAGGCTTCCTGACAGCTGCATTGCTGTTTACCCACTGCTCTGCAAACTGCTTTTTTAAAAGCAATCCCAATTTTTTTTTTGGTCCTGCTGAGGTACTGAGCATGCATTTTTTCACACCATACAGCGGTGTACGCTCCTCACACAGTACCGTGTAACGTCTGTTATCACAGCCACAGTGAAGCTATCTGTGTGTCACTCTGTGAGAATAAGTCGAGGACATGTTCCATTCTTACAGACCTGCACCTACTAGTTTTGTCTAGCTTTCAAACAGTTAAATATATTTGCTGTTTGATCACATTCAAAACTATAGAGAGACAGCGTGTGTCAGTCCGTATACTTAAAAAACACGGAGCTTGACAATTTTACGTTCACCGGACAGCCATGTACGTGCACGCTCCTCTCACTGCCACAATTAAGCTATCTGTGTGTCACTGTGGAAGGATAAGTGGAGGACTTGTTCCGTTCTTACAGACCTACACTCTAGGGAGATTCCTATTCTGCCCAATTCTACATACACCTTGTAGTTTGTGATACACTAGCCAATTTCTGCCTGTGGCATAGCTCTCTGATATTCAGTGGGCGTCACACAATCCAAAAGTGTCCAGTGTCCACTAGTGTGTGCAGAAATTCAAAATCTCCCTTATCTTGTAGTCACTTTTTTCACACCTGTGCCATCGAGCCTGTGACATAGCGCTGTGATATTCAGTGGGCCTCACACAATCCAAAAGTGTCCAGTGTCCACAAGTGTGTGCAGAAATTCAAAATCTCTGTGATCCTGTAGTCACTTTTTTCACACCTGTGCCATCGAGCCTGTGACATAGCACTCTGATATTCAGTGGGCCTCACACAATCCAAAAGTGTCCAGTGTCCACTAGTGTGTGCAGAAATTCAAAATCTCCCTTATCCTGTAGTCACTTTTTTCACACCTGTGCCATCGAGCCTGTGACATAGCGCTGTGATATTCAGTGGGCCTCACACAATCCATAAGTGTCCAGTGTCCACAAGTGTGTGCAGAAATTCAAAATCTCTGTGATCCTGTAGTCACTTTTTTCACACCTGTGCCATCGAGCCTGTGACATAGCGCTCTGATATTCAGTGGGCCTCACACAATCCAAAAGTGTCCAGTGTCCACTAGTGTGTGCAGAAATTCATAATCTCCCCTGTCCTATAGACACCTTGTACCTTGTTTTACATTACTATATAGTTTGTTGGATTTTGTCTACATTTCTACAAAAAATGGGGAAGGCTGGTGGAAGAGGCCGTGGAATTGGGTGGGGGTTGGCAGCTGGTAATGATGGTGTTGGTGGTGGATCTGATGGTAGTGGCAAGAGCAAAATAGGACCGAATGCAGGAGGTGTTGAGCCTGCGTCATCGTCTGGCTACATAAGGCTTCGAAGGCTTAGTTTTCTTGGAGTTGGCAAACCGCTTTTAAAGCCAGAGCATCAGGAAAAAGTTTTGTCTTACATTGCTGACTCAGCCTCCAGCTCTATCGCCTCCTCTTCTGAAGTTGTAAAAAGTAAAAGCACTGAGTCATCATTGGAGGCTCATGTTCATGAACCACACCTTTCCTTGTGTCCTTCACCCCAACCAAGATTGAAGGATGACGCAGGCCATACTATTGATTACTCCATGGAGCTGTTTTCACATACCATGCCTGGATTATCAAGTGAAATGGTGAATTACCCAGGCCAAGATGAATCTGACATGGAGTGCACTGATGCACAGCCGCTGATGGATGATTTTGCTTGTACATTCACTCAGAGCACTACATTGTCCTCGCAGTGTACAGAGCCAGATTCTGACCCTGATGAGACTCGGGTGCCCCTTCCCGCACACTATACCACCATAAAGAGAAAACTGAGCAGAGCTCCAAAAAAGCGACTATAAGTCCAGAGTAAAGTCAAAAAAGTTTTTATTTTAATTAAGACACATCCAGATACAAATGGGGGGGAGTGGGCGATAAAGTGCGAAACTGCACACCGCATGGATAAAAAAGGATTGCTGTACAACCAGAACCTATGCAGTAACAAAGCATACATAGAGTTACTAAATTATCACAAAGTGCATATGGTGCATGGCAATGTATGGCAATTAGACCGCCAAACAGTATATATGTAGATATATATCTCTTTATACCAGCTCCATCCATCAAGTAAACAACTAGATACACAGATCATTATCAGGTAGCAGGTGACCATTCACCATGGTTAGACAGATATATGATGCCTAAGAAGCATAGCAATAAGAGAGGAAGCATAAATTACCTAATGAAAGGGCGGGCAGAGGCTCCAGCAGTCAGCTGTTACGTGTCCATCACTGCGCACTGGGTTAATGTGGTGGAGGCAGGGTCCACAGGGGACAGCGGTGGTGGGACAGTGCTGCCTAACCCACGGTATAGGAAACAGTTGGCTGTAGGCGTTCGACCCTCCTCCTCCTCCAGAAGCGAAAGCTCGTCCACAGAGTGCAGTCGTACGAGCACTCAATCTGCAGCTGCCACTGTTGCACACGAGGTGTCCCCCTATCGAGCAGCTAGTGGAAAGCGTCAGCAGGCTGTGTTGCAGATGATGTGTTTGAGCGACAGACACACCGCCGAGGTGCTGGCCGAGTACTTGAAGCGACAAACTGAGTCATGGCTGGGCAGTGTACATCTTGAGGCAGGCAAGGTAGTTAGTGATAACGGCCGTAATTTTGTGGCAGCCATAGCCCTTTCAAAACTCAGCCACATACCTTGCTTGGCTCACACCTTGAACCTGGCGGTGCAGTGCTTCCTCAAAAATTATCCGGAGTTAACAGCCCTGCTCCAGAAGGTGCGAAGACTGTGCGCGCACATCCGCCGGTCGCCTGTACACTCCGTTCGTATGCAGAAGCTGCAGCGATTGCTCCACCTTCCCAACCACCGCCTCATTATCGACATTGGAACTCCACCCTGCACATGGTGGAGCGGCTGTGCGAGCAGAGGCAGGCCATAATGCATTTGTGGGAGGATACACGGCCAGGCACTTTGAGAGCAGACATGGAGTTGACTGGTGTGCAGTGGTCGAAGCTGAAAGACCTCTGTAAAGTCCTTCAGTGTTTTGAGGAATGCACACGGCTGGTAAGCACAGACGACGCCATCCTAAGCATGAGCATCCCACTTATGCGTCTGCTCATGCAAACTTTGACGCACCTTAAGGAGCAGGCTTCTGCAGCCAATGTTGACGAGGAGGGAATCCTTGATGACATTCAGCCATTGTCTGCTCAGTGACCTTTACTGGACGAGGTGGAGGAAGAAGAGGAGGAGGAGGATGATGATGGGGATGATTACTTAGGGGAGGAGTATGCATCTCGTGGGGCAAGTGAAAATGTTGGCATGGCAAGGTCTGGTACAGGGTTTGTGCATGACTGGAGGGATGTGGATTTGCCAGAAAGTGCTCCTCCAACCAGCACTCGCAGTGCATCATTGACACCTGGAACATTGGCCCACATGTCAGATTATGCCTTGCAGATCCTAAAAAGGGACCCCCGCATTGCCAAAATGATGAACGATGACGACTACTGGTTGGCCAGCATCCTGGATCCACGCTATAAAGGCAAATTACAAAACATCATGCCACAGGAGAACCTTGACCTAATATTGGCTAATAAACAAGCAACTCTGGTAAATCGGTTGCTTGAGGCATTCCCAGCACACAGCAGCGGTGATGGTTCTCACACGAGCCGTACGGGCCGGGGGCAGCTTGGCAGAGGTGTTCATCGTGCACACAGCAGAAGTGGCGTTGGAGACAGGGGTTTCATGACAATGTTGTGGACTGATTTTTCAAGTACCGCTCACACAACTGGTAATACTGCATCGATGGAAAGTGACAGGAGACAGCAGTTGTCAACTATGGTTACAAACTACTTTTCCTCCCATATCGATGTTCTCCCACACAGGTCATTCCCCTCTGACTATTGGGCCGCTAAACTGGACACCTGGCCTGAATTGGCACAATATGCCTTACAGGAGCTCGCATGCCCAGCTGCAAGTGTGCTATCGGAAAGAGTCTTCAGTGCAGCTGGATCAATCCTGACAGAAAAAAGGACCCGTCTGTCAACCCAAAATGTGGATGATCTAACCTTCATTAAAATGAACTATGCATGGGTTTCCAAGGATTTTGTCCCACCTTCCCCCTGATGACACATAGGGTGACAGAAAAATAGCTTGCTTTGATCCACCTCTTCCTGGGACTTGACCTATTTCGCCTTTTGCATCAGCTGAATGTCCAACATCAACATATGCCACTTTCTAAAACTCCCTAACTGTGCTGCCTCCCCCCCCATGGCCGGGGTCACCACCTAGCGCACGACACCGTGCGAGTGCCGTTGCCCTGGACAGGTGGGTAGGCCGACTCTTGGGCGCGGGCACTGGCACAGGGTCTCTCATAGTGCAATCAAGTGTCTCTGACGGTGGTGGTGCACACCCGCCGTCAGACACACCGCCGTACTATGAGGGGCCCAGTGCCAGTACCGACGCCCACGAGTGGGCCCCCCTTGCTTGGGCAGGGCCCCAGCATTTGCAATCTTTACCTCTCCCTGCTCCTCCGCTGTGTAGTCTGGGCCGTCAAATTCATACTGTGCCTGACACCGTCTGAGCCTGCCTCCTGATGTATAGACATATATTTTGAATGTGTACGCTATCCATACATGTTATCCGGGGATACGGTACCCTTTCTCACCTTTGTGCAATCACGTGTAATCCATACTGGGCGTGAGAACGGCTGGCGAGCTGTTAAGCAAGCTACAGCACCTGTGGTTTGCACACGTAAGTTTTTCATTTTTTCAGGAATGACGGTTAGGCCTAATTCCGGAACTGCGGTTGACCTGCACTTACTGGGAAATCATCGTTCGCGGGTAATAATTGTTATCAGTGATCCCCATCACTAACGTTGTTCAGCGGGTTATCTGCACCTATAAGCGACAAATTCTGGCCTTTTCAGTGTAGCGCACATGCAGCCATGGACATGTAAGGGCATGACACACCAGTTATTGGCCAATCTCATGTGCCAGAGCCTCACGTGTCCCTCTAGTAAGCCGGACTCGGACCGCGGGGCATCACGGAGTCTCGTTCATTAACGGAATTAAGCTTGCAATGTGTGCATCTTTTCTGTAGCTGGCATGGTTGAGGTTTCCCAGGTGGAGTCAAATTTAACCGTAGGCTCCACTCCTGGTGGTGCCCTTCTGGACATTCCTTTAAGGTTCAGCTTTGCAACCATACTGCCCACGTAAAACAAACACTTTGCCTTCATGAACGCTGTTTGGAGGGTCATGACTCGTGGGAATAACGCTGCCCAATCAGTTAACCTGCTAGAGAGATCCTTCGTTGCTCCCAAGCATGACATCACACTCCCTAGGAGGAAGGTAATGCCACTGTGGCGACCGTACTCCTGGGGGCGACACAAGTGCACTGATTCCCAGCCACTGCTCGATGAATCTGCTGGTACATTGACCCAGACCACTACATTCCCCTCGCACGCTACACGGCCTGAATCTGACCCTGATGAAACTCAGGTTACCCTTCCCATATTCAGTTCCATCTTACACGGTGACAAAGAAGAAGCTGCAGATGAAAGTGCAGGTTCGGCCAACCCGCCATCAGACACACCACCGTACTATCAGGGGCCCTGTGCCAGTGCCGTCGCCAACGAGTGGGCCCCCCCTGCTTGCTCAGGATCACAGCACTTGCAAGGTTGAAATACTGTGCAGTGAGATGGAAGATGGGGACGACGAGGAGTCCAGACTAGTACAGGGATTCCCTAGCGAGGAGACTTATTTCATTGTTTTCAAGGTTGGGACAGCAATTTTTGGGGAGCACTATACTCTGGAGAATGATAGATAGGGCCCACCATACACGGGAACATTCCAAAGGTGGACATCAGACACTGGAGCAGCATTTACAGGGCCCATTATACACTAGAGCATTAGAAATGGGGCCCATTATGTTTGGAGCATTATTTGGGCCCATAAGACAGTGGAGCTTCATCCATGGGGACCAACATATACTGTAGCATTATGTGGAGCTCATCATATACTGTTTCAAACATTATATGGGACCAATGATTCTGTATGGAGAAATAGATGGGCCTCGTCATGAGATGTAAAAAGTGAGGTATTTTTCATTGTACTATACCGCTATTTCTCTGCCGTATCGGAGCATGATGAGTTGTGGTATTATGTGTTAAAGGGGCGCTCTTTCGCCCAGGGCACATGAAAACCTGGAGCCAGCCCTACCCCCCCACAACTTTAGCCAAATAACCCCCATTTTTCATGCGTAACTTGTATTATGAAGTTAATTAAGGTTGACAAGCTTAAGTAAGAAGAATTGATGCTTTTGGCATTCAAATGGGCACAGTAGGTATGTTTCCTGTCCTCCTCTCACTGCCGACTTTTATTCCCCATTGACTTACATTGGGTTTCGTGTTTCGGGACGACCCCGACTTTTCCCTATAATCGGCCGATCTTGCTCGACCCGACTTTTGGAAAAGTCGGGTTTCACGAAACGAAACTCGACCCTAAAAAAACAAAAGTCGCTCAACTCTAATCAGGATGATTGGGTCTCATTTTTACCCTTGGCCGAATTCGCGCCCAACAATAGAGCTAGTTCTGCCACTTTGATGTCACCCTTTTTCTGTAATTTTGGGTTTCATCCTCGATTCTCTTCAGGGCAAGTGGAATTTTCGTCCTGCCCAGGTGTGGACACTGTGATTGAGAGAATGCAGCAGATATGGGACCAAGTGGTGGATAAGTTGTCACTCTCTCAGGAAAAGGCCCAGTGATTTTCCAACCGGCATAGGACCATTGGTCCCCAGTTTAAAGTCGGTGATTTGGTTTGGTTGTCGTCTAAGAATATTCCTACGAAGGTTGCATCTCCAAAATTTAAGCCAAGATTTATTGGACCTTATAAGATTTTGGAGATTCTTAATCCTGTTTCTTTTCGATTGGCTCTTCCAGTTACGTTCAAGATCCATAACGTATTTCACAAATCTCTGTTGAAGAGGTTTGTTGAGCCAGTGGTTCCTATGGCAGCACCTCCTGACCCTGTGTTGGTTGAAGGCAATGTGGAATATGAGGTAGAGAAAATATTGGATTCTCACTTGGTTAGACTGAGACTCCAATATTTGGTCAAATGGAAGGGTTATGGCCAGGAGGATAATTCTTGGGTCTCTGCCTCTGATATTCATGCCAATAGATTGGTTCATGCTTTTCACCGGGCCAATCCTGATCGGCCTGGTGGCATGGATGAGGGTTCGGTGACCCCTCCTCAAGGGGGAAGTACTGTTGTGAGTTCATTTTCTGGTCCAGTTGTGAGTTCTCCTTCCAGGCTCCCTCTGGTGGCAACAGGAGGTAGTGAGGCTGATTTAATCAGAAGAGATCTGCCACCTGATAATGAGGATGACGATTGTACCTCAGGAATCTCTGATTGGATTTAAGACAGCCGACGCCCTATTCTGGTGCTGGTGATTCCTTCTGCTTGTCAGGTCTTGGTTCTCAGCTCTGTTCCAGTCAGCTCAAGCTAAGTTTCTCTGCTAATGTTCTCACTTGATTTTGTTGTTCTATTCAGTTTTTTGTGTGGTCAGCCAGCCCCGGCTGGGGCTGTGCTGAATTTCCACTCTTATTTATCTGTATTTGCCAATTTGCTTTTTGTCCCTTATTAGATTGACCTCTTTTTGCTCTGTCTCAGAATATTTCAGAGTGCTGATATAGTGGGAGAAGTCTAGTGACTTGAGGGTTAATTTTGTTATCAGAAGTGTTGGACATTATTTTGTAGGGTTTTGGGCAGATTGCAGACAGTGTCTTTCCTTTCCTCTTCTTTCTAGTTAGTTTGGGCCCCATCGTTTGTTCAGCCTATTTTCCTGCCTGTGTTTGTGTTTTCATCTTGTTTCACCGTCAGTACATGTGTGGGGGCTGTCTATTCCTTTGGGGTCTGCTCTGGGGCAGTTAGTTTTCCCCTTTTCTTGCTTTAGGCTTATTTAGTCCTCCAGCTGTAACGAGGCGTCTAGGTTCATTGTAGGTACGCTCCACGGCTGCTGCTAGTTATGTGGTTAGGATCAGGGATCTGCAATCTGCATAGTTACCAACCTCTCTGGTTTTTCTGGGCTTAGCATGTTTAGGTTTTTTCCTCCTCGGTGACCCATTCATAACACATCCCTATGCTATGTCTGCTGAAAAAAATTGCTGCAGAATCAAAAAATGGAATCTTTGCATGCCCAGCAGCCTACCTAGCCCAGCCAATATCATCAGGTAACATTGGGGGATGAAGAGGATGATAAAAATGAGGATGGAGAGGACTTCTTTTTCAGTGGTACCGAGGGGACACGTCATGCTACAGAGGGGAATCCAAACCCCAGCTTCATGTTTGTCCAGCATGGGTGGGCTGAAGAGGAGGAGGATTGTCAGTGTGCGGAGAGGATGGGTATTGTTTCTCCTTCAGGGGTCACAAAAAATTTGCCTCTATGCAGCTTGGCACACATGGCACACTTCATATCTGACTGTCTGTGCCAAGACCCTCGCGTAATCCACATTTTCTATAGCAACCTATACTGGTTGGCCAGCTTTCTTGACCCATGGTACAAGGACAAATTTCCTTCACTACTGTTGCAGTCACCAAGGGGTTTCACAATGGAATCCTTCAAGAAGGCCGTTGTCGATAATTTGATGGCAACAGCACCCTCAGACACCACTGCTAGCCGAGATACCAGCTCTTGCAAAAAACCAAAGGACTTACAGTAAAATAGTGTTTGTACATTCTAGTGAAGCAGTGGTGTAAAAACAATCGTGTAGCCCCTGACCAGGTGCCCCCATGTTATATACATTTGTTTACAGCATACATTTTTTAACATTTACACATTTTTTAGCGTTTTCCTCAGCCCCCAGACCGCTTTGAAGGGTCCAGCAGACAATTACTCACATTTTCCATTGGCTACATTGGACTTGCTGTTCGTACCGAATACCCGAGTATTAGGGTATACTCGGTACAAGTATAGCGAGTCCGAATACTTCAGTACTCGCTCATCCCTATCCACACACCTACTTTTTCATGTAGCGTGACGGGGAGAGGAAGACGAGCACCTCGCCCATGGCTATCGCAGAGCCACGTTAAATTTTGAACAAGCTCTCTGCCAAGTTTCTTCAAAATTTGCATGTAAATGTAACTAGGAAAATTCATGCTGTCTTGAAAGTAAAGGGTGAGGGGAGTCACAATCAACATTGATTTTATCTAAATTTCTCTTTTGCTAATTCAATTTGCATTTTGTTAATCGATAAAAATACATTATTAACCCTTCTATCTTTGAAAGCATTCTTAGCAGCTTTTCTTTGCAGATTACCTAAAATCTCTTGCTTAGTACTATATACATATACAGTATCAAGGAAAACATTATAAGAAAAATAAGAGCAGAAGCATCTTTGTGGGATTATGTAAGGTTCAAATCTAAACCTGTAGGGTATTTGAAAGTTCAATCTAAATTATCTGTGTGTCTCTTGAAAAGTCTGAGCCTTGGGCTCTTATTATATATCAGAATATTCACATCTGTGGAGTTTCGTTAAAAGAGCAGCTTGTCCTATAATTGTTGAAATGCTGACATATTTTATTTGCTTTCTTTTCCTCCATTTTCTTACCGTGCTCTTGCTTAATATGGTTCCGGATTCGTCTTTCTTTACTAATCCAGTATTTATTGCAGTTCATCACATAATTCCAAATTGAGAAAGTTGAAGAATAATAATTATATAATTGCTACATAAATGTAATACTTCTTGAACACAGCACAGTCACACAGAGTTTTATAAAATTTGTTGTTGTGTTTTCAAAGAATTTTTTTAACCTATTTTACCATAAGCTAAACAGCAACAGAAACAAACACTTTACAAATGATAACAAATAAAAACAATTAAAATCTTTTGAAATAAAATCCATTAAAAAATTCTTGAAATTCATGGTTTTAAAACACTAAAAAAATATTTTCTTTGAAGGAGGCCTTATAAGGCAAAAAAATAAGTACATTAAAAAAAATCATAGAATCGCAGAGTTGGAAGGGACCTCCTGGGCCATCTTGTCCAACCACCTGCTCAAAGCAAGATTCGCTAAATCATCCCAGACAGACAGATGTCTGTCCAGCCTCTGTTTGAAGACTTCTATTGAAGGAGAACTCACCATCACTCATTGATCAATCTGTCAAAAAGTTTTTTCTAATATCTAAGGCTAGTTTCACACTTGCTTTTTTTTTGCAGCGCGTTTTTCCCGCAAAAAAACGCATTAAAAAAACGCATACAAATGCATACAAACGCTGCGTTTTTTTCAAGCATTTCTATGCGCATGCAGGAAAAAAACGCAGCGTTTTTGTGCGTTTGTATGCGTTTTTTGTGCGTTTGCGTTTTTTTACAGATTTTGGAAAAACCCCACAAAAAAGAAAAAACAACCATTCAACAACACACAAGACCAATGGGACTTCATTGTGGGTGTGGTATGTTAATATATAGACCCTGTCTACAGTATTCTTCACATTTGCTTGATTCTTCTCGTGACCATGGATCTGCGCTGGAAGAGTTTTCACTTCAACTTGGATTTGGACATCGCGATGGCTCAGGCGTATGCAGTTGCTTGCCATGAACAAAGGAAGAGAGAGAGAGGCAGCGAAGACGGCGGCGTATGTGGATACATCCGATTGTTGAACTCCGGGAGAGCCGTGGGGCATACCACACCCTCTACAGCGAGCTCCAGTCAAACCCGGAGAAATTTACAGATTATATCCGGATGTCCCACGAAAGTTTCATGGATTTGCTTGCTCGTGTACAACAATCCATCCGGAGACAGGACACACAGCTCCGTCGTGCGATTCCTCCTGAGGAACGGCTACTGGTGACATTACGGTATGTTTTAAAAACCAAGGGGTGCGGTCTGATGTTTTTTTTTTTAAATTTAGTATTCAAAACCTTGGGTAATTAGTTTTCGTGAATGTACTAATATTTTATTTTATAGTTTTTTAAAATAATATACATAAATATTAATTTTACTTCTTTGTCTGTTCACAGATTCCTGGCGACTGGAGAAACCCTATCTTCACTACACTTCCAGTACCGTATTGGAATCTCTACCTTGTCTGGAATTGTTGCTGACACCTGCCGGGCTCTCTGGAATGTTCTTTGTCCAGAATTTATGCCCCTGCCCACCGCTGAAAAGTGGATGGAAATTGCTGACAAATTCTGGACAGTATGCAATTTTCCCAACTGTTTGGGAGCTGTTGATGGTAAACACATACGGATCATCAAACCCCAAAGAACGGGATCTGAGTACTATAATTACAAAAAGTATGACTATACTAGTAGGTCCAAGGCCTACTATACTCATATTTGAAATACCACGGCCTAGTATAGTCATACCAAGGCCTACTGTAATAACTCGATTTTTAACAACTAGCATCTTGTTTCACAAAAAACAAACTGGTGAAACTAGAAAGAAACTTATTTTTAAGACAAGTTTCAACAGTTTGTTTTTCATGAAACCAGATCCAAGTTGGTAAAACTCGAGTTATTACACTAGGCCTTGGTATGACTATACTAGTCCGTGTTATTTCACATATGACTATACTAGGCCTTGGGTTGGTTTTTAACATGTATTTACCCATCAGTGTGTGTGAGCGGCGCAAACAACATTAATGAAACTTTGTAATGGTGAACCACAAATGTAAATTTATTTTTAATCACAAAAATAAACCAAAAAATTATTTTTTCCGGCATTTGGGGGCAGATGGTTTCAATTTGGGGGTGTGCAGGGAATATGCAACACTTGCAGTTGAAGACGGTGTTTGAGGGGAAGGGGCAACAAAACTTGTGGGGGAAGGTAGTCCAGTTAAGGGAATTAAACTAGGAACACTTGGAGGAGAGGAAATCTGTTCAGGTACATTAGTTGTAATGGCATGTCGCCGTAGGCTTGTGTGCCTGGACCGACTTTGGCCCAATGCCCGCCTTGATAGATTTCGCCTTGAACTAGGGGCAAATATTGAATGTAGGTCCCCCGTCTGCTGGTGTGGCTGCTGCTGCTGCTGAGGTGGCTGCTGCGGTGGCTGCTGCTGCTGCTGAGGTGGCTGCTGCTGCTGCTGAGGTGGCGGCTGCTGCTGAGGTGGCTGCTGCTGCTGCTGAGGTGGTTGCTGCTGCTGCTGAGGTGGTTGCTGCTGCTGCTGAGGTGGTGGCTGCTGCTGCTGAGGTGGCTGCTGCTGCTGCTCTTCGTTGTCAGTGCTCGTCCTTGCAGGAGGACTGGTGGCGGCAGTGATGGTCCAGGTTTGCAGAGTGGTGGTGGCAGGGCTACTACATGTTGTTGTAGCGGCAGGGCTGTTCCATGTTTGCCTAGTGGTGGCTGAGCTCCACGCATGCATGGGAGTGGCGGTGGTGCTCCAGACAGGAGCAGCGCTTGCCATGGTGGTGTCGGTGAAGTGACCAGCTGCACTCAGACTTGTGGTGGTGTAACGGTGGGTGTCCTGGCTTTGAATAGAGGTGTCCGTGCAGTCGTATGCAGCACAAGTCGGTAGTGAGGTGAAGCGAGTCAATGGTGGCACAGGTGGAAATGACACCACTGACTGCTGACCGTACCGATTATGCTGCATAGCCTGCAAGAAAGCATTGTTGCAGGCCTGCAGCACATTCAGCTGTTGCTCAGGACTAAGGTGTTCCGCCATGCCCTTTTCAATCTTACTAAAAAAATGGTGTGCTGGTCTGTTGAGGTCGGCCTCCAGACGGTCAAGGCGCTGTTCTACAGAATTGAAGCTGTGTTCAAAGTGGTTAAAACCACGTTCCATGAGTGCAAAACCGCTTTCAACTCTTTCGGACAGTGACTTGAGGCTGGAATTAAAGGCCTCGCTCAAATGCATAAACTAGGTCAAGACATTCCGGTCCAAGGCCCTCTGCCGCTGGCGGGTAGTGCCCGCATAACCAGTGGCAGAGACCTGGGACAGGGGAACACCTGATGGCCCAGCTTCCTGGTCACCAGCTGTGTGTGTGGTTGACCTGCAAGGTGCTTCCTGGCTGTCGGATGGCTGGGACGGGTCAGAGGACGTCCGAGGAAGGACCGCTCCAGGGCCAGGTTGCAGGGTGCTGCTCCAGGTGCTGTGGAAGAAAGGAAAATCATTACTACCATGCCTTTACAAGAAGCATCAGCTGTGGATTAGAAAAACACAGATTAATAAAAATAAAAACCCAAAATTTATAATACTTACGATCTCGTGGCAAGGACCGGTCTTAGGAACTGCAACGCGTGATAGTGACGGTATCTAGTTCTGGTCCTTGACGCAGATCCACTGCGAACCTGGCCCTCAGCACGAACATCACTGTTGAAGCGGTCCTTGATCGAACGCCAACGTGTTCGGACTTTGTCCACTGTTGTTAAAAAAAAACAGTGCCGTCAAGGACAACAGTCAATGCGGCACAATATAGCAATACAATACTCAAAGCAGTCACTGTAGACCCCGATGACACTGTTGGGTTTCCTGCTAGAATACACCTAGCACGAAACCCAACAGTGCCGTCAAGGACAACAGTCACTGCGGCACAATGTAGCAATACAATACTCAAAGCAGTCACTGTAGACCCCGATGACACTGTTGGGTTTCCTGCTAGAATACACCTAGCACGAAACCCAACAGTGCCGTCAAGGACAACAGTCACTGCGGCACAATGTAGCAATACAATACTCAAAGCAGTTACTGTAGACCCCGATGACACTGTTGGGTTTCCTGCTAGAATACACCTAGCACGAAACCCAACAGTGCCGTCAAGGACAACAGTCACTGTGGCACAATGTAGCAATACAATACTCAAAGCAGTCACTGTAGACCCCGATGACACTGTTGGGTTTCCTGCTAGAATACACCTAGCACGAAACCCAACAGTGCCGTCAAGGACAACAGTCACTGCGGCACAATGTAGCAATACAATACTCAAAGCAGTCACTGTAGACCCCGATGACACTGTTGGGTTTCCTGCTAGAATACACCTAGCACGAAACCCAACAGTGCCGTCAAGGACAACAGTCACTGCGGCACAATGTAGCAATACAATACTCAAAGCAGTCACTGTAGACCCCGATGACACTGTTGGGTTTCCTGCTAGAATACACCTAGCACGAAACCCAACAGTGCCGTCAAGGACAACAGTCACTGCGGCACAATGTAGCAATACAATACTCAAAGCAGTCACTGTAGACCCGGATGACACTGTTGGGTTTCCTGCTAGAATATGCCTAGCACGAAACCCAACAGTGCCGTCAAGGACAACAGTCACTGCGGCACAATACAGAGCAGGGAAATACTCACTAAACGCCATTTTGGAGGATGCTGTGGCGCTGTCCCAGCCATCCATCAACGCTGCGGCCACCTCATTCCATAGCCGCCGGGTCACCACAATGTCCTTGTGCAGCCGGTCACGGCTGTCCCACAACGGCGAACGCTCCTGGACCAGGCTGATGAGCTGCTCATTATCCAGGTAGACGTCTTCATCCCGTTGTGGAACCTAGACAAAACACATTCATTAGAATAATCAAATTTAAATTGAATAAAAAGTTACAAAAAAAGAAACATAAAAAAGAGTAAAAATAGAAGATAAAAAATAAAGAACATTACAAATCATTTGATACATACATTCCGTATCACCACCGGGACTTGGCTTCGCTGCTCCTGCTCTTCGCCCTCACTAGTCCCGTCCGCAGAAGATGATGATGACGATGTCTTAAAAAAGTTGAAAAAAACGAAAGAGATTTGGAGAAGCAGCAGATATACTTACCAGATGCACGAAAATAATCACCTCACGGTCTGCTTGCGCCAATTCCTGCCGCGATGGGGAATACTCGGATTCTGAAGACATACTGCATTTAAAAATAATAAAAATCATTAGTACATACATAATTTAAAAGGACAGGCATATAATGTAATATACTCACATTCTTCGCTGACAGAAGATGGGTTCCTTGTTGACTGTCTGCTCTCCAATCTGTCAGTGTAGTAGTGGCAGAGTTTTGGCAGGCACCTCCTTTATATAGACTTTTTTTTTTTGACTTTAGAAGATTATAACTAGTACAACAAGTGGACACCACCAAAAAAACGCAGCGCTAAAAAAACGCTTACATGCGCATGCCAGTGCGCACGTATGCGCATCCATAGGCTATAATGGCCATTTTTAGCTCAAAACGTGCGCATACGTGCGCATGCGCTTTTTTGCAGGGCCAAAAAATGCAACATGCTGCGTCTGGAAAATACAAACGCACACCCCAAAAAAACGCAGCGCATGAAAATCGCATACGTGCGCATGCCAGCGCGCAGGTATGCGCACCCATGTTAAATATAGGGGAAAAAACGCATGCGCACGTATGCGTTTTTTTCCAGCGCAAAAAAACGCAAATGTGAAACCAGCCTAATATGTGTCTCCTCCCATTCAGTTTCATCCCATTGCTTCTAGTCTTTCCTTGTGCAAATGAGAATAAAGATGATCCTTCTACAATGTGACAGCCCTTGAAATATTTGTAGACAGCTATTAAGTCTCCTCTCAGTCTTCTCTTTTGCAAGCTAAACATTCCCAAATCCTGCAACCTTTCCTCATAAGACAGGGTTTGCAGACCGGTCACCATTCTGGTCGCTCTTTTCTGAACTTGCTCCAGTTTGTTGATGTCTTTTTTAAAATGTGGCGCCCAAAACTGGACACAGTATTCCAGATGAGGTCTGACCAAAGAGGAGTAGAGGGCAATATTGACTTCACGTGATCTAGACTGTATGCTGCTGTTAATACATCCTAGAATTGCATTTGCCTTTTTTGCTGCTGCATCACACTGTTGACTCATATTCAGTCTGTGGTCTATTAGTATACCCAACTCTTTTTCACATGTGCTGTTGCTTAGCCCTATTCCTCCCATTCTGTATATGCTTTTTTTATTTTTATTGCCCAGATGTAGTACTTTGCATTTTTCCCTATTAAAAACTATTCTTTTAGTTGCTGCCCACTGCTCCAGTTTATTTATATCTTTTTGAATCCTCTCTCTCTCTTCTCTAATATTAACTATCCCTCCTAGCTTTGTGTCATCAGCAAATTTAATCAGTTTACCCTCAATTCCTTCATCTACATCGTTGATAAAGATGTTGAACAATACATGGCCCAGGACAGAGCCCTGTGGTACCCCACTTGAGACATTCTTCCAACTGGATGTGCAGCCATTTACGACCACTCTTTGGGTCTGATCGCTAAGCCAGTTATGAATCCACCTAACAGTTGCCTTGTCCATTCCATACTTAGTCATTTTTTCAATAATGATTGTGTGAGATACTTTGTCAAATGTTTTGCTGAAATCAAGATATACTATATCTACAGCATTTCCCTGATCCATCCAATCAGTGATTCTGTCATAGAAGGAAATTAAGTTAGTCTGACATGACTTATTAGTTACAAACCCATGCTGACACTGTTCAATCACTTCATTCTTATCTAGGTACTTACATACATGTTGTTTAATAATTTGTTCAAAGATCTTTCCTGGTATAGAAGTCAGACTCACTGGCCTATAGTTGCCTGGGTCCACCTTCTTCGCCTTTTTGAAGATAGGAACAACATTTGCTCTTCTCCAGTCTTCTGGGACTTCTCCTGTTCTCCAAGAATTTTCAAAGATTATGGAGAGGGATTCAAAAATTTCTTCTGCTATCTCCTTCAGTACTCTGGGGTGTAATTCATCTGGACCTGGAGACTTGAATTCATTTAGGTTAGCTAAGTGTTTCCTCACTATCTGTCTGTTTATAGATATCCTGGATTCTTCTATTCCCTTAATAGGACAGTGAAGAACAGTTGATGTTACATTTCCTTTCTGAGAGAAAACAGATGCAAAATAGGAATTTAAAACTTCGGCCTTCTCAACATCTTGGCTTACCATTTCATCATTTTCATCCTGTAAAAATCCAATAGTATCTTTGACTTTTCTTTTAGTTTTGACATATCCCCAAAATCCTTTATTACTGCTTTTGACGTCTCTTGCAAGCCTCAATTCATTGTCAGCTTTAGTAATCTGATTTGTGCCCTGCAGGTTCTGCAGACAGCATTATATTCTTCTTTAGATATGCCTCTCTCTTTCCATTTTATTTCTTCCTTTTTAGCATGTGCTTAAGTTCTGTGTTAATCCATCCTGGTTTCCTTAAATGCTTCCTATTCTTCCCTCTTCAGAATTGTTAATAATTGTGCTTTGAGAATTTCATTTTTCAAGATTTCCCATCCTTCCTGTGCATTTTTGTCTTTAAGGATATCCAGCCTTTGGATCCCTCCAATTCTCTTTCTGAGTCCCTTAAAATCTCAGAGGTCTTCACAGGTTTTCCTCCTCTAGTTATCCAAAATTCTAAAATAGCATGGTCGCTACCTCCTAGGGTCCCAGCCACTTTTACCTCCTCAATAGTGTTGAGCGATACCTTCCGATATTGGGAAATATCGGATTGGATTGGATCGGACTGATACCCCAAAAATATTGGATATCGCCGATTCCGATACCGGAAACCAATGCTAGTAAACCGGTCACAAATATCGGAATGAAAATAAACCCTTACTTTCCTTGTAGGTTAATTCTACATGAAGGAAAACAACTAAGAATAATGTAGAATGTATTGGGGAGGTGGAGGAGACACTAAAGGCATAGAGGTTTAGCCCAATCAAATGGAATAGCAGGAATTAATTTTTTTTGACGTTCGAAGTTACAAAGATATTGACTATGTTAAGCTTTTTTATATTTTGTCAGATATTTATGTTTCACTACTTCCATGCTCTTCACCTTCTTTTTTACTTCTCCCACACTTTACCCTTCATCATCCTCTTCAGGGTCATCTTCTTGGTCTTCTTTGGAGTGGTCTTCAGGGTCGTCGTCTCCAGGGTCATCGTTTTCTGGGTCGTCGTCTTCTTCGGGGTCGTCGTCTTTAGGGTCGCCGTCAGGGAGATCCAGAGTGATTACCAAAAACCATTTCAAAAAGCTTGAACTTGGAAATGTAGCAGAAGGTACAAGAAGGCTGAGGAACTGCTGAGAACCAGCTGACGGTACTGGAACCTGGATGGGTAGCCGAAGGTACAAGAGCCAATGGAACTACCGAGGACCAGCTGATGGTACTGGAACCCGGTTACTAAGCAGGATGTACCTGTGCCAGAAAGCACTACCAAGGATCAGCAGACGTTGGTGGAACTCGGATACCAAGAAGGAGACACCTAAGCCAAAGGCTCTGCCTGGAACCAGCTGACATTTCTTGAATCCAGGGGGACATATTCAAGATTGACTTCTAAAGAACCAGGTAATGGCACTGGAACTCAGATAGGCAGCAGAAGGTACCCATGAAAAAAAAAGTTGCAAGGCCGCGAGCCGGCCTGAGATACCGAAACCAACAGTCCTACAGGGGGAGATTGTCCTATTGGCACTACAGAACCAGCCTTCATTGCCAGATCCCGCAGCCCACATAGGAAGCACCAAAACTGCTGGCACCATAGAGTCGGCTAACCCGACCGCAACACGACAGTACAACGTATTGGAGGCAAAGTGACGTTGACACTACACGGAAACAGCTGGCGTGCTGGAACCAGGCTGGGCAGGAGGGAGTACCCGTGCCAAAGACACTTCTGAGCAGCAAATGGCAGTGTTGAAGCCCAGGGATTGCAGTAGAAACAGAGTGTAGCCAGAGGCCCAATTGGAGCAAGTTTAATATCTGTAGTAGTGTGAATGTGGACAGAGCAGGAGAAATTGCCAGACACACAGCAGGGGATCAGCTGACGTTACTGAACCCCAATAACACTGGAGCATGTGTTGACTATGCAAACGGCACTTATGAGCAGCAACTGGCGGTGTTGGAGCCCAGGGTAAATAATAGAAACAGAGTGGAGGCAGAGGTCTAATTGGAGCAAGTTTAATATCTGTAGTAGTGTGAATGTGGACAGAGCAGGAGAAATTGCCGGACACACAGCAGGGGATCAGCTGAGGTACTGAACCCCAATAGCACTGGAGCATGTGTTGACTGTGCAGACGGCACTTATGAGCAGCAACTGGCGGTGTTGGAGCCCAGAGATTACAGTTCAGGTGGTATTAACATGAACACAACAGGAGACATGGATACTGTTGCCAACCAATTATTTAATCTGGAAGAGGACTGGCAAATTCCAGCGAGATCCAGGCCTTGTTCATTTTCAGAAAAGTAAGCCGGTCAACATTATCGGAGGTTCGTCGCATGCGACGGTCTGTTAGTACACCACCTGCGGCACTAAAGACGCATTCCGATAATACACTAGCAGCAGGGCAAGCCAGCACCTCCAATGCATACTGGCAAAGCTCTGGCCATGTATCCAGCTTAGAGACCCAAAACTTGAATGGAGAAGAGCCGTGTGGGAGAACACTGAGAGGGCAAGACATGTAGTCTGTCACCATCTGACGGAAACATTGCCACCTGCTGACTGGAGCCGTCTGTGATAGTGTAGAAATTTGTGGCGGGGACTCAAAACTTTGCCACATTTGGGCCATACTGGTCTTGCCTTGTGCTGAGGTGCTGCTTCTGCTCCCTCTTTGTGCAGAGCTTCCTCCACTGCCTCGACGCACTGAGCTGCTTTGTAAAGCACTAGCAGCACTGCTCTCGGGTGGAATGGAGAACATGATGGAATGCACCAGTGTATCTTTGTACTCCCGCATTTTACACTCCCTATTCAACGGTGTTATGAGGCTTTGTAAGTTGTCCCGGTAGCGAGGATCTAGGAGGGTGTACACCCAATAATCAGCCGTGTTGAGAATGTGGGTGATGCGGCGGTCGCTTCTCAGGCACTGTAGCATGAAATCAACCATGTGCTGCAGACTGCCAACTGGCCAAGAAACTCTGTCCCCTGCTTGAGGCGTCATCTCTGCCTGCTCTGCATCACCACACCCTCGCTCTACATACTGACTACTAGAGCATTGTGTACCTCCCTCCTCTGGAGAGATGTCTTCCTCCTCCATTGACTCCTCCTCATCCTCCTCACAAAGTGTCCCCTGCCTAGGCCTTTGTGAGGAACCACATTGCGCAGACTGTCCAGAAGCAGATGGCATTTGTGACTCCTCATCCTCCACCTCTTTCACAACCTCCTCCCTTAGTGCTTGCAGTGTTTTTTCAAGCAGGCAGATAATGGGGACAGTCATGCTGACTAGTGCATCATCTGCACTCGCCATCTGTGTGGAATCATTGAAGGCACGCAAAACGTGGCAGATGTCCTTCATAGAGGACTACTCAGTGGTGGTGAAGTGTGAACGGCGCGCAGTGCGACTTGTTTGCGCCTGATGCAGCTGATACTCCATCACTGCTGGCTGCTGCTCACACAACCTCTCCAACATATGTAACGTTGAATTCCACCTGGTGGGTAGGTCACATGTGATGCGATGTTCCAGAAGGCGTAATCGGCGCTGCAGAGCAGCAATGCGCGATCTTGCCATGCTGGAACGCCGCAAGTGAGCGCACTCTATGCGGACCTGTGCAGCAGTGCATCAAGATCCGGATAGTCCCTCAAAAAATTCTGCACGACCAAGTTGAGCACATGTGCCAGACACGGGATGTGAGTGAGGTTGCCTAGGCCCAGAGCTGCCACCAGATTTCAGCCATTGTCACACACTACCATGCCTGGCTGGAGATTCGCTGGCACAAACCACATGTCGCTCTCCTGCTTGATATATATATATATCATCCCCTGATGAAGAAGTGGTATACACTTTGAAACGCGTTGGGAAATAAACAGTTAATCTTTCTTACAACCTGGGTTCGTGAATCTGTCAAGCAGGGCACTAAAGTCCATGAATTTATTCCTTAAAAATCTGAAGTACTGGCGGTCACGGAGCTGACCTTTGGACGTGCAGCAAGCTGACTACGGATCTTATATGCCTTAACCCCTCCTGGAAAAGGTGAGTGAATTTTTGTTTATTTGTTTAGCAATACTCGGGTAAGACCCTATTGCACTTTCTGTTCCTACAGTTTATTTGCTCTTCTGCTTGATGGCATTCCAGAGCTTCTGTGCTGTGTGGCTTCGATTCCCCAAAGAAATTAATTTCATTACGGCCTGTTGACATTTGGCCACGGCTGTGCTCATATCGGTCATAACAGGTAAGCGTTCACGGGTCCATGTGGAGGTAGACTGTGACGGCTCCTGCAGCGCTAATTCAGAGGAACTGGAGTATGAGGAGGAGTCAATGTGTACAGACTAGATTCCTGCAATCCTTGGAGTTGGCAGAACACGTACAGCACCACTCTCAAGATCTGTACCCGGCTCCACAACATTTACCCAATGGGCAGTGAGGGAAAGGTATCGTCCCTGTCCATGGTTACTGGTCCACGCATCGGTGGTCAGGTGGACCTTGCTACTGACGGCGTTTAGTAGCGCATGTTTAATTTTTCCCTCCATATGCTTTTGCAGGGCAGGGACGGCTTGCCTGCTGAAATAAAAGCGGCTGGGCATGTTGCATTGTGGGACTGCCAATGCCATGACGTTACGGAAGGTGTCAGTCTCCACCAGCCTGAATGAGAGCATTTCAAGGGACAGTAGTTTTGCAATGCCAGCATTCAGAGCCTGTGCTCGGGGATGGTTCGCCGAGTATGGGCGCCTTCTCTCCCATGCCTGTGCTACCGATGGCTGTAAACTGGCCTGGGAGTGTGAGGATGATAGGGAACGTGGTGCTGTGGGTGGAATGACACTGGGTCTCTGTACAACAGTGCCAGAGATTCTTCCATGGCGATTCTGTGAGGAAGCCGAAACAACTGTGTGTGAGCTGGAGGAAGAGGCTACAACACGAGCTGAAGAGGTGGTAGGTGGCGCTGTAGGTTGGCCTAGGTCTTCAGTGTGTCTTTGTCACTCTACCACGTGCTTGGTCCGCACATGTTTCCACATATTTGTGGTATTGAGGTTGCTGACACTTTTCCCTCTTTTCACTTTCTGATTACACTGCTTGCATTTGACAAAGCAAATGTCATCTGCAACTGTGTCAAAAAAGGACCAGGCACTGCAAGTCTTGGGAGCGCCCATTTGGGTTTTGGAAGAGGCATGCTCCTAATGGGTGCCGAAGTGGAGGCTACAGGCAACCAAGTCTGCCCCCTCCCTCTCCCTCCTTTTTTGGCCGTTCGGGGAATGTGTTCCTCAGAGCTGCTCCCACCTCCTTCCTTTACCTCGCGCAATCATGGGTCAAAGACCTCATCATCTACAGTTCCCTCTTCAAATGACTGCTTCTCCTGGGTAGTCTCGACAGCACAGTACACACCAGAAAGTGGCACCTGAGTCTCATCATCAGATGCATACTGAGGTGTGCTGACCATAGACACTGTAACAAAAACAAAGAAAAAGATAGGCCATAAAAGGGGGATCACCACAAACCAGGAGATAGCGTTTAGAAGCAAATTTTATTGGACATGAATGCACCAACACACACATTTAAAAACATTTAAAAGTCATCCATGTGACATAGCTATAACAACCCTAGGCTCATAATACAGCCTGCAACCTATAGCAATACTCCAAAAAAGATTGTGCAAGTGTCAGCCAAATGATCATAAAAACAGCATACCAAATAGTGGTTAACAGTATAAAATGCCCTACCAAGGATACAAAAAACCATATATTATATCTGATCTGAACCTCTCAACCCTGCAAGGCAAAAGTCAGCAAGATGACAAATAATCACAAGAGCCATACACACTAGAAATATACACTCACTGGCCACTTTATTAGGTACACCATGCTAGTAACGGGTTGGACCCCCTTTTGCCTTCAGAACTGCCTCAATTCTTCATGGCAGAGATTCAACAAGGTGCTGGAAGCATTCCTCAGAGATTTTGGACCATATTGACATGATGGCATCACACAGTTGGCGCAGATTTGTCGGCTGCACATCCCTGATGCGAATCTCCCGTTCCACCACATCCCAAAGATGCTCTATTGGATTGAGATCTGGTGACTGAGGAGGCCATTTGAGTACAGTAAACTCATTGTCATGTTCAAGAAACCAATCTGAGATGATTCGAGCTTTATGACATGGCGCATTATCCTGCTGAAAGTAGCCATCAGATGTTGGGTACATTGTGGTCATAAAGGGATGGACATGGTCAGCAACAATACTCAGGTAGGCTGTGGCATTGCAACGATGCTCAATTGGTACCAAGGGGCCCAAAGAGTGCCCAGAAAAAATTCCCCACACCATGACACCACCACCACCAGCCTGAACCGTTGATACAAGGCAGGATGGATCCATGCTTTCATGTTGTTTACGCCAAATTCTGACCCTACCATCCGAATGTCGCAGCAGAAATCGAGACTCATCAGACCAGGCAACGTTTTTCCAATCTTCTACTGTCCAATTTCGATGAGCTTGTGCAAATTGTAGCCTCAGTTTCCTGTTCTTAGCTGAGAGGAGTGGTACCCAGTGTGGTCTTCTGCTGCTGTAGCCCATCTGCCTCAAAGTTCGACGCACTGTGCGTTCAGAGATGCTCTTCTGCCTACCTTGGTTGTAACGGGTGGCAATTTGAGTCACTGTTGCCTTTCTATCAGCTCGAACCAGTCTGCCCATTCTCCTCTGACCTCTGGCATCAACATGGCATTTCCGGCCACAGAACTGCCGCTCACTGGATTTTTTTTCTTTTTCGGACCATTCTCTGTAAACCCTAGAGATGGTTGTGCGTGAAAATCCCAGTAGATCAGCAGTTTCTGAAATACTCAGACCAGCCCTTCTGGCACCAACAATCATGCCACGTTCAAAGGCACTCAAATCACCTTTCTTCCCCATACTGATGCTCGGTTTGAACTGCAGGAGATTGTCTTGACCATGTCTACATGCCTAAATGCACTGAGTTGCCGCCATGTGATTGGCTGATTAGAAATTAAGTCTTAACACACAGTTGGACAGGTGTACCTAATAAAGTGGCCAGTGAGTGTATATGAACAGTGACAAAATGGAACAATGAGTCACTGAGATTACAAAGATACATGCAGATGGAGTGCATATGGGTTCAGGAATGAGGTCATGATAGTTAGTTACCACTAGGATAGCTGTTCAGATATACAGGTGTTAGAACCACAGGCTAGAAAAAACACTCATGTTAGATTCCATGAGGGAAATAGTACTACATATAAAGACCCATATGGAGTAGAGCCAAGTGCAATGTATGCCCGACGCGTGTCGCCACCCGCAGTGGTGACGAAGCCACTGCGGGTGGCGACACGCGTCGGGCATACATTGCACTTGGCTCTACTCCATATGGGTCTTTATATGTAGTACCATTTCCCTCATGGAATCTAACATGAGTGTTTTTTCTAGCCTGTGGTTCTAACACCTGTATATCTGAACAGCTATCCTAGTGGTAACTAACTATCATGACCTCATTCCTGAACCCATATGCACTCCATCTGCATGTATCTTTGTGATCTCAGTGACTCATTGTTCCATTTTGTCACTGTTCATATATATTTCTAGTGTGTATGGCTCTTGTGATTATTTGTAGAGTTGAGCGACTTTTGGTTTTTTAGGGTCGCGTTTCGTTTCGTGAAACCCGACTTTTCCAAAAGTCGGGTCGAGCAAGATCGTCCGATTATAGGGAAAAGTCGGGGTTGTCCCAAAACACGAAACCCAATGTAAGTCAATGGGGAATAAAAGTCGGCAGTGAGAGGAGGACAGGAAACACACCAACAGTGCCCATTTGAATGCCAAAAGCATCAATTCTTCTTACTTAAGCTTGTCAACCTTAATTAACTTCATAATACAAGTTACGCACTGAAAAATGGGGGTTATTTGGCTACAGACTGTGGGGGGGAGGGCTGGCTCCAGGTTTTCATGTGCCCTGGGCGAAAGAGCGCCCCTTTAACACATACCACAACTCATCATGCTCCGATACGGCAGAGAAATAGCGGTATAGTACAATGAAAAGTACCTCACTTTTTACATCTCATGACGAGGCCCATCTATTTCTCCATACAGAATCATTGGTCCCATATAATGTTTGAAACAGTATATGATGAGCTCCACATAATGCTACAGTATATGTTGGTCCCCATGGATGAAGCTCTACTGTCTTATGGGCCCAAATAATGCTCCAAACATAATGGGCCCCATTTCTAATGCTCTAGTGTATAATGGGCCCTGTAAATGCTGCTCCAGTGTCTGATGTCCACCTTTGGAATGTTCCAGTGTATGGTGGGCCCCATCTATCATTCTCAGACGGTGTTAGGCCCAGTATGGATTGCACGTGATTGCACAAAGGTGAGAAAGGGTACCGTATCCCCAGATAACATGTATGGATAGTGTACACATTCAAAATATATGTCTATACATCAGGAGGCAGGCTCAGATGGTGTTAGGCCCAGTATGGATTGCACGTGATTGCACAAAGGTTAGAAAGGGTACCGTATCCCCAGATAACATGTATGGATAGCGTACACATTCAAAATATATGTCTCAGGAGGCAGGCTCAGACGGTGTTAGGCCCAGTATGGATTGCACGTGATTGCACAAAGGTTAGAAAGGGTACTGTATCCCCAGATAACATGTATGGATAGCGTACACATTCAAAATATATGTCTCAGGAGGCAGGCTCAGACGGTGTTAGGCCCAGTATGGATTGCATGTGATTGCACAAAGGTTAGAAAGGGTACCGTATCCCCAGATAACATGTATGGATAGCGTACACATTCAAAATATATGTCTCAGGAGGCAGGCTCAGACGGTGTTAGGCCCAGTATGGATTGCACGTGATTGCACAAAGGTTAGAAAGGGTACCGTATCCCCAGATAACATGTATGGATAGCGTACACATTCAAAATATATGTCTCAGGAGGCAGGCTCAGACGGTGTTAGGCCCAGTATGGATTGCACGTGATTGCACAAAGGTTAGAAAGGGTACCCTATCCCCGGATAACATATATGGATAGCGTACACATTCAAAATATATGTCTCAGGAGGCAGGCTCAGACGGTGTTAGGCCCAGTATGGATTGCACGTGATTGCACAAAGGTTAGAAAGGGTACCGTATCCCCAGATAACATGTATGGATAGCGTACACATTCAAAATATATGTCTCAGGAGGCAGGCTCAGACGGTGTTAGGCCCAGTATGGATTGCACGTGATTGCACAAAGGTTAGAAAGGGTACCGTATCCCCAGATAACATGTATGGATAGCGTACACATTCAAAATATATGTCTCAGGAGGCAGGCTCAGACGGTGTTATGCCCAGTATGGATTGCACGTGATTGCACAAAGGTTAGAAAGGGTACCGTATCCCTGGATAACATGTATGGATAGCGTACACATTCAAAATATATGTCTCAGGAGGCAGGCTTAGACGGTGTTAGGCCCAGTATGGATTGCACGTGATTGCACAAAGGTTAGAAAGGGTACCGTATCCCCAGATAACATGTATGGATAGCGTACACATTCAAAATATATGTCTCAGGAGGCAGGCTCAGACGGTGTTAGGCCCAGTATGGATTGCACGTGATTGCACAAAGGTTAGAAAGGGTACCGTATCCCCAGATAACATGTATGGATAGCGTACACATTCAAAATATATGTCTCAGGAGGCAGGCTCAGACGGTGTTAGGCCCAGTATGGATTGCACGTGATTGCACAAAGGTTAGAAAGGGTACCGTATCCCCGGATAACATGTATGGATAGCGTACACATTCAAAATATATGTCTATACATCAGGAGGCATGCTCAGACGGTGTCAGGCACAGTATGGATTTGACGGCCCAGATTACACAGCGGAGGAGCAGGGAGAGGTAAAGATTGCAAATGCTGGGGCCCTGCCCAAGCAAGGGGGGCCCACTCGTGGGCGTCGGTACTGGCACTGGGCCCCTCATAGTACAGCGGTGTGTCTGACGGCGGGTGTGCACCACCACCGTCAGAGACACTTGATTGCACTATGAGGGACCCTGTGCCAGTGCCCGCGCCCAAGAGTCGGCCTACCCACCTGACCAGGGCAACGGCACTCGCACGGTGTCGTGCGCTAGGTGGTGACCCCGGCCATGGGGGGGAGGCAGCACAGTTAGGGAGTTTTAGAAAGTGGCATATGTTGATGTTGGACATTCAGCTGATGCAAAAGGCGAAATAGGTGAAGTACCAGGAAGAGGTGAACCAAAGGAAGCCATTTTTCTGTCACCCTATGTGTCATCAGGGGAAGGTGGGACAAAATCCTTGGAAACCCATGCGTGGTTCATTTTAATGAAGGTTAGATCATCCACATTTTGGGTTGACAGACGGGTCCTTTTTTCTGTCAGGATTGATCCAGCTGCACTGAAGACTCTTTCCGATAGCACACTTGCAGCTGGGCAAGCGAGCTCCTCTAAGGCATATTGGGCCAATTCAGGCCAGGTGTCCAGTTTAGCGGCCCAATAGTCAAAGGGGAATGACCTGTGTGGGAGAACATCGATATGGGAGGAAAAGTAGTTTGTAACCATAGTTGACAACTGCTGTCTCCTGTCACTTTCCATCGATGCAGTATTACCAGTTGTGTGAGCGGTATTTGAAAAATCAGTCCACAACATTGTCATGAAACCCCTGTCTCCAACGCCACTTCTGCTGTGTGCACCACGAACACCTCTGCCAAGCTGCCCCCGGCCCGTATGGCTCGTGTGAGAACCATCACCGCTGCTGTGTGCTGGGAATGCCTCAAGCAACCGATTTACCAGAGTTGCTTGTTTATTAGCCAATATTAGGTCAAGGTTCTCCTGTGGCATGATGTTTTGTAATTTGCCTTTATAGCGTGGATCCAGGATGCTGGCCAACCAGTAGTCGTCATCGTTCATCATTTTGGCAATGCGGGGGTCCCTTTTTAGGATCCGCAAGGCATAATCTGACATGTGGGCCAATGTTCCCGGTGTCAATGATGCACTGCGAGTGCTGGGTGGAGGAGCACTTTCTGGCAAATCCACATCCCTCCAGTCACGCACAAACCCTGTACCAGACCTTGCCACGCCAACATTTTCACTTGCCCCACGAGATGCATCCTCCTCCCCTAAGTAATCATCCCCATCATCATCCTCCTCCTCCTCTTCTTCCTCCACCTCGTCCAGGAGAGGTCCCTGAGCAGACAATGGCTGAATGTCATCAAGGATTCCCTCCTCCTCTTCCTCCTCATCAACATTGGCTGCAGACGCCTGCTCCTTAAGGTGCGTCAAAGTTTGCGTGAGCAGACGCATAAGTGGGATGCTCATGCTTAGGATGGCGTCGTCTGCGCTTACCAGCCGTGTGCATTCCTCAAAACACTGAAGGACTTTACAAAGGTCTTTCAGCTTCGACCACTGCACACCTGTCAACTCCATGTCTGCTCTCAAAGTGCCTGGCCGTGTATCCTCCCACAAATGCATTATGGCCTGCCTCTAGTCGCACAGCCGCTCCACCATGTGCAGGGTGGAGTTCCACCTTGTTGCAATGTCGATAATGAGGCGGTGGTTGGGAAGGTGGAGCAATCGCTGCAGCTTCTGCATACGAACGGAGTGTACAGGCGACCGGCGGATGTGCGCGCACAGTCTTCGCACCTTCTGGAGCAGGGCTGTTAACTCCAGATAATTTTTGAGGAAGCACTGCACCACCAGGTTCAAGGTGTGAGCCAAGCAAGGTATGTGGCTGAGTTTTGAAAGGGCTATGGCTGCCACAAAATTACGGCCGTTATCACTAACTACCTTGCCTGCCTCAAGATGTACACTGCCCAGCCATGACTCAGTTTGTCGCTTCAAGTACTTGGCCAGCACCTCGGCGGTGTGTCTGTCGCCCAAACACATCATCTGCAACACAGCCTGCTGACGCTTTCCACTAGCTGCTCGATAGGGTGACACATCGTGTGCAACAGTGGCAGCTGCAGATGGAGTGCTCGTACGACTGCGCTCTGTGGACGAGCTTTCGCTTCTGGAGGAGGAGGAGGAGGAGGAGGGTGGAACGCCTGCAGCCAACTGTTTCCTATACCGTGGGCTAGGCAGCACTGTCCCACCACCGCTGTCCCCTGTGGACCCTGCATCCACCACATTAACCCAGTGCGCAGTGATGGACACGTAACGGCCCTGGCCATGCCGACTGGTCCATGCATCAGTTGTGAGGTGCACCTTTCCGCTCACTGACTGCTTGAGTGCATGGACAATGCGGTCTTTCACATGATGGTGGAGGGCTGGGATGGCTTTGCGAGAGAAGAAGTGGCGACTGGGTAGGTCATAGCGTGGTACTGCATAGGCCATGAGTTCGCGGAAAGCTATGCTTTCCACCAACCGAAAGGGCATCATCTCAAACGAGATTAGTTTGGCAATGTGGGCGTTCAAACCCAGTGTACGCGGATGAGAGACTGAGTACTTTCTTGACCTACTCATAGTGTCTGGGAGGGTGAGCTGGACTTGAGAGCTGCATATGGTGGAAGTAGCGGTGGACAGGGCGGACTGAGAGAGGGTTGATGATGGTGATGGAGTTGGTGTTCTTTCTGATGGCCTAGAATCAGTCTTTCGTTGATATAACAGTGGGATTCCCTGACTGCTGTGGTCTTGCAACGACACCTCAACATTTGCTGCTGTGCTAACCGGTGGGCTTACAGTGGGGGAAACAATGTAGCGTTGCTGACTACCTTCGTTGTGATCAGTTGCACATGTGGCACTTGAGGTTTGGTGTTGTGTCCACGCTTGCAAGTGCATGCTGGTTAAATGTCTAAGCATGCAACTGGTATTCAAATTTTTCAGATTTTTCCCTCGGCTAAAGGTCTTTGCGCACTTCTTACAGATAACCTTGGCCTGATCATGAGGATTTTGGTCAAAAAAGTGCCACACTGCACTCTTCCTACTTTGGCAGACATTTTGCGGCCTAGCACGCTGTGATCTTTTGACCCTCTGGACAAGCTGTCCAGCAACTCTTTTGATGTTTGGAACCTGTCTTTGGAGTGCTCCGGGATTGCCAGATAACAGCTGTTGCGATGTCGATGTCTGCTGTGGATGCTCCTCATCTGAGCTATTGGAAGCAGCACCCTCTTCCCCCAATGGATGCCAATCTGGGTCAACAGCTGGGTCATCCATCACCTCCTCTTCTATGTCATGTGCACCTTCCTCTGTGTCACCGTGTATGGTGGTATAGTGTGCGGGAAGGGGAACCTGAGTCTCATCAGGGTCAGAATCTGGCTCTGTACACTGCGAGGACAATGTAGTGCTCTGAGTGAATGTACCAGCAGAATCATCCATCAGCGGCTGTGCATCAGTGCACTCCATGTCAGATTCATCTTGGCCTGTGTAATTCACCATTTCACTTGATAATCCAGGCATGGTATGTGAAAACAGCTCCATGGAGTAATCAGTAGTATGGCCTGCGTCATCCTTCAATCTTGGTTGGGGTGAAGGACACAAGGAAAGGTGTGGTTCATGAACATGAGCCTCCAATGACGACTCAGTGCTTTTACTTTTTACAACTGAAGAAGAGGAGGCGGTAGAGCTGGAGGCTGAGTCAGCAATGTAAGACAAAACTTTTTCCTGATGCTCTGGCTTTAAAAGCGGTTTGCCAACTCCTAGAAAACTAAGCGTTCAAGGCCTTATGTAGCCAGACGATGACGCAGGGTCAGCACCTCCTGCATTCGGTCCTATTTTGCTCTTGCCACTACCATCAGATCCACCACCAACACCATCATTACCAGCTGCCAACCCCCGCCCAATTCCACCGCCTCTTCCACCAGCCTTCCTCATTTTTGGTAGAAATGTAGACAAAATCCAACAAACTATATAGTAATGTAAAACAAGGTACAAGGTGTCTATAGGACAGGGGAGATTTTGAATTTCTGCAGACACTTGTGGACACTGGACACTTTTGGATTGTGTGAGGCCCACTGATATCTGAGCGCTATGTGACAGGCTCGATGGCACAGCTGTGACCAAAGTGACTAGAGGATAAGGGAGATTTTGAATCTCTGCACACACTTTTGGACACTGGATGGACACTTTTGGATTGTGTGAGGCCCACTGATATCTGAGCGCTATGTGACAGGCTCGATGGCACAGCTGTGACCAAAGTGACTAAAGGATAAGGGAGATTTTGAATCTCTGCACACACTTTTGGACACTGGATGGACACTTTTGGATTGTGTGAGGCCCACTGATATCTGAGCGCTATGTGACAGGCTCGATGGCACAGCTGTGACCAAAGTGACTAGAGGATAAGGGAGATTTTGAATCTCTGCACACACTTTTGGACACTGGACACTTTTGGATTGTGTGAGGCCCACTGATATCTGAGCGCTATGTCACAGGCTCGATGGCACAGCTGTGACCAAAGTGACTAGAGGATAAGGGAGATTTTGAATCTCTGCACACACTTTTGGACACTGGACACTTTTGGATTGTGTGAGGCCCACTGATATCTGAGCGCTATGTGACAGGCTCGATGGCACAGCTGTGACCAAAGTGACTAGAGGATAAGGGAGATTTTGAATCTGTGGACACACTTTTGGACACTGGACACTTTTGGATTGTGTGAGGCCCACTGATATCTGAGCGCTATGTGACAGGCTCGATGGCACAGCTGTGACCAAAGTGACTAGAGGATAAGGGAGATTTTGAATCTCTGCACACACTTTTGGACACTGGATGGACACTTTTGGATTGTGTGAGGCCCACTGATATCTGAGCGCTATGTGACAGGCTCGATGGCACAGCTGTGACCAAAGTGACTAGAGGATAAGGGAGATTTTGAATCTCTGCACACACTTTTGGACACTGGACACTTTTGGATTGTGTGAGGCCCAATGAATATCTGAGCGCTATGTGACAGGCTCGATGACACAGCTGTGACCAAAGTGACTAGAGGATAAGGGAGATTTTGAATCTCTGCACACACTTTTGGACACTGGATGGACACTTTTGGATTGTGTGAGGCCCACTGATATCTGAGCTCTATGTGACAGGCTCGATGGCACAGCTGTGACAAAAGTGACTAGAGGATAAGGGAGATTTTGAATCTGTGGACACACTTTTGGACACTGGACACTTTTGGATTGTGTGAGGCCCACTGATATCTGAGCGCTATGTGACAGGCTCGATGGCACAGCTGTGACCAAAGTGACTAAAGGATAAGGGAGATTTTGAATCTCTGCACACACTTTTGGACACTGGATGGACACTTTTGGATTGTGTGAGGCCCACTGATATCTGAGCGCTATGTGACAGGCTCGATGGCACAGCTGTGACCAAAGTGACTAGAGGATAAGGGAGATTTTGAATCTCTGCACACACTTTTGGACACTGGACACTTTTGGATTGTGTGAGGCCCACTGATATCTGAGCGCTATGTCACAGGCTCGATGGCACAGCTGTGACCAAAGTGACTAGAGGATAAGGGAGATTTTGAATCTCTGCACACACTTTTGGACACTGGACACTTTTGGATTGTGTGAGGCCCACTGATATCTGAGCGCTATGTGACAGGCTCGATGGCACAGCTGTGACCAAAGTGACTAGAGGATAAGGGAGATTTTGAATCTGTGGACACACTTTTGGACACTGGACACTTTTGGATTGTGTGAGGCCCACTGATATCTGAGCGCTATGTGACAGGCTCGATGGCACAGCTGTGACCAAAGTGACTAGAGGATAAGGGAGATTTTGAATCTCTGCACACACTTTTGGACACTGGATGGACACTTTTGGATTGTGTGAGGCCCACTGATATCTGAGCGCTATGTGACAGGCTCGATGGCACAGCTGTGACCAAAGTGACTAGAGGATAAGGGAGATTTTGAATCTCTGCACACACTTTTGGACACTGGACACTTTTGGATTGTGTGAGGCCCAATGAATATCTGAGCGCTATGTGACAGGCTCGATGACACAGCTGTGACCAAAGTGACTAGAGGATAAGGGAGATTTTGAATCTCTGCACACACTTTTGGACACTGGATGGACACTTTTGGATTGTGTGAGGCCCACTGATATCTGAGCTCTATGTGACAGGCTCGATGGCACAGCTGTGACAAAAGTGACTAGAGGATAAGGGAGATTTTGAATCTGTGGACACACTTTTGGACACTGGACACTTTTGGATTGTGTGAGGCCCACTGATATCTGAGCGCTATGTGACAGGCTCGATGGCACAGCTGTGACCAAAGTGACTAGAGGATAAGGGAGATTTTGAATCTCTGCACACACTTTTGGACACTGGACACTTTTGGATTGTGTGAGGCCCACTGATATCTGAGCGCTATGTGACAGGCTCAATGGCACAGCTGTGACCAAAGTGACTAGAGGATAAGGGAGATTTTGAATCTCTGCACACACTTTTGGACACTGGATGGACACTTTTGGATTGTGTGAGGCCCACTGATATCTGAGCGCTATGTGACAGGCTCGATGGCACAGCTGTGACCAAAGTGACTAGAGGATAAGGGAGATTTTGAATCTCTGCACACACTTTTGGACACTGGACACTTTTGGATTGTGTGAGGCCCAATGAATATCTGAGCGCTATGTGACAGGCTCGATGGCACAGCTGTGACAAAAGTGACTAGAGGATAAGGGAGATTGGATTGCTTTTAAAAAAGCAGTTTGTGGAGCAGTGGGTAAACAGCAATGCAGGAATGTCAGGAAGCCTTAGAAGGCAGCCCAACAACCAACACCACTGATACACCACTATATAGCCTCCCCTTGCACTGCACACACAGTGACTGGTGTGTTGTGCAGGCCAAATTGCTAGCAGCAGAAGCAGTTTTTTTTTCTTCTCAGCAGGACAAAAAAAAAAAATTGGGATTGCTTTTAAAAAAGCAGTTTGCGGAGCAGTGGATAAACGGCAATGCAGGAATGTCAGGAAGCCTTAGAAGGCAGCCCAACAACCAACACCACTGATACACCACTATATAGCCTCCCCTTGCACTGCACACACAGTGACTGGTGTGTTGTGCAGGCCAAATCGCTAGCAGCAGAAGCAGTTTTTTTGTCTTCTTCCCTGCCTAACGCTCTCCCTACAGAATCAGCAGCAACCTCTCCCTATACTAAGATCGGCAGAAGTAAGATGGCGGTCGGCGTGCACGCCCTTTTATACCCCCTGTGACGCCCACCAAAGCAAGCCAATCACTTGCATGCCCTTCTGAAAGATGGTGGTGACCCGTGCCTATGTCATCACGTTGCCCACAGTGTCCGTGGATCCTGATTGGCTGAAAAAGAGCGCAAAACAAACTTTTGAAACGCGACTTTGGCGCGTAAGTCGCCGACCTCGTGGCCGACCTCATCCTAGGGTCGGGTTTCGTTTCATGAAACCCGACTTTGCCAAAAGTCGGCGACATTTGAATTTTTTCGACCCGTTTCGCTCAACTCTAATTATTTGTCATCTTGCTGACTTTTGCCTTGCAGGGTTCAGAGGTTCAGATCAGATATAATATATGGTTTTTTGTATCCTTGGTAGGGCATTTTATACTGTTAACCACTATTTGGTATGCTGTTTTTATGATCATTTGGCTGACACTTGCACAATCTTTTTTGGAGTATTGCTATAGGTTGCAGGCTGTATTATGAGCCTAGGGTTGTTATAGCTATGTCACATGGATGACTTTTAAATGTTTTTAAATGTGTGTGTTGGTGCATTCATGTCCAATAAAATTTGCTTCTAAACGCTATCTCCTGGTTTGTGGTGATCCCCTTTTATGGCCTATCTTTTTCTTTGTTTTTGTTATAGTCTTCATATATAGGCCTGGGTTGGATCCTGCTTTCTGTATTTAACCGTGGTGCCCCTGCTTTTGGTTTTCGACCATAGACACTGGCCCACCCGCCTCTTCAGATTCAGAGAGACAAAGCTGTTGCGCATCACTGCATACTACCTCTTCTTCAAATTCTCGAATGCTGCTTGGCTGGCCCCCTCTTTCCAAGCCAAGAGATTCAGAGAACAGAAGTAGAGATGGCTCCCGTCCAGGGCTCTCTGACTGCCTAGGCAATTTGGCAGGTGGTGAAGAGACAGATGGGTGCTCTACAGTGCTTTGGACCTGAGAGGATCTGGAACTAATTGAAGTCGATGCGTTAGCTGCCGTCCATCCGACAACAGCTTCAATTTGTTCGTCCCGCGGCAGTGGGGTACGGCTAGCTCCTACAAAGCTGCGCATAAAGGACTGTTCCCTGGGAAAACTGGGGGATGCTGAGTCACTGGTGCTCGCAGCAGGCACAGAATCCCCATGTCCTCTCCCTGCAGAAACTCCACGCCCACGACCACGTGCCTTACTCCCTGCCTTCTTCATCTTGGTAGACTGATAAAGATAGGCAGAAAAGTACTAGGGGCTTAGTGTGCTTATTCCTAAACAGCTGCTAACAGGTATAAGAAACACTAATTTTATAAAGTGTGGACTAGACTTTAATATGAGCTAATGTGGCCTACACAACTGTAAAGTGGAGTGTTTGGTGAACTTTATTAACTTTTTTTTTCACAGAAAGACACTGAATGTCCCCAAAGATGTAAAACCGATAGTATCACAAACTGTTTCTAGCTATTACAATGCAGGAAGGTAAATTACAATGCAATAGATGAGGCTCCAAAAAGTAGGCTAATGCTAATCTGGCTGGGGCTGCAGGGCACAAACCAGCAGAAAGGCTCCTCTATCTACTCCTATATAGTGTTTGCAAATATTCTAGCTGGATACAGATGGAACCACACTAATAGGAGATATCTGGAAAAATGAGCAGCACTAATGCAAAAAAGGACAATGTATGAGGCACTGATACACACTGAGCGGACTACAACCGGAGGTGGCTGCAGGACACACTACAGCGTGAGCTGCACTCGCACACAGAGACCTCGTAGACAGCTGTGAACAGCGCTGCAAGGCTGCAGAAAAGCTCCTCTATCTACTCCTATATAGTGTTTTCAAGCAATCTAGCTGGATATGGATGGAACCACACTAACAGGAGAAATCAGGAAAAATGAGCTGCACTAATGCAAAAAAGGACAATGTATGAGGCAGTGACCCACGCTGAGTGGACTACAACCGGAGGTGGCTGGCTGCGGAACACACTACAGCGTGAGCTGCACTCACACACAGAGACCTCGCAGACAGCCGTGAACAGTGCAGAGAACTGTGCACTAGCGCTGCACGGCTGCAGAAAGGCTCCTCTATCTACTCCTATATAGTGTTTGCAAGCAATCTAGCTGGATACGGATGGAACCACACTAATAGGAGAAATCAGGAAAAATGAGCAGTTCTAATGCAAAAAAGGACAATGTATGAGGCAGTGAGGCACGCTGAGTGGACTACAACCGGAGGTGGCTGGCTGCAGAACACACTACAGCTTGAGCTGCACTCACACACAGAGACCTCACAGAGAGCCGTGAACAGTGCTGCAAGGCAAAAGAAAGCTACAGCGGTTGATAAAGTAGCCTGGGTAAAGCACAATATAGCAAATCACTAGGTCACACTGTCCCTCAGAAAAGCAGCGTCCTATCCCTAACTGAATTCACAGCAGAGTGAACCCAAAATGGCGGCGGCTTTTATAGTGCATCATGACATCATTTCAGCAGCCAATCACAGCCATGCCAGTAGTTACATGCCTAACATGCTCTAACAGGATGTGCCCTCACTTCTTAGGATCCTCATTGGCTGAATAAAATCAAACTGGCTCATTGCATTATGGGAACTTCCGATTCCGGTATTCGATATACTTAAAGTATCGGAACTCAGTATCGGAATTCCGATACCGCGAATATCGACTGATACCCGATATTGCAGTATCGGAATGCTCAACACCACTCCTCAACCATTTCCTCCCTGTTTATAAGGATTAGATCCAAGGTAGCAGTTCCCCTTGTTTTCTCCCCTACCTTTTGGAAGATAAAGTTGTCAGCAAGAGATGATAAGAATTTCCTTGACCTGTTAGTTTTGCCTGAGAGAGATTTCCAACAAATGTCTGGATAGTTGAAATCTCCCATGAAAACTATGTCATATTTTTTGGAGAACTTGGCCATTTAATGCATAAAGAGTTCATCCATATCTTCAGCTTGCACAGGCGGCCTGTAGTAAATGCCTACAATGGTGTCCTTTCCATTGTTCTGTCCTTGTATTCTTACCCAAACAGTTTCCACAGAACTCCCAGTCTCTTTGCAGATATACGCGTTTCTACCATACAATGCCACACCTCCTCCTTGTTTATCAAGTCTGTTTCTTGCAAATAAGTTGTATCCTTCTAGCCTTGTATTCCGGTCACGTGTTTCGTCCCACCAAGTTTCAGTGATTCCAATGACATCATATTTCTTTTACTGTGCTAGTAGTTCCATACCAGATGAAGGAATTGAGGGTAAACTGATTAAATTTGCTGATGACACAAAGCTAGGAGGGATAGCTAATACTAGAGAAGAGAGAGAGAGGATTCAAAAAGATTTAAATAAACTGGAGAAGTGGGCAGCAACTAACAGAATGGTTTTTAACAGGGAGAAATGCAAAGTACTACATCTGGGCAATAAAAATGAAAAAAGCATATATAGAATGGGAGGAATAGGGCTAAGTGACAGCACATGTGAAAAAGACTTGGGTATACTAATAGATCACAGACTGAATATGAGTCAACAGTGTGATGCAGCAGCAAAAAAGGCAAATGCAATTCTAGGATGTATTAACAGAAGCATACAGTCTAGATCACGTGAAGTAATTATTTCCCTCTACTCCTCTTTGGTCAGACCTCATCTGGAATATTGTGTCCAATTTTGGGCACCACATTTTAAAAAAGACATCAACAAACTGGAGCAAGTTCAGAAAAGAGCGACCAGAATGGTGACCGGTCTGCAAACCCTGTCTTATGAGGAAAGGTTGCAGGATTTGGGAATGTTTAGTTTGCAAAAGAGAAGACTGAGAGGAGACTTAATAGCTGTCTACAAATATCTAAAGGGCTGTCACATTGTAGAAGGATCAACTTTATTCTCATTTGCACAAGGAAAGACTAGAAGCAATGGGATGAAGCTGAATGGGAGGAGACACAGATTAGATATTAGAAAAAACTTTTTGACAGTTAGAGTGATCAATGAGTGGAACAGGCTGCCACGAGAAGTGGTGAGTTCTCCTTCAATGGAAGTCTTCAAACAGAGGCTGGACAGACATCTAACTGGGATGATTTAGCGAATCCTGCTTTGAGCAGGGGGTTGGACCAGATGGCCCAGGAGGTCCCTTCCAACTCTACGATTCTATGATTCTATGATTCTATGATATCTCCTTGTTTGTTGCCCATGCTTTGTGCATTAGTATAGAAACATTTTAGTTTGTGATTGGTTTCTCTTTCTCCAATATTTTTATTATTTAGATTCTTTTGTCTTTGTTCTTTCCTTCCACTTCTAATAGCAGGATCCTCAATAGCATTTGCCAGGTGTATGGCTTTTTCTGGCCTTTTGCATCCCTTCCCACATTCTTCTAGTTTAAAGCTCTCCTGATGAGTGTAGCAAGGCGACTTCCAAACACACGTTTTCCAGCCTTCGTAAGGTGCACCCCATCTCTTGCAAGTAGTCCATCGTATAGGTAATTCACTCCGTGATCCAGAAATCCAAATCCTTGCTGACGGCATCATCGATGTAGCCAGTTGTTCACCTGCAGAATTTTATTCCACCTCCTTGTTCCATGGCCATCCACTGGGAGGATGGAAGAGAAGACCACCTGCGCTCCCAGTTCTTTCACTTTCTTGCCTAAGTTTTCAAAGTCACTGCAGATGGTTTCCAGGTCATTTCTTGCTGTGTCATTTGTCCCTACATGTATTAGCAGGAATGGGTAGTCATCTGTAGGTCTGAAGAGTCCTGATATCCTGTCAGGCACATCTTTAATTTTTGCACCTGGAAGACAACACATTTCTCTTGAAGTTGCTGTCAGCTGACCAAAAAGCCAATCAGACTTGGAACTTAGTAAACTTAATCAGACTTGAAATGTCTTTAGGCCACCAAAGTAAATGATTCTGAGGGTATAGTAGGCATCAGTACAGAACATGTGCATTCCCCTTTTAAGATTTCAGTGAATATTTTCAAATTTGAAATGTCCAGGTTCACCCAATTTTTTCAGGAAGTTAGATTTGATAAGAATTGATTAGCCTTGGATCAAAATTACTCCATCGCCTCCATTTGCTCTGGAAAATGTGTATGGCTCTATCCTCTTTTCCTCACACACTAACATTCACTGCGATATTGTCACATATTTTGTGTACAGTTTGTTCACAGCCTTATGGTTTTCTCTCACTATGGCTGAGTTCTCACTAGCGTATTTAATAGTGTGTATATGGACCGCAATGCCTGGACTGACTCTAGGTCTCCCAACCTGAACCTAGAAATTCACCATAAAATGGCTGCTGCCTTCCCTGTCTCTGCTTTTCTACTGGCTATGGTAGTCCATCCTGATTAGCTATGCTACACCTTGTGATGTGACAGCTGTAATTCATTATTAGGAAGCCAATCCCATTGCTGTGATCCTTCTCATGCTGTTGCAATCTTCTGAAATGTGTGAAGTGATATCAGTCATCTGAGGCCATTTGTAGAAAGCAAATTGCAAATTTTTTGAATTCACTGGGTTCAGTGCATTCCTAAAAATTCAACACAGCACCTCACAATGCATGGAGGTCTCCTTTACATTTAGCGATGCACCAGCGATCCTGACCACAATATGACCTAATCAGGATCGCTGGTGCATGGCTAAATGGTCACTAGTGAGCTGCCAAACAGGCAGATCTCACCAGCGATGTAGCAGCGGTCGGCGTTCATTACTTACCTTTCAGACGCGGCGATGATGACGTCCTCCCGCCCGCGTCCACGCGTTGCTCGTCGGCGCCAGCAGGAAGCAGCCGATGAGAAATGGACATGGACGATCTCGCGCGATCAGCGATAGCCAGCGGGGGAGCCGGTCGGAGGTAAGTGTCACATGTAGCGATATCGCTAGCAATATCCCTGCTGCGTCACAAAATCGGTGACTAGAGATGAGCGACTTTGCCTTCTTTAGGGTCGAGTCGGGTTTCATGAAACCAGACTTTCTCAAAAGTCGAGTCGAACGAAATCGGCCGACTATAGGGAAAAGTCGTGAAACATGAAACCCAATGCAAGTCAATGGGGAGAAAAGTCGGCAGTGAGTGGAGGACTGTAAACACACCTGGCATGATTGTAACCCTAGAGGCGGCGAAATCTCTCTCACATCTCTCTCTCCCCCTCTCTCTCTCGCTCTCTCTCTCCCACTCCCACTCCAGCTACGCTCCCGCTACGCTATGCTCCGCTTTTCTCATTGGCTGAAAAAAGTCACGTGCAAGCATTCCAACTTTGGCGCTTGGGTCGCCGACCGCATGGCCGACTTCACACTGCGGTCGGGTTTCGTTTCATGAAACCCGACTTTGGCGAAAGTCGGCGACTTTTGAATCTGACCCACCTGTTTTGCTCAACTCTATCGGTGACGCTTTAGCGATATTGCTAGCGATATCGCTATGTGTAAAGCCCCCTTTAGGGTGGAGACCTCCATGCATTGTGAGGAGCTTTCGGGTCTTCACATCTGCAGCTTCCATCTCTTCTTTTGGCCAGGACTCTATGCCAGCAGGGTATCTGATAACTGGTAGGGCATATGTAGTGATGGCGTGGATTTTATTCTTCCCATTGAGCTGGCTTTTCAAGACCTGTCTTACCCTCTGATGGTATTTGGTTGTTGCTACTTTCCTTGCCTCCTCATTATGGTTACCATATCCCTGTGGGATGCCAAGGTACTTGTAGCATGTCTGTATATCTGCTATGTGCCCTGCTGGTAAGTCCAATCCACCAGTCTTGACTACCTTGCCTCTCTTTATTATCAACCGGCTGCATTTTTCCAGTCTGAAGCACATCCTGATGTCTTCGCTGTAGATCCTTGTCAGGTGGATCAATGAATCAATGTCTCATTCATTTTTTGCATACAGTTTGATGTCATCAATGTAGAGGAGGTGGCTATTGGTGCTTCCACTCTTGAACTTGTACCCATAGCCAGACTCTATAATTATCTAACTGAGGGGGTTCAAGCCTATGCAGAACAGCAATAGGGACAGTGCATCGCCTTGGTATATGCCACATTTGATGGTCACTTGTGCTTGTTGTCTTGAGTTGACTTCCAGTGTTATTCTCCATAGCCCAATTGAGTTTCTGAGGAAGTTTCTCAATTTCCTGGTGACATTGTAGAGATCCAAGCATTTATAGATCCATGTGTGTGGCATTGACTCATAGGCTTTCCTGTAATCAATCCAGGCTGTGCTGAGATTTGTCTGTCTGGATCTTGAATCTTGAACGACTACTCTATCTACTAGGAGCTGGTGCTTAGAGCTGCTGGTGTTGGTCCCATTTCTATGATGCCAATACTGGTTCATATGGCTTTGTAGCTTGGTGGCTATGATGCCTGACAGGAGTTTCCATGTTGTTGTTAGGCAGGTTATTGGCCTGTAGTTGAATGGAACTGTTCCTTTGTGAGGATCCTTCATGATCAGCACTATTTTTCCTTGTGTTAGCCAAGCTGGGTGGTGGCCTGCTTCTCGCAGCTGGTTTATCTGCTTTGCCATGCGTTCATGTACTGCTGTTAATTTCTTTAACCAGTAGGTGTGGATCATGTCTGGGCCAGATGCCATCCAGCTCTTCATGTTCTTGACCCATTATTGGATGTCTGCTTCTGTAATGGTGACTGGTTTTTGCTCTAGGTGGTTGCTGTGTTTCATTCTCATATCTTGTAGCCACATTGCATATGTTCCTCCAGTATTGTTCAGTCTCTGCTATTGGTGGAGTTGCAGCCTTTGTGCTGTTACTCTGTAGTTGGGAATACACCTTGGATGGTTCTCTGGAGAACAGGGCATTTATCTTCTTGGTCTCAGCTTCTCTAGTTTATCTCCCTAGTCTTGCAGCGAGTACTGTGAGCCTTTGTTTAGCAGTCTCTGGGGCTTCAGTTAGGGTCAGTCCTTTATACTTGTCCAGCTTGGTCTTATTCTTGGTCTTTACACCCTTCTGTATTTCTGTTAGGCCTCTTTCACACTTCAGTTTTTTACAATCAGTCACAATCGGCCAGGTTTTGAAAAAAACGTATCCTCAATTTTTTTTTGAGGATCCGTTTTTTTTCCCCATTGACTTGCATTAATGGCGGATTGTGACGGATTGCTGTCCGTTGCATCCGTTTTTTTTGAGGATCCGCCAAAAGTTGCTGTCCGTCACCATCCTCAAAGATTTCAAAACGGAGCTTGCAACGTTTTTTTCTCTGGCGGATCCTCCAGACACTCATTTAACCCGAAATTCTTTCTGGGTGCCGAACAAAAAAAAATTCTCATTTTCTCTCTCTCTCTCTCTCTCTCTCTCTCTCTCTCTCTCTCGTCTGACTTTTTGGCGGATTTGAACTGATGCAAAAAACTGAAGTGTGAAAGAGGCCTTAGTTGACTGACTTCTTTTTGTGTCACCTTGATCTTTGTGTCCAGTCTTCTTTTCCAAGGGGGCACATACTTCTGTTGTTCTTGCTGGTTGTATAGCCTAGCATTTCCATGATTGCTGAGGCAGTAGCATAGATCAGTTTATTAGTTTGAGTTATGTTTATTGCTTTCTCTAAATCCTTTATTTAGTTTTACATTTGTTTTGTATGTGCTGCAACTGCAAGTCTCCATTTATATATGTTTTATGTTTGCGCTGAAAGATGATACATTATAGCTCTTATATTTTGACATCCATAATAGTTTTTAGAACATGCCGGGCACAGGGCCTGAATACTTTATTTATGGACATAATAAAAGATATACTATAATGTCTTACATGATCACAAAGGGATGTACATGTAAGCCTGTAGGATTTTACATGATCCTTTGATTAAGCTTGGAAGAGTAAAACATTTCATGGTCACGTGGGTATTCCTGTAGAGACTCTGGCAGATGAGCAGAGGCCACAAATGCACCAGAGCTGATGTAATTGTGGATTATCTTGCTTAATTAAGCCTGGAGCTTTTTCTGTTTTGGCAGCAGTGATGTTCGGAATCTGGGAGGGAGATATAAGATATTCTGAGTGTCTTGGCATACTAAGAACTGTGTAGAGATTCTGAGCTGTGGATAGAATGGAACATGAAAGCAAATACAATTGTTTTGTCAATTCTTCTAAGAAAACCATAAACAGTGCTCAAACAGTAGTGTATGCTTGACACATGAAATAATTGAACACAGTCCTGAGGATGCCAGCAGCAATTCGATGATTTCTCTGAACAATTAATTCTCTCTTTATATAAAAAAAAAAAAAAAAAAAAAAAACAGAGAGAAAACAAAAAACACCAAGACTGGCAACATTATAACCATTGTAAGCTTCATAAATAACATTTTTTGTTTTTGATATACATATTTATTTACTGTGCGAAAGTGATGCCACACAACAGGGTAGTTGGAACATTTAGATAAGGTAATAATCGGTGAATGAACTTTGGCAAGAAACATCATTCCCAATTATCAATCCATGTAAACATGACATTGTACAGATCATTTCTCTCGGCATATAAATCATCACTATTGACAGCCCATCACATGGGGAAATGCTGCACACAACATGAAGTTGGACAGGTATAGAATGATCATATTAATGAGATTGTTCACTAGTTTAACATTGAGGGCCTACTCTTAGGATAGGTTATCAAAGTATGATTGGTGGGAGTACGACACCTGTTGATTAGTGTCGGCAGTTGCCTGAACTGCTTAGTTACGGAGCTTCAGAATGCAGCTCCATCAACTGTGCAGTATCCAGACTGGACAATTGGCACTCACTCCATATTAAAATCAATAGGGGGTGGATGGACAGTCACTATTTCATTTATGAAGCTGTGCAACTCAACAACTGAGCAGTTTGCAGTGCACTTGCCAGTGACATGGACAGTCACTCCTCTGATTAGGCACCTAGCCACTGCAGGGCCTTTTGGCTTAATGGACAACATTCTCTTCATACCTCTTTGGTAGTGTTGAGCGATACCTTCCGACATCGGGAAATATCGGATCGTATTGGATCGGACCGATACCCAAAAAGTATCGGATATCGCCGATTCCGATACCGGAAACCAATGCAAGTCAATGGGACAGAAATATCGGAATTAAAATAAACCCATTCTTTCCTTGTAGGTTAATTCTACATGAAGGAAAACAACTAAGAATAATGTAGAATGTATTGGGGGAGATGGAGGAGACATTAAAGGCATAGAGGTTTAGTCCAATCAAATGGAATAGCAGGAATACATTTTTTTTTTTAAGACGGTCAGAGTTACAAAGATATTGACTATGTTAACCTCTTTTATATTTTGTCACATACAGTGGGGCAAAAAAGTATTTAGTCAGTCAGCAATAGTGCAAGTTCCACCACTTAAAAAGTTGAGAGGCGTCTGTAATTTACATCATAGGTAGACCTCAACTATGGGAGACAAACTGAGAAAAAAAAATCCAGAAAATCACATTGTCTGTTTTTTTTTTCATTTTATTTGCATATTATGGTGGAAAATAAGTATTTGGTCAGAAACAAGCAATCAAGATTTCTGGCTCTCACAGACCTGTAACTTCTTCTTTAAGAATCTCCTCTTTCCTCCACTCATTACCTGTAGTAATGGCACCTGTTTAAACTTGTTATCAGTATAAAAAGACACCTGTGCACACCCTCAAACAGTCTGACTCCAAACTCCACTATGGTGAAGACCAAAGAGCTGTCAAAGGACACCAGAAACAAAATTGTAGCCCTGCACCAGGCTGGGAAGACTGAATCTGCAATAGCCAACCAGCTTGGAGTGAAGAAATCAACTGTGGGAGCAATAATTAGAAAATGAAAGACATACAAGACCACTGATAATCTCCCTCGATCTGGTGCTCCACGCAAAATCCCACCCCGTGGGGTCAGAATGATCACAAGAACGGTGAGCAAAAATCCCAGAACCACGCGGGGGGACCTAGTAAATGAACTGCAGAGAGCTGGGACCAATGTAACAAGGCCTACCATAAGTAACACACTACGCCACCATGGACTCAGATCCTGCAGTGCCAGACGTGTCCCACTGCTTAAGCCTGTACATGTCCGGGCCCGTCTGAAGTTTGCTAGAGAGCATTTGGATGATCCAGAGGAGTTTTGGGAGAATGTCCTATGGTCTGATGAAACCAAACTGGAACTGTTTGGTAGAAACACAACTTGTCGTGTTTGGAGGAAAAAGAATACTGAGTTGCATCCATCAAACACCATACCTACTGTAAAGCATGGTGGTGGAAACATCATGCTTTGGGGCTGTTTCTCTGCAAAGGGGCCAGGACGACTGATCCGGGTACATGAAAGAATGAATGGGGCCATGTTTCGTGAGATTTTGAGTGCAAACCTCCTTCCATCAGCAAGGGCATTGAAGATGAAACGTGGCTGGGTCTTTCAACATGACAATGATCCAAAGCACACCGCCAGGGCAACGAAGGAGTGGCTTCGTAAGAAGCATTTCAAGGTCCTGGAGTGGCCTAGCCAGTCTCCAGATCTCAACCCTATAGAAAACCTTTGGAGGGAGTTGAAAGTCCATGTTGCCAAGCGAAAAGCCAAAAACATCACTGCTCTAGAGGAGATCTGCATGGAGGAATGGGCCAACATACCAACAACAGTGTGTGGCAACCTTGTGAAGACTTACAGAAAACGTTTGACCTCTGTCATTGCCAACAAAGGATATATCACAAAGTATTGAGATGAAATTTTGTTTCTGACCAAATACTTATTTTCCACCATAATATGCAAATAAAATGAAAAAAAAACAGACAATGTGATTTTCTGGATTTTTTTTTCTCAGTTTGTCTCCCATAGTTGAGGTCTACCTATGATGTAAATTACAGACGCCTCTCATCTTTTTAAGTGGTGGAACTTGCACTATTGCTGACTGACTAAATACTTTTTTGCCCCACTGTATGTATGTTTCACTACTTCCATGCTCTTCACCTTTGTTTTACTTCTCCCACACTTTCTCCTTCATGATCCTCAGTAGCAGCATCTTTTTCATCAACTTCTTCTTCACCTTATTCATCTTCTTCTTCTTCACCTTCTTCCTTTTATTCTTTTTTTTTTACATTCTTCATATTCTTCTTATTCAACTATTCTTCTTCTTCATATTCTACTTCATCTTCTTCCTATTATTCTTCTTCATCATATTCTTATTTGTGACAGGCATTCCTGTAGTTGTTGTCTATAAACGTTTGAATATTACACCTACTGTTCTGCCTGTCACAAAAGATTTACAACAGGATTTGTCCGCGTTCAGTTTGGCCTGCAGCAGCAGGCATTTTCCAGGGGCACCACGAGGAGGAAAGGACTCATCCCCATACACTGCTTAGTCTTCTTCTGCTTATAATTTAGATAATATATTTTGCTCTGATTTTTAGTCTTATGCTTAATGTTCTTCTGCTTTTTGTTCTTCTGCTTTTTGTTCTTCTGCTTCTTGGTCTTCTGTTTCTTGTTGTTCTGTATCTTGGTGGTTGTCTTCATGTTCTTGGTCATCTTCTTAAGGGTCATCTTTTTGGTCTTCTTTGGAGTGGTCTTCAGGGTCGTCGTCTTCAGGGTCGTCGTCTTCTTCGGGGTGGTCTTCAGGGTCGTCTTCAGGGTCATCGTCTTCAGGGTCATCTTCTTCGGGGTGGTCTTCAGGGTCGTCGTCTTCAGGGTCATCGTCAGGGAGATCCAGAGTGATTTCCAAAAACCATTTCAAAAAGCTTGAACTTGGAAATGTAGCAGAAGGTACAAGAAGGCTGAGGAACTGCCGAGAACTAGCTGACGGTACAGGAATCCGGATGGGTAGCAGAAGGAACAAGAGCCAATGGCACTACCGAGAACCAGCTGATGGTACTGGAACCCGGTTACTAAGCAGGAGGTACCTGTGCTAGAAAGCACTACCAAGGACCAGCAGACGTTGCTGGAACTCGGATACTGAAAAGGAGGCACCTAAGCCAAAGGCACTGCCGAGAACCAGCTGACGGTACTGGAACCTGGATGGGTAGCAGAAGGTACCCATGAAAAACAAAGTTGCAATGCCGCGAGCCGGCCGCAGTTACCGAAACCCACAGTCCTACAGGGGGTGCTTGTCCTATTGGCACTACGGAACCAGCCTATATTGCCAGATCCTGCAGCCCACATAGAAGCACCTAAACTGCAGGCACCAAAGAGTCGGCTAACCCGACCGCAACACGATAGGACAATGTATTGGTGGCAAAGTGACGTTGACACTACCCGGAAACAGCTGGCGTGCTGGAACCAGGCTGGGCAGGAGGGAGTACCCGTGCCAAATACACTGCCGAGAACCAGCTGATGGTGCTGGAACCCAGATGGGTAGCAGAAGCTACAAGAGCCAATGGAACTACCGAGGACCAGCTGACGGTGCTGGAACCCGGAGGGGCAGCAGAAGGAACAAGAGCCAATGGCACTACCGAGGACCAGCTGATGGTACTGGAACCCAGTTACTAAGCAGGAGGTACCTGTGCCAGGAAGCACTACCAAGGACCAGCAGACATTGCTGGAACTCGGATACCGAGGAGGCACCTAAGCCAAAGGCACTGCCGAGAACCAGCTGACGGTACTGGAACCTGGATGGGTAGCAGAAGCTACAAGAGCCAATGGAACTACTGAGGACCAGCTGACGGTGCTGGAACCCGGAGGGGCAGCAGAAGGAACAAGAGCCAATGGCACTACAGAGGACCAGCTGATGGTACTGGAACCCGGTTACTAAGCAGGAGGTACCTGTGCTAGAAAGCACTACCAAGGACCAGCAGACATTGCTGGAACTCGGATACCGAGAAGGAGGCACCTAAGCCAAAGGCACTGCCGAGGACCAGCTGACGGTACTGGAACCCGGATGGGTAGCAGAAGGTACCCATGAAAAACAAAGTTGCAAGGCCGCGAGCCGGCCGCAGTTACCAAAACCCACAGTCCTACAGGGGGTGCTTGTCCTATTGGCACTACGGAACCAGCCTTCATTGACAGATCCCGCAGCCCACATAGGAAGCACCTAAACTGCAGGCACCATAGAGTCGGCTAACCCGACCGCATCACGACAGGACAAAGTTTTGGAGGCAAAGTGACGTTGACACTACCCGGAAACAGCTGGCGGGCTGGAACCAGGCTGGGCAGGAGGGAGTACCCGTGCCAAAGACACTGCCGGGAACCAGCTGGCGGTGCTGGAACTCAGTTTAAATACTACAGAGTGGAGACAGAGGCCTAATTGGAGCAAGATTAAAATCTGTATTCTGTGTGAGTGTGGACAGAGCGGGAGAAATTGCCAGACACACAGCTGGATCAGCTGACATTACTGAACCCCAATAACACTGGAGTGTATGTTGACTGTGCAGATGGCACTTCTGAGCAACAACTGGCAGTGTTGGAGCCCAGGGTCAATAGTACAAACAGATTGGAGACAGATTGGAGCAAGTTTAAAATCTGTAGTTGTGTGAGTTTGGACAGAGCAGAGGAAATTGCCGGACACACAGCTGGGGATCAGCTGACATTATTGAACCCCAATAACAGTGGAGCATATGTTGACTGTGCAGATGGCACTTTTGAGCAGCAACTGGCGGTGCTGGAGCCCATGGTAAATACTAGAGACAGAGTGTAGGCTGAGGCCTAATTAGAGCAAGTTTAATATCTGATGTAGTGTGAATGTGGAGGGAGCAGGAGACATTGCCAGACACACAGCAGAGGAGCAGCTGGCGTTATTGAACCCCACTTGCACAGGAGCTAGTGTTTTTCTCTGTGCAGACTGCACTTCTGAGCAGCAACTGGCGGTGTTGGAGCCCAGGGTCAATCAGGGTGTAGGCTGAGGCCTAATTGGAGCAGGTTTAATATCTGATGTAGTGTGAATGTGGAGGGAGCAGGAGACGTTGCCGGACACAGCAGGGGAGCAGCTGGCGTTACTGAACCCCACTAACGCAGGAGCTAGTGTTTTTCTCTGTGCAGACTGCACTTCTGAGCAGCAACTGGCGGTGTTGGAGTTCAGGGTCAATCAGCGTGTAGGCTTAGGCCTAATTGGAGCAAGTTTAATATCTGATGTAGTGTGAATGTTGAGGGAGCAGGAGACATTGCTGGACACACAGCAGGGGAGCAGCTGGCATTACTGAACCCCACTAGCACAGGAGCTAGTGTTTTTCTCTGTGCAGACGGCACTTCTGAGCAGCAACTGGCGGTGTTGGAGCCCAGGGTCAATCAGGGTGTAGGCTGAGGCCTAATTGGAGCAAGTTTAATATCTGATGTTGTGTGAATGTGGATGAAGCAGGGGATATTGCTGGACACACAGCAGGGGAGCAGCTGACATTACTGAACCCCACTAACACAGGAGCTAGTGTTTTTCTGTGCAGGCGGCACTTCTGAGCAGCAACTGGCGGTGTTGGAGCCCAGGGATTACAGTTCAGGTGGTAGAAACATGAACACAACAGGAGACATGGATACTGTTGCCAACCAATTATTTAATCTGGAAGAGGACTGGCAAATTCCAGCGAGATCCAGGCCTTGTTCATTTTCAGAAAAGTAAGCCGGTCAATTTTATCGGAGGATAGTCGCATGCGACGGTCTGTTAGTACACCACCTGCGGCTCTAAAGACGCGCTCCGATAATACACTAGCAGCAGGGCAAGCCAGCACCTCCAATGCATACTGGCTAAGCTCTGGCCATGTATCCAGCTTAGAGACCCAAAACTTGAAGGGGGAAGAGCCGTCTGGGAGTACACTGAGAGGGCAAGACATGTAGTCTGTCACCATCTGACGGAAATGTTGCATCCTGCTGACTGGAGCCATCTGTGATGGTGTAGACATTTGTGGTGGGGACACAAAACTTTGCCACATTTGGGCCATACTGGTCTTGCCTTGCACTGAGGCACTGCTTCTGCTCCCTCTTTGTGCAGAGCTTACTCCACTGCCTCGACGCACTGAGCTGCTTTGTAAAGCACTAGCAGCACTGCTCTTGGGTGGAATGGAGAACATGATGGAATGCACCAATGTGTCTTGGTACTCCCGCATTTTACGCTCCCGGTTCAACGGTGTTATGAGGCTTTGTAAGTTGTCTCGGTAGCGAGGATCCAGGAGGGTGTACACCCAATAATCAGCCGTGTTGAGAATGTGGGCAATGCGGCGGTCGTTTCTCAGGCACTGCAGCATGAAATCAACCATGTGCTGCTGACTCCCAACTGGCCAAGAAACGCTGTCCCCTGCTTGAGGCGTCAACTCTGCCTGCTCTGCATCACTTCACCCTCGCTCTACATACCGACTACTAGAGCATTGTGTACCTCCCTCCTCTGGAGAGATGTCTTCCTCCTCCATTGACTCCTTCTCATCCTCCTCACAAAGTGTCCCCTGCCTAGGCCTTTGTGAGGAACCACGTTGCGCAGACTGTCCAGAAGCAGATGGCATTTGTGACTCCTCATCCTCCACCTCTTCCAAAACCTCCTCCCTTAGTGCTTGCAGTGTTTTTTCAAGCAGGCAGATAAGGGGACAGTCATGCTGACTAGTGCATCATCTGCACTCGTCATCCGTGTGGAATCATCGAAGGCACGCAAAACGTGGCAGATGTCTTTCATAGAGACCCAGTCAGTGGTGGTGAAGTGTGAACGGCGTGCAGTGCGACTTGTTTGAGCCTGATGCAGCTGATACTCCATTACTGCTTCCTGCTGCTCACACAACCGCTCCAGCATATGTAACGTTGAATTCCACCTGGTGGGTAGGTCACATATGATGCGATGTTCCGGAAGGCGGAATCGGCGCTGCAGAGCTGCAATACACGATCTTGCCATGCTGGAGCGCCGCAAGTGAGCGCACTCTATGCGGACCTTGTGCAGCAGTGCATCAAGATCCAGATAGTCCCTCAAAAAACTCTGCACGACCAAGTTGAGCACATGTGCCAGACATGGGATGTGAGTGAGGTTGCCTAGGCCCAGAGCTGCCACCAGATTTCGGCCATTGTCACACACTACCAAGCCTGGCTGGAGATTCGCTGGCACAAACCACACGTCGCTCTTCTGCTTGATGGCATTCCAGAGCTCCTGCGCTGTGTGGCTTCGATTCCCCAAATAAATTAATTTCAGTACGGCCTGTTGATGTTTGGCCATGGCTGTGCTCATATCGGTCGTAACAGGTAAGCGTTCACAGGTCCATGTGGAGGTAGACCGTGACAGCTCTTGCAGCGCTAATTCAGAGGAACTGGAGTATGAGGAGGAGTCAATGTGTACAGACTAGATTCCTGAAATCCTTGGAGTTGGCAGAACACATACAGTGCCAGTCTCAAGATCTGTACCCGGCTCCACAACATTTACCCAATGGGCAGTGAGGGAAAGGTATCGTCCCTGTCCATAGTTACTGGTCCACGCATCGGTGGTCAGGTGGACCTTACTACTGACAGCGTTTAGTAGCACATGTTTAATTTTTCCCTCCACATGCTTTTGCAGGGCAGGGATGGCTTGCCAGCTGAAATAAAAGCGACTGGGCACATTGTATTGTGGGACTGCCAATGCCATGAAGTTACGGAAGGTGTCAGTCTCCACCAGCCTGAATGAGAGCATTTCAAGGGACAGTAGTTTTGCAATACCAGCATTCAGAGCCTGTGCTCGGGGATGGTTTGCCGAGTATGGCCGCCTTTTCTCCCATGCCTGTGCTACCGATGGCTGTAGAGTGGCCAGGGAGTGTGAGGATGACAGGGAATGTGGTGCTGTGGATGGAATTACACTGGATCTCTGTACAACAGTGCCAGAGGTTCTTCCATGGCGATCCTGTGAGGAGGCCGAACCAGTTGTGTGTGAGCTGGAGGAAGAGGCTACAACACGAGCTGAAGAGGTGGTAGGTGGTGCTGTAGGTTGGCCTACGTCTTCAGTGTGTCTTTGTAACTCCACCACGTGCTTGGTCCGCACATGTTTCCACATATTTGTGGTATTGAGGTTGCTGACACTTTTCCCTCTTTTGACTTTCTGATTACACTGCTTGCATTTGACAAAGCAAATGTCATCTTCAACTGTGTCAAAAATGGACCACGCACTGCAAGTCCTGGGAGCGCCCGTTTTGGGTTTTGGAAGAGTTATGTTCCTAATGGGTGCCGAAGTGGAGGCTACAGGCAACCAAGTCTGCCCCCTCCCTCTCCCTCCTGTTTTGGCCGTTCGGGGAATCTCTTCCTCAGAGCTGCTCCCACCACCTTCCTGTTCCTCACGCCATGATGGGTCAAGGACCTCATCATCTACACTACCCTCTTCAAACACCTGCTTCTCCTGGGTAGTCTCGCCAGCACAGTACGCACCAGAAAGTGGCACCTGAGTCTCATCATCAGATGCGTACTGAGGTGTGCTGACCATAGGCACTGGCCCACCCGCCTCTTCAGATTCAGAGAGACAAAGCAGTTGCGCATCACTGCATACTCCCTCTTCTTCACATTCTAGAATGCTGCTTGGCTGGCCCCCTCTTTCCAAGCCAAGAGATTCAGAGAACAGAAGTAGAGATGGCTCCTGTCCAGGGCTCTCTGACTACCTGGGCAATTTGGCAGGTGGTGAAGAGACAGATGGTTGCTCTTCAGTGCTCTGGACCTGAGATATGAGCTAATGTGGCCCACACAACTGTAAAGTGGAGTGTTTGGTGAACTTTATTTACATGTTTTTTTTCACAAAAAAAAAGGATGTGAACAAAGATGTAAAAGCGATATTATCACAAACTTTTTGTAGCTATTACAATGCAGGAAGGTAACCTACAATGCAATAGATGAGACTCCAAAAAATAGGCTAATACTAATCTGGCTGGGGCTGCAGGGCACGAGCCAGCAAAAAGGCTCCTCTATCTACTCCTATATAGTGTTTGCAACCAATCTAGCTGGATACAGATGGAAGCACACTAATAGGAGAAATTCAGGAAAAATAAGCAGCACTACAGCAAAAAAGGACAATGTATGAGGCAGTGACGCACGCAGAGCGGACTTCCAACCAGAGGTGGCTGCAGAACACACTACAGTGTGAGCTGCACTCACACACAGAGACCTCACAGACAGCCGTGAACAGTGCAGAGAACATTTCACTAGCACTGAAAGGCTGCAGAAAGGCTCCGCTGTCTACTCCTATATAGTGTTTGCAAACAATGTAGATGGATGTAGGGTCGGTGGGTGGTCGGGCCAGCTGGGGGGGTGATAGGGGGTGGTCCCACTTCTTACCGCGCAGAGATGACAACAGAGACACGATGGAGGCAGATTCTGGGTGCAACTGGTCCAAGTTTATTTCTTCACTTGCCGTCCGAATGACGGCACACCTCGCGGCCCTCCGTTTCCAGAGCCGCTTCTCACACAGTACACTGGAGACGTGTCTGCACACACCGTCCCCTCCTTTACTGTCGACGCTCCTGACAGTTCCGTCACTGTGGCCGCCTTAGGCCCATTAACCAACAGCGCTTCTACTGCTCAGTCGTCGTGTCACATACGGTGTCTTACACCCAGTACCTCGTCTCAACTGCGGTCCTTTCCTGTCAGGACCACCCCCCTGACATCCTCTCTCCTCAGTCCCCCTGGTCTGGATTCTCCTCAGAGTGCACAGACTGTCGTAGTCCTCCTGTCACTTGAGCTCCCCCTGGGGACTGGAACTTTCTGGAACCCTCCCTCAGTATTTATAACTCCCCCGGTTCCTTGAAACTGTCACTCTAACTGTCACCACGCCCCCCATGACCAACGGTTTCTAAAGCCCTAAGCTGCTGTAAAGTCCTTTGCTCACCCTGCCATCTAATGGTCATCCCAAGGTACTGCACGTCCACTACACTTTCCTAGTTGTTTCCCCACTGTAATCACTGACTCCTACCTACACTGTGCAAACCTATCTTTCTTCACTCTGACTAGTCCGTCCGTCCATCAGGTCACCTTCCCTACACTCCGCCTTCCTTTGTCCATTGTCGTCCTCGACAATCGTCATCCCTGCCTTCGTCGTTCTGAAGCTACACCTACATTCTGTTGTCGGACCAGCTGTTGAGCCAAACCCACTATCTGCGGGGGCCGAACCATACTGGGAGCACTATGCTCTGAGCAGCCTACTGCTACTCACCAGCGCGCACGCCACATGACAACGTCTTTCAGATTGGGCTAGGTACACCCATATTTTCTCTATGGCGTGTACCTTCCCCTACTCTCCCCTACTGTCACCTTCCACTATTCGGTATGCCATGATCGAGGTCTCTTACCTTCCAGATCATTACCAGCGCCTGCCTTTCTCCTTCAGGGGTGTCCGTGGTGTTGGGGACCTGACATAGGACGGCTGTCTCTCTCACATCTTCCTTTTCTGTATCTTTCTCTCAATAATGGGTCATGGTCGGCGTCCTGGTCTCCCAGACCTCCTCAACTCTTAGATCCCTACCGGATCTCACACTTTCCTTTGGTCCCGCAGACCTTCCCTTACCCGTACCTGTTGCATTTTACTTTGCATATTGTACACCAAAACAACTGAACAATATCACAAGTACCCCATTTTTATAATTTTTTTTTTCATTTTCTTTTGCTTTAAAACTCAACATTCAACAATAAACATCACCAGTACTCCTTTTCCCTCCCCCTTCCTTGGACATGGACACTCCCTCTCTTCTTCGTATCCCCGTTCTGTCAAGTTTCCAATCAGTAAATAACATCCTGTAAGAGGAACATACTAAAAACAAATTTAGCACATAATACATTTTTTTTTAAAACTAGAACTGTTCTTTCTGAAACTGCATTACAGTGCAACGTACTCTGACAGTCCAGGCCATCTCCTGATGGCCGGTAGCAAGGGGCCCCACAGCCGTGGGGCTCCTTGGATGAAGGGAGTGTCCACAACAGTCCTCTTTACGGGGGTTCACATTCCTCGGGTTCCGCCAGTACTGCCACCGCATAATACCCGCGGGGGCAGTACTCTTTATAATAGGAAACCAAGTCCCCTTCTTCCAGAGCCCGGCCATGCCGTATAGAGGCCACGTTCACATACACTTTCTGGCCAGTCTTATCACGGATAAAACCATACCCCCTGTCGACGTTGGTGTATACCAGCCGTCCCTGTGATCTCTTCTCCGCCATGCCAGCCTTCCCCTTGTCATGCAGCTGTTTCCAAATCGCTTGCTCCCGTGCCTTCTTCCCCTTAATAACCTCCGCAACCCAAACGGAGGATACCGCACCAGTCCCAGAGTCCGGTGGGCGGGAGCTTGCCGAAAAAGGACGTGGGGCAGAGGCGGCTGATGGTATCTGTGGCCCAGCAGCCGCTGGGGCTGCGTAGCGGTTGAGAGCAGCCGTGTTTTCGGAGGGCTGGTCCAAAGGGCCCGTCAAACAGGCCGCCGCTGGTTTTAACGCTGGCATTATCACGGCCGCAGGGTAGGCCGCATCCACAACTTTAAGCAGAGCCGGAGTGACAGCCGGTTCGGGTGATGAAGCTGAGATCAGCCGAGGGAGTGCAACCGAACCTCTTGCCGATGAACTCCGCCCTGATGACTCCGGGCGGGTTGGCTCAGGGACAGGGGCAGGGGCCTCGCTCAACTCCGCATAAAGCATAGGGCCCTCTGCAGCCAGGCCTTCCGGTACGCAGGAGGCTGCGTGCTGCGGCAGAATGATAGGGGCCACTGGGGTAGCCGCCGGCAGGGCCGGGGGAACTCTCACCTTCCCCGGCGCCGCGGCCTTCGTCACGTCACCACACGGCTTCTCCCGCAGCCTCCGCTCTCCAACACGCTGAACAGCGGGCCTAGCCTCCATTCTCAGGGGCTCCGTGGGGAGGCTCTCCGCCGGTATCAGTGGCGGCCGCTCTTTCTGGCTCCGCTCAGGCTCCGCTCCCCAGCTCAGCATCCTGCTGCTCTCCCGTGGCTCTGAGGGCGACTTCTGGCACAGCTCCTTCCCCTGCCGCCACTGCCACTCTAGGCGGCCGATGCCCCGACACCTGCAGAGTCTCATACCGTCCGTTGGGCAGCACTCGAATGGCATCAGACAGCCGCAGCCAAGTTTTTCTTCTGTGCCACTCCCTCTGTGAGGTGAGGTGTCGGCAGGCCTCTCCACCCTCCTGTCAGGGTCCAATATATGGAAGTGTCAATCTCCAGGCACATACTGCTTCCTTTTGGGATACGTTGGAGGGGGTCCCAGTCCATTCAACATGACTGCAAACACCCGGACCTCTCCTCTGCTCTGAAGCAACACCGCCATACTGCACAGTACCTGGTACCACCCCGGATCCTCTGCTGGCCACACAGATCTGCCACAGCACTTCCCATTTGTATTCCACAGGTATGTCATTTGTAATCCACAGGTAATTGTAATCCAAACAGAGTAGTCCAAGTCCTTTTCCATTACTTGAGGCAGGTTTGCCGCAGAAGATGAGGTATTAGCGGCGGCCATCCTGCCGACTACGCCAAATGTAGGGTCGGTGGGTGGTCGGGCCAGCTGGGGGGGTGATAGGGGGTGGTCCCACTTCTTACCGCGCAGAGATGACAACAGAGACACGATGGAGGCAGATTCTGGGTGCAACAGGTCCAAGTTTATTTCTTCACTTGCCGTCCGACTGACGGCACACCTCGCGGCCCTCCGTTTCCAGGGCCACTTCTCACACCGTACACTGGAGACGTGTCTGCACACACCGTCCCCTCCTTTACTGTCGACGCTCCTGACAGTTCCGTCACTGTGGCCGCCTTAGGCCCATTAACCAACAGCGCTTCTACTGCTCAGTCGTAGTGTCACATACGGTGTCTTACACCCAGTACCTCGTCTCAACTGCGGTCCTTTCCTGTCAGGACCACCCCCCTGACGTCCTCTCTCCTCAGTCTCCCTGGTCTGGATTCTCCTCAGAGTGCACAGACTGTCGTAGTCCTCCTGTCACTTGAGCTCCCCCTGGGGACTGGAACTTTCTGGAACCCTCCCTCAGTATTTATAACTCCCCCGGTTCCTTGAAACTGTCACTCTAACTGTCACCACGCCCCCCATGACCAACGGTTTCTAAAGCCCTAAGCTGCTGTAAAGTCCTTTGCTCACACTCCACCCTGCCATCTAATGGTCATCCCAAGGTACTGCACGTCCACTACACTTTCCTAGTTGTTTCCCCACTGTAATCACTGACTCCTACCTACACTGTGCAAACCTATCTTTCTTCACTCTGACTAGTCCGTCCATCCGTCAGGTCACCTTCCCTACATGGATACGGATGGAAGCACACTAATAGGAGAAATCAGGAAAAATGAGCAGCAATAAAACAAAAAAGGACTATGTATGAGGCAGTGACGCATGCTGAGCAGACTACAACCAGTGGTGGCTGCAGAACACACTACAGCGTGAGCTGCACTCACACACACAGACCTTGCAGACAGCTGTGAACAGCGCTGCAAGGCAAAAGAAAGCTTCACACAGTGGTTGCTAAAGTAGCCTGGGTAAAGCACAATATAGCAAATCGCTATCTCAAACTGTCCCTCAGAGTCAGAACAGCAGCGTCCTGTCGCTAACTGAATTCACAACAGAGCGAACCCAAAATGGTGGCGGCGGCTATTATCGTGCATCATGACATCATTTCAGCAGCCAATCACAGCCATGCCATTAGTTAACATGCCTACATGCCTAACAGGATGTGCCCACACTTCTTAGGATTCCTCATTGGCTGAATCAAATCAAAGTGGCTTATAGCATTGTGGGAACTTCCGATTCCGGTATTCGATATGCAAAAAGTATCGGAACTCAGTATCGGAATTCCGATACCGCGAATATCAGCTGATACCCGATATTTGCAGTATCGGAATGCTCAACACTACTCTTTGGCTTTATATCTACATAACTCCCCTGATGAATACTCATCATTGAGGAAGAAATGCGCAAGGAGTTTTTAACCCCTCATCTCTGGGGGTGTCTACTATAGGATCAACCTGGGTCCTGTCCTTGTTAGGATAGGAGCAATACTGGGGCATGACAGGGAGCTTAGGGAAATACTACACACTTACATCCCTATCCATTTAAGTGTTATATCCCCGATTGTTGGATCCTCTTTTCCCAGCTGGATACATTATGATGCTGGGATAGCATGTCCTTCATTGATGGTGAGACCAAACCATTTTTTACTGAGCCCTGGTTTGCATCAGCACTTTTTGCTATGTTTTTGTGTGTTCTGTCTTCTTAATGGTTGATTAAAGGTTATGTTTTACTTCTAATTGGGGAACTCTCTAGGCTATATTCAGTTTTGACTGCTGCCAACAGCAGGAACAGCTGGTGCTGAATGTCAGACCCCCACCTCATTTTCTTATGGTAGCAGTTTTGTATCTGTTGGCACCAATTTTTTCTTGACACATCTCTATAAGGCCTCTTTCACACTTCAGTTTTTTACAATCAGTCACAATCCGCCAGGTTTTGAAAAAAACGGATCCGCAATCTTCTTTTGAGGATCCGTTTTTTTCCCCATTGACTTCCATTATTGGAAGTCTCTCTCTCTCTCTCTCCTCATTTCCAGGCTGCGATTCCTTTAAAATTCTTCATTTGTCGGATCCGTCAAAATAACGGACGGGTGGCATCCGTTGTCATCAGTACTACAACGGATCCGCCATCAGTCCTTTTGGCGGATTATGACTGATGCAAAAAACTGAAGTGTGAAAGAGGCCTAAGCCACAAAGGGAACATTGCACGCAACCTTGTTTTGTCCAAATACGGATGACTGAATAGTATACAGAGTGTGTAACATACATATAATATTACTTTGGACCAAAGCTCATTCATTAGGCACTTACTATATCCATATATTACATGTGAATTATCTCTGAAGAGTTTCTGTAATGTTGAATCATGGGATGTAAGATATGGGACTCCCTGGGCCCTGATAATTAAAAGTGAGTGACAGAATTGTTCAGCTTGTTTTCAAGTGCCAGCAAAACTTCATACAGGTTAATGAAAGTCTATCGGTCTGTATACTGCTTTTCTCCAGAAGAAGAATAAATTTAGCTGTTCTGATTAAAAGCAGATCTGGTCCACCATAATGAAGATGTATGGAAAATGAAACCTATTAAAGGTCTCTTGCTATCTTAGGATCGGGAGTTTTGAGGATCTCCATAATAATATGATTTATGCCTAGATCGTTAATGGTGTGCTATGATGAACAATTAACAGGTTGTTTCAAAAGCAAATTCTCTTAATCTGGAGTTGACCATCATGCGCTGCCTCTTAAGTCAATTAGTCTTTAAAATAGAATAAAAACCTTTGACCTCTTACATTTACAACCCAATATCATATAGAAAAAATGTATAACCCACCACTTGGTAGCAATTAGAAATGGTATGTTAATTAGAAAGTGTCAAAATAATAATCATGCTTTAAGTAAATAGGAGCCAACTTCCAGATAAAGAAGAAAATAAAATGAAGGTGTCTATACCCAAAATTATCAGAACTGTAGCGATGCAGCTTTCTAGACACATTTCCCGGTCACTCAATTTTCCCCCCAGACACCCACACAACTCCACGTTGACTGAGCATATTCAATTCTTTCAATACATTCAGTTTTGCTTCCTTTTTTTAGTGAAATATGTTTTTTTAATTTTATTTTTAGTAAAACAGTATTGTTCAAACATATTTTTATTGCGTTCCACCTTCCATTATAATTATTTTTATGTGTAGGATTTTCTATTTTTTCAACCAGGGTGAGACTAGAAACTGCAGTTTGGAAAAAAAAGTTTCGTTTTATATTTTAGTTATAGATTTGATTTTCTGCTTTGTCTTTATTTATCTCACACATTGGGTCTAAGGTCATAAAAGACTAAGGTCATAACATTTTTAAGTTAAAATTCAACATTAGAATATTTGCATTTGCATTTGTTGCTGATTTCCAGAGATGAGCGAATTGTGAGAGATTTGTTCGGATACGGTTCCGAATATGATCGGAATCGAATATTGTTTTAGCGATATTCGTCGAACACAGCCGAACGTCATTAGAGTCAATGGGAGTAAAAATTACCGAATATGTTCGGAACTGATCCTAAGACATACAGCACAGGGTGGACCATGTATATGGATACACCTAAATAAAATAGGAATGGTTGGTGATATCAACTTCCTGTTTGTGGCACATTAGTATATGGGAGGGGGGAAACTTTTCAAGAAGGGTGGTGACCATGGTGGCTATTTTGAAGTCAGCCAATTTGGATCCAACTTTATTTTTTCCAGTGTGAAGAGGGTAATGTGACATATCAAACTCATTGAGAATTTCACAAGAAAAACAATTTTTATTTAGGTGTATCCATATACATGGCCCACCCTGTACTTTCGGCATGAATATTGTTCGAAGATGGCTGGAATATGTCAAAATCAGATTTGGGGACAAATTCGCTGATGTCTACTGATTTCCCCTGAACTTGGACTAGCAAATTAGCCCACGTTAACGGTCAAATTCAACCTGCACTATAAAGCTCAACTGGACAAAGACCCAGAAACTCTTGCACAGCATCCTCCCAATATATGGCAATCACGTGATTTCTAGGACTGATGTTGCTTTCTGAACAGTATATAGAGTGCCCAATAAATTATGTGCATACAGAAATCAGAAAAACTGAGACATAATTAACTGTTTATGCCTTCTTTATGGGAAGTCTGGCTATTTCTTTGTGCAACTGCTGACTCTGAAACGCTACTATTTTCACAATTCCCCTTTTAAAACATTCGTCAGTATGCAAATAGTTAAATAAAAATACAGACATGTGCATGAGCCTAAAATTCATTACTTTATACTATGCCTGCAGATATTTACACATCTGCTTTTTCAAACGTGTATAAATGCTTCTCAATATAATGTTAAGTGGTTTAGCAATGACTAAGCTGTGACTCATCATCATAGCTCAGCTTGTGCTTCTCTGACCTACATTTACCAGGTCTATTACCCAGGAATATTCAGATCTTTGTCATCAGTTATGGCCACCTAGACCTATAAATCCACTACAGCAGATCGTGCATAATAGCAGACAATTTACGTTTGATTCACTGTATACTATTCTATTTGCTATCCTCAAGTTTTTTATGCAACATATATTTGCGGATTAGCCCAAAAGAAGGAGCCAAAAATGTCAATTTATAGGTACAACAAGATTCGTAGGTGTCCATTGTTCAGCACATGAGCTAAGAGATTGGCAAAAATCCTTGAGGTCCAATTAATAAGCAACCATGGAATAGTAAGCTGGTTTAAAGGGTTATTCACCATAATTAAAGTTATCACATTTTCATAGGATGTGTTGAAAATACTAGGGTCTAAAATGCACCATCAAAATAAAGTGGTGGCCGCACATGTGCACCACCGCTTCAGTCATTGTCTATGAGACTGCCATAGAAAGTTGAGTACTGTATTTGTCAATCCCACACATAATGAAAGTGGCATTGGCACCAGTACTCAACCAAATAACGGAAAAATTGAGAAACCTACTCTTGGGATTGGTTGGGTGTCCAAGCAGTCAGAACCCATTGATCCACAAATCAATAAGTAAATACAATTCTTGCTATTATACCACAGCTTGCTTGTCTGAGAACATCAAGATTCTGCCAAATATCTGATTTCTGGCCATTCCATGGATTGATGCTTCAACCAAAATCTTGCTGCTATGCTTGCTCTCCTATTCTTCACGGTGAACTGATACATCATTATAGAATGTTTTTATCTTGTCTATACCTTCTGATAACATTGCATCCACAGAAATATGGCTAAAGTTGTAACTTTATATCTTGATGATCTGAAATTGGCAGGAAGGATGAAGAGAAGCTGATTTTCACAGTGTGGATAGAGGGAAGAGTGAACAGCATACTCTAATATGTAGTCAGTTAAAGTGGCGGACACAGGCGAAAAGGGCAAATGTGCAAGAACTGCACATGTGCTCTTTGCAGCATAATCATAATATACATATGCACCTGTTTTGGAGATGATTAACTCCTTAATGACCAGAGCTCTTTTTCGAGTTTTCGTTTTCATTTTTTGCTTCCCTTCTTTCCAGAGCCATTTGAGGGCTTATTTTTTGTGGGACAAGTTGTACCTTTGAACGACACCATTGGTTTTACCATGTCGTGTACTTGAAAATGGGAAAAAAAAATCCAAGTGCGGTGAAACAAATTACACTGTTTTTTTGTTTGGCTTTTTTGCTAGGTGCACAGCTGACCTCCGATCACGTGAAGGGGGTTGGCGATGCGCTCATTTCCGGCCAGTCGCCGAAAGTACTAGTTAAATGCCCGCTGTCAGCGTTTGACAGCGGGATTTAACTGGTTAATAGGTGCGAGCAGAACGCGATTCTTCCCGCGCCTATTGCGGACACATGTCAGCTGTTTATAACATACAGCTGCCCATGGTCAGTATTCTGTATGGGAGTAGGAACAGAGCACAGAGCCGCTTGAACACATAGAAGATCTGTGATGAGAGGTCCCAGTCTGTTACTTGGACCAATGGAAAAGTAAAGTAAGCCTGGTGTTAATTATTCTACCAGAGATGGTTAAGGATAGAGTATTTCCTGTTGTATACTTGCATTGAAGCTGCACATATGTTTTCTTGTGGTTTCAAATGGTTGAAAGTTTTGCATTGCAAACATTTAGATAGGATAAATCAATATAGAGGCTAGCAGAGAATTATGTTGCCAAAGAATATTTTTTTCTCTCTCCTTTTTTGCTTTATACTATTTTATTCTTTTACAAGTTACAAAAAAATACATACAGTTGCTGCACTGGGAAAGTAGAGATGTCTTTTACAAACTTATTTTGTGTGGACAAGGAGGCGACAATCTATGTGGACGTCATGATTTTTGGTATCAATACAAAAATGGCGGGGGGAACAAGAGGCGCAATAGTGCCCTATCACTAGTGACACTTGAAGTATGAGCGGTATAATACAGTTCCACTCACCTATACCAGTTGTGTCACCCACAACTGGCTTGAGAGCATATCACAGAATCAGCTGCTGCAGGACCTCCACCAACCACTCGCACGTGGAAAAACCTTCCGAAAGTTGTGGGAAGCAGGGTGTGTTGCAGTCCGCGCTGCCGAGATTAACAAATCACCTGGGATGCAAGATGTTGTAGCAGTGTACTCCTTTATTTCCTCCTACGCGTTTCGGTGCCCTTCCTGGCACCTTCCTCAGGGATATTACATCAGCCATAGGAGCAGGGAATTTATAGCCCCTTACATTAGCAATTATGGGTGTGTTCTGTTTACATGTGATGTCATAATGGTCATCACTGGGGGAGGGGCCAGCATTTTTGGCGGAATTTCACATAAATAGCATAATAAAACAAGAAAATGGTCCAAAACACTTGCTAAAATGTACATAAAAATCTTACAAACAGAATGATGTAAAAATTTCCATAATAAATGCAGCAGAAACGTTGCTAAAATATCCAGACTATCACTGCAGAAAAAATGTTTTATAAACCCATTGCCTCCATTTTTTGTTTTATTATGCTATTTATGTTAAATTCCGCCAAAAATGCTGGCCCCTCCCCCAGTGATGACCATTATGACATCACATGTAAACAGAACACACCCATAATTGCTAATGTAAGGGGCTATAAATTCCCTGCTCCTATGGCTGATGTAATATCCCTGAGGAAGGTGCCAGGAAGGGCGCCGAAACGCGTAGGAGGAAATAAAGGAGTACACTGCTACAACATCTTGCATCCCAGGTGATTTGTTAATCTCGGCAGCGCGGACTGCAACACACCCTGCTTCCCACAACTTTCTGATGATTTTTGGTAGGCTGTCTCACATTTGAATTTGTAATGTATGTAAATTAATCATGTCAAATAACAGGTGTACATGGTTTCACTTATTGGAATAGGTACATAAGGATTAAGAACTTTGTTCGAAACGCATCAGGCGTTTAGCGGGTGCGTCCCCGCATGACTTTTTCTTCTTGGCATGAAAATAAAATATTGAAGTATTTAATGAAAAGACGCCTGGTGATGGAACTTTTTTCCTTTCTTTACTATTACTCTTTGAAATTATTTTTTGTTTGCAAACTATTAATAACTAAGTAAAATTCTATGTAACCCTGTGTCCAGAAATACAAAATCAGGCAAGCTTTTCACTCATGAAGAGTCATTGTTCAGCACTTATGGAGGAAAAAACCCTGCAAGGAAACGTCTACTGAATCATGTCTAATCAAATTCAATGTCAACAACACATTAATTATAGTTTCAAAATTAATGGATGCAATAACTTTTAAAATATAAATGGTTGCACTGCCAAAATATTTTAGTTACTGGAATACAAAGAAAATTACAGTGGCATGGTTAGCTTATGGACAAATTGACATAGTTTACCACATTCCAGCGGGCTTATTTTTCTGTCAACATAACTGTTTGAAGGCCTTTTTGTTGAATGAGTTTTAGTTTTTGATGGTTCATTTTAGAATAAGGCTGGAGAGGTGGGGAATAGGGTAGACAAAAAAAAGTTTATTTTGTTTTACACTAAGGCTAGGTTCACATTTGCGGATGGCCGAGCTGTGGAGGGCTGCAGATTTCCTCCGTGAAGCTTCGCCCACTGTCGCACCTTCTCCGGTCAGCTCCGCCTACATCCGCATGCAGCCTGTGTAGCTATCTTTAACATTGGGTACGCAGGCCATGTGGATGTATGTGGATGCCTCCATATGCGTCGTTTTGATGATGCAGCGACCTGCTAACAGGTATACGAAACACTAATTTTATAAAGTGTGTGGACTACACTTTAATATGAGCTAATTTGGCCTACACAACTGTAAAGTGGAGTGTTTGGTGAACTTTATTTATGTGTTTTTTTTACAAAAAAACAAAAAGGATGTGACCAAAGATGTAAAATAGTATTGTCGGGGTAGCTATTTAGGGAAGGCTAAATTAACCCTTCACGGTTGAGCCAGTGATGTCCAAATTATTCCAGTGTTGCTAGCAACTCAAATGACCACACGGAGACGGGGGTCTCTGTATGGGAGGATCGAGGCAGATCACTAAGCCCCTTTATTTTAGTCACATCTTTTATAATCTTTTGCTTAATTATGCAAGGTTCTCAAGTACCAATAGCATCATTTCACTTTATAAGCCAATAATATTGCAAGAAAACCGGAAACTACATATATGTCTGTCATGGAAAGTAGTATAGTGGCATATTCTTCAGAGTTTTACACCCCGGCCTCCCTTATCTTTGCACCTGATGGGAACAGTCTGGTTTCATGACAGTTTGAACTTTTACCTAATTACAAAATTTATCTTACATCAACAAAAATGGAGAAACGAAACCTTCAGAGAATGGACAAAACGAAACTTCAGCTCTGATTTTAGTTTTAACCCTTCACATTCCCCCCTAGATAAATTTTTTCAACACATATGCAGCATCAGAGGTGCTATCCCAAGCTAACAGCTTGAGGGGTACTGGTCTTCACATGACTGATGCCGTGTTACCAGTCATGGCTGTCGCGGCGCACTCATCCCCCCTGTATACTGTAGTTCATGAATAACAATTTTTGATGATGGTGGTGGAGATCTTTTCTAGGTAGCCATGTGCTTGGCTTCAACATCTTAATCAAGTAGCCTTTTGAGATCGGTGCATAGAAGAGCAGGGGCAACGACACCTTTGGTATCATTAGCTGGCTTAGTGTAGAATTTCCTAATACATACAGAAATACATCAAAGAACAAGTTTTAGTATCACATATACAACAAGGATACAGGTAGCAATGTGTAACAAGCTTTGTAAGATCCCAGCTATCCAGCCCCCTATTCCCTTAAACCAATTGGCTGGATTGAGAAAGGAGAAGGTGTCAGACCACCAACTGTCCTTAGTACGATCATTATCTTTATCATATTGATCTCTGAGTCATTGAATATCTTCGAACTTTAACTTCTACCAATGATAATATGATAATAAAATGCAAAAAACCAAAACATTATGTCCCCTTATTTGCTATTGGCTTATTTGACCAGCTTGCAGTGCGATGCGTGGATCCAAGTCGGTCTTCCTTCTAGTTTCACTGATGTAGGGGTGATGAGGAGGACTTGATCGGGACCGTCATACAAGGGTTCTAGTCCGTGCTTCCTGACATGCCTTTTCACGACTACCAAATCACCAGGCTTCAGGTTTGACAGGTGTCGGTGTCTGCTGAATCTGGAAGAGAAGAAGAAACTAGAACATGGGTGTTAGCAAGATTTATACTAAGCTGAATAACACATTGAACAGCACGGTCAGTTTCTTCTGATAACTGCTGAGGCTGGAAATTTGCAACTGGGGGCCTAGTACCAAACAATATCTCATATGGGGACAGGCCATGCTTTGCAATAGGGGTAGTACGAATATGGTATAGTACAATCGGTAGGAGCTCTGGCCATGGAGCCATAGTCTCCTGCATCATTTTGGTCAATTGTCCCTTTCAGTGTTCCGTTCAGCCTCTCAACTTCACCACTGGATTGTGGGTGGTACGGAGTATGAAGGGCTACAGTGGATCCAAGCATTGTCAGAACTTCTTAGTACACATGAGAAGAAAAGGCCAAACCTTGATCACTTTCAACAACTTCTGGAACCCCATATCTGCATATAACTTCCATCACCAGTTTCTTTGCTGTGGTTTTTGCAGTCATGTTGGTAACAGGGAATGCTTCCGGCCAACTGGAGAACCGGGGCCCAGTAGAATTTTTGCACCAGCGCGAGGGCCTGATTCTTTCCTCGATGTGTAGGCTCATGTGCCTATGTGGCAATAGCAGGGTACATCCGCTTAGGGAGACACACAAGTCGATCCTTTTCTAGAGACCATTATCCATACATGTCCCATCAGTCTTCCATTGCTTCACCTCTTCCTTTGGAGACATTCTCTGCGTTGTCATTAAGCGGTCTTGCAGGGTTCGACAGAAAACTTCAGTCTGTTGTAGATCATCAGGTTATTGTAGGGTCAGTGCTTCTTGTAACTGTTTACACTGAGAGCGTGTGGTCACCATAGTTGATATGGTTGGTTCAATGGGTAAGAGAGCGGCGACTTTTGCTTGCATATCCGCAAATGCGTTGCCAACAGTCTGTGGACTGGTCCTAGGACCATGCGCCTTAACTTTGATAATAGCCACCTGAGTAGGTAATTTGATCGAGTCCATGAGGGTTTTAACAGCTTCAGCATTTTTCACTGGGGTTCCGGCACTCGATTGGCCCATAGAGCCCCAAAATCGTGAGCAATACCAAATGCATACCGTGAGTCCGTGTACATATTAGCCCATCTTTTCTTGGCCAAAGTACATGCTGTAGACAGAGTCTGGAGTTCTGCTTCTCGCGCTGACTGTGATGGTGGGAGTGCAGCTGCGTGCACTACAGTGTCCTCTGTGGTAACAGCGTATCAGGTGTGGAATCTATCAAACCCATCAGCATATCTTGAACCATCCGTGTATAACACCAGATCGGGATTTGGAAGTGGATTCTCACTGACATTTGGTGGAGTAGCTGTTTCTTCTATCAGAAGTTGGGAACAATCATATTGGAGGTAATCCTCATCACTGCCATCTTTCCTTATAGTTCATTATGCCGTCTTTCAAAGCGTTGTAAAGGGGTTGCATAATGCGGGATGCATCCGGTATCCACTGACAACAATAAGTGCATATTCCAAGAAAACGCTGGAGTTCAGTTTCATCTTTTGGGAAAGGAAGGTTGCTGACAGCTATTTTTCTTTCTTCTGCAAGGTGTCTGGCACCCTGAAGGAGACAGTGACCCAAGAACATCACTTGACCAAGGCAGAACTGAAGTCCCGAGGCCGAAACCCAACAGTTCAGTGCTGCCAGATGCTTAAGGAGGCTAACAGTGGCAGAAATGGCAAAAGACACCTGCTCATATTTTTTTCAAACTGGTTGGGACTGTTTTGGGCCCCTTGTGGCATAACTGTCCATATTAACTGTCGTTCCTGCTAAGTGAATGCAAATAGAAACTGGCAGTCTGGGTGTAACGGAGTGCTAAAGAAGGCATTGGCAAGATCAATAACTGTAAACCAAGCAGCATCCTGGGGTATTTGGGACAAAACAGTATGTGGATTAGGCACCAGGTTTGAGAAACACTTTTACTGGTTCTACAGGCATTTTCCCTATATCATTTGGCCCTTTTGACCAGAGTTTAGATGGTATCTCTGAGAGATATGGGGTGAGTCATTGATCCTCAGGCAATATTGGGGGTGGATCTGGGCCTATCAGGGCCATCATAACAGTAGGAAGGGCATGCAAAATACAGATTTCCTCACTGTCTTCATCTGCATAGGGATTATATAACAAAAAAACCATCTGACCATCATCTTGGAATTGTATTCTGGAGCGGAACTGTGATAATAAATCTGTCCCTAGTAAATTTACAGGACATGTGGGAGAGATTACAAACTGAATAGTAACCTTGGGGAAAGGTCCCACAGAAATAGGGTTTATAAAAGTATATTAATTGGGTCTACCATCTACTCCGATTAAAACAGCAGGGAGATGACAATCTCTCTGAAAGTGTCCGAATCGGGCACAGCGCATTGCAGACGAGAATTGACATGGAGGGGCTGGGGAGAAAGGCTCCTATTCATAGAATTAGAGATATTGGAGTAGGGAGCTGAAGTCTGAGGGGGGGGCCAGAGTTTGCTGTGTGCTCCAATGATACTGATAAGAGACTAGCTGTGTGCTCGCAGCTGTGGTGGGGGCGAAGGGGGATATGGTGTGGGCTAAGATGGGAGGGGGTACTGAAGCAGCTGCAGCTGCTAGCTTGCTTTTTTTTTCTCTCTCTGCTGAACAGAGCGGGTTAAAGTCTTCTGAAAACTTTTTTTTTTCCCCTCTGGAGCTGGTAAATGGAAGGGGTGGACACTCAACCCCTAGCAATAACGGGGACTAAGGCTGGCGGCGGATGATAACACAGGTCAACGAAAAAAAAATTTTTTTCTGGTGTCCAAAATATTTTAATGAATTTGGGGTATTTTTGGGGTGCTGATTCTGAATATGTCATCAGTTTTGCCAGATTGGCTCAAGTTTTTGAGATTTTTGGTATCTTATTTATAGCACTTGTTGGTAAATGCGACGCATCATCTCATTAATTTCTTTGGATTAGTACTTGAACTGAGCAGTTCTCAATATAGTTTTGTGTTAATTAGTGTTCTAAAAGTTTGTTCATAGCTTGATTTTTGCACTAACTTTATGTTGTTGTCTGTTTTCCAGTGAAAAGCATGAACTCATCATGAAGAAGTTGTCTTAACGATCCAGACTCATTCTGTTACATTTGTGGTGAATATACACTGCCAAAACATAGAAGAAACATAACACACTTCGTAAAAAAAGTGTATTTTGCCTATTTTGGGGTTATGCTTGGGGACCAAGACAAGTTTTGGGCACCACACATAGTGTGCAAAGCATGTATCGAATTATTACGAAAATGGAGCAAAGGACAAAGAAAAAGCTTCAAATTTGGTGTTCCAATGGTGTGGAGAGAGCCAAAAAATCATCATGATGACTGTTATTTCTGTGCAGTGCAAGTGCAAGGATTCAATAAGCATAAGAAACGAAAATGGGAGTAACATGGAATCTGCAAGAAGGCCTGTCCCTCATTGTGAAGATGTGCCTGTACCTGTGTTTACCATAAATAACAGTCATCATGATGATTTTTTGGCTCTCTCCACACCATTGGAACACCAAATTTGAAGCTTTTTCTTTGTCCTTTGCTCCATTTTCGTAATAATTCGATACATGCTTTGCACACTATGTGTGGTGCCCAAAACTTGTCTTGGTCCCCAAGCATAACCCCAAAATAGGCAAAATACACTTTTTTTACGAAGTCTGTTATGTTTCTTCTATGTTTTGGCAGTGTGTATTCACCACAAATGTAACAGAATGAGTCTGGATCGTTAAGACAACTTCTTCATGATGAGTTCATGCTTTTCACTGGAAAACAGACAACAACATAAAGTTAGTGCAAAAATCAAGCTATGAACAAACTTTTAGAACACTAATTAACACAAAACTATATTGAGAACTGCTCAGTTCAAGTACTAATCCAAAGAAATTAATGAGATGATGCGTCGCATTTACCAACAAGTGCTATAAATAAGATACCAAAAATCTCAAAAACTTGAGCCAATCTGGCAAAACTGATAGCATATTCAGAATCAGCACCCCAAAAATACCCTAAATTCGATGAAATATCTTTGGCACCAAAAATGCTGTTGACCAGTGTAATAGGTGCCGTCAGCAGAGGTGGGGGCTGCGACTCTCGGTCTCCTTGTACAATTGTCATCTAGCAGGGAGACCTCTTCTTTCAAATCATCACTTTTAACTATTCGACTGCCTGACACATTAGTATTAATCTTAGTTCCTTCATAACCAATCACATTCTCACACCACAGTCACTTTCTTGAACCACAAAACATCCCGTCCCTGTCATAATAATAGACAATTTTCCTTCTTCAACATAGTAATAACAGAAACAATCAGAATTCACTTGCTGTTCAATGTCCACATAACCTTCATTATACAATTCATGTGCCAAGCTACGGAATTCCTCAGCGCCTTCAAGTAATCCATCATCAGTCAACCTTCCTTTATTCTTTCTAACTACTTCATCCCATAGCTTAGGCTGCAACCTCCCGCCTTTCGGAAATCCCAAAATTGAAAATATTTTTCCTGCATTCCTGACAAATTTCTTTCCTCGTCTTTGAATCATAAGACTAACAGTATCTGATCCTTGACACAATTCCAAACTTTTCTTTTTCTTCCACAGAAACATAATTCTCTCCTTTAGAGCCAAACATCCTGACTTAAATTGTGCACAGATATGGCGGCCATTTCAGTCTCTGTTCCACCGGGTCAACCCCCTATGGGAAGCCCAAAATTCGCGGTACTCAGTGAAAGGATTAAGGCATCTCAGACTATCCCTCCGGACACCTCTGGTTATATATATCTATATATACCTGAGCTACGTATCCTACCCATCTTTGATCACATCACCACGCCCAATACTAATAATGATCGGGAATTTCAGGATATTTTGACTATAAAGAGAGTCACAATCACTAGTCAATCCGGGGTGTCCGTCCCTTATGAGGTACGGTTCGAGCACTGGGCCCCCAACGGGACTACACCTCTATATGATTCCACCCATGAATCACCCCACCAGAGGACAAACCTCAGATCCTCTTTGCAGCAACAAGCACAGGAAAACCACACTAACGGTCAGTCTGAACAGTATAACTGCCAACTTACTGTGGTTGTCATGGGGGGTGATCAGTCCCAATTTTCCAGCACAAGTGTCCGCTCCGAGGGTCCTTTGTGTTGTTGTTCTCCGGGGGCAGAGGCGTCCCTATTTGGGGGCCCCACGTTGCGCGCAAAGCTGTCGGGGGAGCTATTTAGGGAGGGCTAAATTAAACCTTCATGGTTGAGCCAGTGATGTCCAAATTATTCCAGTGTTGCTAGCAACTCAAATGACCACACGGAGACGGGGGTCTCTGTATGGGAGGATCGAGGCAGATCACTAAGCCCCTTTATTTTAGTCACATCTTTTATAATCTTTTGCTTAATTATGCAAGGTTCTCAAGTACCAATAGCATCATTTCACTTTATAAGCCAATAATATTGCAAGAAAACCGGAAACTACATATATGTGCATCATAGAAAGTAGTATAGTGGCATATTCTTCAGAGTTTTACACCCCCGCCTCCCTTATCTTTGCACCTGATGGGAACAGTCTGGTTTCATGACAGTTTGAACTTTTACCTAATTACAAAATTTATCTTACATCAACAAAAATGGAGAAACGAAACCTTCAGAGAATGGACAAAACAAAACTTCAGCTCTGATTTTAGTTTTAACCCTTCACAGTATCACAAACTTTTTGGAGCTATTACAATGCAGGAAGGTAACCTACAATGCAATAGATGAGGCTCAATAGGCTAATACTAATCTGGCTGGGGCTGCAGGGCACAAGCCAGCAAAAAGGCTCCTCTATCTACTCCTATATAGTGTTTGCAACCAATCTAGCTGGATACGGATGAAAGCACACTAATAAGAGAAATTCAGGAATAATAAACAGCTCTACAGCAAAAAAGGACAATGTATGAGGCAGTGACGCACGCTGAGCGGACTTCCAACCAGAGGTGGCTGCAGAGCACACAGAGACCTCACAGACAGCCGTGAACACTACAGTGCAGAGAACTGTGCACTAGCACTGAAAGGCTGCAGAAAGGCTCCACTATCTACTCCTATATAGTGTTTGCAACCAATGTAGATGGATATGGATGGATGCACACTAATAGGAGAAATCAGTAAAAATGAGCAGCTATAAAAAAATAATATATGTATGAGGCAGTGTTGCACGCTGAGCGGCCTACAACCAGAGGTGGCTGCAGAACACACTACATCGTGAGCTGCACTCACACACACAAACCTTGCAGACAGCTGTGAACAGCGCTGCAAGGCAAAAGAAAGCTTCACACAGGGGTTGCTACAGTAGCCTGGGTAAAGCACTATATAGCAAATCGCTATCTCTAACTGTCCCTCAGAGTCAGAAGAGCAGCGTCCTGTCCCTAACTGAATTCACAGCAGAGTGAACCCAAAATGGCGGCGGCGGCTTTTATAGTGCATCATGACATCATTTCAGCAGCCAATCACAGCCATGCCATTAGTTAACATGCCTAACAGGATGTGCCCACACTTCTTAGGATTCCTCATTGGCTGAATCAAATCAAACTGGCTCATAGCATTATGGGAACTTCCGATTCTGGTATTCGATATGCTAAAAGTATCGGAACTCAGTATCGGAATTCCGATACCGCGAATATCGGCCGATACCCGATATTTGCAGTATCGGAATGCTCAACACTAGTCAGGAAGTTATAAGGGTTAAAAGTAGAAAAAAACAAAGTGCTCTCCAGATCTCGAGAGGTAAAAGTCGCTTTCGACAAACTAAAGTCACTTTTTAGTTCCACACCATTACTAATAGAGATGAGAGAATATGTTCCAAAAATGATCGCCAAGCAAATTCTGCTTGAATATTGCACATTCGGATTTGTGATCGGAAACACGAGTAAATTTTCATAAAATCAAGAAAAATCAGTAAAATTTGGTAAAAGTGCGGGAAAATATTTGCGTTGCTGCAAAAATTATTTTTAGCTCTTTTGCTAGGATAGCAGTGGTGTATGAAGAGCAGGGGGAATGTGCTTGATGAAGGGAGGGGGTGGCGAGAGCTCAAAGGATCTGCGTGCTTGTAATTTTTTTTCTAACTTTTTTTCTAACTACCCTGAAGAAGGAATCCGCCGATTCTGAAAGGCGTTGGATGGTTTTTTAAGCTTCCCCGCTCTCCATAGCCAGTCACATGAGCAATCACGTGACTGTGACGTCACACAAGGTCCTGTGCACCTTGCCGGCTACAGTCTGCGCGCGACGCTACCGCTCATCAGCCAGGGCGGTCGCATTGCAGACAGGATGTCTGTCTCCGGCCGGGACAGCGTCCATTACCCTCAGCATTAATACTTTTTCTCTTTCATTTTTGGAAATTGGCGTTTATATTCATGGACTTCATACAGGACATTGCTACCTCCTGATCATAGCTACCTCCTGATCATAACTCCTCCTTTACAGAATCTGTGTCGGGAAGCACTCCATTATAAAGCTGCAAACTCTAAGGTAAAGTCCTCTAACTCTCTGGATCGACTTTTTATCTATTTTATGAGTGAATTTCTACACACTGTGTATGCCTTTAGATCTGAGTACATTCCTGAAACGTATTGAGATTTTATGTGAATAAGCCAAGGGGGCGGTTCTTGATTTCCAATGTTTCCTTGCCTTGTTTTGAGCTCCTTTTTTATTTTATTTTCTCAGATTCTACTCTAAGCGCAAATACTAAACTTTTTATATTTATTTATTTTTTATCTGGACCAATTTGGTGGTATTGTCCAAATATTTTGCTGCTGAGTAGTCCGATTAGTGCTAGCGCCGTAGGTTAATTGATTTACTTTTTTCTAACTTGTAAACTGTAATTTTTTTTCTAACTTTATGTGTGCACATTGCAGCTAGCCAATCAGGGCATAGGAAACATCCACAATGTCCAGAAACAACGACTTGTGCCACTGGCTGCTGAAATCACATGTCCTCTCTATATAAAGAGTGGACATCTTGGTTTAGTGCCATTTTGTCAGTATAATAGCGCAGAGAGGCTACTCTTGACGCTGGTCCTGGGAGCTGATAGATTTTAGCTAAGTCAGATAGTTTTCATAGCTAGTGTCCTGTGAGGCTGTAAAATCGACATTCCAGCAAATTTTATTTTCTTTTTTCTTGTGCCATTACTGTGGTTCACAGGCAAAAACAGCAGATCACATTTCATAGATGTGTGTTGTGTACTGCTTCTATTATGCTCTATGCATGAGTAGTTTCTAAACGGGATTCAGCATATGTCACCTTGTCATTTAGTGCCACAGAACTTAATCTGTGTGCAGTGCTGTTGCAGAGGGAAAAAAAAACTATATTTTTACTGTCACAAATGTTATACAGCACACCAAATCCCACCTTCTCATATTGTGACAGTGAAATTCATTTGTGTGCACAGATGTTTCATAGTAAAAAACCCTGTTTTTTCTGTTGCCAAATGTGAAACAGCATGCCATATACCACCTTGTCATTTAGTGGCGGTGAAATACCGTATTTTTCGGACCATAAGACGCACTTTTTTCCCCAAAATTTTTTGGGGAAAATGGGGGTACATCTTTTGGTCACAATATACTTACACTCCTGTGGCTGGTGCGGGTGCAGCGGGGCTCTGTGGTGTGGTGGTGGTGGTAGGCTCTGCTCCGGTGCAGTGGCAGAGGCTCTCTGTGCTCCGTGGGGGGCTCCGCAAGCATTTCCTCAAAGCCCGGAGGCCCCCACACATCCGTTGCTGCCATGTTGCGGTGGCCTCCAGGATGGATGCCAGGAAGATGGCCGCCGGGCCGGGGGCGGCGCATGCTCAGTTTCAGATCTCGTCCATGTTTCAATCCCAACAATGAAACATGGTAACATAGTAACATAGTATTTAAGGTTGAAGGGAGACTTTAAGTCCATCTAGTTCAGCCCAAAGCCTAACATGTTGATCCAGAGGAAGGTAAAAAAAACCCATGCGGCAAACACTAAGGAAAAATTCCTTCCCGACTTCACATACGGCAATCAGACTAGTTCCCTGGATCTACTCCTTATGAAGGAATCTAGTATATATCCTGTAACATTATACTTTTCAAGAAATGCATCCAGGCCCTTCTTAAATTTTAGTAGAGAATCACTTTTTTTATTACAACATCATATGGCAGAGAGTTCCATAGTCTCACTGCTCTTACAGTAAAGAATCCGCATCTGTGAGTATGCTTAAACCTTCTTTCCTCCAGACGTAGAGGATGCCCCCTTGTCCCCGTCACAGGTCTAAGAGTAAAAACATCATTAGAAAGGTCTTTGTACTGTCCCTTCATATATTTGTACATTATAATATCACATAACCTACTCAAGCATCAGTGAATAAACCAGATAAAGTCCGAATTAATAAAGACTAAAATTAATTTTATTGATGGCAAAGAATAAAATAAAGAGAAGCCAGAAAAATGGACATATTACTATACCATAATACATTATAATATAAGGAGATAGTTACATAGTGAACGCATGGGCCAAGAGTAAATTCAGTGATCATATAAAATCCATAATCAATATAAGGTGCTCTGGACCTCAGACTTGGCCAAAGGTTCACCTTCCAACAAGACAATGACCCTAAGCACACAGCTAAAATAACAAAGGAGTGGCTTCAGAACAACTCTGTGCCCATTCATGACTAACCCAGCCAGAGCCCTGACCTAAACCCAATTGAGCATCTCTGGAGAGACCTGAAAATGGCTGTCCACAAACATTCACCATCCAACCTGACGGAACTGGAGAGGATCTGCAAGGAAGATTGGCAGAAGATCCTCAAATCCAGGTGTGAAAAACTTGTTGCATCATTCCCAAGAAGACTCATGGCTGTACTTGCTCAAAAAGGTGCTTCTACTCAATACTTAGCAAAGGGTCTGAATACTTATGACCATGTGATATTTCAGTTTTTCTTTTTTAAATACATTTGCAAAAATATCTACATTTCTATTTTTTTCAGTCAAGATGGGGTACAGAGTGCACATTAAGGAGAAAAAAATGAACTTTTTTGAATTTACCAAATGGCTGCATTGAAACAAAGAGTGAAAAATGTAAAGGGGTCTGAATACTTTCCGTACCCACTGTATATAAGAACATGTGCACGTACTGAGCTACACCTGAGCACCGTTGATACTTCATCCCGTCACGCGGGACCCTAAACTTGACAGGTAAAACTTTTTTTTTTTTTTTTCCACAAGGTAATAACTATATTGCTGGACTTATACTAACTTCACTCCATAATCTTTCTGGCTTTATCTCTTACCATTATGTCATTCATTCTATGTTTTGCCTACCGTGTCTTTTTATGTTTGTTTTACATACCATGGCAGTATGTATATACACTTACAGTATATGAGATTGCAACTGGTACTATTATTGGCGCAGTTTCTCAGTAGTTCCTACCTATAATGTCTTCAGACTCCTCACACTAATGAAGCCAAATAGCTCTATTTTACTCAGCATCATATTTTCTTTTAGTTCACGAGTTAGTTCAGTGGATTGTCACAAGACAGCTATGGTCTTTTTTCTTTGACATTGGACCCAATCTCTCATTTCATTTTTCATTTATTTTTCCATTTTGTTATCTTACAATAATATCGTTCTATTTTTACAGAACAGATGTACCTTGAAAAAGGCCACATTACACCGAAACGTTGATGAACTATACATGTCTATTCATTTTCTGCTACCTGAAATTGTGGAAATTCCTAATTTTTGCATCAATAAAACTTTTAAATTGAGTGCCGGAGTTTGTCATTTAATTGATTAACTTATTTTACTCCAGAGCACCAACCCTACAGAGAGCACCCCATCAACAGTTATTATATAGACCTGATGAAGCTATGCGGCCAGCTGATCACAGTAATGCCACAACCAAGATGGCTATGGCATTACAGTGACTGGCAAAGAATTCCCACATGTTTTTTGGCTGTCTAAAAGGTGCCAAACATGCTTGGCAGAGACTCGAGCTCTCGTTCGAACACTAAAAAAAACTTGCGGAGTAACGCACACAGCTGTTCAAGCGAGTAACGAGTAGTGTCGAGCACACTCCCTCATCACTATTTCTAATATTTTTCTGCAATGGAGAGGGGAAATAAAAAAAAATAAAATTTTACAGTGTTCTGCAGCACCTATTACATCAAGTGTCCAGTTCAACTTGAAAAATTTGGTGAAAGGTCCCCTATAATTATGAAGTTACTGTTAAGTTCAATTTTAAGTTGAGCAAATGTCCTGAAATTTGCTTTGGGCAGATTCAATCATCGCAAGAAGAAGATTCAAATTTACAATGAATACATTTGGAGCCAATGAAATCTGTACAGAAGTGTTTAAAAAGCTTTAAACTCTTATACCCACCTCGTTTCTATCCTGCTCATTAATGTTCTACCTCTGCTGCTCCAGATATTGTTCTCTAATTGGTTCAAATTCTTTATTCCTTGGGTCCTCCAGCAGGTGCCATCACTTACTACGTGGTGGTAGGACAGGTATAGGAAGGGCCAAAGAGAGGTGATGCTTAATTTTATTTTTAAACCCTTTGACCCTGCGAATTAGATAGATGACATTTATCTGGATTTGAACAAAGCGTATTGTTAAAAAATTTTATTCACTTGAATCCATGAATTTTGCGAAATTCTAAAAAAAAATATTTGTTTAGAATAGATTTAGTAACATAGTAACAGAGTAACATAGTTATTAAGGTTGAAGGAAGACTTTAAGTCCATCTAGTTCAACCCATATCCTATCCTAACTTGCCCTAACATGTTGATCCAGAGGAAGGCAAAAAAAAACCCATGTGGCAAACAGTAAGCTTCACATTGGGGAAAAAAATTCCTTCACGACTCCACATACGACAATCAGACTAGCTCTCTGTATCAACGCAATATTAAGGAAACTAGTGTATATACCCTGTAATATTATATTTTTCAAGAAAGGCATCCAGTCCCTTCTTAAATTTTTTTAGGGAATCACTCATTACAACATCATATGGCAGAGAGTTCCATAGTCTCACTGCTCTTACAGTAAAGAATCTGCGTCTGTGGGTATGCTTAAACCTTCTTTCTTCCAGACATAGAGGATGCCCCCATGTCCCCGTCACAGGTCTAAGAGTAAAAAGATTATTAGAAAGGTCTTTGTACTGTCCCCACATATATTTATACATTGTAATAAGATCACCCCTAAGCCTTCGATTTTTCAAACTAAATAACCCCAAGTGTAATTACCTGTCTTGGTATTGCAGACCCCCTAGTTCCCTAATAACCTTGGTCACTCTTCTCTGCACCCGCTCCAGTTCAGCTATGTCTTTCTTATACACCGGAGACCAGAACTGTACACAGTATTCTAAGTGTGGTCGCTCTAGTGACTTATATAGAGGTAAAATTATGTTCTCCTCATGAGCATCTATGCCTCTTTTAATGCATCCCATTATTTTATTTGCCTTTGCAGCAGCTGCCTGACACTGGCCACTAAATGTGAGTTTGTCGTCCACCCATACACCCAGGTCTTTTTCAGTGATAATTTTGCCCAGTGTTTTACAATTAAGCACATAATTATACATCTTATTCGTTCTACTCAAGTGCATGACCATACATTTATCCCCATTAAAGCTCATTTGCCATTTATCAGCCCAAGCTTCTAGTTTACATAAATCCTCCAGTAATATAAAATTGTCCTCCTCTGTATTGATTACTCTGCAGAGTTTAGGGTCATCTGCAAATATTGAAATTCTACTCTCTATGCCCCCTACAAGGTCATTAATAAATATGTTAAAAAGAAGCGGGCCCAACACTGACCCCTGTGGTACCCCACTGCTAACCGTGACCCAGTACGAGTGTGCTCCATTAATAACCACCCTTTGTTTCCTATCCCTGAGCGAGCTCTTAACCCACCTACACATATTTTTCCCTATCCCCATTGTTCTCATTTTATGTATCAACCTTTTGTGTGGCACCGTATCAAAAGCTTTTGAAAAGTCCATGTACACCACGTCCACTGCATTCCCTTGGCCCAGTCCTGAACTTACCTCTTCATAAAAGCTTATCAGATTAGTCTGACAGGAACGGTCCCTTGTAAACCCATGTTGATATTGGGTCATGAGGTTATTCTTCTCCAGATACTCCAGTATAGTATCTCTTAGAAAACCCTCCAGGATTTTACCCACAGTTGAGGTTAAACTTACTGGCCTATAATTTCCAAGTTCAGTTTTTGTCCCCTTTTTGAATATTGTCACCACATTTGCTATACGCCAGTCCTGTGGTACAGACCCTGTTATTATGGAATCTTTAAAGATTAAAAATAATGGTCTATCTATGACTGTGCTTAATTCCTGCAGTACTCGGGGGTGTATCCCATCCGGGCCCGGGGATTTGTCAATTTTAGTGATTTTTAGACGCCGCCGTCTAAATGAATTGTGTATTGTTAATCCTGTTGCATATTTCAGCTTTCAGTAGAGTCAAAAGCATTCAGATATTCTGGGACAATGAACTCTTGTACTTGACATATGGAGCAACCTTTATTTGCATCATCTGAACATGTAGGATCACAGAGAGAAATAAATCTAGAGAACTAGATCAAGTGAACTAGAAAGATCATATAATACAATATTAAAGGGAACCTGTTACCATAAAAGTGCAGTCCAATGTGCAAGCACCATGTTATAATGTAGGGAGGAATGAGTTGAGTGATGTTTTCTTTATATAATCTGTGTTTTATTCATTTAAACCTGTGCACTTTGCAGGACTTTCAGTCCAGTGGGTGGCCCTATCTGTGACTGACAGCCTTCCATATATAAGTGTACATACATAGACAGCTGTCAGCCACTCATAGGACTGCTCACTAGATTTAAATTCACAAAAACAGCAGAGGATTAAGTAAATAAAACATAGGTTATACTGAATCTTCCCGCTAAATACTATATATCAATCTGCTCTTATCTATTATATAGTACCTACAGATAGGACTGGAGTTTCCTGGTGACAGATTCTATGTAACAAACTCTAACAATTAATTCAGCTTTTCTGACTGCCCAAAACAGTCTGTAGTTGTATACTTCAATAATTCCAAATTAATGTGGTACTCTTAAAAAGTTGGTACCAAAGTATATGGACATTGCATCTAGATTGCATTAATGGGGCTGCTCTTTGATAGGGTGAACATTACCAGGATGCAACTTTGAGTAGTCAGTGGAAATTACTGAAAGAGGTTGGCACTAGGAGGCAACTTTATTCAAGGAGCTGATTAAATCTTTTTGACCAATTCCTAGTTTGGATATCCTTTGGTAATAGGTTGACTCCTTGAAATCCATAGCATACTGAGGGTTCAGGCAGGAGCCATCAGCCATAATTTAGTATTTGTGGTGAGATGCACAGTCCTCCAAGCTTTAAAAAGCGATTGTCTACATTTCTATATCTTTTGTACTATTCTTCTGTTCAAGTGCATTGCCTACCAGATTTGAGAACAACCACCAAATTATTGCACTGTTCCTCAGCTACTGACTTTAACCATTATTCATATCTACCACTTACAGTGACCATCAAGATTCCTTATTGTGATAAAATACTCTGCTAATTGTTTGTACCAAAAAGTATCTCAGACATTCCATGGGGGTCCAGCTCTACCGTCCCACCTTGAGGACATCTAAACAAGACAAAACCTTTAGCCTGAAGGGAGTATTGCAAATGGCTAAGTAGTAGTGATGGGCAAGCACAAAAATGCTTGGATGCTTGTTGCTCTAGGTCGAGGAAATTAGAGTGCTCGGGTGCTCGACCAGAGCAACAAGCCCAATATAAGTCTATGGGAAACTCGAGTATTTTTCCAGCGGTTCGTCCCTGGTGGTCTGCAGAGGGAAAAGAAAATGCAGAAATCGATGGCAACAGTGCTCAAATGACATGGGATCAGCATGGGGAAGACCTCTGGAAGCACTTTTGACTCCCAGGTCACTGCTGTGAACAATGTTGTCAGAGACTTACACCACTTTTACAGACTCATAATAAAACATACAAAAACGAAACCAAAAAGGATTTTCCTGGGAAATATGTTAAGGAACATACTTTCCAGGGTATTGACTTGTATATAAGGCAAAATAAATAACCCCCCATTAAAATGCTCCTCCACACCTTGGGCTATGTTCACATGTAGCATTTTTGAACTTTAGCATTGCTTTCAACCAGACAAATGCATTCAATGTGAAATGTCAATTTAACATTTTAAAACCTTATCTGGCCATGTGGTGTGTGACACATCATCAGATACATCATGTTTCATTTATGAAGGAGGGATTCTGAAAGTCACAAAGCCTATTTTTATTGGAGAGGGAGGAGGACAACAGCAAGTAGCCAAAATCAGGAAGCGTACACCCATGTTTGGGTGTGAAGAGGTGCATGGGAATAGACCTCCCAAAAAAGACACTGGATTTGAGTTTATGTTAAGCTGCTATCATTTGGTGGTGTTGAGAAGTCTGGCCCAATCAAGCCCTTGTTCATTTTTATAAGAGTCAGCCTATCAGCATTTTCAGTTGACAGGCGGATGCGTTTATCAGTTATAATTCCACCAGCGGCAATAAAAACCAGCTCTGACAAAACGCTAGTGGCAGGGCAGGCCAGGACCTCCAAGGCGTAGAGAGTCAGTTCATGCCACGTGTCCGGCATGGATGTCCAATAATTATAAGGCACAGAGGAGTCATGGATGGATGTTGGTACGGTCAGCAAGGTACTCCCTCAGCATCTTCCAAAACATTGCACTCCTTGTGAGATTACTCCGCACCTCAGAGCCTGTGCGATGGGAGGATTTGATAAAAGTCTCCCAGAACTTTGCCAGTGTTTCCCTGCCTCTGCTGGTGTTACGGTACTGCAGCACAGGACTAGGGTAGGAGGGGGAAAACTGACCCTGCACTGAGACTAGGCTGATACCCTACGATGGAGTGGGCAACCCACTCCTTGCGAATAGACCCACCGATGATCCTAGATTAATCTCAAGGGAAGACCAATAGATAGGAGGAAGGGGGTTCCTGAAAGATCTAAGTACTGGGTGCAAAAACTGGTCACCTCCTAATAGAAAACAAAGAAAAGGCTGCAGAAAAAAACTGAAAACAGAAACTAAGACTAGCAGAACTAGAGGTACCAGCGCTGAACTAATTAAACACACAAAAGGCAAAGCAAAGCTCCAAGCCAGAACTCAAGCGGATTAACACTGTTGTCCAGCAAGGAATGGGAGACAAGTGCAGGTTAATAAAGGGTGATACAATCCCCTGACCCAAGACAAACCCAGCACCAGAGGAAAAAGACCAGCAGCAAGAACACTACAAGAAAATGTCGGAGAGTCACAAACTGAACAGATTCTGACAGTTGGATTGGAGTTGTGTCTCTCTCGCCTGTACTCCTTGGTTGTCCAACAAACTGTGACTTCTGCCACCAGCGTTTTCAGATGGGAATTTTTTGAATAATTCAGCATCAAGGGCTCACTGGTACTGCCCCATTTTATTAAATCTGTCCGCCTTGGGAATAAGAGATAGAAAGTTCTCCTTTTAGCATGTTTCTAGAAGTGTCACCAACCAGTAATGACTGTCACCCAAAATTTGGAGAATGCGAGGGTCATGGGAAAGGCAGCATAACATAAACTCAGCCATGTGTGCCAGACTGCTAACAGGCAAAACTTCCGTGTCCTCACCAAGAGGACGACTGACCATACTCTCCTCCTCCTCCCTATCTTCAGGCCATCCACGCTGAACAGACGGTATAACAGTTGTGCAGGTAGTACCGTCTAAAGCGTATGAAGCTAGCCCCTGTTCTTCCTCTCCTCTTCCTCTTCCTCACTGTCACCAAATTCATGTTGGGATGAGATGAGGTTGGACTGTGTGTAATCACCCTGTATGGCTCCTTGCTCCATCTCATCGTGCTCCACCTACAATTCATCCTCTTTGATTGTAAGCAGAGAGCATCAAAGCCACCACCAGGTTCCGGCCATTGTCATACACGATCATGCCTGGCTGTAGGTTCACAGGTGTCAGCCACAGATCTGCCTGCTCTTTCAGAATGGTCCACAACTCTTCAGCATTGTGCGGTTTGTCACCTAAGTGTATTATCTTCAGCACAGCCTGTTGCTGCTTGGCTGAGGCAGTGCTGCAGTGCTTCCAGCTTGTGACTGATATGCTCATTTCAGAAATGGAGGCTGAAGAGGAGGAGGAGGTGCAGGAGCTGTAGACTGTGGGGTCAACCATGATTGACATAGGGCCCACAATCCTCGGCTTTGGGAGGATGTTTTCCATCTCAAGATCTGACTGGGTCTCGGCTTCCACTCTGTTAACCCAGTGTGCCGTCAGCGAGATGTACCATCCCTGCCCACAAGCACTTGTCCATGTGTCCATGGTTAGGTGAACTTTCCCAGTAACTGCATTGTTGAGGGCACGTCTAATGTTGTGGGACACAAGCTTGTGTAATTCAGGGACTACACATTGGGAGAAATAGCGGCGGCTGGGGACTGAGTACCTTGAGATAGCTGCCGCCATCAGGTTGCGAAAAGCTTCCGTGTCCATGAGCCTAAAAGGCAACATTTCAAGGTGCAAGCAGTCGCGAAATCTGTGAATATAGCAATGTGGCCTGTGGAGCATTGGCTGAGTATTTGTGCTTGCATTCCAAGGATTGGGGTATGGACAACTGAATGTTGCGCTGGGACAAGGACATGGACGTGCTCGATGATGGTGCTAGTTTAGTGCATGCAATGACAGGTGCAGAGCAGGAGCCATCTTCACATGAACCATGGACAGGGGATTGGCTTGCACGCACAACAGCAGAAGAAGCAGTGGTGCCACCCACAGACACTGGACCCTGAGGTTCGGCCCACAAAGTTGGGTGCTTTGTTGCCATGTGCATGATCATGCTGGTGCTGGTCAGGCTTGTAGTTTTGCTACCCTGCTGATACTGGCTTGGCAGGTGGTGCAAAAGGTCTTTTTGGGGTTTACGGCAGAACCTTTAAAAAACAACCAGACTCGGGAAGACCCAATAGTTGTACTGGCAACTTCCAACATGTTGGTGTTACGTGGAACTGTTGCCCGCCTTCTGTCCATGGCCATGGCACTGCTTCTTCCTGCCTGTTGGGGTGCTATGCCTCCCTCTCCCTGTGTGCTGCTGTTCTCACTCTGCATGTCCTCCTGCCAGCTTGGGTCAGTTACTATATCATCCACCACCTCATCCTCCACTTCCACACCCTGGTCCTCCTGCTGACTTTTTGGCAATTGTGTCATCATCATCCACCTCTAGTGACACTTTCCCACCATCGCCTTCATGTGACCGTGGCTAATAAAATATTTGGGCATCACTATATGAGATTTCCTCTTGCCTCACTTCAAGGGGACCAGGCAAGTGGCCCAAATCTATAAATGGAAAAAAATACAGCTCTTCAGAGTGTCCAAGTGTGGGATCAGTTGTCTCCGGGCACTCAGCATGAGGGGAGGAAGGAGGGTCAGGGTGAAGAATATGTGGTCCAGACTTACGGATACTGAGACTTGACCATGTGAAAGACAGAGAGGTGGTGGTGGCAAAGTGAATGGAAGCATTATCCGCTATCCATCAAACAACCTTTTGACACTGCCCTGGGTTCTATAGTGGTGTACTGCGGTCCCCTAGTAATTTGGAAAGGAGGGTCGGGTGAGAATATATGGGTGTTTGTTGTGGCACAATTTCAGCTTGGCCATGGCCTTGGCCTCAGCATGCACCATCACATTCAGTTCCCCGTCCCTTTCCACGTGCCGTGCCTATTTTAAATAGAGGACAATATTTTCACGTTCACCGTAAATGGCTGAATTTGGAGCGAACTTGTATATGATCTATGTGACAGACAAACCACAGTTTTCAATAGCATGCCTGTCGGTAACTATTTTTACCAGCAAACTGGTGGCAATAATTTCACTAACACACTGCAATAAAATTTAAAGGGAGGGCAGAAATGGCAGAATTTTGTGCGCAGTTATAAGTGATTCGTGTGACGGACAAACCACTATTTGAAATTGCTGGCCTGTAGGCAACTATTTTTAACAGCAAACTGGTGTCCATAACTTCGCTAACACACTGCAACAAAATTTAAAGGGAGGGCAGAAATGGCAGAATTTTAAGCGCACTTTTTATCTCTGATCCGTGTGATGGACAAACCACAGTTTTCAATAGTTTGTCTGTAGGTAACAAATTTTACCAACAAACTGGTGTCAATAACTTAGCTACCACACTGCAACAAAATTTAAAGGGTGTGCGGAAATGGCAGAATTTGGAGCCAATTTTTAACTCTGATCCATGTGATGGACAAACCACAGTTTTCAATAGCTGGCCTGTAGGTAACTATTTTTGCCAGCAAACTGGTGTCAATATCTTCACTAACACACTGCAACAAAATTTAAAGGGAGGGAAGAAATGACAGAATTTTGAGTGCACTTCTTATCTCTGATCCATATGACGGACAAACCACAGTTTTCAATAGCTGGCCTGTAAAAAAATTATTCCTGGCCCCTGATACCTGGAGTTATGTCTAGACATATCTGTAATAGCAACAGCAGCAGACAGAACTGGAATGGACCCTCTTGCTATATGCAATGAAGTCTGCCACATACACTGCCTGCCTAGCACTGATATCTATGGAGCTTTTTTAGTCCTCAGAAGGAATGTTAGTTGAGATGGAAATTTGTATATTGTATGGTATACTCTCACTAAGTAAGATCCAAGCAAATCTCTCCCTAGCTCAGCAGCAACTCTCCCTACACTGCCTGATTCCAGAGCAAACTGGGATGAGCATATCGGCGCCAGGTCTGATATAGACCTGATGACACTGTGCGGCCAACCAATCACTGTAATATCACAATCAACATGGTTGCAGCATTACAGTGTGTGGCAGACAATCCCTGCATGCTCGTTGGCTCTCTAAAGAGTGCCAAATATGCATTGTGGGGACCCAAGCTTCCGCCTAGCAATCCCAGAAATACTCAGCAAGCTCCATGTATCTCGAGCAGTGAAATGCTTGGGCGAGTGCCTAGTAGTGGCGGGCATGCTCGCTCATCATTACTAAGGAGCCATTGCTAATTCATGATCTTGAGATATGTGGCCTTGGTACTAAGTAAAAGGGAGACTCTAAAAGCAGTTCTGCCTTTACCAGGTTACTTAGCATGGATTAGGCAGCAAATCAGGGGGAAGATATATCATTAGTACAACCTATGCTACTGCACAGGGAGTTGAGGTAAGGGGGGCCATTTCCACCTCCAAAGCAGGTGGAATTTTGCATTATTATGAACTTTTGGACTGCTTCAGACCCATATACTGCATTTGCACAGGGCCCCTTTTTGTCTGTGCCCACCAGTGCAGCAAATGGAATCTTCGCCCTTGGTGTAGGACAGCTTATCTATGAATTTGCCATGGACATCTTCTGACCAAGATCTGTCAGACACTGCTCTAAAGATCGAGTAACGAGTCCACTTCTATGTCAATTTTAAGCTATTATAATGTTCAATGTAATTCGTTCACTACTGTTAAAATTAATCTGTTGGACCAGTCTGTTCTTGAAACTTTTTGTAGGAAAAAAACACCATTAATTTTCCTTACAATCAGCTGGCACAATTTACGTTCTGTTTCAGCAGTCTGAGAATGTAGAATAGCTTCGTCTTACAGTATTGTCTGCTTTAATTTCTGGAATCCAGACAATAGAGTGTGAATATGAATTTCCAATTACTCATTCAGCTTTTTAACTCCTGGTTTGCAAATTAGATAATATTTAAACAAGTCTTTCTTCGCTTGGCAAACTATAAAAAGACCTATTTTGATTGTATGATTAGACAATACAAGCATGGGAAAAGATAGCGAGACTTGAATAGATTCGGCAGGGAATGTAGGAATGGTGATTTTATCATTCCATGAAACAATAAAGGTGTAGATGTCTTAAAAAGCTCTAAATACAAAAGAAAGTAAGACGTTTTTCTCTAATTCTGACTTGTTTACTCAAGTACCATTGAACGGGATAATATCTTGATAGGATTGACTTATTTTCCTCCGATGTGTTGTTGATGGCTGACCTTATTAAAAGAGCTGTATTTTTGCCAGTGAAAATGTTATCAAAATTGATTTGTAAACTAGAGATAAAATTGGCATCTGACCATGTTTTATTTTCATTCCCACCTTGAAGTCAATATGTAATATGTACTGATAAAGAAAAAGCAACACTTATAAAATGAGCAGTTGTAGCTTAAAGGTACTGTCACACTTAGCGATATCGCCAGCAATATCGCTATAACTTGTGACGTTATAGCGATATTGCTAGCGATATCGCTGTGTGTGATACTTACCTACGACCCGCTCCCCCGCTGGTTATCACTGATTGCGCGAGAACGTCCAGGACTGTTTCTCGTTGTCAGCTTCCTGCGGCGCTACCTGTGGAGAGACGAGCGATGAGCGTGGACGCAGGCGGGAGGACGTCAGGATCGCCTAGTGTGACAGGTAAGTAGCGACCCCCGTCCCCAGCGATGTCGCTGGTGAGATCTGCCTATGTGGCAGCTCACTAGCGACCACTTAGCAATGCACCAGCGATCCTGACCGCGTCATGTCGCTGGTCGGGTTCGCTGGTGCATCGCTAAGTGTGACAGTACCCTAACAGTCCTACTTCTGCCTTTAATGTAACCTACATATTTTATATAGAGTATTGATTTTGGGCTATCTCATAAAGTAGAACCCTAAACAGATACTCAAATGGGACATATGAAAGTCATAAAGAGGGGTGGTCTCTGTTATTTGTTAGAACTACGAGCTATTCTGCAACAGCAACACCCATTGTGATTATGTATATATATACATACATACATATATATATATATATATATATATCAAAACCCTGTCATGGGGCAGCCCACTCTCCAGACCTGAACCCCATTGAAAACCTCTGGAATGTAATCAAGAGGATGATGGATAGTCACAAGCCATCAAACAAAGAAGAACTGCTTAAATTTTTGCGTAGTGTGAAAGACTAGTGGAAAGCATGCCAAGACGCATGAAAGCTTTGATTAACAATCATGGTTATTCCACAAAATATTGATTTCAGAACTCTTCCTGAGTTAAAAACATTAGAATTGTTGTTTCTAAATGATTATGAACTTGCCTACTATTCATTTTTTGAGGTCTAAAAGCACAGTTTTTTTGTTTTTTTAATTTTGACCATTTTTCTTTGTCAGAAAAAAATACAAATTTCATTGCTTGGAAATTCGGTGACATGTTGTCAGAAGTTTATAGACGTAAAGAACAATTTACATTTTGCTCAAAAATATACCTATAAACAGAAAAATCAGACAAACTGAACATTTGAAAGTGGTCTCATTTTTTGCCAGAGCAAAAATTGGAACAGCACCAAAATATTACCTCAAATAATGTGCAAAGCTTTCCCAACCAATAGTCCAATGGATACCAACAATAGAATGAAAAAAAGGAAAACACAAAAAAATGAAAAAAAAGTGGACTTTATTGACCTATTGGCGTGGCGACGTTTCGGATACAGTATCCTTTCTCAAGCCAAAGAAAGGAGAAAGAGAAAGGATACTATATCTGAAACGTCACCATGCCATTGGGCAATAAAATCCACTTCATTATATATATATATACTGTGTGTATATATTTATATATATATATATATATATATAAAATACAGGAATTATCCATCTATCTATTTATCTATTCGTCTAGCCATCTATCCACCCAAAACTTATAGATGAATATTCACTAGTGTTGAGCGATACCACCCAATATTGAAAAATATCGGATCAGATTGGATCGGCCGATATCCAAAAAGTATCGGGCATCGCCGATTCCGATCCCGGAAGTCCCATTCAAGTCAATGAGACTGAAATATCAGAATGAAAAAAAACCCTTTCTTTACTTGCACATCCAGTTCGGGAGGGGGGAAGAGTGTGGGTGGACACTGTGCGTGTCTGTGTGCGCGGGCGGGGTCTGTACGGGCCTGCCGGGGGTCTGTACGGCAGGTCTGCCGGGCGCTTGTGCCGGCTGCCGGGGGTCTGTACGGTCCTGCCGGGGGCTTGTGCCGGCTGCCGGGGGTCTGTACGGTCCTGCCGGGGGCTTGTGCCGGCTGCCGGGGGTCTGTACGGGCCTGCCGGGGCTCTGTGCCGGCTGCCGGGGGTCTGTACGGGCCTGCTGGGGGCTTGTGCCGGCTGCCGGGGGGCTGTACGGGCCTGCCGGGGGCTTGTGACGGCTGCCGGGGGTCTGTGCGGGCCTGCCGGGGGTCTTGTGTGTGTGCAGGCATCGTCCGATGGGACTACAAGTCCCATCGGGCGATGCCTGCTACAATGACAGTGATTGACACATTAGCCAATGTTGGGACAGTAGTAGTCCCATCATCCGGCTAATGTGGTGAATGTAAAAAAAAAAAAAAACAACCCTACATACTACATACATACTACATACATACTACATACATACATACTACATATATACAACATTCATACATGCTACATTCATACAACATACATACATACTACATACATAATTCATATATATTACATTCATACAATATACATACATACATACTACATACTGTACATACTACATATATACAAAATTCATACAACATACATACATACTACATACATACTACATTCATACAACATACTGTACATACATACATACTACATTCATACAGCATACATACATACATACTACATACTACATATATACAAAATTCATACAACATACATACATACTACATACTACATACATACTACATTCATACAACATACATACATACTACATATATACTACATTCTTACAACATACATACATACTACATATATACTACATTCATTCAACATACATACATACTACATACATACTGCATATATACTACATTCATTCAACATACATACTACATGCATACATACATTCATTCAACATACATACATACTACATATATACTACATTCATACAACATACTACATACTTACTACATACATACAACATACATACAACATGCTACAGACATACAACATACATACAACATGCATACTGCATACACTACATTCATACAATACATACATATAGACATACAGTACATATAACATAGAGTACATACTCACCAATACTTGTCACTTTGATCCCCGAAGCCAGTGTCATCTATGAAAAAAAATGAAAATAACAAACAAGCCATATACTCCCTGATCCGCAGAAATCCACGAGGGTCCCATGCCTATCTCCCGTGGAGAACAGCAGCATCAGCTGATGCGACCGCTCTCTACGGGGCTCCAGGAATCCAATGACGGGAGGTAGGTATCCTTCCGCACTGTATTCCTCCACAACTGTAAAAAAAAATAGTCCCTAGTCTCACTTTTGGCATTGCTGTGTGAAAAAGTTCCCATGCAGCTTTTGCCATAAAGTGAGACCAGGGACTATTTTTTTACAGTGGCGGAGGAATACAGTGCGGAAGGATACCTACCTCCCGTCATTGGATTCCTGGAGCCTCGTAGAGAGCGGTCGCATCAGCTGATGCTGCTGTTCTCCACGGGAAATCGGAGTGGGACACGCGTGGATTTCTGCGGATCAGGGAGTATATGGCTTGTTTGTTGTTTTCATTTTTTTTCATAGATGTCACTGGCTTCGGGGAACAATGTGACAAGTATTGGTGAGTATGTAGTCTGTGTTATATGTACTGTATGTCTATATGTATGTATTGTATGAATGTATGATTGTATTGTATGTAGTATGTATGTAGTATGTATGTTGTATGTCTGTAGCATGTTGTATGTATGTAGTATGTATGTAGTATGTACTATGTATGTAGTATGAATGTAGTATATATGTAGTATGAATGTAGTATATATGTAGTATGTATGTAGTATGTAGTATGTATGTATGTAGTATGCATGTAGTATGTATGTTGCATGTCTGTAGCATGTTGTCTGTATGTAGTATGTATGTAGTATGTACTATGTATGTATGGTGTATGAATGTAGTATGTATGTATTGTATGAATGTATGAATGTATATATGTTGTATGTAGTATGTAGTATGTATGTTGTATGTCTGTAGCATGTTGTATGTATGTTGTATGTATGTAGTGTGTATGTACTATGTATGTATGTTGTATGAATGTAGTATATATATATATATATATATATATGTATGTTGTATGAATGTAATATATATGTAGTATGTATGAAGTATGTATGTAGTATGTGTATATATATATATATATATATATATTTTTTTTTTACATTCAACACATTAGCCGGATGATGGGACTACTACTGTCCCATCATTGGCTAATGTGTCAATCACTGTTATTGTAGCAGGCATCGCCCGATGGGACTTGTAGCCCCATCGGACGATGCCTGCACACACAAGACCCCCGGCAGGCCCACACAGACCCCCGGCAGCCAGCACAAGCCCCCGGCAGGCCTGTACAGACCCCCGGCAGCCGGCACAAGCCCCGGCAGGCCCGTACAGACCCCCGGCAGCCGGCACAGGCCCCCGGCAGGCCTGTACAGACCCCCGGCAGCCGGCACAAGCCCCGGCAGGCCCGTACAGACCCCCGGCAGCTGGCACAGGCCCCCGGCAGGCCTGTACAGACCCCCGACAGCCGGCACTGGCTCCCGGCAGGCCCGTACAGGCCTCCTGCAGTCGGCACAGACCGCGCATCATCATGCGCACAGACCGCACATCATGATGACATCATTTCAGCAGCCAATTACAGCCACAACAGTGGCTCATTGCATTATGGAGACTTCCGATTCCGGTAACCGATATTGAAAAAATATCGGTACTCGGTATCGGAATTCCGATACAGCGAATATCGGCCGATACTCGATATTTGCAGTATCGGAATGCTCAACATTAATATTCACTATATAATATATATGGTATACAGTATATACCGTATACAACGGGAGACATAAAAACTTAACATGTCACCAATATTCTAAGTAAATATATCTCAGATGTTGGTAACAACTTATCCAATCCACAGAGGCAAAGAAATAAAACCATAGATGTCCATAAATAAGTTATGTGTAATAATGAGAGATGACACCGAGACAAAGTATTGAACTCATGACGAAAGAAATGCTCAAAAAGCCAGGGAAAGTCATGATATCAGCTGAAATCTATCAGTAATTGGAAAGCAATCCTGCCATTTAGTGAAAAGTAATATCAGCTAGTTCAACAGATGGCCTATATAAAGGGGTCTCGTTACCAGCGTGCCACACCAGTTGCAAGTAAGTCATGATGGAGGAGCGATCTGTTACAGGTTGGGGTGGTATACAGATGAGAAGAATAATATATTGCAATATGGGCTTGTTTATAGACTGTCTTAGAGGAGTGATGTTGTGTAACATGTGGATCTTTATAGAAGAGGCTAAGAGGAGTGATATTCTGCAGGATTGTTCTGTATATAGATGAGGTGACTAATGTTCTGCAGGATGGGGCAGTAAATTGATGAGATGAGTGATGCACTACAAAATGGAGTTGTATAAAAAGAGTACGAATCAGTGTGTACATATATGAGAGGTGTGATGTACTGTAGAATGGGGCTGTACCTAGTTGGGAGGAGTGATGTACTACAGGATGTGGCTGTATATAGAATGAGTGAAAGTGGTGTTATACTTCAGAAGTGTACTCTATATTGATTGGCTGAGTGGAGTGATGTTCTGCAGGATGGTACTGTATATAGAGGAGCTGAAAGGAGTGATATTCTGCAGGGTGGGGCTGCAAATGGAGGGGCTGAGAGGAGTAATGATCTGCAGGAGGGGACTATATACATGCCGTTAGGTGAAATATACGTAAATATATTTCTAACGGAGCTATTGACATGAAAATCTCACCAGATGTTGGTAACTACCCATCCAATCCACACAGACCAAAGAAATTAAAGTAGTTGTCAATAAAATAAGTTATGTGTAATAATGAGAAATGACACAGGGAAAAAAAAGTATTGAACACATTAAGTGAGGTTTAAAAAGCCTTGAAATGTAATGACACTAGCTGAAATCTATCAGATATTGGAATGCAATCCTGCCACTTAGTAAAAAATAATATTGGGTGGTCGAATTGATGGCCTATAAAATGTGTCTCATTTCCAATGAATATTTAGCAGGAAACCCTTGCTTAAAGGGAATCTGTCACCCTTTTTTCGACTATGAGCTGCTGCCACTGACATCAGGGGCTTATCTACAGCATTCTGTAATGCTGTAGATAAGCCCCCGATGTAACCTGAAAGATAAGAAAAAAGAGTTAGATTATACTCATCCAGGGGCGGTTCAGTCTTGGTTTGATGGGTGTTGCGGTCCGGCGCCTCCCATCTTCTAATGGTGACATCCTCTTCTTTCCTTCCTGTCGTAGCTCTGGCGCAGGAGCACTGCTCTGCCCTGTTGAGGACAGAGCAGAAAACTGCAGTGTGCAGGCACCGGACCTCTCCCGATGCCTGCGCACTGCAGGACTCTGCTTTGCAGGCAGAGCACTGCGACTGCGCAGGAGCCGCAATGGGAATGAAAGAAGAGGACGGCATCATTTGAAGATGGGAGGCGCCGGATCAGATAGCGACACCCATCGGACCGGACCGGACCGAACGCAGGGGTGAGTATAATCTAACTCTTTTTTTCTTATCTTTCAGATTACATCGGGGGCTTATCTACAGCATTGCAGAATGCTATAGATAAGCCCCTGATGTCAGTGGCGGCAGCTCATAGTCGAAAAAAAGGGTGACAGATTCCCTTTAATGTATCACAAGGTAACCTCCTCAGTAAAAACATATACATATTAACAGCGAAGAGGATACTCTAAAAATAACTTTTATTAATATCAGTTAAAAAACTTTTTATATCTAATAAAGTGACAATTGTCCGAAAGGGCCCCTTATTATGACAGGATACAGTAATTGACACTAACCACATGGTAGTCTCTCCATCAAATGTGATAAGCTGTCAACAAGGTACATATTAGGTTCAATGATACCTGAACATTAATGACAAGACTAAGTGACAAATAAATAAAATGCCCCGATGCAAGAAAAGTGTAAGGAAAGGAGGAAAATGTGTGGACCTCATCCAATTCATATGCAGGCTGGCATCTGGGTCAAATTAATGTGGGTAGAAACATTCCTCAATCTTCCCTGTCATGTCCACTGCATTAACTTTGGCCCTAACAAGAGCAGTACCCAAGTATAGCTTTTTCCCAGTAAAAAAAAAAATATCCCTCTCCCCGTTCTTAGTCTGTTAGGAGAAGTCTTCAAGGGAATGCACTTGTTGTTGTGTAAGGCAGCAGTTAGTAGAAGCCAAGATTGTTCCACATTAGCAAATTAGTGTCTTTGTGCTTGCAAAGTGCCTTGTGTCTCAAAATATCCTAGAAGTCCCATAGTGGTGGGCACTCTTATAGGGTGCAGAGTACTTTCGCCCTTATGATCACAGGTTGGGGAGATACAAGTGGCCTGTAGTAACACCTACAATAATGTCCTTTCTGTTCTTTTATCTTTGTATTACTACCCAAACAGGTTTCTACAGAGCCACCATTCTCTGATGCTTGGATCTCTGTAGAGATATAAGCTTTCCTAACATACAATACAACACCTCCTCTTGTTAATCCTGTTTCATATAAATAAGTTTTATCCTTCAAGGTTTGTATTCCAATAATGTCTATCATCCCACCAAGTTTCAGAGATACCTATGACAATATATCTCTCTTACTTTGTTAGCAGCGCCAATTCTCCTTGCTTGTTTCCCATGCGCATTTGTATAGACATATTTTAGTATGTTGTCGTTGTTCTTTATTTCCACTTCTAATAGTAGGGTTTTCAACAACATTCAATAGCTGCATACTTTTTCCTGGCCCTATATTTCCCATCCTATATTACTCTAGTTTAAAGCTCTCCTGATGAGTGTAGCAAGGCATTTACCAAATATGTGTTTTCCTGTTTTTGTAAGATGCAACCCATCTCAAGCAAGGAGTCTATCATATAGGTAATTCACTCCATGGTCAAGAAACCCAAACTGTTGCTGACAGCACCTTTGATGTAGCCAGTAGTTCACCTGTAGATTCATGTTCAATGACCATCCACTAACAGGATGGATGAGAAGACGACCTGCACTCCCAGTTCCTACACTTCACTAGGTATTCAAACTCTCTGCATATAGTTTTAAGGTAATTTCTGCTGTGTCATTTGTTCCTACATGTATTATTAGGCATGGGTAATCATCTGTAGCACTGAAGAGTCTTGATACCATATCAGACATCTTTGATTTGGGAACCTGGAAGACAGCACACTTCTCGGGAGGTGATGTCCAGTCAGCAGGTAGTGACTTCTGTTCCTCTAAGTAGGGAATCCACAACCACCACTCTCCTATTATTCATCACCACAGCACTTCTTTTTCTTCCTTCAAGAGGCTTATGATTGTTTACTGCAGTGTTCTTTGTAGGCAAAGCACTATTTTTTACATCTTCATAGTTGTCCTGAGCGAGAGCCTTGTAGCGGTTCTTCTGTGGCACGGGTGCTAACTGCCTTCTCATTTTCCTGCTTCTTCGGGTCACAAGCTTACATTTCTCTCCTTCTGAAGGTCATTGAAAGGTGCTTCTCTTCGAACATTGTGAATAATTATTTCTACTCTGTCATTTGCTTCTGTCATTTTGATTGTTTTTTGTAGTTTAATATTGCAGGTGGTGACTGCCTCCATATTTGGCTAAGCTCCTCCCTTCCTCCTGCTTGTGATTGGTCAACCTTATGCAGAGGAAGAAGTAAACACCCCCAAAGACAAATCTCTATTAAAGTTCAGTTGAACTATAGCATAAATTATTAGAAATTAAATGTAAAGCCCAGGGTTTACTCATCTTGGCAGCCACTGTCCAATGATGTGGCCAGTTTAACATGCTAAAACTTGAGAAAGGTCCTCTTTAAACCCATTTCCTAGGTACATTACATGGAAAATAGCACAAAATAAATAATTAGAATAGTAATGTTAAATAAAAGAAATAATGGTCTAGCTTACAGGTGTCCACTCTCATAACATTGCCAACTGTAGAGTCTGAATATTGCTATAATGTTTATAGGTAAAATATACATTTACCTAATTGCATTGACTTGTGATTTGTGTAAGAATGATTAAAGTCAATTAAGTCTAAAGAACAACAGTGTACAGAAAACTAGTGTTAGGAAAAGGCCATCCACTTCCTCTATGGGATACATACAGTACTTGTATTTTAGCATGTAAAGCATTCTGTCAATTGATGTAATGACACGTGAATTTAATGTGTTTATGCAGTGACTGTTTATTTCATTATGAGGGGGTAGATACTTTCAATGTAGTAACACATTTTCATGGTTAGAGTGATTTATTTGAGCAATCTACAGGGTTCATGTATTTGCACTGGATCATTAATTACTATGATTTTTTTATGCCTGCTATTTCAATATGAAATCAATATTGGCTTGTAAATATACATTTTTATATTGCTAGCGAGATAAAAAATGTAAACAATTCATGGCACTAATTTATTTGCCGGAGTTTTATCATCGTAGTATTGCCTTAATTAATAGACTAATATGAAATATTATCTTTTTAAATGCACATTTCCTATTAGTAAATTATCCCTTAGTGTAAATGATGTGTAATAAGTTTTAATAAGTTGGCGCTAACCATTCATGCAATTTTTAGGAAAAAAAAATGGAGATATATTACATGTTCTGGAAAGCAGGAAAAGATTATGATTAGATGGATTATTTTGTAAAGTGCAGTGCTAGTGATTGGGGTGAGGGCATATTGCAATTCTACAAATCTTTGACAATTATGAAAATAAAATTATTAATTAGCGCAGCACGGTAACTAAAATAAAAAATGTAAAAAATAGACTTAGAACATCTGGTAGAGTTCTCAATGGGGAGTTGCATCTTTTCTAAGTTTTGCTATGATTTCAGACCATGTCCTGGACAGCGTCACGAATTAGAAAATAACAATCATGACAATGGTTCACATTTATCGAAGGTTGTGCCAAATTTTTAGTGAGTTTTTCTTCACTCAATAATTTTTTTTTAAAGTACTAAGAAAAGCTGACATGGTCTTCAAGTAGATGAAGGTAATAAAGTAGGGCTCTGGGGAATATTTTTTTAAATGCCTCAGAATGCATTAAAATAATAAAAAAGAATACACATCCTCATTGATTTGCTTCAGCTCTTGATCTCCTAGTCTGGTGCTTAACTGGTCCCTGCTGGTCTTTGCTTCCTGTCCTCATCCCCAAGACAGTGGAAATGGCCTGTAATTGCTCCGATAATTGTGATGACAGAGGAAAGGACAATTACCAGGTGTACTGGCAGACAGAGACAGAAAATGCCCCTGTGCAAAAACAATATATGTAGATGGTCTCTTTGCAGTCCAATAGCTCATCATAATGCACAATTCCACCTGCTTAGGATCTGGATGTACCTCTTGGGTCCATGTGTGGCTCCACAAGTTGCACCAATGATGTCTGCCCCTGACCAGGTGAGTGCCGAAACAAAAGCTGCCAGTATTGGTGACGATGAGTATCCCTTGTCTTAGTATGTTAAAGCAATCTGAAAATTTTCCAAAAAATCTTCCCAAAGAATTTCTCTTTAACTGAAAGCAGTGGAATTTGTACAAATGCACACTGTAAATCTATGCTGTTCACAAAAGAACACATTTCTGCGTGTCTAGAGCTACACTCAAACATCATCCATGTGACACATCCTAGTCCTGTTCATTTCTTACTACCCTCTGACCCATAGAGTTTTATTGAACCGTATACACATCATTTTTGAAGAGAACCTGTCTCCATGAAAATGTAGTCCAATCTGCAGGCACCATGTTATAGAGCGGGAGGAGTGGAGTAGATTGATATACAGTTTTATGAGAAAAGTTTCAGTATTACCTCTGTTTTATTCATTTAATCCTCTGCTGTTTCTGTGATTTTCAATCCACTGGTCAGACAGCCTTCTATGCATAAGCGTGCATACATAGGTAGCTGTAAGTCACTGATAGGACCGCCCCCTGGACGAAAAATCCAAAAATACCTGAGGAATAAGAGATTCAAACACAGGTTATACTGAATCTTTTTTTTGCAAAATTATGTATCAGTCGGCTCAACTCCTCCTGCTTTATAACATGGTGACTGCAGATTGGACTGTATTTTTATGGTTACAAGTTCCCTTTAATAATAGGTCTATGTCACCACTCTAAGACTCGGAACATGTTCTATTCTCATCCGTTGTGCAGATCAGACTATTAAAGTCTTTGAGGGTCCATGTAAACTGGATGACACAATGAACATCCTTCATACTTCAAAGGCCCATCCAAGTTTCATTAATTTTTAACTGGTCCAATGATAAGAGTCAGTGGTTTAAAAGCAGACTGCTGCAGTTAAAAAAAAGGATGATAGAAGAGTAATGTAACTGGGAGGAACAAAATCTGAGGAAAAAAAAATCAGTCTGTCTCTCTTTGTTGATATCAAATCACATGGATGTATGAATCTATTTTTTAATTGGACAGCACTTGGGTATGTAGAGTGTCATTTGTCCATTCACGCATCCATGAAAATCACGGATCCAAGAAAATCTCGGAGCATGTACTACTGTATACCGATCTGATGTTGAGCATAAGAATAGTACATACTCAGTGAGTCTGCGCGCTGTCCAATAAAAAATTGGATCGCACCTACACATTTACATGGATGCGTGAATGCACCCTTAATCCTTTAACGACCGCCGATACGCCTTTTAACGGCGGTAGTTAAGGGTACTTAAACCACAGCACCGTGTAAAATGTGTATAGCGCCCCCTCCAGAGTCAGATTTTCTCAGGAGTCACGGCTGCCGGGGGTAGCCGAGACCCCAGAGAACATAATTCGGGTCGTTTTTTACCGACCCCACTTTTGTGATCATCGTTATTAACCGTATAACAGCGACCGCAAAAAAAACAAAAAAACAGCGATTTTGCATTAACTTTCTCTCTCCTTTGATGTTATCGCACATCAGAGGAGAGAGAAATAGGGTCCCCGATCCCCCCGGTACCTCCCTATGGTCCTCGGGTCCTCCTGTATCTTCCAGTGGGTGCTGCCATCTTCTTCCTGGAAGAAAATGACGGGCGCATGCGCAGTGCCCCCTCCGAACCTGCCGGCCGGCAGATTCCATTCATTCATTGAACGTATATTTTGATCACTGTGATAAACTCTTTCACAGTGATAAAAAAAAAAATAGTAAATAACTCCCCCTTTATCACCTCCTTAGTTAGGGAAATATAATGAAATAAAGAAAATATATTTATTATCATTTTTCCATTAGGGTTCGGGTTAGAATTAGGGTTAGGTTTAGAATTAGGGTTAGGGTTAGAATTAGGGTTAGAGTTGGAATTAGGGTTAAGGTTGGAATTAGGGATTAGGATTAGGGTTATTGTTGGGATTAGGGCTAGGGTTAGGAGTAGGGTTAGGGGTGTGTTGGGGTTAGGGTTGGGCTAGAATTGAGGGGTTTTCACTATTTAGGCACATCAGGGGGTCTCCAAACGCAACATGATGCCACCATTGATTCCAGCCAATGTTGTGTTCAAAAAGTCAAATGGTGCTCCCTCCTTTCCGAGCCCAGATGTGTGCCCAAACAGTGGTTTACCCCAACATATGGGGCATCAGCGTACTCAGAACAAATTGCAAACCAACTTTGGGGGTCTAATTTCTCCTGTTACCCTTGGGAAAATAAAAAAATTGGGGGCTAAAAAAATCATTTTTGTGTAAAAAAAAGAAAGATTTTTTATTTTCACGGCTCTGCGTTATAAGCTTCTATGAAGCACTTGGGGATTCAAAGTGCTCACCACACATCTAGATAAGCTCCTTGGGGGGGTCTAGTTTCCAAAATGGGGTCACTTGTGGGGGATTTCTACTGTTTAGGCACATCAGGGGCTCTGCAAACACAACATGACGCCCGCAGAGCATTCCATCAAAGTCTGCATTCCAAAATAGCGCTCCTTCCCTTCCGAGCTCTCCCATGTGCCCAAACAGTGGTCCCCCCTGACATATGGGGTATCAATGTTCTCAGGACAAATTGCACAACAACTTTTGTGGTCCAATTTCTCCTGTTAGCCTTGTGAAATAAAAAATAGCGGGCTAAAAAATCATTTTTGAGGGAAAAAAATGATTTTTTATTTTCACTGGTCTGCATTATAAACTTCTGTGAAGCACTTAGGGGTGCAAAGTGCCCACCACACATCTAGATAAGTTCCTTAAGGGGTCTAGTTTCCAAAATGGTGTCACTTGTGTGGGGTTTTCATTTTTTAGGCAAATCAGGGGCTCTCCAAGCGCAGCATGGCGTCCGATCTCAATTTCAGCCAATTCTGTATTGAAAAAGTGAAACGGTGCTCCTTCTGTTCCAAGCTCTGCCATGCGCCCAAACAGTGGTTTACCCCCACATATTGTGTGCCGGCGTGTTCAGGAGAAATTGCACAACAAAATTTGTTGTTCGTTTTCTCTTTTTACTCTTGTGAAAATAACAAAAATTGGTTCTGAAGTAAAATGTTTGTAAAAAAAAGTTAAATGTTAATTTTTTCCTTCCATATTGCTTGAGTTCCTGTGAAGAACGTAAAGGGTTAATAAACTTCTTGAATGTGGTTTTGAGCACCTTGAGGGGTGCAATTGTTAGAATGGTGTCACTTTTGGGTATTTTTTGTCATATTGGCCTCTCAAAGTGACTTCAAATGTGAAGTGGTCCCTAAAAAAAATGGTTTTGTAAATCTTGTTGTAAAAATGAGAAATCGCTGGTCAACTTTAAACCCTTATAAAAACCTAACAAAAAAATTTGGCTCCAAAATTGTGCTGAGGAAAAGCAGACATGTGGGAAATGTTATTTATTAAGTATTTTTTGTGACATATCTATCTAATTTAAGGGCATAAAAATTAAAAGTTTGAAAATTGCAACATTTTAAAAATTTTCACCATATTTCCATTTTTTTCATAAATAAACACAAGTCATATTGAAGAAATTTTACCACTAACATGAAGTAAAATATGTCACGAAAAAACAATCTCAGAATCAGCGGGATCCGTTAAAGCGTTCCAGAATTGTAAAAATTAATCTGCAATTTGGCTCTGTCACTAAGGGGATAAGTGCAGTGACATGTTAATTTTTTTTTAATTATAATCTCAAATCGGCATTATAATCTGCGTGTGACAAATGATTACATACATGTCAATTTCTTTATAATTTTGTAAAACCTTTAATAAAAATACAGTAATAAAGAAAAAAATCTGCAAGTAAAAATACGCAGGATTGGCAAATTGCTTATTTAAAATCACACATCAAACAATTTTTTCTGTAGGATGTAGATGAGATTTGATAAAATCTTACCCATATTGCTACTGCTTTAATAGAATACAAATTTATTGACTGGAAAAATTTTAAGATTTGAGAGTCTTCAATGGTTGATATATTTTAATGGCTAATCGAAAAGATGGTAACAAATTGCAAGCTTTCAAGACTACTCAGGTCTCTTCATCAGGCATAGAATAATACAAAATCTGAAGAGTCACATATAGGGATGAGCGAATACTGAAGTATTCGGACTCGCTATACTCGTACCGAGTATACCTTAATACTTGGGTATTCGGTACGAATAGCGAGTCCAATGATAGTCAATGGAAAATGCGAGTAATTGTCTGCTGGACCCTTCAAAGTGGTCTGGAGGCTGAGGAAAACGCTAAAAAATGTGTAAATGTTAAAAAATGTATGCTGTAAACAAATGTATATAACATGGGGGCACCTGGTCAGGGGCTGCACTATTGTTTTACACCACTGCTTCACTAGAATGTACAAACACTATTTTAAGTCCTTTGTTTTTTTGCCGGAAGAGCGGGACTCGTACGCCACTTACGCAGTGCCAGTCAGTGATATATCAGAAGTACCGTAAGAGCGAGTGATGCTGGAGACAATCTACTGACAGCTAAGTGTGTAAGTGGTATAAGGAGAGCAATCTGCCCTAGGGGTACTGTGTTATAGTTAATGCAGGAAGAAGCCACCCATCATCATCATCATCATCATCATCATCATCATCACCACAAGGGATTCACAATTATAAAGCTTGGACTACTGTCCTTGTTGTGCCACTGCCCAATGTGTAGGCATAGATTTAGTGTCTTCAAAACAATAGCCCTAGGGGCTGTATCATAGTTGATGAAGAAAGCAAGGCGGGTCTGAAGGGCCAAACCATTTTGATAAAACCAGGAATATTAGTATAGAGGTGGCCGTGCCCAATGTCCAGGCATAGCAATAGTGTCTCCAAAAATTAGCCCAAGGGGCATGATAGCATGGTTGATGAAGGAAGATGGGTCTCACTCTCGTCACAAGTGCCTCTGATGGGAAATATTAATTAACATAACATTGTTTTAAGCTTATTGACCATAAGGTACATGTGTCAGAAGAAGGTTTTGAAAACATGTGTGAAGAAGAAAAGGGGCTTGTATGGGAAGGGATGGATGTGATCACCAAATTAAAAAAAAAGTGTTGGGTGACTTTAGGTTGGGATACTGTCATCTGGAGGGCTTAAATACTGTTGCAAAATCCAGTCCTTGTTAAATTTTATCAGAGTCAGCCTGTCTGCATTCTCTTTAGTCAACCGTATGCGTGTATCTGTGATGATTGCCCCAGCGGCACTAAAAACACGCTCTGACATCACACTAGCAGCAGGGCAGGCCAACACCTCCAAGGCATAGAAGGAGAGGTCAGGCCAACTATGCAGCTTGGATACCCAGTAATTTAACGGGACAGAAGCATCAGGAAGGACATAGGTATGGTCACTTAGATAGTCGTTGACCATCTTGTTCAACTTCTCCCTCCTTGACATTGCTACTGTTCCAGCTAGTCCTTGGTGATGAGCCGGTTTATTGAAGATGGCCCAGTTTGTGGACATTTTACCACCAGCTCTTTTGGACCTGCTTGGCATCTCTCTCCCCATTAATGCATACTGTTGCACAGAGCTGGTATCTCGGCTAGCAGTGGTGTCTGAGGGTGCTGTTGCCATCAAATTATTGACAGCAGCCTTCTTGAAGGAATCCATTGTGAAACCCTTGGTGACTGCAACAGTAGTGAAGGAAATTTGTCCTTGTACCATGGGTCTAGAAAGGTGGCCAACCAGTATAGGTTGCTATTGAAATTGTGGATTACGCGAGGGTCTTGGCACAGACAGTCAGATATGAGTGTGCCATGTGTGCCAAGCTGCATAGAGGCAAATTTTCTGTGACCCCTGAAGGAGGAACAATACCCATCCTCTCCTCACACTGACTCTCCTCCTCCACCTCCTTTCTTCAGCCCACGGACATGCTGGACAGACATGAAGCTTGGGTTGGGATTCCCCTCTGTAGCATGAGGTTTTCCCTCGGTACAACTGAAAAAGAAGTTCTCTCCCTCCTCATTTTCACCATCCTCTTCATCCCCAAATGTTACCTGATGATATTGGCTGGGCTGGGTAGGATCACCCATTGTGAAATCTTGCTCCATATCCAACTGCTGGGCATGCAAAGATTCCATTTTTTGATTCTGCAGCGAATTTTTCAGCAGACAGGCATAGGGATGGTTACGCTGATAATAGTCTGATCACCGCTTACAAGCTTGGTGCAGTACTCAAAGTTATCAAGCACCTCACAAATATCAGCTATTCACACCCACTCGACAGTTGTTATGTGTCTTGGCTGAGTCTCAGTGTGACGGGCATGTTTAAGCTGGTATTCAGAAAGCGCCCTCTGCTGCTCACTTACCCTAGCCAGCATTTGATATGTTGAGTTCCACCATGTTGGCAGGTCGCAAATGAGTTTGTGGTTTGGCAAATTAACTTGCTTTTGAAGCGCTGCAAGACCAGAAACAGCGGTTGTGGAATGGCGGAAATGGGTGCAAATAGGGCGCACCTTCTCAAGTAGGTACGGCAAGTCAGGGTATGTTTTTATAAATTTCTGCACCACCAGGTTTAGCACGTGAGCCATGCATGGCAATTGTACCAGCTTCCTGAGCTTTAAAGCCGCCACCAAGTTACACCCATTGTCGCAGACAACTAGACCAGGTTGGAGTTGCAATGGAGAGAGCCACTGATCGGTCTGTTGTTTTATTCCTTGCCAAAGCTCTGTTGCAGTGTGTGGTGTATCACCTAAGCAGATCAGCTTCAGCAGAGCGTTGTGCCGCTTTGCCGATGCACTGCTGCACAGCTCCCAACTTGGGAGTGAAGTGGAGGGTAATTCAGCATAGGATGACAAGGCAGAGGAAGAGGGGAGATTGGACATATATGATGAGGGGGAAACCCTGATTGAGGTTGGGCCCGCTATTCGTGGCATGGGTGGGATATGTGTTGATGGTCCAGTTTGAGATTTTGTCTCACCTCTCACCAGGTTCAGTCAGTGTGCCGTAACAGAGATGTATAATTCCTGGCCACATTACTTGTCCATGTGTCTGTTGTAAGATGGACCTTCCAGGTTACGGCATTAGTGAGAGCACGCTTTAGATTGTTTAAGACGGGCTGGTGTAACGCGGGGATGGCACACCGGGAAATATAGTGTCGGCTGGGAGCCGAATATTGTGGGGCAGCCACAGCCAAAAGATCACAGAAAGACTGTGTCCCCACAAGCCTAAACGGCAACATCTCCACGGCGAGCAACTTGGCAAAGTGCGCGTTCAGTATTTGTGCTTGTGGGTGCGTGGCTTGGTATTTACGCGTCATTTCATAAATCTGTGGCATGGACAATTGGACGCTTTCCTGGGACAAACAAGTGGATGAGCATGTTGTGGCCTGTGTCTGTGCAACTGCAGCTTGTGAGCAAAAGGTGTGATGATCACCTGCTTCCTGCCCAGCAGATTGGTGAGGTTGTATCACAGGCGACATGGCAATGGTTTGACCCACAGTCGCAGACACTGATTTGGTACCTTGTTGTTCAGCCCACCGACTAGGGTTCTTGGCTGCCATGTGTTTCTGCATACTGGTGGTGCTTTGGTTGCCTTTGCCCAGGCCTCTGCTCAGCTTCCTATGGCAGATGCTACTGATGACAACATTTGGTACAGAAGGACTATCGGGAAATAATTTCCAGACAGCGGCTGAACGCACCCTTGCCTTGACTTGGCGCACAGAGGGATTGCTCTTGGCAACAGTTGACACACTTCGCACTCTGCTCAAACCAGTAGCCCTTGGTGCCTTTGTTGATGCTACGTAGCCACCTTTATCCTCTGTGCTGCTGTGCTGACTATGCGTGCCAATGGCCCAGGTCGGATCGGTGGTCTCATCATTGACCACCTCATCATCAATGTCATCCTCCTTCCGTGTTGATATTGGTGACTGGAAAGATGGCAACTGTGTGTCATCACCATCAGCCTCCACCTCTTCACCCGGTATATCATGTGGATGAAAGTGGCTTTCTTTTGGACGTGGGGTTTCAAATATTTGGCCATCTTCAGCAGACGATACCCCCTCACGTTCCTCTTCAATGTCGCACGGTGAGAGGCCAGAGTCAACGAAAGAAAATGGACCAAACAGATCCTCGGATTGACCAAGGTTGAGGGTCAAATGTTTCCTGTGACTCCTGACCGGGTGATGAACTAGGAACAGATTGAGAATAGGATGACCCAGCGTTCTCTGTATGGACAGTAGACTGGTTTGTCATGGACGATTGGGTGCTGCTAGAACATTTTATGGAGGCCTTACCAGCCATCCAAGACAGTATCTGCTCTTGTTCTTCTGGCTTCCAGGCCCGTTTATGTTCCAGACCGGGAAATTTTGCCAGGAAACTAGATGCATCAACCTTCTTCAATCTCCCAGACTCTGTGCCTTGTTGGGCACCAACGACCCCACGCCCACATCCCTGTCCCTTCACAACAGCCTTTTTAGGAATTTTGGATTTTTCTGCCATAGTTACAGATGTTCAGATGCAGATATTAGGGAACAAGGAGCAGTTAGTGCTTTGTGGAATGTAGCACTACATCCTAGTACTGCTTTGTGTTTTACAAACAGCACCGCAGCAGCAGAAAAAAATTGCCCTGAGGTTTAAGGCGAGATTACACACCCCAGTCACCACACAAGACAGCGATGCCGGCTGCGTGTCAGTTGTGCAGTACCGTGCGTGCGTACTATTTGCTGTGATTATGTGAACGCAGCACGGCAGCAGCACAGAAAAACTGCCCTGAGGTTTAAGGCAAGAATACGCACCCCAGTCACCACACAAGACAGCGATGCTGGCTGCGTGTCAGTTGTGCAGTACCGTGCGTGCGTACTATTTGCTGTGATTATGTGAATGCAGCATGGCAACAGCACAAAAAAACTGCCCTGAGGTTTAAGGTAAGAATACGAACTCCAGACACCACACCAGACACTGGTGCTGGCTGCGTGTAAGTTGTGCAGTACCGTGCGTGTGTACTATTTGCTATGATTATGTGAATGCAGCATGGCAGCAGCAGAAAAAAAACTGCCCTGAGGTTTAAGGCAAGAACACGCACCCCAGACACCACACAAGACAGCGGTGCTGGCTGCGTGTCTGTTGTGCAGTACCATGTGTGCTATTCACTGTGAATGCAGCATGGCAGCAGCACAAAAACCTGCCATGCAGTTGTAAGTGTGACGTAAAAAAAAGGTGGGAAAATGGTCGCTACTCGGTCCCTGACCTTATACTTTCAGCTCTGAAAAGAGCTTTTGGGTTTCACAGAGGATTTCTGGCTGATTTGAACCAAAAAACACAACTCTCCCTAGCAGCTGCTCACACTCTCCCTACACTAGCTGTGTTCTGCATGCAATGTGCAAAAAATGGCGGCGGCAGGCAGGGCTTAGTGCCAGGCTATGATTGATGATTCATAGGAAGCTGGGCGGCCAGCCAATCAGAGTAATGCGGCCCACAACCAAGAAGGGTGCGGCATTACTGTGATTGGCAACTGCTAGGCGGGAGAACCGAATAGCGAGGCGAGTAGTGAAATACTCGCTATGTTTCGAGTATCGCGAGTACTGCATTACTTGCCGAGTACCGAATACTCACGAATATGCTCACTCATCCCTAGTCACATATTTATACACAACATGGCACAGGAATAATGCGATAGATGAGACAAGTGAAGCAGAACTATCATTTTGGAGAGGGATAAACAGCTGTGGCAGTAAATATTGGAACAGATCATAGATAAGGAGTGTGAAAGTTTTATTGTCCTGTGATTGAGGTTTGGTCCATGGTTGGGATGCCGCCCCCCCAATGATCTGAGGAGCAAATTCCTTAGTTGATACAGAAATACATAAATCCATGCAAAACATTCATTCCTGCACTGAGTGTGCCAACAGTGGTTGTAAGTTTGTACTGCTAGGCTCTTCTGTCTCTATGAGATTTGAAGTTATTTTTAATGCTAGTAATTTCATGTCCATGATGCTGTGATCAGGAATACAAAAATGTTTGGCCACAGGCAGATCTATTCTTTTTTTTATTGTGTGTCATCCTTGTTGTATGTTTTTGCCCTGTCTACATACAGACCCTCAGCAGGACCTTTGATACATATAATTAAGTACACCTCATTAGATGTGATGTAGCTGAAAGTGCCTAGGATCTTGTAGTCCTGATGTGAGTTCGGGATCTTTCATTATAAAATGACAGGTTTTGCACTTTTTCTGGTTGTAGGGAAAGGCTCCTGCAGCTGTTGGAGAGGACAGGGAGCTTCTGACAATGATAAATGTGTCGCATGGATTTATGTCTTTCTATATCAACTAAGGAATGACCTTGTGGGGGCATTACAATCCAATCAGATCTCAATCACAGGACAATAAAATGTTCACCCTCCTTATCTATGAACTGTTCCAATATTTTCAGCCACAATTGTTTATTCCTCCCCCACAATCATAGTTCTGCTTCACGTCACTTGTTTTATCTATTTCATTATTCCTGTGACCTCTTGTGACTCTTCAGATGTTGTATTAGTCTATGCCTGATGAAGACACCTAACTAGTCTCAAAAGCTTGCAATTTGCTTCCATCTTTTCAGTTAGCCATTAAAAGTTATCAACCACTGAGGACTCTCAAATCTTAATATTTTCTATCTACTGGCTAACACAGTACAAAGAAATACACCTTATCTGTATCAAAATGTATTGCCTGAAATTTTGGATGGAATATTTGGAGGATATCCACCTCACATGAACATATCCCAAGTAATTAACATATTTTAAGACTTGGCACAAATTACCAAGCAGTCTCTGCATTTGACTTAAGTAAAGCACACCATTTTTAAATGTAGGTCAAGATTTTTAGCCCAAACGTAGAAGGTGAATGGACAACAAAGGACAAAAAAAACAAGTTCATGTTAACGCAATCATTCTTCCATTGCAAAGTGGAACCGTCCTATAAACAACAGCAATGTTAAAAGGATCCATTACTATTAGATATTGCTTTCCAACTTTGTGTCCTATTCTTATAACAAAGCATCTACAATTATTCTCATGTGCAGCGATTTGTTTTTGTCTTGGTTTGTTGCCTGCCAATTGAAGGTTCTTTACAGCGGTCATTCCAAAATGTCACTGGCTCTGTCGGCCAAGCAAACACATCTGCAATGGAGATGAACATTGCACGTAATACGCGGCATTAATGTCACAATGCACTTTATAGAAATACAAATGACTGCAAATTTGAACAAAGTGAATAATTCACCAATCCCTTCTGTTAAAACCGCAATGAAAGAACAAGCTTTTCTAATTTACAGAATCTCTGACTTTTTTGTGTTGTTCTTTAACAATGTGCTCAGTTTATAAAGATTTATTATTCTTGAAAAAAAGTGCTAGCATTTCCATCCCAAGTCTATTCACTGTGATTTGCATTTGAATAACCAACTAATTGTTAAAAATTAACAATTAGAAGAACAATATGTGGAGGAAAATACTGGCATTGGTGACTGGCTCCTGAGACTATGGGAAGCATTCAGGAGTTATTTATGTAATTGAATTGAAAAAGGACAAAAGAATACAGTTCTGCATGTTCTGGCAGTCACACAAATGCATTACAAGAAATGATTGCCGGTACCTCATCCTCCTCAAACTCTCCTTTCTCATTTTTTTTCTTCTTGGCAGAATATTCTTGAAGTTCTGTGATATTTTAAGAATACAAATTTGACAAATATACTAACCAGTTTCTTCATAATGAGGTTCAGTGCTTTGGACAAACCCTAATATTAAGAATGGACTCTTGGAACACTGATCCCCATGATGGGACCCACAGCAATCAGCTGTAGTTTGTGGGAAAACTTGGCCGTGTTTGTTCAAATTGCCAAAAAAGCATACCACTGCAGATGAGATGATCTTTTAAGAATTTAATTTGCCAATGTTTTTTTTTTTCAAAAGTTCACATGAATCTCAGTAGTTGAAAGCTTGCAATTTCTCAGGTAATAGCCATGGGCGAGAGAGAGAACCCCAATAACTATAATAGCTTATGCTGTGTAGGAGAGAAAGAGAGATAATGGACCTTGCTGATCATAAGAGCTTACACTCTACAGACGAATAAGGGAGAGGACTATACTGACCAATAAAGCTTACAGTCTTTAAGATTGAGGACCCCAGTGACCATAAGAGCTTACACTCTACAGGAGAGAAAGAGAGGACCCTGCTGATCACGAGACCTTACACTCTGCAGAAGAAAAAGTGAGAGGACCCTGCTGACCAATAAAGCTTACACTCTATAAAATTAAGGACCCCGGTGATCATAAGAGCTTACACTCTACAGGAGAGAGAGAGGACCCTGCTGTTCATAAGTATTTACACTTTAGAGGCCATAGAGAGAGGGAGTGAGGACCATGCTAATCATCAGAGCTTACACTACACTCTACAGAAAAGAGAGACGCACCCAGTGACTCTGGAGATGGAAAACAACTCTACCATGAAAAATAGGTCCCACTGGGAAACACTGATCTGTAATGGCCCAGGTACTGACCACCACTGTACAAGGTGTGATAATTTGTAAGATGTCATTGCTGCAGGGCATCATGAGGAGATCTGAGAAGACATGCAAAATGATGTTAGCCTAGTTTCTGATGCTTCAGCAGTGTGGGAAATGGTGCTGGGCACATTTTTTCCTAAAGGGAATCTGTCACCCCATTCTTCTACTATCAGCTGCCGACACCGCCATCAGGGGCTTATCTACAGCATTCTGCAATGCTGTAGATTAGCCCCCGATGTAACCTGAAAGATAAGAAAAATGAATTATATAATACTCACCCAGGGGCGGTCAGGGTCCTATTTTGGTCTGATGGGTGTAGCGGTCCGGGTCCAGCGCCTACCATCTTCTAACGGTGATGTCCTGCAGTGCACAGGTGCCGGACCAGTTCAGAGAGGTCCGGCGCCTGCGCACTGCAGTACTTTACTCTGCCTTCAACAGGGCAGGTAAAATACGCCTGCGCCTGAGCCGTGATGGGAAGCAAAGAAGAGGACATCACCGCTACAAGATGGGAGGCGCCGGACCGCAACACCCATCATACCAAGACCAGAATGCCCCCCAGTGAGTATAATATAACTCGTTTTTCTCATCTTAAGGTTACATCGGGGGCTTATCTACAGCATTACAGAATGCTGTAGATAAGCCCCTGATGGTGGTGCCGGCAGCTGATAGTCAAAAAATGGGGTGACAGATTCCCTTTAATTGTTTGCAAATCACAAATTAAATCTCAAAAAAATCATGAAATTAAAAGTTTCAGGAAATTCTCAGCAAACTCAATCCTCCTTGGATCATTCCAATAATCTGTAGTTACCTCCAGACCAATTTATTGGTTTCATACAATTGAAAAACAGTTTTTTAATGTTCATGTTTTGTACTCAGTGTTTACAATTGGAGGTGGTAAGCAGACAGGTCTGTTCAAACTACCCTCTATCTATTGATATTTTAAGAGCAAGACCACTATTCAGTATGTTAGGGAGGCTACAAAAGCAAAGTGCAGGAGGAGAACCAGTAATAGAAAAGTTATATTATTAAATGCTATGAAAGATTTTTTCAACACATTGGTTAAAATATAAACAACCTCTTTAAGCACTTTACAAATTTCCTTTGAAATAATTAGTTCACTGTTTAACAAAAGAGAGGACAAGTCCTTCAGAGTAATAGACTGACTTTGTAAACACTATGTTTTGCTCAAGAAATAAATATTCTGAACAGAGGACCCTCATCTGTAAATTCCAGCATCCAATTAAAAAGTTGCCCTGGAAAAAAAAAGAATAAGAATCTGACTACTTTATTACAAAACCTGTCTATCACTTTTAGGTGGTATTAAAATCACACATTGTAGCAGATGGGCTCACTCATCTGCTTATCGAGGTAGTCAGAGAAATGATTTTCATTTAAATCTTCAACTAGTTCATTAAAACATGCTTCAGCCTAAAACAAAGCAGACATAGTCAGTCTTGTTTGCATCAACAAACAGCACTCACTACAGTGCGTAAAACTGTGAGGTCCGCAGACTCAGAAAACAGGGTTCAGTTCTGTTTAACAAAAGCACAGGTCTGGATGTAAGGTCACCTTCAGAGAATACAAACCCTGAATGAGACTAACTCCTAGACGGCACTCCAGGGTAGAGATAAAGTGAACAGCCATCACGATTAATTTCACCATCAGGGGTGTGACCTTCAGCCGCACACGGCTATCACACGTACATGGGGGCTTAATCTTAGTTATCCCACCACTGGCACAGTGTGATGAAAAACAGCAAGCTAGTCTTGCCCTAACAATTTACCGCAGGGGCTTATTTTAGTTATCCTACTGCTTTCACAATGTGTTACAAACTGCCGGGATTTATGTATATCCCACTTTCCAGTTCTGCTTTGGAACTTGCAGCTCTCCGGCGCCCCCCTTACCCTCAGGTCAGTCAGAGAACTGCACCTAGGATAATTAGTCGCCGGACGGGCTACTTGTTGTGCACTGGCTATTAGGCCCGCTGCAATGACGGAATTATAAATGCTTTGGCCGCAGCCACACAATCAGCTTATAAAACACACTTTGCTGCCACCAGCTTCCAATTTCTATATTACTATTTTAAATTAATACAGGGGTTCCGAAGCCAACCCAAATTAGTAGCGCAATTAACTTCTAGGCACCTAAAAGTTTGGTATAAAGCATGGAGACGGACTAGTAGTTTTATATTTTACTCCAAAAGGTAGGCAGTGTTTACGGAAGGCATAAAAAGATTTTAATATGAGACAATTAAATTATGTACAAAGCGAATACAAATAAAAGGGGATTTAAAAGCAGAAGTAAACTGACGTATTGCTTAGATCATCTTAGGCAGAACCAGGCTGGTGGGAGGAGCCAGATGTCCCAATGCATTGAGGGGTCTGGATGCAGCAGTTTCCCAGGGTAGAATGAGGGCTGTCCTGTGTGAAAGTGACTAATGACATCATTAAAGGGGCTGGCTTGTGGCGGTCCTCCCCCTGCTTTCCGAGTTACAATCTAGCTAGGAAAATTATAATAATTATATCTCACAGAGGGTACCTAATATAGAAACGCACATAGTATCATCTTATTCAGCTTGTCGCTGGTGTTCATTCAAAACCAAAGGTGAAGCATCCGGCTGCACAGGTATCCACTTCTCGGATTCCTCTGAAGCTACTGTAGAACTGAGGAAAGCACAGGCTAAATTGTCCCGTCAAAGGATATCCCGGATATGTAGTTTTTATTTTTCTATCACTGATTGGGCTCAAGTTATGGCCTCTTTGATATTTCCCACACATATATGCAGCACATGGGCTTAGACAAAGAACTGTTAGGTGTCGAGTTTTCCCCACTGCACAGGGGGAATCTCGAACTGTGCTCTCTGTGGTCTCCCATTCCTCTGCAGCCGCAGAGATTCCTGCTCAGCAGGGTCGCCACTCCAGGCATCTTGCCCAGGCTGATGCTAGGCGTCTGGTTGCTCCTTCTGGCTCTGCTATAACTCCATGCCTGAGTCAGCAGCAAGTAGACGCTTCTGGGACTATCTTTTCGGTACTGAGCATGCCCGTAGGACAACCTCTCATTGGAGGTCGGAGGTCACATGCGCAGGTTCCGCTCCTGCTTGGATTGGTCCCGGAAGGACGCCACTATAAAAGAGTCGCATGGCCGCTTGGCCATGCGCTAGTATTGACTCTTATGCTTATTTGTGTGTATGATGATGGATGCATGTATCTGGTGACTGACTCATTAAGACTCCCCTCCCTTTGATATGCATGTTGGTTAGGGATTCAGAGTGAGAGTCAGCGCCAATGGGTGGCTATGCTCCAGCCACTGTGCTCTCAGTAGTCCACGTACACTAGCGTCCGAATGTGCCTCCCTGCTACGGGCACTGTCAAACCGCACCAGCTAGCTGTGACCGCTGTGCGACATCGTGCGCACCTCTAGCACTTTCCTCCCCGTCCTGGGTGGTTAGTGGGGTCCGCCGAAGCGACACTGTGTGCACTTGGTGCGATTAAATATATTATTATCTTTTGCTGGCACCGCAGCCGCGGCACCGAGCGCTGATGGTCTAGAGGAGCTCTAGTCTGGTGTCTCTAGGACAGGGCTCTGTGATCCTAATTAGCGCTCACTCAGCCGAGGTCTGTGAGTTCAACAGGCTCTGGCATTTGTTTCTGCGGCTCTGTGGAGTAACAGAGTTCGCCTCTATTCACACTGGGTGAAGTTAACCCACGTGTAAGCAAGCGTTTAGCCACCATCTTGTTCCTCCATTACTCAGCAGCAGGTTCCATCTCTGCATGGTGGAACCCGGGCTGCAAACGCACCTCATATCTCCTTTTATATTATTGGGTGTGTTCTGCAGTCCATAACATTATACTAGCACCAGGGTCTGTCTAGTAATGGCGGATGAGCAGCGACTGCATATGTACACCCAGCAGTTGGAGGGCAGGTTGGCAGTGCTAGAGCGTTCCACCTCAGCTGCGAATGTTACCTCGGTCACTGTTCAAGCAGCCACAGAGGCTGTCTCCTGTGTCTCCATGGCCATCCCTGCTCCGACTTTGTCCCACCTCCCGCTGCCTGAGATGTTCTCAGGTGATAGTGCATCATGCAGGGGTTTCGTGAGTCAGTGCTCCATTCACCTAGAGTTGCTGGCCACACGATTCCCCTCTGAGCGGGCTAAGGTGGGATTCATCATCTCCCTCCTGTCGGGCAAGGCCTTGGAGTGGGCCACCCCACTGTGGGAGTGTGGGGATCCCCTGGTACAGAGTGCCACCCTTTTTCTGGTAACTCTGAATCAGGTTTTCCTGGGGCCTCGGGACACACATGACACCACACTTCAGTTGCTGGCCCTAACTCAGGGTTCGTCTCTGGTCAGCCAGTATGCCATCCTCTTCAGGACTCTGGCCTCACAGCTGGAGTGGCCAGATAAGGTTCTCATACCTATATTCTGGAGAGGTCTGGCTGATCATGTCAAAGACGCCCTGGCCACCAGGGAGGTGCCCACCCCTCTGGAGGAGCTATTACTGTCTCCACCCGAATTAAACTTCGTTTCACGGAGCTAGGGCTGGAGCGCTCCAAGTCCAGTCAACGGTATAGGTTGGCCCCAACTTTTGCTAGACCGTTGGAACCTCCCGGTCAGGTGCCCGAGTCTCCAGAGGCCATGGAGGTGTCCCTCAGGGGTTCCAAGTTCTGGTCCGCGCAGGTGCCCCCGGTCTGTTTCCACTGTCGGCAGACTGGCCACCTTGCCAGCCAGTGCCCACAGCAGTCAGGAATCGCTCGCATCTAGTGGTTATCGGAGGGGGCCTACTAGACACAGTGACTTTTTCCTCCAAGCTCTTGTTTAAAGGGGCGCTGGAGTTCAATTCTTCCACTCTGATCGTGGAGGTTTGTGTGGACTCCGGGGTGGAGGGCATTTTCATGTCATCTGCCTGCGCCCAACAACACGCAATCCCCCTGGTCTTGCTACCCCAACCAGTCACTATCAGAGTGGTGAATGGTGCATTACTATCGTCCCAGATCACCCACCAGACGGCTCTCACTGTCTCCTTCTCATCAGGAGATGTTATCTCTCCTTGTTATGACTGAAAGTATCGACCAGGTACTCTTAGGGGTTCCCTGGCTACGATTTCACTCTCCTCACATAGAGTGGTCCTCGGGGAAAATTCTCGGTTGGAGCAAGTCCTGCGAGGGTAGGTGTCTGAGAGACTGCATACAGGTCGCTACCTCTGAGGTTCCCGCAGATCTCTCCTCACTTCCCAAGCCCTATCAGCAGTATGCAGACATTTTTTCCAAGAAGGCGGCATAGACCCTTCCACCGCACCGCCCTTATGACTGTCCTATTGACCTCTTGCCCGGTGCTGAGCCTCCTTGGGGTTGAATCTACCCCCTATCTCTCCCAGAGACAGAAGCCATGTCTCAGTATATCAGGGAGAATCTGGCAAGAGGATTTATTAGGAAGTCGGTGTCACCGGCGGGAGCAGGATTCCTCTTTGTCCAAAAGAAGAAAGGAGAATTATGCCCCTGCATTGATTACAGGGGCCTTATTGCCATCACTGTTAAAACCAAGTATCCTCTGCCCTTGATATCGGAACTGTTCGATAGGTTATGTGGAGCGAGGGTATTTTCCTAGTTGGAACTGCGGGGAGCCTATAATCTGATGTATTCGTGCTGGGGACGAATGGAAGACGGCCTTTAACACCAGGGATGGCCACTATGAGTATCTGGTCATGCCCTCCGGCCTCTGTAATACCCCAGCAGTTTTCCAAGACTTTGTAAATGACGTCTTCCGGGACATGCTCTCCACCTCATTGGTGGTCTATCTGGATGACATTCTTATCTTCTCTCCAGATTTGGCTTCCCACCGAAGAGACATCTGCAAGGTCTTCAACCACCTGCCAGCACACTCCCTCTATGCCAAGATGTAGAAATGCCAGTTTGAGCAGGAGTCCTTGCCTTTCCTGGGCTATATCATCTCAGCCCAGGGTTTGGCTATGGATCCGGCCAAATTGCAGGCGGCAATGGACTGTCAAGAACCTCATTCCCTTAAGGCGGTGCAGCACTTTTGGGTTTCGTTAACTATTATCGCCAGTTCATTCCCCATTTCTCCACCTTGGTGGCTCCTTTGGTCGCCCTCACCAAAAAGGGAGCCAATCCTAAAGTATGGTCTGAACAGGTCTCTGAGGACTTTTCCGCCATCAAGACTAGTGTTGAGCAATACCTTCCGATATCGGGAAATATCGGATTGGATCTGGTAGATACCCCAAAAATATCGGATATTGCCGATTCCGATACCAGAAACACATGCAAGTCAATGGGGCACAAATATCTGAATGAAAATATACCCTTTCTTTCCTTGCACATCCAGTTTGGGAGGGGGGAAGAGTGTGGGCAGTGCGTGGGCGGAGACTGTGCGTGTGTGTGCGGGTGGGGTCTGTACGGGCCTCTCGGGGGTCTGTGCGGGCCTGCCGGGGGTCTGTGCGGGCCTGCCGGGGATCTGTTCGGGCCTGCCGGGGGTCTGTGCGGGCCTGCCGGGGGTCTGTGCGGGCTGCCGGGGGTCTGTGCGGGCTGCCGGGGGCTGTGCGGGCCTGCCGGGGGTCTGTCCGGGCCTGCCGGGGGTCTGTGCGGGCTGCCGGGGGTCTGTGCGGGCCTGCCGGGGGTTGTGTGTCTGTGCAGGCATCGTCCGATGGGACTACAAGTCCCATCGGGCTATGCCTGCTACAATGACAGTGATTGACACATTAGCCAATGAAGGGACAGTAGTAGTCCCATCATCCGGCTAATGTGTTGAATGTAAAAAAAAAAACATACATACTACATACATACTACATATATACAAAATTCATACAACATACATACATACTACATACATACTTCATATATACTACATTCATACAACATACATACATACTACATACAAACTACATATATACTACATTCATACAACATACATACATACTACATATATACTACATTCATACATACATACATGCTACATATATACTACATTCATACAACATACATGCACACATAGTAAACACTACATACATACAACATACATAAAACATGCTACAGACATACAACATACATACTACATACATACTACATACAATACATTCATACTTTCATACAATACATACATATAGACATACAGTACATATAACATAGAGTACATACTCACCATCACTTGTCACTTTGATCCCCGAAGCCAGTGTCATCTGTAAAAAAATATGAAAATAACAAACAACCAATATACTCCCTGATCTGCAGAAATCCACAAGTGTCCCACGACGATCTCCCGTGGAGAACAGCAGCATCAGCTGATGCGACCTCTCTCTAGGGGCACCAGGAATACAATGACGGGAGGTAGGTATCTTTCCGCACTGTATTCCTCCGCTACTGTAAAAAAAATAGTCCCTAGTCTCACTTTTGGCATTGCTGTGTGAGAAAGTTACCACGCAGCTTTTGCCATAAAGTGAGACCAGTGAACTATAGTAACCTCTCAGTGATGCACTGCAGGAGATCGTCGTGGGACACTTGTGGATTTCTGCAGATCAGGGAGTATATTGGTTGTTTGTTATTTTAATATTTTTTACAGTGAGATGACACTGGCTTCGGGGATCAAAGTGACAAGTGATGGTGAGTATGTACTCTATGTTATATGTACTGTATGTCTATATGTATGTATTATATGAATGTATGAATGTATTGTATGCAGTATGTATGTAGTATGTATGTTGTATGTATGTAGCATGTTGTATGTATGTTGTATGAATGTAGTATATATGTAGTATGTATGTAGTATGTTTGTATGTTGTATGAGTGTAGTATATGTAGTATGTATGTAGTACGTAGTATATATGTATGTATGTTGTATGAATGTAGTATATATGTAGTATGTATGTATTATGTAGTATATATGTATGTTGTATGAATGTAGTATATATGAAGTATGTATGTAGTATGTATGTATGCTGTATGAATGTAGTATATATGTAGCATGTATGTATTATGTAGTATGTATGTATGCTGCCTGAATGTAGTACATATGTAGTATGTATGTAGTATGTAGTATGTATGTATGTTGTATGAATGTTGTATATATGTAGTATGTATGATGTATGTTTTTTTACATTCAACACATTGGTCGGATGATGGGACTACTACTGTCCCATCATTGGCTAATGTGTCAATCACTGTCATTGTAGCAGGCATAGCCCGATGGGACTTGTAGACCCCCGGCAGGCCCGCACAGACCGCTCATCATGATGACATCATTTCAGCAGCCAATCACAGCCATGCCATTAGTTAACATGGCTAGCACAGCTGGCTCATTGCATTATGGGAACTTCCGATTCCGGTATTCGATATTGTAAAAATATCGGAACTCGGTATCGGAACTCCGATACAGCGAATATCGGCCAATACCCGATATTTGCAGTATCGGAATGCTCAACACTAATCAATACACATTTTGCTGGTGCGCCCATCCTCACCGTCCCGATGTGGATAAACCATTTATCCTGGAGGTAGATGCCTATTCCGTCGGTGCCGGAGCGGTCCTTCAAGGTCGGAAGCATCCCTGCTTCTTCTTCTCTAAGACCTTTTCACCGGCGGAGAGGAATTATTTCATTGGGGACAGGGAGTTGTTGGCCATGAAGTTGGCCTTTTCTGAGTGGAGACACCTCCTGGAGGGTGCACAGTTCCCCTTCCAGGTGTACACCGACCATAATAACCTTGTATATCTACAAACAGCCCAGCGGCTGAATTTTCGCCAGGCCAGATGGTCGCTGTTTTTCTCCCGATTCCATTTCACCCTTCACTATCTGTCCGGTGAGAGCAAGGTCCGGATCGATGCTCTCTCTCGCTCCGTGGTATCACTGGAGGAGGAGGAGACTGAGCCTCGGCTAATCGTCCCATCCGAGAGCTTGAGGACTGTGGCTCCAGTCGCTCTTGAATCGTGCCCCCGGGCAAGACCTTTGTCCCCGCCTGTCTAAGGCCAGCGGTTCTCTCTTGGGCACACGCATCCAGGGTGGGAGGTCACTTTGGGACGAAGCGGACCACTGAACTCTTGGCGAGGACATATTGGTGGCCGCACATGGCACGAGACGTGGGAGATTATATTCGGGCATGTGTTTCCTGCGCCCAGAGCAGGTCTTCTCGTCAGAGGCCTGCCGGGCTACTTTACCCCCTGTTGGTGGTGGACAGACCTTGGGAGATGGTCGGCATGGACTTTGTGGTCGGCCTGCCCAAGTCCAGTGGCAGCACGGTCATCTGGGTTGTCACCGATCATTTTTCTAAAATGGTGCACCTGGTATCACTCTCACGGCTACCTTCTGCACGAGGCCTGGCAGCCTTGTTCATTAAACACTTTTTTCGCCTGCATGGTATGCCAAACAAGATAGTCAATGACCGGGGCCCCCAGTTTGCGTCTCGGTTCTGGAGAGAGCTCCGTAGTCTGCTCAGTATTGAGCTAAATCTCTCCTTGGGCTACCACCCCGAGACGAATGGGTTGGTTGAGAGAGAGCCAATCAGAGCCAATCAGACCCTGCATAATAGTTTGATATATAGATGTCAGTGACCAGTATAATTAGTATAGTGTGTGTGCAAATTATGGGACATGTGTGTATTTAATAAAAGAGTCTTTTTGGAGAAGAAAATGGCGTGAGCTCCTGCGCAATTTTAGCCAGAGATGGAAAGCCAGCGACTGGGGCACATATTCATAGCCTAGGACGGGACCATGGTTATTGCCCCCTGCCCGGATACAAACATCTGCCCCCAGCCGCCTCAGAAATGGCGCATCTCTAAGATGCGCCAATTCCGGCACTTAGCCTCTCTCTTCCCACTGCCCTGTATCGGGTGGCATATGGGGTAATAGTTGGGAGGTTTGTGCCACCTTTTTTGCAAGGTGACATCAAGTCCAGTTTAGTAATGGAGAGGTGTCAATAAGACACCTATCCAATACTAATCCTAGAGTAGATAACTGGTTAAAAAACACACAGCCAGAATAAAGTCTTTTAATGAAATAAAACAATAAACACAGTTTGCCATCTTTATTGTTCTGCTAATCCATGCGATGCCCTTGTTCTCCTGTAATAAAGAAAAAATAATAAACCAACAATATACCATACTTGTCCGGTGTTCAGTTTACAGCCAGGAGCTAAATGCGACCGCCCCGGCTGTAAACCACTGATGAATGAATGAGAACTGCCGGTGCTTGCTTCAGTGACTATTGCTGATGTCACTGATGATGCACTGCCTCACAGCCTGACCCGCGCTGAAATCTTGAGTGGGGAAAAATGAACTGGCATTTTCCCATGCTCAAGTGTAATAAAAAATTAATAGGGAAAGTCCTAGGAAAAAAATCAGCTCTACAGCGTAACATACCTATAGCACACCCCCTTAAACCCTCTCTGACATCAGGCGTATATTTACGCCGATGTCGGACTCCCTCCCACTGATGTGGGCTCTGGCGGTAAGCCCACATTATCCCGGGACATGTCAGCTGTTTTGAATCAGTTAAATGCCACTATCAAATTCTGACAGTGGCATTTAACAAGCGCTTTCACCAATCGTGCCGGAAATATGCACAACTGGTGACCCGCGTCACATGACCGTGGGTCACCGATGTGCCGGCATGACAACTGAAGATCTCCTGGAGACTTCTATGGTTGTCAGTGTCACTGCTGACTTTCTGTGTGCGCCACCTGGTGTACGGCGCTCATAGCGAGTAATTCTACTACATAAAGACGATGTGATCATCGCCTGTGTGTAGCAGAGCCGATCGGCCCGGGCAGCTTCTATTCTCTCATGGAGACTATTGAAGCATGCCAAAAGTAAAAAAAAGTTTTTTTAAAAAAAGAAATATATAAACGTTCAAATCACCCCCCTTTCGCCCCATTCAAAATAAAACAATAAAAAAATCAAACACACACATACAGTATTTAATATCACCATGTTCAGAATCACCTGATCTATCAATAAAAAAAAGAATTAACCTCATCGCTAAACGGTGTAGTGATAAAAAAAGTCAAAACGCCAGAATTACGTTTTTTTGGTTGCTGTGACTTGGCACTAAAATGCAAAAATGGGAGATCAAAAGATCGTATCTGCACCAAAAAGGTATCATTAAAAATTTCAGCCCGGCGCGCAAAAAATAAGCCCTCATCCAACTCAAGATCATGAAAAATAGAGACGCTACAGGTAATGGAAAATGGCACAATTTATTTTTTTTTTTTTTTTTTTTTTTTTTAGCAAAGTTTGGAATTTTTTTCCACCACTTAGATAAAAAATAACCTAGACATGTTTAGTGCCTATGATCTTGTAATGACCTGGAGAATCATAATGGCAGGTCAGTTTCAGCATTTGGTGATCCTACTAAAGAAACCAAACAAAAAACAAGTGTAGGATTGCACTTTTTTTTGCAATTTCACCACAGTTAATAATAATAATAATTTATTTTTATATAGCGCTAACATATTCTGCAGCGCTTTACAGTTTGCACATATTTTCATCACTGTCCCTGATGGAGATCATAATCTAAATTCCCTATCAGTATGTTTTTTGGAGTGTGGAAGGAAGCCGGAGTGCCCGGAGGAAACCCACGCAAACACGGGGAGAACATACAAACTCCTTGCAGATGTTGTCCTTGGTGGGACTCGAACCACTGAACCACTGTGCTGCCCCACAGTTAGATTTTTTTCCCGTTTTCTAGTACACAACATGGTAAAACCAATAGGGCCGTTCAAAAGTACAATTCATTCCGCAAAAAATATGCCCTCACGTGGCCATATTGACAGAAAAATAAAAAAAGTTATGGCTCAGGGAAGGAGGGGAGCGAAAAATGAAAACGCAAAAACGAAAAAAGCTCCAGGGATTAAGGGGTTAAGTTAGTTTTGAGGTACTTGATTGGGTCTAGGATAAGGTCCTTCTTGCTAGTTTGGAAAGTTTTCTGGAAAAAGTTGAAAAGAGAGTCGTTTTAACTGAACCTGAGGGGGAAAGACAATAAATGAAGCACAATGAGACAAGAAATCTGGAATGAAGTAGAAAAGAACAATTATAAAAAAAACTCAATAAGTGAGTATGTGGAACCTTGGAATATTCATGTGTGCAATCAGTTTCATCATGGAAATTGGTGGAGATAAGCATGAACTCGTCAGTGGCGTCCAATCCAAAGTCTGTGGGCCACATGGTGTCCAAGGATGGTTGTTAATGCAGTCCAAGACAGATTTCCAGGAGAGAACTGTGGACACTCACGCGATCACGTGACTCCGTGCAGATGTTGTCTTTGGTGGGATTTGAACCCAGGACCCCAGTGCTGCAAAATAAGAATGCTAACCACTGAGCCACCATACTGCCTAAGTTTACAAAATATTCCTATATTGTTATTGGTTAGAACAGTAAATACTAATTTATGTATTCATCTTTTGTATTTATACATGCTTTTACTGTACCTTTTAATTTAACAAATATTTTCTTGGAACAAAAGTCAATTAAAAAAAGTTCACAAAATCTGAGGGTTTCTATTTTTCCTAAATTGCAAACTTGTAAATATTATTTCTGAAAAATAACTGAAAAGCAAAGTAAACATAACTGCTAACATCTCCCATTAAGGGACATTAGAAGAGCTCAAAGAACCTTACCCAACAAAAGGCAAATGACAGATGATTCCCTTGCAACGTCTTCTGATGTCTGCATGTAAAATACTTCTGTGCTGACTGATGAAGTAGAGAATGAAGATATAAAATGCTTGTATGCCCATTCATGTACAGAAATAAATTACAAGACAACAAACAACAACTATGACAGTATGCAAAGCGCGTTGATTCATTTTGGAAAATTTATATTCAGATCCCGAAACCAAAACATTCCCTTACTTTCAGTCTAGGACAGCACTGAGTTTTGGCCATTCACTACACTGAAATCTTCTCTATATATATAATTGCCTTAAATTGTCCATCATCCACTTCCGTCTGGATGTCCCCGAATCCCACAATGCACCGCACTGACCGGAAGTATGCTGACGGCCATATTGAAATATCCAAGTGATGGGTATTTCAATATGGCACCCGTTGGTGGTACCAGGCTCTTCCACAGTACCACCAGTGGGACACCGACGGGACCTCCCCACTGCCACCGGACACTACCGCTGCTTGACCCGCCGCCGCCGGACCTGCCGCTGCCTGCCCACCCACCTCCGTCACAGCAGGCAGGAAAGACTGTGGCTTGCGGCCTGTGTACAGGCCGCAAGTCGTGGTCTTTCCTGCTGGCTGGCCACTGCCAGGACCTCCCTCACCGCCACCGCTGGACCCGCCGCTGCCTGCCCACCATGTACATACACACACACATGTACATACACACACACGTACATACACACACACACATGTATGTACACACACATACTCACACATATACATACACACTACACACACACGTACTCACATATACACGTACTCACATACACACACTCACACACGTACTCACACACACGTACTCACACACACACGTACTCACACTCACACACACACGTACTCACATACACACACACACGTACTCACACACACACACACGTACTAACACACACACCCCACACACACACTTCCCTGCCGATGCAACAGCACCGGGCACACCTCTAGTAGTATTATAAGCACCAAAAGTGAGAAATTTTACTTTGAGAAAAAACTTGTGGCGAATTGTCAATAATTGCAAAAAAAAATTTTAATGTAAATTTCCACCTAGTAGAGAAAAACTGCAGCTTTATATGTCTGCAATTATGTCATGGCTTACTTAGACTAAAAGTCACTGTAGATTGGTAAACCAATAGTTTTTTTTTCTATTCATTCCAGGGAAAAAAACTAATAGATCAAAAAAATCTATCATGTCCCATCCTCTTTATGCCATTTTAAACAGCAATAGGGTTTACCATGTACATCGGATTCAATAAAATTCTCAGGCATTTATGATATAATTTTGGATGGTGACTTATTTACTCTATGAATATGCTTCATGATAAACATATCTGGTATATTTGACCTGCTGGAAGAAATGTAAAGTAGTTGTCCAGGCACATGAAATTTTTAACAGCTGAAAATAGTATCAAGGACTAGGCCGGGGTTACACTAGAGAGGAATACGGACGAGTGAGAGGCGTTAAAAGCACGCATTACACACAGACCAATGATTCTCTATGGGTTTGCTCCCAACAGCCGTATATTTCTCGTCCGTATTCTATAGTCCGTGCCAATCGCAGCATGCTGCGATTGTCAGAGTACTACGCCCGTAATACGCCAATGCAAGTCTATGGGTGCGCAAAACATACGGCTTACACACGGACCACATGTGTGACTTGTGAGAAATACACAGGTCTTTTGGCAGGTGACAGGAAATGGGCCAATCCATCATTAGGAAGCTTAGACATGCAAATGAGCTCAAAAAGTGCTCCAGACATACAGGAAGTACGCCTCCACGGAGTACAGCATCATGGCACCCTACCTTAATCTCAATGTGGAGCTGCTAATTGTTCTTGTGCATGATCGCCCGGAATTATGGGACCAACGGGATGCACATTATGCCGACCGAGCAAGAAAGGAGTCTGCATGGAGGCGCATATGTCGCAAAATGTTCCCTGATTTTGGTGATCGGCCACGTGAGGAGCAGTAGCACATAAGTATGTGCACATAAATTATCTATATCAAATTACCTGCCATCCCAAAAAAATGTTATAAGTAGGCCGCCCACATCCTGTGCTTCTGATATTGGGCTCTTGTGTCTTGTAAATTATTTTTGGACACACTGTTTGACCCTGAGAGAATGTTACCCTGTCCCCAAGCTCCTCATAATGCCTAGCAAAAACAGTTTAAAGAGTTGCTAATTGCTACATGAGCTACTGTGACCCTGTGCATCTGGCCTGGTTGCAGCAATGCTATATGCCACCCTGGGTAGAACTCACACCCTAGTAGGCCACATGACTTTGATACTAGTTCAAAAACTTGTTTTAGGCAAATTGTAAGTTTTCATTCTTTTATGTCACATTGCAGTCGAAGATGTGATGAGACGCTGGCGCAGCATCTGTGACCAGTATCGCCGTGAGCGCCAGCAAGCAGGCAAGAAGTGGTTCAGAGGCCCTCACAAAGCGTAAATATGTTTATTTCGACCGCCTCTCGTTCCTCGCTCCAATTATGGATCTCAGACCATAAGTATAACAAAAACACCACATGACACAAATGCTTTATAGGGCCCGATCAAAAATGTCTTTTTTCTACATTTTATATTTACTCACAGAACTCACTCTAACATCACTGAAAGGGAGACAGGGTCTGAATCAGAGGCCATCGATCCTGTAGGTGGAGGGGTAGAGCTGTCTGGACCATCTTGTGAGCTTCCAAGGAGCCAGGCCCAATTCACTTCTCTGGCTCGACCTGATCCTGCCCTAGAACCTGGCCCGCCACCAGAAACACCACCACCAGGAACAGAGCCACTACAAGGATCGTCAGCTGCATCACCACCCGACATCCAGGATGAACAGGGCAACAGCAGCAGCCCAACTGTTTGCCTAGAGGGCTCCCTCCAGCCTGCTGTGCCATCCAGGCGACATAGATGAAGGTGCCATATCCCTGCCACTGATAGCACGACCAATGTGGATACAGGGGCCCAAAATTCCCATAGCAGAGTTGCCACTGATGATGGGGAGGAGGAGTACTCACGCAGCCTTGCCCATTATCTACGTTCCCTTCCCCGTGAGGTGTGGCTACGTGTGCGAGGATCCATTCAGATCCTAATTGACGCAAGCACACCCCCAATACCCCTTATGAGCTGTTTGATTTTCTGGAGAGGTGGCAGCTGTCACCCAGGAATCTCATGCGTCTTAACCCACACTCCCAAGTGCTTGCTCAATCAGGGTCTGAAGATCCTCCTACACGTGGGCCTACACCTCACCCCCTTCCCCCCCTTCCCAACATTGGCAACATCATTCTCAAATGTCAGGGTATAACCCAGCACACCAATATGGCCACTTGTTCCCAGCCAATGTTGGAGGCTGGTCCTAATCTGGTGGGGGATGACATGGCCATTTTGGTGGTTTAGACTCACGGCCCTACCAGCCTCAACAGGAGAGTTGTCACCAATATAGTGCCCAGTATCCACCTCAAGTCCATGAGCCGGCCCACTACCTCCATCATGGGCAAGAGTATGCCCCACACAGGCCGAGGGCCAAGGTGGCCACACTAGCCATCAAGCAACACAGGCTGGGCTGCCGCCTTCTCCACCCCCTACATTCTACAATTTATAACTTTGTATGTGTTTTTGTGGTTAAATGCTGTATTTTAACATTCGAAAAATGTGTTTGTGTTCTAAGGCCAATTCTGGCCATTTTGCTAAATAACATAAGGTTTCACAAGGCCTTTAAAAAAAGGATACATAAAAAGTTTGCACTTTCAATTGTTGTTGTCTTTATCAATGATGCACTTACATCACGACATGCTGCCATATGCTTACACATTGATTTCTAAACAGAGAAAAGACATAAGGGGTTGTAATATATATAGTTTCCCAAAGGCCATAAAGAAACATTTACAACATACAGTTGTGGCCAAAAGTATTGACACCCCTGCAATTCTGTCAGATAATACTCAGTTTCTTCCTGAAAATGATTGCAAACACAAATTCTTTGGTATTATTATCTTCATTTAATTTGTCTTAAATGAAAAAACACAAAAGAGAATGAAGCAAAAAGCAAAACATTGATCATTTCACACAAAACTCCAAAAATGGGCCAGACAAAAGTATTGGCACCCTCAGCCTAATACTTGGTTGCACAACCTTTAGCCAAAATAACTGCGACCAACCGCTTCCGGTAACCATCAATGAGTTTCTTACAATGCTCTGCTGGAATTTTAGACCATTCTTCTTTGGCAAACTGCTCCAGGTCCCTGATATTTGAAGGGTGCCTTCTCTAAACTGCCATTTTTAGATCTCTCCACAGGTGTTCTATGGGATTCAGGTCTGGACTCATTGCTGGCCACCTTAGAAGTCTCCAGTGCTTTCTCTCAAACCATTTTCTAGTGCTTTTTGAAGTGTTTTGGGTCATTGTCCTGCTGGAAGACGCATGACCTCTGAGGGAGACCCAGCTTTCTCACACTGGGCCCTACATTATGCCGCAAAATTTGTTGGTAGTCTTCTGACTTCATAATGCCATGCACACGGTCAAGCAGTCCAGTGCCAGAGGCAGCAAAGCAACCCCAAAACATCAGGGAACCTCTGCCATGTTTGACTGTAGGAACCGTGTTCTTTTCTTTGAATGCCTCTTTTTTTCTCCTGTAAATTCTATGTTGATGCCTTTGCCCAAAAAGCTCTACTTTTGTCTCACCTGACCAGAGAACATTCTTCCAAAACGTTTTAGGCTTTTTCAGGTTGTTGTGGATGGATTTACTTTTGATTTGGGTAGATTTACCCCTGTGCATACTGTGGCCTGTCCTAATTAGACAGAGTCTTATTGAGCGCTCAAAGAAGGAAAGACGCCAGACTTGGTTGGCAGCAATACCTCCCAGCAAAACTCTGGAAGTTTATTGAATATACTTGGTTTTATCAGTTGTACAGAAAAGGAGTGGCTACTCATTAACATAGAGGCTTTACTTCTTAGCTAATTGGTCAGTTTTAATGCATAAACATATATGGGCGTCGACCTAAGGTGACTTAAGCGTCAGATGATATACTGCTCTTTGTCTTACAATGTCAGCAATGTTCTGATATCGACTGGCACATCTGGCCTAAACTTCCTCTTTCTATGTCTGGGACCAATATCACAAGACAATGCTATCATAAGATACCATCTGCTCCCCAGACTATCTCATGGGGGGCAGTAGGTCATTTCCACCAACTAGTTACAAGGTTCAAACTGTGAATATGTATCTGCGTGCATATAAGAATATATAAGAGTACATGAGTATATAGCAGTATATGGAGTATATAGCCTATAGCAGGCAAGTGAGATCTATATGAAATACATATACATATATATTTCCATAACAATCCCCCCTTAGATATCACTTGCCCTAAAACCCTGCTCCTGGCCCAAAGCGCTGCAACTCTTTTATGCTGCCAGTGGACTGACATATGCCTAGTGCACACATCCTCCTCTGTACAGACTTTTAGCAAATGGGCAGTCAGGAGATCTGTCCCTAAAGGGGGTGTGGTGCAATGTAATCAAAGTCTCTTAGCTAGCAGTCTATGCAGTCAGTGCATGTGTATTCTCCGTCAGGTAGGTAATTTATTCAGTCAGGGAGGTCATCCACAGCATCATTCCAGCTCAGGTGTATCTTCTGGTATGAAGGCCTTTTCCTGTAATGCAATGCGTGGATCCAGGTGGGGTTTTCTCTCCAGGTCGGCTGCGTCAGCACTTGAAGAAGGGCCATCGGATCTGGGATCGAGTGCTTCTCTTTACAGGCGTTTTTTTCACCAACTCTCAGCAGTCTCCTGACTTCAGGACGTGCATACCAGGCACCGAATCTGGACCTGGCAATGAGGGAGAAAAACTCGAGAATGGACATTAGCAAAATTCTTGATAAATTCAATTACACATGCAGACAAAGTATCATATTGCATAGTCAACTGCTAAGTAAAGAATACCCCTAAACTGGGTTTTTTACCCAAATAAAGTCTCATATTGGTGACAGCTTTTTCTGAGCCTATGGGAGTGTCTAATGCCAGGGTTTGTCTGTCTCTTGGGCAGATTTTTTTAGCATGCTGCTCTTAAGTGTCCCACCTAGTCTATGGTGTGGGATGGTGAGTAGTGTGTAGGTCTACGTCTGACCCTACTGCTGATCAGATCCCTTGTGTAAGGTTTGCTGTGTATGCGGGTCCCTGATCACTTGCTATTGCTTCTGGAAACCCCCATATCTGCACACTATTTTTGAGAGTAGCTTCTTTGCAGTAGTCTTCGCCAACTGGTTCCTTACTGGGAAGTCTTCAGGCCAGATGATGTGGGGGAACTTTTCCCGCTTGTCCGATGTTAAATTTGTCGGTGGCCGAACAGCTGCTGCGAATCTTCGCTGTTTAGGTGTGAGTTGAGTCCAATCAGGTCATTCATCTGTGTCTTCAATTCTGTGTGGAGGCCATGTGCCCATTGAACCACCGTAGGGTACACACTTTGAGATAGACTGGGTCTGCCTTGAGGTAGACGGTTTGAGGTAGACGGTTTGGGGTAGACGGTTTGAGGTAGACTAGGCCTGTCTTGAGGTAGACTTTTGATGTAGACGGTTTCTTGGAGCCCAGGGCTTCTGGCCTTCAGCATCCAGCTCTCCTTCTCCTCCTTCCGAGTCTGATCCTGTTACTTCTTGTACAGGTTTCAGGAAGTCATCTTGTCAGGTTTAGTGACTGGGTTGTGGTAATTGACATTCTCTGAGCTGATGGTGGGATTTTAGCTGAGGTTTCGTCTCTGTCCGCGCCTCCCTCTGTATGAAGACTCTGGTTAGACTGTGTCAGAGGAGGACTTGGGACTCTTTGCATTGGTACAGGTCCAGCCGGTATTCTCCGGGGATGAAGGGGAAGGTCAAACTGTTGTAGCCTTGGGATACCTTCGGACTCATGCAGCTCGTCTCGGGGGGACGGGGTAAGTGTTGCCGTGGACTGCTGACCGTAGGACTGTGCTGGAGAAGAAGCTTCCCCACGAGAGGGTGGTGGAGGACAATCTTCTGGAATGTTCTCCATCAAATACGTCCTTTCTGGTAAAGGTGGGCACCATTCTTCTGCCTCAGAATTCATACCCACGTCAGAGTCTTCGTCCTGGAAGTGATTCAGCTTGTTGGCTGGTGGAGGAGGAGGCAGCACTTCTGTCCAATTCAGAGATGGCATCTTCAACGGTTTTCCCATTGACTTCTGTTTGCCAGGTTTTCTCATCTTCAGTCGTCATGTAGTAGCCGTCCGGCTCTACGACCTCTCCCATTTTCTATATTGTCTTCCTCTGGCTGCTTCTTTGGCTGCCACGTCTGCTGTTGATGCCCCGTGTCTCTACTGTGTTCAGTTTTCCATGTGCCTTGGCCTTCAGCACTGCCACCACTTTTAGTAGTTGAAGAGCGTCCAGCAGGTCTCTGATGGATCCATGGTGCTTCACGGTCGATCCGCTTGCTGTGATGAAGTTTCTTGCAGCCCAGATGGGTTCCAAGTCAGGTGCCATGTCATGCAAGTACCTGGAAGTTTTCGTTCTTTGCAATCTGGCAGGTCTTTCGTCAGCTCTATCAGCTCCGTTTCTTGGGCTCTTGGGCTGACAACCTTCTGGACCATAGAATGTCTTGATTGCTGGTCGCTGCACATCCCGTGTGGAACTTTCCTTCATCATTTGCAAGGCTGGAGCCATGTACGGTATCTTGCAGATTTTTCATCTGAGGGTCTGTATCCGCATCCCCCTTTGGGAGTGGGAGTAGAGACAGGTAACGGCAGAGAGCACTGAAGAGTGGTGGAGAGCAGCCTTGTCAGGAGGGCGTGTGCTGCGGGTATTGCTTTCATGCAGGAGGGCCCCCCCTTGCAACTGGATCCAGGCCAGCTGAGAGGTAGTCTAGAGGCCTCTGGTTTCCCTCCGTTAGTCTGTTTTAAGCCTGGCCAGTAGCATGACGTTCTCCATCTTGTTCCTTCTTTTTCCGTTTTGGTCAGGACGGGATGGCTTCTCGTACTCAGTGAGGCCTAGAGTTGGCGCAGAGACTATGAAGTCTTTCAGTTTCCTGTATGAGATAAAGGTTGCAATGCGTTGATCCAATTGTACTGAGTCTGCATTAAGCCTGGAGCACCAGGGATCCAAGTTCTGCAGTACGAGACTAGACTAAGGAAGGACTGCATCTTCTGAGTTGTTGAGGGAGCCACCTTCTCCTCCGCGGCCCTCCGGTCATCTGTCAAGTGTTTCGTCTAGTGGGCAATACAGTGTCTTCAGGAACTTGCTTTTGACACCACTGGACTCTGTTTTGCAGAACTTACGTTGCTGCTCTGCCAGGCAGAGTAGAGGAGACATGGAAAGCACTGTGCAGGTAGCGGTGTCGATGACTTCTGCATGCTCCGCAATCCAGTTGGTGGGGACGGAGGGCAATGCTCTGGCGAGCTGTGAAAAGCTGTTCTGGGCCCTCTTGGGACTCACTGTCCATTTGTTCTGCACCCCCCTTGTGCGTTTTCAGGAACTGGTCATCCAGGTGAGGGGGAACATTGAGGGAAGCTTCGGGCAGATCCATTGCCGTGAGCACCATTGCTGTGGCTGGCACGTTTGTCATCAGAGTGTGCAGATCTGGCACAACTGGGGTTTCAAACACGGTTGCTTCGCTCACAGTCCTCAGGTTATACACCATTCAATCTGATCTGGTTCTCCTTTCACAGTCTTCCTCTTGATCGAGAGAAGCTGGGACCGCATGATGATTCCCGTGGGTGAGGCGGCTCAATCTGGCCTTGCTCTTCACAGTGCCGTGAGCGACTCCCATCTTCTGGCACAGGGCTGGCAGGAAACCAAACCGTTTGCTGGGGTCCTTATTTTTCGTCAGAGGTGACGTTCAGCTGAGCTTTCTTGCTCTCACAGGGGGTCTTTTTGCTGGGGCATCTTCTTTACCAGCCAGCAGCAGCTCCTTTCACCCAGCTTGATTTCTGGTCAGCATCTTGTTAACCAATTTGAGGAGCTGAGTGCCTGTCTTCTGGTCCAGGGCCTGGATTAACTTCAGGGAGCACCTTCAGAATCTTGTCCAAGATGATCCTCTGGTGCTGGAGCCGGAAGCAGTGCAGCCATTCCACGAAGCGGGTGTGGTCCCTCTGGGTTGAGAGTTTTCCTGGCCCATGCCAAAGTTCTTAGGCCATTTCTTGAACAGCAGTTCCACTTAGACCTCCAGCTGGTCAGAGTCAGTTTAGCTCTGGGTGATGAGCTGCGGATGCTGGGCCTTCAGAGCGTCCGGTGTTGTAGACTTGAGTGACACCCGCACTGGCGCAACTTGAAGTCTCCCTTGGGCCATAGGCTTCTGGGTGCTATGTCCAGCACCTCCTTGGGTAGGCTTGCACCGGTTGTTCGAGCGAGGCTCTTGTAGGGCCACCAGCATGATTGATTCTTCTTGGGTCTGAGGTGGGGAAGAGGTCAAGGTCACATCTTCATGGGACACTTTGGTCACCTTCAGTTCCTGCAGTAAGTCTGCGCTCATCAGGTGGGGTGGGCAGGTCTCCACCGTAAACTGGAACAAGATGAAGTGTCCTGGCTGTGTCCACATGCTCAGGGGCTTGCAAGCTGGGGAACGTCTGTCTTGACCTTAAATCCCCATACAAGACACAGAGTGTTCTGATAGACTGGTGTTGTCGGGGATTTTCACTTCTGACTGCACCAGTGTCCACAAGGAAAGATATGACAGCCCACCAGTGATTTGAGGTATTGGGTCCGCTGATGGGGTTTCACATGTCAGGGGCGTGACGTCTGGCGGACCTGGTATGCCTCTGTCCTATGGACAGGGTTCTTCATTGTCTTCTGTGTTTCGTTCTTGGCCTACTCCTCTGCGGGATGACCTGGGTTGCCGGGGTGCTGTGCACTGGTTCCAGAAATGGCCAAAGTTGCCACAGTTGAAACGCCTGACAGGTCTTCTGTCTCTGCAGGGTGGTTGCTCCTCCACGTCAGTTGCCATCACGGGAGGGCCTGTCCTCCGTACTCCTGGGAGGGACTCAATTCTTCTGGCTACTGTAAGCAGGACATCTACTGCTATTGTCCTGTACTCAGGCCTGGCCACTATCAGCAGTTTCTTGATTGGTTCTCTTAGTCCATGCACAAAGGCCTGTGCCAACATCTGTCCGTGTATCTGATCATGAATAGTGAAGCCTAAAATTTGGAATACTTGCCTCACTCTGCCATGAAACTCGTCTACAGACTCTGTCTCGGCTTGGCTCATGTTATGCAGGCTGAGTGCTTGTTAGGCTCTCTAAGCTGTTCAATTAGCTTTGATCCTGATTCCCAGGAATGCACATCTAATTCTGATGGAAGCTTGAAGTGATCCTTCATGATTTTAGAATACTGAACACCTGACTAGGGGTGAAGGGCACATAGTGTAAGAGATCTGGCTCTATCTGCCCCTGCCTACTATGCAGCATAATCTCTTCTTCATGTTCATCAGAGGAGGAACTGTGCCACTGTGTGATTGTCTTTCTGTGTGTGTGTGTACTTCCCCCCCTTCTGAGACTGCAGCTCCATTTGGCACATAGGATCCTCAGTCTCAGAGTTAGCAGGTGCAGTGTCTGATGGCCCACACCTCCCTTCTGCTATCTGTTGTATCGGGAGGGCACCTGTGTTGTCATGCGTGGGGAGTGATTCACTTTCTTCTCCCGGTGACATAACTGTCTCTTTAGAGAGAGTCCCCTGTGGAACTAGGGACACTCCATTGTCTGGATCTGGCACTGGGCCAGCGGGTAATGATGAACTGAGAGGTGGGTGAGAAAGAAGAAGAAAAAGAAGAAGAAGAAAGGGTGGGGGAGATGGTGAAGACAAGGAGGAGGGAAAAGGAGATGGGTGCAGTGGATGAGAGGGATGAGAGGTGGGTGTTGGTGATGAAGATGGAAAGGGAGGAGAGGTAGGAGAGAGAAAAGGAGGAGGAGGAGAAGGGATAGGAGGAGAGATAGGCGGAGGTGAAGAAGATAGAAGAGGGAGAGATGGTGAGGGAGGACGAGGTATAGGAGGAGAAATAGATGAGAGAGGGGAGGAGGTTGTGAAAATAGCGGAGATAGAGGGAGGAGGGAGATGGGAGGAGGGAAGAGTGAGGAGAGAGAAGATGGGGGGGCGGGCTGCTCCCCCCCCTGCCATCACGGAAGGCATTCTTCGACCTGTGGTCCTCCTCAGACGGCACAGATTACTATGAAAACACTTTTTCCTACACGTAAAAACAAAAAAAAATCCTGTCTTGTTCACACTATCTGCTAGCACCTACTGCGCTGTTAAATGCTCTGTCTCTTTAAGACTGCAATTGAGCTCAACTAGCTACTTCCCTTTTTTTCCTTTCAATACATTATGCCATTGTACAGCATACGAAGCTGCCCGTAGAAACCGACATGCTTAACTTTCTGAATAACACCTACTATGTCTGTTCCTAAAACTTCAAAAAAAAAGAAAAAGGTAAGTGATTAAACCTTTTAACACCTTGCAACCCCTTTTAACCTGCTTAAAAGGGAACAAAAAGAAAACAAGAATATGGAAAATCAAAAATTGGCAAGATAACACAGGAATTACCAAAGCAGGTAAAAATTCAAAATTCTTTTTTTAACACAAAACTGGAAGAAAGAAGTGAAAACTAAAACTTAAAAAAAACTGATAAAATATGTCACAAAAACGTGGAAGAACAACTCGGAAGAAAAATTAAAAGAGATAAAAATAGAAAAAAATTTTAAAGGATGAAACCCCCCCAAAAAAATTGATAAAATCAAAAAGCATATAGTATATAAAACGGTTAATGTAGAATGTAGGCACCCAACTTCCTCTTTTTTCTTCCTGTGTCTTTCAGTGACATGAAGAGGTAAAAAAACAAACATTGATATGCTCAAAAAGACCCAGCTTTCCCGAAAATTCTCACACTGCAGTAACAAAAGCCTCTACCAAAAATGCAAAATAAAAGATAAAATAGGGAAAAACAGAGTCCAAAATATAACAATATGAAATATATATATACATCTCAGGGACCACACCCTGCAGGCAAAAGAGGAAGTTTACAATAAAAAAGGCAAAACTCTTTCTGCTTCAGATCTTTGTGAAAACCTGCAATAACTTCACATATAGACGTCCGGGGAGAGAGATCGAAAGCCCTTCTGCGACACGTCAAACAGCTACTGACAACCGGTAACTGCCAATCACCCATGGCGCTTTGGTTAGCACCGGGATGTATCACCCTCCGTCTGCTGGGAGACGGGAGCCGTGATATCCCATTAGATTATCACCCCTCCGTGTGCACCCGAGAACTGTGATAATCTCTCCAGTGATCAGTCTGTGATATCCCCCCAGTCTGCCGCATCCGCGTGTGTGCGGGGACTGTGGCAGCCGAGGGATTAACCTGTGATGCCTCCCTTAAGCTGACACCTCCGTGTGTGTGTGCGGGGACCGTGACAGCCGTGGAGTGGGATTCACCTGTGATACCTCCTTGAAGCTGACACCTCCGTGTGTGTGTGCGGGGACCGTGACAGCTTTTTCAGAGGAAACCACCTGTGATATCTGGTCTAAGTCAAAACCTCCGCGTGGTGTGGGGACGTGATCTGACTTAGTCAGAGAGACTCAGTCTTGTTATTGGTGTCTCAGCAGCTACAAATCGAGTCACAGTCTCCACCAACTCTCTCACCCGAATCTCAGACACACAGGATCACAGTAGACACTTAGCTTATCCCAGGGTTTGGATTTTCTCGTGGACTTTTCAACACTACCTGGGTTTGGTGACCACACTGACCGGCTAGAGTTGCTGACCCGGACTGGGCACAGGGAACATTCAGGTAAGATAACTAGATTTTCTTACCTTACTTATGGAGTTGCGCAAATCTCCGTTCCCATGAGCCAAGACCTTGGCCGGCACCTCTGTCCTCTCCGGTCAGCAGGATCCCCGTGCGTTTTCGTCCACGGCCTCGCTGGGCGCCACTTGTTGTGGATGGATTTACTTTTGATTTGGGTAGATTTACCCCTGTGCATACTGTGGCCTGTCCTAATTAGACAGAGTCTTATTGAGCGCTCAAAGAAGGAAAGACGCCAGACTTGGTTGGCAGCAATACCTCCCAGCAAAACTCTGGAAGTTTATTGAATATACTTGGTTTTATCAGTTGTACAGAAAAGGAGTGGCTACTCATTAACATAGAGGCTTTACTTCTTAGCTAATTGGTCAGTTTTAATGCATAAACATATATGGGCGTCGACCTAAGGTGACTTAAGCGTCAGATGATATACTGCTCTTTGTCTTACAATGTCAGCAATGTTCTGATATCGACTGGCACATCTGGCCTAAACTTCCTCTTTCTATGTCTGGGACAAATATCACAAGACAATGCTATCATAAGATAGCATCTGCTCCCCAGACTATCTCATGGGGGGCAGTATGTCATTTCCACCAACTAGTTACAAGGTTCAAACTGTGAATATGTATCTGTGTGCATATAAGAATATATAAGAGTACATGAGTATATAGCAGTATATGGAGTATATAGCCTATAGCAGGCAAGTGAGATCTATATGAAATACATATACATATATATTTCCATAACAAGGTAAGTTTTGGCAAACTCCAGCCTGGCTTTTTTATGTCTCGGGGTAAGAAGTGGGGCCTTCCTGGGTCTCCTACCATACAGTCCCTTTTCATTCAGATGCCGATGGATAGTACGAGTTGACACTGTTGTACCCTCAGATTGTAGGGCAGCTTGAACTTGTTTGGATGTTAGTTGAGGTTCTTTATCCAACATCCGCACAATCTTGCGTTGAAATCTCTTGTCAATTTTTCTTTTCCGTCCACATCTAGGGAGGTTAGCCACAGTGCCATGGGCTTTAAACTTCTTAATGACACTGTGCACGGTAGACACAGGAACATTCACGTCTTTGGAGATGGACTTGTAGCCTTGAGATTGCTCATGCTTCCTCACAATTTGGCTTCTCAAGTCCTCAGACAGTTCTTTGGTCTTCTTTCTTTTCTCCATGCTCACTGTGGTACACACAAGGACACAGGACAGAGGCTGAGTCAACTTTAATCCATGTCAACTGGCTGCAAGTGTGTTTTAGTTATTGTCAACACCTGTTAGGTGCCACAGGTAGGTTACAGGTGCTGTTAATTACACAAATTAGAGAAGCATCATCACAAGATTTTACGAACAGTGCCAATACTTTTGTCCACCCTCTTTTTTATGTTTGGTGTGGAATTATATCCAATTTGGCTTTAGGACAATTCTTTTTGTGTTTTTCATTTAAGACAAATTAAATGGAGATAATAATACCAAAGAATTTGTGTTTGCAATATTTTCAGGAAGAAACTGAGTATTATCTGACAGAATTGCAGGGGTATCAATACTTTTGGCTACAACTGTAGACACAGCATGCTCTGGCCAAGAAGTTTCTCCCTCAGGTGACATAAAGTAATTTGTGAAAATATCAGCCATTTTGAGCCCAGAGAGCATTCTACGTTGAGGGTTGATAGGTGGTCTTGCCCTACGTACATTGTCTGACCCACGCACAACACCAGCAGAGGAGGAACAATCATGTATCCTGGTGAAGTTGGACAACTCCACATGCTTTAATTACTTCATTTACATTTTGTTCACTCAGCTGAATGGCAGACTGGAGGACCCACCATTTTGGACAATGAATACCAAAGGAACACTCCACCAGTTGCCGAGCACGTGACAGGCGCAAGTTACAAATTCAGCACCGGTGATCCAGGTTGTGCCAGGGATATGGCCTCATGACATTGCACGTTAACTGAAAAGCCTCATCTGCCACAAGGACATAAGGGACTGATTCTTGAGTGGATCCTGGTAGCTGGTTCCCCCTGAGGTGCCATAAAGTAATTAGTGAAAATATCACGCACTTTGAGGCCAGAGATCGGTCTACGTTGATGGTTGATAGGTGGTCTCACCCTACGCACATTGTCCGGCCTACGCACAACACCAGCAGAGGAGGAACAATCATGTATCCTGGTGAAGTTATGAAGAACCACACAGGCTTTCACTACTTCATTAACATTTTGTTCACTCAGCTGAATGGCAGACTGGAGTACCCGCCATTTGGCACAAAGAATGCCAAAGGAACACTCCACCAGTCGCCGAGCACGTGATAGGCGCAAGTTAAATATCCTGCGCCAGTGGTGAAGGTTGCGCCGGGGATATGGCCTCATGACATTGCATGTTAACTGAAAGGCCTCATCTGCCACAAGGGCATAAGGGACATTCTTGAGTGGAGCCTGGTAGCTGGCGTGGTGGTGGTAGATCCAACTGGTTGTTGCGTAGCCGCCGACCCATAATGGAAGTATTGAAGACTCTAGAGTCTCCCGTCCTTTCATAGGCCCCAATGTCAACAATTATAAACTTGTATTGAGAGTCGGCCAGAGCCAACAATACAACAGAAAATTATTGTTTCTAATTGAAGAATTGTGAGCCAGAGTTCGCCAGCTTACGCACCCGGATATGTTTGCCATCAATGGCCCCAATAAAATTAGGAAACTGGCATTCCTCCTCAAAATTCCTTGATATCCTCAACCAGTCTTCCATCCTGGGCTGCGGCATGACGAGTTGATGTAGTGTTGACCATATTTGACTACATGTTGACCTGACTATGCCAGAAATGGTAGATCTTCCAATGAGAAAATCATGGTGGAGGGCGGCAGAAGACAGGCCAGTGGACAGGAAGCTGAAGAACAACAGAAATGGAACATTTTAGAATGCACAAATTAATCAAATACCAGGTACATACATACCAAACTTGTTAGAAATTCAGATCTACTAACACACATATATTTTGTCACACAATGACTAAGTGATATTCAGTACATATTACACATAACATTCTGGTGTGTAAGCTTAAACATATCTGGAATAAGATGAGGGCATTAAATTTAGTCCAAGAAGCCAAAAATACATACTTTGGGCAACACATCATGAACATAGAGAATGTGGTTGTGTAGTACGTACCGTAATGTGAGTAGAAGTCGCTCCTCTGCAGATATAGCTTTGCACATCCTTGTGTCCTGAAAGGTTATCCCAGGGCGCACTGTCTCCAAGAGTAGATCAAATGTTGCAAGGCTCATGCGACAGTATTGGTAGAATTTTTCAGGATGCTCCCGCAGAGAAGAATAGAGGCAGTGAAAATGACCTCTTGTCAGTCGTTGCCTCAAAAGTGGATGGACCCACATGCGTCTCCTCCTCCGTGGATCCACTATCCGTGGGTATGGTTGACCAAAGCGGCGTGACAAAAGCCAGTTGAAGAGACCCTGCTCAGTTGTGTTGAAAGTCAGACTGTCTGCCATGTTGCACATACAACAGCAACACACCTAGTCAAGGCAAGGTCACAAATGGGCAGAATGGAGGCAGCCACCTGTTCCTGAGCCAATAAATAGGGTGCAGGCTAATGATTTAAATAGTTAGCAGGCCTCAAAACCGTTAAATGTCCATTTTGCAAGCCTGCGAAAAAATCTTGCCATATGGATGCGATACGGATTACATACAGATTACATACGGATGCTGACATGCGCAAAATACGCGACCACACCTTGCTTACGGATGACATACGGAGAACTATTTAGGGGTCATTCATCCGTATTACGCATGTAAAATACAGACCGTATTTTGCGTCGGTTAGTGTGACCCCGGCCTAACACTCAAATCACCAATCACATTTTTCCCATACGAATAGTTCTTTGTCCGGGTGCCAGTCCTGATTTTACCTTGATCCAATGGTCTTGTGTTGTTTCAAAGCAACTAAACGCACGTCATCATGGATTGGCTTTAGTGATCACAAAATTGCTATGCCATGTAATCCTTGAAACTGAGTTAACAAAAATCATTGGGGGATTAAAAAATTGTTGGCATCTGAATGTCATAGGATAGAAAAAATAGGTAGTACTCCTCTTAAAGAGATTAGAGAATTGGGTTACGGCAAAGCAAATTTGCCTCAAATTTTGCAAAAACAAAAGTCGGATTTGCCTGTGTCCAAATATGTTGGGATTCACTCCATGCCAGCTACCATTTTTATGGACTGCAGAAAGGGTTAAAAATAAATAGTATACACACCTTGCTACTCACTTGTCCTGCTATCAAACTTCCCTGCCTTATCCTCCACTGGTGGGAAGATGCAGAAAAGGTTTTCACCTGGCATGAAGACAAGAAGAGACTAGAGACCAGTCATTTGATTTGCATTGAATTTCCTGGCCAACTTCGAGCAAATTGGTAATGTGAGATAGGACCTGTGTCACATGTAGGGGTTGCTGTGTGTTCCCCCCAGGATGCGCATGGAGGCATATTGAGGCCATTAGAGTGCATGGCAGTCACAGTCATAGCTGTGATTGCAATGCAAGATAAAAGTAAGTGTGGGTCTTGGACATGCTAATTGTCCGAGGCAGATATAGTGAAAACCTGCTCTGGGCTTTTGTGTTTTGAGACAGAATACAGATGGTAGTGGTGCAGTTCGTTTCATTCCTGGCCCAGGTTTTCCATGTGGCCCATGGCCACAGATTCCGGTTAAAAGCCCTGCAGTAAAAGGTTTGGGTGTGTCAGAGTCAGTGTTCGTTTGGTGTTTGTAAGGCTACTTTCACATTAGTATTACCAAGTGCAGCGTAGGGCCACCGCTAAGCTCCACCCCTGGCCACACCTCCTCCGGTCAGCTCCTCTGTTGTGAATTCACTTTCTGGCCTACTGCCGGTTGCTAGTGAAGGTGGTGGAGCTGGTTATATTGACGGAGGGATCACGCATTCTCTTTCCGGGCTCCCTCTGGTGGTTACAGGAGGTAATGGAGCTGATCTAATTAACAGAGGTCTGCCACCTGATAATGAGGAGGAAAATTGGACATCTGGAGTTTCTGATTGGATTTAAGACAGCCGACTCCCTCTATCTCTGCTGGTGATTTTTTCCTGCCTCCTGAGGTTTTAGTTTCCAGCTCAGTCCCTGCATGCTCGAGCTAAGTGTTCTTTTGCTATTGTTTACATTTGATTTGGTTTTGTCTATTTCAGTTTTGTGTGGTCAGCCAGCCCCTGCTGGGGCTGTTCTGAATTTCCATCCTTATGTTACTGTTTGTGCCAGTTTTGTTTTAGTCTCTTATTAGATTGGCCTCTTTTTGCTCTGTTTTCAGAATATACCAGAGCGCTGTTATAGTGGGCGAAGTCTAGTGACTTCAGTGTTTTTCTATCAGATGTGTTGGGCATTTTTTGCAGGGCTTTTTGCGTGATTGCAGACAGTGTCTTTCCTTTCCTGTCCTGTCTAGTTAGTTTGGGCCCCATCGTTTGCTCAGCCTATTTTCCTACCTGCGTTTGTGTTTTCATCTTGTCTCACCAACAATATATGTTTGGGGGCTATCTATTCCTTTGGGGTCTGCTCTGGTGCAGTTTAGATTTCTCCTTTCTTGCTTTAGGCTTATTTAGTTCTCTGGCTGTGTCGAGGCGTCTAGAATCATCTTAGGTACGCTCCAAGGCTACTGCTAGTTGTGTGGATAGGATCAGGGGTCTGCAATCTGCTGCAATCTGCTTAGTTACCAAGCTCTCTGGTTTTCTGTGGCTTAGCTTGGTCTTGCCTTCCTCCTCGGTGACCCAATCATAACACTCCTCCTCTGGGCACATGACGCTGCATGCGACCAGCGTACCCTATATTTAGCGTTGGGTACGCTGGCTGGTATGGTTTTGCCAGCGCATTCACCCTTTTGGCGCTGCACCGAAGTGTGCTAAGCACACCCTGTTGCATTTTGGTGCGCTCGGCGCAGCGCCAAAAGGACGCACGTGCCGGCAAAAGCACACCAGCACACGGCCAGCATACCCAACGCTAAATATAGGGTACGCTGGTCGCATGCAGCGTCATGCACCCAGAGGAGGAGCTGACCAGAGGAAGCATGGCAGGGGGCAGAGCTTAGCAGTGGCCCTGCGCTGCGCTTGGTAACGCTAGTGTGAAAGTAGCCTAAGATTGCAGAGCAGATGGGTCTGCAGAACTCCACCTGTGAGAGGCAAAACAGGCAAGAGGAGCCAAATAGCCAAGGTATCTGAAAGGCCTGGCACCCATAGCGTACATGGCTGGGCAGTCACCCACGGCAATAGGTCTCGGAGTTGGACTGGTGTGTTTATTGGCTGCAATCTTATGGACTGTCTTGTTTCCCGGCTGCGATCTGGGGGATATGCTGTTGTTTTCTACTTTGTGAGTGCACTGAACATTAAAGAGACTTTTGTTTTGGAACTTCACTGTGGTCACTGCCTGTCTATCACATTACATAAAGTAATCACTAATCTCTTGTTATTTCATACTGCTGTTAGCTGTGAAAGGTTTCATAAGAATGGAAAACATTGGGTAAAAACTGCAAAACTGTGATAGTAAGTGCGTGGGTTTGGTTGTGCTTAGTGATTTGGACAGTCATCACAATAATGCTGCATCTGAAGGAACAGGACATGATTTTTTCAGATTCCCTCAGTATTACAGCCTCAGGCTTTATGTCTGTATTTTAAAACAGCATACAGTATCTTAGCATAGAAATTAAGCATATAGAAGTGATGATTATATTTTAATGGTAGCCTATAATGTCTCTAATTCTCAAAGGTTCTATGTAAAGTTTTTTTAGGTGACTTCTTCTTTAAGGGCCTATTGAGGTATATTGATTTGATCCCCAGTCAAGTAACCCCTTTATTAGGCATGGCTTTGCAGTAAGTAAGGGGGATCCAGCTCCACAGGCATAAAAATCTTCTATATTCGTGCATGTTAAAATTCTAAATAACTTCCATATCGGCTAAAAAAAATAAAAACACCAACGGCGTTGAATCTCTCTTCCTTGCTTTCAATTTTCGGTGTCCTTGCCAGTAACACTATCCAAGCTCTGGACAAGCCTGGAGTCGAGTATTACCGGTGAGTTGGACTTTGCTTCTTCGCAGTAAATACAAAGCAAAGCTAAATTCCTGCACCTTTTACATCAGTCATATTTATAATGTATACGGAAAATCAACAATTTCAGAAAGGTTTGCTGAGGCCTAAGACATATGAACTTTCTTACATATGATTAATAAAACAATATCCAGTGTGAATTGTCAGAGAAAAGTTCAAAGTTGAGAAAAATAAAAGAAGACTCTGACAGACTTTGTGCTGCTCATGGTAATTATGCGTCATAGAAAATAAGCATTCTTGAGATTTTGGTTAAGTTATTCTTTGAAAATAGTAATTTACTTCCCTTTACTGTTGACACAAATATATCAGAGTGTCAAAGTCAATTCCATATTCTCACTATTTTAGCCAAAAGGGCATCAGTCTTAATAATTACTGTTGTCACAGATTTTCACACCATGAAAACCTACTAATTGACATAAATTATGTATAGTACTTGTCATATAATATAAGTTATTATTATATACTGTATTTATTGAACTAGATAAATAGAAATTCCTAATATAGAACTTTACTGATATTTTCACTAACATTTACTGATATACAGCTCTGGCAAAAATTAAGAGACCACTGCAAAATTTTCAGCTTGTCTGATTTTTCTCTTTATAGGTATAGTTTTGAGTAGAATGTGAATTGCTCTTTTATTCTATAAACTACTGACAACATGTCTTCGAATTTCCAAGCACTAAATTTTGTATTTATTTTCAGAAAATGAGAAATGGTAAAAATAACAAAAAAATTCAGTGCTTGCAGACCTCAAATAATGCTAAGAAATCAAGTTCATAATCATTTAGAAACAACAACACTAATGCTTTAACTCGGGAGGAGTTCAGAAATCAATATTTTGTTGACTATCCATGATTTTTAGTCACAGACTTCTTGCAATGCTTTCCACCAGTCTTTCACACTGCTTTTGGGTGACTGTATGCCTCTCAGAGGCATTTGAATCTTTTAAAAAAAATGTGGTTGATGACATCAAAAAATTGAGTGAGAAAAAAATCAATAATTTTAGATATAATCTCATGAGTAAAGAACGTAAGGCTATTGTACAGTTGCAGTCAAATAAGGACATAGTTATATGTCCTGCGGAGAAGGTGGGGCGCTATTATCATTTTAGATTATACCAAATATAATGAGGACTCTTTAAGACTATTAGCAGATACAAGGACTTATTTAAAATTAGAAAAGGACCCAATGGCAGACTCCCTCAGAGAAATGACAGGATTAATTAAGAGAGGTATTCAGGAAGGTCTTCCAAATAAAAAATGAGTATGATTTTATAAACAATCCGCATCCCCGTATGGCAGTTTTTTACTATCTACCCAAAATTCATAAAGATATCCATAACCCCCTGGGTAGACCCATAATTTCTGGAATCAATTGCCTCACCTCCAATCTATCCAGATATGTAGACTGTTTTTTACAGGATTTGGAACCAGAACTCCCAGCTTCTTTAAAGGATACTAAACACATCCTTCAACATTTAGAAAAAATTAAATGGCACAACCATTATATTCTGGTGACCATGGATATTACATCTCTGTATACCCAGATCCAACATGAAAAAGGCTGCCAGGCAGCCACATACCTTTTGAATAAGTCTGGGAAATTCAAAACTACTCAAATTAATTTTTTAAAAGAATGTGTGATGTTTATTTTAACCCACAACTGATTCAAGTACGGGGTGCACTACTACACCCAGCAGTGGGGCACTGCCATGGGGACCAGATTCGCACCTAGTTATGGAAATGTATATGTGGAGATGTGGGAGGATATTCACATACACCCACAGGGCGTGCTACGTGCGGGTCTGGTCCTCTGGCAGCGTTTTAGCGACAATATTATTTTTATCTGGTCAGAGGCTCAGGAATCACTGTCAGAATTTTTAATGGATATTAATAAAAATGAATTTTATTTAAATTTCACCACGACAGTGAGTTCTGAAACAGTCAATTTTTTTTATTTAAAAATTTACATCGAAAACAAGGAGATAAAAACTTGCACTTATATTAAGAGTACAGACGTGAATAGCTATATCAACATGACAAGTTGCCATCTACCAAGTTGGCTTATTAATGTACCGAGAAGTCAGTTTATGAGGGCATATAGAAATTGCACAGACATGGATATGTTTGAAAAAGAAGCATCTGCATTAACGGAGAAATTTATAGAAAAAGGGTATAATCGCATGCAATTGGAATCTGCGAAAGAGGAGGTGAAAATTGTCCCCAGGAGTCAATTAATTGTATCAAAAAACAAAATTAAAAATGTGGCCACCTCGGATAATGAGGGAGACAATTTTGAGATACCTATTATCACACAATATAATGCCAATACGAATTTGTTGAGAAATATCGTTAAGAAACACTGGCATATTCTGTGAGATGACAAGATTGTGGGGGACAAGATACCTAGCAAACCTAGATTTGTATTCAAAAAAGCTAATAATCCAGGTTTTCTTGTTGCTCCATCTATAAGAGATCCACCTTCCCAGAAATTATCCACCCCTTTTAATGAAAATCTAAAAGGTTTTTTTCCCTGCAAAAAATGCAAGGTTTGCAAAACTCTAAAACCAAAGAAAAAAAACAGTAATAAAGAGAGATGACAAAGAATACCCAATCACAGACTTTATTACATGCACCTCGAAAAGTGTGATATACTGCATCAGATGCCCATGCAATAAATTATATGTGGGAAGAACAAAAAGACCAATGCATATAAGAATTAACGAACACCTAAGAAATATTAGGAAGAAATTTGATGATCACCCTCTTTCAAGGCATTTTGCCATAGTTCATGGTGGCTGTGTCAATGATATAGATATTACAGGTATCCAAATAGTTAAACAGCACTGGAGAAATGGAGACTTTAATAAAAAATGTCTAAAGCTGAAAGCAAATGGATTTTTGAATTAGACACACTAAAACCTAGGAGATTGAACAATGAGATCGAACTATTTGCATTTCAATAAATTGAGCTGTTATAAATAGGCTGCTTCATGGGACCAGAGCCTTCCCTGATGAAGGAAATCGATGTAATTTCCGAAACGCGTAGGAAATGGCTCTGTTCTTTCTCCATTGTGAATAGGATGCAGTGTCTGATTCCAAGCTAGTCACGTGGCTGAAGACGTCATTCAATCGGTACACGCGCTGACACGCGCTTTGCTAAGTACCGCAGGACACAGATTAACAGCGTGTTACCGGCCGGGACATCGCTGCAACGTTGCTTACAATTAACTATTACTCATAGATTTGACAAACTGATCTATTTGACATTTGTATAACTACTTTTCCCGCAAGGAGAAGATCTCGGCAACAGCTCCACAGGACCTGAACACCACAGGACTTAAGAAAGGTAACGGAAACTGCACATTGACTAGAATAATCTGTTATTACCCGTTATCATAATTTATTCACTCAGTGCACCTGTCATTTGCACAAAACTATTGATTGATAATAAAAGTTATTATTATATACTGTATTTATTGAACTAGATAAATAGAAATTCCTTATATAGAACTTTACTGATATTTTCACTAACATTTACTGATATACAGCTCTGGCAAAAATTAAGAGACCACTGCAAAATTTTCAGCTTGTCTGAATTTTCTCTTTAGGCCGGAGTCACACTAGCGATTAAATCGGACGAAAGCAATGGGACTAAAAATCGCATTGCATTCGTCCCAATGTTATTCAATGGTGCTGCTCCCATCATAAGTTTTTTTGTCGGATCCGTTCCTCGGACCGAGACAATCGCAGCATGCTGCGATTGTCACCGATTTTCGGATCGAACTCGCCAATGCAAGTCTATGGGGGCGAGAAAAAATCGGATGACAAACGGACCAGATGTGTGACTTGCGATAAAATCGCACCCGGTGTCCTTTACCAAAAGCCGGCAATTCTTTTTACAATACAGTAAAATCACACTGACCGGTTAAATAAAGAAACGAAAGAATAGATCTAGACACACATATACACTCACTGGCCACTTTATTAGGTACACCTGTCCAACTGTGTGTTAAGACTTAATTTCTAATCAGCCAATCACATGGCGGCAACTCAGTGCATTTAGGCATGTAGACATGGTCAAGACAATCTCCTGCAGTTCAAACCGAGCATCAGTATGGGGAAGAAAGGTGATTTGAGTGCCTTTGAACGTGGCATGATTGTTGGTGCCAGAAGGGCTGGTCTGAGTATTTCAGAAACTGCTGATCTACTGGGATTTTCACGCACAACCATCTCTAGGGTTTACAGAGAATGGTCCAAAAAAGAAAAAAAATCCAGTGAGCGGCAGTTCTGTGGCCGGAAATGCCTTGTTGATGCCAGAGGTCAGAGGAGAATGGGCAGACTGGTTCGAGCTGATAGAAAGGCAACAGTGACTCAAATTGCCACCCGTTACAACCAAGGTAGGCAGAAGAGCATCTCTGAACGCACAGTGCGTCGAACTTTGAGGCAGATGGGCTACAGCAGCAGAAGACCACACTGGGTACCACTCCTCTCAGCTAAGAACAGGCATCTGATGGCTACTTTCAGCAGGATAATGCGCTATGTCATAAAGCTCGAATCATCTCAGATTGGTTTCTTGAACATGACAATGAGTTCACTGTACTCAAATGGCCTCCTCAGTCACCAGATCTCAATCCAATAGAGCATCTTTGGGATGTGGTGGAACGGGAGATTCGCATCAGGGATGTGCAGCCGACAAATCTGCGCCAACTGTGTGATGCCATCATGTCAATATGGTCCAAAATCTCTGAGGAATGCTTCCAGCACCTTGTTGAATCTCTGCCACGAAGAATTGAGGCAGTTCTGAAGGCAAAAGGGGGTCCAACCCGTTACTAGCATGGTGTACCTAATAAAGTGGCCAGTGAGTGTATATATATACATGTCATATAGACACATTTATATATATATTTCTAATTCATACAGTTATTCATAGCAGTATAGCCGCTGAAACTTTTGCCAGCTTTTGGAAAATCATTCTCCTACCCGACATGAAATGACACATGGTTTACATACAGTTAACCATTTCATTTCATGTTTTTTTTTAGATGTCTATCACTAGTAATTAGATGAGGGTTTGTGGGTTAAATTTTGGAGTCGTAGGGGTTAATTTAAGGGGTTAATTCATTGTTAAAAATTACGGGGACTCCCTGAAGCCTCAGTGACATCAGCGGGCGTCCCCGCAATTTTATACAACAAATTAACCCCTTAAATTAACCCCTACAACTCCAAAATTTAACCCACAAACCCTCATCAAATTACTAGTGATAGACATCTAAAAAAAACATGAAATGAAATGGTTAACTGTATGTAAACCATGTGCCATTTCATGTCGGGTAGGAGAATGATTTTCCAAAAGCTGGCAAATATTTCAGCGGCTATTCTACTATGAAGAACTGCATGAATTAGAAATATATATATAAATGTGTCTATATATATATATATATATATGTATATATATATATATATATAAATTTATTCTATGTGTCTAGATCTATTCTTTAGCTTGTGTTGGAAAACCTATCATTGGGCTCCATTATATGTCCATTTTGCTAGCCTGCGAGAAAATCTCGCCAGACGGATGTCAAACGGATGCTTAGATGCGAGTAAAATCACATCATCACACGAAATTCGGCTGGCAGACGGATCCCTGGTGAAGAAACCCTTGTGCGATTTCAGTCCGTCAAAATTGGACCGATTTTTTTATCGTTTAGTGTGACTCCAGCCTTATAGGTATATTTTTGAGTAGAAAGTAATTTGCTCTTTTATTCTATAAACTACTGACAACATGTCTTCGAATTTCCAAGCACTAAATTTTGTATTTATTTTCAGAAAATGAGAAATGGTAAAAATAACAAAAAAAATTCAGTTCTTGCAGACCTCAAATAATGCTAAGAAAACAAGTTCATAATCATTTAGAAACAACAACACTAATGTTTTAACTCAGGAGGAGTTCAGAAATCAATATTTTGTTGAATATCCATGATTTTTAATCACAGACGTCTTGGCATGCTTTCCACCAGTCTTTCACACTGCTTTTGGGTGACCTTATGCCACTCCTGGGACAAAAATTTAAGCAGTTCTTCTTTGTTTGATGGCTTGTACTATCCATCTTCCTCTTGATTACATTCCAGAGGTTTTCAATGGTGTTCAGGTCTGGAGATTGGGCTGGTCATGACAGGGATTTGATGTGGTGGTCCTTCATCCACGCATTGATTGACCAAGTTGTGTGGCATGACACTTTGTCTTGCTGGAGAAACCAGTCCTCAGAGTTGGGGAACATTGCCTGAGCAGAAGGAATCAACTGTTTTTCCAGGATAACCTTGTATGTGGCTTGATTCATATGTCTTTCGCAATGATTAACCTGCCCAATTCCAGCCTTGCTGAAGCATCCCCAGATCATCACCATTCCGCCACCAAATTTCACAGTGTGTGCAAGACACTGTGGCTTGTACACCTCTCCAGGTCTCTATCTAACCATTAGATGACCAGGTGTTGGGCAAAGCTGAAAATTAGACTCTTCAGAGAAGATTACCTTACTCCAGTCCTCTATGGTCCAATCCTTATGGTCTTTGGCTCTCCTCTGCTTCTCATTGATGAAAGGCTCTATTCTAGCTTTACATGACTTGAGCCCTGCCTCTAGGAGCCTGTTATGAACTGTTCTTGCCGTGCACTTCACCCCAACTGCCATTTTCCATTCATTTTGTAGGTCACTTAATGTCATCCTGCAGTTGCTGAGCGACATTCGATAAAGATGACGGTCATCCCGGTCAGTGGAGAGTCGTTTTCACCCTCTGCCAGTCTATAGCTTTGTTGTCCCCAATTCCTGCTGCTTGACCTTGTTGTAATGGACTGCCATCTTAGAAGTTTTAAGGGTGAAGACAACATGACGCTCACTGTATCTCTCTGCTAATAAAGCCAGAATTGAGCCCTTCTCTTCCTCACTTAAGACTTTTCTTTTCAACTCCTTTGGCATGGTTAAAACTTATTTTTTCATTCCTATTACTTTTGGGATATTACTACCACTTGTTTTGCCATTCAGCTTGTCCTATTGCAAGAGGATTGTGAACACCACAGTATGGTTTTTTATACTTTCCTTCGTTAAATAAGATTTGGTTCAGGTGATCACCTAATCAGAAGCACATTAAGTAGAATGAGGTGTACTCTGGTTGGAATTCAACTGACATTGGAATTTAATGGCTGTCAGACATGTAGAGAAGCTGATCTTTATAAAACTGTGCAGTGGTCTCTTAATTTTTGCCAGAGCTGTATTTATATCTATAATGTACTACGCATATACAAAGTCTACACCCACCTGTTAAAATGCTGACTTTTTGTCATGTAAAAAAATACCAAGAAGAATCACTCCAGACCTTTTTTATGACACCCATAATCTGTACAAATGAATTGAAAAATAAAGTAAAACCTTTTTTTTGGGGGGCGAGGAGGGAGAAGGTGGTGAGGGTGGAATAGTAAGGAGTAGTGATGAGCGAGTATACTCCTTGCTCGGGTCTCCACGAGCATGCTCGGGTGGTCCCCGAGTATTTTGGCTTGGTCGTAGATTTAGTTTTCATCGTCTCAGCTACATGATTTGCGACTGCTAGATAGCTTGAATACATGTGTGGAATGACTGTTTGTTAGGGATTTCCCACATGTATTCAGCCATCTACAAGTCGCAAATCATGAAGCTGAGATGAGGAAAACTAAATTTCCAAGCACGCCAAAATACTCGGAGATCACCCGAGCATGCTCGGAGAGACCCGAGCAAAAATGCTACTCGCCCATCACTAGTAAGGAGGAATAAAAACTATAGCAATTTTGTTTCATAAATATACACACTATTATACTATCACTTTCTTGAAGTACCCTTTGAATTTATGACATCATTAATTCTGTTTGGGTAGGAGTCTGATGACAAATCTAAAATTGACAATATTTGCCCACTCTTCCTTCCAGTAGCTCCAAATTTGTCATATTGCAAGGACATTTCCTCTGAACATCACCCTCTTCAAGTATTTTCAAAACTTTGATCTTATTCTGGCAAAAACATTCTTTTGTTGCTTTGGAGGTATGCTTAAGATCGCTGTGTTGAAAGGTGAAATCCCTCTTCATCTTCATTTTTAGCAGATGCCTAAAGGTTCTCATGCAAAATTGACTGATATTTGAAACTGTTTATAATTCGCTCCACTTTTACTAAAGCTCCTGTTTTTTTCTCCAAAAAACAGACCCAAAAGATCATGCTGCTTCCACCATGCTTCATTGTGGGTATGGTTTTCTTTTGGTGATACAAAATGTTGGCTTTTTGCAAAACTAGTCTTCTGGAATTATGGACAAGATATTTAACATTGGTTTCAACATATTATAACATGCTTTCCCACCTGCTTTAGGCAGATGTAGGTTTTGGCAAAACCTAACCAAATTTGGATGTTTTTCTTTGAAAGGAAATACTTCCGTCTTGCCACCGTACTCCACATGCCAGTCATAATGAAGAATATGGGAGATTGCTGACAAATGCTTGGAAGAAATTCCTTCAGCTCATTTAATGTTGCTGTGGGACTGTTGACAGCCTACTGGACCCATTTTTTCTCTTGTCTTTTTATCATTTGTAAAGAATATCCTGCTCTAACTAATGTCACTGTTAAAACCATTTTTGGATGACTGCTTTCACAGTGCTCCATAGTATATCTAATGCCTGGGAATTTTTTCATACCTGTGTCCAATTCATAGTTTTTAACAAATTATCCCTTTGCTGTGTTATAAGCTGTTTACTTGATGTAAGATGCAGCTAACAAAATTTCAGTAAAACGTATGCAACCGCATTTTTTTAGCTTTGCTATTTTTAATTCTCCACTCAAAATTATTTTACTTTATTTCTCAATAGATTTGTTCAAATTATTAGGTGACATTAAAGGTGGAAAAAGTTCTGAAATTCTTCTTCTTGGTAGGATATTTCTACATGACAAAAACCTGACATTCTAACAAAAGTGTGTAGATTTTTTAAATCTACTGTAGATGCATAGCAGGAAAATAGCTGGATATGAGACAGATAGGTAGATAGATGTTTCTCAAAATAAAGGACAGCTATTCAAATCCAGAATTCAAGGGTAACAGACTTTTTATTTAGGCCAAGTAGCATCGCTTTAATTCAATACTTCAGAGCCTTTCTGAAGTTTGAGAAAGTACTTATTGTATTGAGCGAAAACATCATCACATGGGGTAAATAGTCGGTTACACTTAGCTTGTGAATTTGAAAAATCTACATGAAATGGTTCTTGGTGGAATCTTGCAAGTTTCCACTAATTGCAGTGCTGCTTCATTTTTGCTGTTTTAGATAGATAGATAGATAGATAGATAGATAGATAGATAGATAGATAATAGATAGATAGATAATAGATAGATGGATAGATAGACAGATAGACAGACAGATATCAGGTAGTCACTATATTTCAAAGTGCAATCCAATTAATCACAACATTACACAGCTTGCCTTCATTTCATACACATTTTTTACTCTTGGTGGATGCTTAATACAGTTGAGCAAAAGGATTCCCAGAACTTTGATGCGGCATCCAACTTAGTACTCTATGACAGACGGACCAAGAAAGAGCAAACTTGAATGGCTGCAATGCAATTTCCTGCATCTTGGTGCCTTTTGTGATTATTGGGCACCTTCATCATCAAGACATGATGTCATCATGTGCACAGTGTCATTACATCATGACATCATGGGGATCTTGACAGGGATGTCGGACTAGGATCCTAAAAATCTTTTTGCTCAAATCTAGTGCACGACTGTTTCAGGTTGCACCATATTTTTCTTTTCATGAACCAGTTTTGGTGGTTACTACTAACTGCTGCATAATAAGAACAACCCACAAGACCTGCCATTTTATAAATGTTCGGTCCTAGTCTTTCTTAATACTCACAATTTTTCTTTCTTTCTTTCCTTCTTTCTTTCTTTCTTTCTTTCTTTCTTTCTTTCTTTCTTTCTTTCTTTCTTTCTTTCTTTCTTTCTATCCTTTCTCTCCACCTCTCTTTCTCTCTTTGGAGAGCGATTTGTAATCTGCTTATTGTCAAACGACCCTTTTAAAAAGAAGTGATTGTCTGAAGTGGAAAAAAAACATTTACTTATATCCACCAACTTTGAAAGACCATCAACAGGAAAGGGTGACACATATGTAAGGTATGGTAACTTCAAAGGATAGTTTCACACTAGCGTTTCACTGACATGCGTCGGTCTGAGCACAGCCGCCGCTAAGCTCAGCCCCCTGCTGTGCTTCCTCCTGGCTGCTCTGCCTATGTTCGCATGACGCTGCATGCAACCTGCGTACCCTATCTTTAGCATTGCGTACACAGGCCGTGTGCAGGTATGCGTTTTCCGACGCATGCGCCCTTTTGACAGTGCTCCAACCTGTGGCAAACGTATTGTGTTGCATTTTGGTGCACTTGGTGCGCCGTCAAAAGGACGCATGCGCCGGTAAACGCATACCTGCACATGGCCTGCATACCCAATGCTAAAGATAGGGTACGCAGGTCGCATGCAGCATGATGCGCCCATAGGCGGAGCGGCCAGGAGGAGGCACGGCCAGGGGGGAGCTTAGCAACGGCCGTGCACAGACCGACGAAGGTCAGTGAAATGCTAGTGTGAAAGTAGCCTTACCCGATTCTCTATATGTGCCCACACAGATATATTTCACTTAGTAAGCAATATTTAGATAAAGTAAGCCAAGACTGACACTAAATTAACAAGATATCATTGCCTAGTTATATTGAGTGTGTGCTTCCCTGTAAATGCATCAATATACCATAGTAAAACTAATGTTGGTATTTTCTATCTGTAAAGCAGTCTAGCGCTAATTGCTGATTTACTGCACATTGAAATAATAATGCATTTATACTAAGTGGTCCTTACTGTAAACTTGTGAAGATGTTGTGATGGAAACAAGTTAAAAAGATCATTTTACTGAGCTGAAATTAAATGACGATGTAATATTATTACTGTGTGCAGTTTAGTAAACACTTTGCCCATCTAACACATTTGCTGGAGATTTTTATGGCCTTCTTGCATAAACATCCTCCTCCTATTGTTACAGAGTAAAAAAGCGAAGGCTGCTGCAATGCTTTTATTTGGAAATTCTTTGATGATCTGTAGTCCAAATATGTATCATGTGTCAAACAATCACATCTTGAATGGAATGTGATACATTAATGTGTAGGACAAGCAGTTTTAAAATATGTTTGCTTATGTAGAGATAAAAAGAATTATACTATTAAAGGGGCTGTGCAGGCAGAAATGATTGATGGTCTATCCTTAGAAAAAATCATCAATATGAGTTTGGTGACACCAGCAATTAGCTGCAAACAACTTCGGGAGCCGCTGGATAAAAGCACGGCGAAAGGTGCTGCTCAGCTCAGCTCCGCTGCAGGCTACTGCGAAGCAGCTCCTATTCAAAAGAAAAGCGGCCACTATACATCCAGCATTCACTAGAGCTTACAATTGATTGGTTGGAGCCTAGGTGTCAGACTCTTACCCATTTCATATTCATAGCCTATCTCATAGTTAGGGCTTCAAAATTTTTTACCCAGGCAACTCTTTTAATGGGAAAATTTAAGGACATATTTGCAAAATTTTCCCTGTTACGGATTGATGTGGCTTATAACTTTATTAAATAAACATCAATGTATTCTGGGCCATCTGGCCACTAGCTATTCTGTGACATCTCAAAATAATATATATTTTATAGTCAGGCTGGTTGCATTGAGTGTGTAGATCACAAAGGTTTAAAGAAATCTCCTAACTTGCCAACTTATGAGACTGAATAAAAAGTCCAAACCTTGTCCTAAAGGATTAGGAGGAACCTTCTCTTTCCACCTACATTGACATACCAAATGAAGTGAAAGAACACAAGAGCACTGCTGGATTATCATACTGTATGACAGGTTCCTGCCTTTTAGTAGTTACAATTAGAGTTGAGCGACTTTTGGTTTTTTAGACTCGAGTTTCGTTTCGTGAAACCCGACTTTTCCAAAAGTCGGGTCGAGCAAGATCGTCCGATTATAGGGAAAAGTCAGGGTCGTCCCGAAACACGAAACCCAATGTAAGTCAATGGGGAATAAAAGTCGGCAGTGAGAGGAGGACAGGAAAGACACCTACAGTGCCCATTTGAATGCCAAAAGCATCAATTCTAGAGTTGAGCGAAACGGGTCGAAAAAATTCAAAAGTCGCCGACTTTTGGCAAAGTCGGGTTTCATGAAACGAAACCCGACCCTAAGATGAGGTTGGCCACGAGGTCGGCGACTTACGCGCCAAAGTCACGTTTCAAAAGTTTGTTTTGCGCTCTTTTTCAGCCAATCAGGATCCACGGACACTGTGGGCAACGTGATGACATAGGCACGGGTCACCACCATCTTTCAGAAGGGCATGCAAGTGATTGGCTTGCTTTGGTGGGCGTCACAGGGGGTATAAAAGGGCGTGCACGCCGACCGCCATCTTACTTCTGCCGATCTTAGTATAGGGAGAGGTTGCTGCTGATTCTGTAGGGAGAGCGTTAGGCAGGGAAGAAGACAAAAAAACAGCTTCTGCTGCTAGCGATTTGGCCTGCACAACACACCAGTCACTGTGTGTGCAGTGCAAGGGGAGGCTATATAGTGGTGTATCAGTGGTGTTGGTTGTTGGGCTGCCTTCTAAGGCTTCCTGACATTCCTGCATTGCTGTTTACCCACTGCTCCGCAAACTGCTTTTTTAAAAGCAATCCAATCTCCCTTATCCTCTAGTCACTTTTGTCACAGCTGTGCCATCGAGCCTGTCACATAGCGCTCAGATATTCATTGGGCCTCACACAATCCAAAAGTGTCCAGTGTCCAAAAGTGTGTGCAGAGATTCAAAATCTCCCTTATCCTCTAGTCACTTTGGTCACAGCTGTGCCATCGAGCCTGTCACATAGCGCTCAGATATCAGTGGGCCTCACACAATCCAAAAGTGTCCATCCAGTGTCCAAAAGTGTGTGCAGAGAATCAAAATCTCCCTTATCCTCAAGTCACTTTGGTTACAGCTGTGCCATCGAGCCTGTCTCATAGCACTCAGATATCAGTGGGCCTCACACAATCCAAAAGTGTCCATCCAGTGTCCAAAAGTGTGTGCAGAGATTCAAAATCTCCCTTATCCTCTAGTCACTTTGGTCACAGCTGTGCCATCGAGCCTGTCACATAGCGCTCAGATATCAGTGGGCCTCACACAATCCAAAAGTGTCCAAAAGTGTGTGCAGAGATTCAAAATCTCCCTTATCCTCTAGTCACTTTGGTCACAGCTGTGCCATCGAGCCTGTCACATAGCGCTCAGATATCAGTGGGCCTCACACAATCCAAAAGTGTCCATCCAGTGTCCAAAAGTGTGTGCAGAGATTCAAAATCTCCCTTATCCTCTAGTCACTTTGGTCACAGCTGTGCCATCAAGCCTGTCACATAGCGCTCAGATATTCATTGGGCCTCACACAATCCAAAAGTGTCCAGTGTCCAAAAGTGTGTGCAGAGATTCAAAATCTCCCTTATCCTCTAGTCACTTTGGTCACAGCTGTGCCATCGAGCCTGTCACATAGCGCTCAGATATTCATTGGGCCTCACACAATCCAAAAGTGTCCAGTGTCCAAAAGTGTGTGCAGAGATTCAAAATCTCCCTTATCCTCTAGTCACTTTGGTCACAGCTGTGCCATCGAGCCTGTCACATAGCGCTCAGATATCAGTGGGCCTCACACAATCCAAAAGTGTCCATCCAGTGTCCAAAAGTGTGTGCAGAGATTCAAAATCTCCCTTATCCTCTAGTCACTTTGGTCACAGCTGTGCCATCGAGCCTGTCACATAGCGCTCAGATATCAGTGGGCCTCACACAATCCAAAAGTGTCCATCCAGTGTCCAAAATTGTGTGCAGAGATTCAAAATCTCCCTTATCCTCTAGTCACTTTGGTCACAGCTGTGCCATCGAGCCTGTCACATAGCGCTCAGATATCAGTGGGCCTCACACAATCCAAAAGTGTCCATCCAGTGTCCAAAAGTGTGTGCAGAGATTCAAAATCTCCCTTATCCTCTAGTCACTTTGGTCACAGCTGTGCCATCGAGCCTGTCACATAGCGCTCAGATATCAGTGGGCCTCACACAATCCAAAAGTGTCCAGTGTGCACAAGTGTCTGCAGAAATTCAAAATCTCCCCTGTCCTATAGACACCTTGTACCTTGTTTTACATTACTATATAGTTTGTTGGATTTTGTCTACATTTCTACCAAAAATGAGGAAGGCTGGTGGAAGAGGCCGTGGAATTGGGCGGGGGTTGGCAGCTGGTAATGATGGTGTTGGTGGTGGATCTGATGGTAGTGGCAAGAGCAAAATAGGACCGAATGCAGGAGGTGCTGACCCTGCGTCATCGTCTGGCTACATAAGGCCTTGAACGCTTAGTTTTCTAGGAGTTGGCAAACCGCTTTTAAAGCCAGAGCATCAGGAAAAAGTTTTGTCTTACATTGCTGACTCAGCCTCCAGCTCTATCGCCTCCTCTTCTTCAGTTGTAAAAAGTAAAAGCACTGAGTCGTCATTGGAGGCTCATGTTCATGAACCACACCTTTCCTTGTGTCCTTCACCCCAACCAAGATTGAAGGATGACGCAGGCCATACTACTGATTACTCCATGGAGCTGTTTTCACATACCATGCCTGGATTATCAAGTGAAATGGTGAATTACCCAGGCCAAGATGAATCTGACATGGAGTGCACTGATGCACAGCCGCTGATGGATGATTCTGCTGGTACATTCACTCAGAGCACTACATTGTCCTCGCAGTGTACAGAGCCAGATTCTGACCCTGATGAGACTCAGGTGCCCCTTCCCGCACACTATACCACCATACACGGTGACACAGAGGAAGGTGCACATGACATAGAAGAGGAGGTGATGGATGACCCAGTTGTTGACCCAGATTGGCATCCATTGGGGGAAGAGGGTGCTGCTTCCAATAGCTCAGATGAGGAGCATCCACAGCAGACATCGACATCGCAACAGCTGTTATCTGGCAGGCCCGGAGCACTCCAAAGACAGGTTCCAAACATCAAAAGAGTTGCTGGACAGCTTGTCCAGAGGGTCAAAAGATCACAGCGTGCTAGGCCGCAAAATGTCTGCCAAAGTAGGAAGAGTGCAGTGTGGCACTTTTTTGACCAAAATCCTCATGATCAGGCCAAGGTTATCTGTAAGAAGTGCGCAAAGACCTTTAGCCGAGGGAAAAATCTGAAAAATTTGAATACCAGTTGCATGCTTAGACATTTAACCAGCATGCACTTGCAAGCGTGGACACAACACCAAACCTCAAGTGCCACATGTGCAACTGATCACAACGAAGGTAGTCAGCAACGCTACATTGTTTCCCCCACTGTAAGCCCACCGGTTAGCACAGCAGCAAATGTTGAGGTGTCGTTGCAAGACCACAGCAGTCAGGGAATCCCACTGTTATATCAACGAAAGACTGATTCTAGGCCATCAGAGAGAACACCAACTCCATCACCATCATCAACCCTCTCTCAGTCCGCCCTGTCCACCGCTACTTCCACCATATGCAGCTCTCAAGTCCAGCTCACCCTCCCAGACACTATGAGTAGGTCAAGAAAGTACTTAGTCTCTCATCCGCGTACACTGGGTTTGAACGCCCACATTGCCAAACTAATCTCGTTTGAGATGATGCCCTTTCGGTTGGTGGAAAGCACAGCTTTCCGCGAACTCATGGCCTATGCAGTACCATGCTATGACCTACCCAGTCGCCACTTCTTCTCTCGCAAAGCCATCCCAGCCCTCCACCATCATGTGAAAGACCGCATTGTCCATGCACTCAAGCAGTCAGTGAGCAGAAAGGTGCACCTCACAACTGATGCATGGTCCAGTCGGCATGGCCAGGGCCGTTACGTGTCCATCACTGCGCACTGGGTTGATGTGGTGGATGCAGGGTCCACAGGGGACAGCGGTGGTGGGACAGTGCTGCCTAGCCCACAGTATAGGAAACAGTTGGCTGTAGGCGTTCGACCCTCCTCCTCCTCCTCCTCCTCCTCCAGAAGCGAAAGCTCGTCCACAGAGCGCAGTCGTACGAGCACTCCATCTGCAGCTGCCACTGTTGCACACGATGTGTCCCCCTATCGAGCAGCTAGTGGAAAGCGTCAGCAGGCTGTGTTGCAGATGATGTGTTTGGGCGACAGACACACCGCCGAGGTGCTGGCCGAGTACTTGAAGCGACAAACTGAGTCATGGCTGGGCAGTGTACATCTTGAGGCAGGCAAGGTAGTTAGTGATAACGGCCGTAATTTTGTGGCAGCCATAGCCCTTTCAAAACTCAGCCACATACCTTGCTTGGCTCACACCTTGAACCTGGTGGTGCAGTGTTTCCTCAAAAATTATCCGGAGTTAACAGCCCTGCTCCAGAAGGTGCGAAGACTGTGCGCGCACATCCGCCGGTCGCCTGTACACTCCGTTCGTATGCAGAAGCTGCAGCGATTGCTCCACCTTCCCAACCACCGCCTCATTATCGACATTGCAACAAGGTGGAACTCCACCCTGCACATGGTGGAGCGGCTGTGCGAGCAGAGGCAGGCCATAATGCATTTGTGGGAGGATACACGGCCAGGCACTTTGAGAGCAGACATGGAGTTGACAGGTGTGCAGTGGTCGAAGCTGAAAGACCTTTGTAAAGTCCTTCAGTGTTTTGAGGAATGCACACGGCTGGTAAGCGCAGACGACGCCATCCTAAGCATGAGCATCCCACTTATGCGTCTGCTCATGCAAACTTTGACGCACCTTAAGGAGCAGGCGTCTGCAGCCAATGTTGATGAGGAGGAAGAGGAGGAGGGAATCCTTGATGACATTCAGCCATTGTCTGCTCAGGGACCTCTCCTGGACGAGGTGGAGGAAGAAGAGAAGGAGGAGGATGATGATGGGGATGATTACTTAGGGGAGGAGGATGCATCTCGTGGGGCAAGTGAAAATGTTGGCGTGGCAAGGTCTGGTACAGGGTTTGTGCGTGACTGGAGGGATGTGGATTTGCCAGAAAGTGCTCCTCCACCCAGCACTCGCAGTGCATCATTGACACCGGGAACATTGGCCCACATGTCAGATTATGCCTTGCGGATCCTAAAAAGGGACCCCCGCATTGCCAAAATGATGAACGATGACGACTACTGGTTGGCCAGCATCCTGGATCCACACTATAAAGGCAAATTACAAAACATCATGCCACAGGAGAACCTTGACCTAATATTGGCTAATAAACAAGCAACTCTGGTAAATCGGTTGCTTGAGGCATTCCCAGAACACAGCAGCGGTGATGGTTCTCACACGAGCCGTACGGGCCGGGGGCAGCTTGGCAGAGGTGTTCGTGGTGCACACAGCAGAAGTGGCGTTGGAGACAGGGGTTTCATGACAATGTTGTGGACTGATTTTTCAAATACCGCTCACACAACTGGTAATACTGCATTGATGGAAAGTGACAGGAGACAGCAGTTGTCAACTATGGTTACAAACTACTTTTCCTCCCATATCCATGTTCTCCCACACAGGTCATTCCCCTTTGACTATTGGGCCGCTAAACTGGACACCTGGCCTGAATTGGCCCAATATGCCTTACAGGAGCTCGCTTGCCCAGCTGCAAGTGTGCTATCGGAAAGAGTCTTCAGTGCAGCTGGATCAATCCTGACAGAAAAAAGGACCCGTCTGTCAACCCAAAATGTGGATGATCTAACCTTCATTAAAATGAACCACGCATGGGTTTCCAAGGATTTTGTCCCACCTTCCCCTGATGACACATAGGGTGACAGAAAAATGGCTTGCTTTGGTCCACCTCTTCCTGGTACTTCACCTATTTCGCCTTTTGCATCAGCTGAATGTCCAACATCAACATATGCCACTTTCTAAAACTCCCTAACTGTGCTGCCTCCCCCCCATGGCCGGGGTCACCACCTAGCGCACGACACCGTGCGAGTGCCGTTGCCCTGGACAGGTGGGTAGGCCGACTCTTGGGCGCGGGCACTGGCACAGGGTCCCTCATAGTGCAATCAAGTGTCTCTGACGGTGGTGGTGCACACCCGCCGTCAGACACACCGCTGTACTATGAGGGGCCCAGTGCCAGTACCGACGCCCATGAGTGGGCCCCCCTTACTTGGGCAGGGCCCCAGCATTTGCAATCTTTACCTCTCCCTGCTCCTCTGCTGTGTAATCTGGGCCGTCAAATCCATACTGTGCCTGACACCGTCTGAGCCTGCCTCCTGATGTATAGACATATATTTTGAATGTGTACGCTATCCATACATGTTATCCGGGGATACGGTACCCTTTCTAACCTTTGTGCAATCACGTGCAATCCATACTGGGCCTAACACCATCTGAGCCTGCCTCCTGAGACATATATTTTGAATGTGCACGCTATCCATACATGTTATCCGGGGAAACGGTACCCTTTCTAACCTTTGTGCAATCACGTGCAATCCATACTGGGCCTAACACCGTCTGAGCCTGCCTCCTGAGACATATATTTTGAATGTGTACGCTATCCATACATGTTATCCGGGGAAACGGTACCCTTTCTAACCTTTGTGCAATCACGTGCAATCCATACTGGGCCTAACACCGTCTGAGCCTGCCTCCTGAGACATATATTTTGAATGTGTATGCTATCCATACATGTTATCTGGGGATACGGTACCCTTTCTAACCTTTGTGCAATCACGTGCAATCCATACTGGGCCTAACACCGTCTGAGCCTGCCTCCTGAGACATATATTTTGAATGTGTACGCTATCCATACATGTTATCTGGGGATACGGTACCCTTTCTAACCTTTGTGCAATCACGTGCAATCCATACTGGGCCTAACACCGTCTGAGCCTGCCTCCTGAGACATATATTTTGAATATGTACGCTATCCATACATGTTATCCGGGGAAACGGTACCCTTTCTAACCTTTGTGCAATCACGTGCAATCCATACTGGGCCTAACACCGTCTGAGCCTGCCTCCTGAGACATATATTTTGAATGTGTACGCTATCCATACATGTTATCTGGGGATACGGTACCCTTTCTAACCTTTGTGCAATCACGTGCAATCCATACTGGGCCTAACACCGTCTGAGCCTGCCTCCTGATGTATAGACATATATTTTGAATGTGTACACTATCCATACATGTTATCTGGGGATACGGTACCCTTTCTCACCTTTGTCTAATCACGTGCAATCCATACTGGGCCTAACACCGTCTGAGAATGATAGATGGGGCCCACCATACACTGGAACATTCCAAAGGTGGACATCAGACACTGGAGCAGCATTTACAGGGCCCATTATACACTAGAGCATTAGAAATGGGGCCCATTATGTTTGGAGCATTATTTGGGCCCATAAGACAGTAGAGCTTCATCCATGGGGACCAACATATACTGTAGCATTATGTGGAGCTCATCATATACTGTTTCAAACATTATATGGGACCAATGATTCTGTATGGAGAAATAGATGGGCCTCGTCATGAGATGTAAAAAGTGAGGTATTTTTCATTGTACTATACCGCTATTTCTCTGCCGTATCGGAGCATGATGAGTTGTGGTATGTGTTAAAGGGGCGCTCTTTCGCCCAGGGCACATGAAAACCTGGAGCCTGCCCTCCCCCCCCACAGTCTGTAGCCAAATAACCCCCATTTTTCAGTGCGTAACTTGTATTATGAAGTTAATTAAGGTTGACAAACTTAAGTAAGAAGAATTGATGCTTTTGGCATTCAAATGGGCACTGTTGGTGTGTTTCCTGTCCTCCTCTCACTGCCGACTTTTATTCCCCATTGACTTACATTGGGTTTCGTGTTTCGGGACGACCCCGACTTTTCCCTATAATCGGACGATCTTGCTCGACCCGACTTTTGGAAAAGTCGGGTTTCACGAAACGAAACGCGACCCTAAAAAACCAAAAGTCGCTCAACTCTAATCAATTCTTCTTACTTAAGCTTGTCAACCTTAATTAACTTCATAATACAAGTTACGCACTGAAAAATGGGGGTTATTTGGCTAAAGTTGTGGGGGGGAGGGCTGGCTGCAGGTTTTCATGTGCCCTGGGCGAAAGAGCGCCCCTTTAACACATACCACAACTCATCATGCTCCGATACGGCAGAGAAATAGCGGTATAGTACAATGAAAAATGCTTCACTTTTTACATCTCATGACGAGGCCCATCTATTTCTCCATACAGAATCATTGGTCCCATATAATGTTTGAAACAGTATATGATGAGCTCCACATAATGCTACAGTATATGTTGGTCCCCATGGATGAAGCTCCACTGTCTTATGGGCCCAAATAATGCTCCAAACATAATGGGCCCCATTTCTAATGCTCTAGTGTATAATGGGCCCTGTAAATGCTGCTCCAGTGTCTGATGTCCACCTTTGGAATGTTCCAGTGTATGGTGGGCCCCATCTATCATTCTCCAGAGTATAGTGCTCCCCAAAAATTGCTCTCCCAACATTGAAAACAATCAAATAAGTCTCCTCGCTAGGGAATCCCTGTACTTGTCTGGACTCCTCGTCATCCCCATCTTCCATCTCACTGCACAGTATTTCAACTTTGCAAGTGCTGTGATCCTGAGCAAGCAGGGGGGGCCCATTCGTTGGCGACGGCACTGGCACAGGGCCCCTGATAGTACGGTGGTGTGTCTGATGGCGGGTGGGCCGAACCTGCACTTTCATCTGCAGCTTCCTCTTTGTCACCGTGTAAGATGGAACTGTATATGGGAAGGGTAACCTGAGTTTCATCAGGGTCAGATTCAGGTCGTGTAGCGTGCGAGGGGAATGTAGTGGTCTGGGTCAATGTACCAGCAGATTCATCAAGCAGTGGCTGGGCATCAGTGCACTTGTGTCGCCCCCAGGAGTACGGTCGCCACAGTGGCATTACCTTCTTCCTAGGGAGTGTGATGTCATGCTTGGGAGCAACGAACGATCTCCCTAGCAGGTTAACTGATTGGGCGGCGTTATTTCCACGAGTCATGACCCTCCAAACAGCGTTCATGAAGGCAAAGTGTTTGTTTTACGTGGGTAGTATAGTTGCAAAGCTGAACCTTAAAGGAATGTCCAGAAGGGCACCACCAGGAGTGGAGCCTACGGTTAAATTCGACTCCACCTGGGAAACCTCAACCATGCCAGCTACAGAACAGATGCACACATTGCAAGCTTAATTCCGTTAACGAACGAGACTCCGTCATGCCCCGCGGTCCGAGTCTGGCTTACTAGAGGGACACGTGAGGCTCTGGCACATGAGATTGGCCAATAGCTGGTGTGTCATGCCCTTACATGTCCGTGGCTGCATGTGCGCTACACTGAAAAGGCCAGCGTTTGTCGCTTACAGGTGCAGATAACCTGCTGAACAACGTTAGTGATGGGGATCACTGATTACAATTATTACCCGCGAACAATGATTTCCCAGTAAGTGCAGGTCAACCACAGTTCCGGAATTAGGCCTAACCGTCATTCCTGAATAAATGAAAAACTTACGTGTGCAAACCACAGGTGCTGTAGCTTGCTTAACAGCTCGCCAGCCGTTCTCACGCCCAGTATGGATTACACGTGATTGCACAAAGGTGAGAAAGGGTACCGTATCCTAAGATAACATGTATGGATAGCGTACACATTCAAAATATATGTCTATACATCAGGAGGCAGGCTCAGACGGTGTTAGGCCCAGAATGGATTACACGTGATTGCACAAAGGTTAGAAAGGGTACCGTATCCCCGGATAACATGTATGGATAGCGTACACATTCAAAATATATGTCTATATATCAGGAGGCAGGCTCAGACGGTGTTAGGCCCAGTATGGATTGCACGTGATTGCACAAAGGTTAGAAAGGGTACCGTATCCCCGGATAACATGTATGGATAGCGTACACATTCAAAATATATGTCTATACATCAGGAGGCAGGCTCAGACGGTTTTAGGCCCAGTATGGATTGCACGAGATTACACAAAGGTTAGAAAGGGTACCGTTTCCCCAGATAACATGTATGGATAGCGTACACATTCAAAATATATGTCTATACATCAGGAGGCAGGCTCAGAAGGTGTTAGGCCCAGTATGGATTGCACGTGATTGCACAAAGGTTAGAAAGGGTACCGTATCCCCAGATAACATGTATGGATAGCGTACATATTCAAAATATATGTCTATACATCAGGAGGCAGGCTCAGACGGTGTTAGGCCCAGTATGGATTGCACGTGATTGCACAAAGGTTAGAAAGGGTACCGTATCCCCGGATAACATGTATGGATAGCGTACACATTCAAAATATATGTCTATACATCAGGAGGCAGGCTCAGACAGTGTTAGGCCCAGTATGGATTGCACGTGATTGCACAAAGGTTAGAAAGGGTACCGTATCCCCGGATAACATGTATGGATAGCGTACACATTCAAAATATATGTCTATACATCAGGAGGCAGGCTCAGATGGTGTTAGGCCCAGTATGGATTGCACGTGATTGCACAAAGGTTAGAAAGGGTACCGTATCCCCGGATAACATGTATGGATAGCGTACACATTCAAAATATATGTCTATACATCAGGAGGCAGGCTCAGACGGTGTTAGGCCCAGTATGGATTGCACGTGATTGCACAAAGGTTAGAAAGGGTACCGTTTCCCCAGATAACATGTATGGATAGCGTACACATTCAAAATATATGTCTATACATCAGGAGGCAGGCTCAGAAGGTGTTAGGCCCAGTATGGATTGCACGTGATTACACAAAGGTTAGAAAGGGTACCGTATCCCCAGATAACATGTATGGATAGCGTACACATTCAAAATATATGTCTATACATCAGGAGGCAGGCTCAGACGGTGTTAGGCCCAGTATGGATTGCACGTGATTGCACAAAGGTTAGAAAGGGTACCGTATCCCCGGATAACATGTATGGATAGCGTACACATTCAAAATATATGTCTATACATCAGGAGGCAGGCTCAGACAGTGTTAGGCCCAGTATGGATTGCACGTGATTGCACAAAGGTTAGAAAGGGTACCGTATCCCCGGATAACATGTATGGATAGTGTACACATTCAAAATATATGTCTATACATTAGGAGGCAGGCTCAGACGGTGTTAGGCCCAGTATGGATTGCAAGTGATTGCACAAAGGTTAGAAAGGGTACCGTATCCCCAGATAACATGTATGGATAGCATACACATTCAAAATATATGTCTATACATTAGGAGGCAGGCTCAGACGGTGTTAGGCCCAGTATGGATTGCACGTGATTGCACAAAGGTTAGAAAGGGTACCGTATCCCCGGATAACATGTATGGATAGCGTACACATTCAAAATATATATCTATACATCAGGAGGCAGGCTCAGACGGTGTTAGGCCCAGTATGGATTGCACGTGATTGCACAAAGGTTAGAAAGGGTACCATATCCCCGGATAACATGAATGGATAGCGTACACATTCAAAATATATGTCTATACACCAGGAGGCAGGCTCAAACGGTGTTAGGCCCAGTATGGATTGCACGTGATTGCACAAAGGTTAGAAAGGGTACCGTATCCCCAGATAACATGTATGGATAGCGTACACATTCAAAATATATGTCTATACATCAGGAGGCAGGCTCAGACGGTGTTAGGCCCAGTATGGATTGCACGTGATTGCACAAAGGTTAGAAAGGGTACCGTATCCACGGATAACATGTATGGATAGCGTACACATTCAAAATATATGTCTATACATCAGGAGGCAGGCTCAGACGGTGTTAGGCCCAGTATGGATTGCACGTGATTGCACAAAGGTTAGAAAGGGTACCGTATCCCCGGATAACATGTATGGATAGCGTACACATTCAAAATATATGTCTATACATCAGGAGGCAGGCTCAGACGGTGTTAGGCCCAGTATGGATTGCACGTGATTGCACAAAGGTTAGAAAGGGTACCGTATCCCCAGATAACATGTATGGATAGCGAACACATTCAAAATATATGTCTATACATCAGGAGGCAGGCTCAGACGGTGTTAGGCCCAGTATGGATTGCACGTGATTGCACAAAGGTTAGAAAGGGTACTGTTTCCCCGGATAACATGTATGGATAGCGTACACATTCAAAATATATGTCTATACATGAGGAGGCAGGCTCAGACGGTGTCAGGCACAGTATGGATTTGACGGTCCAGACTACACAGCGGAGGAGCAGGGAGAGGTAAAGATTGCAAATGCTGGGGCCCTGCCCAAGCAAGGGGGGCCCACTCGTGGGCGTCGGTACTGGCACTGGGCACCTCATAGTACGGTGGTGTGTCTGACGGCGGGTGTGCACCACCACCGTCAGAGACACTTGATTGCACTATGAAGGACCCTGTGCCAGTGCCCGCGCCGAAGAGTCGGCCTACCCACCTGTCCAGGGCAACGGCACTCGCACGGTGTCGTGCGCTAGGTGGTGACCCCGGCCATGGGGGGGAGGCAGCACAGTTAGGAAGTTTTAGAAAGTGGCATATGTTGATGTTGGACATTCAGCTGATGCAAAAGGTGAAATAGGTCAAGTCCCAGGAAGAGGTGGACCAAAGCAAGCCATTTTTCTGTCACCCTATGTGTCATCAGGGGAAGGTGGGACAAAATCCTTGGAAACCCATGCGTGCTTCATTTTAATGAAGGTTAGATCATCCACATTTTGGGTTGACAGACGGGTCCTTTTTTCTGTCAGGATTGATCCAGCTGCACTGAAGACTCTTTCCTATAGCTCACTTGCAGCTGGGCAAGCGAGCTCCTGTAAGGCATATTGTGCCAATTCAGGCCAGGTGTCCAGTTTAGCGGCCCAATAGTCAAAGGGGAATGACCTGTGTGGGAGAACATCGATATGGGAGGAAAAGTAGTTTGTAACCATAGTTGACAACTGCTGTCTCCTGTCACTTTCCATCGATGCAGTATTACCAGTTGTGTGAGCGGTACTTGAAAAATCAGTCCACAACATTGTCATGAAACCCCTGTCTCCAACGCCACTTCTGCTGTGTGCACCACGAACACCTCTGCCAAGCTGCCCCCGGCCCGTACGGCTCGTGTGAGAACCATCACCGCTGCTATGTGCTGGGAATGCCTCAAGCAACCGATTTACCAGAGTTGCTTGTTTATTAGCCAATATTAGGTCAAGGTTCTCCTGTGGCATGATGTTTTGTAATTTGCCTTTATAGCGTGGATCCAGGATGCTGGCCAACCAGTAGTCGTCATCGTTCATCATTTTGGCAATGCGGGGGTCCCTTTTTAGGATCTGCAAGGCATAATCTGACATGTGGGCCAATGTTACCGGTGTCAATGATGCACTGCGAGTGCTGGTTGGAGGAGCACTTTCTGGCAAATCCACATCCCTCCAGTCACGCACAAACCCTGTACCAGACCTTGCCATGCCAACATTTTCACTTGCCCCATGAGATGCATCCTCCTCCCCTAAGTAATCATCCCCATCATCCTCCTCCTCCTCTTCTTCTTCCTCCACCTCGTCCAGGAGAGGTCCCTGAGCAGACAATGGCTGAATGTCATCAAGGATTCCCTCCTCCTCTTCCTCCTCATCAACATTGGCTGCAGAAGCTCCTTAAGGTGCGTCAAAGTTTGCATGAGCAGACGCATAAGTGGGATGCTCATGCTTAGGATGGCGTCGTCTGCACTTACCAGCCGTGTGCATTCCTCAAAACACTGAAGGACTTTACAGAGGTCTTTCAGCTTCGACCACTGCACACCGGTCAACTCCATGTCTGCTCTCAAAGTGCCTGGCCGTGTATCCTCCCACAAATGCATTATGGCCTGCCTCTGCTCGCACAGCCGCTCCACCATGTGCAGGGTGGAGTTCCACCGTGTTGCAATGTTGATAATGAGGCGGTGGTTGGGAAGGTGGAGCAATCGCTGCAGCTTCTGCATACGAACGGAGTGTACAGGCAACCGGCGGATGTGCGCGCACAGTCTTCGCACCTTCTGGAGCAGGGCTGTTAACTCCGGATAATTTTTGAGGAAGCACTGCACCACCAGGTTCAAGGTGTGAGCCAAGCAAGGTTTGTGGCTGAGTTTTAAAAGGGCTATGGCTGCCTCAAAATTACGCCCGTTATCACTAACTACCTTGCCTGCCTCAAGATGTACACTCCCCAGCCTTGACTCGGTTTGTCGCTGAAAGTACTCGGCCAGCACCTCGGCGGTGTGTCTGTCGCCCAAACACATCATCTGCAACACTGCCTGCTGATGCTTTCCACTAGCTGCTCGATAGGGGAACACCTCGTGTGCAACAGTGGCAGCTGCAGATGGAGTGCTCGTACGACTGCGCTCTGTGGACGAGCTTTCGCTTCTGGAGGAGGAGGAGGAGGGTCGAACGCCTACAGCCAACTGTTTCCTATATTGTGGGCTAGGCAGCACTGTCCCACCACTGCTGTCCCCTGTGGACCCTGCATCCACCACATTAACCCAGTGCGCAGTGATGGACACGTAACGGCCCTGGCCATGCCGACTGGACCATGCATCAGTTGTGAGGTGCACCTTTCCGCTCACTGACTGCTTGAGTGCATGGACAATGCGGTCTTTCACATGATGGTGGAGGGCTGGGATGGCTTTGCGAGAGAAGAAGTGGCGACTGGGTAGGTCATAGCGTGGTACTGCATAGGCCATGAGTTCGCGGAAAGCTGCACTTTCCACCAACCGAAAGGGCATCATCTCAAACGAGATTAGTTTGGCAATGTGGGCGTTCAAACCCAGTGTACGCGGATGAGAGACTGAGTACTTTCTTGACCTACTCATAGTGTCTGGGAGGGTGAGCTGGACTTGAGTGCTGCATATGGTGGAACTAGCGGTGGACAGGGCGGACTGATAGAGGGTTGATGATGGTGATGGAGTTGGTGTTCTTTCTGATGGCCTAGAATCAGTCTTTCGTTGATATAACAGTGGGATTCCCTGACTGCTGTGGCCTTGCAACGACACCTCAACATTTGCTGCTGTGCTAACCTGTGGGCTTACAGTGGGGGAAACAATGTAGCGTTGCTGACTACCTTCGTTGTGATCAGTTGCACATGTGGCACTTGAGGTTTGGTGTTGTGTCCACGCTTGCAAGTGCATGCTGGTTAAATGTCTAAGCATGCAACTGGTATTCAAATTTTTCAGATTTTTCCCTCGGCTAAAGGTCTTTGTGCACTTCTTACAGATAACCTTGGCCTGATCATGAGGATTTTGTTCAAAAAAGTGCCACACTGCACTCTTCCTACTTTGGCAGACATTTTGCGGCCTAGCACACTGTGATCTTTTGACCCTCTGGACAAGCTGTCCAGCAACTCTTTTGATGTTTGGAACCTGTCTTTGGAGTGCTCCGGGCCTGCCAGATAACAGCTGTTGCGATGTCGATGTCTGCTGTGGATGCTCCTCATCTGAGCTATTGGAAGCAGCACCCTCTTCCCCCAATGGATGCCAATCTGGGTCAACAACTGGGTCATCCATCACCTCCTCTTCTATGTCATGTGCACCTTCCTCTGTGTCACCGTGTATGGTGGTATAGTGTGCGGGAAGGGGCACCAGAGTCTCATCAGGGTCAGAATCTGGCTCTGTACACTGCGAGGACAATGTAGTGCTCTGAGTGAATGTACCAACAGAATCATTCATCAGTGGCTGTGCATCAGTGCACTCCATGTCAGATTCATCTTGGCCTGGGTAATTCACCATTTCACTTGATAATCCAGGCATGGTATGTGAAAACAGCTCCATGGAGTAATCAGTAGTATGGCCTGCGTCATCCTTCAATCTTGGTTGGGGTGAAGGACACAAGGAAAGGTGTGGTTCATGAACATGAGCCTCCAATGACGACTCAGTGCTTTTACTTTTTACAACTGAAGAAGAGGAGGCGATAGAGCTGGAGGCTGAGTCAGCAATGTAAGACAAAACTTTTTCCTGATGCTCTGGCTTTAAAAGCGGTTTGCCAACTCCTAGAAAACTAAGCGTTCGAGGCCTTATGTAGCCAGACGATGACGCAGGCTCAACACCTCCTTCATTCGGTCCTATTTTGCTCTTGCCACTACCATCAGATCCACCACCAACACCATCATTACCAGCTGCCAACCCCCGCCCAATTCCACGGCCTCTTCCACCAGCCTTCCTCATTTTTGGTAGAAATGTAGACAAAATCCAACAAACTATATAGTAATGTAAAACAAGGTACAAGGTGTCTATAGGACAGGGGAGATTTTGAATTTCTGCAGACACTTGTGGACACTGGACACTTTTGGATTGTGTGAGGCCCACTGAATATCTGAGCGCTCTGTCACAGGCTCGATAGCACAGCTGTGACCAAAGTGACTAGAGGATAAGGGAGAATTTGAATTTCTGCAGACACTTGTGGACACTGGACACTTTTGGATTGTGTGAGGCCCACTGATATCTGAGCGCTATGTCACAGGCTCGATGGCACAGCTGTGACAAAAGTGACTAGAGGATAAGTGAGATTTTGAATTTCAGCAGACACTTTTGGTCACTGGACACTTTTGGATTGTGTGAGGCCCAATGAATATCTGAGCGCTATGTGACAGGCTCGATGGCACAGCTGTGACAAAAGTGACGAGAGGATAAGGGAGATTTTGAATTTCTGCAGACACTTGTGGACACTGGACACTTTTGGATTGTGTGAGGCCCACTGATATCTGAGCGCTGTGTGACAGGCTCGATGGCACAGCTGTGACCAAAGTGACTAGAGGATAAGGGAGATTTTGAATTTCAGCAGACACTTGTGGACACTGGACACTTTTGGATTGTGTGAGGTCCACTGATATCTGAGCGCTATGTCACAGGCTCGATGGCACAGCTGTGACAAAAGTGACTAGAGGATAAGGGAGATTTTGAATTTCAGCAGACACTTGTGGACACTGGACACTTTTGGATTGTGTGAGGCCCACTGATATCTGAGCACTATGTCACAGGCTCGATGGCACAGCTGTGACAAAAGTGACTAGAGGATAAGGGAGATTTTGAATTTCAGCAGACACTTGTGGACACTGGAGACTTTTGGATTGTGTGAGGCCCAATGAATATCTGAGCGCTATGTGACAGGCTCGATGGCACAGCTGTGACAAAAGTGACGAGAGGATAAGGGAGATTTTGAATTTCTGCAGACACTTGTGGACACTGGACACTTTTGGATTCTGTGAGGCCCACTGATATCTGAGCGCTATGTGACAGGCTCGATGGCACAGCTGTGACCAAAGTGACTAGAGGATAAGGGAGATTTTGAATTTCAGCAGACACTTGTGGACACTGGACACTTTTGGATTGTGTGAGGCCCACTGATATCTGAGCGCTATGTCACAGGCTCGATGGCACAGCTGTGACAAAAGTGACTAGAGGATAAGGGAGATTTTGAATTTCAGCAGACACTTGTGGACACTGGACACTTTTGGATTGTGTGAGGCCCACTGATATCTGAGCGCTATGTCACAGGCTCGATGGCACAGCTGTGACAAAAGTGACTAGAGGATAAGGGAGATTTTGAATTTCAGCAGACACTTGTGGACACTGGACACTTTTGGATTGTGTGAGGCCCAATGAATATCTGAGCGCTCTGTCACAGGCTCGATGGCACAGCTGTGACAAAAGTGACGAGAGGATAAGGGAGATTTTGAATTTCTGCAGACACTTGTGGACACTGGACACTTTTGGATTGTGTGAGGCCCACTGATATCTGAGCGCTATGTCACAGGCTCGATGGCACAGCTGTGACAAAAGTGACTAGAGGATAAGGGAGATTTTGAATTTCAGCAGACACTTGTGGACACTGGACACTTTTGGATTGTGTGAGGCCCAATGAATATCTGAGCGCTATGTGACAGGCTCGATGGCACAGCTGTGACCAAAGTGACTAGAGGATAAGGGAGATTTTGAATTTCAGCAGACACTTGTGGACACTGGACACTTTTGGATTGTGTGAGGCCCAATGAATATCTGAGCGCTATGTGACAGGCTCGATGGCACAGCTGTGACAAAAGTGACGAGAGGATAAGGGAGATTTTGAATTTCTGCAGACACTTGTGGACACTGGACACTTTTGGATTGTGTGAGGCCCACTGATATCTGAGCGCTATGTGACAGGCTCGATGGCACAGCTGTGACCAAAGTGACTAGAGGATAAGGGAGATTTTGAATTTCAGCAGACACTTGTGGACACTGGACACTTTTGGATTGTGTGAGGCCCACTGATATCTGAGTGCTATGTCACAGGCTCGATGGCACAGCTGTGACAAAAGTGACTAGAGGATAAGGGAGATTTTGAATTTCAGCAGACACTTGTGGACACTGGACACTTTTGGATTGTGTGAGGCCCACTGATATCTGAGCGCTATGTCACAGGCTCGATGGCACAGCTGTGACAAAAGTGACTAGAGGATAAGGGAGATTTTGAATTTCAGCAGACACTTGTGGACACTGGACACTTTTGGATTGTGTGAGGCCCAATGAATATCTGAGCGCTCTGTCACAGGCTCGATGGCACAGCTGTGACAAAAGTGACGAGAGGATAAGGGAGATTTTGAATTTCTGCAGACACTTGTGGACACTGGACACTTTTGGATTGTGTGAGGCCCACTGATATCTGAGCGCTATGTCACAGGCTCGATGGCACAGATGTGACAAAAGTGACTAGAGGATAAGGGAGATTTTGAATTTCAGCAGACACTTGTGGACACTGGACACTTTTGGATTGTGTGAGGCCCAATGAATATCTGAGTGCTATGTGACAGGCTCGATGGCACAGCTGTGACCAAAGTGACTAGAGGATAAGGGAGATTTTGAATTTCAGCAGACACTTGTGGACACTGGACACTTTTGGATTGTGTGAGGCCCAATGAATATCTGAGCGCTATGTGACAGGCTCGATGGCACAGCTGTGACAAAAGTGACGAGAGGATAAGGGAGATTTTGAATTTCTGCAGACACTTGTGGACACTGGACACTTTTGGATTGTGTGAGGCCCAATGAATATCTGAGCGCTATGTGACAGGCTCGATGGCACAGCTGTGACAAAAGTGACGAGAGGATAAGGGAGATTTTGAATTTCTGAAGACACTTGTGGACACTGGACACTTTTGGATTGTGTGAGGCCCACTGATATCTGAGCGCTATGTCACAGGCTCGATGGCACAGCTGTGACAAAAGTGACTAGAGGATAAGGGAGATTTTGAATTTCAGCAGACACTTGTGGACACTGGACACTTTTGGATTGTGTGAGGCCCACTGATATCTGAGCGCTATGTCACAGGCTCGATGGCACAGCTGTGACAAAAGTGACTAGAGGATAAGGGAGATTTTGAATTTCAGCAGACACTTGCGGACACTGGACACTTTTGGATTGTGTGAGGCCCACTGAATATCTGAGCGCTCTGTCACAGGCTCGATGGCACAGCTGTGACCAAAGTGACTAGAGGATAAGGGAGATTTTGAATTTCTGCACACACTTGTGGACACTGGACACTTATGGATTGTGTGGGGCCCACTGAATATCACAGCGCTATGTCTCAGGCAGAAATTGGCTAGTGTATCACAAACTACAAGGTGTATGTAGAATTGGGCAGAATAGGAATCTCCCTAGAGTGCAGGTCTGTAAGAACGGAACATGTCCTCGTTTTATTCTCACAGAGTGACACACTGATAGCTTCACTGTGGCTGTGATAACAGCCGTTACACGGTACTGTGTGAGGAGCGTACACCGCTGTATGGTGTGAAAAAATGCACGCTCAGTACCTCAGCAGGACAAAAAAAAAAATTGGGATTGCTTTTAAAAAAGCAGTTTGCGGAGCAGTGGGTAAACAGCAATGCAGGAATGTCAGGAAGCCTTAGAAGGCAGCCCAACAACCAACACCACTGATACACCACTATATAGCTTCCCCTTGCACTGCACACACAGTGACTGATGTGTTGTACAGGCAAAATCGCTAGCAGCAGAAGCAGTTTTTTTTTCTTCTCAGCTGGACAAAAAAAAAAATTGGGATTGCTTTTAAAAAAGCAGTTTGCGGAGCAGTGGGTAAACAGCAATGCAGGAATGTCAGGAAGCCTTAGAAGGCAGCCCAACAACCAACACCACTGATACACCACTATATAGCCTCCCCTTGCACTGCACACACAGTGACTGGTGTGTTGTACAGGCAAAATCGCTAGCAGCAGAAGCAGTTTTTGGTGTCTTCTTCCCTGCCTAACGCTCTCCCTACAAAATCAGCAGCAGCTCTCCCTATTCTGAGATCAGCATGAGTAACATGGCGGTTGGCGTGCACGCCCTTTTATACCCCCTGTGACGCCCCCCAAAGCAAGCCAATCACTTGCATGCCCTTCTGAAAGATGGTGGTGACCCGTGCCTATGTCATCACGTTGCCCACAGTGTCCGTGGATCCTGATTGGCTGAAAAAGAGCGCAAAACAAACTTTTGAAATGCGACTTTGGCGCGTAAGTCGCCGACCTCGTGGCCGACCTCATCCTAGGGTCGGGTTTCGTTTCATGAAACCCGACTTTGCCAAAAGTCGGCGACTTTTGAAATTTTTCGACCCATTTCGCTCAACTCTAGTTACAATGCCTTTTCCCCTGATCACGGCCATAGGTTGGTTCACTGTGATCCAACTACCAGGTTAAACCTCTGACATCAGGACTACAGTTGATTGAATGTACTCCGTGATACACAGATAACACTAGAGTATCTGGGTGATCGGATGTGGTTGGCATTCATTGAGCATTAGCTGGTGCTTGATTTCAAACTCAAGTCCCCGTCCCGCATGTCTGGCGCCTGTTACACAGCCAATAAGCATGCGCTGCCTCTATACAGTGTCACGGGCCAGGCACATTGCCGTGGTGATGGGAGGTGATGACACATGCCCTCCCTTCCTTCATTCGCCAAGGATCCTTACTATTACATATAAATATTCTCTGCCTTTTTACTAAAACATCCCTGATGAAGCCAAGGCGGTGAAATGCGCATCAAGGTTCCAGCTGTGTTCCACCTGCACTCCTGTACTTTTCTGACACCATGTCTCAGGATAAATTTATTTCACATGACCAGGTCCTAATTTAGATATGATCTCCACCCTGGTACATAGATGCTAGGTTTCTAGCATTGAGATGGTAGTAGCAACTACCCATATTTACTTTCCATCTCAGCTGTGGTCTGTCATAAGAGATTTCAGTGTGGCAGTAATATTATAATTTTTTTTTGCCCTTCGATAGGCATGGCTTTTATATTTATAAGGTCGATGTACCCCATGATTGATCTTATTTCTATAGTACACCAGCATAGATTCTTGATATTGTATGTGTTTGGAGCGCCAGTGGGACACTTTGTATATTATCTCCGATGTGATGCAAATTTTTCCATCTGTTCCCACATCAGTTTTGGCTGTCTTTCTCACTTACATCACATTATTGTCATTGTTAGATATTTAGTGTTTAATAAAAAATTTTTTTTTGCTAAGCTTACCATCATGTGTGATTAGCTCTTCATTTATTTTCTGATTTAAATATTTTCTCTTTGTTTGGTAATAAGCAAATCAAGGAGACAGGTAATACTAATGGTATCAAAAGAGCCCAAAAAAAACTTATAAACAGATTAAATTTGAACTTCAAGCTCAAGGAACATCAGTGTCAGATTGTACCATCCATCACTGTATGAGCCAAAGTGGACTTCATCAGAGACAACCAAGGAGGACATCATTGTTGAAAAAAAAATCATAAAGAAGCCATACCGGAATTTGTCATACTACATGTTGGCAAGCCATACAGCTTCTGGGAGAATGTCCTATGGACAGATGAGACAAAAATGGAACTTTTTGGCAAGGCAAATCAGCTCTATGTTCACAGACGGAAAAATGAAGCATATGTAGAAAAGAACACTGTCCTTACTGTGAAACATGGAGGAGGCTCTGTCATGTTCTGGGGCTGCTTTGCTGCATCTGGCACAGGGTGTCTAGAATCTGTGCTGAGTACAATGAAATCTCATGATTATCAAGGGAGGATTATATAGAGAAATGTGCTGCCCAGTGTCAGAAAGCTTTGTCTCAGTCGCAGGTCATGGGTCTTGCAACAGGATAATGACTCAAAATACACAGCTAAAAACACCCAAGAATGACTATGAGGAAAACATTGGGACTATTCTGAAGTGGACTTTTATGAGCCCTGAGCCCCTGACCTAAATCCTATAGAGCATCTTTGGAAAGAGCTGAAACATGCCGTCTGGAAAAGGCAACCTGCAAACACGAGACAACTGAAGCAGTTTGCTTTTGAGGAGTGGGCCAAAATACCTGTCGAGAGGTGCAGAAGTCTCATTGACAGTTACAGGAATCATTTGATGGCAGTGATTGCCTCAAAAGGTTGTGCAACAAAATATTAAGTTAAGAGTACCATCATTTCTGTCCATTGAGAAAATGGAAACGGTCTTAGGAGCGCAGGAAAGAGACTCAGACAAGAGATGGGTTTAAACCCATCTCTTGTCTGAGTCTCTTTCCTGCGCTCCTAAGACCGTTTCCATTTTCTCATTGCTCCTATCCTCCATTGGAGGTTTTCGGCTGGAGCTGTGGTCGAGACCTGACATCTTTGTCTGCCCCTGGGTTGCTTCCTAAGCGCTCCTCTATGACCACTTATCACTGACTCTTATCATTTCTGTCCAGGCCTTTTTCATGAGTTTTATTTTTTTTTTAATTTTGTGGAACCATGGCTGAAAAGCAATGTCTGACTTTCATTTGTTCATTTTCATAGATTTTTTATTTATTAATATCTTTGTCAAATTCAAGTTATTTCTGTGACCATTGTGGGTTTTTCTGTCATTACACATGGGGTACAAACAATTTATATACAACATGTGTGTATATTGTTAAAAAATGACTAGTTTGATTTTTTTGGTGGGGGGACTTTGTTTTTACAGAGTTTTTTGTATGCTAAAATAGACATTGATTTTTCTAAATTCATATTTCTAAATGCATGGTGCCAACAAAGAAATATGGGGCTCCATGAATTTATACTGCTGTAGGGGGAGCTACATGTCAACGATGATATCATGAATTCACAGATGTACTGCTCGTTTTTAAAAGAGAAGATGCCACCGTCACTCTATGCCCTTGGTAGACATGCACTTTCCAAAATGACAATGATTCAAAACACATATACAGTATAAGTTCAATGTTGCATTTCTGGAGAAGAAGAGGGTGAAAGTGATTCGATGGCCTAGTATCAAGTGAACGCAATCATTCACGTGTGGGGAATTTTGAAGAGACAAGTTAAGCAACACTCTCCGTCCAGCATCTAGGATGTAAAGGAGGTCATTTTTGAATAATGGAAAAAAAATACATGTGGGAATATGTCGCCAACTTGTTCATCCCATGCCTAGAAGAGTTGGTGCTGTCCAAAATCATAGCGGTCCTACAAAATACTAGATGTAGTAGTTTTTGACCTAATTTGAGTAAATCTGAAGATTTTTGTAAATACAGTTTTATTATTAACCATACTTTCATATTATGGGCTAATGTTCTATGAAACTCAGTTTTGTCCAAATTTTGTAAATTATTCTTGTGTTCAGTGAGATATTGTTTAAAATCTTACTTTTCAAAGGAGGTATAATATATATAATGGAGGATGAACTTGTAAGTCTGCTTTTAAGACAGGGTTCCCACATATGATGTTGTATTATATCATATATCGGGAAGGAGTAAAAATTAGATCTGAAGAGCTCTGACTCTTGGTACCTGTTAGCGCCACAGACTGTGAGGAGGAATACCCTGGAGTGGACCCTCTGGACCGTGGCACCGAGGGACCCCGGACGAGCAACCTGGTGTGACCGACCCCTATACAGGGATCGTTAGGCGCAAGACCAGAGACTCGAATGCCACGGCAGCCGGAACCAAGAGGGGCGGCTCGGAATGGTGCACAGGGCGTGAGCAGGAACAGACACAGGACTTGAACAGGCACGGTTACCGGACTGGAGCAGGCACGGACACAGGACTGGAGCTGGCACGGACACTGGACTGGAACAGGCACGGACACTGGACTGGAACAGGCACGGACACTGGACTGGAACAGGCACGGAGACAGGACTGGAACAGGCACGGAGACAGGACTGGAGCAGGCAAGGACACAGGACTGGAGCTGGCACGGACACTGGACTGGAACAGGCACGGACACTGGACTGGAACAGGCACGGAGACAGGACTGGAACAGGCACGGAGACAGGACTGGAACAGGCACGGAGACAGGACTGGAACAGGCACGGAGACAGGACTGGAACAGGCACGGACACAGGACTGGAACAGGCATGGACACTGGACTGGAACAGGCACGGAGACAGGACTGGAACAGGCTCGGAGACAGGACTGGAACAGGCGCGGAGACAGGACTGGAACAGGCACGGACACAGGACAGGAACAGGCACGGACACAGGACTGGAGCAGGGCTGGAAGCAAGCACAGAGGTTAGGCAGAGAGCCGGATTCCAGCGGAGTACACAGGGCCTGAGGCGCAGAAGGAAACAACCACGGTCAGGCGCCTCCACTAAGGGAGGGCGGCCTGATATGGCTGCTGCTGAGCCCCCATTGGTCCGGCGGTGCAATTGGGGCAGGGCACCGCCGGAACCCAGCTTAGCGGCAGAGGACCGGCCGCGACCTACTGCGCATGCGCGGGAGCTGCGGTGACGTCACCAGCCGTGGGCCGGAGGAAGGGAGAGGCCGACGCCGGGGCTGGAGGAAGCGAGGCTGCTGGAGGGAGCGCGGCTGCCGGACGAGGTGAGTATCGCTGCGCGCACGGGGGCGCAGGGCTGGGAGCGTGACAGGGGGATCGGGGACCGTGACAGTACCCCTCCCCTTAAGCCGCCCCCCCGCTGCGGTTGGCAAAAAATTTCCTGAGAATGTGGGGGGCGTTGATGTTCTCCCGGGGCTCCCAGGATCTCTCCTCAGGACCAAACCCCTCCCAGTCAACAAGGAAAAAGGTCCTCCCTCTAACTTTCCTCATGGCGAGAATATCCCTCACTTCGAAAGTATCATCCGAGCCCACAGGCTGAGGAGCTGGAGTGGGTGAAGGATGGAATTGATTCAGGACCACAGGTTTCAGGAGGGAGACGTGGAAGGTGTTCGGGATACGGAGCGAAGCAGGCAACCTCAATTTGTAGGCGACTTCATTGACACGATCCAGGACCTCAAAAGGACCTATGTACCGGGGGCCCAGCTTATAAGAGGGTAGTTTCAGTCGAATGTACTTGGATGAGAGCCAGACCTTATCCCCAATGTGAAACGGTGGAGGGTCCAGCCTCCTCTTGTCTGCGTGGTTCTTCATTCGCTCACTGGCCCTTTTGAGAGTGGAGTTGGTCTCGGACCAGATTTCAGAGAATTCCTGGAACAAGGAGTTGGCTGCCGGTACTTCAGAGGTTGGAGCGACAGGAAGAGGTATGTTAGGGTGTTTGCCGAATACCACAAAAAAGGGCGATTTAGTAGAGGATTCACCGGCATGATTGTTGTAGGCGAATTCCGCCCAAGGAAGCAGATCAGCCCAATTATCCTGGTGGCCGTTGGAAAAATGCCGAAGATATGCAGTCAGGATCTGGTTAGTTCGTTCCGCTTGCCCATTGGTTTGTGGATGATAGGTAGAAGAAAAATCCAAGGAAATATCCAGAAGTTTGCAAAGTGCTCTCCAAAATTTTGCCGTAAACTGTACCCCACGATCAGAGACAATTCGTTCAGGTAGACCATGTAGTCTGAAAATCTGATGGACGAAGATCTTGGCTAATCCGGGTGCGGAAGGGAGGCCGCTTAGCGGAATGAAATGCGCCATTTTAGAAAAGTGGTCTACTACCACAAGAATCACCATACAGCCAGACGAACGAGGCAGATCCGTGATAAAGTCCATGGCGATATTCTCCCAAGGCGACTTCGGTACCGGCAGGGGAAGCAGCAGGCCAAATGGAGGACGACGGGGTGTCTTATTCCTAGCACAGGAGGAACAGGAGGCGACAAAGTCTGCCACATCTTGACGGAGAGTGGGCCACCAATAATACCGCGTTAAGAGGGCCAGGGTCTTCCCAATTCCGGCATGACCAGCCAGTTTGGAGGAATGCCCCCACAGAAGAACTCTCCTCTTAACGTCCTCTGGTACGAGAGTCTTGCCCGGAGGTGGAGAAAGCAGAGACAACGGAGCCACTGTGATTATCTTCGTAGGCTCGATAACATGGGAAGGTTCCTCCCCAGATTCAGTTGGTAGAAAGACTCTGGATAGAGCATCGGCTTTAGCGTTCTTGTCTCCAGGGCGGAAGTGCAGCTCGAAATCAAAGCGGGCAAAAAACAGAGACCATCTAGCCTGTCGAGGATTGAGTCTCTGGGCGGTCTGGAGGTAGGCTAGATTTTTGTGGTCAGAGTAAACAATAAAAGGGTGAACTGCTCCTTCCAGAAGGTGACGCCACTCCTCCAATGCCAACTTCATGGCCAGAAGCTCACGGTCGCCAATCGAATAGTTACACTCTGCCGGCGAAAAGGCTCTGGAGAAAAAGCCACAAGGACGTAGGCGGCCCGAACCGGTCCTCTGGGACAAGACAGCCCCGGCGCCAGTCGAGGAAGCGTCCACCTCCAGCACGAAAGGCTTGCTGCTCTCAGGACGGATCAATACGGGAGCTGTGGAAAAAGCTTGTTTTAGCAACTGGAAGGCCTCTTCGGCTTCAGGTGTCCAGGAGTTGGCAGAGATCCCCTTTCGGGTAAGGGCCGAGATCGGCCTGGAGAGCGAGGAGAAGTGCGGAATGAACTGCCGATAGTAGTTCGCGAAGCCCAAGAAACGTTGAATAGCTCTTAAGCCAGCGGGGCGAGGCCACTTGAGAATGGCGGAGAGTTTCTCGGGATCCATCTGAAGCCCGGCATCGGAGATGATGTAGCCCAGAAAAGGCAGGGAGGTCTGTTCGAACAGGCACTTCTCCATCTTGGCATATAGACGATTCTCTCGAAGACGCCGAAGAACAAGGCGGACAGTCCTCCTGTGGGATGGAAGATCCGGGGAGAAGACCAGAATGTCATCCAGGTAGACTACGACACAGGAGTACAGGAGGTCTCGGAAGATTTCATTGACGAACTCCTGGAACACCGCCGGGGCATTGCACAGACCGAATGGCATCACCAAGTACTCATAATGACCGTCACGGGTGTTAAAGGCGGTCTTCCATTCATCGCCGGCACGGATGCGGATGAGGTTGTATGCCCCCCTGAGATCCAGTTTGGAGAAGATGCGTGCCCCCCTGAGACGGTCAAACAACTCCAGGATAAGAGGAAGTGGGTACCGGTTTTTGATAGTGATGTTGTTCAATCCTCTATAATCGATACATGGGCGCAGCGAACCGTCTTTCTTTTTAACGAAAAAGAACCCGGCGCCGGCAGGAGATGAAGACTTCCGAATGAATCCCTTGGCAAGGTTCTCCGTGACGTATTCGGACATGGCGGCGGATTCTGCAGGGGACAGCGGGTAGATCCTGCCCCTGGGAGGAGTAGAACCGGGGATAAGCTCAATCGGGCAATCGAAGGCTCGATGCGGTGGAAGAACCTCCGACTCCTTCTTGTCGAAAACGTCTGCATAAGCCCAATAGGCGGAAGGAAGCCCAGAGAAATCCTGAGGTAGGCAAACGGGAACCACTGGCTGAATGGGGTTCAGACAGTGACCATGACACGGGTCTCCCCAGCGCAAGACCTCCCCGGTCGACCAGTTGAGAACCGGCTGGTGTGTCCGTAACCACGGGAGACCGAGGAGAATGGCATGAGACAAGTCGGGCAGCACATAGAAGGCTACTTTTTCACGGTGGAGGGCACCGACTTGCAAGATTACCTCTTCTGTGACCGTGGTGATGGAGTCCAACAACGGTCGGCCATCAACGGAAGCGATAATCCGAGGGTTCTTCAGGGAGACCACGGGAATCCGATATTTGTCCACCACTTCACGCCGGATGAAGTTGCCTGCTGAGCCCGAATCCACATAGGCCACCTCGGACCCACGCCTCCCCCCTGAAAGCAGAAGAACGGAAAGTGTGAGGGCCTGAGAGGAATCATAATCACCTAGGAAGGCCTCTCTTACCTGGCCTAGGTGGAAGAGTTTCCCGGTCTCTCAGGACAAGAGCGGATGAAGTGGGATGCCCCTCTACAGTAAAGACAAAGCCCTTGCTCCCGTCTCTCCCTCTGACGTCTCTCAGCCATCCGGACCCGATCTACCTGCATGGGCTCAGGGGGTGGAGTATGTCCAGGACCAGGCGGACGAGGATTAAAGGACCGGCTAGGCTCTGGGCCGGCCTAATGGGCCTCCTATCCCTCGCCGTTTCCCGGGCGCGCTCCTGGAACCTGAGGTCAATTCGAGTGGCCAGGGAGATGAGGTCCTCGAGGTTGGTGGGGGTATCACGCCCCGCCAACTCATCCTTAATTCTGCCCGACAACCCACGCCAAAAGGCCCCGACCAATGCCGCGTTATTCCAACCCAATTCGGAGGACATGGTGCGGAACCGAATGGCGTATTGACCAACAGTCAGGGAGCCCTGGTGTAGGTTGAAAAGAGATTCGGTAAGCGAGGCTACCCGTCCAGGCTCATCGAACACCTTACGAAAGGTGTCCAAGAAGAGCGGGATGTTAGAAACAATAGGATCGTCCCTCTCCCAGAGCGGATTTAACCAAGATAAGGCCTCTCCCTCCAGATGGGACATGATGAAGGCCACCTTGGCCCGATCGGAAGGATACTGATGAGGCTGAAGCTCAAAATGCAAGCCACACTGGTTTAGGAACCCTCTACACTGTCTGGGGTCCCCAGCGTATCGGGGTGGTTTGGCAAGGCGAGGAGAGGGGAACGGAGCGGGACTGGGGATGGCGGCCGAGGCCGCAGCGGCGGACTGGAGATCTCCCAGACGGCTATCTACCGAGGCCATATATGACAAAATGTGGGACTGAGCGTCCCGCTGCTGGCTCAACTCCTGCTGGAGGCCGGCCAGCTGTGCGGCATTCCCCGGATCGGCCGCCTGGAGAGCGGACAAGCGGGACTCCATGGCCTTCATGACCGACATAATGCGCCCCTGGTTCTCCCGTAAAAAGAGAAGCTCCTTTTGACCGGGAGCGGCAGCACCGGCGGGATCCATGGCCTGACCGTACTGTTAGCGCCACAGACTGTGAGGAGGAATACCCTGGAGTGGACCCTCTGGACCGTGGCACCGAGGGACCCCGGACGAGCAACCTGGTGTGACCGACCCCTATACAGGGATCGTTAGGCGCAAGACCAGAGACTCGAATGCCACGGCAGCCGGAACCAAGAGGGGCGGCTCGGAATGGTGCACAGGGCGTGAGCAGGAACAGACACAGGACTTGAACAGGCACGGTTACCGGACTGGAGCAGGCACGGACACAGGACTGGAACAGGCACGGACACTGGACTGGAACAGGCACGGACACTGGACTGGAACAGGCACGGAGACAGGACTGGAGCAGGCAAGGACACAGGACTGGAGCTGGCACGGACACTGGACTGGAACAGGCACGGACACTGGACTGGAACAGGCACGGAGACAGGACTGGAGCAGGCACGGAGACAGGACTGGAACAGGCACGGAGACAGGACTGGAACAGGCACGGACACAGGACTGGAACAGGCACGGACACTTGCCTGGAACAGGCACGGAGACAGGACTGGAACAGGCTCGGAGACAGGACTGGAACAGGCGCGGAGACAGGACTGGAACAGGCACGGACACAGGACAGGAACGGGCACGGACACAGGACTGGAGCAGGGCTGGAAGCAAGCACAGAGGTTAGGCAGAGAGCCGGATTCCAGCGGAGTACACAGGGCCTGAGGCGCAGAAGGAAACAACCACGGTCAGGCGCCTCCACTAAGGGAGGGCGGCCTGATATGGCTGCTGCTGAGCCCCCATTGGTCCGGCGGTGCAATTGGGGCAGGGCACCGCCGGAACCCAGCTTAGCGTCGGAGGACCGGCCGCGACCTACTGCGCATGCGCGGGAGCTGCGGTGACGTCACCAGACGTGGGCCGGAGGAAGGGAGAGGCCGACGCCGGGGCTGGAGGAAGCGAGGCTGCTGGAGGGAGCGCGGCTGCCGGACGAGGTGAGTATCGCTGCGCGCACAGGGGCGCAGGGCTGGGAGCGTGACAGGGGGATCGGGGACCGTGACAGTACCCACTTGTACCCCTGAAGCTGTTTAAAGGGACTCCTGGTGGGGGGGATTCCTGAGAATTGGACTTGATATCGATGACCTATTCTAAAGAGTTGTATATTTTTCCAGATTTACATAAAGCAGAAATAAATTGATGTACTATAAATACCATTATCTGCTGTATACAAATGATTCTTTTACATTCTAGGGGCAGCGCTCTAATGACTATTGCATCCTCTGTGGTGACATGCATTAATTTATGTAAGTGTAATAAATTCCCAGCTTGTAATTCTAAGTCTGAAAATCTCTACAGGAGATGCAATCACTATGATAATAATTAATGAAATAATACTAATCATCTACCAAGTAAGGCTGAATGGAGGATTTCCTACAGATAAATGGATCGGTTTTTCCCATGAAGGGCTCCTCTTAATGCGGGATTTCATTTTTTATTGTTTGACTAACATTATACTGCTCCAGGAAGTAATTATCTTGTCCTTGCAAAACACTATGGGAGTTAATTTATTATTTAGCTCCTGAAGGTAGGTGGTTTTTTACAAGGCGTCTTGGGTAGTTGTCATTATTTCGGATTGTCCACTAGGTTGCACAATTACACTCGTATTCAGTGTTCTTTGGCTTGGGTTGGCCAAAGAGATATACTGCGTGGTAAATTATTATAATAGTGTCTGCTCTTTTTAATGTGCAGTAATGTACATTATGGACTACATCTTGGCAAGTCTAACATCATAGACTCTGTTAAACGTTTATAGATTAAGCCGAAACATTATTAACACAGCATTATGTCACTATAGAAACAGCTAATATTATTGCTCCTGATACTGGCTCAGCAGTTATGTGCACTTAGACGGGAGATTGCTTCTATAAAGCCAATTGTTTACAAATCTGAACTGAAATATAATTACTGTTACATCGCATCTCGGTTTGTTCATTTCATTGCATTTCTTAACTCAGTTTCAGAAAATAAGGATCGCTCAGATATTTCACATCTCATATGTGGGATGTTTAAGCCCTAAAATACACAAGCAGCAGAAATGAATGCATTAGTTAAAACGGAGCTCCGGCCCAGTTATTGGTATTTTCTATTAGGGTGTTTACAGCATAAATTTTGTAGAGAGATTTTATTTTAAGTGTAGTTTGTGTTTTTTCTGTGTATTGGTCTTTGGTGACTTGTTTGGAGTCCAATATACTGGCCCTCATGGACAGATAGATAGATAGATAGATAGATAGATAGATGAAAATAAGTATTTGATACACTGCCGATTTTGCAAGTTTTCCCACCTAAAAAGAAAGGAAAGGTCTGTCATTTTTATCGTAGGTACAGTTCAACTGACAGACAGAATCTAAAATTAAAAAGCACTTTTGTAGAAAAGCACCCCCAAATTATTATGTTTCTCCTAGCATGCTTCATAGTTGAGACGGTGTTCTTGGGGTTATACTCATCCTTCTTTCTCCAAACACGGAAAGTTAATACCAAAAAGTTGATTTTTTGGTCTCATCTGACCACATGATCTTCTCCCATGCCTCTTGTGGATCTTCCAGATTGTTCTTGATGAGCTTCAAACGGGTGTGGATATGTGCTGGCGTGAGTAAGGGGACCTTGCATGTCCTACAGGATTTTAATCCAGGATGGTGTAGTGTTACTAATGGTAATGTTTGAGACTATGTTCCCAGCTTTTTTCAGGTCATTGACCAAATCCTCCCATGTAGTTCTGGAGTAATTCCTGAGGTTTCTCAGAATCATCCTTAACCCACTAGGTGAGATCTTGCATGGAGCCTCAGAGTGAGGAAGATTGACAGTCATCTTGTGTTTATTGTATTTTTTACTAATTGTTGCCTTCTCACCAAGCTGCTTGCCTATTGTCCTGTAGATCATCCCAGGTCTACAATTTTGTCCCTGGAGTCCTTAACCCCTTAATCCCATATAACGTACTATCCCGTCCATGTGCCCTGGGACTTAATTCCCAGGGACGGGATAGTACGTCATAGCGATCAGCGGTGCCCACGTGGTGAGCGCCGCTGATCGCGGCTGGGTGTCAGCTGATTATCACAGCTGACACCCGGCACAATGTGTCAGGGGTGGTCATGGACCACCCCCGACATGTTAACCCCTTGCACGCCGCGATCAAACACGATCGCGGTGTACCGGGGGCTAAAGGGAAGCATCGGAAAGGAGGGGTGTTATGAATGGGTCACCGAGGAGGAAAAAATAAACAACAAGCTAAGTCTCAGAAAACCAGAGAAGTTGGTAACTATGCAGATTGCAGATCCCTGAACTTAACCGCACAACTAGCAGCAGTCGTGGAGCGTTCCTACGTTGGTCCTAGACGCCTCATCACAACCGGAGAGCTACATAAGCCTAAAGCAGGAAAAGAGGAACACTATCTGCCCCAGAGCAGACCCCAAAAGAAAGACAGCCCCCCACATGTATTGACGGTGAAACAAGATGAAATTACAAGCAAAGGCAGGAAAATAGGCTGAGCACATGATGGGGCCTGGCTAACTAAACAGGACAGGAAAGGAAAGACACTGTCTGCAATCTGCAAAAAAAAAACCTACAAAAATATTGTCCAACACTTCTGATAACAAAATTAACCCTGAAGTCACTAGACTTCTACACCTATATCAGTACTCTGAAATATTCTGAGACAGAGCAAAAAGAGGCCAATCCAATAAGGGACAAAAAGCAGCTTGGCAAATACTGATACATAGGAGTGGAAATTCAGCATAGCCCCAGCAGGGGCAGGCTGACCACACAAGAAACTGAACTGACCAACAAGCGCAAGTGTGAACAATAGCAAAAAACAAACTTAACTTGAGAAGACTGGAAGAGAGCTGAAGTCCAGGACCTGAGAAGCAGACTGAATCACCAGCACTAGGATAGGGCATCGGCTGTCTTATATCCAGTCTGATACTCCAGAGATCCAATCGTTATCTTCCTCATCAGGTGGCAGATCACTGCCACTCAAACCAACCTCACGTCCTCCTGTCACCACCAGAGGGAGAACGGGAGGGGAACTCTCAACTGGTGGAGCCAAAAATGAGTTCATAACAGAGGGGGCTCCCTCCGTGCTTCCCTGAGCCCCCCACAGCAGCGCAATGTGCAGTGCTGCTGCCTGGGGCTCCTTCCCTGCAGGCCCCCGAATCCAAGATGGCGATGGGGACCTTCGGGGGCCTGCAGGGAGCTGACTTCCTCAGTGCCTGCAAAGCGCAGGCACGAGGAAGCCTGCTGCACTGCCTGTGACAGATCACTGATCTGTCACTGTGACAGATCAGCGTTCTGTCACAGGACAGTGATGTCCCACCTGGGACAATGTAATAAAGTTAAAAAAAAAGTGTTAAAATAATTTAAAAAAAATCGCCAAATAAATTAGAAAAAAAAAAAATATTCCCCCAATAAAATCATTTTTTGGAAATAAAAAAAAACAATAAAAGTACACATATTTGGTATTGCTGCGTCCGTAACGACCTGCCCTATAAAACTGTCCCATTAGTTAACCCCTTTAGCAAACCCCTTAAAAAATAAAAATAAAAAGCGAAGCAAAAAATAATGATTTATTATCATACAGCCGAACAAAAGGTGCAATAACGCGCGATCAAAAAGACACATATAAATATCCATGGTACTGCTGAAAACATCATCTTGTCCCGCAAAAAACGAGCCACCAAACAGCATCATCAGCGAAAAAATAAAAAAGTTATAGCTCGCAGAATAAAGCGATGCAAAAATAATTATTTTTTATATAAAATAGTTTTCATTCCATTAAAGCGCCAAAACATAAAAAAAGACCTAAATGAGGTATCGCTGTAACCATACTGACCTGAAGAATAAAGCCGCTTTATCAATTTTACCGCACGCGGAACGGTGTAAACGCACCCCCCTAAAAGAAATTCATGAAACGCTGGTTTTTGTTCATTCTGCATCCCAAAAATCAGAATAAAAAGCGATCAAAAAATGTCACGTGCCCGAAAATGGTACTAATAAAAACATCAACTCGACCCACAAAAAATAAGACCTCACATGACTCGATGGGTCAAAATACGGAAAAATTATAGCTCTCAATATGTGGTGATGCAAAAACTATTTTCACAATAAAAAGCGTCTTTTAGCGTGTGACAGCTGCCAAACATAAAAACCGCCACAAATAGTAAATCAAACCCCCCGTTATCACCCCCTTAGTTAGGGAAAAATAATAAAATTAAAAGAAAATGTATTTATTTCCATTTTCCCATTAGGGTTAGGGTTAGGGCCAGGGCTAGGGTTAGGGCTAGGGTTAGGGTTAGGGCTAGGGTTAGGGCTGAGATTAGGGTTAGGGGTGTGTTGGGGTTAGGGTTGGAGTTAGAATTGGGGGTTTCCACTGTTTGGGCACATCAGGTGCTCTCCAAATGCAACATGGAGTCTGATCTCAATTACAGCCACTTCTGAGTTGAAAAGCTCTGCCATGTGCCCAAACAGTGTTTTACCCCACATATGGGGTATCAGCCTACTCAAGACAAATTGCAAAACAACTTTTGGGGTCCAATTTCTCCTGTTACCCTTAGGAAAATAAAAAATTGGGGGCAAAAATATCATTTTTGTGGAAAAAAATGATTTTTTTATTTTCACGCCCGGGCGTTATAAACTTCTGTGAAGCACTTGGGGGTTCAAAGTGCTCACCACACATCTAGATAAGTTCCGCGGGGGGGTCTAGTTTCCAAAATGGGGTCACTTTTGGGGATTTTCAATAGTTTAGGTACATCAGGGGCTCTCCAAACGCACATGACACCCGCAGACCATTCCATCAAAGTCTGCATTCCAAAACGTCACTACTTCCCTTCCGAGACCCGACGTGTGCCCATACAGTAGTTTTCTCCCACATATGGGGTATCAGCGTACTCAGGACAAATTGGGCAACAACTTTTGGGGTCCAATTTCTCCTGTTACCCTTGGGAAAATGAAAAAATTGGGGACTAAAAGATCATGTTTGTGGAAAAAATACGATTTTTTTATTTTCATGCCCGGGCATTATAAACTTCTGTGAAGCCCTTAGGGGTTCAAAGTGCTCACCACACATCTAGATAAGTTCCTTAGGAGGTCTGGTTTCCAAAATGGGGTCATTTGTGGGGGGTTCCCACTGTTTAGGTACATTAGGGGCTCTCCAAAGGCAACATGACACCCGCAGACCATTCCATCAAAGACTGCATTCCAAAACGTCACTACTTCCCTTCCGAGCCCCGACGTGTACCCATACAGTAGTTTTCTCCCACATATTATGGTGTTAGCGTGCTCAGGACAAATTGGATAACAACTTTTGGGGTCTAATTTCTCCTGGTACCCTTGGGAAAATAAAAAAATTGGTGACTAAAAGATCATGTTTGTGGAAAAAATACGATTTTTTTATTTTCACTCCCGGGTGTTATAAACTTCTGTGAAGCACTGGAGGGGTTAAAGTGCTCACCACACATCTAGATAAGTTCCTTGGGGGGGTCCAGTTTCCAAAATGGTGTCATTTGTGGGGGGTTTCCACTGTTTTGGTACATCAGGGGTTTTCCAATCGCGACATGGTGTCTGATCTCAATTCCAGCCAAAAACATCAAATGGTGCTGCTTCCCTTCCGAGCTCTGCCATGCGCCCAAATAGTGGTTTGCCCCCACATGTGGGGTATCAGCGTACTCAGTACAAATTGCACAATAGCTTTTAAGTTCCTGTTAGCCTTGGGAAAATAAAAATTGGGGGTGAAAAGATCATTTTGTGGAAAAAATATGGCTTTTTAATTGTACCGCTGTACGTTATAAACTTCTGTGAAGCCCTTGTGTGTTCAAAGTTTTCACCACATATCTAGATAAGTTCCTTGGGGGTCTAGTTTCCAAAATGGGGTCACTTGTGGAGGTTTCCACTGTTTAGGTACATCAGGGGCTCTCCAAATGTGACATGGCGTCCGATCTGAATTCCAGCCAATTTTGCATTGAAAAAGTCAAACGGCGCTCCTTCCCTTCTGAGCTCAGCCATGCGCCGAAACAGTGGTTCCCCCCACATATCAGGTATCAGCATACTCAGGACAAATTGCACAATAAATTTTGCAGTCCAATTTCACCTGTTACCCTTGGTAAAATAAAAAAAATTGAACCTGAAGTATTTTCTTTGTGAAAAAAGTTAAATGTTCATTATTTTTTAAATATTCAAAAAATTCCTGTGACGCACCTAAAGGGTTAATAAACTTCTTGAATGTGGTTTTGCGCACCTTAAGGGGTGCAGTTTTTAGAATGGTGTCACTTTTAGGTATTTTCTATCATATAGACCACTCAAAGTGGCTTCAAATGTGATGTGGTCTGTAAAAATAAAATGGTGTTGCAAAAATGAGAAATCGCTGGTCAATTTTTAACCCTTATAACTTCCTAACAAAAAAAAATGTTGGTTCCAAAATTGTGCTGATGTAAAGTAAACATGTGGGAAATGTTACTTATCAAGTTTTTTGTGTGCCGTATCTCTGTAATTTAAGGGCATAAAAATTCAAAGTTGGAAAATTGCAAAATTTTCAAAATTTTCACCAAATTTCCATTTTTTTCATGAATAAACGCAAGTTATTTGAATGAAATTTTACCACTAACATGAAGTACAATATGTCATGAGAAAACAATGTCAGAATCACCGGGATCCATGGAAGCGTTTCAGAGTTATTACCTCATAAAGGGACAGTGGTCAGAATTGTAAAAATTGGCCCGGTCATGAACGTGCAAACCACCCTTGGAGCTTAAGGGGTTAGACAGCTCTTTGGTCTTGTTCATGGTGGAGATGTTGGAGTGTTATTGATTGAGTGTGTTCATAGTTGTCTTTTATAAAAGTAACAAGTTCAAACAGGTGCAATTAATACAGGTAATGAGTTCAGAGTAGGATTGCTTCTTAAAGAAAAACCAATGAAGAAGAATGGCCCCACTATCTTTGTACCCCATATATCAGACCCTACCATCAATTATGTGTATCAGGTCCGAGCATTCTTACATGAACAGTTTCCTGGAAAGTGGATTGGTCATTATGGGCCAGTTGAATGGCCACTAAGGTCTCCTGATCTGACTCCCTTAAACTTTTATCTTTGGGGTCATCTGAAGGCAATTGTCTATGCTGTGAAGATACAAGATGTGCAGCATCTGTAACAACGGATACTGGAAGCCTGTGCTAGCATTTCTTCAGTGGTGTTGCTATCAGTGTGTCAAAAGTGGGAGAAAAGGGTTGCATTGACAATCCAACACAATGGGCAACACTTTGAACACATTTTATAAGCTGTCATAAACTTGTAAATAACTCATGAAAGAATAAAGTTACGTTAAAGCCAAGCACACCATTGTTTTTCTTGTGAAATTCTCAATAAGTTTGATGTGTCAAATGGCCCACCCTGTAGATTCGGGCCTTTCGTCTTGCTTGAAGTGGACCGGGCAAGATGAGATCACATGTAGCAATGCCCAAATATTTGAGCAGCCACGGTCACACAAACGCGATGGTGGGAACGTGACACAAAAGGTGGACGATGATGAGACACAATTGCCAGAAAGTCAGGAGGAAGACTAGGGCGCGGAAGTGGAAGATGAGGTGATGAATAATATAGTAACTGACCCAACCTGGCAGGAGGACATGCAGAGCAAGGACAGCAGCACACAGTGGGAGGGAGGCAAAGCACCCCAACAGGCAGGAAGAAACAGAGTGGTGGCAGCAGACAGAAGGCGGGCAACCGTTCCTCCTAACACCAACATGATGGAAGTTGACAGAACAACTGTTAGGTCTTCCCGAGTCTGGTTGTTTTTTAAAGACTCTGCCGATAACCCCAAACAGGCCATTTGCACCAACTGCCATGCTGGCATCAGCAAGGGTAGCAAAACTACAAGCCTGATCAGGCACATGGCAGCAAAGCACCCGACTTTGTGAACCAAACCCCAGGTTCCAGGAACAGTGTCTGCAGGTGACACCACTGCTTCTTCCACTGTTGTGCATGCTAGCCAATCCCCTGTCCACGGTGCATGCAAAGATGCCTCCTGCCCTGCACCTGTCATTGTACACACTCAACTAACACCATCATCAAGGACGTCCACGTCCTTGTCCTAGTGCAGCCTTCAGTTGTCCATACCCCAATCATTGGAATGCAAGCGGAAATGCTCTGTCAACGCCCCACAGGCAGCAGTACTAAATTCACACATTTCTCATCTGCTTGCGCTCAAAATTTTGCCTTTTAGGCTTGTGGAGATGGAAGCTTTCCGCAACCTGATGGCGGCAGCCGTCCCAAGGTACTCGGTCCCCAGCCACCACCCTCCGGTGTGCCGTCCAGGCATTACACAAGCATGTGTCCCTCAACATTACCGTGCCCTCAAAAATGCTGTTACTGGGAAAATGCACCTAACCACAGACACTTGTACAAGTGCTTGTGGGCAGGGATGGTACATCTCGCTGACGGCACACTGGGTTAACATAGTGGAATCCTGGACCCAGTCGGACCTTGGGATGGAACACGTCCTCCCGACATCGAGGATTGCAGGCCCTACGTCAATAAGGGTTGAACCCACAGTTTTCTGCTCCTGCACATCCTCCTTCTCCTTTTCAGCCTCCATCTCCAAAATGACCACATCAGTCACAAGCTGGAAGCACTGCAGGCTGTGCTCAAGCTAATATGGTTAGGTAACAAACTGCACAATGCTGAAGAGTTGTGGATAGCTCTGAAAGAGCAGGCAGATCTGTGGTTGACACTGCTGAACCTACAGCCAGGCATGGTTGTGTGTGGCAATGACTGGAACCTGGTGACAGCTCCGAGGTGAGCTCACACACATACCATGCCTGGCCCATGTACCTAACCTCGTTGTTCAATGGTTTCTCAAAAGCTACCCGGAGCTGCCGGATCTGCTTGTGAAAGTACGCCGCCTGTGTGCCCATTTTAGAAAGTCAGAACCAGTGTTGTAAACACATTTTCTGGTCTGCCTCTGGCTTCTAGTGAGGGAGCTGGTTGTGCTGACAGGGGAGTTGTGAGTTCTCTTTCCGGGCTCCCTCTGGTGGTGGCAGGAGGTAATGAAGCTGATATAATTAACAGAGACCTGCCACCTGATAATGAGGATGAGGATTGGACATCTGAGGTCTCAGACTGGATTTAAGACAGCCGACTCCCTATTCCCATGCTGGTGATTTCTTCCTGCCTTCTGAGGTCTTAGTTTCCAGCTCAGTTCCAGCCTTCTCAAGCTAAGTTTTCTCTGCTAATGTTCACATTTGATTTGGTTTGGTCTATTCAGTTTTTTGTGTGGTCAGCCAGCCCCGGCTGGGGCTGTGCTGAATTTCCACTCTTATGTCACTGTATGTGCCAGTTTGCTTTTTGTCCCTTATTAGATTGGCCTCTTTTTGCTCTGTTCTCAGAATATGCAAGAGTGCTGATATAGTGGGTGAAGTCTAGTGACTTCAGGGTTTTTTGCTATCAGAAGTGTTGGACATTTTTTCAGGGTTTTTCGGCATGATTGCAGACAGTATCTTTCCTTTCCTGTCTTTTCTAGTTAGTGTGGGCCCCATCGTTTGCTCAGCCTATTTTCCTGCCTGTGTTCGTGTTTTCATCTTGTCTCACCATCAATACATGTGTGGGGGCTGTCTATTCCTTTGGGGACTGCTCTGGGGCAATTTTAGATTTCCTCTTTTCTTGCTTTAGGCTTATTTAGTCCTCCGGCTGAGACGAGGTATCTACAATCATCGTAGGTACGCTCCATGGCTGCCGTTTAGTTGTTGTTTTTAGGATCAGGGGTCTGCAATCCGCGTAGTTACCAACCTCTCTGGTTTTCTGTGCCTTAGCTTCGTCTTGTTTTCCTCCTTGGTGACCCATTCATAACAACCAGCTTCCACCGTCCTTGGAGTTCACCAAGATGGTGAGCGGCGATGACGCCATAATTTGCATCTTCATCCCGCTTCTCTGTATTCTGAAAAGCTCTCTGCTCACAGTGAAAGAGGATACATTGCAGGCGCAGCACAATGAGTTTGAGCAAGGAACCATACAGGGTGATTACACACAGCCCAGCATCATGTCATTCCAACGTGGATTGGTTGACAATGAAGAAGAGGAGGAGGTGGAAGAACAGGAGCTAGTTTCATGCGCTATAGATGGTGCATCAAGCATAACTGTCATACCGTCTGTTCAGAGTGGATGGCCTGAGGACAGGGAGGAGGAGGAGCGCAGCAAGGTCAGTCACTCTCTTAGTGAGGACATGGGAGTCTTGCCTGCATGGCTGACTTTATGTTGTGCTGCCTTTCCCGTGACCCTCACATTCTCAAAATTTTGGGTGACACTCATTACTGGTTGGTGATACTTCTAGACCCATGCTACAAGGAGAACTTTCAATCTCTCATTCTAGAGACAGACAGGTCTACTAAAATGGGGCAGTACCAGAGGGCGGAATTAGTAAAAAAAATTCCATCTGAAAATCCTGGCAGCAGAGGTCACAGTTCGTTGGACAACCAAGGAGTGCAGGCGAGAGAGACACAACTCCAATCCAGCAGAGGCAGGGGAACATGGGCAAAGTTCTGGTAGAGTTTTCTCAGACCCTCCCATCACACTAGCCCTGAGGCGTGAGGTACTCTCACAAGGAGTGCAAAGTTTTGGAAAATACTGAGGGAGTACCTTGCTGACTGTAGCAACGTCCTCCGTGATTCCTCTGTGCCTTTTAATTATTGGGTATCCAAGCTGGACACGTGGAATGTACTGGCTCTCTATGCCTTGGAGGTCCTGGCCTGCCCTGCCACTAGCGTTTTGTCAGAGCGGGTTTTTAGTGCCGCTGGTGAAATTATAACTGATAAGCGCATCCACCTGTCAACTGAAAATGCAGACAGGCTGACTCTTATAAAACTGAACAAGGGCTGAATTGGGCCAAACTTCTGTACACCACCCAGTGATAACAGCGAAAGTCGTAGTTACTCACCGGTTAACGGTATTTTTCGGAGTCCATGACAGCACCACCTGAGAGAGGGGATCCGCCCTTTAGGAACAGGAAACCTACAGATACAAAAAGGGTGGCACCTCTCCCACGCATCAGTTGGATTACAGAGCACAAGAGGACCACAATGGTTAATAGCATAATTTATATACAATACTTTACACGACTATTTAAATTACCTGTGTACATATAAGAGGAAGACGTGCACACCCAAATTTTAAACTAAAGGGAGGGAATATACGGGTGCTGTCATGGACTCCGAAAAATACCGATAACCGGTGAGTAACTACGACTTTATTCGGTCGTCCATGACAGCACCACCTGAGAGAATTACAGAGAGTAATAACTATTTAGGGAGGGACTACAGCCTGCAGTACCCTTATACCAAAAGAGAGGTCTGTGGAAGCACCAAGTCTAACCTATAATGACTATAAAAGGTGCTCGGAGAGGACCAAGTAGCCGCCTTACATATCTGGTCGATGGAGACTTCTGATCTCTCGGCCCACGAGGTCGCCATGGCTCTGGTGGAATGCGCCCTCAGCTTCCCGGGTGGCGACCTGCCTTTTGAGGTGTATGCTATTGAAATCGCCTCTCTAATCCACCTAGCTAGTGTGTTTTTTGATACTCTACAACCTTTCCTAAGGCCTTGATGGGAGACAAACAGGGCATTATCTTTTTTCCAGGGATCGGTAACTGCCAGATATTCTATGAGGCATTTCCTCACATCCAGGGTGTGTAGTTTCTCTTCTTTCTCATTAGCTGGATTAGGGAGGAAGGATGGAAGGACTATTTCCTGTGTCCTGTGAAAGCTAGAGACTACCTTAGGTAATTACGCCGGATCAGGTCTGAGTATTACCCTATCGTCCTTAACCTGTATATAAGGAGGACACCTAGATAATGCCTGGATGTCGCTTACTCTATGAGCTGAGGTTAGAGCTACCAGGAAGGCTACTTTAAGGGACAGGTTTTTTATGGAAGCTGATGAAATAGGTTCGAATGGAGCTTCTGTCATAGCCGTGAGGACTAGGTTCAAGTCCCACGGCATGAATCTATCTTTCACTATTGGCCTGGATCTACCTGCTGCCTTAATGAATCTACTGATCCAGTAATTATCCGCGATGTTGCAGCTAAAGAGGGCCCCCAAGGCTGATACCTGTACTTTAAGGGTACTAGTGGAAAGCCCCATATCCAGACCTTTCTGAAGAAACTCTAAGACTGATACGTGGGAGAGGTGTCGCCCTTTTTGTATCTGTAGGTTTCCTGTTCCTAAAGGGCAGATCCCCTCTCTCAGGTGGTGCTGTCATGGACGACCAAATAAACATAATCTCAAATCCAGTGTGATTTTTTAGAAGGTATATTCCCATGCACCTCTTCACACCCACAAATGGATATACGCTTCCTGATTTTGCCTATTTGCTGTTATCCTCTTCATCCTAATCAGCCACCACAACTACAACACGTTATTGTGTTAAAGGGTGTTTTTGATGCCCGTAAAAAAAAAATTACACATTATGTTGATGTGTACCCCCCAGGGCGAAATGTTTGTCATCCCATACACTTAGTGTATGGGCATTACAACCATAGGAGTCCTGCCTCTTTAAATTGGGAAAAGATTTTTAGTAGGCCATCCTCCACGTCTCTTTCGACACCACCACTAGATCACCAGGGTGAACGTGTTCCGTGATGCAACAGCCAGGTGTTTGTTTTTTTTTAAGGATGTTTATGATGCCTGCAAAAAAAAGTTTACACAGTATGTTGATAAGTACTCACCAGGGGAAATGTTTGTCAGCCCATACCCTTAGTGTATGCGCATTCCAACCATAAGAGACCCGCTCCTTTAAATTGGGAAAGACTTTTACTAGGCCATCCTCCACGTCTCTTACAAAGGGGTATTGGGTGCATCCAAATTTGGAGCAGGCCTTGCATTCCCTTCATGGGCAAACATTATGGGAGTAGCAAATTAAGAAAAATGGGAACTTTAGTTTCATGTGGAATCCAGTACGTTGGTTCAAAGGGTTATTGGTTTGCATGTAACTTTGAGGCAGGGCAGGCCTTGCATTCATTGTACAAGCCAACAGTATGGCAGTACCAAATAAATAAGAATGGGCTATCCTCGAAGTCTGTTCAGTGGGTCATTGGGGTGCGTCCAAATTTGGGTCAGGCCTTGCATTCAATGCATAGGCAATAACAGTATAAGAGACCCACTGTTTAATAATGGGAGCAAAGCATAGCCGGCTGATGGCTCTCTCAGAATAGTGAGGACAAACTGCTGTCCCTTTAAGAAGATTAAAGTCCACCTGATGGCCCGCCTCCTTTAACAGTCCCGCCTTCATAAATGAAACAGGATGTGTCTGATGTTTCACATACCACATGGTCAGCTATGGTTGTAAAATGTTAAAATTACATTTCCCAGTAAATGCATTTTGCGGTTGAAAGCAATGCCAACTTTGAAAAACGCATCAAAAACGCAACGTGTGAACATAGCCCAAGTGGTGGAGGAACATTTTTGTTTTGGGTTATTTATTTGGCCTCACATGCAAATCATTACCCTGAAAAGGATGTTCCTCAACATATTTCCCAGGAAAATCAATTTTTGTTTCATTTTTGCATGCTTTTTTGTGCGCCCGGAAAAGTATCGTAATACTCAGAACAACATTGTTCACAGCAGTTACCTGGGAGCAAGAAATGCTTCCAGGGGTCTTCCCCATGATGTTCCCATGTCATTTGAGCACCGCTCCCCGCAAATACAGATGTCTTCAGACCCTAAAAAGACCCTGGGGGGGGTCGCGGCAAAAATGCTTCCCATAGACTTACATCAGGCTTGTTGCTCGGATCGAGCACCTGATCATTCCAATTTGCTCGACCTGAGCAACGAGCACCCAAGCATTTTACTGCTCGCCCATCACTAATAGCTTGTTTTAATTATAGTCCTAAAATTCTCCCTCTAAAATCGCTATCTGTGACTTACGAAAATCTGCCTCAACTGTTTAGAATTTCTTTCGTGCTTGTATCACAGTTCCCCGTGAAAACAGCTGCAACAATCTATCGGATAGCTACATGAATCAATCTGTGCTTCTTCTCATTTAGAAACTCGCTTCTACTGTGCATATATGTATTACGTTTAAGGCTATCCATATATATAAAAAAAAATTGATGAAACTGAATTACATCCATTTTTTGGGGAAGTGAGATAATGAAGCTAAAACAGCAAAAACATAACAACGCTTAAATCACTTTATATTCATATTCATTAAAATGCAAATGTTAGTCTAGGAACAGAACAAAGATACAAATAACTGGAAGTCATTGTGAGAAATGCAACAGATGTTGTTTAAGAATATAGCTGATGTCCTCTTATTTCTGCCTTTTCCAGGGTTGCCTAATTGAGGAGATGATTGCTAGATGTTTACATCTCTGGGAATGTTTTTGCACATACATTTTAGAAAGAAAATCACATATTCTATGTTCTAATACTAGCAAATACATGATCATAAAAGGAAGAACTGCTTTATAAACCAGTGCTTTATTTGTCCTTATTTTTTTGTACATGAAATTCTTTAACGCGTCAACAAATGTTTTTGTCATCAAGCTTAAAATTAGAAGCATGAAGTGAAAATGATCTTGACTCCACGTTTTCACATCTACAGTGTATCCGATAGAAAATCAAATTATATTTATCAATAGTTTCCATTATCGCTCAAGCATCAACACGAAAGGCTGGAAAACCCATGATTTATGTTCTATTTGTAAAAAAACATCTGCAGAATAAAATGAGTCTCTTGACGCCGGAATTGTCATCATTGATGACTCTAGAAAATGAGCAATACATAATTTCTTGGCTCCCTTGTGCATCTGAAACAGATTGCTAAATGAAACACTGGAGGAGATTACATATGGCAAGGCAGACTAGCTTTGTATATGAGCGCATGCAGGTGGTTGCTCTGTAATAGTTTTAAGAAACAGGGCATAACTTATTTAAGGGACATTTGTGGTGAAAAAGTACTCATTGTTAAACAGTTATGTCTTCCCTGTAGGACTCATTCCGACAGAGTCCCAGCTATTTCTCCACTTTAAGATCATTAATGATCTCCACAGCTCAGGGCGAGAAGAACGACTTCTCTACACCAAATGTCCTCATTAAAATATGCAGTCAGTGGATCTGTAATGTCTAAGCAGGACATCGAATGTGTAATTTGCTTTTTTAGTTAGGTCTTAGTAACCAATTACAGTGGTACAGAAAGTATTCAGACCCCTTTAGTTTTGTCACTCTTTGTTTCATTGCAGCCATTTGGTAAATTCAAAAAAGTTCATTTTTTTTCTCATTAATGTACACACTGCACCCCATCTTGACTGAAAAAACAGAAATGTAGAAATTTTTGCAAATTTATTAAAAAATAAGAAGTGAAATATCACATGTTCATAAGTATTCAGACCCTTTGCTCAGTATTGAGTAGAGGTCCCCTTTTGAGCTAGTGCAGCCATGAGTCTTCTTGGAAAAGATGCAACAAGTTTTGCACACGTGGATTTTGGGATCCTCTCCAGATCTGTCAGGTTGGATGGTGAATGTTGGTGGACAGCCATTTTCAGGTCTCTTCAAAGATGCTCAATTGGGTTTAGGTCAGGGCTCTGGCTGGGCCAGTCAAGAATGGTCACAGAGTTGTTCTGAAGTCACTCTTTTGTTATTTTAGCTGTGTGCTTAGGGTCATTGTATTGTTGCACTTGGCCGCATTCATGTTTCCTTCAATTGCAACCAGTGGTCTAGTCACTGCACCTGAAAAACACCCCCATAGCATTATGCTGCCACCCCCATGTTTCACTGTTGGGATTGTATTGGGCAGGTGATGAGCAGTGCTTGGTTTTATCCACAAATACTGCTTAGTATTATCACCAAAAAGTTCTATCTTCGTCTCACCAGACCAGAGAATCTTATTTCTCATAGTCTGGGAGTCCTTCATGTGTTTTTTAGCAAACTTCTTCCATTTAAGGATTATGGAGACCACTCTGCTCTTTGGAACCTTGAGTACTGCAGAAATTGTTTTGGAAGGAGATGGTTGCATTGACAGTCCAACACAATGGACAGCACTTTGAACACATATTATAAGTAGTCAATAATTTGTAAATGCATAAAGAAAGAATAAAGTTATGTTAAAACCAAGCACACCATTGCTATTCTCGTGAAATTATCAATAAGATTGATGTGTCACATGACCCTCTTCCCATTGAAAAAAATAAAGTTGGATCCAAAATGTCCGACTTCAATGTGGCCGCCATGGTCACCACCCATCTTGAAAAGTTTCTCCCCTCCCATATACTAATGTGCCACAAACAGGAAGTTGATATCACCAACTATTCCCATTTTATTTAGGTGTATCCATATAAATGACCCACCCTGTAAATTAATGAGAAAAAAAATGAACGTTTTTGAATTTACCAAATGGCTGCAATGAAACAAAGAGTGAAAAATTTAAAGGGGTCTGAATACTTTCCGTACCAAACTGTACAGTTACAATGCACTAGCAAAATAAGTTGCTCTTTTCAATATGTCTGCTATTATTCCAAAAGCCCCCAAAAATTGTAAGATAAATGTAACACAAAACATGGTTTAATTTTGACTTTTTGTTAAGTTACTCACAATGGAAATGTCCAATCTAAAAAAAAAGTATGGTGTTTATACACATAAAACAAAACATGCCCAAAATGCCAAATTCAGTATTATTGGCTAAAGGTCTTATCCCGCATATCTGACTTTGGATCAGGACAAAAACAGCTGGAACAGTATTTTGGGGTAGGTGTTAAGGAAAAAATGGATTGGCTATTGAATTTCTATTTGGCCTCTACTTTTTGATAACCTAACAAATATATCCTTGCATAAAGAAGAGGAACAAAATAAAATAAATATGACTGCAAAATCAGACTGATAGGGTTTGTTAGTAGTCTGTTATCATAGAAAAAGATGTAGAAACAAAACAATAAGAAATGTTTCATTAAAGGAGTTGTCCCATAAACAAAATATGTATCCATGACATTGATGACAACTATGTGATTTCTGGAGGTTTAGCTGATGAGATCACCACTGACTGATCTCAAAAACTAAGGGCTGGAAATCTCCTTTGTAAAGTCTTAGTGAGCATCTGGGACCAGTGCTCAAATGTCTACGACTGCTGTAAGTGAACGATGAGTGGAGCAGTGATCAAACATGCTCAGTAAGGGAAGAAAAGTGAAGGCACTCACCACTAATAAAAATAATTCTTATTTATAGAGTATCAAACATTAAAAAGACAAACATCCTGGGAAGTGTATGCCATGAACAATGTCGGTAACGGCAGTTTCACAGGCACTATTGCATCTACAGACTGGAGGAAGTGCTCATGAAAATTTAATGTTGGGGCATGCCATCACTTTTATTTTTCTCGTTGTGCACTTTGTGAATTGCTGCAGTATTTAAAAAGAGCACCAACGTACAATAATACTTTTCTTTTTAATCTTGCTGATAATTCCACTATATCCTTCAAGACATTTTCGGCAGCCTGTTAGACAGTGCCTAGTCCATTACTTTTCCATTTTTTTCCACACATGCTGCTCAGTAATGTTTCATTCACACAAAAGACTTAGGGCACCCTTTTGATGGAATCAGTGAGTGAGTGTCCAAGCAGTCGGACCCCTAGCAATTATATTTTTATCGCTTATCCTGTGGATTGATGTTATGTATTTTTTATGGACAACCTCTTTAACATTTGTTGCACAGGTGCTTGAGCTTTAAGGTAAGTTGCCATTCATATTATTATATTAGCCGAATCTGTCGATTTCAATGAGCCAGCCAGCTACCGAACTCATATGGGAGCTTTCTTTTTCTCAGCTGAATGCAGAACTCAGGTAGGTAAGCCCCCATCACAAGTGTCTGTCAGCAGATTACTTCTCTCTTACTACCGAGAACACATGCATACAGGGCCGAGTTGCGTATTCATGTATATTGTGGGGTCTTAAGAAACAACAGTTTAACAGACCCCTATCTCATAAGCATGTCTAGTATTGGAAATTTGGGACGACACAAAAATGTCTAAAAAAATGGACATTGCCTTTAGGTCAAGAGTTTAACTTTAGAAGTTTTATATTGGGACTTTCTGGTGTTTAACAGAACATGGTTGAGTACATCTTTAAATCCCTTTTAGTGGGCACTTACATGACATGACCTACAGAAGATCTTTCAAGAGACATAATTTCCTATATTTATGATACAGTAGTTTTCCATTGTACCCTGACATGACAATCTAACAGATATCAAAAAGACTTTGATAAAAGAAAACATTTCCTGTGACCTTTTCTTTAAAAAAAAAAAAAGTACGCTAACAAGCTAAAACATTCGAAGGTAGAAAACTTGCAGGACTTTCAACTTGCACAAAATTACTTATTAGAAATAGGTGGATTGGGCATTTTATTTCTTTAACATGACCTACTTGGTTAAGATGACCTACAAAGGTTAATTATTTAATAGGTTGGTTTGTATTCTCAAAAACAATTTATTTTTGCTTATTAAAACCAATATTAAAAATTTCTGCAAATAAATATATTTCTTGGCAGAAAAAAAAGGCAGATGTCATATTAAATTCTTTGTACATAAGTGAAATACCAAATTTAGTGATACTTTACCCTATCACGACCTTAGACATATCCATACGTCAAGGTTGGGAAGGACCTTGGCCATATGGATATGTCCTGGTGATTTTGCAAGCACAGGCCCTGCGTGTGCACGATTGCCGCCGGGTGTTCAGCGAATGTAACAGCTGACACCTGGCTCTCACTTTCCAAAGCAGTGCTCGCACCGATCCCGGCAGTCTAACCCCCTAAGTGCTGCAATTGATATCGATCACAGCATTTAGAGATGAAAGCAGAGGGAGGGGGCTCCCTATACCCTGCAATTGGCACTCCAGCGACTTCTTCGTGAGGGGTCAATTGTTGCCATAGTGATCCGACGTCATCATGACGACATCCAGGTCACCAGGCCTAACAAGAAAGTTAGACCATGCATAGTACATGGGCTAACTAGTTTGTGTCAGTGCACTGAAATGCTTTAAAACTGTGATCAGAGCAGTGAAAGTGAAAGTCCCATAGTGTGATTGAGTAAAAAAGTAAAACAAAAGAAAAAAAATTGTAAAAATATTTTTTTAAATAATCACAAAATAATGAAAACAAAATTAAAAGTATATTGTGTGTGCCGACCCCTTGGCTATACCTAACTATGCTACCTGCTGCTGCTTCCCCTAATGGTTGCAATACCACTACTCCAACCCAAATCAATCTATAAGAGCAGCAGAGTAGATTTATTTTTTTAGGGACACTACTTATACAGACATGGCTGTCTTTTGGAATACTATTCCCACAGATATGTGTAGAGTACACACAGCAGCTTTTGGCACAGCATTCCCACAGGCGAGGTTGCAGAGTAAACACAGCGGTTTAAAGACAGAACTCCCACATATATGGGTGCAGAGTACACAAATTGGCTTTTTTTGCACAGTACTCCCATAGATATGAGTGCAGTGTACACATAGCGGCTTTTTGGAACTCTTCTCCAACTGAGATATGTGCATAGTACACCAAACGACTTTTTAACAGTGTGTGCAGCCTGATGATGTAGTGACAGGATGTAGCTGGAGTGATTGGCTGACGCAGCACATGATAAATGAGAGCAGAATGGCGGCGGCACTCATGATCCTGCATTTATACAGGCCGGGTCACGTGCTGCATCGTTCTACATCACAGCTATGCCATACATTGTGTTGTCTCCGGAATTGCCTACAGCCTTAAAGATTGTTGATTTGCTGAGCTGCAGCCTTTCAACAAGCTTTATTAGGCATCTGAACCCGAACAGAAAACCAGACGTACTGTTAAGTCTGTATTCGTTAGGTCTCTATTCCCTAAGTATCCTGTACGGACCCCGAACTTTACAGTTCGGGTTTGCACATCTCTCCTCAGGAGAAATTTTACAACAGGTCTGTTTTCCTCCTGTTATCCTTGTAAAAATGAAAACTTTGGGGCATTTTTACGGGAAAAAATATATTTTTTTAATTTTTACAGTTCAACCTTAGAAACTTCTGAGAAGCACCCGGGGGTTCAAAGTGAGCACCACACATCTATATAAATTACTTGAGGGGTCTAGTTTCCAACATGGTGTTACTTGTGGTAGGTTTCCACTTTTTAGACACATCAGGGTCTCTGCAAATCCAACATGGTATCTGCTAATGATTCCAGCCAATTTTGCGTTCAAAAAGTCAAATGCTTCTCCTTCCCTTCCGAGCCCTGCTGTGTGCCAAAACAGTAGTTTTCTTCCACATATTTGATATCGCCATACTCAGGAGAAATTGCAAAACAAATTGTATGGTGCAAATTCTCCTGTTACACTTGTAAAAGTAAAAAAAATTGGGGCTCAAAGAACATTTTTTGTGGGAAAAATTTGACTTTTTATTTTCACGACTCTATGTAATAAACCTCTGTGAAACACCTTTGGGATAAATGTGCTCACCACCCATCTAGATACCTTCCTTCGGGGGTCTAGTTTCCAAAATGTGGTCACTTTTTGAGGGTTTTCACTGTTTAGGCATATCAGGGGCTCTCCCAACGAGACATGGCACCAGCTCTCGAGTCCAGCCAATTTTGCATTCAAAAAGTCAAACAATGCTACTTCCCTTCAAGCCCTGCCATTCGTCCAAACAGTAGTTTTAACCCACATATTGAGTATCGGTGTACTCAGGAGAGATTTCACAACAAATCAAATTTTGGGTTCCATTTTCTCATGTTACCCTACAGGAGATACAAGAGGTACATATGCACCCAAGTTTTCTGTTTTAGAACAGTAGTCTACACATGTTGTCATTATTATTCTTTGCTTACGTAGCACCACCATAATATGCAGCGCTTTATGTAGTGTACAATACAGAGGCAGCCATTTATATGGATATACCTAAATAAAATGGGAATAGTTGATGATATCAATTTCCTGTTTGTGGCACATTAGTATATGTGAGGGGAAAAACTTTTCAAGATGGGTGATGACCATGGCAGTCATTTTGAAGTCTGCCATTTTGGATCCAACTTTATTTGTTTCAATGGGAAGAGGGTCATGTGACACCTCAAACTTATTGAGAATTTCACAAGAAAAACAATGGTGTGCTTGGTTTTAACGTAACTTTATTCTTTCATGAGTTATTTACAAGTTTATTTTTATTTACCGCCATTGACATGTCGCAGAGGTTAACACTTGAGGAGCGGATATAAATTGTGTTGATGTCTGGCGAATGCAGTACCTGGGTCATTGCAGCAGATTTCAATGCAAGACACCTTATACTATGGGCAGCACGGTGGCTCAGTGGTTAGCGCTGCAGCCTTGGGGTCCTGGGTTCGAATCCCACCAAGGTCAGCATCTGCAAGGAGTTTGTATGTTGTTCTCCCCGTGTTTGCGTGGGTTTCCTCCGGGCACTCCGGTTTCCTCCCACACTCCAAAGACATACTGATAGGGAATTTAGATTGTGAGCCCCATCGGGGACAGTGATGAAAATGTGTGCAAACTGTAAAGCGCTGCGGAATATGTTAGCGCTATATAAAAATAAAGATTATTATTATTATTATTATACTAGAAAACTGTCACCATTCCCATTTTATTTAGGTGTATCCATATAAATGGCCCACCCAAAAATGTCTGCCTCATCACTGAACATAATGTTCTGTGTAAACTGAGGGTCTTGTTCCAATTTTTGTTTTGCCGATTCTGCAAATTCAGCGTGCCAATCTGGGTCACCAACCAATCCCATTTTATTTAGGTGTATCTAAATAAATGGCCCACCCCGTATAATCACTGTCCCCACTGAGGCCCACAATCTTGATTCCCTATCTCTATAAGGGCTGCAGAGCAGAGTGAAATCTGTCATTAAGTCCGAGGCTGCAGATAAGTCCATAGTTAACCGGAATTTTATAGTTGTGATAACTGTGTAACTGTGGTATTGTTGGGGTATTACCTGAGCTGTCTGTCTGGGGGAGGGTTAGGGTTTATTTAAAAAAAAAAAGGGGAAGGCTGTGATTGGTGCATGTGATCAGACATCTGTGATGTAAGTGTTTGTTCCAGATCTTTCCAGGAGAGAAACCTGTGCTGTGCTGCCGAGTGGACTACAAGTTCCAGACACTCTAAGCGAGGGCTGGTGAGCAGAGTGAGGGCTGTCATTAAGTCTGACGCTGCAGATAAGTCCATATTTAAAAGCAATTTCATAGTTTAACACAAGAGCATAGTTGGTGTTTTTCTTACTAACTTCAATTGTTTATTTTTGTTCTGTTTTCACCTGTACGGTTATCCCCTTTGAATATGTGCTCCATGGAAAATGCCACCAGGTGTACGTCTTGTGAGATGTATGCATGCCTTGAATAGCCATTTGAGGATGAATATGTCTGCACTTAATGTCCTCGTGTTACATGTTTGGAAGCCCAGGTATTGGATCTAAATGTGCAGCTGACAACACTCAGGAACATTGGAAACCTGGAGCGGAGTTTAGAGCTCACTGAGCTTGTACTGGCTGTGGCCAGTGATATAGAGGAGGTGGAGGTTGGGAAGATCTGGAAAGGGAAATAAGCAGCTGGGTAAATGTTACAAGAAGGGGTAGGGGTAGGGGGAATAGTGCCAGGGAGGCCAGTCATGATCTGACACAACCTAGCAAACATGCCTGTTTGCTTAATATTAGGAATGCAAACCCAGGACTGGGATCGCTGCAGCAGGACGTTGCTTCTAGCATCCAGGAAAACAACTGCTGTAGGAAGAAGGGAAATAGGAGTGCAGCAAAGGCCAGACAGATGTTGGTGGTAGGGGACTCTATAATTAGGTGGACAGACATGGTCATCTGCCGCCGAGACCATGAATGCCGAACAGTGAGTTGTCTGCTGGGTGTTCGGATTCGACTTTTTGCGGATCAGATAGACAGATTGCTGGGTGAGGTGGAGAAAACCCATGCAGTCATGGTACACATGCTAGAGGAACGTGGAAGGTCCTTAAGAATGATTTTAGGGAACAAGGAGAGAAGCTAAAGGCCAGGACCTCCAAGGTAGTGTTTTCAGAAATACTGCCAGTGCCACGAGCATCACTAGATAGGCAGTGGGAGCTTAGGGAGAAAAATAAGTGGCTTAGAAATTGATGCAGGAAGGAAGGGTTTGGGTTCCTGGATAACTGGGCCGACTTCTCTGTCAGCTACAGGCTCTACGGTATGGACGGGTTCCACCTCAATGGGGAGGGTGCAGCTGTGCTTGGTGAAAAAATGGTAAGACGGATGGGGAACTTTTAAACTAGGATCTGGAGGGAGAGAGGGTAGTTGTTCTAATAAGGGGATAGATAGACAGAGGAAGGCAATAGGGGTAAATGAGGATTTAGGGGGAGCTGGGATATGTAAGGAAAGCAGGGAACTGAATAGGAGTAACAAATGTGCTAATAAGATTAAATGTCTGCTGGCAAATGCAAGAAGTCTAGCAAACAAAATGGATGAACTGGAGACTTTTATGATGGTCACAGAATATGATGTTTTGGGCATTACGGAAACCTGGCTTGATGAGAGCCATGGCTGGGAAACAAATGTAGAGAGGTACATTATATTTAGAAAGGACAGGAAAGATATAAAAAGGTGGAGGGGTGTGCATCTTCATAAAATCCACATTAAAACCTGTGCTCAATGAAGACATTGGGGGGAGTTACAGCAATGAAGAGTCACTATGGGTAAACGTACATGGGGATGGTAATAATGGAAAGCTGCTAATTGGAGTTTGCTACAAGTCTCCTAATGTAGCTAAACAGGCAGAAGATGAAATGCTGCAACAAATTAAAAAGGCAGCAAACAGTAATAGGGTTCTTATAATGGGGGATTTTAACTATCGAGACATTCAATGGGACACAGAATATTCTGGTTGTGCTAAAAGCTACAATTTCGTATCCACAGTTTAGGACAATTACCTCTTTCAGCTGGTAGATGAATCGACCAGGGGAGGTAATGTGCTGGATCTGGTTCTGTCAAATAGACCAGATACAATTTCAGATCTACAGGTTAGGAAGCATTTGGGAATCAATGACCATAACATGGTAAGTTTCAATGTTATTTTCAATCAAACATTCAAAAGGGGAAATGCCAAAACCTCGAACTTTAAGAAAGCTGATTTTAACAAATTAAAGGAAGAGCTTAATCGTGTAGACTGGGACAACATCATGGTAAAACAACAAAAAAAGACTAGGTTAGATAAAAACACCAAAATGAAGGAAAAGATGCTTACCTGCCAAGGCCACAGAACAAATGCACTAAACAAGTCGCAGCGGACCCATTAAGATGGCACAGGTGCAAAAATAATTGATGAAGCAGCCAGCCTCCAATCAGGACATGGCCGCTTGGTATGATAATGCACAAAAAATAGAATCTGTATGTGGCAGTGTTGACACAGAAAATGCAAAGCATCCGGCTGAACCTATTAGTGACGCCCATACTACTAGATCAGGCGGGCCAGCCAGTGCTAAAAAATGCATACCGTGTGAACAGAGGCCACAGTTTACAGAGTCATCTGGGCCCAGCTGCACCCTGAAAAAAATATACTGTGCAAAAAACACATAGCGATATATATGTGAGGTATTAGTTTATATTATGGCCACAATATATAAGCTCGCAACCTTAATGGGTCCGCTGCACCTTGTTTAGTGCATTTGTTCTGTGGCCTTGGCAGGTAAGCATCTTTGCCTGCATTTTGGTGTTTTTAGACTACGTCATGGTACCTGGGGATGCCAAACATAAATGGGGCATTTTTAAGGAAATACTACTAGAATCCAGCAAAAAACTTGTACCCTCTGGCAATAAAATGTCAAGAAATAAAAAGAAACCACTATGGATGAACGGGACAGTGCAAAGTTTAATAAGACAAAAACAAAGGGCTTTCAAAATTTTGAAAGCAGAGAATACTGAAATACCATTTCAGGAGTATAAAGTTTTAAATAAGAAATGTAAAAAAGAAATCAAGCTGGCAAAGTTAGCTACAGAGAAACAAATCTCCAATGACATTAAAATAAATCCCATTTTTATAAATACATCAATGCCAAAAAGAAAACATTTGATGGTATCAGCCCCTTAAAAGATGACAATAACAAGTGTTATGAATGGGTCACCGAGGAGGAGAGCAGGTCCAGGCTAAGCCACAGAAAGCCAGAGAGGTTGGTACCTAAGCGGATTGCAGACCCCTGATCCTATCCACACAACTAGCAGTAGCCGTGGAGCGTACCTACGATGATCCTAGACGCTCTGGTATATTCTGAAATCAGAGCAAAAAGAGGCCAATCTAATAAGGGACAAAAACAAACTGGCACAAGCAGTAACATATGGACGGAGATTCAGCACATCCCCAGCTGGAGATGGCTGACCACACAAAACTGAAATAGACAAAACCAGATCAAATGTGAACAATAGCAAAAGAACACTTAGCTGAGCATGCAGGAACTGAGCTGGAAACTAAGACCTCAGGAGGCAGGAAAAAATCACCAGCAGGGATAGAGGGAGTCAGCTGTCTTAAATCCAGTCAGAAACTCCAGATCTCCAATTGTCCTCCTCATTATCAGGTGGCAAGTCTCTGTTAATCAGATCAGCTCCATTACCTCCAATAACCACCAGAGGGAGCCCAGAAAGAGAACTCGCGACCCCTCTGTCAATATAACCAGCTCCACCACCTTCACTAGTAACCAGAGGTAGGCCAGAAAGCGAATTCACAACAGTACCCCCCCTTGAGAAGGGGTCACTGAACCCTCATCCACGCCACCAGGCCGATCAGGATGGGCCCGGTGAAAAGCACGAACCAATCTATCGGCATGAATGTCAGAAGCAGAGACCCAAGAATTATCCTCCTGGCCATAACCCTTCCATTTGACCAAGTACTGGAGTCTAGCCAAACGAGAATCCAATAATTTCTCTACCTCATATTCCACATTGCCTTTAACCAATACAGGGTCAGGAGGCGCCGCCATAGGAACTACTGGCTCCACAAACCTCTTCAACAGAGATTTATGAAACACGTTATGGATCTTAATCGTAACTGGAAGAGCCAATCGAAAATAAACAGGATTAAGAATTTCCAAAATCTTAGAAGGTCCAATGAATCTTGGCTTGAACTTTGGAGATGCAATCTTTATAGGAATATTCTTTGGCAACAACCAAATTCCCAGTTTGGAACAAAAAGTTCTCCAAAATCTGGAAGCAAACTGGACTCCTCTGTCCGACACAATGTTCTCAGGAATCCCGTGCAACTGAACCACCTGTTGCAAAAACAAGGGCACCAACTCTGAAGAAGATGGTAACTTTGGGAGTGGTACAAGATGGATCATCTTAGAAAATCTATCACAAATCACCCTGATAACAGTCATTCTGAGAGACAGGAAGATCGGAAATAAAATCCTTTGAGATATGGGTCTATGGCCTCTTGGGCACCTGCAGGGGCATCAACAACCCACTAGAACGAGAACAGGGTTTGGACCGAGAACAAGTCCCACAGGACTGCACAAAATTCTTGACATCACGAGATAAGGCAGGCCACCAAAAAGACAAACTCACCAAATCTCTGGTACCAAAAATACCCGGAAGACAGGCCAACGTGGAGCGATGAATTTCAGACATTACTCTTTTCCTCCACTGGTCAGGGACATACAACTTTCCCATAGGGCAACGTTCAGGCTTGTCCTCCTGAAATTCCTCCAGGGCATGTCTCAAATCGGGTGAGATGGCGGAAAGAACTACCCCCTCATTTAGAATGGTAGTAGGCTAGGTCACAATAAGAGAATCAGCAAAGAAACTCATAGAAAGGGCGTCCGCCTTAACATTCCTAGTGCCCAGAAGAAAAGAGACCACCTAGCCTGTCTAGGATTCAAGCGTTTGGCTGATTCAAGATAAATCAAATTCTTGTGGTTGGTGAGGACCACAACTTGATGTCTAGCTCCCTCCAACCAATGTCTCCACTCTTCAAATGCCCATTTCATGGACAACAATTCCCGATTCCCCATGTCATAGTTGCGTTCAAATGGAGAGAATTTTCGAGAAAAAAAGGCACAGGGATTCATCTTAGAAGTTACCGGATCTTTTGGGGACAAAACGGCTCCTGCACCAATCTCAGAAGCATCTACCTCCACCTGAAATGGGAGTTAGACATCAGGTTGCCATAGAACCGGAGGAGAAGTGAATCTCCGCTTAAGCTCCTGAAATGCCGAGACTGCCTCTGGAGACCAATTCACCACGTCAGTGCCCTTTTTGGTCAAATCAGTCAGTGGTTTAACAATACCAGAAAAATTACTTATAAATTTACTGTAGAAATTAGCAAAACCCAAAAACTTCTGGAGAGCCTTCAAAGAAGTGGGCTGAACTCAATCATAAATGGCCTGTATCTTGGCCGGGTCCATTTTAATAGCAGATGGGGACAAAATGAATCCCAAAAAGGAAATCCTCTGTACACCAAGAAGGCACGTCGATCCCTTAAAATACAGAGGATTTTCCCTCAAAATCCGGAACACAGTCCGGACATGTTCCACATGGGAATCCCAATCACTGGAAAAGTTCAAAATTTCATCAAGATAAATGATCAAAAACGTATCCACAAAGTCCCGGAAAATATCGTTCATAAAAGATTGGAAGACAGAAGGGGCATTAGTGAGCCCAAAAGGCATCACCAGGTACTCAAAATGTCCCTCCGGAGTATTAAACGCCGTCTTCCATTCATCACCGTGCTTGATGCGAATAAGATTATACACCCCCCTGAGGTCAAGCTTGGTAAACCAACAGGCACTTTTAACTCTGGAAAATAAATCAGAAATCAGGGGTAACGGGTACTGATATTTAACAGAGATTTTGTTAAGGGAACGATAGTCAATACATGGCCTTAATGAACCATCCTTCCTGGCCACAAAAATACCCCAGCACCTAACGGTGAAGAGGATGGTCTAATATGACCCTTCTCCAAGACTCCTTGATATAAGATCACATAGCATCATGTTCGGGTACCGATAAATTGAAAAGCCAACCCTTGGAAAATTTACACCAGGGCATTAACTCAATTGCACAGTCATAACTCCTATGAGGAGACAAAGACACAGACTTACTCTCACTAAATACATCAGAAAAATCAGCCAAATAGTCAGGAATATCATGAGACTGGGGAGAGGTGGAGAAAACAGGAGTGTCACTAAGAACATATTGACAACCCCAACTCACCACAGACACAGATTTCCAATCCAAAACAGGATTATGAGTTTGTAACCAAGGAAAACCCAGAACAATAGTATCATACAAATTGTGCAACACCAAAAATTTACAATTTTCTTGCTGGTCCGGGGCGACCCGCATTATCACCTGGGTCCAAAACTGGGGTTTATTCTCCACCAAAGGAGTAGCATCAATACCCCTCAAAGGGATAGGAGTCCGCAGGGGTATCATGGGAAAACCACAACGCTTAGCAAAGTCCAAATCCATCAGATTCAAAGCTGCTCCTGAATCTACAAAAGCCTTAGCGGAAAATGTAGACAAGGAGCAGATCAGGGTAATTGCCAAAAGAAACTTAGGCTGTTCACTGCCCACCGCAAATGTGTGAGCAAAACCTCTTTTCTCATTTAAGGCAGACAGAAATAGTATGAGAGGCATCTTCACAGAAAAAACACAGATTATTACGCCTTCTAAACTCCTGACGTTGTGCCCTAGACAAAACACTATCACATTGCATGGGTTCAGACGTTCGTTTGAAAGGCGGCAACGCCTCTCATGTAGTTTTACGTTCACGTAAACGCCGATCAATTTGAATGGCCAATGACATAGAATCGTCTAGACCAGAGGGAACAGGAAGTCCCACCATAACATCTCTTACGGTTTTTGCCAAATCCTTCCGAAAGACAGCTGCTATGGCATCGTCATTCCATTTAGTAAGGCCCGCCCTCTTTTGGAATTTTTGACAATATAACTCTGCAGAATCCTGACCCTGGTTTAATGCCAATAAAGTTTTCTTAGCTTGATCAAAAGCATTAGGTTCATCATACAACAACCCCAAGGCTTGAAAAAATGCATCCACATTAGCCAGAATAGGATCTCCGGCTGTCAAAGAAAAGGCCCAATCCTGGGGATCGCCGCGCAGCAGGGAAATTACAATTTTAACCTGCTGCACAGAGCTCCCTGATGAGTTAGTTTCAAAGCAAAAAATAGTTTACAATTATTTTTAAAATTCAAAAATTTAGACCAATCCCCAAAAAACACATCAGGAATAGGGATTTTTGGTTCAACAGCATATGATTGAGTGAGATAGGCAGAAATTCCCCGCACTTCAGCAGCGAGCTGCTCAACACGATCAGACAATTGTTTAGTCTCCATTTAGAGAAAAAATAATCTCCTCCTGCAGCCCCAGAAAAAAGAGGAATAAATATATATATATATAAAATCCTGACACCTTTTTTTTTTAAGTTCCCTCCTTCTTTGGAGTACTCTAGAGTCTACAGTTAGGCTGGTGATTCTGTTATGAATGGGTCACCGAGGAGGAGAGCAAGACCAAGCTAAGCCACAGAAAACCAGAGAGGTTGGTAACTAAGCGGATTGCAGACCCCTGATCCTATCCACACAACTAGCAGTAGCCGTGGAGCATACCTACGATGATCCTAGACGCCTCAGCACAGCCGGAGAGCTAACTAAGCCTAAAGCAAGAAAGGGGAAATCTAAACTGCCCCAAAGCAGACCCCAAATGAATAGATAGCCCTAAACATATAAAATAGGAAAATAGACTGAGCAAATGATGGGGCCCACACAGACTAGACAGGACAGGAAAGGAAAGACACTGTATGCAATCACGCAAAAAACCCTGCAAAAAGTCCAACACGTCCGATGCAAAAAACACTAAAGTCACACAACTTCGCCCCCACTATATCAGCACTCTGGTATATTCTGAAAGCAGAGCAAAAAGAGACCAATCTAACAGGGGATAAAACAAACTGGCACAAGCAGTAACATATGGGCGGTGATTCAGCACAGCTCCTGCAGGAGCTCGCTGACCTGCACCAAGAAGAGATAGACAAAACCAGATCAAATGCAAACAGAATAGCAAATAAACCACTTAGCTGAACATGCAGGGGCAAAGCTGGAGAAATCAGACCTCAGGAGGAACAGGAAGCAAATCACCAGCTGGAATAGAGGGAGTTGGCTGTCTTAATTCCCAATCTGAAACCCCAGATCTCCAATCGTCATCATCATTATCAGGTGGCAAGCCTCTGTCAATCAGATCAGCTCCATTACCTCCAGTAACCACCAAAGGGAGCCCTGTTGTGAGTTCATTTTTCCCTTCACCAGTGAGGGCTGATGAACTCCCTCTTCTGGCGAAGGAAGGTAGTGAGCCTGATTACCAAACAGCTGAGCAGGTAGATGATGACTGGGTCACAGGAACTGATGACTGGATATAAGGCAGCCGACGCCCTGCTGCCTTGCTGGTGATTTTTCTGCTGGATTCTTGGAGACCAGTCTGATTTCTGCTTCTCAAAGCTAAGTTTTGCTCTGCCTTTTGTACACTTTAGTTCTGGTTTTGTGTGCCTTGTTTTTTGGAGTTCAGCCATCCCCGGCCGGGGGTGAGCTGAATTCCATTTTTGTCTCTGATCTGTTGATCTCTGGCTCTGTCTTCAGAATATATCTGAGTGTTGATATAGTCTTTTTGAAGCCTAGCGACTTCAGGGCCTGTTTTTCCTATCAGTCTGTTGGTACATTTTTGGATAGGGTTTTTTGCGGATTGCAGACAGCAGCTTTTCTATCCTGTCCTATTTAGTTAGCTTGGGCCCCATCATTTGCGCAACCTATCTTTCTATCTGTGTTAGTGTTTTTCATCTTGCTTCACAGCCATTATATGTTGGGGGCTGCCTATTGCTTTGGGGTCTGCTCTGGGGCAGTTTAGATTTCCCCTTTCCGTCTTTAGGCTAATTTAGTTCTCCGGCTGTGATCGAGGGGTCTAGGGCACCGTAGGAACCCCCCACGGCTACTGCTAGTTGTTGTGGATAGGTTCAGGGGTCTGCAATCCGATAGCTGCCAACTTCTCTGGTTTTCTGGACTTAGCTATTATTTTTGTTTTTTCCTCCTTCGGTGACTCATCCATAACAGAGCCCAGAAAGAGAACTCGCAACCCCTCTGTCGATCTGACCAGCTCCACTACCTTCAGTAATAACCAGAGGGAGGCCAGAAAGCGAATTCACAACAAAAAAGATAATCACAGAGGACAAAGAAAAGGCAGAGATATTAAACTGACACTTTTCATCCATGTTCACCAATGAACTGTCTGTTACAGGGATCTTTCAACAAGGAGAAAATCAAAATTCATAAGCAGATATAACAAGTTTAACACAAAAAGAAGTGCATTGATGTCTGAGCAATTTAAACATTGACAAATCCCTCGGCCCAGATGGAAATCATCCTCGGATACTGAGAGAATTGATCTCAATAATTGACAGATCACTGTATCTAGGAGAGGTTGGAAAAGTTGGGCTTGTTTAGCTTAGAAAAAAGACGCCTCAGAGGGGATCTCATTTACATGTGCATGTTTAAATAAATGTGTGGCCAGTACAAAACACTGACACCTGACTTGTTCTTTCCAAGGACCATGCTGATGACTAGGGGGCACACATTATGGGTGGAAGAAAGGAGAATCCGACAGCTAAACAGCAATGTCCTCTTTACAGTTAGAGCAATCTGACCACAAGAGGTAGTAATGGCAGACAGTTTAACAGCTTTTAAAAAAGGGCTGGATGAATTTCTTGATAAACATAACATTGCGGGTTATAGTTAGATTAGTGATGAAATGTACAGTTGGTGGAGAAATGTTGAACTTGATGGACCTAGGTCTTTATTCAAGCTACGTAACTATGTCTTCTCGTGTGGAGGGAAACCAAAGAAGCTGGAGGAAACCCACTGAAACACGGGGCGAACATCTAAACTCCTTGCAGATGTTGCCTTTGGTTTGAACCCAGGACCCCCAGCGCTGAAAAGCAACAGTGCTAACCACTGAGCCACCGTGCTGCTCAGCATGTAATACTGTATATATCATTTGCTACTCACTAAGCACATCAGCTATGGAGATCCTTTTTTAGGCATTGGACATTTTTTATTTCCACTCAATCAATTAGTCAATCTAAAGGGAATAGTAGTGCAATATTTGTCTTTTTTAGGTGAATCATATTTATGGTCAGCCCTGTAAGTTTTGTTATAAGGGTTAAATTTTATGACTCTTAATTATGATAGGTGTCTATTACCTTCATCTCCTATTCTATATTTGATATATTTTTCTTTTCATTACAGTATTGGTCTTTTAATGAATAACTAATAAAATATTTATTTTGCTTCTCATCGGTGAAGACTAGCTTTGAATATCGGCGTTAAGCAGAAAGACAGACATTAATTGCCTTTAAGGAGTTTTCCGGGACCACTCAACTCCAATTAAAACACAATAATATCTGAAACCAAGGCACTTAACAATATGCTTAGTTTTGTAAAGTAAATTGATTGCATCTCAGGTCTCATGACATCAAATAGGCAGAAATGTTCAACTTCCGCTGATGTGAATGAACGGCACATCATTATTGACATTACATTCATTGCAGCCAGATCCCGGCTACAACCATTTTCTGAGCATACATGATTCATAAAATGACGTTTGCCCCATGTCTGCTCAGCTCTCATCTTTTAGTGTATCTGCATCAATTATCTTATACTCAGCGAATGCTCAATTGCGATTATGGCAGGTTCTCCCGCCAATGACACTGTCGGTTTCTAATGAAGATATAAAAAAAGACTCCTGTGATATCTGCCCAAATAAATCTTGAACCCCTTCCCAACTCCACTGCAATGAAAGAATTTGCCTTTATATTTTTTTTATATATTTTTATGATTATTTATTTTTGGAATTGTACCATATTGTAAACCATATGAGTCTATTTCTTTCTAATTAATTAATTTTTGCATTTGCTGCAAACTTATTATTAAATGAGTCATGGAAAATTGTAGGGCATGGTCTACCAAGTATGCAAGCTTAATGATTTACACAATGTGTTATTAAAACAATGTAAATATATATATATTTTAAATAAAAAAAATAAACCATGGTACTTTGTGCATTTTCAGCCTATTTTACTCTATAAATTATGCAAATAAATGATTTACTTTAACCTTGAAATGAGTCCGGGAACAAATAAAAGTTTATAATTTTGAGCTGCTGATAAAGGTCTAATATGACAAGCCAAGTTCATATGTCCTATTCTTATCATGAGTCACGTTCACATGTTCAGTATCTGGTCAGTATTTTACACCAGTATTTGTAAGTCTTTCTTTGATTTCTTTGTGTTTTGTGTGTATGTTCTTTTCAGGTTTCCATTCTACACCGGATTTGTTGGACTACGTCGGACCTTCATGGGATTTTTTTTTTTTATAATAAAGTAGTGAAGCAGGGAAATTGTCAGGGGGTGTTCATATAAATAAAGCATTTTTTGTGTTTCCCTTTTATTACCAAGTTAGTAATTATCGAGTAGTTGTGGAGGGCGAAACCAATAGGCTGAAATTAATTCAGCTCAACATTAATATTAACATATTAATCATAATTATTATTTTATATTAGTATTAAATTGTATCACTTAATATTGAGAAGAAATAAGTATGGCGACATCTGCCTAAATACTGTATGACCCAGCACACAGCATACTATCTACAGTATGACCCTGCTCACAGCCCCCTACATACAGTATGAGCTCCTACATAGCCTCCTATAAAGTGTGAGCCCCATAGTAGCCCCTAAATACAATATGAACTCCCACATAGTCTCCTATATACATTGTGAGCCCCCACATAGCCCCTGAACACAGTATGAGCCCAACAGCACATATTCACCTCACTCCCTTTCCCCTGACGCACTGCTCCTGTCTCTGGCGCACGGACTCTTCCCATATCACGCCTGCTGTCTCACTCAAATACGCTGATTGGTGGAGTAAGGAGCAGGTGGCCCTCTCCTCCACCAATGTATTCACCGCTGTTTGCATCCTGAGGATGTGGACAGTGATGACATTGGGACATGAGCAGTGGCTGCCGATGGGCAGTGAGCCCACTGAGTTCAGCACTTTGGCTGTCTTGGTCCATGAGCCACACTGGAGCAACCAGAGAGCCGGGTGTGGCCCCAGGGCGGCACTTTATCCAGCTTTGCTCTAGAACAGTGTTCCCCAACTCTAGTCCTCAAGAGCCATCAACAGTTAATGTTTTCAGGATTTTATTAGTATTGCCCAGGTGATAATTGCATCAACTACACAGGCAGGAATTCCATCACCTGTGCAATACTAAGGAAATCCTGAAAACATGACCTGTTGGTGGCTCTTGAGGACTGGAGTTGGGAAATACTACTCTAGAAGGTAAATGAACTACATTTATGTTATGATTCTAATTGGCTTTACAGCGCATGATCTTAGAATTAAGAGTACTTTTATGTAATTTGTAAGGGATACATTAAGAAACACTGACCTAAGCTGTTTTATATCAAATTGGTAAGATTACTCACATTACATCAACATTAATTTACTTTAAAACGTTATCCATATTGAATTCACAATTTATATTTGTAAAATGCCATCACTAATGCCATTAATAAAGCTTTTGGAAGCCAATGACTAATTTTCAGCAACCCCACAATTTTGGATGACAATAACCTGTATAATGCTTTTCTTGTAAGTCTTCACATTAGGGCTCGAAATGGTTTGATGCAGCAGTTAAACTCCGTGAAAATGGCTAGTGAAATGCAAGCAGGGTTTTTAGTTCCATTGCATTTTGCTGACTTTACAGGATAATAGTCCTCATTTCTCAGGTCTTAATGCGCTATGTCAGGATTAAATTATATAATGGATGCCTGAGACTTTTTGTCTCAAGAGCTGATGCTGTGACAAAATTTGAACTCGTCCTCCCCAGACAAATTAATGAAGTGTTGTCTATTTTTTTTCTCCTGTTATCTATGTCTTACATATTGCACACAGAACGGCGGCGCCCACTCTGTCTGGAATTATTATCACACTAAGAGCTGATAATAGCAATAATAAATCGCATTAACAAATTGATGTTTTCTTGTTATTTGTTTAGTACAGGTTTAATAAAAATGGTGGCATTAATATATGATGCAGATGAGGCAGTTATCACCTTTACCTGGAGAACTTTTCAAAAAGTAAAATCAGAAATTCTCTCCTCTAATATACATGAGTAGAGTTGAGCGATACCAGCCGATACTTGAAAATATCGGATCGGAATGGATCGGCCGATCTTAAAAAAAAGTATCGGTATCGCCGATTCCGATACCGGGAACCAATGCAAGTCAATGGGGCCAAAATATCGGAATTAAAAAAAACCCTTTCTTTCCTTGTAGGTTAATTCTACATGAAGAAAAACAACTAAGAATAATGTAGAATGTATTGTGGGAGGTGGAGGAGACATTAAAGCCATAGAGGTTTAGCCCAATCAAATGGAATAGCAGGAATTAAACTTTTTTTTTTAAAGATGTTAGGAGTTACAAAGATATTGACTATGTTAGCCTCATTTATATTTTGCCAGACATGTATGTCTTCTTCTTCTTCTTCTTCCTTTTTTTACCTTCTTCTTCTTCTTCCTTTTTTTACCTTCTTCTTCTTCTTCTTCTTCTTCTTCTTCTTCTTCTTCTTCTTCTTCTTCTTCTTCTTCTTCTTCTTCTTCCTCCATTCTTCATATTCTTCTTATTCAACAATTATTATTCTACATATTCAGCTTCTTCATCTTCTTCCTATTCTTCTTCATCATATTCTTGTTTGTGTCAGGCATTCCTGTAGTTGTTATCTAGAAAAGTTAGAAGTTTACACCTTCCGTTCTGCCTGTCACAAAAGATTTACAACAGGATTTGTCCGCGTTCAGTTTGGCCTGCAGCAGCAGGCCTTTTCCAGGGGCACCACGAGGAGGAACGGACTCACCCCCATACACTGCTTAGTCTTCTTCTGCTTATAAATAAGATAATATCATTTGCTCAGAGTATTAGTCTTATGCTTAATGTTCTTCTGCTTTGTTTTTTTTATGCTTCTTTGTCTTCTCTCTCTTGTTGTTCTGCATCTTGGTGGTTGTCTTCCTGTTCTTTGTCCTCTTGAACCAGCTGACGGTACTGGCACCCGGAGGGGCAGCAGAAGGAACAAGAGCCAATGGCACTACCGAGGACCAGCTGACGGTGCTGGAACCCGGTTACTAAGCAGGAGGTACCTGTGCTACAAAGCACTACCAAGGACCAGCAGACGTTGCCGGAACTCGGATACCGAGATGGAGGCACCTAGGCCAAAGGCTCTGACGAGAACCAGTTGACGGTGCTGGAACCCGGAGGGGTAGCATAAGCTGCAAGAGCAAATGGAAATAGCGAGGACCAGCTGACAGTGCTGGCACCCGGAGGGGCAGCAGAAGGAATAAGAGCCAATGGCACAACCGAGGACCAGCTGACGGTGCTGGAACCAGGTTACTAAGCAGGAGGTACCTGTGCTACAAAGCACTACCAAGGACCAGCAGACGTTGCCGGAACTCGGATACCGAGATGGAGGCACCTAGGCCAAAGGCTCTGACGAGAACCAGCTGACGGTGCTGGAACCCGGAGGGGTAGCATAAGCTGCAAGAGCAAATGGAAATAGCGAGGACCAGCTGACAGTGCTGGCACCCGGAGGGGCAGCAGAAGGAATAAGAGCCAATGGCACAACCGAGGACCAGCTGACGGTGCTGGAACCCGGTTACTAAGCAGGAGGTACCTGTGCTACAAAGCACTACCAAGGACCAGCAGACGTTGCCGGAACTCGGATACCGAGATGGAGGCACCTAGGCCAAAGGCTCTGACGAGAACCAGCTGACGGTGCTGGAACCCGGAGGGGTATCAGAAGTTACCCCTGAAAAGCAAAGTTGGCATGCCGCAAGCTGGCCGCAGTTACCGAATCACACAGTCCTACAGGGGGTGCTTGTCCTACTGGCACTATGGAACAAGCCTTTCTTACCAGAACCCGCAGTCCACATAGGAAGCACCTAAACTGCTGGCACCCTAGCCTCGGCTAACCCAACCGCAACACGACATGGCACGACATTCCCGAATGTGGACAGAGCAGGCGACATTGCCGGACACACATCAGGGGATTAACTGACCGGACTGAACACCTGTAACACAGGAACAAGTGTGGATTGTGCAGACGCCACTTCGGAGCTGTAACTGGCAGGGTTGGAGGACAGGGGAAATACGAGAGACAGTGGAGCCACAGGCCTAATTGGAGCACGGTTAAAAATCAGTAGTGGTACGACTGTGTAGGCAGCAGGAGACTTTGCCATCCACACAGCAGGGGATCAGCTGACATTACTGAACCCCACTGAGACACGGGAGCAAGTATCTCTTTCCGTGTGGACGGCACTTCCGAACTACAACTGGCTGTGTTGAAGCCCAGGAAATAGGAGGGTGTAGGCAGAGGCCTACTGTATTTTGAATGAGGTGACAGCAGGAGAGACTGCCATCCACACAGCAGGGGATCAGCTGACATTACTGAACCCCACTGAGACACGGGAGCAAGTATCTCTTTCCGTGTGGACGGCACTTCCGAACTACAACTGGCTGTGTTGAAGCCCAGGAAATAGGAGGGTGTAGGCAGAGGCCTACTGTATTTTGAATGAGGTGACAGCAGGAGAGACTGCCATCCACACAGCAGGGGATCAGCTGACATTACTGAACCCCACTGAGACACGGGAGCAAGTATCTCTTTCCGTGTGGACGGCACTTCCGAACTACAACTGGCTGTGTTGAAGCCCAGGAAATAGGAGGGTGTAGGCAGAGGCCTACTGTATTTTGAATGAGGTGACAGCAGGAGAGACTGCCATCCACACAGCAGGGGATCAGCAGACATTACTGAACCCCACTGAGACACGGGAGCAAGTATCTCTTTCCGTGTGGACGGCACTTACGAACTACAACTGGCTGTGTTGAAGCCCAGGAAATAGGAGGGTGTAGGCAGAGGCCTACTGTATTTTGAATGAGGTGACAGCAGGAGAGACTGCCATCCACACAGCAGGGGATCAGCTGACATTACTGAACCCCACTGAGACACGGGAGCAAGTATCTCTTTCCGTGTGGACGGCACTTCCGAACTACAACTGGCTGTGTTGAAGCCCAGGAAATAGGAGGGTGTAGGCAGAGGCCTACTGTATTTTGAATGAGGTGACAGCAGAAGAGACTGCCATCCACACAGCAGGGGATCAGCTGACATTACTGAACCCCACTGAGACACGGGAGCAAGTATCTCTTTCCGTGTGGACGGCACTTCCGAACTACAACTGGCTGTGTTGAAGCCCAGGAAATAGGAGGGTGTAGGCAGAGGCCTACTGTATTTTGAATGAGGTTACAGCAGGAGAGACTGCCATCCACACAGCAGGGGATCAGCTGACGTTACTGAACCCCACTGAGACACGGGAGCAAGTATCTCTTTCCGTGTGGACGGCACTTCCGAACTACAACTGGCTGTGTTGAAGCCCAGGAAATAGGACGGTGTAGGCAGAGGCCTACTGTATTTTGAATGAGGTGACAGCAGAAGAGACTGCCATCCACACAGCAGGGGATCAGCTGACATTACTGAACCCCACTGAGACACGGGAGCAAGTATCTCTTTCCGTGTGGACGGCACTTCCGAACTACAACTGGCTGTGTTGAAGCCCAGGAAATAGGAGGGTGTAGGCAGAGGCCTACTGTATTTTGAATGAGTTTACAGCAGGAGAGACTGCCATCCACACAGCAGGGGATCAGCTGACGTTACTGAACCCCACTGAGACACGGGAGCAAGTATCTCTTTCCGTGTGGACGGCACTTCCGAACTACAACTGGCTGTGTTGAAGCCCAGGAAATAGGAGGGTGTAGGCAGAGGCCTACTGTATTTTGAATGAGTTTACAGCAGGAGAGACTGCCATCCACACAGCAGGGGATCAGCTGACGTTACTGAACCCCACTGAGACACGGGAGCAAGTATCTCTTTCCGTGTGGACGGCACTTCCGAACTACAACTGGCTGTGTTGAAGCCCAGGAAATAGGAGGGTGTAGGCAGAGGCCTACTGTATTTTGAATGAGTTTACAGCAGGAGAGACTGCCATCCACACAGCAGGGGATCAGCTGACGTTACTGAACCCCACTGAGACACGGGAGCAAGTATCTCTTTCCGTGTGGACGGCACTTCCGAACTACAACTGGCTGTGTTGAAGCCCAGGAAATAGGAGGGTGTAGGCAGAGGCCTACTGTATTTTGAATGAGTTTACAGCAGGAGAGACTGCCATCCACACAGCAGGGGATCAGCTGACGTTACTGAACCCCACTGAGACACGGGAGCAAGTATCTCTTTCCGTGTGGACGGCACTTCCGAACTACAACTGGCTGTGTTGAAGCCCAGGAAATAGGAGGGTGTAGGCAGAGGCCTACTGTATTTTGAATGAGGTGACAGCAGGAGAGACTGCCATCCACACAGCAGGGGATCAGCTGACGTTACTGAACCCCACTGAGACACGGGAGCAAGTATCTCTTTCCGTGTGGACGGCACTTCCGAACTACAACTGGCTGTGTTGAAGCCCAGGAAATAGGAGGGTATAGGCAGAGGCCTACTGTATTTTGAATGAGGTGACAGCAGAAGAGACTGCCATCCACACAGCAGGGGATCAGCTGACATTACTGAACCCCACTGAGACACGGGAGCAAGTATCTCTTTCCGTGTGGACGGCACTTCCGAACTACAACTGGCTGTGTTGAAGCCCAGGAAATAGGAGGGTGTAGGCAGAGGCCTACTGTCTTTGTAATGCGGAGACAGCAGGAGAGACTGCCATCTCCACAGCAGGGGATCAGCTGGCAATGATGAACCCCACTAACACTTGAACGAATGTGTTTGGCTCTGTGGAGACGACACTTCTGAACACCAACTGATGCTGTTGGAGCCCAGGATTAGGCGAGGAGCAGGCTGTGGCCTACTGGATTTTGGCAGGTGAAGGCAGCAGGAGACTTGCCATCTCCACAGCAGGGGAACAGCTGGCAGTGCTGAACCCCACTAACACTCTAACGAAGGTGTTTGGCTCTGTGGAGACGACACTTCTGAACACCAACTGACGCTGTTGGAGCCCAGGATTAGGCGAGGAGCAGGCTGGGGCCTACTGGATTTTGGCAGGTGAAGGCAGCAGGAGACTTGCCATCTCCACAGCAGGGGAACAGCTGGCAGTGCTGAACCCCACTAACACTCTAACGAATGTGTTTGGCTCTGTGGAGACGACACTTCTGAACACCAACTGACGCTGTTGGAGCCCAGGATTACGCATGCCGCATGCAGAGGCCAATGGGCAGCGGTTTTTATGGAGGTTGTGGACTACTACTGATTCTAACCATGCTCCACTTAGGCCTCTGGCTCCACTGTCTCTACTATTTACCCTGGCCTCCAACCCCGCCAGCTACATCTCTGAAGTGGCGTCAGCACAATCTACACTTGTTCCTGTGTTACTGGTGCTCAGTCCCGTCAGTTGATCCCCTGATGTTTGTCCGGCAAGTTCGCCAGCTCTGTCCTCATTCCCACTACTGGTTATGGGAATGTGGACAGAGCAGGAGACCTTGCCGGACACACATCAGGGGATAAACTGATGGGACTGAGTCACAGGAACACAGGAACAAGTGTAGATTGTGCTGACGCCACTTCAGAGATGTAGATGGCGGGGTTGGAGGTCAGGGGAAATAGTAGAGACAGTGGAGCCAGAGACCTAAGTTGGGCACGGTTAAAAATCAGTAGTGGTTTGAATGTTGATGGAGCTGGTGACTTTGCCGTCCACACAGCAGGGGATCAGCTGGCATTACTGAACCCCACTAACACAGGAGCTAGTGTGTTTCTCTGTGCAGACGACACATCTGAGCGACAACTAGCTGTGTTGAAGCAAAGGGATTATAGTTCAGGTGGTAGAAAAATGAACACACCAGCAGACCTGGATACAGTTGCCAACCACTAATTTAGTCTGTAAGAGGAATGGCAAAGTCTTTGGAGATCCAGGCCTTGTTCATTTTCAGAAAAGTCAGCCGGTCAACATTATCGGAAGATAGTCGCGTGCGACGGTCTGTTAGTACACCACCTGCGGCACTAAAGACACGTTCCGATAATACACTGGCAGCAGGGCAAGCCAGCACCTCCAATGCATACTGGCTAAGCTCTGGCCATGTATCCAGCTTAGAGACCCAAAACTTGAAGGGGGAAGAGCCATCTGGGAGTACAGCGACAGGGCAAGACATGTAGTCTGACACCATCTGACGGAAGCGTTGCCTCCTGCTGACTCGAGGCGTCGCTGATGGTGTAGACAATTGTGGTGGACACACAAAACTTTGCCACATTTGGGCCATAGTGGTCTTGCCTTGTGCTGCGGCGCTGCCTCTGCTCCCTCTTTGTGCAGAGTTTCCTCCACTGCCTCGACGCACAGAGCTGCTTTGTAAAGCACTAGCAACAATGCTGTCGGGTGGAATGGAAAACATTATGGACTGCACCAGTGACTCTTCGTACTCCCGCATTTTACGCTCCCGGTTCAACGTTGGTATGAGCCTTTGTACGCTGTCCCGGTAGCGAGGATCTAGGAGAGTGTACACCCAATAATCAGCCGAGACGAGAATGTGGGCGATGCGGCGGTCGTTTCTCAGGCACTGCAGCATGAAATCAACCATGTGCTGCAGACTCCCAACTGCCAAAGAACCGCTGTCCCCTGTTTGAGGCGTGACCTCGGCCTGCTCTGCATCACCCCACCCCCGCTGTACATACTGAGTAGAGGTTTGTGTACCTCCCTCCTCTGGAGAGATGTCTTCCTCCTCCATCGACTCCTCCTCATCCTCCTCACAAAGTGTCCCCTGCCTAGGCCTTTGTGAGGAAACACGTAGCGCAGACTGTCCAGAAGCAGATGGCATTTGGGACTCCTCATCCTCCACCTCTTCTGAAACCTCATCCCTTAGTGCTTGCAGTGTTTGTTGAAGCAGGCAGATAAGGGGGACAGTCATGCTGACTAGTGCATCATCTGCACTCGCCATCCGCGTGGATTCATCGAAGGCACGCAAAACGAGGCAGATGTCCTTCATAGAGGCCCACTCAATGGTGCTGAAGTGTGAACGGCGCACAGTGCGACTTGTTTGCGCCTGATGCAGCTGGTACTCCATGACTGCTGCCTGCTGCTCACACAACCGCTCCAACATATGTAACGTTGAATTCCACCGGGTGGGTAGGTCACATATGATGCGATGTTCCGGAAGGCCAAATCGTCGCTGCAGAGCAGCGAGGCGCGATCTTGCCGTGCTGGAACGTCGCAAGTGAGCGCACTCTATGCGGACCTTGTGCAACAGTGCAGCAAGATCCGGATAGTCCCTCAGAAAGCTCTGCACGACCAAGTTAAGAACATGTGCCAGACATGGGATGTGTGTGAGGTTGCCTAGGCCAAGAGCTGCCACCAGATTTCGGCCATTGTCACACACTACCAAGCCCGGCTGGAGATTCGCTGGCCCAAACCACACATCGCTCTCCAGCTTGATAGCATTCCAGAGCTCCTGCGCTGTGTGGCTTCGATTCCCCAAAGAAATTAATTTGAGTACAGCCTGTTGACGTTTGGCCACGGCTGTGCTCATATCGGTCGTAACAGGCTCCTGCTCTGCTGTTTCTGAGGAACTTGAGTAGGAGGAGGAGTCTATGTGTACAGACTGGAGTCCTGCAATCCGTGGCGTTGGAAGAACACGTACAGCGCCACTCTCCAGATCCGTACCCGGCTCCACAACATTGACCCAGTGGGCAGTGAGGGAAAGGTATCGTCCCTGTCCATGGTTACTGGTCCACGCATCGGTGGTCAGGTGGACCTTGCTACTAACGGCGTTTAGTAGCGCATGTTTTATTTTGCCCTCAACATGTTTCTGCAGGGCAGGGACGGCTCGCCTGCTGAAATAAAAGCGGCTGGGCACGTTGTATTGGGGGACTGCCAATGCCATTAAGTCCCGGAAGGTGTCAGTGTCCACCAGCCTGAATGACAGCATTTCAACTGCCAGAAGTTTGGCAATGCCAGCATTCAGAGACTGTGCTCGGGGATGGTTTGCCGAGTAAGGGCGCCTTTTATCCCATGCCTGTGCTACCGATGGCTGTGATGGATGGGAACGTGCTGCTATGGGTGTAATCTGACAGGGTCTCCGGACAACAGTGGCAGAGGTTCTTCCTTGGCGATCCTGTGAGGAAGCCGAACCAGCAGTGTGTGAGCTGGAGGAAGAGGGCCCAACACGAACTGAAGAGGTGGTAGGTGGTGCTGTACGTTGGCCTACGTCTTCAGGGTGTCTCTGCAACTCCAACTCGTGCTTGGTGCGCACATGTTTCCACATATTTGTGGTATTGAGGTTGCTGACATTTCTCCCTCTTTTGACTCTCTGATGACACAGCTTGCATTTGACAAAGCAAATGTCATCTGCAACTGTGTCAAAAAAGGACCACGCACTGCAACTCTTGTGAGCGCCCGGTTTGCCTTTGGAAGGAGGAATGCTCCTAACGGGTGCCGAAGTGGAGGGTACAGGCAACCAAGTCTTCCCCCTCCCTCTGCCTCCTGTTTTGGCCGGTAGGGGAATCTCTTCCTCCGAGCTGCTCCCACCACCTTCCTGTTGCTCACGCCATGATGGGTCAAGGACCTCATCATCTTCCCTCCCCTCTTCAAACAGCTGCTTCTCCGGGGTTGTCTCGCCAGCACCGTACGCACCAGAAAGTGGCAACTGAGTCTCGTCATCATCTGATGCGTACTGAGGTGTGCTGACCATAGGCACTGGCCCACTCGCCTCTTCAGATTCAGAGGGACAAAGAAGTTGCGCATCACTGCATACTCCCTCTTCTTCACATTCAGGAATGCTGCTTGGCTGGCCCCCTCTTTCCAAGCCAACAGATTCCGAGAACAGAAGTAGAGACTGTGATGGCTCCTGTCCATGTCTCTCTGACTGCCTGGGCACTTTGGCAGGTGGTGAAGAGACAGATGGTTGCTCTTCGGTGCTCTGACCCTGAGAGGATGCGGAAGTAATTGAAGTCGATGCGTTAGCTGCCATCCATCCGACAACGGCTTCAATTTGTTCCTCCCGCAGCAGTGGGGTACGTTGAGGTCCTACAAAGCTGCGCATAAAGGACTGTTGCCTGCTAAAACTGGGGGATGCTGATCCACTGGTGCCCGCAGCAGGCCCAGAATCCCCACGTCCTCTACCTGTAGAATCCCCACGTCCTCTCCCTGCAGAATCCCCACGTCCTCTCCCTGCTGAAACTCCACGCCCACGCCCACGCGCCTTACTCCCTGCCTTCTTCATCTTGCAAGACTGCTTAAGATAGGCAAAAAAGTACAAAGGGGGGCCTTAGTGTGCTTATTCCTGAACAGCTGGTTACAGGTACAAGAAACACTAATTTTATGAAGTGTGTGTGTGTGTGGACTAGACTTTAATAGGAGCTGATGTGGCCTACACAAGTTCAAAATGTAGTGTTTGGTGAACTTTTTTTGTGGTTTCTTTGTTAGAAACAAACTCAAAGTATGTGAACAAAGAATTGAAACTGATAGTATCACCAACTTTTTGGAGCTATTACAATGCAGGCAGGTAACCTACAATGCAAAAGATGAGGCTCCAAAAAAATTGGGTAATACTAATCTGGCTGCGCCGGCAGGGCACAAGCCAGAAAAAAAGGCTCCTCTATCTACTCCTATATAGTGTTTGCAACCAACCAATGTTGATGGATACGGATGGATGCACACTAATAGGAGAAGAAAAAATGAGCTGCACTCAAAGACAAATATGTGTGAGGCAGTGACGCACATTGAGTGTCCTACAACCAGACATAGCTGCAGGACACTCTACTCAGCGTGAGCTGCACTCACACACAGTCAGAGGCCTCTCAGACAGCCGTCAACAGTGCAGCTAAGTGGGCACTGGCACTGACAGGCTGCAGAAAGGCTCCGCTGTGTACTCCTATATAGTGTTTGCAACCACCGTAGATGGAGACGGATGGATGCACACTAATAGAAGAAAAAATGAGCTGCACTCAAATAAAAATATGTGTGAGGCAGTGACGCACGCTGAGCGTCCTACAGCCAGACGTAGCTGCAGGACACACTACTCAGCGTGAGCTGCACTCACACACAGTCAGAGACCTCTCAGACAGCCGTGAACAGTGCAGCAAAGTGGACACTAGCACTGAAAGGCTGCAGAAAGGCTCCGCTGTCTACTACTAGTGTTTGCAACCAACGTATATGGATACGGATGGAAGCACACTAGATTGAAATTATGTAAAAAATGCAGCTCAAAAAATAAAAGATGTATGAGGCAGCAGTGATCACACTGGGTGGCCTACAGCCTGACGTGGCTGCAGGACCCACTCCACAGCGTGAGCTACACTCACACAGCCCTTGCAGACAGCTGTGAACACTGCTGCTAGGGCAAAGAAGGCTACAGTGGTGGTTTATGTAGCCTGGGTAAAGCACTAGATGTTTGGTGGAATCGCTATTTCTAACTGTCCCTCACAGTCTTCTACAGCAGCCTGTCCCTAACTGAATTCACAGCAGAGTGACCAGAAATGGCGGCTGCGGTGGCTTTTATAGTGCATCATGACATCATTTCGGCAGCCAATCACAGCCATGCCAATAGTTAACATGCCTACATGCCTAACAGGATGTGCCCACACTTCGGAGGATTCCCATTGGCTTAATCAAAGCAAGCAGGCTCATAGCATGATGGGAACTTACTATTCCGATTCCGATTCCGGAATCCAATATGACAAAAGTATCGGAACTAAGTATCGGAATTCCGATACCGCTAATATCGGCCGATACCCGATACTTGCGGTATCGGAATGCTCAACACTATACATGAGTCTAAGTATCGGGAAACTATTGGGGAAGCGAGCACGGCACCTGCTGCGCCGATCACGGTTGGATGTGTCATGTCACTGATGTCAGCCTAAAACATAAAATAGAAGGATGAGTTCTAAAACTGTACCCGACAAGGCAGCATTGAGAACTCAAGTCCTTTAAAGGGATTGACCGCTTTATCTTTATTTAAAGAAATCTGCTGGGGACATGATTTTGTGCCATTTATTAGTATAAGTTACAGGTTCTCCTCCTGTATTTATTAGTACTGCCTTTCTCACAGACAACACAGAGCTCCACAACATGGCTGCTGATGGAAGATCATGTGACCAGATCCCTCCATACGCCTCCTCCAAATTAAAAAGATACTTTCCCATGTGCAGTGTTTACTTGATTGGAAGAGACTGACAGACACATACTACTCCATGAGCAGCCATTGTGAAAATGAGAGCGCTGTGCCCAGAGGCATATCGAGGTGGGAGGGGCGGTAGGGCATCCAGCAGCTGGCAGGAGAGCGTAGTTGGGCCTCCTAATGCGACAGTGACTGCATTCATTTCCTGGATTGGGCTGTTCTCTGAGCCTGCAGTCACGCTGACAGCCAACTCACAGAAGGTGCCGCACGCCAGTTCCCAGCAAGTACAATTGAAGCTCTGACCACAGTGTCAGAGTGACCTCAGCAATGTGATCAGGACATGTGAAGATAACAAAGATTAAATGTAGCGGGGAAGATTTAGGGTGGGGGAGAGATTTACTGTGGTGGTGCAGATTTACTATGTGTGTGGGGAGATTTACTGTGTAGATGAGATTTACAATGGTGGAGGAGATTTGCTGTGTGCGTGGGGGGAGATTTACTGTATGTGGGAGGGAGATTTAAGGGCCCGTTACACATAGCGATATCGCTAGCAATATCGCTGTAACGTCACTGGTTTTGTGACACAGCAGCGATATTGCTAGCGATATCGCTACATGTGATACTTACCTCTGACTGGCTCCCCCGCTGATTATCGCTGATCGCGCGAGAACGTCCTGGACCATTTCTCGTCGGGCACTTCCTGCTGGGCTTCCTGTGGCACCAACGAGCGATGCATGGACGTGGGCGGGAGGACGTCAGGATTGCCGCATCTGACAGGTAAGTAGCGACTCCCGAACGCCGCTATGTCGTTGGTGAGATCTGCCTGTTTGGCAGCTCACTAGTGACCACTTAGCGATGCACCAGCGATCCATATCGTTGTCGGGATCGCTGGTGCATCGCTAAGTGTAACGGTACCCTTACTGTGAGTGAATGGAGATTTACTGTATGAGTGGGAAGATTTACTGTATGGGGAGATTTACTGTGTGTGAGGGAGAGATACTGTGTGGGAGGAATTACTGTGTGGGGGGAGATTTACTGTGAGTTGTGGAGGAGATTTACTGTGTGGAGTGGGGGAGATTAGTGTGGCGAGGAAGGTTGGGGAGATTTGATGTGGAGGAGATTTAGTGTAACAGGGAGGATTTGATGACACAAGTTTGGTGAGCAAGGAAGGGACAGGTGCAGATACAATATGGGGAGTGGGAAAAACTTGAAGATAGAGTATGAACAAAATTGAAGATGGGGGCCATGAATGAGGAAACGGTATGGGGGATGGGTGCAAACACAGTATGGTGAATGGGGGGATGTGTGCGTACACAATCCCTCACTCCCTGCGTGGAGCACATCCCCCTGTAAATAAACCTGTTTAACCCTTGCTCTGCCTCCACGTGCGAACGCAGGGGTGGCAGACCAAGCAGTTGGGGAGCTCCAAGGGCAAGTATACCGCTGGGGACAATATCAAACAATCTCGCTAAGTTCACTGGGAATGATACTACACTGTGGTGTTAGATTGAATGTGTAAGGGGGTGATGAAGATGTATCCCATGACGCCGGCCCTGAAAGCAGAGGTGGCAACGATGGCTTTAGATGGGGAGGCCAGTGACTCTGTCATGTTGCAACCGCCCCAGATGAGAGACACCCTGGTAAAAGTGTTGTTATTACTTGAGGAAACGTATGGGGACCCTACGGATGTAGGAGAATTACGCATGCGTCTATTCAGGCTTATTGAAAGAGAGTGGGAGACCATGACCCAGTTTATGAATGTGCTGCAGGAGCTCCATACTGCCATTGCTCGCAAAGACGGCGTAGGCGTAGGGTCCATTGATGTAGTTCTGCGAGACCAGCTAGTGACAGGCCTACGTGACTTGCGGCTGAAGCAGGTTCTGAGGGAGCGCTTGTGAGTAAAATCCAGTATGACTTTCTCTGAGATAGGGGCAGAAGCACGCATAGTCGAGCAGGAGCATGGGATTGCAGCCTTGACAGGGTGGTCCGGCACTGCGGACTATCCAGCCTGTATGTAGAAGAGCTGACATGGACCTGTGATTTACAGATGGAAAAGAGAAGAATTTGGGAAAAAGTCGAGAGTCTGAGGGAAGCCCTTACTGCTGTCTTGGGGTCCAGCATCATATCCCGGGATAACGCACGGAAGCAGGTGAATGAAGTTAGTGGAGAAGTGCGGAGCATGAGGAAGGCTCCAAAGTGTTACCCCGTATCCTGGAGTAAAGAACAACCGCAGGTGAGAGATGCTTCCCAGCAAGGTCGGCGATCCAGACCAAAGCACCCACCAGACAGATGCAGATGTGAGTGCTGGGCGTGCGGAAGAGTGAGACACCTGTCCGGAAATTGCTCTACCTGAGAAAAGCAATGGCAAAGATCCACTCAACCCTCTGAAGGTCCTGTTAATTGGTGGGAATGTCACTCCTGGAGGGAATGGTACAGCAGGAGAAGAAGAGCCCCACTCAGAGCAAGACAGTGTCATGACGTTGGACGCCGAGAAGAGATAGAGAGGGTGTCGACTGTCCACGGTCAAATGTCTTCATTGTCCCGACGCATGGAGGCAAGTTTAGCAGAACTCCAACCTGGGTCTGGAGGTTCTGACGGTGAGATTCAACCTGAAGAGGAGAAAGGGACGACTGCCCGAGTGGTCCATCGGAGTTAGTCACCACCAGGCTCGCCACAAGCTACCGACAAAGGAGAAGAGGTGACAAGAGTTCCCGGGATGCACTCTCTCAATGGCAGGAACATTATATCTTTGTCAGTTAATTTATCACTTCCCTATATACTATTATTCAACATGAAAAAGGGTGTGAAGCTGCTAGTTAATTTTTAAACAGATACGTCACACTACCTCACAACCAAATTTTAATTCAGATTATATGCACTTTATATTAACCCACAACTAATTCAGGTATGGGATGCACTATTACGCCCAGCAGTGGGGAACTGCCATGGGTACACCTTCTCCCCAAGCTACGCTAATCTGTACGTAGGTAGATGGGAACAAGAAACCATCTTCAAACATGACTCATTAAGGGCGAACCTGGTCCTATGGCAGCGTTTTATTGATGATATTGCTTTTATTTGAAAATTTATAGGTTAATCCGCACCTCATATAGCCAGGGTCCTACAGGACATTAATTAGGACGCACATGACAACCAGAGAGTTCATCCCTGAAAAAAGTCCATACCAGATAGTAGAAAAGACAGCGCTGAATTTTTTTCACCAAAGTTTGAGGCGCTGTCTTTTCTACTATCTGGTATTGTTTTTATTTGTTCTGGTGGCCCTAATTTATTGTTGGATTTTATCACTGTATTAAATAAAAATGAATGTTTTTTAAATTTTACTGCAAGCACCAGCACCAAGTCAATAATTTTTTTTAAACCTAAATATTTTTAAAGAAGAAGGCACAATCCAGACTCGAACATACCATAAGTCCACAGATTCAAATAACTACATCTCCCTAGATAGTTGCCATCTCCCGAGCTGGCTTTTAATTGTTCCTAAGAGCCAACTCTTAAGGGCACATAGAAATTGTTCTAAGGCACATGATTTCAATTTAGAGGCAGAATTCTTGACAAAAAAAAATTTCTAACAAAGGATATGATACGAATTCCCTGATACAAACAAAACAAATAGTGGAAAAACTTCCAAGAAGGCAGCTACTTCAGAATAAGGCGAAAAACAACAATAATTCAACAATCGATGAGGTCCCCATTATAACACAATTTAATGCTAACACCCATAGCCTCAGGAGAATTGTAAATAGATATTGGGGTATCTTGAAAGAGGATAAAATTATTGGGGAGGAGCTACCTGAACGCCCAAGATTTATATATAAAAAAAAGCTAACAATCTGGGCAATTTAATAGCCCCTACAATTTCTAAACCCTTAGCTCCATCCTACCATCAACAAATCCAATCTGTTTTTTTTCCATTTAAGAAATGTCTACCATGCAAAAAATTGAATACCAAAAATCAATTCAGTATTTCTAATGGTCCTTCTGAACTTGGAATCGGGGATTTTATTACATGTGCCACACAAGAGGTAATATATTGCATAAAATGCCCTTGTGGCAAAATATATGTAGGGAGAACAAAACACCCGTTAAGTGTCTGAATAAGTGAGCATTTGCACAATATTAACAATAAATTTACTGGTCATCCATTATCTAATCACTTTTTGACTCAACATGGAAACTCAGTAAAAGGCACTACAATTACTGGCATCCAAATAGTTAAAAAAAAGTTGGAGGGAAGGCAATTATATCCATCAAATGTCCCGAGAGGAAAGTAGGTGGATTTTTGAATTGAACACCTTGATACCAAATGGACTCAACAGTGAGATCGAGCTGTTTGCTTTCAATACATAACTTAGGATCACATGCTATGAGCAATAGATATAAAAGCGCACAGGACTTCCACTGGACCATCCCTGGTGAAGGAAGCAGTGAATTCCGAAACGCGATGGATTTTTTTGGTCCTGTTTGCACTCCGTAGCCAGTCACGTGATCCATCAGGTGACCGTGACATCACACAAGGTCCTGCAGCTCCTCTGCATTTTATCTATTGCACCTTGCTGGCTGTTATCGCGAATGCTGTACTCACGCGCCAAGCTGGGTACACTCCACGTAGGGACGCCTGTCACCGGCTGGGACAGTGCCCCACAAGAGTCTACTCGATCATCTTTTCGAAAGGACACCGCTTCAAGCGAATATCACCTATTCATTGGACGCATCTGCTCTACAAAGGTAAAACTACCAATTTGTATGCTTTGAACTTTTTACATCTAAGCAGCAATTTTGCACATTTTTAATATTCATGCTAAGCTATTATATATAATTTTTTGTTGAAATAGGATACACATTAGTGCAAATTACACTATATACTCTAACCAGGCTTGTTTTGGACAATAATGTGGTATTGTCTTATTATTTGCAGCAAGTATCCTAGACTACGCTAGCGCCCCCTGGTTCCTTTAAAATATCATTTACATTTTCTCACCTGCTTGTTTTCCCTCAATCGCCACCCCTCTTCTTTGATTGACAGCTCAGAATTCATAGAGCCAGAGAAGTGCACAGATAGATGGAGAACAAGCAGGTGGGAAGGTGTATATAAATGATTGGCCCCGCCATGAAGCACCCAGCGCCTGTACTGGGTTAGAACATCCATTCTGTCCTGACAGATCCCTTTTAAAAATCTAAAGTGGATGTGAGGAGAGCACAAAAGGCAGCTATGTTGCGTTCTTCCCTGATCTATTGCTCGGAGTGCACAATTGTCAGTTTGAGTCCTAACAAGCTGAATATTTATATAGAATCATAGAATCGTAGAGTTGGAATTGACCTCCTGGGCCATCTAGTCAAAAGCAGGATTCGCTAAATCATCCCAGACAGATGTCTGTCCAGCCTCTGTTTGAAGACTTCCATTGAAGGAGAACTCACCACCTCTCGTGGCAGCCTGTTCCACTCATTGATCACTCTGTCAAAAAGTTTTTTAATATCTAATCTGTGTCTCCTCCCATTCAGTTTCATCCCATTGCTTCTAGTCTTTCCTTGTGCAAATGAGAATAAAGATGATCCTTCTACAATTAGACAGCCCTTGAGATATTTGTAGACAGCTATTAAGTTTCCTCTCAGTCTTCTCTTTTCTGCAAGCTAAACATTCCCAAATCCTGCAACCTTTCCTCATAAGACAGGGTTTGCAGACCGGTCACCATTCTGGTCGCTCTTTTCTGAACTTGCTCCAGTTTGTTGATGTCTTTTTTTAAAATGTGGTGCCCAAAACTGGACACAATATTCCAGATGAGGTCTGACCAAAGAGGAGTAGAGGGCAATAATGACTTCACGTGATCTAGACTGTATGCCTCTGTTAATACATCCTAGAATTGCATTTGCCTTTTTTGCTGCTGCATCACACTGTTGACTCATATTCAGTCTGTATATTTTATCTTTAGGAGCTTTTTTTTCTTAGTTATCCTTCAGTCTTTGTTAACTTTTATGAACTTCGACGAACTGTGGCCAATATTTAGTGTTTGCTTGTGGGTTACATATATATTTTTTCTTCATTTTTATTACCAATTACTAATATTTTAGTCTTATACTGCTCTTTCCTTAGAGCTTGTAGAGATTGACGACTATGCCTCTATGAATGTGTGAGTTCTTTTTTTCTAGTTCTAAATAGTAAACAAAATCTAAAACTGCCCTGGAAAACCATCTGGCACCTGAGTCCCGGCAGCAAAATAAAAGACAAGAGAATTTGGAGAATAATATTTAACAAATAAATTGCTATATTATCCATTTTTGTTTGTACAAAGTTACTCTATATATTGCCATATATTTTTGTAACTAATATTTTAGGAAGTACACCTGTCCCAAGTTCCTATCTAACAAGCAGCAGGTACAAGGAATAAAAGAATAATGTACATAATGTAGAAAATAATATAGGAAAGCAGTTCCCATCCGATTTTGTAGCCCATTACGTTTTAAAGCATCAATGCTGCCAGAACTGCTTCATGAAAATTGAAAAAGACAAAGCGATAGATTAAAACTCCAAAAAGAAATTCAAGTCTGTGAGTAAACATAACAACATGTCACAAACATAAGCAGAGTCTATCCAGACTTTTTTTTTCCATTCCTAGCAAAAATTGTTGTCTGCAACACATATTAGATTTCAGGCAGACTGAACAACTGGAAGAAGATGAGCATTAGTAATATTATCTCAAATTTCCCCCCACTCCAGATCAGCCAGGGCTGTTGCAATATCTTCTAATGGACCGACATTGCAAGGAATTAACACGCTTAGGACTGTGAGATCACCCACTTCATCAGATATATAGTTACTGACACTGATCAGACTAAAAGATTCCTTTTCTCCAGACATCAGGTCTTTAAATGTCACTTAAAGAAAGTCTAAAACCAATGTACAATGAGGTGTTTATAATGATATATCAACATACTTATATCTAATACACGGAAAGGCTTGAAAAAAAGACTAAAGACCATCAGATTTGACCTGTGTTTTACCAGAGGCAGAAATAAAACTATTAATGTTGATTAAACTAATTTGTTTCTAACCCTTGGTGATTTATATTTACGTCATTAGCAAGAAGTAATTCCCATACAATGCAGTATATAGATCACTGTGATTGCACCAAGCCAAGGGCTGTGCCAGCGCTATCGCCGGTGGCGGTGCGGCTGTGATAGACAGTTACATTACTAAACTAACCGATGCGACAGGAGAAAATGTGTTTAACTATTTGTTCCCTAGATTACTTCTTGTGGGGCCAAGCACCTTGCCTAAGCTCCTGAGTCTGCCCTCAGTCTGTACCCTTCCCCCACCCAGAGAAAAGGGGAGTAGTAGTGTACCGTAATACACCAACCAGACTAACAAGGTCATACAAACAGGGATACAGGAACATACCAATCATAAAAATATACTCACACAAGCAGAGGTAAACACTGGGGAGTGGAGGATGGGGTAAAACCAAAGTAGGAGAAGTAAGGGAATTAGCACAGAACCAAAATCTAGCAAGTCTCAGATAAATCCACCAAATGCCTTCTCAAAGAACAACAACAAACCACCATCTCATAACCATGCAGCATGAAGCTATCTCGGGCAATGAGTGCTTGCCAGGGCCCAGAATATTTAGGAGAGGGGAGTGGCAAACAGTGAACAGCTGAGAGCCTTAATGCAGGAAAGCTTCCAGGAGCTCTCAGCTGAGCAGATCAGCCACAGCACTGCTAAAAGAAACATGCACCGTTTAATATGAGGGTGAAGTGCTTCTAAACAGTGCAGGAGTACGATAAATCAGACGTTGTGGTCTTCTGGCTCCTCTATGACACGGTAAACCTGTGACATGCAGATTGGGATATGAAAAATGTAATAAAATTAAAAAGTAACATGCTTTTTTTAAAACACCTTTAACATGAAAACAGCGTGAATGTGCCCTTACACATTACACATGTAACAACTTATGTTCCAGCTCATTTCTTCAGTATTGCTGTAGTTTCTTGTACTTTGTATATCCATGGGTGTGGCCTCCCACTTTGTGAGCTAGACATTTCATCTATATAAGCTTCCCATGGATTGATGTCTGAACAGTCGAGCCCCTTGTCCTGCTCAGCACTTATTCACATTGAGGTTGTTAAAGTTTTAATACTAGAGAATGAATAGAGCAATCCCCATTAAGTACACCTTGTCGTGGTGAGATAGCTTTTATACGTTTGATCAAAATAGCGATAACTAAGTGCCCTATATTATTTACATGTACTATTATTATTTACTTATTTACTTACTAGAGTATATGCTCATTTTGGTTTTTTATTCTTGGGTTTAATCTGTTAAATGGCTACAATGGAAACATGCTTTTACAGATTGCACGCATATCAATCTTTCCTCATGCTCATTTCTTTGGTTTTATTTCCATACCACAAAAAATATTGGCTAAATAAACTAAATAAAATAAGCAACAAATTTGCTAAAAATCCTCAAAAATAAAAAAGAAAAATGATGGAATGCAAGGAAACAAAAAATAAATAATTGCCTTGTTTCTTACAGAAGACCTTTCATCAAAGTTTTCATGTTGAGCTTGACACACATTTTATAGTACAGAGTGGGCCATATGTATTGAAACACCTAAATAAAATGGGAATGGTTGGTGATATCAACTTCCTGTTTGTGGCAGATTAGTATATGGGAGGGGGAACTTTTCAAGATGGGTGGCCATTTTGAAGTCAGCCATTTTGGATCCAACTTTATTTTTTCCAGTGGGAAGAGGGTCATGTGACACATCAAATGTATTGGGAATTTCACAAGAAAATCAATGGTTTGCTTGGTTTTAACGTAACTTTAGTATTTCATGCGTTATTTACAAGTTTCTCTTTGTTTACAGCCATTGACATGTCACACAGGTTAACACGTGAGGAGCGGATTTTAATTTATCTGCTCTGTCCCCAGACACTATTACCAGGATTAAGAAAGACAGATTAATCATTATCGGAGGTATCATAGCAATGTTTCCTTTTTTTTTCTAAGTGCCATGTTATGTTTAGTGTCTAAATTGCTTTTCAAAACTTAATAAACGTGATGACACATTGTAAATGCACATATGGCGTTCATATAATGAGCCGTAAATTGTATACATTCCTTATTAATTTATGACATTATTATTGGAATCACTAGCACCAGTATTCTTTATAATAATCATACCCACAATTCTAAATGCAAGAAAAATAGCATCACGTGGACAAATAAAATCCAATGCTACAACGCTGTGCATGATATATTCTGTTATAATACTCTTATTTAGTATGATCATGAAAATAGTAAAGTGAGTTAGTACAAGCAGTAAAAGTTGATGCTCATATGCTATGTATTCAATTCTCTATTAGCCGTACAATGTAATATACTTCATATTTAAGAATTATGAGGGTGCTTACAATAGAAATATCAATATTGCATTTCTGTGAAAAAAAATTCAAGCCATTCTAATTGAATTTAGTGGATAAATTATAAAAAAAAATGAGAAACTTACAAAATGTGAGGTTGCGGTATCCAGAAATAATCTGCAGATACAAAAAAATTAAGAGCTCAGGATAAAGCTGGATATAAAGTTAGAGTAAGGGTATGTTCACATGTTTTTAGTGTGTTTTTTCAACTTTTTTAATTCTAATTTTAATTTAATTTAATTTATGCTGCGTTTTGTAATACCAGATATGTCTATGAGATTTTTGAGAAATGTCATGCACACAGCTTGTTTTTTCTGTCCTTATCATTTTGTGCAAGACCTTGGGTATGCATATGCAATAAATATCCAATGCTTTTTTCACCGGAGATAGAAATGCACAATCAAACTTTCTTTATTGTTAATTTCAGTGTGCTAGCCCTATATAAAGCCCTTTAACAACATGTATGATGCTGAGCACATCCATATATGCATCAGGATTGAATTGTCAGATTTGTTTGTTTTGGCAATTGGCATTAACACCAAGCAAGAATGGCTACTAGGAATCAGAGTTTGGATCCTACCGAAGTGTTCCTCTTCAACTGGGTGTTATCCCGGGAGTATGGTGTTGGACATTCCCCTGTCACTACTTCGAGGAGGTGGCGTAGATTTTGGGTGCATCCACTCTTCACCCAGCGTCCTGTAACACAGCATTTTGCACAGCTGTATGGACATCTCTACATGAATCATAACAATTTTTTTCCCCACATGAGGAGGTCTCTCTAGACATTGACATTCTACTGGCGGAGCTTCGTCCAGTGATAACATTTCAAACATCCCATTTTCACCCATGCATTTCAGCGGAAAGACAGCTTCTGCTTACCCTGAGGTCATTTTAATTTTTTAATTGACATATGTGAAACATATATTAATTTATGCTTTCAAAACAGACAATAAGCATATTGTTTTATGTAATATTTGAATATTTTATGTGCTAACGTATATGCTCAAGTATAAGCCGACCCGAGCATAAGTCGAGGGACCTAATTTTGCCTTGGAAAACTGGGTAAGCTTATTGACTCAAGTATAAGCCAGGTATGCATTGTCCCCTCATCCCTGTTCTACTATGTGTGCTTCCCTCCATCCTGTCCTGCTTTGTGTAGCTCCAGTCCTGTCCTGCTCTGTGTGGCTCCCCCTGTTGTATGCATGGCTCCCCCGGTCCACTCGTTATATGCATGGCTCCCCCCGTCACATCTTGTATGCATGGCTCGGATCCCCACTCCCATTGTTGTATGCATGGCTGGGCTTCTCTGTCCCATCGTATGCATGGCTGGGCTCCCCCATCCCATCCTTTTATGCATGGCTCGGTTGGACTCCCCCCGTCCTCCCCGTCATACTCACCCTCCTTGCGCCATCGCTGCACGCCCCCGCATCTCCATTGTCCCGACGCAGCAGCCCTTCCTGTGCTGTGCGGTCACGTGGTACCGCTCATTAAGGTAATGAAAATGCGCTCCACACCTATGGGAGTGGAGATGCGTGCATATTCAATTCAACGGGACGTTCAGCGACAGCGTGAGGAGGGTGAGTATGATGTCACAGCCGCCGGCTCCTGTCGCTGCTCCGCCGCTCCCCTCCCCCACTGGCTCTCTGGACAATGACTCGTGTATAAGCCAAGGGGGGTGTTTTCAGCACAAAAAAAGTGCTGAAAATCTCAGCTTATTTATACGGTAATTATTACCACAACTTGAAGTAGAATGTTTGCCATTCCTCTATATCAATGTATACATTCCCTTTATTTTTAACCATATTTTCATTTTAGGTTTCTTGCAATGGGAGAGTCTTATGCTGCCCTCCTTGGATGAACAAACATCTCCAATATTGTGAAGCTCAGCTGTTCACAAATCTGGGATCGCCTTAAGGAGAAAGTTATGCCGAAGCCAGCCCCTGAACACTGGGAATGCATCTCAAATTATATGTACTAGAGTTGACAGTTTCCAAATTGTGTAGGTGCTTTAGATGGGAAGCACATCCAAGTAAAAAAGCTATTGAACTCAGGGTCCCAATGCTACAATTACAAGCAATTTTTTTTTTTTTACTGATGTTGGCATTGGTTGAAAGAAAATACAATTTTACAATAGTATATATTGTGACCTATGGAAAAACTGGAGAGTCTAAAATCTTCAATTGTTCCTTAATGGGTTGGTGGCTGAAGGACAATCAAATGGGTGTACCACCCCCAAGGATTCTTCGTGCTTCAGAAGGTCAACCACTTCCTTTCATAATAATGGTTGATGAGGTATTTCAGCTCAGGCGCTATGCCATGAGGCCTTATCCTCGGCGGAGTCTTGACAGACGTGGTAGGATATTTAATTACAGGCAACTCGGGCACGGCGTCTGGTTGAATGTGCCTTTGGCATTTTGACTGCAAAATGAAGTGTATTGCTTAGTGCCATCCAGAAGTGAGCAAAATGTGAACGGTGTCATTAAGGCCTGTGCAATACTACACAATTCATAGAATCATAGAATGGTAGAGTTGGAAGGGACCTCCTGGGCCATCTGGTCCAACCCCCTGCTCAAAGCAGGATTCGCTAAATCATCCCAGTCAGATGTCTGTCCAGCCTCTGTTTGAAGACTTCCATTGAAGGAGAACTCACCACTTCTCGTGGCAGCTTGTTCCACTCATTGATCACTCTAACTGTCAAAAAGTTTTTTCTAATATCTAATCTGTGTCTCCTCCCATTCAGTTTCATCCCATTGCTTCTAGTCTTTCCTTGTGCAAATGAAAATAAAGTTGATCCTTCTACATTGTGACAGCCCTTTAGATATTTGTAGACAGCTATTAAGTCTCCTCTCAGTCTTCTCTTTTGCAAACTAAACATTCCCAAATCCTGATCAAAGATCTTTCCTGGTATAGAAGTCAGACTCACCGGCCTATAGTTGCCTGGGTCCACCTTCTTCCCCTTTTTGAAGATAGGAACAACATTTGCTTTTCTCCAGTCTTCTGGCACAATTATACCCATTTCCATGATTTTCTGGTGTCTGAGGATACTAAGGGAGGACTGGCTTACAATCCTAGTCATGCACAGGCTTTGCTCAGAGGCAGGGAGCTTTCAGGCCTCAGAGTTTGTGAACTTCTTGCAGATTATTTTCTGACTCCTGAGGGATCCCTACCCTGGCAAGAAAATGTTTGCCTATGATGTTATTTTTAACCCCTTTACCCCCAAGGGTGGATTACATGTTATTGACCAGGCCAATTTTTACCATTCTGACCACTGTCCGTTTTTGAGGTAATAACTCTGGAACGCTTCCATGGATCCCGGTGATTCTGACACAGTTTCTCATGACATATTGTACTTTATGATAGTGGTAAAATTCTTTGATATGACTTGCGTTTATTTGTGAAAAAATGGAAATTTGGCCAAAATCTTGAAAATTTCACAATTTTCCAAATTTGAATTTTCATGCCCTTAAATTGCAAACATACGTCAAGCAAAATACTTAAAAAGTAACATTTCCCACATGTTTACTTTACATCAGTACAATTTTGGAACCAAAATTTATTTGGTTAGGAAGTTATAAGGGTTAAAATTTAAACAGTGATTTCTCATTTTTACAACACCATTTTTTTTAGGGACCACATCACATTTGAAATCACTTTGAGGGGTCTATATGTTATAAAATACCCAAAAGTGAGAGCGGCTGATCGTCCATGATGTAGTATCCCGTCCATGGGCATTAAGTCCCAGGGCACATGAACAGGATAGTACGGCTAATGGCAGAAAGGGGTTAATATTTGTATTGATTATGATGATTTTAATAATCATACTATGTGCTCAAGTTTTTTGCTTTGCACAATGCATACAGGAATTGTTTGGCAAATAAACACATATTTTTCAGAGAAAACAAAACTTCCTTTTATTTTGGGCCAAATATAAAGAAAATGCAGCCTTCATTTCGGCCTAACAATATAAAACATTACAAATCCAAAAAAGGATGTGATGTGGATAGTGAAGTGGGATTTGATGAGTTTTCTGGAAGGGTTGTTTGCTAATGTGTTGGTTGGTATGGATTTATGGTTGCTGGGGGGTTGTGCTGTGTTTGTATTGATTGTTGGTAGAGAGCACATAATCCACCGGACCGTGATAATACTAACCAGGTTCCTGTGCATGTTAGCTTTGAGATCTTTGGCCAATATGGGAAGTTTGGTGTGGAGGGCTGTGATTCCAGCCTTCACCCTGGTCAACTAAATGGGCTTTTCTGTACTGAACCCCATAGTGTGATTGCTGCCCCTAAAGTGTTTGAGATGGGGCACATGCTGACTGAGTAAGTGTGAGAGGATTATTGATGGCTGTGGGGTTGTAAATCCCTACTAAAGGAGGTCCTGTGGAAGGTGGTTGGCCTATTATGGCATGCTGCCTTACGTATGTGCCTTTCACACTTATGGAATGCTAGTAATCTAAAGTTTGGAGACGAGTTTCTTGGAGAACTTAAGATTCCACTGAAGGTCCTATGACAATCCAGCTGCTACGATGCATGGTACTTGCTTCAGCCAAGGGATAATGGCAAATCAGGCAAGCCTGAGGATCTCGGCTCACTTAGGCTCAATGTAGTTTCCACTGAAGATCACGTCTTTTCCAGCGAGTACTACAATGACCTCAGAGACCACTTATTAAAATCTGGAGATGTTGAGCCTGTTTCGGCATCTGCTGCACACGTGTTGAGTGAAGTCTGCAGAGAAAAACAGGAAGCTGCGATACCTCTGGTCCATCTTTTTTTAAATTATGGCAAGATTGTGCCTTTCATCAGCGCCATTGCTAACGCTGAAGTGAACAGAACACAGGATCCGAACACCATTTTCCGAGGGAATTCATTGACCTCCAAATGCATCGATGAGAGCATGAAACTAGATGGAATGCATTATCTTCAAGTTACGCTAAAGCCTATTATAGATGACATCTGTGAGCTACATAAACCCTGTGAGATTGATCCTGTGAAGCTGAAAGATGGTGAAAACTTAGAAATGAACATTGAAGTCTTGTGTGCAGAAGGCTTTGCAGGCGGCGAAGAAATTGCGCCTGTGTCAATTACAATCTCTTTTGGGTAAGTTGAATTTTGCATGTAGAATTTTACCCATGGGACGAGTCTTTTCACGGCGTTTAGCTCAAGCGACGGACGGTGTTACACATCCGTTGCATTTTGTGAGATTGAATGTGGAGCACAAGGCGGACATGTCTGTTTGGGCGGACTTTCTTCAATCTTATAATGGCAGGTCGGTATGGTTGGATCTAGTTGTGTCTAATGTGGATCTTGTTTTGTTCACAGACACGTTTGGTTCATGTGGTTTTGGTGCTTATTTTGGCGGGAGATGGTGTGTGGGAGAGTGGCCGGAGTCTTGGAAAGCTGCAGGTCTAACAAGGAACATGGCGCTGCTGGAAATGTTTCCTATTGTAGTAGCTTTGCAGGTTTGGGGCACTGAGCTGAGGAACAAGAAAGTGTGTTTCTTTTGTGACAATCTGAGTGTCATGCACTGTATTAACAACTTGTTGGATGGCTCCTTGCTGTTGTTGTCTCTGTTGCGCCATCTAGTGCTCAAGTGTTTGATTTTTAATGTCTGGTTTTGTGCTGAGCATGTACCAGGTGTTCAGAATTCTATAGCTGATGTATTGTCTGGCTTCCAGTGTAATCGTTTTCAGGAACTGGCACCGGAAGCAGAGCAGTTGGAGACCGATTGGCCCTAGCGGTTGTGGGAGATATTGTCCATTCAGCGTTGAATCTGAGGTGAGGCGTTCGGTTAACCCTGGGTACATGGTCTCGGTATCTTTCTTCGTGGTGTCTTTGGCAAGAGCTTGAGGAGTCGATTGAAGGAATCTGACCGTCCCTATATATTATTGTTTATGATTGGGAAAGCATTTCAGGAGGGCGTGTTTTTTTCGGTGGTTGTGTGTAGGTTATCAGGTTTGGCATTTTTCCTTAAACTTCTGGGTTGGAAGGATTTTACTAAGGATTTTTTGGTTCATCAGACGATGAAAGTTTGGGTCGCCCTCCCACCCAGGGCTGTGGGGTACTCGGTACCAGGCCCGCAGATCTCCATGAGTGGGGTTGTTGTCACGGCAGCTATAACCCGGCCCGTGGCCCTGGGCGCCTATTGTAAATAGCAGAAATGTTCATGGAATGATTCGTGACACCACCTGTGGTGTTCGGCAATAAAGATGTTAAGCCGACGCTGCAGACAGATCCTCTGGGACAGATGGTGTGGTGCAGCAATGATGTTGTGGCCCTCCGCAGGTAGGGCAGTAGTCCCAGGGCAGTGTAGGTGAAGTGATAGGGGAGAGACGCAGGTGGTGCAGTGTCAGGCACATAGATGTAGCAGTGCTCAGTGGGTTGGCGCAGGAATAAGTGGAGGACACCAGGGCATGTAGTTCCAAAGCTTTAGTCCCAGTCTGTTGTGCATACAGGTTCCTGCATCCATGCCATGTCCTCCGGGTCAGGAGCTCAGTCAACTTCCAGGCAAGATGAAGTACTCTGTTCCAATACTCCGCCAACATATGTGCCTTTTCTGAACGTCTCCCCTTTTGCGCCTATAGTGAAGTACTCTCAGTACTGAGTTACACTGGAGTTCCTCCTGTCAGATGTTCCTATGAACTCTACTTGTATGGCAGACAGCTGTAGCCTGCTTCGGGGACTCCTTGCTACTAATTTCCGGCTCACTCATGTTGCTGTTGTGCCCCCAAGTCTTGTGTGGGAATAAAGTGGTGACAACTTCTATTCCTCCGGTGTCTGCTGCAGGACCATTAGTATCCATACAACCTCAGGGACTGGACCCCGACCATGCGCTGTGAACTTAGGAAGGGTTCTGCTCTAACCCTAATCCTCAGTCGTCCTTTTCTCCTTACGTTCCGTTCAAATCTACCTTTCTTATAAAGAGTCAGGCTTTCCATCAATGTCTCTTTCCTGTGCCAGCAGACCCAGGTCACTGAGGTCTGCTGCAGCACTTCCCTCGTCAACCCACTCAGGGGATCTTCTCTCTCAGACTCCCTGAGTCCGACAGACTAAATCCTAAACTCTTCCCAATCTTTTGGTGCAGACTAAGCTCCACCCACCTCCCAGCACTCTTCGTGTTCCAAGCAGGGAGCCACCAAAGGTGCTTTGCTACACTACTATGTTGTGTGGGATGCAGGTGTTGGAGTGTGGTCAGGTGTCTCCACCTTACCTGAATGGTGGGGTACCACACCTCAGGAGGAGGTGCAGTACCTCTGTGGCGACTGAACCCTCAGGGGCGCCACATAAGCATTTTGCAAGAGTTCTCTGTTAAGGGATTGGCGGCGCCCAGTATCGTTTGAAATTCTGGGTCAGCTGTTCCCTTGCCTTGGTGTGGTGAATTTTTCCCGTTTTCAAGTACACTATGCGGAAAATGAATGGAGTCATTCAAAAGTACAACTCATCCTGCAAAAAAACAAGCCATCTTATGTTTATGTGAGGCTACTTTCACACTTGCGTTTTTTTGCGCTGCGCACCGTGCGCAGTGCAAACGCACAGAAAAAAATGCATCATGCGTTTGTGTACTTTTTTTGCAGTTTTGCGCATTTTTTTTAAAAAAACGCACGCGTTTTTTGCGCTGACGTGCGCATTACCATGCGCACATCAGCGTACACATAGACTATAATGGGTGTTTGGGTGAAAAAAACGCATTGCGTGCGCATGCGTTTTTTTGGGACAAGTCGGACGCACAAAAAATGCAACAGGATGCATTTTGTGCGCCCGAGCGCACACTACAAAAAAAGCATGCGCATACAAACGCATGTGTATGCGCAGCCATGTAAAGTATAGGGGAAAAAAAGCATGCTTTTATTGCGCAAAAAAACAGTGCAAAAAAACAGTGCAAAAAAACGCAAGTGTGAAACCAGCCTGAGCAGAAAAATAAAAGAGTTAAGGCTCTGGGAAGAAGAGGAGGAAAAAACAAATATGAAAAAAAAAAACGAAAATTGGCTGCGGCATGTAGTGGTAAATAATAACAAAAATAATTTTGATTTTTAGAATACCAAGATATTCCGCAGCACTTTACAATTTTAGAAGGAATTTGTACAGACTTTCTGACATACCGGTATTAGCCAGCACATGACACTTATAAATGTTCAGTATTATATTTTATTTCTTATTTCATGGTTAAATGTTCACAAATTCATTAGTAAGAGATAAGTCTTATGGATTAAAGATGTTTTTTACCCCCTTAGTACCCAGATGTGTGCTGAGCAATGCTCAGGCTTCCTTCTCAGATGAGGACTCTTCAGTCTTCACCACTTATTTGCAAAGTAAATTACTTTCAAGAATAGGAATTTTCAAGTTAAAGCAGTGATACACCTGTGACTGAACACTTCACAGTCCGGGCTTCCCTCTCAGGAGAATACGCTCCTGCTGTTACTGAATTTATTATCAGTGTTTAAAGTTTATTCTGGTTGAGAATTCCTGTTTTCATGAAGTGTCTTAGGGACCTGCATGAAGAAGAAGAAATCACGCACCTTGGATTTTAAGTTATGTTGTTACCCTGTCTGGCAAGAAGCATTGCACTATATAGCTTGATAACAGACAAGGTACACATGGATGTGCAACCAGTAAATTTTTGGATGACAATGGTAGAACTTTTTTCCTTTCTACCAAACACTCATTTGAAGGGAACCTGTCACGCGGGGAAGCCAAGCAGAATTATTTATAGGCTTGTGGGCAAAGGTTCAGTCTAAGAGCAGGAGCAGGCATCCTTATATTCTCTCATCTGAGATTATCAGGATGAGTAACTTAATCACCACTGGCGTAACTAGAGTCTGATGGACTCTGGTGCAAGATTTGGACCTCCCCCATCCTGATTATATATGCTGTATATATTTGTCCTCCATCCTGGTATATATGTCCCTCATCTCGGTATTTATGCCCTCCATCCTGGTATTTAGGTCCCTCATCGTGGTTTATATGTCCCTCATCCTGGCCCCATCCTATCCTGGTTTCTATACCCTCCAACCTGGTATTTGTCCCTTATCCTGGGCCCCATCCTGGTATATATATCTCCATCCTGGCATCTGTCCCTTATCCTGGCCTCATCCTAGTATATATATCCCCCTTCCTGGTATTTGTCCCTTATCCTGGGTCCCATCCTGGTATATATATCCCCATCCTCACATCTGTCCCTTATCCTGGGCCCCATCCTAGTATATATATCCCCCATCTTGGTATTTGTCCCTTATCCTGGGCCCCATAATGGTATATATATCCCCATCCTCGCATCTGTCCCTTCTCCTGGGCCCCATCCTGATATATGTACCCCACATCCTGGTATATATGTCCCTTATCTTGGGCCCCTTCCTGGTATATATATATCCCCCATCCTGGTATCTGTCCTTTATCCTGGCACCCATCCAGCTATACAGTCATGGCCAAAAGTATTGACACCCCTGCAATTCTGTCAGATAATACTCAGTTTCTTCCTGAAAATGATTGCAAACACAAATTCTTTGGAAATATTCTCTTCATTTAATTTGTCTTAAATGAAAAAACACAAAAAGAATTGTCCTAAAGCCAAATTGGATATAATTCCACACCAAACTTAAAAAAGAGGGTGGACAAAAGTATTGGCACTGTTCGAAAAATCATGTGATGCTTCTCTAATTTGTGTAATTAACAGCACCTGTAACTTACCTGTGGCACCTAACAGGTGTTGGCAATAACTAAATCACACTTGCAGCCAGTTAACATGGATTAAAGTTGACTCAACCTCTGTCCTGTGTCCTTGTGTGTACCACATTGAGCATGGAGAAAAGAAAGAAGACCAAAGAACTGTCTGAGGACTTGAGAAACCAAATTGTGAGGAAGCATGAGCAATCTCAAGGCTACAAGTCCATCTCCAAAGACCTGAATGTTCCTGTGTCTACCGTGCGCAGTGTCATCAAGAAGTTTAAAGCCCATGGCACTGTGGCTAACCTCCCTAGATGTGGCCGGAAAAGAAAAATTGACAACAGATTTCAACGCAAGATTGTGCGGATGTTGGATAAAGAACCTCCACTAACATCCAAACAAGTTCAAGCTGCCCTGCAGTCCGAGGGTACAACGGTGTCAACCCGTACTATCCGTCGGCATCTGAATGAAAAGGGACTGTATGGTAGGAGACCCAGGAAGACTCCACTTCTTACCCCGAGACATAAAAAAGCCAGGCTGGAGTTTGCCAAAACTTACCTGAAAAAGCCTAAAACATTTTGGAAGAATGTTCTCTGGTCAGATGAGACAAAAGTAGAGCTTTTAGGGCAAAAGCATCAACATAGAGTTTACAGGAGAAAAAAGAGGCATTCAAAGAAAAGTACACGGTCCCTACAGTCAAACATGGCGGAGGTTCCCTGATGTTTTGGGGTTGCTTTGCTGCCTTTGGCACTGGACTGCTTGACCGTGTGCATGGCATTATGAAGTCAGAAGACTATCAGCAAATTTTGCAGCATAATTTAGAGCCCAGTGTGAGAAAGCTGGGTCTACCTCAGAGGTCATGAGTCTTCCAGCAGGACAATAACCCAAAACACACTTCAAAAAGCACTAGAAAATGGTTTGAGAGGAAGCACTGGAGACTTCTAAGGTGGCCAGCAATGAGTCCAGACCTGAATCCCATAGAACACTTGTGGAGAGATCTAAAAATGGCAGTTTGGAGAAGGCACCCTTCAAATATCAGGGACCTGGAGTAGTTTGCCAAAGAAGAATGGTCTAAAATTCCAGCAGAGCATTGCAAGAAACTCATTGATGGTTACCGGAAGCGGTTGGTCGCAGTTATTTTGGCTAAAGGTTGTGCAATCAAGTATTAGGCTGAGGGTGCCAATACTTTTGTCCGGCCCATTTTTGGAGTTTTGTGTGAAATGATCAATGTTTTGCTTTTTGCTTCATTCTATTTTGTGTTTTTTTCATTTAAGACAAATTAAATGAAGATAATAATACCAAAGAATTTGTGTTTGCAATCATTTTCAGGAAGAAACTGAATATTATCTGACAGAATTGCAGGGGTGTCAATACTTTTGGCCATGACTGTATATATATATATCCCCATCCTTGTATCTGTCCCTTATCCTGGGCCTCATCCTAGTATATATATCCCCCATGTTGGTATTTGTCCTTTATCCTGGCACCCATCCTTGTATATATCCCCTCTACTTGTATCTGCCCCTTATCTTGGGCCCCTCCTGGCACCTGTCCCTTATCCTGGGCCCTATCCTGGTATATATATCCCCCATCCTGGTCTATATATCCCTTATCTTGGGCCCCATTATGGCATATATATCCCCCATCCTGTTATCTGTCCTTTATCCTGGCACCCATCCTGGTATATATATCCCCCGGCCTTGTATCTGTCCATTATCCTGGGCCCCATCCTAGTTTATATATCCTCCATGTTGGTATTTTTCCCTTATCCTGGCACCCATCCTGGTATAGATATATATATATATATATCCCATTCTTGTAACTTTCCTTATCCTGGGCCCCATCCTATTAGATATATCCTCAATGTTGGTATTTGTCCCTTATTCTGGGCCCCATCCTGGTATATATATCCCCCATCCTGGTATCTGTCCTTTATCCTGGCACCCATCCTGGTATATATTTCCCCTATCCTTGTATCTGTCCCTTATCTTGGGCTCCTCCTGGCACCTGTCCCTCATCCTGGGCCCCATACTGGTATATATATCCCACATACAGGTGTATATATCCCTTATATTGGGCCCCATTCTGGTATATATATATCGCCTATTCTGGTATCTGCCCTTTATCCTGGCACCCAAGCTGATATATATATCCCCCATCCTTGTATCTGTACCTTAACTTGGGCCCCATCTTAGTATATATATCCCCCATCTTGGTATTTGTCCCTTATCCTGGTATATACAGTATATCCCCATCCTGGCATCTGTCTCTTATCCAGGGCCCCATACTGGTATATATATCCCCCATCCTGGCGTATATATCTTATCTTGGGCCCCATTCTGGCATATATATCCCCCATCCTGTTGTTATTTGTCCTTTATCCTGGCACCCAACCTGGTATATATATCCCCCATCTTGTTGTTATTTGTCCTTTATCCTGGCACCCAACCTGGTATATATATCCCCCATCTTGTTGTTATTTGTCCTTTATCCTGGCACCCATCCTGGTATATATATCCTCCATCCTGGTATCTGTCCCTTATCCTGGGCCCCATCCTGGTATATATATATGGAAAACATGTATTTGGAAGTCGCCTTGCTACACTTGTAAGGAGAGCTTTAAACTAGAACAACATGGGAAGGGAAGAAAAAGACCAGAAAAAGCCATACACCTGACAAATACTATTGAGAACTCTGCTATTAGAAGTGGAAAGGAAGAACAAAGACAAAAGAATCTAATTAATAAAAATATTGGAGAAAGAGAAACCAATCACAAACTAAAATGTTTCTATACTAATGCACAAAGTATGGGCGACAAACAAGTAGAATTGGAACTACTAACACAGGAAAATAAATTTGATGTCATTGGAATCGCTGAAACTTGGTGGGACAATACACATGATTGGAATACAAGACTAGAAGGATACAACTTATTTGCAAGAAACAGACTTGATAAACGAGGAGGAGGTGTCGCATTGTATGTTAGAAATGCGTTTATCTGCACAGAGATTGAAGCTTCAGAGACTGGGAGTTCTGTGGAAACTGTTGCAGGCATTTACTACAGGCCGCCTGTGCAAGCTGAAGATATGGATGAACTCTTTATGCATCAAATGGCCAAGTTCTCCAAAAAATATGAAAATAGTTGTCATGGGAGATTTCAACTATCCAGACATTTGTTGGGAATCTCTCTCAGGCAAAACTAACAGGTCAAGGAAATTCTTATCCTCTCTTGCTGACAACTTTATCTTCCAAAAGGTAGGGGAGAAAACAAGGGGAACTGCTACCTTGGATATAATCCTTATAAACAGGGAGGAAATGGTGGAGGAGGTAAAAGTGGCTGGGACCCTAGGAGGTAGCGACCATGCTATTTTAGAATTTTGGATAACTAGAGGAGGAAGACCTGTGAAGACTCAGACATCAAGGTTAGATTTCAGAAAGGCAGATTTTAAGGGATTCAGAAAGAGAATTGGAGGGATCCAATGGCTGGATATCCTTAAAGACAAAAATGTCCAGGAAGGATGGGAAATCTTGAAAAATGAAATTCTCAAAGCACAGTTGTTAACAATTCCGAAAAGAGGGAAGAATAGGAAGCATTTAAGGAAACCAGGATGGATGAACACAGACCTTAAGCACATGCTAAAAAGGAAGAAAAAAATGTTTATAAAATGGAAAGAGGGAGGCATATCTAAAGAAGAATATAATGCTGACTGCAGAACCTGCAGGACACAAATCAGATTATCTAAACCTGGCAATGAATTGAGGCTTGCAAGAGATGTCAAAAGCAATAATAAAAGATTTTGGGGATATGTCAAAAGTAAAAGAAAAGTCAAAGATGCTATAGGATTTTTGCAGGATGAAAATGATGAAATGGTAAGACAGGATGTTGAGAAGGCCAAACTTTTAAATTCCTATTTTGCATTTGTTTTCTCTCAGAAAGGAAATGTAACATCAACTGTTCTTCACTGTCCTTTTAAGGGAATAGAAGAATCCAGGATATCTATAAACAGAAAGATAGTGAGGAAACACTTAACTAAATGAATTCAAGTCTCCAGGTCCAGATGAATTACACCCCAGAGTACTGAAGGAGCTAGCAGAAGAAATTTTTGAACCCCTCTCCATAATCTTTGAAAATTCTTGGAGAACAGGAGAAGTCCCAGAAGACTGGAGAAGAGCAAATGTTGTTCCTATCTTCAAAAAGGGGAAGAAGGTGGACCCAGGCAACTATAGACCGGTGAGTCTGACTTCTATACCAGGAAAGATCTTTGAACAAATTATTAACCAACATGTATGTCAGTACCTGGATAAGAATGAAGTGATTAAACAGAGTCAGCATGGGTTTGTAACTAATAAGTCATGTCAGACTAACTTAATTTCCTTCTATGGCGGAATCACTGATTGGGTGGATCAAGGAAATGCTGTAGATATAGTATATCTTGACTTCAGCAAAGCATTTCACAAAGTATCTCATACAATACTTATTGAAAAAATGACTAAGTACGGAATGGACAAGGCAACTGTTAGGCGGATTCATAACTGGCTTAGTGATCGGACCCAAAGAGTGGTCGTAAATGTCTGCACATCAGTTGGATGAATGTCTCAAGTGGGGTACCACAGGGCTCTGTCCTGGGTCCTGTATTGTTCAACATCTTTATCAATGATTTAGATGAAGGAATTGAGGGTAAACTGATTAAATTTGCTGATGACACAAAGCTAGGAGGGATAGCTAATACTAGAGAAGAGAGAGAGGATTCAAAAAGATATAAATAAACTGGAGAAGTGGGGAGCAACTAACAGAATGGTTTTTAACAGGGAAAAATGCAAAGTACTACATCTGGGCAATAAAAATGAAAAAAGCATATACAGAATGGGAGGAATAGGGCTAAGCAACAGCACATGTGAAAAAGACTTGGGTATACTAATTGATCACAGACTGAATATGAGTCAACAGTGTGATGCAGCAGCAAAAAAGGCAAATGCAATTCTAGGATGTCTTAACAGAAGCATACAGTCTAGATGACGTGAAGTCATTATTTCCCTCTACTCCTCTTTGGTCAGACCTCATCTGGAATATTGTGTCCAGTTTTGGGCACCACATTTTAAAAAAGACATCAACAAACTGGAGCAAGTTGAGAAAAGAGCGACCAGAATGGTGACCGGTCTGCAAACCCTGTCTTATGAGGAAAGGTTGCAGGATTTGGGAATGTTTAGTTTGCAAAAGAGAAGACTGAGAGGAGACTTAATAGCTGTCTACAAATATCTAAAGGGCTGTCACATTGTAGAAGGATCATCTTTATTCTCATTTGCACAAGGAAAGACTAGAAGCAATGGGATGAAACTGAATGGGAGGAGACACAGATTAGATATTAGAAAAAACTTTTTGACAGTTAGAGTGATCAATGAGTGGAACAGGCTGCCATGAGAAGTGGTGAGTTCTCCTTCAATGGAAGTCTTCAAACAGAGGCTGGACAGACATCTGACTGGGATGATTTAGCAAATCCTGCTTTGAGCAGGGGGTTGGACCAGATGGCCCAGGAAGTCCCTTTCAACTCTACGATTCTTTGATTCTATGATTCTATCCTCCATCCTGGTATCTGTCTCTTATCCTGGGCCCCATCTTGGTATATATTTCCCTCATCCCAGTATATGTCACCTGTTCTGACGCAGTTCTTTAATGTATAGAAAATAATGAATTAACACATCATTTTTTGGGGGAATTCTAATTCGTCTTTTTGTGGCTTTGCTTTTATATTTAGTAATAGAACTCGCAAGCGTGATCACCCTTGAAGTGGGTTGCGAGCTTGTGTATTTTGGTCAAAATATCGACCAATAGCTCATAAATACTTTATATATATATATATATATATATATATACACATGCATATATATTTTGCACGTTATTTACATTCAGGGTGCATCAATGTTGACTATGTAAACTTGGGTGTCTGTCCTCATGGCGTGCACTTGCACAGTGCTGGGCAAGCCGCATAATCTAAAAGCATAGGCATCACAAATAGGCTGTAAGCCAAACACTGCGCACTACCTATGTGTGCCCAGCTCCCTATAGAAGCCTTTTTGTGTGCAAACAGTAAGCAATCACCCCCTCCATGAATTGGTAGGTTGTGAGTGGTTGTCTCATCAGTATTTTGCACCTGTGTTAACGCTATCTTTATTATGTGGGTTTGCTGCATCCTGATGCATTAGTTCTGAGACCTGGGTAGATAAATATTGTTGTCACTTTTTATTGTGTTAATTCTTGAATTTTGTGGGAATTTTAATTCCTCTTTTTGTGGCTTTGCTTTTATGGAAAATAAAATAAACCAATATACCGTACATACTCGTGTATAAGCTGAGATTTTCAGCCCATTTTTTGGGTCTGAAAGTCCCCCTCTCGGCTTATACAAGAGTCATATACCTGGCGGTCGGTGGGGGAGGGGGAGCAAGGTGTCAGAGATCAAACTGACCCCCCCCGACGCTTCTCTGCAGCCCCCCGATTCTCCCACAGTCTCCCTTCCTTCAGCGGTCACATGGTACCGCTCATTAAACTCAAGAATGTGCACATGTTCATGAGTTTAATGAGCGCTACCACGTGACCGCTGAAGGAAGGAAGGGAGACCGTGGGAGAAGGGGGGGCTGCAGAGACCGTGCCAGGAGGGGGTAAGTATATCCAATATTCACATGTCCCCGGTCCATCGCTGCTTGCTGCTGTCTGCTGCATCCTCTGTCAGTGACGTTTAGGCAGCAGAGGGTGCGATGACGTAGTTAGTGCGCGCTGTGCCCTCTGCTGCCTGAACAGTCACTGACAGGACACGGCAGACAGCAGCGATGGAACGGGGACAGGTGAATATCTCAGGAGTCGGGTCCTGAGCCAGCGGCGACACTGGCACCTGTCCCCCATAGCGCGCCGGTGTCTCAGCCTGCTCAGGACCCGACACCTGGCCCCCAGCGATGAGAGGTGAGTATGTCATTTTTTTGCAGCAGCAGTATATGGGCCATAATCTATGGAGCATTTTATGGGGGCATAGTCTATGGAGCATCTTATGGGGCAGCATATGGGGGCATAATCTATGGAGCATTTTATGGAGCATCTTATGGGGGTATAATCTATGGAACATTTTATGGGGACAGTATATGGGGCATAATCTATGAAGCATCTTATGGAGCATATTATGGGGGTATAATCTATGGAGCATCTTATGGGGGCAGCATATGGGGGAATAATCTATGGAGCATCTTATGGGGCAGCATATTGGGGCATAATCTATGGAGCATCTTATGGGGCAGCATATTGGGGGCATTATCTACGGAGCATTTTATGGGGGCAGCATATGGGGGCATAATCTATGGAGCATTTTAAGGGGCAGCATATGGGGGCATAATCTATGGAGCATCTTATGGGGCAGCATATGGGGGCATAATCTATGTAGCATTTTATGGGGCAGCATATGGGGGCATAATCTATAGAGCATCTTATAGGGGCAGCATATGGGGGCATGATCTATGGAGCATCTTATGGGGCAGCATAAGTGGGCATAATCTATCGAGCATCTTATGGTGCATAATCTATGGGGCATAATCTATGGAGCATCTTAAGGGGGATTAATCTATAGAGCGTCTTATGGGGGCAAAATCTATGGAGTATTTTATGGGGGCATAATCTATGGAGCATCTTATGGGGGCATAATCTATGGAGCATCTTATGGGGCATAATCTATGGAGCATCTTATGGGGGGCATAATCTATGGGGCATTTTATGGGGCATAATCTATGGAGCATCTTATGGGGCATTATCTATGGAGCATCGTATGGGGGCATAATCTATGGAGCATCGTATGGGGGCATAATCTATGGAGCATTTTATGGAACATTTTATGGGGCATAATCTATGGTGCATCTTATGGGGCCATAACCTTTATGAAGCAGCATATGGGGCATTTTATTCTATGGAGCATCTTATGGGGCCATTATTAACCTTTGTGCAGCATTATATGGGGTGTATTTTGCGTGGAGCATCTAATGGGGCCCATCATGAACTTTATGGAGCATTAGATAGGGCGTATTTTGTATGGAGCATCTTATGAGCCCATCATGAACTGTATGGAGCATTATATGGGGTTCCTGATTCAATATGGATATTCAAAAACATTTAAATTACTGATGTCTCAATTAATTTTACTGTTATTGGTATCTATTTTTATTTTTGAAATTTATCAGTAGCTGCTGCATTTTCCACCCTAAGCTTTTACGTGACTCAATAAGTTTTCCCAGCTTTTTGTGGCAAAATTGGGGGGTCGGCTGTTTCTCGGGTCGGCTTATACACGAGTATATACGGTACTCACCAGGGGCGTACATGGAAGTCATGGTAAAAAGTATATTTCACTCTCCATAATACATGTAGCAAAATACACCCATAGTCCTGCATATAAAAGTATAATGCAATCCCCATAATTCTCCATATATTATAATGCACCTTAGATAGTCCTCCATATATACTGCGCAGCACATGGTCCTTCATACAGTATAATGCAGAGCCCATAGTCTTCCATATATTACAATGCACCATATAGTCCTCCATATAATATAATGCACCCCGTATATTTCTCCATAAAGTATAATGCACCTCCATATATAATGCACAGCCCATAGTCCTCCATATTAGTATAATATGCAGCCCATATGGTTGTTATAATAAAATGCACAGCCCATAGTCTTCCATACAATATAATGCACCCCCATAGTCCTCCATATATAATGCACCGCCTATATTCCTCCATATAGTATAATGCACCTCCATATGTAATGCACAGCCCATAGTCCTCAATATTAGTATAATACACAGTCCTTATGATTCATATAATGCATAACCCATAGTCCTCCTTATAGTATTATGCACACCATAGTCCTCCATATAATATAATGCATGCCCATAGTCCATAATATAGTATAATGCACAATCAAATTATTATAATATACAGCCCATATCCTTCATATATATAATGCACAGCCCATAGTTGTCCATGTAGTATAATGCACAGCCCATAGTCATCCATGTAGTATAATGCACAGCCTGTAGTTATCCATGTAGTATAATGCACAGCCTGTAGTCATCCATAAAGTATAAGGCACAGCCCATAGTCATCCATGTAGTAGTATGGCCACAGTGTACTCACTAACTATTAAAAATCCCCACTTTCCCTCCCCTCCTAGCAACATGGTGTCTTCTTCTGAAGCCGGCGGTTGACAACATAATGCAAGATATGGGAGCGCATGACGTCCCTGCCATGCTCCCCCGGCCATGTGTACACCAATATCAGCTGCTGGCTTCTCATAAACCGGCAGCGTGTATTGTAGCACATAGACCCCATGGGTCTGTGTGCCGCAATACACTTCTTCCGAGGACACACATACAACTAATAATAATAATAAAAATAATAATCTTTATTTATATAGCGCCAACATATTCCGCAGCACTTTACAGTTTAAACTGAATTATTTGCTAGCATTGCCGGGACCCTAATTGATTAAAGTTTGATCTGAGTGTGATGACAGTGTGCTCAGATTCTCCTGGATGTGGAGAAGATTAAGAAAAAACTTCTCCATTCTGTCTGTCCGTGGAAATCAGACTGAACTGAAATGTCATCAGAGTGCAGTCCAATGTTTCCACAGACTTATTGATTGCATAGTCAAGTGTGATCTGAATAGCTTACTGAACTTGGGCATGCTGCGATTCATTTTTCGGGACAGACTCTATCTGAGGAAAAGATCCGACATGTGCAAGGCCCAATATGATAATATTGGTTCAAGTGTGGTCCGGTGTTTTGTTGGATACAACTTGCACCGAAAATACGCTTGATTGCACCTGCCGTAACTGGAATTTTAATCATCTAAGTCCTTGCTCACTCTGGCATAAGAGTCAGAGGAAAAGTATAATAGTAACATGTCACCAGCACCACTTCTGCAATTTTTACCCACTCCAGGTTTTGGCTTACAAATACTGAGGCAAGGGGGCGTGGCCTAGACTGTCATGGAGTAGGACGTGCAGTCTAAGATCTCCCGGCACATCCACCCTAAATCAACTGAAATCATAGCCCATCCAGGCTAAATCCTCACAGAAATCCTCTCAGAGTCACTCAGGAGTGACACCCCAGGCCTTCGGAGCCCTATTTGCCAGTTCCCACGGACTTTTGAGGTCTGGTACGTGCAAGGCCTAACACTTACTGCGGGGCCTGTTGAGGCCTATGGGCCATACCCGGACTGTATTACTTGGGCTCAGATCCCACCTGAAGAATTGGGGTAGAATCCCCCTCAGCAATCATCCGAACCATCTTCGGCACGTAAAGGAGCTTATATCAGGCTTATTATAGCCCCCTCTAGGGATAGAGGATCCCGGACCTCAGGCTCCCTCCCTCAGCCCTGATTCGACCCCCCACATAGGCCACGGCTCTCATAGGAGCTCCTAAAGAAGATTACCGCCTATTTCTGAGGTAACCGGAGACAAAGACGCTCATATAATAGTTCACAGAAAGATTTATTTCTTCAATTGACTATTAATTTTTGCTGACGGGCACTCAGGTGCTTTTACAGAAGGAAAAAAAAAAAAACCCACTGCGCAGGCGCGACATTCCCTGGCCGCGGCTGACACCGCCGAGCGGCTTGAGGCAATAGCGCGCGCCTGAAATTCAGACTTCGGCTGCCCGCGGCTGCATCTTCATTACGGTACGCCTTTCCTTCCCTCCTGCCTCCGCTACCTAACCTCCCGCGGTCAGAACAATTGCCCGAGACCCGCCTGGAAAATCCTGAGGAGCGAATCTGTGGCAGCAGTTCAGAGCCATATTTACAAGCGCCTTGCGCAGGAGCACCTCCCCCCGGCTGATAAACCCGACTGCCGTAGCTACAGCGGCACGGGAAGGCATTGCCATTCACCGTCCCCACTGCAAATAGCTCCTGGGGTCCTCGCCACCCCCACCACCACTAAGATATCCTCCTTCAATTGCGTTCTTAGCCTCCTCAGGGCTTATCGGGGGCCGCTCTCTCTTCTCTCAGAGCGGCTTCCTGATTCCAGCTGCGCACTCCACATACGCAATTTGCGTAAAATCCGGCGTATCTTACGTCAAAGGAGCAGCCTTCTAATCCAGCTCCATAGTGCTGCTGGCTCCCCACATAACGTAAATCACTGATGGACTGCCCAGACGGTTTTTGCCATACACGAAATCAAACTAAAACAAAAGAGAATTAAAATAATAAACAAATAAAAAAAAAAATAATAAAAAAAAGGGTGACGAAAGTCGCTGCCACTACTTCCCAATTCACCCTCATTGTCTCTGCAGCCTAGTTCTATTCATACCGATAAAATGAGTCAAAACAGATCAAACAGCCTCAAACAACCAAAAACTCCCTCCACAACTACTATGTCCGCCAAATCGGATAAAGACAAGAGACAGTCATCTCACCCTTCCTCCGATTTGGGGAATACCATCAGTCCTACTAGATCCAGGACGCCCCACAAAATTACTGACTCCATGGATACATCAGCTTCCTCAAAAAGACGGAATCCGGGGGCTTGGAGTGAGAAACTTTCTTTTCTAAATGACCCCAAAAACGACACGGACAATGATTCTTGGGCTTCAACACCAAATACCAGCCCAGACAAATCCAGACCAAAACTGGACTCTCATGTTGAAACGAGCCATGACACCATCGAGGCTTATATGGCCTCACTGGCCGACAAAATTAATTGAAGCTCACTCTAGAATCCACATTAGAGTCACAAATGAAAATCTTTAAGTCTACGTTTGAAACGTTTAATCAAAAACTGGAAAATCATGAATCCAGAATGGTGTCGTTAGAAAAACAAACAGAGATGTCTGCAGATGAAAATCAGCAACTGAAGTCTGAACTCATAAGGCTGGAAAGAAAACTAGCAGATTTAGAAGACAGAAGTAGAAGGAATAACGTGAAAATCAGGGGCATCCCAGAATCTGTCACCCCTGCCAAGCTTGAGGAGTATGTTCAAAAAGTCTTCAAGAAAATTTATCCGTCACTTATTCCCCAAGAGACAATTATCGATAGAATCCACAGATTACCAAAGCCGGCCCACCTACCCAAAGATACCCCGAGGGATACCATTCTTAGGATCCACTTCTTTCATATAAAAGAGAGGATTCAAAATGCCATCAGGGACAATGGCGGCTTCCCAGAACCATTTTCCCATCTCAAGATATTTACAGATTTATCCAAAGCTACAATCGAAGGTAGGAAATCCTTCCAAGATATTACCATTCCCTTGAGGGATAATAACATACCATACAAGTGGGGATTTCCCCTTAAATTGTTGGTCCACCACAGTGGTAAAACTACTGCTATACTATCTGCGGAAGAAGGCCACAAGTTTCTCAAATCTATGAACATTAAACCTAGAAGCAAGCCTGCGGCGTCTCCGGACTCCAAATCTTCTACTTGATCTTCAGGGACTCATGGGTCTTGTTTAGGCCCAAGGAAATTCAACACAGTAACACTTTATATATTATTATTATAATTATAGTTATGATAACTCTTCCTCCAGGCTCGATCCTTTGGAATACTATCTTTCAACAGGCCTATACTTTAGTAACACATCAAAAATGTTTACCATATATTGTTTAGTTATCAGTTGGACTCTAGGTTCGTCCACCTTTTACTTCCCTCAACTACTCTTGGATGAGCGTATTTCTCCCTTCAGAAGATGTCGCCGGGAAATCCTCACACGAACTTTCCCCCGAACTGAGCAGAGTTCGCCTTAGAATTCTGCTCCTGTTGGTCCCTATAAGTTTATTCTGACCAAACTTGTTGCTAATTTGCCTGGTTTTTTCCTTTATTGTGTGTTTCAGTTGCAGCCAATACACCCTTGACCTTATCCATCTGAACCTAAACTTCTCCATCAGCCACAACCTCACCAAGAACAGCAGCATCACAGGTATCTTCTCAGCCACAAAACACCACACTGACAATGAAAATAAACCTGGCCACGTACAACGTCAGGGGCCTGAACAGCCCTAGAAAGCGTCATGTAATATATCATGAGACCAACGGGCTGGGTTCTGATGTTGTGTGTCTTCAGGAAACAAAATTTAAAAGAGGCGCTCACCCTAACTTTTCCCACAAAAACTTCCCCCACATATATGAATCATCAGGATTAGAGTTGAGCGATACCGTCCGATACTTCAAAGTATCGGATCGGAATGGATCGGCCGATCTTAAAAAAAAATATCGGTATCGCCGATTCCGATACCGGAAGTCCCATTCAAGTCTATGGGACTTCCGGTATCGGAATAAGAAAAATCCTGTTTTTTCCTTGTACAGCCTCTCTGGGGTCTGTACGGGCCTTTCGGGGGGCTGTGCCGGCCTGCCAGGGGGTCTGTGCAGGCTCCGGTGGTCTGTGCCGGCCTGCCGGGGGGCTGTGCCGGCCTGCCAGGGGGGCTGTGCAGGCTCCGGTGGGCTGTGCCGGCCTGCCGGGGGGCTGTGCCGGCCTGCCGGGGGGCTGTGCAGGCTCCGGGGGGCTGTGCCGGCCTGCCGGGGGGCTGTGCAGGCTTCGGGGGTCTGTGCAGGCATCGTCCGATGGGACTACAAGTCCCATCGGGCGATGCCTGCTACCATGACAGTGATTGACACATTAGCCAATGATGGGACAGTAGTAGTCCCATCATCCGGCTAATGTGTTGAATGTAAAAAAAAAAAAAAAAAAAATTACATGCTACATACATACAACATGCATACTACATACATGCTACATTCATACTACATACTACATACATGCTACATTCATACTACATATATACTACATGCAACATACATACTACATATATACTACATGCAACATGCATACTACATATATACTACATGCTACATACATACTACATATATGCTACATACATACTACATATATACTACATGCATGCTACATACATACTACATACATACTACATATATGCTACATACATACTACATATATACTACATGCATGCTACATACATACTGCATGCTACATACATACTACATGCTACATACATACTACATATATGCTACATACATACTACATATATACTACATGCATGCAACATGCATACTACATATATACTACATGCAACATACATACTACATATATACTACATGCAACATACGTACTACATATATACTACATGCATGCAACATGCATACTACATATATACTACATGCATGCAACATGCATACTACATATATACTACATGCTACATACATACTACATATATGCTACATACATACTACATATATACTACATGCATGCTACATACATACTGCATGCTACATACATACTACATGCTACAAACATACCACATATATACTACATACATACTACATGCTACATACATACTACATATATACTACATGCATGCTACATACATACTACATGCTACATACATACTACATATATACTACATGCATGCTACATACATACTGCATGCTACATGCATGCTACATACATACTACATACATACTACATGCTACATACATACCACATATATACTACATACATACTACATACAATACATTCATACAATACATACATAGACATACAGTACATATAACATAGAGTAACATACTTACCAATACTTGTCACATTGTTCCCCGAAGCCATTGTCTTTTACGGAATAAATATTAACATAACAAACCACAAAAATACTCACCCACGATCCGAAGCAGTCCACGAGTGTGTCCCACGACGATCTTGGGTAGAGAACTGCAGCATCAGCTGTTGCTGCCGTTCTCTAGGGGCTGCAGGAATCCAATGACGGAAGGTAGGTATCCTTCCGCACTGTATTCCTCCGCCACTTAAAAAAAAAAAGTCCCTAGTCTCACTTTATGCCATTGCTGTGTGGGAAATTCCCATACATATATGTGGTATGTATGTAGCATGTAGTATGTATGTAGCATGCAGTATGTATGTAGCATGCATGTAGTATATATGTAGTATGTACTGTATGTAGCATATATGTAGTATGTATGTAGTATATATGTAGTATGTATGTAGCATGTAGTATGTATGTAGCATGCATGTAGTATATATGTAGTATGTATGTAGTATATATGTAGTATGTATGTAGCATGTAGTATGTATGTAGCATGCATGTAGTATATATGTAGTATGTATGTAGCATGCATGTAGCATGCATGTAGTATGTATGTAGTATGTATGTAGTATATATGTAGTATGTATGTAGCATGTAGTATGTATGTAGCATGCATGTAGTATATATGTAGTATGTATGTAGTATATATGTAGTATGTATGTAGCATGTAGTATGTATGTAGCATGCATGTAGTATATATGTAGTATGTATGTAGCATGTAGTATGTATGTAGCATGCATGTAGTATGTATGTAGTATATATGTAGTATGTATGTAGCATGTAGTATGTATGCAGCATGCATGTGGTATATATGTAGTATGTATGTAGCATGTAGTATGTATGTAGCATGCATGTAGTATGTATGTAGTATGTATGTAGTATATATGTAGTATGTATGTAGCATGTAGTATGTATGTAGCATGCATGTAGTATATATGTAGTATATATGTAGTATGTATGTAGTATGTATGTAGTATGTATGTAGTATATATGTGTTATGTATGTAGTATGTATGTAGTATGTATGTAGTATGTATGTAGTATGTATGTAGCATGTAGTATGTATGTAGCATGCATGTAGTATGTATGTAGTATTTTTTTTTTTTTTTTTAACATTTAACACATTAGCCGGATGATGGGACTACTACTGTCCCATCATTGGCTAATGTGTCAATCACTGTCATGGTAGCAGGCATCGCCAGATGGGACTTGTAGTCCCATCGGACGATGCTTGCACAGACCCCCGGACATCAGCACAGCCCCCCGGCAGGCCGGCACAGCCCCCCGGCAGGCCGGCACAGACCCCCACAGGGTGCACAGACCACCGGCAGGCCGGCACAGCCCCCCGGCAGGCCGGTACAGACCACCACAGGGTGCACAGACCACCGGCAAGCCGGCACAGCCCCCCGGCAGGCCGGTACAGACCCCGGGCAGTCCACACAGCCCCCCGGCAGGCCGGCACAGCCCCCCGGCAGGCCGGCAGAGACCCCCGGAAGGCCCGAAATGACGGCGCATCATGATGCGCACACACCGCGCATCATGATGACGTCAGGCTGTCAATCAACTTTGAACTTCCGATTCCGATACCGACTTCCGATATTGAAAAAATATCGGAAGTCGGTATCGGAATTCCGATACAGCAAGTATCGGCCGATACCCGATACTTGCGGTATCGGAATGCTCAACACTAATCAGGATTAAAGAAAAAGGCAGGAGTCCTTACCATGATAAAAAACTCCATCAACTTTAAATTCATTGAAGAACTAAGAGACGAGAAAGGCCATTATCACATCCTAGTTTGTAGCATCAATAACTCAATTTTTACTATTGTAAACGTCTACGTCCCCAACACGGGCCAAATTAGATTCTTAAATAAGCTTCTAAAGAAAATCAACCTAATAAAGAAGGGTTCCTTAATATTCGCAGGAGATTTTAACATGGTCCCAAATGGAAAGTTGGATTCCTCAGCCCCCAATAGACATAAAACAGAAACGTTAAACAACTGGATTTATTACAACGAATTCTTTGACACTTTTCGTTGTCTAAACACGACCTCAATCGAGTATAGTCATTATTCGGATGTCCATCACACTGCTTCTCGTATTGACCTAATTTTAACAGATATTTTCTCACTTCCCAAATTTACTTCCATCTCTATCCACCCTAAAACGGTCTCTGACCATGCTCCAGTAGTAGCTACATTCACTGTCGGCCCTGCCACCAACCAACAATTCCTATGGAAATGCAACTCCTCATTACTCAATATTCCACACTATAATGCAGAGATTACTACAGCCTTACGAAATTACTTCAAAGAAAATGATACTGAACTTTCCAGCCCTTTCACCTATTGGAATGCTCATAAGGCCGTTCTGCGAGGAATCCTAATCAGGATATCCTCGAGACATAAAAGGGCAAACAGGGAAAAAATAACAGATCTGCAGAATCAAATCAAAATCAAAGAAACCATGATAACCGACAATCCCAATTCAGGTATTGACGTACGCTCAGAACTCTCCAGGATAAGACAGGAGCTTAGGGCCTTGATTTTCTCGTTTCATGACTCAGCAGTCAAAAACCACCGCTTTAAACAATACCAGAATCTAAATCGGCCATCTCGCTATATGACTAACATCTTGAAAAATTCTAGACGGAAAAACAGGATTGACACCATTCTCTCCACCAAAAATACCCCCTTGTCCCACCCACAGGACATAGCTAACTCCTTCGCTACATTCTATGAGAATCTCTACAACATCAATCAAAATTCCTCCCTCCCCTCTCCAAGTCATTCAGATATCACTTCTTTTCTAACCAAAATTAATCTCCCGAAACTAGATGAAGTTGACAAATCTACCCTATCATCTCCTTTCACTGAAAAAGAAACTCTAGATGCAATAAACCACCTTAAAACCTTTAAAGCTCCCGGCCCTGACGGGTTTACGAATAATTACTATAAAACTTTTGCCGAAATCCTTGCACCCCACTTGACAAAAATTTTTAACACAGCTTCTACTTTGGGCTATTTCCCCAAGGAAATGCTCGAGGCCACCCTTATTCTTATCCCCAAACCCAATTCGGACACAACCCTCATGAAAAACTTTCGGCCAATTTCGTTAATAAATACAGACATCAAACTATATGCTAAATTATTATCAAACAGACTGAACTCCATACTCCCTAAGCTAATCAACAAAGATCAAATCGGGTTTATAATCAATAGACAATCTACAGACGGCACCAGAAGATTGATCAACCTTATGAAACTCATTAATACACATAAAACCAAATCCATTATAGTTTCTCTTGACGCCGAAAAGGCCTTCGACAGATTAAATTGGGATTACTTGTTCGCCACTCTAGCCAAATTTGGCTTTCATCATGAACTAATCACTAGCATTAGAGCATTATACACTGCACCATCGGCCAAAGTTTACGTTAACAATCACCTTTCAAAAGTCCTCCAAATATCCAATGGTACAAGGCAGGGTTGCCTGCTTTCCCCTCTACTGTTTGCCCTGGCAATTGAACCCCTAGCTCAGTCTATCAGAGATAACCTGGATATTCATGGCATTAAAGCAGGCGATAATGAATATAAAATATGCCTCTTCGCAGACGACGTTATTCTCACCCTGTCAGATCCAATCAAATCAATTGTTAAAGTCCAAGAACTTCTGCTGGTTTTCGGACATTTCCTGTTTCAAAGTCAACGTTTCAAAATCCAAGATGCTATCCCTTCATCTAGACAGCGACCAAATTAACTCCATCAGCCGCTCTTGTCCTTGGAGCTGGACTTCAGACTACATTACATATTTGGGACTTAAATTTACCAATAATATCCCTTCCCTCATGCCTCTGGTCCCTTACAGAGACCATCTCAAAAGACCTAAAAATATATGGGGAGAAAAACCTCTCTTGGTGGGGTAAAATTATAACATTTAAAGCCTATATCCTCCCCAAAATAGTATATCTTTTTAGATCACTCCCTTTACCCATTTCCACCCCCGCCCTTACCAACCTTCAATCCATGACAAACAACTTTGTTTGGAACAGGAGAAAAGCCAGAGTTGCAAAAAATATTTTATATGGCAACAGGAGGTTTGGTGGAGCTGGCCTTCCGAATATCTCAGCTTACTATTCCTCACTCCTTGTCAAAAACAGCCTCCCTTGGTGGTCAACCGAGGACCCTCAGGCATGGGTCAACATTGAAAAGGCGTTAAACCACAATAGGTCTCCTTCCCTTCTCGTCTTGGAGTCTATCCTTCTCAAAAAGGTACATTCTATCACGCATCCAATCTTCCGCGCAACACTAGAAGCTTGGGGTCTCTTAGCTAAACAACAAAAAGGCCTCACTAATACTGACCCGTTAGGACCTCTATCCCTTAACGTGAATGCATCTCTTTTTCAGCTAGAACTGCCCTCCATCTGGTCCGACCATGGTGTCAAAAAATTAAGGGATCTTTGTGGACACAATCACATCTCTTCCTTTAGCGATATGAAACACAAGTTCAGTATTCCATCATCAGCATTTTATGACTATATTCAACTAAAAGAATTAGCAACTACACTTAGGAAGAAAGACGCAAAACCCCCTGAACCTTTCTTTAATCTCACTAACAACATAAACCATTGCCTTTTCTGGAGGGTTTCGTACATTTATATGTGGTTCAATAAGAGCCACGAATTCATCAAAACAAATAATATAATTAAGTGGGAGATGGAACTTGGGATAAGCCCAGGGGCAGCAGACTGGGAGCAGGCTTGTTCCTCCTCTATGTCCGCCACGTTATCTATGTCTCTTCTGGAAACCCATCAGAAAATCATCTCCCGTTGGTACTATACCCCAGCCAGACTAGCCAGGATATATCCAGAGATCTCCCCATTATGCTGGAGAGGATGCGGACAACACGGGAACCTTCTTCCTATATTGTGGTTTTGTCCGGTGATCAAACCTCTTTGGAGAGATATCTCTCTCCTAATAAACTCCCTTCTCCAAAAACCCATCACCCTCTCACCTCAACTGGCCTTGCTATCTATCACCCCACAAGAACTAAATCAAACTCTTCCCCCTTTAATAATTCATATTCTTCTTATTACCAAAAGTTCCATAGCTTTTCATTGGAAACGACCGGACATTCCAACCATTGAAGATATAAGAGACAAAATCTCCTTACATAAATCTTTTGAACTAAAACTAGCCACTATTAACAATAATATTGGCCATTTCTCCCGCAAATGGTTCAGATGGATTGCATTATTTCCCTCAAGCTAACTCTACAGCAATTGCTGCACTGATACTTTGTTGTTTGTTCTTTTCTCTGTTCCAGAGATAATCTGGCGACTGTTAAACATATAGTTATAGTATTGTTCTGGTTATAAGATAACCCAGTTAATTATACTACACCGCTAATGTCTTGAAAATAAAAACTTGTTCGGACCATTTGGTCCTTCCCCCCCTTTTCCCTTCCCTCCTCACCCTCCCATCCCCTCCCTGAGACCCCTTTTTCCTCACTATTGTAAAACCCCTTAATAAAATTGGTTTGAAAACAAATACTGAGGCAAAAAATACTGAACGTGTGCACATGGCCCAAAAGTTCTGCACTACCTGTAAATCTGTGTTCAGCTTATGTGTATCTCTGGATCATACTGAGCACCAATTCTCTGCACCAGTAGCGTAGCTACCGGGGGGGCAGAGGGGGCGGTGGCCCCGAGCTCTGAGGGGGCCCACCGAGTTACGCTACTGTAACTATCAGCGTGCACAGCGCGCCCATACAGTTACATTCTGCAGCAGAGCAGAGAGAATCGATCTCCCTACTCTGCCACCAAGCCGCCATAGGCCCCTGAGAAGGCGGTGGGGGGCCCCGGTGCCAGCAGTGGGCCCCCACCTCACAGCCAGCAATGTCGTCTTGGGCTATATTCTGTTTCTGTGCACACAGGACCTGTGATGAGGTCACAGGAGGGGTGGAGTCAGGGGGGTCACATGATCAGGGGCTTCAGTGGCTGCATGACTCTGCTGTGCTGGTTGTCATGGTGCTGGATGAGGTGAAGTAAGTTTCTGTGTGGGGTCAGGAGGGGTTTACAGGGTGGATGTAGCAGAGCTGTGTGTGTAGAAGGTGTACGGAGCAGAGATATGCATGTATGAGGAGTATAGAGGAGCGGAGCCGCGTGTGTATGGGATGAGCAGAGCCGTTTGTGTACGAAGCAGAGCTGTGTGTGTATGGGGTGTATGGAGCAGAGCCATGTGTGTATGAGGTGTACGGAGCAGAGCCATGTGTGTGCGGCGTGTATGGATCAGAGCCGTGTGTGTGCAGCGTGTACGGAGCAGAGCCGTGTGTGCGGGGTGTACGGAGCGGAGCCGTGTGTGTGAGGTGTATGGAGCGGAGCCGTGTGTGTACGGGGTGTGTGGAGCAGAGCTGTGTGTGTACAAGGTGTAGAGAGCGGAGCCGTGTGTGTACAAGGTGTAGAGAGCGGAGCCGTTTGTGTACAAGGTGTAGAGAGCGGAGCAGTGTGTGTACAAGGTGTACAGAGCAGAGCCGTGTGTGTACAAGGTGTACAGAGTAGAGCCAGGTGTGTACAAGGTGTACAGAGCGGAGCAGCGTGGGTTCAGCATGTATGGAGCAGAGCCGCGTGTGTACGGGGTGTACGGAGCAGAACGGCATGTGTACGGAGCAGAGCCGCATGTGTACAAGTGCAAGGCGCGGAGCCAGGTGTGTACAAGCTGTACGGAGCGGAGCCGCGTGTGTACAGCGTGTACGTAGCAGAGGTGCGTGTGTACAAGGTGTATGGAGCAGAGCCGTGTGTGTATAGGGGGTGCGGAGCAGAGTTATGTGTGTATAGGGGGTATCAGGTGCAGTAATAGGAACACATACGGCAGCAGCGGCTCAGCATTGGGGTATAAAGTGCAGTAATAGGGACACATACGGAAGCAACGGCTCAGCATTGGGGTATCAGGTACAGTAATAGGGACACATATGGCAGCAGCGGCTCAGCATTGGGGTATCAGCAGGATGAGGGGTTTGTGCAGGTTGGGGATACATGGCGATGGGGCTGGAATATGAGAAGTGAAACATGTCGTAGTTGTATTCTCTGTAGCAGAGTCGTGGCTGGAGGAGCTGTCATGTCGGTCTGGGCCAGATGGAGATGACGTGAAAAGTGAATGATTCCATCAGAAATAATGTCAGCGGTAAGTCACCAACTATAACTGTGCAGTAATCACATGTTCCGTAGGGCTGGTATTTACCACTGACCATATGGCGGTAATATCAATATTGGTCTTTATATAGGGATTATTTTCAGTAACAGTGCAGTCATCTCCTACATCCACTATTAGGGTGCATCACCGAGTTGTAATCAAAGTTATCTAGTTAGGGGCCCACTCAGAAGTTTCACCCCCCCGAGCCAAAACCCTAGCTATGCCTCTGCTCTGCACACAGTTGTCACCTTTTCCGACTCTGTTCGAAGCACATGATGTCTACAACGCATCAGTGGGAGACACCAATCAAAGACAGAGGGGCAGTCATTGTGGGCAGAGAGATGGACAGATTTGCATGCAGCTCAGGACATTTATTTTTCAAAGGTATGCCATACTACTGTGAGAATTTAAATGGATATAATTTGCCTTTATGTTCATTTTGAAGTGGTTGCCTTCTACTGGACAATGGTTAGATGTTTATCACAGAATTGAAAAATAAAATCATACTCACCTCCAATAAGGGGGTAGTAGTGTACCGTAATACACCAACCAAATTAACAAGGTCATACAAACAGAGATATACAATCGTACAAATATACTCGCACAAACAACAGAGGTACTAAACACTGTATAGTAAAGGATGGGGAAAAACCATAGTAGAGGGAGGGGAATTAGCACACACCCAAAACCTCGCAATAGTCCCACCAGGGACAACATCTGCAAGGAGTTTGTGTGTTCTCCCCGTGTTTGCGTGGGTTTCCTCCGGGTACTCCGGTTTCCTCCCACATTCCAAAGACATACTGATAGGCAAATTAGATCGTGCGCCCCATCGGGGACAGTGATGATAATGTATGCAAACTGTAAAGCGCTGCGGAATATGTTAGCGCTATATAAAAATAAAGATTATTATTATCTGGCTCCACAGCCTATCCCTTAAGAGCAGGTTCTATTTAAGGTAGTTTCTCCCACCTTTCCTTTCCCGAACATTAGTTCCTGCCATGTTTGTACCTGTGCATGTCATTCCATATTCTCATTCTCGCTACCAACCCAGCAAGTTACCCGTCCACTACTGACCCTGGCTGTTCTTACTGATCTTGTGCGTTTGACCACACATTGCTTATGCCCTACTGTACTGCAAGTCTGACCCTCTGGTCAGTTGTTGCAGAAAAGGTGACTGCCCTAGTAAGCACAAGGTAGTCTCTTAGTCATGAACCTCCAGGGTAAGCCCGACCTGTGGCATAGTCCATACCCAACAGCGCTACACAGTGTTACAATCATCTTGGCTAAAGTTGAGCGACTTTTGGTTTTTTAGGGTTGCGTTTCGCTTCGTGAAACCCGACTTTTCCAAAAGTCGGGTCGAGCAAGATCGTCCGATTATAGGGAAAAGTCGGGGTCGTCCCGAAACACGAAACCCAATGTAAGTCAATGGGGAATAGAAGTCGGCAGTGAGAGGAGGACAGGAAACACACCAACAGTGCCCATTTGAATGCCAAAAGCATAAATTCTTCTTACTTAAGCTTGTCAACCTTAATTAACTTCATAATACAAGTTACGCACTGAAAAATGGGGGTTATTTGGCTACAGACTGTGGGGGGGGAGGGCTGGCTCCAGGTTTTCATGTGCCCTGGGCGAAAGAGCGCCCCTTTAACACATACCACAACTCAACATGCTCCGATACGGCAGAGAAATAGCGGTATAGTACAATGAAAAATACCTCACTTTTTACATCTCATGACGAGGCCCATCTATTTCTCCATACAGAATCATTGGTCCCATATAATGTTTGAAACAGTATATGATGAGCTCCACATAATGCTACAGTATATGTTGGTCCCCATGGATGAAGCTCCACTGTCTTATGGGCCCAAATTATGCTCCAAACATAATGGGCCCCATTTCTAATGCTCTAGTGTATAATGGGCCCTGTAAATGCTGCTCCAGTGTCTGATGTCCACCTTTGGAATGTTCCAGTGTATGGTGGGCCCCATCTATCATTCTCCAGAGTATAGTGCTCCCCAAAAATTGCTGTCCCAACATTGAAAACAATCAAATAAGTCTCCTCGCTAGGGAATCCCTGTACTTGTCTGGACTCCTCGTCGTCCCCATCTTCCATCTCACTGCACAGTATTTCAACTTTGCAAGTGCTGTGATCCTGGGCAAGCAGGGGGGGCCCACTCGTTGGCGACGGCACTGGCACAGGGCCCCTGATAGTACGGTGGTGTGTCTGATGGCGGGTGGGCCGAACCTGCACTTTCATCTGCAGCTTCCTCTTTGTCACCATGTAAGATGGAACTGTATATGGGAAGGGTAACCTGAGTTTCATCAGGGTCAGATTCAGGTCGTGTAGCGTGCGAGGGGAATGTAGTGGTCTGGGTCAATGTACCAGCAGATTCATCGAGCAGTGGCTGGGCATCAGTGCACTTGTGTCGCCCCCAGGAGTACGGTCGCCACAGTGGCATTACATTCTTCCTAGGGAGTGTGATGTCATGCTTGGGAGCAACGAAGGATCTCTCTAGCAGGTTAACTGATTGGGCAGCGTTATTCCCACGAGTCATGACCCTCCAAACAGCGTTCATAAAGGCAAAGTGTTTGTTTTACGTGGGCAGTATGGTTGCAAAGCTGAACCTTAAAGGAATGTCCAGAAGGGCACCACCAGGAGTGGAGCCTACGGTTAAATTCGACTCCACCTGGGAAACCTCAACCATGCCAGCTACAGAACAGATGCACACATTGCAAGCTTAATTCCGTTAACGAACGAGACTCCGTCATGCCCCGCGGTCCGAGTCCGGCTTACTAGAGGTACACGTGAGGCTCTGGCACATGAGATTGGCCAATAACTGGTGTGTCATGCCCTTACATGTCCGTGGCTGCATGTGCGCTACACTGAAAAGGCCAGCGTTTGTCGCTTACAGGTGCAGATAACCCGCTGAACAACGTTAGTGATGGGGATCACTGATTACAATTATTACCCGCGAACAATGATTTCCCAGTAAGTGCAGGTCAACCGCAGTTCCGGAATTAGGCCTAACCATCATTCCTGAAAAAATGAAAAACTTACGTGTGCAAACCACAGGTGCTGTAGCTTGCTTAACAGCTCGCCAGCCGTTCTCACGCCCAGTATGGATTAAACGTGATTGCACAAAGGTTAGAAAGGGTACCGTATCCCCGGATAACATGTATGGATAGCGTACACATTCAAAATATATGTCTCAGGAGGCAGGCTCAGACGGTGTTAGGCCCAGTATGGATTGCACGTGATTGCACAAAGGTTAGAAAGGGTACCATATCCCCAGATAACATGTATGGATAGCGTACACATTCAAAATATATGTCTCAGGAGGCAGGCTCAGACGGTGTTAGGCCCAGTATGGATTGCACGTGATTGCACAAAGGTTAGAAAGGGTACCGTATCCCCGGATAACATGTATGGATAGCGTACACATTCAAAATATATGTCTCAGGAGGCAGGCTCAGACGGTGTTAGGCCCAGTATGGATTGCACGTGATTGCACAAAGGTTAGAAAGGGTACCGTATCCCCAGATAACATGTATGGATAGCGTACACATTCAAAATATATGTCTCAGGAGGCAGGCTCAGACGGTGTTAGGCCCAGTATGGATTGCACGTGATTGCACAAAGGTTAGAAAGGGTACCGTATCCCCAGATAACATGTATGGATAGCGTACACATTCAAAATATATGTCTCAGGAGGCAGGCTCAGACGGTGATAGGCCCAGTATGGATTGCACGTGATTGCACAAAGGTTAGAAAGGGTACCGTATCCCCAGATAACATGAATGGATAGCGTACACATTCAAAATATATGTCTCAGGAGGCAGGCTCAGACGGTGTTAGGCCCAGTATGGATTGCACGTGATTGCACAAAGGTTAGAAAGGGTACCGTATCCCCGGATAACATGTATGGATAGCGTACACATTCAAAATATATGTCTCAGGAGGCAGGCTCAGACGGTGTTAGGCCCAGTATGGATTGCACGTGATTGCACAAAGGTTAGAAAGGGTACCGTATCCCCGGATAACATGTATGGATAGCGTACACATTCAAAATATATGTCTCAGGAGGCAGGCTCAGACGGTGTCAGGCACAGTATGGATTTGACGGCCCAGATTACACAGCGGAGGAGCAGGGAGAGGTAAAGATTGCAAATGCTGGGGCCCTGCCCAAGCAAGGGGGGCCCACTCGTGGGCGTCGGTACTGGCACTGGGCCCCTCATAGTACAGCGGTGTGTCTGACGGCGGGTGTGCACCACCACCGTCAGAGACACTTGATTGCACTATGAGGGACCCTGTGCCAGTGCCCGCGCCCAAGAGTCGGCCTACCCACCTGTCCAGGGCAACGGCACTCGCACGGTGTCGTGCGCTAGGTGGTGACCCCGGCCATGGGGGGGGAGGCAGCACAGTTAGGGAGTTTTAGAAAGTGGCATATGTTGATGTTGGACATTCAGCTGATGCAAAAGGCGAAATAGGTGAAGTACCAGGAAGAGGTGGACCAAAGCAAGCCATTTTTCTGTCACACTATGTGTCATCAGGGGAAGGTGGGACAAAATCCTTGGAAACCCATGCGTGGTTCATTTTAATGAAGGTTAGATCATCCACATTTTGGGTTGACAGACGGGTCCTTTTTTCTGTCAGGATTGATCCAGCTGCACTGAAGACTCTTTCCGATAGCACACTTGCAGCTGGGCAAGCGAGCTCCTGTAAGGCATATTGGGCCAATTCAGGCCAGGTGTCCAGTTTAGCGGCCCAATAGTCAAAGGGGAATGACCTGTGTGGGAGAACATCGATATGGGAGGAAAAGTAGTTTGTAACCATAGTTGACAACTGCTGTCTCCTGTCACTTTCCATCGATGCAGTATTACCAGTTGTGTGAGCGGTATTTGAAAAATCAGTCCACAACATTGTCATGAAACCCCTGTCTCCAACGCCACTTCTGCTGTGTGCACCACGAACAACTCTGCCAAGCTGCCCCCGGCCCGTACGGCTCGTGTGAGAACCATCACCGCTGCTGTGTGCTGGGAATGCCTCAAGCAACCGATTTACCAGAGTTGCTTGTTTATTAGCCAATATTAGTTCAAGGTTCTCCTGTGGCATGATGTTTTGTAATTTGCCTTTATAGCGTGGATCCAGGATGCTGGCCAACCAGTAGTCGTCATCGTTCATCATTTTGGCAATGCGGGGGTCCCTTTTTAGGATCCGCAAGGCATAATCTGACATGTGGGCCAATGTTCCCGGTGTCAATGATGCACTGCGAGTGCTGGGTGTAGGAGCACTTTCTGGCAAATCCACATCCCTCCAGTCACGCACAAACCCTGTACCAGACCTTGCCACGCCAACATTTTCACTTGCCCCACGAGATGCATCCTCCTCCCCTAAGTAATCATCCCCATCATCATCCTCCTCTTCTTCCTCCACCTCGTCCAGGAGAGGTCCCTGAGCAGACAATGGCTGAATGTCATCAAGGATTCCCTCCTCCTCTTCCTCCTCATCAACATTGGCTGCAGACGCCTGCTCCTTAAGGTGCGTCAAAGTTTGCATGAGCAGACGCATAAGTGGGATGCTCATGCTTAGGATGGCGTCGTCTGCGCTTACCAGCCGTGTGCATTCCTCAAAACACTGAAGGACTTTACAAAGGTCTTTCAGCTTCGACCACTGCACACCTGTCAACTCCATGTCTGCTCTCAAAGTGCCTGGCCGTGTATCCTCCCACAAATGCATTATGGCCTGCCTCTGCTCGCACAGCCGCTCCACCATGTGCAGGGTGGAGTTCCACCTTGTTGCAATGTCGATAATGAGGCGGTGGTTGGGAAGGTGGAGCAATCGCTGCAGCTTCTGCATACGAACGGAGTGTACAGGCGACCGGCGGATGTGCGCGCACAGTCTTCGCACCTTCTGGAGCAGGGCTGTTAACTCCGGATAATTTTTGAGGAAGCACTGCACCACCAGGTTCAAGGTGTGAGCCAAGCAAGGTATGTGGCTGAGTTTTGAAAGGGCTATGGCTGCCACAAAATTACGCCCGTTATCACTAACTACCTTGCCTGCCTCAAGATGTACGCTGCCCAGCCATGACTCAGTTTGTCGCTTCAAGTACTCGGCCAGCACCTCGGCGGTGTGTCTGTCGCCCAAACACATCATCTGCAACACAGTCTGCTGACGCTTTCCACTAGCTGCTTGATAGGGGGACACATCGTGTGCAACAGTGGCAGCTGCAGATGGAGTGCTCGTACGACTGCGCTCTGTGGACGAGCTTTCGCTTCTGGAGGAGGAGGAGGAGGGTCGAACGCCTACAGCCAACTTTTTCCTATACCGTGGGCTAGGCAGCACTGTCCCACCACCGCTGTCCCCTGTGGACACTGCATCCACCACATTAACCCAGTGCACAGTGATGGACACGTAACGGCCCTGACCATGCCGACTGGACCATGCATCAGTTGTGAGGTGCACCTTTCCGCTCACTGACTGCTTGAGTGCATGGACAATGCGGTCTTTCACATGATGGTGGAGGGCTGGGATGGCTTTGCGAGAGAAGAAGTGGCGACTGGGTAGGTCATAGCGTGGTACTGCATAGGCCATGAGTTCGCGGAAAGCTGTGCTTTCCACCAACCGAAAGGGCATCATCTCAAACGCGATTAGTTTGGCAATGTGGGCGTTCAAACCCAGTGTACGCGGATGAGAGACTGAGTACTTTCTTGACCTACTCATAGTGTCTGGGAGGGTGAGCTGGACTTGAGAGCTGCATATGGTGGAAGTAGCGGTGGACAGGGCGGACTGAGAGAGGGTTGATGATGGTGATGGAGTTGGTGTTCTTTCTGATGGCCTAGAATCAGTCTTTCATTGATATAACAGTGGGATTCCCTGACTGCTGTGGTCTTGCAACGACACCTCAACATTTGCTGCTGTGCTAACCGGTGGGCTTACAGTGGGGGAAACAATGTAGCGTTGCTGACTTCGTTGTGATCAGTTGCACATGTGGCACTTGAGGTTTGGTGTTGTGTCCACGCTTGCAAGTGCATGCTGGTTAAATGTCTAAGCATGCAACTGGTATTCAAATTTTTCAGATTTTTCCCTCGGCTAAAGGTCTTTGCGCACTTCTTACAGATAACCTTGGCCTGATCATGAGGATTTTGGTCAAAAAAGTGCCACACTGCACTCTTCCTACTTTGGCAGACATTTTGCGGCCTAGCACGCTGTGATCTTTTGACCCTCTGGACAAGCTGTCCAGCAACTCTTTTGATGTTTGGAACCTGTCTTTGGAGTGCTCCGGGCCTGCCAGATAACAGCTGTTGTGATGTCGATGTCTGCTGTGAATGCTCCTCATCTGAGCTATTGGAAGCAGCACCCTCTTCCCCCAATGGATGCCAATCTGAGTCAACAACTGGGTCATCCATCACCTCCTCTTCTATGTCATGTGCACCTTCCTCTGTGTCACCGTGTATGGTGGTATAGTGTGCGGGAAGGGGCACCTGAGTCTCATCAGGGTCAGAATCTGGCTCTGTACACTGCGAGGACAATGTAGTGCTCTGAGTGAATGTACCAGCAGAATCATCCATCAGCGGCTGTGCATCAGTGCACTCCATGTCAGATTCATCTTGGCCTGGGTAATTCACCATTTCACTTGATAATCCAGGCATGGTATGTGAAAACAGCTCCATGGAGTAATCAGTAGTATGGCCTGCGTCATCCTTCAGTCTTGGTTGGGGTGAAGGACACAAGGAAAGGTGTGGTTCATGAACATGAGCCTCCAATGACGACTCAGTGCTTTTACTTTTTACAACTGAAGAAGAGGAGGCGATAGAGCTGGAGGCTGAGTCAGCAATGTAAGACAAAACTTTTTCCTGATGCTCTGGCTTTAAAAGCGGTTTGCCAACTCCTAGAAAACTAAGCGTTCGAGGCCTTATGTAGCCAGACGATGACGCAGGGTCAGCACCTCCTGCATTCGGTCCTATTTTGCTCTTGCCACTACCATCAGATCCACCACCAACACCATCATTACCAGCTGCCAACCCCCGCCCAATTCCACGGCCTCTTCCACCAGCCTTCCTCATTTTTGGTAGAAATGTAGACAAAATCCAACAAAGTATATAGTAATGTAAAACAAGGTACAAGGTGTCTATAGGACAGGGGAGATTTTGAATTTCTGCAGACACTTGTGGACACTGGACACTTTTGGATTGTGTGAGGCCCACTGATATCTGAGCGCTATGTGACAGGCTCGATGGCACAGCTGTGACCAAAGTGACTAGAGGATAAGGGAGATTTTGAATCTCTGCACACACTTTTGGACACTGGACACTTTTGGATTGTGTGAGGCCCAATGAATATCTGAGCGCTATGTGACAGGCTCGATGGCACAGCTGTGACAAAAGTGACTAAAGGATAAGGGAGATTTTGAATCTCTGCACACACTTTTGGACACTGGACACTTTTGGATTGTGTGAGGCCCACTGATATCTGAGCGCTATGTGACAGGCTCGATGGCACAGCTGTGACCAAAGTGACTAGAGGATAAGGGAGATTTTGAATCTCTGCACACACTTTTGAACATTGGACACTTTTGGATTGTGTGAGGCCCAATGAATATCTGAGCGCTATGTGACAGGCTCGATGGCACAGCTGTGACCAAAGTGACTAGAGGATAAGGGAGATTTTGAATCTCTGCACACACTTTTGGACACTGGACACTTTTGGATTGTGTGAGGCCCAATGAATATCTGAGCGCTATGTGACAGGCTCGATGGCACAGCTGTGACAAAAGTGACTAGAGGATAAGGGAGATTTTGAATCTCTGCACACACTTTTGGACACTGGACACTTTTGGATTGTGTGAGGCCCACTGATATCTGAGCGCTATGTGACAGGCTCGATGGCACAGCTGTGACCAAAGTGACTAGAGGATAAAGGAGATTTTGAATCTCTGCACACACTTTTGGACACTGGACACTTTTGGATTGTGTGAGGCCCACTGATATCTGAGCGCTATGTGACAGGCTCGATGGCACAGCTGTGACCAAAGTGACTAGAGGATAAGGGAGATTTTGAATCTCTGCACACACTTTTGGACACTGGACACTTTTGGATTGTGTGAGGCCCAATGAATATCTGAGCGCTATGTGACAGGCTCGATGGCACAGCTGTGACCAAAGTGACTAGAGGATAAGGGAGATTTTGAATCTCTGCCCACACTTTTGGACACTGGACACTTTTGGATTGTGTGAGGCCCAATGAATATCTGAGCGCTATGTGACAGGCTCGATGGCACAGCTGTGACCAAAGTGACTAGAGGATAAGGGAGATTTTGAATCTCTGCACACACTTTTGGACACTGGACACTTTTGGATTGTGTGAGGCCCACTGATATCTGAGCGCTATGTGACAGGCTCGATGGCACAGCTGTGACCAAAGTGACTAGAGGATAAAGGAGATTTTGAATCTCTGCACACACTTTTGGACACTGGACACTTTTGGATTGTGTGAGGCCCACTGATATCTGAGCGCTATGTGACAGGCTCGATGGCACAGCTGTGACCAAAGTGACTAGAGGATAAGGGAGATTTTGAATCTCTGCACACACTTTTGGACACTGGACACTTTTGGATTGTGTGAGGCCCAATGAATATCTGAGCGCTATGTGACAGGCTCGATGGCACAGCTGTGACCAAAGTGACTAGAGGATAAGGGAGATTTTGAATCTCTGCCCACACTTTTGGACACTGGACACTTTTGGATTGTGTGAGGCCCAATGAATATCTGAGCGCTATGTGACAGGCTCGATGGCACAGCTGTGACCAAAGTGACTAGAGGATAAGGGAGATTTTGAATCTCTGCACACACTTTTGGACACTGGACACTTTTGGATTGTGTGAGGCCCACTGATATCTGAGCGCTATGTGACAGGCTCGATGGCACAGCTGTGACCAAAGTGACTAGAGGATAAGGGAGATTTTGAATCTCTGCACACACTTTTGGACACTGGACACTTTTGGATTGTGTGAGGCCCAATGAATATCTGAGCGCTATGTGACAGGCTCGATGGCACAGCTGTGACAAAAGTGACTAGAGGATAAGGGAGATTTTGAATCTCTGCACACACTTTTGGACACTGGACACTTTTGGATTGTGTGAGGCCCAATGAATATCTGAGCACTATGTGACAGGCTCGATGGCACAGCTGTGACCAAAGTGACTAGAGGATAAGGGAGATTTTGAATCTCTGCACACACTTTTGGACACTGGACACTTTTGGATTGTGTGAGGCCCAATGAATATCTGAGCGCTATGTGACAGGCTCGATGGCACAGCTGTGACAAAAGTGACTAGAGGATAAGGGAGATTTTGAATCTCTGCACACACTTTTGGACACTGGACACTTTTGGATTGTGTGAGGCCCAATGAATATCTGAGCGCTATGTGACAGGCTCGATGGCACAGCTGTGACCAAAGTGACAAGAGGATAAGGGAGATTTTGAATCTCTGCACACACTTTTGGACACTGGACACTTTTGGATTGTGTGAGGCCCACTGATATCTGAGCGCTATGTGACAGGCTCGATGGCACAGCTGTGACCAAAGTGACTAGAGGATAAGGGAGATTTTGAATCTCTGCACACACTTTTGGACACTGGACACTTTTGGATTGTGTGAGGCCCACTGATATCTGAGCGCTATGTGACAGGCTCGATGTCACAGCTGTGACCAAAGTGACTAGAGGATAAGGGAGATTTTGAATCTCTGCACACACTTTTGGACACTGGACACTTTTGGATTGTGTGAGGCCCACTGATATCTGAGCGCTATGTGACAGGCTCGATGGCACAGCTGTGACCAAAGTGACTAGAGGATAAGGGAGATTTTGAATCTCTGCACACACTTTTGGACACTGGACACTTTTGGATTGTGTGAGGCCCACTGATATCTGAGCGCTATGTGACAGGCTCGATGTCACAGCTGTGACCAAAGTGACTAGAGGATAAGGGAGATTTTGAATCTCTGCACACACTTTTGGACACTGGACACTTTTGGATTGTGTGAGGCCCACTGATATCTGAGCGCTATGTGACAGGCTCGATGGCACAGCTGTGACCAAAGTGACTAGAGGATAAGGGAGATTTTGAATCTCTGCACACACTTTTGGACACTGGACACTTTTGGATTGTGTGAGGCCCACTGATATCTGAGCGCTATGTGACAGGCTCGATGGCACAGCTGTGACCAAAGTGACTAGAGGATAAGGGAGATTTTGAATCTCTGCACACACTTTTGGACACTGGACACTTTTGGATTGTGTGAGGCCCACTGATATCTGAGCCCTATGTGACAGGCTCGATGGCACAGCTGTGACCAAAGTGACTAGAGGATAAGGGAGATTTTGAATCTCTGCACACACTTTTGGACACTGGACCCTTTTGGATTGTGTGAGGCCCACTGATATCTGAGCGCTATGTGACAGGCTCGATGGCACAGCTGTGACCAAAGTGACTAGAGGATAAGGGAGATTTTGAATCTCTGCACACACTTTTGGACACTGGACACTTTTGGATTGTGTGAGGCCCACTGATATCTGAGCGCTATGTGACAGGCTCGATGGCACAACTGTGACCAAAGTGTCTAGAGGATAAGGGAGATTTTGAATCTCTGCACACACTTTTGGACACTGGACACTTTTGGATTGTGTGAGGCCCAATGAATATCTGAGCGCTATGTGACAGGCTCGATGGCACAGCTGTGACAAAAGTGACTAGAGGATAAGGGAGATTGGATTGCTTTTAAAAAAGCAGTTTGCGGAGCAGTGGGTAAACAGCAATGCAGGAATGTCAGGAAGCCTTAGAAGGCAGCCCAACAACCAACACCACTGATACACCACTATATAGCCTCCCCTTGCACTGCACACACAGTGACTGGTGTGTTGTGCAGGCCAAATTGCTAGCAGCAGAAGCAGTTTTTTTTTCTTCTAAGCAGGACAAAAAAAAAAATTGGGATTGCTTTTAAAAAAGCAGTTTGCGGAGCAGTGGGTAAACAGCAATGCAGGAATGTCAGGAAGCCTTAGAAGGCAGCCCAACAACCAACACCACTGATACACCACTATATAGCCCTTGCACTGCACACACAGTGACTGGTGTGTTGTGCAGGCCAAATCGCTAGCAGCAGAAGCAGTTTTTTTGTCTTCCCTGCCTAACGCTCTCCCTACAGAATCAGCAGCAACCTCTCCCTATACTAAGATCGGCAGAAGTAAGATGGCGGTCGGCGTGCACGCCCTTTTATACCCCCTGTGACGCCCACCAAAGCAAGCCAATCACTTGCATGCCCATCTGAAAGATGGTGGTGACCCGTGCCTATGTCATCACGTTGCCCACAGTGTCCGTGGATCCTGATTGGCTGAAAAAGAGCGCAAAACAAACTTTTGAAACGCGACTTTGGCGCGTAAGTCGCCGACCTCGTGGCCGACCTCATCCTAGGGTCGGGTTTCGTTTCATGAAACCCGACTTTGCCAAAAGTCGGCGACTTTTGAATTTTTTCGACCCGTTTCACTCAACTCTAATCTTGGCTATTTCATAAATACATATTCTTGTCATGTCACTGCATTGTTACTGATTTGCTCATATAAATCTAAATTTAAATTTTTCTTTGCATTTTGTAAATGCACAACACTGGCTTTCTTGGGTATATGTTCAGTTTTTTTTCAACTCTACCCACAAGTGTTCGATTGGGTTGAAGTCTGGAGACTGTAGGGGCCACTCCAGCACCTTTTCATTGTCATCGAACTATTTTTGGGCCAAACTCAATGTATGCTTTGAGTCACTCTGCTGTTGGAACACTATGTCGTCTTTTCCATACCTAAAGTACTCGAGTGAAATAAGTAACTCATCTTGTAGGATACTCATGTATAGCTTAGAATTAAACCACCATTGATCCTGGTTAAGTATCCAACACCTTTAACTATTAAACTGGTCAAGTATCCAAATACTTTGGCTGTGAAATAAAATTTAGATCATCAGGTTTCCCCCACCAAACCTGACAGTTCTTTCAATTTCTCATCCATTAGCCCATTTTTTCCTTGTTTCTTCCATACACATTTGCACCCATCAAAGCCTTGTGCATTGACGTTCTTCTGATTGCTCCAAATCACACATATCCAATCTTCTACTGTCCACTTTTCATACATTTTTGCAAACTCGAGCCAACCCTTCTTCTGACTATATTGAAATTAAGGCTTCTTAAACTTTTTTCAGGTCATCATTCCAGACATGTGTAATGTGAGTCACACGGTGCTTGAATGAACATCTATGACCTCACTATTACAAAGCATACGAGCCACCTCTACTGCCGTGTTTGTCACGCCAAAACTGATAGACCTTGTGATGAGCTGATTTGTTGACTCCGGAATTTTGCCTGAATGTCCACCTCTTGGCTTTTGAATGAAAGGACAGAATTTTGAATTTTTCCAACTGTCATGGCACTCACATGTTTGGAAATTTTCTTGACTGAGAGACCGCTATCGATGAGCAGGATGATGATGTTTCTCTTTTCTTGGGAAATCTTCTTTGTGGCTGCTCCTCGATTCGAACTAGTGACTTTTTGCTTGGGAATCAACCTAATAATGCTAAACAATTACAAGTCAAATTTATGTATGAGATATCCAAGATGATTGTCTATGAGATGATGGCAGTCTCATGTTCGAAGTAGTAGTGGATGGTGAGATATGGAGCCTGAAAGTCAAAAGTTTAAAAGATTGTCACACTTAAACTGAAGAGCGAAATAGTAACAATAGTTTATGATGAACCATTGCGCTAATAAGAAGCAAATGTCTACGGCTGCTAATTGGCTGCAGAGATCACGTGGCATAATAATGTCACGTGACTGCAGGGGACTCAGCTCTGTCAACCACTATTGCTTCGAACATGAGACTACCATCATTTTATAGACAATCAGTGGCAACTAGCATGTATACACAATACCGCCACACTTACCGTGGGGTTTCTTTAAATCCAATATTATGTGCTGATCTATTTTCTATTTTTTAAGCTCTCCAAATATCAGACAGGCCTTCTGACCTTGTATTATTCCATATTTTGACCTTGCTGTTTAAAATCTTTCAATGTTCTTCAAAATAAAGATGCGAGAGATAATAATTTTAAAAAACATAATACTTTACGGTTTTTTTTAATTTGCAATAGGGCTCCTAATCACAAAGATGCACAGTAATAGATGCAGGAGATAAAAAGTGTTTTCCTATGGATCAAAGGTTTAAAACTTCAATGTACAATTTTAAGTGTAATTTGTATGCAGAATGTAAATTTCACAGTTGTAAGCTGATTATATTGAAATAATTATGTTTTAATAACTGATATCTCTCAGTTACCTTATTTTAATCTCTTCAAAAATGGAAGAAAGGACAATATATTCACAATTCATAATTTAACATCAGACACATTTAGGTGAACACCTTTAATATTAAACTCCTCTAGTTACACTCTCCTCCTCCATTATAACCTTTCTAGATTTTTCCACTGGAAATAAAAATAGCTTACAGTACTAATTATACACATGTCACAGGCAGCTCATACGTGAACCTCAACTGATTTTGAGAAAAAAATTAGATTGTGTTGAAAGAATAGTCATTTTCAGTTTATTGGTCTTTCAGCTAATCCAGACTTGAAGACACTATAGATAGATGTATTGCCAATGGCATACATTAGGCTAATTCAGAATTTTGCCTCCAGAAATATATGTAATTATCACACATCTTGATGCTACTTTTAAAGCTGTAATATGGTACCAATAATAAAGAAATTACTTGAAAAGAGAAAGACATGAGATGGTACACTACATCTACAACATTCCTAACATTCCTCTACTGATGTTCATCGTTGCCTGAAAATAAAGAATTTAAGTTTATTACAACAGAAAGAATTACATTTTTACCAATATAGTTTAGACATTAGTTACACCAAGCGACTAGTCTAGGTATAATGGCCAGCATGGTAGCTCAGTCAATCAAGCCAGACATGTCACTCAAAGCAAGGATCACCAAGCTACGACTTGCCTACAAAGAGATCAATCATTGTAGAAAGACATCATGGTCGGAAGAATAGAAGGAACAAGATGAAGAGGGAGACCAACAACCCAATGGCTTGTTACTATCAAGATAATGGTGGAGAAGACCCTGGTGGACCTATTTAGGCATGCACAGGATGGATCTTCCTACAGAGCGTTCATCCATCAAATTGCCATGGCTCAAGATTGATCCAAACGCCATTAAATAATAAAAATCATTGGCTCAGTGGTTACCACTGTAGCTTTTCAGCACTGGGGTTCCTGAATTGCTCTCTGATATTGGACCAAACTATACAGACGTCTGAATGCTTCCTTAGAGACAACATCAAGAATGGAGAGGCAATTTTACACAGTGTGGAGAGAGGATCAAGCATATATGTAGTTCCTAAGGTGGAGCACGCAGTGTGGGGTGCAGCATGCAAGCATCCCATAAGCAAAGCATCACAGAAGCTAAGCATCAAGTGAAAGGCAGTTATCCATGGCAAGGAATTAACATTCATCTCTCTTCACACAGGTAATCAAATCATTCAACTTCTGATCTGATCCACCCTGCATGTCTTCACTCCATCCACTGTTAGCAAGCAGCCAGAATGGTACAACTCCCCACCTCTGCCGGCTGTCTTTTCTGCTGCAATATATCCAAATGGTAATCAAATCATTCAACTTCTGATCTGATCCACCCTGAATGTCTTCACTCCATTCACTGTTAGCAAGCAGCCTGAATGGTACAACTCCCCACCTTTGCTGGCTGTCTTTTCTGCTGCAATTATCCAAATGGTAATCAAATCATTCAACTTCTGATCTGATCCACCCTGCATGACTTCACTCCATTCACTGTTAGCAAGCAGCCTGCATGGTACAACTCCCCACCTCTGCTGGCTGTCTTTTCTGCTGCAATATATCCAAATGGTAATCAAATCATTCAACTTCTGATCTGATCCACCCTGCATGTCTTCACTCCATTCACAGTTAGCAAGCAGCCTGAATGGTACAACTCCCCACCTCTGCTGGCTGTCTTTTCTGCTGCAATATATCCAAATGGTAATCAAATCATTCAACTTCTGATCTGATCCACCCTGCATGTCTTCACTCCATTCACAGTTAGCAAGCAGCCTGAATGGTACAACTCCCCACCTCTGCTGGCTGTCTTTTCTGCTGCAATATATCAAAATGGTAATCAAATCATTCAACTTCTGATCTGATCCATCCTGCATGACTTCACTCCATTCACTGCTAGCAAGCAGCCTGAATGGTACAACTCCCCACCTCTGCTGGTTATCTTTTCTGCTGCAATATATCCAAATGGTAATCAAATCTTTCAACTTCTGAACTGATCCAACCTGCATGTCTTCACTCCATTCACTGTTAGCAAGCAGCCTGAATGGTACAACTCCCTACCTCTGCTGGCTGTCTTTTCTGCTGCAATATATCCAAATAGTACAACTCCGTACTTCTGCTTGCTGTCTGTCTTCTGCTGCTTTACCATTTTGCTACAAATTTTAATGTGCCTGCTAATGCTTCGGTATAATTCATTTGTTGCACTGTATATAATACTTACTGCTTTATATCCGTGACTGGGGCCTCTCTAGATCTTATCAGGTGGAAGGTGCTATAGCATATAGATGCAGCCTTTTCTAGTGCCTTTGATCATCTAACCACCCCCTGGTGTGCTGGCCCCAGCTGTCAAATTATCCCCAACCAGCACCCACAATCCCTCTCTCCTGACCCTGTAGTGTGGCCTATATATGTAGTAGTTCCTAAGTGGAAGCACGCAGTGTGGGGTGCAGCATGAAAGAATCCCATAAGCAAAGCATCACAGAAGCTAAACATCATGTAAAAGGCAGTTATCCATGACAATTAATCAGGGCAGGAGTCAGGTAACCCACACTTTTGCTTTCCCCTTGTAACCATATGCTTTATTTCTATCCTCCTGTGCTCCATTGCCATCCACATTCACTGCCCCATCCCCCCTCCATCACAACTCATACACATCAGCCCCTCTATACTTCCCTCTCCCATGTACAGCTCCCATGCACTCCTCACCTTCCTGAGAAACCTCAGCCCATCTTGCCCAAACACATCGCAGAAAAAATCTACTTACAATTCCAACAACTATTTGCTCTTTATCTTCCTACTCCTACTGATTTCACGGGACATCTCCCCCAACCCTGGTCCACCATCCCCCAACCTCAACCCCTATCCTACCTCATATTGAAACTATAATAATCTTATTAATATTACTTGCACTCCCTCATCTCCATCTTTTAATTGTGCCCTCTGGAATCCATGGTCTGTTTGTAACAAGCTTCCTTTCCTGCACAACTACTTTCTGAACAACTCTCTTAATCTGCTGGCCCTCACTGAAACCTGGATTCAGGATTCTGACACTGTCTCTCCTGCTGCCATTTCCTATGGTAGCTTACAATTCTCTCATTCCCCGTGACCCACGAACAGACTTGGTGGTGGAGTCGGCATTCTCCTGTCACAACAATGCACTTTCCAGGTCATACCCCTGGTTCCATCACTTTCATTCCCTTCTTTTGAGGTCCACACCAGCAGGCTCTTTCATCCCCTCCCCCTCAGAGTAGCGGTCATTTACTGGCCCCCAGGTTCACCCACCCACTTCCTTGACCACTTCTCAGCCTGGCTGCCGCACTTCATGTCCTCAGAACTACCAACTCTTATCCTGGGAGACTTCAACATCCCCATTAACAGCCCTACTTCCACATCTGCATCCCAGCTTCTATCACTAACCACCTCTCTAGGCCTCTCACAGCTTTCAACCTCTGAGACACACAAAGACGGTAACACACTTGATCTGTTCTTTGTCTGGCTCTGTTCAATATCCCAATTAAATAACTCACCGCTTCCACTTTCTGACCACAACATTCTCTCCTTCACGCTCACAAATCCTCGCCCACCCCAGCTCACTCCTACCTACCACACATTTAGAAATCTACAAGCCATTAACCCTCAGACACTTTCAGACTCCCTTCACTCATCAATGTCCCCAATATCCTCTTTTTCCAGCCCAGATCTGGCTGTTCATCACTACAACGACACTCTTAGAAGCACCCTTGACAAAGTAGCTCCCCTCTCCCTCAGAACCTCCAAGCACAGAGGAAAACAGCCCTGGCTCACATCGCAAACTCGACTTCTCCAGCGATGCTCTAGGAGTGCTGACCGCCTATGGAGAAAAACCCGCACACCAGAAGACTTCATCCACTTCAAATTTATGTTAAGAACCTATAACGCTGCCCTTCACCTCGCCAAACAGACTTACTTCACCACCCTGATCTCCTCACTAGCCAACAACCCCAAGAAACTTTTTGATACTTTTCACTCCCTCCTCATTCCAAAAGCACAAGCCCCTATCACAAACATTTGTGCTGATGACCTGGCCTCCCACTTTACAGAAAAAATAGATAATATCCGTCAGGAAATCTGCTCCCAACCACCAAATGCTGTGACTCCCATCCCTTTCTGCATCTCCCCTGGCTCACTTTCCACATTTGATCCCATCACAGAAGGTCTCCAGACTCCTCTCTTCCTCTAGTCTGACTACATGCACTACCGACCCCATTCCCTCACATCTCCTCCAGTCTCTCTCTCCAGTCATCACAACTTACCTAACTGCAGTCTTTAATCTCTCCCTCTCCTTGGGCATTTTCCCATCCTCCTTCAAACACACCATCGTTACTCCATTACTAAAGAAACCCGCTATCGATCCATCCTGCACAAACAACTACAGACCAGTCTCCAATTTCTCCTTCATCTCTAAACATTTGGAGCGCCTAGTTTACTCCTGCCTTACCTGTTACCTCTCCACTCACTCCCTTCTAGACCCTTCACAGTCCAGCTTCCGCCCCCTACATTCAGCTGAAACTGCACTCATCAAAGTGACCAATGACCTGACAGCAAAACGTAATGGTGACCACTCTCTGCTCATTCTTCTTGACCTATGTGCAGCTTTCAAAACTATTGACCACCATCTCCTACTCTCTAGTCTCCGTCACTAGGCATTAAGGACATTGCTCTCTCCTGGTTCTCTTCCTATCATTCTGACTGCTCCTTCAGTGTTTTATTCTCTGGCACCACGTCATCTCCTCTTCCTCTTGCTGTTGGGGTACCTCAGGGCTCTGTCCTTGGCCCCCTTCTCTTCTCTCTCTACATGGCCCCAATTGGACAGGCCATCAGCAGATTTGGCTTTCAGTACCATCTTTATGCTGATGACACACAACTATATACATCATCCCCCGACCTTACCCCCGCTGTACTACTGAACGCCAGTGACTGTCTGTCCGCAGTCTCCAACATCATGTCCGCTCTCTATCTGAAACTCAACCTCTCCAAAACTGAATTTCTTCTGCTCCTGCCGTCTACTAACCTCCCTAAATCTGACATTTCCCTCTCCATGGGTGGCACCACAATAGCAACAAGGCAGCAGGCACGCTGTCTGGGTGTTATGTTTGACACCAATCTCTCCTTCACATCCCATATACAATCTCTTGCCCGCTCTTGCCGCTTACACCTAAAGAACAGCTCTAGAATCTGCCCTTTTCTCACCATGGAAGCAACAAAAACCCTCACTGTAGCATTGATCCACTCCTGCCTGGATTACTGAAACGCTCTATTAATTGGCCTACCCGTTACTTGACTATCCCCTCTCCAGTCCATACTTAATGCAGCAGCCAGGGTCACCTATCTGGATAATCGGTACTCGGACGCGTCCGCTCTTCGCCAGTCCTTACACAGGCTGCCCATTCATTATAGGCTCCAATTCAAAGTACTTGTTCTCACCCACAAAGCTCTCCACAGTGCAGCACCCCCCTACATCTCACTCATTTCTGTCTATTGGCCTAACTGACCGCTGCGCTCTGCAAACGACTTTCGACTAACCTCTGCACTAACCGTACCTCCCACTCCTGACTCCAAGACTTCTCCCACACTGCGCCAATCCTCTGTAATACTCTACCCCAAGAAATTAGGACTATCCACAATTTACATAGTTTCAGGTGCTCCCTCAAAACACATTTGTTCAGAGCGGCCTATCACGTTCGCTAATCAAAGTCATTCTATGTGTAAGTGTGCATGTTCAGTGAATGGGCTATCTCCATCCATCCCTCATTCCCTCAAGATGGCTGGACCATCATTGTAAATACACCATTATTAATACACACCTGTACTCTGTATCTCCTCCACCTCATTGTAGATTGTAAGCTCTCATGAGCAGGGTCATCTTATTTTGCTTTAATTAGTGTATTGTTATCGTTGTAACTTATGACTTGTGTTTTGAAACTGTTAAACTGTAAAGCGCTGCGGAATATGTTGGCGCTATATAAATGAAGATTATTGTTATTATTATTATTATTATTATTATTAAGCATGCAGTCTCACGTTGACCGCCTAAAGTGGAAATAAGTGCAAGATAGAGGCTGTGCTGGGAAATGAACCAATGAAGACAGCAACATTCTGGATATGCAGAAACATCATGTCATATTTTTATTACTCCATCAAGAGAAAATATGAAGCTTGAACCAGGTTGCAAACTGCATATCAAGGGGTCCAAAAATGAATGAGGAATGAAGACAAAAGTTAGTGCAATTTTATTAACTAATTGTAATCAATAACAATAATATAATAATAAAAAATGTTTTTTTTATGTCAAAGGTGTCGATAGCCTTTAATAATCAAATTATGTTTTAGAAGAAATGTATAACCATAATTGTATTCAGGGGAAAAAAAAATTACAATCAATGTATGACCAGCAATGGCCCTTACCTCCATCAGATCACATTGTTTCATTGGTTTATCGAAAAGATTGGTAGTTACATGTAGCTGTGCTAGATCTGTACAGTAAGGGTCCCGTTACATTTAGCGATGCACTAGTAGGGATGGGCGAATCCTGAAATACTCGGAATCGCTAGACTCTAACGAGTCCAACTCGGAAACTCGCTATTCGTTGCGAGTCTAGCGAGTCCAATGTTAATGAATGGGGATGCGAGTATTGCAGCGATTCCTGTGCTGCCATTTTTTTGTTCCGCTTACTTCCCGCATGTGGCTGTGCACACCATGCGGAAAGTAAGCAGAACATTTACGGATGGTACCCACGGTCCGGAGGAGAGGAGACTGTCCTCCGGGCTTTGGGTACCATATCCCTGTAAAAAATAGAATTTAAAAATATTGTTATTCTCACCCTCCGACGTCCCGCGCAGCCTTCCCGCCTCTCCACGCATCCGTTCCCAGTAGTCCTTTGCGAAAATGCCCGCGATGGTGTCCGTTCTTGCGGGATTGCGAAGTCTCGCGGTCATTTGCGTGACGTCATCGCGAATTACCGCGAGACATCGTGATCCCGCGAGAACAGACGTCATCGCTGGCATTTTCGCAAAGGACTACTGGGAACGGATGCGTGGAGAGGCGGGAAGGCTGCGCGGGACGTCGGAGGGTAAGAATAACACCATTTTTAATTTTTTTTTACATTCTATCTTTTACTATTGATGCCGCATAGGCGGCCTCAGTAGTAAAAAGTTGGTCACACTTGTCAAACACTATGCACTACACTACGCAAAACTCCAAAAATGGGCCAGACAAAAGTATTGGCACCCTCAGCCTTATACTTGCTTGCACAACCTTTAGCCAAAATAACTGCGACCAACCGCTTCCGATAACCACCAATGAGTTTCTTACAATGCTCTGCTGGAATTTTAGACCATTCTTCTTTGGCAAACTGCTCCAGGTCCTTGATATTTGAAGGGTGCCTTCTCCAATTTGCCATTTTTAGATCTCTCCACAGGTGTTCTATGAGATTCAGGTCTGGACTCATTGCTGGCCACCTTAGAAGTCTCCAGTGCTTTCTCTCAAACCATTTTCTAGTGCTTTTTGAAGTGTGTTTTGGGTCATTGTCCTGCTGGAAGACCCATGATCTCTGAGGGAGACCCAGCTTTCTCACACTGGGCCCTACATTATGCTGCAAAATTTGTTGGTAGTCTTCAGACTTCATAATGCCATGCACACGGTCAAGCAGTCCAGTGCCAGAGGCAGCAAAGCAACCAAAAAACATCAGGGAACCTCCGCCATGTTTCACTGTAGGGACCGTGTTTTTTTCTTTGAATGCCTCTTTTTTTCTCCTGTAAACTCTATGTTGATGCCTTTGCCCAAAAAGCTCTACTTTTGTCTCATCTGACCAGAGAACATTCTTCCAAAACGTTTTAGGCTTTTTCAGGTAAGTTTTGGCAAACTCCAGCCTGGCTTTTTTATGTCTCGGGATAAGAAGTGGGGTCTTCCTGGGTCTCCTACCATACAGTCCCTTTTCATTCAGACGCTGACGGATAGTACGGGTTGACACTGTTGTACCCTCGGACTGCAGGGCAGCTTGAACTTGTTTGGATGTTAGTCGAGGTTCTTTATCCAACATCCGCAAAATCTCGTGTTGAAATCTCTTGTCAATTTTTATTTTCCGTCCACATCTAGGGAGGTTAGCCACAGTGCCATGGGCTTTAAACTTCTTGATGACACTGCGCACGGTAGACACAGGAACATTCTGGTCTTTGGAGATGGACTTGTAGCCTTGAGATTGCTCATGCTTCCTCACAATTTGGTTTCATAAGTCCTCAGACAGTTCTTTGGTCTTCTTTCTTTTCTCCATGCTCAATGTGGTACACACAAGGACACAGGACAGAAGTTGAGTCAACTTTAATCCATGTCAACTGGCTGCAAGTGTGATTTAGTTATTGCCAACACCTGTTAGGTGCCACAGGTAAGTTACAGGTGCTGTTAATTACACAAATTAGAGAAGCATCACATGATTTTTCGAACAGTGCCAATACTTTTGTCCACCCTCTTTTTTATGTTTGGTGTGGAATTATATCCAATTTGGCTTTAGGACAATTTTTTTTGTGTTTTTTCATTTAAGACAAATTACATGAAGATAATAATACCAAAGAATTTGTGTTTGCAATTATTTTCAGGAAGATGCCTGAGTATTATCTGACAGAATTGCAGGGGTGTCAATACTTTTGGCCACAACTGTATGCCATGCATGCTCCTCTGGAAAATTAACGCCACCTATGGGAAGGAAGTAGTAGATATTGATATTGATGTTTAGGATTACTATTTCCAATAGGTGGCGCTATAGAGTTCAAGTCCTCTTCCCCTCTGAATAGTGAAATTTATTGTGACACATGTTTTCTTCTCAAGTGAGATACTGTATGTTGCCTTCGCCCCATTCAGAATACACACCTGCTTGCTTCAGCTCAACTTTCATGTCTATGGAGGAGTCAGGAGAGATAAGCATTTGACTAAAGGTACTGTCACACTTAGCGATGCACCAGCGATCCCGACCAGCGATATGACCCGGTCAGGATCGCTGGTGCATCGCTAAGTGGTCGCTAGTGAGCTGCCACACAGGAAGCGACATAGCAGCGGTTGGGGTCGTTACTTACCTGTCAGACGAGGCGATCCTGACGTCCTCCCGCCCGCGTCCACGCGTCGCTCGTTGGCGCCACAGGAAGCCCAGCAGGAAGCGCCCGACGAGAAACGGTCCAGGCCGTTCTCGTGCGATCAGCGATATACAGCGGGGGAGCCGGTCGGAGGTAAGTATCAGACATAGCAATATCACTAGCAATATTGCTATAACATCACAAAAACCAGTGACGTTATAGCGATATTGCTAGCGATATCGCTTAGTGTGACAGGCCCTTAACTGCCATCATTGTGCATTTTAAAAGTATGCGCCCATTGTGTCTTTTAAACGCTGATGTACCTTTTGAGTTTTTCATTCAATACATGCTTTGGGAAAATGCCTGCAGTGTTTTTCCTGAAGTATCTTTTTTTTTAAATTTTTTGGTTTGGCTTTGTGACTGGCACAATTTTTTAATTCTACTACTTTATTACTTATGCTGCTGTCAGACGGCCGTTTGTTCTCTCAGGTGAGAGAATTGGGCCAATTATGCTAATGTCAGAGTTGGAGCCGAGTTTCATCTTAGTGTTATCCGAACCTCTCGCATGAGAGAATCGCAGCAGAGGTGCGGAGAAGACAGACAACATAATTCTCCATCTTCTCCTTTGTCTCTGTTCACGTAAATAGGACTGTACTCGGATGACAGCCGAGTGCAGTCCAATGTTTTATACGAACCCATAGACTTGCATAGATGCGCATGGACCAAGCTGCTATTTTTTTCTCATGCCAAATCTCAAAGTGCTAGTTGGCACTGCCCTATGGTATAACATTTAGCTGAGTGCAATGGGATAAAACATCACATAGCACTCGGCCGTGCTATATGGCACTGTAAGCAAGACCTGATTGTGAGCGGCTTCCGTTTGCAAGTCACCAGAGGAATTGACTGGTCACTTCTTTTAACTGCTTTGCAAAAAAATGGGCGCATAGACCTGTTTGTAAAAGTACAATGTATAGGTGCACATTCACACTGTGACCATTAACCCTTTAATGACCACCAATATGCCTTTTCACGGTGTCAGTTAAGGGTACTTATGCCTCATCGCCGCTTTTAATGGCACTGAGAAATAAGTGTATGGCATCCCCCAGCGTCAGAAATTCTCCAGGGTCTCAGTTACCCGGGGGTAGCTGAGATCCCGAAGATCATGATTCAGGTCGGTTTTTACTGACCCCGGTGTTGCAATCACCGTTATTCACCGAATAACGTCAACCGCAAAAAAAAGTCTGATTTCCAATTTAATTTCTCTCTCCTCTGATGTGATTGCACATCAGAAGAGAGAGAAATGGGGTCCCCCTCTCCCTGCCGGTACCTACAGTGTCCCTAGACCCTCCTGCATCCCCCATGATGTCCCCCGGCCGGCGGCATCTTCTTCTGGGAACAAAATTGTGGGCGCATGCGCAGCGTGCCCCCCGAGATCTGCTGGCTGGTACCCGGCAACAATAGGAAATTTTTCCTATTGGCTTATTTTGATCACTTTGATAAACCCTGTCACAGTGATCAAAATAAACAAAATATTAAATCAAAACCCTTTATTTTAGTTAGGTAAAAATAATAAAATACAAACTATGTATTTATTTCCATTTTTCCATTAGGCTTAGGGGTGGGCTAGGGTTAGGGTTGAGCTAGGTTTAGGGTTAGGCTAAGGTTAGGGTTGGGCTAGGGTTAGGGTTGTGGTTAGGGTTAGGGTTATGGTTAGGTTTGGGATTAGTGTTACGGGTGTGTTGGAGCTAGGATTGGAGTTTGAAATGGGGGGTTTCCACTGTTTAGGTACATCAGAGGGTCTCCAAATGCGACATGCCACCCACCATTGATTCCAGCCAATTTTGTGTTAAAAAAGTCAAACGGTGCTCCCTCCCTTTTGAGCCCTGCCATGCCCCCAAACAGTGGCTTTGCCCCACATACAGGATATCGGCATACTCAGGAGAAATTGTACAATAAATTTTGTGGTCCATTTTTTCCTGATACCCTTGTGAAATTAAAAAAAATATCGGTTCCAAAGTAAATTTTTTGTGAAAAAACTAAAATGTAATTTTTTTCCTTCCTTAGTTCTCATGAAGCACCTGAAGGATTAATAAACTTCTTGAATGTGGTTTTGCGCATCTTGAGGGTGCAGTTTTTAGAATGGGCATTGGGTATTTTCTGTTATATTGACATATTAAACGCCCAAACTCATTTCAAATGTGAGGTGGTCCCTAAAAAAATGGTTTTGTAAATTTTGTTGGAAAAATGAGAAATCGCTGGTCAACTTTTAACCCTTATAATGTCCTAAGTCTAATAAAAAAATTATGTTTCCAAAATTGTGCTGATGTAAAGTTAACATGTGGGAAATGTTATTTATTAACTATTTTGTGTGACTCCACTCTCTGATTTAAGGGTACAAAAATTAAAAGTTTGAAAATTGCTAAAATTTAAACATTTTTGCCAAATTTCCATTTTTTTCATAAATAAACACAAATTATATTGAAGAAATTTTACCACTAGCATGAAGTACAATATGTCCCAAAAAAAACAGTCTCAGAATCAGTGGGATCCATTTAAGCCTTCCAGAGCTATAACATCATAAAATGACAGTGCTCAGAATTGTAAAAATTGGCTCGGTCATTAAGTACCAAATTGGCTCTGTCTTTAAGGGGTTAACAGACAAAACCTTGGACAAAAAACAAAGTGAGCAAATACCCTGCAGAAACTAAGTACATAGTAATAGTACATGAAACTATAACACTGTACTTAGTTGTCACTATTTTAATAAAAAAAAATCCTAAAAGCAATCCCTCCGCAGTATCGTGTGCCCAATCAGAATGGTCCCAATTTCTAGTATCTCACCTTGTTATGTGCCAGCAGGCCTCAACATAGATGGGGGAACAGCAAGCATCTAGACTTGACTGTTTTGCACTTTCCCTTAAAGAGCTATATAGACAAGAGACAAGATGCACAGCCCAAAAGCGTGTGGGCCATGCCCCGATATGTATAACGTGTGTAGGTGCACATTCACACTGTGGCCATTAATAGTCAAAACTTAGGATAAAAACAATGAGCAAATACCCTGCGGTAAGGAACGTCAGATAGAGCTATCGAAGCTTTTTTATATTCCTTAAAATTGAACAAGTTTTATTTCTCATGAAAATTCTTGCCACCAAACAAATGTTTTCCACTCACGGAGTTGTTCTAGCAGAACAGGACTCTGAAATAAGCCACATGGTGCAGAGCTATGATGTATCATATCCGATAATATTGTGTATATGTTGTGTTAGCATTTATGTATATGGTTTTCTGTTTTGGAATAAACATTGTTAAGCTATTGTTCCAAATAATTTTATGCACAACATAATGTCTATGCATCCTGGTACTTGTCATTGATTTTCACTACCTACAGCTGCAGGCAATCTGGGAAATAATAATAAAGAGCTGTAAAATAAGTTAACAAACCATTGCATATGAGACAATACATTAGTCTTGCGTCTAATTTTGTACTTTTGTGTGTGCTTCTTCCTTTTAAGTGTAAAATAGGAAGCAAAAACTTCAGCAATTTAGCTACTAGAAGAACAGAATTAGTCTCTGTGGATTCATAAATACCTTCAGGTTGGTTTTCTTGAGAGGAACCTTAAAAGCAGCCAAGCACTTGGGCAAAGGCCTAGATAGCAAATGGGTTCACACACACACACACACACACACACACACACACACACACACACACACACACACTTCCAATTATTTGTCAGTCTTAATAGTTAGGCTCTACTAGAATATATCAGTGACTGACTATATTACACAATGTATTGTCAAGGATTACACTTGCGAATGTCCAGTGTTTGTAAAAAACACAAAACAAGAGGTCCACCACGCTAGAAAATGGAATAAAGTGTAGCTTATAATTATTACGTTTAAATCCGAACACAAAATTTAACAGGAAATAGTAATAAAAGTCAGTGCACACTGTTGTAGCTTACCTGATGAGTAATCCACATAAGAAAGGCACAATCTGCACAGCAAGAAACCTGTCCCTCAACACAGGTGCATGTAACTTGTAAAACACTCACATTTTGAGTTAGGGTTGCGCTTCTACGGGTCACACACCTGATGAGTTATTGGATTCACTTAAGAAATATAGTAGAACTGGATATGCAGCACAGACCAGAGGTGTTGGTACATCATGATACAGTGGATTTGGAAATTCAGGGCGGTGTGCTGAACAGCACAACTAGACATGCAGGTTTGGAGCTGGAGCAGTGTTGAATAGTGGAACTGAATGAGTCACCTGACAATTGGAACAGAAGATCTGGATATGCAAGTTGACAACTTGAGCAATGAGAAACAGCAGAGCTGGATAAGCTTGACAGCACATGGAGCAGAATGGAATACTGGAGCTGGATAAGCCGGATGGATGTGTGGAATAGTAAAGCTACATTTGCAGAACAGTGTGGAATGGTCTGCAACCAAAAATATGAGTGTGTGGATAAGCACCCTCGAACAACAAAGCTTAGTGTGCTGACAGGCTCCTTGGAACAGCAGAGCCGAGTATACAGACTGTCTCCCTGGAACAGCAGAGCAAAGTGTGAAGAATACACTTTACAATTAAGTAGAGCTGAGCAGGTGCAGACACAGACTGTAGTGGGCCCCTGTGCAAGAAATTTTTCGGGCCCCCCCCAACCCTTCATAGGGCAACAAAGTTTTTTATTATTTGTTGCTATCTAATATTGAGGCTATGCAAGGCTGGATATAATATCTGTATAGAACATAATGTAACCCCTCCATAGAATATAACGCAGTCCCCCCCATATAGTATAATGCAGCCCCTCCATAGAATATATGGCAACTCCCTCATAGGATATAATGCAGCCCCTTATATAGTATAATGTAGCCCCCATAGAATATAATAAATATAATACAGTCCCCCTATAGAATATAATGTAGCCCCAAATAGAATATAATACAGCCCACCTCCCCGTAGAATATAATGTAGCCTTCCATATTATATAACAGCCTCCCCTTATAGAATATAATGTAAAATGTACCCCCCATGGTAAATAACACAGTCGCATAGTATATAGCGCAGCACCACATGGTATATAGCCCAGCCCACCACGGTATATAGCCCACCATGGTATAATACAGCCCAGCATGGTATATAGCCCCCCCAGAATGGTATAATACAGCCCAGCATGGTATGATACAGCCCAGCATGGTATATAGCCCTCCCAGCATGGTATAATACAGCCCAGCATGGTACATAGCCCCTCAGCATGGTATAATACAGCCCAGCATGGTATATAGCCCACCCAGCATGGTATAATACAGCCCAGCATGGTATATAGCCCCTCCCAGCATGGTATAATACAGCCCAGCATGGTATATAGCCACCCCAGCATGGTATGATACAGCCCAGCATGGTATATAGCCCCCCAGCATAATATAATACAGCCCAGCATGGTATAATACAGCCCAGCATGGTATATAGCCCCCCAGCATGGTATAATACAGCACAGCATGGTATAACACAGCCCAGCATGGTATATAGCCCCCCAGCATGGTATAATACAGCCCAGCATGGTATATAGCCCCCCACAGCATGGTATAATACAGCCCAGCATGGTATATATCCCCCCAGCATGGTATAATACAGCCTAGCATGGTATATAGCCCCCTCAGCATGGTATACAGACCCCTCCAGCATAGTCCCCCAGTCCAGCATGGTATACAGCCCCCCAGCATGGCCCCACAGTCTAGCATGTTATATAGCCCCCAAAGCATGGTATGATACAGCCCAGCATGGTATATAGCCCCCCCATCATGGTATGGTACCGCCCAGCATGGTATATAGCCCCCTCAGCATGGTATGATACAGCTCAACATGGTATATAGCCCCCCCAGCATGGTATAATACAGCACAGCATGGTATATAGCACCCCCAGCATGGTATAATACAGCCCAGCATGGTATATAGCCCCCCCAGCATGGCCCCACAGCCCAGCATGGTATATAGCCCCCACAGCATGGTATAATACAGCCCAGCATGGTATATAGCCCCCCCAGCATGGTATAATACAGCCAAGCATGGTATATAGCCCCCCCAAGCATGGTATGATACAGCCCTGCATGGTATATAGTGCCCCCAGCATGGTATATAGCCCCCCAGCATGGTATACAGCCCCCTTCCAGCATGGCCCCACAGTCCAGCATGACATACAGCCCCCCCAGCATGGCCCCACAGTCCAGTATGGTATATAGCCCCCCAGCATGGTATGATACAGCCCAGCATGGTATATAGCCCCCCCAGCATGGTATGATACAGCCCAGCATGGTATATAACACCCCCCAGTATGGTATAATACAGCCCAGCATGGTATATAGCACCTCCAGCATTTTATAATACAGCCCAGCATGGTATATAGCCCCCCCAGCATGGTATAATACGGACCAGCATGGTATATAGCCCCCCCCAGCAGGGTATGATACAGCTCAACATGGTATATAGCCTCCCCAGCATGGTATAATACAGCCCAGCATGGTATATAGCACCCCCCCAGTATGGTATAATACATCCCAGCATGGTATATAGCCCCCCCAGCAGGGTATTATACAGCCCAGCATGGTATATAGCCCCCCAGCATGGCCCCACAGCCCAGCATGGTATATAGCCCCCCCAGCATGCTATAATACAGCCCAGCATGGTATATAGCCCCCCCTGCATGGTATATAGCCCCCCAGCATGGTATGATACAGCCCAGCTTGGTATATAGCCCCCCCAGCATGGTATGTAGCCCCCACCAGCATGGTATATAGCCCCCCCAGCATGGTATGTAGCCCCCACCAGCATGGTATATAGCCCCCCCAGCATGGTATATAGCCACCCCCACTGATTTAAAAAAAAAACAAAAAACCACACTCCTCAACTTCTCCTCGTGCCTGCGTTGCTCCCGGCTCCTGTCTCTCCCCTGCACTGCCTGGCACACAGGGAGAGCGCGGTGACGTCATCCAGCACCCACTGTGTCAGAGGCAGAGTGGGGAATGATGGGAGAGGGAGCATCAGCTGATGCTCTCTCCTCCAGGCTCCATCAATGCCTCCTTCAATGCGGGGAGGGGGGGTGGAGTCAGCGCTGGGGTCAGGCGGGCCCCCCTGCCTCACAGGGGCCCCTTTGCCTCCCGCAGCGCTGCTCTCCTCATTGCACTACACATGGCAAATTTGAATTTTGACATAATTAGCCAAGCGGTACTGGAGGTTGGAGGGGCCCCCTCTCCCCCGGGGCCCCCCGTGCAATGCACGGTCTGCGCGGGCGGTAGGTCCGCCCCTGGAGCTGAGTTAGAATTCAAGAACTTGGTAACCAAAGTTCAGGTTATACTACTTGAATACTAAAGTGGTGCATCGTTGCCTGAGCTGGCCAATAAGGCCAATGCATGTGACAAGAAAGGTGTGTGTTAAATTATCATGGCAGCAAAAGGAGCCGGGTACTGGGAAGGAGGAAGAAGAACCCGACATTGGAGCTAGGAAAGGCGAGTAACAGACATCATAATTACACGAGCAGCTTTTATTATATATTATGACACTATATCTGATCACTACGCTCCGCTATCATATGTATTATAAACTATTATATGGGTAGTATATGGTGGTATTATTTTGGCTCTACTGAACAATAATATGTATATCCTGTCTGATAGCATCACTTCAGTGCTATATGCAATATCATTTGAACTTTCCTGATAATAGCATCTGGAAACTACATTACAGGGCAGCTTTACTTTGTCTCATTTCAATTGCAATATTTATGCATAGTTTGACAATATTATTTGACTGCTGAATTCAATATGAATTGGGATTTTATTTATGTGACTTTCTGAGATAATAATATTTAGAATATATAAAGTTGCATCATTTGTCTGGCTTTTTACTGTGGTAATATTGATTGAATTTCAGCAGTATTTGAGACAGTATTATTTGAAATTGCATTAATGAAAATCCTTAAAACAGTATTATCCAGAAGCTGAATAATAGCATTTTTCTCTATGCAAACAGTAATATTTAAGTATAGATAAGTGGATCAATTCGCAGAGGATCAAGTTGAAGTCGAGCTTCCCGAAATTTGTTGTTTCGCATGACTTCAAACATTTCGTAAGCTTAAAACTTTTCCAGCATCATGTCCACACTGCTGAAGCATCAGAGAGTGGGCTAACATAATTTAGTGTTATGGCATGGGCCTTTCCATAACACCCTGCAGTTGTGACATGTTACAGACCATCATATCTTGTACAGTGGTGGTCAGTACCTGTAGAGTGTAAGCTCTTTGTAAAACGATGGACACACTGCCCACATTCCCCCATGAAGAGACTTATTGTTATAATGTGGAGTTTGTTTTGTGACGTGCGTTATCGGTGACATTGTTGCGTTCTGTCCAACAGTAGGAACAGTTAGAATTAATAGCTGGGACTAGCCCAAAGTGAGAGGGGATAAAATGAAAGGACAGAGACGTTTCCTGTAAGGACGTCAGCTAGGGCCCAATGTGCATCAGAAGCAGACCTAAGGTCTGCTAGTCAGCATAGCTGCTTGACGTGGGTGTCCCTGATGTGTGTGGAGACCGAAGCAGTGGATAGCCAGACCCAGAGTAGATAAGTTAAAAGTGACAGAACAGCGTGATGTACTGGAGATGGTTCCTGGGACAGGATACCTAGCAGTACGGCACAGATTTTACAAGACACAGAAGGTAATAAGCTAGAGTAGATCAGGGAACTTAAAATGAAGAGAGTGCCCCGGGTGGTAGTTCCAAGGCGTCAGCAAGTGAAGAAGTTAAGTAAAGGTCATAGTGGCAAATTACTTCCGCTAAAGGGAAGAATCGTGAAGCTGTGGGCTGAAGTATAGGACTCTAACTTACTGGACAGTGGTGCTGTTATTGGGGACTGGAGAGACTCCCAAAGTACTGGGTGGTGGTTAAAGTAGAGATCCTAACAGACGCACAGCCAAGTGAGCCTATAGAAGGAAAGCAGAAACTGTGTGTGAAGATGCGCCATGTTCTAAAAGAAATGTTTGTGAAGTTATGTGCGCTCCATCTATCTATTTATTGTTGGCTGGTAGTCTCCCTCACTGAACTCAACACCTTGTCCTGACCAGTTGAAGTCACCAACATCATGCTGCCTGCAAGGGCATAGCACCTCCATGGACAAAGCTCACGCACCCAGCCAGGAAACCATCTTCATGTAACATCATGGGGCATGAAAGATAGGTTCCTCATCCATGGCTACCACCTTGTGCCACGTTATACTCTTATGATCAGTGGGGTCCTATCTGTCTCCTGTAGAGTGTAAACTCTTATGGTCAGCAGGGTTCTCTCTCATTCTTTCTCCTGTAGAGTGGAAGCTCTTATTTTCAGCAGGATACTCTCTCTGTCCTCTCCTCCATGTGTATTTTATGAGTAATTACAAGCTATAAGAAAACAGCAAAAAAGCAGTGAGGTTTACCCGTCCAGGCCTCCAGACAAATGCACTATCAGGATGCAGTGGACCCATATAGTTAAGATGGCAACACAGGTGCAAGAATACCGATGAGACAGCCGCTCACAGCCTACCAATCCATGGAGGCGGCGATTGCTTGGTATATTGATGCACAGTAAAAACTTGTATGCGGCGCTGTTCATGGGTAAACCTCTCTGCTTTTTTGCTGTTTTCTTGTATTATTGGAGGATTTTTAAGTCCTCTTCTTGTGCTATTTCAGTGTTTGGATTTAGTGTTAGGGACCCGTAAACGTGGAGACCTTTGGCGCAGGTTACGGGCTCATGTATTTTGGCCAAAATATCAGCTAATACCTCACATTTTTTTGTGTTTTTTTGCACTTTTTATTCAGGGTGCAGTTGGGCCCATTTGGTCTTGTAAACTGCGGTGTCTGTTCACATGGCATGCATTTTGATAGCGCTGGGCAGCCCGCCTGATCTAATAGAAGGGTGTCACTACTAGGCTGTTAACCTGGATGCTGTGCATTGCCATAGTGTGAACAGCGCAGCATGCAAGTTTTTATTGTGCATCAATATACCAAGCAACCGCCCCCTCCATGGATTGGTAGCCTGTGAGCGGCTGTCTCATCGGTATTCTTGCACCTGTGTTGCCGCCATCTTAACTATATGGGTCCACTGCATCCTAAACCTCTCAAATTTTTGCTGTTTTCTTATTATTGGAGGATTTTTAAGTCCTCTTCTTGTGCTATTTCAGTAATTACAAGCTATCCAGCATTGAAATCCGTGCTAATTTATTCACCACAAATCAAATTTTGGGGGAAAATTTGTCAAAGTCGGCAAATTAAAATTTCAAAAGATCTGATCATCTCTATATTTAGAAGTAAAAAATAAGAGACAACAGCAAAGGAAAAAATAGGGTGCAAAAATGATGGAGGCAGCACACCATATGACATTTTAAAAAGAAGTGTTATTTAATAGCCCATATGGCGACGTTTCGGTCTTGAGTACAGACCTTTCTCAAGCCTGATTTATATCTAGAAGTAGAGAAAACTGGAAAAAGAAAGCGCAATAGGGTCTTAACCATTAAACAATGAGGTGAATTAATTTGGATCATATTCATTGGAGTCTCTAAGGCTGGTTTCACATTAGCGTTTTTTTGCGCACCGAATCGTGCGCATCCGTGCGCATAGAATCATAGAATCATAGAATCGTAGAGTTGGAAGGGACCTCCTGGGCCATCTGGTCCAACCCCCTGCTCAAAGCAGGATTCGCTAAATCATCCCAGTTAGATGTCTGTCCAGCCTCTGTTTGAAGACTTCCATTGAAGGAGAACTCACCACTTCTCGTGGCAGCCTGTTCCACTCATTGATCACTCTAACTGTCAAAAAGTTTTTTCTAATATCTAATCTGTGTCTCCTCCCATTCAGCTTCATCCCATTGCTTCTAGTCTTTCCTTGTGCAAATGAGAATAAAGTTGATCCTTCTACAATGTGACAGCCCTTTAGATATTTGTAGACAGCTATTAAGTCTCCTCTCAGTCTTCTCTTTTGCAAACTAAACATTCCCAAATCCTGCAACCTTTCCTCATAAGACAGGGTTTGCAGACCGGTCACCATTCTGGTCGCTCTTTTCTGAACTTGCTCCAGTTTGTTGATGTCTTTTTTAAAATGTGGTGCCCAAAATTGGACACAATATTCCAGATGAGGTCTGACCAAAGAGGAGTAGAGGGAAATAATTACTTCACGTGATCTAGACTGTATGCTTCTGTTAATACATCCTAGAATTGCATTTGCCTTTTTTGCTGCTGCATCACACTGTTGACTCATATTCAGTCTGTGATCTATTAGTATACCCAAGTCTTTTTCACATGTGCTGTCACTTAGCCCTATTCCTCCCATTCTATATATGCTTTTTTCATTTTTATTGCCCAGATGTAGTACTTTGCATTTCTCCCTGTTAAAAACCATTCTGTTAGTTGCTGCCCACTTCTCCAGTTTATTTAAATCTTTTTGAATCCTCTCTCTCTCTTCTCTAGTATTAGCTATCCCACCTAGCTTTGTGTCATCAGCAAATTTAATCAGTTTACCCTCAATTCCTTCATCTAAATCGTTGATAAAGATGTTGAACAATACAGGGCCCAGGACAGAGCCCTGTGGTACCCCACTTGAGACATTCTTCCAACTGGATGTGCAGCCATTTACGACCACTCTTTGGGTCCGATCACTAAGCCAGTTATGAATCCACCTAACAGTTGCCTTGTCCATTCCATACTTAGTCATTTTTTCAATAAGGATTGTATGAGAGACTTTGTCAAATGCTTTGCTGAAGTCAAGATATACTATATCTACAGCATTTCCTTGATCCACCCAATCAGTAATACCATCATAGAAGGAAATTAAATTAGTCTGACATGACTTATTAGTTACAAACCCATGCTGACTCTGTTTAATCACTTCATTCTTATCCAGGTATTGACATACATGTTGTTTAATAATTTGTTCAAAGATCTTTCCTGGTATAGAAGTCAGACTCACCGGCCTATAGTTGCCTGGGTCCACCTTCTTCCCCTTTTTGAAGATAGGAACAACATTTGCTCTTCTCCAGTCTTCTGGCACTTCTCCTGTTCTCCAAGAATTTTCAAAGATTATGGAGAGGGGTTCAAAAATTTCTTCTGCTATCTCCTTCAGTACTCTGGGGTGTAATTCATCTGGACCTGGAGACTTGAATACATTTAGGTTAGCTAAGTGTTTCCTCACTATCTTTCTGTTTATAGATATCCTGGATTCTTCTATTCCCTTAATAGGACAGTGAATAACAGTTGATGTTACATTTCCTTTCTGAGAGAAAACAGATGCAAAATAGGAATTTAAAAGTTCAGCCTTCTCAACATCCTGTCTTACCATTTCATCATTTTCATCCTGTAAAAATCCTATAGCATCTTTGACTTTTCTTTTACTTTTGACATATCCCCAAAATCCTTTATTATTGCTTTTGACATCTCTTGCAAGCCTCAATTCATTTTCAGCTTTAGATAATCTGATTTGTGCCTTGCAGGTTCTGCAGACAGCATTATATTCTTCTTTAGATATGCCTCCTTCTTTCCATTTTATAAACATTTTTTGCTTCCTTTTTAGCATGTGCTTAAGTTCTGTGTTCATCCATCCTGGTTTCCTTAAATGCTTCCTATTCTTCCCTCTTTTCGGAATTGTTAACAACTGTGCTTTGAGAATTTCATTTTTCAAGATTTCCCATCCTTCCTGGACATTTTTGTCTTTAAGGATATCCAGCCATTGGATCCCTCCAATTCTCTTTCTGAATCCCTTAAAATCTGCCTTTCTGAAATCTAACCTTGACGTCTGAGTCTTCACAGGTCTTCCGCCTCTAGTTATCCAAAATTCTAAAATAGCATGGTCGCTACCTCCTAGGGTCCCAGCCACTTTTACCTCCTCAACCATTTCCTCCCTGTTTATAAGGATTAGATCCAAGGTAGCAATTCCCCTTGTTTTCTCCTTTACCTTTTGGAAGATAAAGTTGTCAGCAAGAGAGGATAATAATTTCCTTGACCTGTTAGTTTTGCCTGAGAGATTCCCAACAAATGTCTGGATAGTTGAAATCTCCCATGACAACTATGTCATATTTTTTGGAGAACTTGGCCATTTGATGCATAAAGAGTTCATCCATATCTTCAGCTTGCACAGGCGGCCTGTAGTAAATGCCTACAATGGTGTCCTTTCCATTGTTCTGTCCTTGTATTCTTACCCAAACAGTTTCCACAGAACTCCCAGTCTCTGAAGCTTCAATCTCTGTGCAGATATACGCATTTCTAACATACAATGCGACACCCCCTCCTCGTTTATCAAGTCTGTTTCTTGCAAATAAGTTATATCCTTCTAGTCTTGTATTCCAATCATGTGTATTGTCCCACCAAGTTTCAGTGATTCCAATGACATCATATTTCTTTTCCTGTGTTAGTAGTTCCAATTCTCCTTGTTTGTTGCCCATGCTTTGTGCATTAGTATAGAAACATTTTAGTTTGTGATTGGTTTCTCTTTCTCCAATATTTTTTTTAATTAGATTCTTTCGTCTTTGTTCTTCCTTTCCACTTCTAATAGCAGAGTTCTCAGTAGCATTTGTCAGGTGTATGGCTTTTTCTGGTCTTTTGCTTCCCTTCCCATGTTGTTCTAGTTTAAAGCTCTCCTTACAAGTGTAGCAAGGCGACTTCCAAATACCTGCTTTCCAGTCTTCGTAAGGTGCACCCCATCTCTAGCAAGTAGTCCATCGTATAAGTAGTTCACTCCGTGATCCAGAAATCCAAATCGTTGCTGACGGCACCATCGACGTAGCCAGTTGTTCACCTGCAGAATCTTATTCCACCTCCTTGTTCCATGGCCATCCACTGGGAGGATGGAAGAGAAGACCACCTGCGCTCCCAGTTCTTTCACTTTCTTGCCTAAGTCTTCAAAGTCTCTGCAGATGGTTTCCAGGTCGTTTCTTGCGGTGTCATTTGTCCCCACATGTAGTAGCAGGAATGGGTAGTCATCTGTAGGTCTGAAGAGTCCTGATATCCTGTCAGACACATCTTTAATTTTTGCACCTGGAAGACAGCACATTTCTCTTGAAGTTATATCCGGTCTGCAGATAGCGGCCTCTGTTCCTCTCAACAGGGAATCCCCCATGACCACCACTCTCCGTTTCTTCTTCACAACATTTTTCTTTCTCCATCCAGGAGGACTCTGAAGGCGTACAAGGTTGCTGTTTGTTGGCAAAGTCTTATCCTGATGTATTTCTTCATCATTTTCCTGCATGAGAGCCTGGTACTGATTCCTGAGCAGTATGGGTGCTGACTGCCTCCTGATCCTCCTGCTTCTCTGGGTCACATGTCTCCAATCCTCTGTTTCTTCAGGTGCACTTCGAATTTCTTCTCTTTCTGTAACATGAAGAGATAATTCTGCTCTGTCCAAGAACTCTTCACCTTCCTTAATGATCTTCAACGTAGCTAACCTCTCTTCGAGATTTTGCAACTTTTCCTCCAACAGGGTCACAAGCTTGCATTTGTGGCATGTGAAGTTTGGCTTTTCCACTGGTAAATCTGTGAACATGTAGCAAGAAATGCAGCTCACCAAATGGCTCCTGGCCTCTTCCATCTTGAGATTTCTTAAAAAGATGAAAGATGAGCCAAAATTCGATTTCCTCTTTTCAGCTGCAACGGCCAAAACCCAGTGATCGTTGAGCTCGCGGAGACTCTTCACTTATCCCAGAAGGCACTGGGAATATGCAAATGATCTCCTCAAGACTCTTCCCCTGGTTTCTCCGATTTCCTCTTTTCAGCTGCAACGGCCAAAACCCAGTGATCGTTGAGCTCGCGGAGACTCTTCACTTATCCCAGAAGGCACTGGGAATATGCAAATGATCTCCTCAAGACTCTTCCCCTGGTTTCTGTTTAACATGTTTAACATGGCGTACGCATGGTCTTGCGTTTGCATGCGTCTGCGTTTTCGTGCGCATGCGTTTTTTTCAAGCTGTGCATCTAGACGCGCCAGACGCAACCTGTTGCATTTTTTGGTCCGCCCAAAGGTATAAAATAAACCGCATGCATTCGCTTGCGCACGGAATGCGTCATAACAACGCGTTATGCGTTTTTGCACGCATTTCTACTTACGCACGATGCGATGCGCACAAAGACGCATATGTGAAACTAGCCTAAGATGATATTATTTAGCAGTCAGCTACATAGCATTTTTTGCTCTATAAAATGGTCATATTCATGCACTGTATGGCAGGAAGATTGGAACGCTACATGATACTGTAGTATTAATTGGTAGCACTGGTAGCATTAATTGTGCCGCAATATTACTAATAAGTATAGAGTAATTATAGCTATTGGATAGGATCTTCAGATGTATTAAATATACTGGCTGCAGTCAGGCAAATACCAGAGAATATAGAAACCAGACACATTCATGTAAAAATGGAATAAATATTTGGGTTGCTTATCAGTTGAGGGAGCACAAGTAAACATTGTGCAGAGGAAAACCAAAAAGCTTCTGTTAGCCTCGGTACACAAGGAAAAAAAAAAGATAGAAAACAAAGAATTAATCTTCCTCCCTTTTCATTTTAGAAAAACTTTTGCTGGTAAAGAAATGTATGTTTGCAGTATGGAATCCTGAATGGATTTGGAAAGTCACGATTTGTATTGTTTAACACTATTGTCTCCAAAGAATACAGTAGTAAATTTAAAGCAGCTTGCCAAATCCAATCACAGTTGTTTTGTTGCACCTGATGTTGGCAGAATACCAGCAGCCGTTCCGTCCTGTGTTTCATTTCACCGCCAGAATGATAGCAAGAATAAAAAGGCAATGTGACATTGTGTTATTAACACCATTACATACACATGTGCACTTCAGCTGCTTAGTGAAAGCACCAAATCAGAGATAAACATTTGCTTTATCTGACAGTACCAAATACATTCTTACAGTAGAGAAAAGCCTTTTTAAGGATAACTGCTTAAATCTCTTCTCAAAGAATAATAAAGGTTTGCGCATCCTTTTGAATGATGCATAGACTAAAAATAAAGATTTTTATGCAGATATTTTCTAGAAATGAATCACAATACATTTTGGACACTCTTCCAATGTTTTTTTGGGTACTTACACACAAATTTTTTTAAGGTATTTGCACCAGAATTGGCATAGAACACCTTAATAAGTCGCACTATTTTTGCACAAGTCAGAAGTTTTGAAATAATATTACATCTTTTGGCATTTACATGCCAATCTCGACCAGCTACAACATGCGCGTGGCATTGGAAAGACATGGGCGGCACGGGCTGCGGATATATGCCTGACCATCAAATTCTTGAAAAGTTATGCCATTACTTAATCTAGAAATATACTCCAGTCTCTGACTTTAGTACATTTCTGGTGATAGAGCATGCCAGTTTACAGATGTGCCTAATTAATGTGCCACTTAATGAATGAAGCACATCGTACTGCAGCAGCAAGTCTCTTCCTTAGCACAGCTGTGCTCAGCATTGGTCTTGAAGGGGTTGTCGGGTCTAAAATGAAAAGTATGCAGTCACTCTGTGTGACTACAGACTTGTGAATCCTCCCAGCGCATGCACTGTGTGCTGCAAAGATTCGCCTTTCACTGCACTGTGAATGGCGGTCAAGTATGCCATATACATACTCCGGGGCAAAGCCCGTCTAGTGGGCATAGCCTCACTCCATACAAGTGTGTGGAGCAAGGCTGTGGCCCGTCTAGTGGATGCGAGCGCAGCCTCGCTCATTACACTTGTTGTGCCCGGGAGTAGATTTGAGCAAATTTTTTCTGATTCGGTCGCCAAATCTGAATTTGCCTAATTCGTGGCATATTGGTACCCTATTCGTGCCGAATGTATGTTTGTTGATCGGTTCCACACATATTCGGTAATTTCTACTCCCATTGACTCTAATGACATTTGGCTGTGTTCAACAAATATTGTAAAAACAATATTCGAATCCGATCATATTCGGAACCGGATCCGAACAAAGTCACTCAACTCTACTCGGGAGCATGCAAAGCCCATACTTGACCTCCATTCCCAGAACAAACAACTGCAAATCTTCAGAGTGCATGCGCAGTCACACACTTCTCATCATAGACCAGACATCCCTTTTAATAAATCGGGCCCTTAATTTACATGGTTGGAACCAAATGGTTAAAGCCATTGCCATGCACAGCCATACTAGTCCAGTTAACTCTTTGTCTGTCAATACTGTTAGTAGATTACATTTCTCGTTGTAGGCATTTGCTATTATTATTATTATAAAACCTACTACATATTGGGATAAAATCTTGGAGATGGGAGTATTCCTTTAAGTGATAAATTATCTTCTGTTTGTCTCCTTTCCATCTGCTATCCAATTTTTAGCTGGATCAAAAATGTAATCTGCACAACCAACACTTTGCTCAGCCAAAAATATGGATAGCAACAAGTTTCTTTTTTTTTTTACATTGAAATCTATGGGATTATAACAGATTGTCATCTGTTATGTCATCCGTTAAGGATCTCTTAGCTTACACATGCCCATTTTCTCTTCAGAGACCAAGAAGATTTACACTCTAGTGCCACCTATTGGAAATAGCAATCCGAAAAATCAATATTGACTCTTTAATGAGCCTTGCCATACGACTTAGGATAATAGCCAAGAGAAAGTTAGCAAATTTAATTTTACAGAGGAGCATCGCAAGGCCAATAAGTCACTTTACCATGTCAGGCATGTCTCTCTCCAAAATGAGAAACATTACCCCATGTAAAGAAGAAAGGTGGCACTCACCGTCCAATAAAAAGTTCCTTTAATGTATTATGTTAAAAGATGAATACAGGAGAGTCTGTGAAACACATCAGATAGCGGCTGTTTACGCTCTTCAACAGGTCCTGTAATAAAGGGGAAATGACGGGGATTTTAATAAAATCATAGTACCCTTATATACATGCCCTAAACACTAGAGGTGCTCACAAACATCTCTGGCAAAAACAGATTTGTTCAAAAAAATATATCTAACCTAATTGGATTCAAAATGGAAACCAATGTTTTTTTTAGATACGGATGCATTAAAAAATAGAAGCTTTGTTTTCTAATTTGCTTACATTTTTGCTCAATTAGTAACAGATCCAATATTCTTTTTTTCAATACTGGATCCGACATAAACGGATGACAAATGGAAAATATCAACATAACTTCACCCAGACGAAATCTACACAATTATGGGGAAAACATCTAAATTCCATGTCGATATTGTCCTTGGTTAGGTTTAGGGTTAGAAATTGAGACCTAGAGTTTAATTTAAAACTTTTATAACCTCTGAATGGGAGCGTAAGGGCGCAGACAGACGGCCGTATCTCTCGTGCGAGGATAGCATCTCAGTGCACGGACTGGCCCGACACCTCTCCTGATCTGACCGTGACAGACTGATGTATTTCTATGCAACTGTCAGGCTCAGGTCAGGAGAGGTGTCAGGCCAGTCCTAATAATTGAGGTTGCAAAGAGTGCAGCTTTGCTTGTTTGGGAGGGGGGCTCGCTAACACCTGCCCCATTTTCAGCCACAAGTGTCCACAGGAATTCAGCTGAACATACTGCGGCTCACAGATGCACTAGCTTTGTGCATCTTAATTTCTACAGTGGCTGCCAGCTTATCAGAGGCTGGTGGTTGGCTTCGGCATCCAAGTTGCCGGCATCACATGATATCACTTCCATGCACCCCCTGCCCCAGCTAAGGATGAAGAGCCGCTGCTCTCTGAAGGAGGGAGGAAAGGTAAGGATAATAATTAATACTTTTACCTTTAAATGTTTCTTAAGAAAGCACAGGTAAGGGGAACATTATTTAATAAAGGGCCAAGGGTGGGGAATATTATTACCGCATAGGAGACAGTATTAAAGGATGGCACCAGAATGAGGGACATTATTACAGGATGGGGACAGGATGCCAGATATTATTACAGGATGAGGGTGCATTATTAAAGCAAGGGGGACATTATTACAGGATAGGGGCCAGGACGGGGTACATTATTTTCAGAACAAAGATCATTATCAAAGTATGGGAGGGAGACAGGATGGGGGGCATTTTTAGAGGATGGGGAACATTATTACAGGATGGGGGACATTATTACAGGGGTCCATGGATCTAACCAACATGCTAGTGGGGTCCTTGGTCAAAAATTTGCTCCTGAGCCCATAGGACTCTAGCTACGTCACTGCCCCTGAGCCACCATTAGTTTAACCCAAAAGATAAATTGATGCTGCAAGCATAAAAATAGCCGTCATAATAAACCTACAGAGATAATTGTAAGAATAAAGAAATTATAATGATCATAAGCATAATAGCAAATTCAACCAAGGCATATCAACAGAGCCCTGCAAATGTGAAATTCCCTTTCTCAATCACCCTCTTTGTTTTCCTCAATTAGTTCACATCTCATGTTGCCTCTCAGCCAGCTAATCTTGAACTCTCTTCAGTTTGTCCTTAGTAATAATCTCCTGTCAGATGCATGAGGGCAGAAGATATTTTCATGTGTGCCAAAGGAGATGTGGAGTAAAACAATAATTTAATATCATGTTAAATTGTGGTAATAAAATCATACTGATATGCAGTCTCTTAAAAATTAAGCAATTAAGCAAAAAATGCTCTCATCAACAGCATTTTATGCCCTCTATAATTACATTGATACTAAAAATCATGCATATGCAGCAGATGCAAAGCACAATTTAGCCAGAAAAATTATTTCAAAAAGGCATTAATATAGTAACAAAAAGGTTTTCTGTATATTTCTGGGGGGAAAGAAAAAAACGTAATAAAAGGTGTATATATTAGGAAATATGTAAATAGTTGGTAAATTGTTTGCTACTTGAATTACGATCAGAACATAGATTTAATTATGCATGAGGCGCAAATTCAATTTGCCGTTCACTGTTGATTTTTTAATCCTCCCGCGACAACATACATGTTTAAAAATGGATTTCCCACTTTAATGCACTGATACATGTTAATATGTGTGTATGTAATATATGTGATTTTACATGTAATGTATATTTAATTTCTGAGATTGACATGTCATGGGGGTGACATATTGGCTGATATTTTGGATTATCAAAAAGTCCTACAAATTTATATAAGGGCAGTTTCACACGTCAGTGTCTCCGGTACGTGTAGTGACAGTTTTCTCACGTACCGGAGGCACTGACACACGTAGACACATTCTCATGAATGTGTCTATGCAGATGTCAGCGTGTTTTCATGGACTGTGTGTCCGTGTCCAAACACGCTGACATGTCCGTTTTTGTGCAACAGCACGGATCACACGGACCCATACAAGTCAATGGGTCCGTGTTAACACGTACCGCACACGGATGCTGTCCGTGTGCTGTCCATGTGCGATCTGTGTGCGTTTTTAAAAGTCAAATGGTTAACATTAAAAATAATTTTTCAAAAACACGGACACACGGACAGCACACGGACAGCACACAGATGGTACACACGAACATACGGATTGCACACGGATGTCACACGGATGACCTCCGTATGCACATGGACACACGGACATGGATAGCTCCGGTACCGGTTTTTCCGGTACCGAAATTATCTGGACGTGTGAAACTGCCCTAAGGCTCAGTGGAAAGGAAAGAGAACTGCAGTGCAAAATATCAGTATAAGGGCAGAGTCACACTGGCGTATTTCTCCTGCAATAATCGTATCGCACTGAATGGACTGGCCGGCATCTCTCCTGACCTGAGCATGACAGCATGATGGGTTACTATGCATATGTCAAGCCCAGGTCAGGAGAGCCGACAGCCAGTGCGAGTTTTATGATGCGATTCTCGGATGAGAAATATGGCAGTGTGACTCCAGCCTAACAATAAAATTGTCCTGGCATCCAGTTGGTGCTGAAGAGGGTGGCCGCAGCTATTAGATCTGGGCCCAGGTTCTATGGATTTTCTTCCACATAAGCGATTGTTCACACTTTACTATTTTGCAGCGATTTTTTTTTGTGTGTGTGTTTTTGCCACAAGAAAAAAGTAACGTTTTACAGTACTAGCAAAGTGAATGAGATTTCTGAAATCTCATGTACACGTCGCTTATTCTTTCCTTGCGGATTTGAACCCTCAAAGCATTTTTTAAGTATGCAGCGTGTCAATTCTTTCAGCTTTTTTTTTGCAGTGTTTTTCATCCATTCAAAGGCATTAGAAAAAAAAGGGTAGTCAAAATGCATCACAATTAGGGGGCGAGAATGTGATTAGCGTTTTTCCAACACTATGGCTCCTACAACAGGAAAATCTGCTGCAAAAACTGAATGTGTACACATACCCTAAAACGACACCAGAATGATAAACGGCACATTGTTAGGCCACATTCACACGTTCAGTATTTGGTCAGTATTTCACATCAGCATTTGCAAACCAAATCCAGGAGTGGAGCAATCAGGGGAAAAGTATAATGGAAACATGTCACTACTTCTGTATTTACCTTTCTCCTAAGTTCTCTGACTGGTGATTCACCAGTCAGAGAGAAAGCTTCAGTGCTGCAGAGCCGGAGGTGGAGGCGGCCCAGAGCGGCCAGAGCGGCCAATTACATTCGTTGTACCTTCTCTGACTGGTGATTCACCAGTCAGAGAGAAAACTACAGCTCTGCAGAGCCGGCAGAGGAGGCGGGCTGAACCACATCTACTCATAAAGAAGACATGGCGCCGGAGCAACGCGGAGGACATCGCCGTGTGCTGGCAGTGTGCTGGCCGGACTGCCGCGTCCCCGCAACACCTCCCGAAAAGTAAGTTTGACTTAAAAACTTGCTTGACTCGCGTATAAGTTGAGGGGGGTCTTTTTCAGCCCATTTTTTGGGCTGAAAAACTCGACTTATACGCGAGTATATACGGTATCACCGACTCCTGGATTTGGCTTAAAAATACTGATGTAAAACACTGACTAAATACTGAAAGTGTGAACGTGGCCTTAAGATAGTATACAGAGCCGGCCAGAGACTGTTTGTCAAGTCCAAATAGTCCAAGGCTAGTTACAAATCGCATCTCTCTGTCCCACTCCAGTTGACGGATAGACCTGTCTCTATGTCAGTACATAGAGAGAGACACCAAATTTTCGGTTCCAGTTCTCTTCATTAAAGAAAAGGATCACTTTAGGACCAATATTAATCACTGAGGCAGTGCAAATGGACAACTTTGTTCACTGACCAATTCTGTGTGTGAAAAAAATTTCAACATGCAAAATTTTTCTCCCTAAATTGGATGAGAATTGACCTTTCAAGTCAATGAGTGCGAGAAAAAAAATTCGTTAGTGTCATTGTACTATTTGCCTTCCCTCTTTGATGCTGCTTCTCCAACTGCGACTTGTAAATGATAGTAAGAAATGTGGTTTATTCTTCTTGTAGCCCATGTGCACACAGAGTGGCTGCACAATGGATTTTCAATTCAGAGTTTCAAAGTAGAAAATCTGCAGTATATTATAGCATCAGCATTGATTTTATGAAATGTCATCCACATGCGCAAGAGAACATTTGCAGTAGAAATTGACCACAGCTGCATGTCAATTTATACTGTGGATTTTTACTACAGATTTCATCCTTCGGAATGCATAAGGTAAAATATACAGCAAATTCACAATACTCTGTAGTAAAATTTGCATCATTTGTTTCAAATTTGCATCATTTGTTTCAAATTTGCTTTTCTCCAAAATTAAACTGCGAAGCGTGCAGAGTGGATCAGTTTCCGAGATAGTTGTTCCCTTTAACACTGAAATTGAAAAGCAGTATTACTTTTAATTTAAAAGGCCATATAGATGGGGATTATTATGAGATAACAACTCCTTTAATTTTATGCACTGTGAGGATTCACTCTCTTTGGCAGATGGTAGTGTTTACACAGTCACAAGGTTCTTGTATCAAACAGTGAGCGGTGTATTAAATGCCCATAAAAAGTTCACAGCCTCTAAAGCGAAATAGCCATTCCTGGGCATAAACAGTATGACAAATCCAAAATAATCCATGAGGCAATGTGGGCTCACCCATTCAGGTTAGGGTTCACACTCTCATTCTTGGGCAGAAACTAACTACTATAACTACCATAAGAGTCCTTCCCTCCTCCCACAAACAGACAACATCTGAGACATCTCAACTGCCTTTTAAATGGGCTGCAAAGCCTTGATTAGAGATTTGGGAGCAGCCAGTCCCACCCAACTCTTCTAACTGTCCCTAAAACCAAACCCAAAATCCAAGCAATAACGGTGCTGAAGCCTGCTTTTCCAGGCTTCACATGACTGAGGCTAACCACCTAGGTGACACATATCTCCCATCCAGAACCTGTCCAGCGGCATCCTTACAATACTAACAAGATGTACTAGCACACCGCGATCAAAATACACATGAATCATACTATTATTACTATAATCACATATAAAAATGGGAGTTATTTAGTTAACCATTTGTGTTCAAAAAACTGTTTAAATCATTATCCAATCATCTTTCCTGGACAGAATTTAATGAAAACTAAGCTGGATCCAATTTCTTCCCCATTACTTATTAGTGAGGCACTAGAGATAGGATCAATTCATAATGTCTTATTGTCGTAATTGTTTGGCACTTACACTATTTGATCAAAAATAGTTAACTAAGAACTCACATGTTAATATATGTTAATAATGGAATTTATTAAAAACTGGAAGATAAAAGAACACAAATAAGGCGCTATCCAGACAAAAGGTGTTTATGCAGAAGCTACTCACCTGGTGGAGTTGTGAGGAAGGGCTCAGAAATAAAAGTTCCAGCTGCTGTTGCTCCGCAGGTTGGTAGAGCCCACTTAAAAATGATGAGAAGTGATGAAGCAGACAAGCTACCCTGCTGGCAACTCAACAGACGAGATAGTGGAGTAGATAATGTGTTTTTATTCTTAGCACATTTCGAAGTGCACTCACTTCATCAGGAGAACCACAATTGGAATAGGCATTCATTAAAGCAGAGATCCCCAACTCCAGTCTTCAATAGCCACCAATAAAGCATGCTTTCAGGATTTGTTTTACAAATTTCCAGGTGACAATTCCATCACCCATGCAAAACTAATACATTACAGGGTAACTTAACTTTAATTTTCTTTAATAACATTGTCCAGCATGGAAAGTTTTCAAACTTTACAAATTACTTTATTAGATGGATTGTCTTCATTCCTGTAAGAGAGCAGTTTAATATAAGTGGTTTCCAAAACTCTGCTTTTCTTTGGTCTATTTTCCTGCCTTCTTCTCCATTGATATCAGAAAGTATTAATTTGAAATACAGAAGATGGCAGTGAAAGAGTCAGGACCTGTCTCCCCCTCTGAGTATTGTGCCTATCAAAATAATCTTTTGCAGCAGCTCTGAGTTAGTGGGTCCCAGGTGCTATGCGATCCCTTTCACTGCAAGTAACTGGGATAAAGCTGAGCTTTGGCTACTTTCACACTTGCGTTTTTTTGCTGCACAATTTTGCGCACACAAATGCATGAAAAAAACGCATCATGCGTTTGTGTGCATTTTTTGTGGGTTTTGGTGCATTTTTTTAAAAAAAATGCATGTGTTTTTTTGCGCATACGTGCGCATTACCAATAGACTTTAATGGGTGTTTTGCTGTAAAAAAAAAAAAACGCATTGCGTGAGCATGCATTTTTTGGGGGCAAGTCGGACGCACAAAAAATGCAACAGGATGCATTTTGTGCGCCTGAGTGCACACTGCAAAAAAACGCATGTGCATACAAACACGCACCCATATTAACGTATAGGGGAAAAAACGCATGCTTTTTTTGCGCTAAAAAGCAGCGCAAAAGAACACAGAAGAAATTTATGAACCCCTCTCCCTAATCTTTGAAAATTCTTGGAGAACAGGAGAAGTCCCAGAAGACTGGAGAGTTCCTATTTTCAAAAAGGGGAAGAAGGTGGACCCAGGCAACTATAGGCCGGTGAGTCTGACTTCTATACCAGGAAAGATCTTTGAACAAATTATTAAACAACATGTATGTCAGTACCTGGATAAGAATGAAGTGATTAAACAGAGTCAGCATAGGTTTGTAACTAGTAAGTCATGTCAGACTAACTTAATTTCCTTCTATGACGGTATTACTGATTGGGTGGATCAAGGAAATGCTGTAGATATAGTATATCTTGACTTCAGCAAAGCATTTGACAAAGTATCTCATACAATCCTTATTGAAAAAATGACTAAGCATGGAATGGACAAGGCAACTGTTAGGTGGATTCATAACTGGCTTAGTGATCGGACCCAAAGAGTGGTCGTAAATGGCTGCACATCCAGTTGGAAGAATGTCTCAAGTGGGGTACCACAGGGCTCTGTCCTGGGTCCTGTATTGTTCAACATCTTTATCAACGATTTAGATGAAGGAATTGAGGGTAAACTCATTAAATTTGCTGATGACACAAAGCTAGGAGGGATAGCTAATACTAGAGAAGAGAGAGAGAGGATTCAAAAAAATATAAATAAACTGGAGAAGTGGGCAGCAACTAACAGAATGGTTTTTAACAGGGAAAATGCAAAGTACTACATCTGGGCAATAAAAATGAAAAAAGCATATACAGAATGGGAGGAATAGGCCTAAGCAACAGCACATGTGAAAAAGACTTGGGTATACTAATAGATCACAGACTGAATATGAGTCAACAGTGTGATGCAGCAGCAAAAAAAGCAAATGCAATTCTAGCATGTATTAACAGAAACATACAGTCTAGATGACGTGAAGTCATTATTTCCCTCTACTCCTCTTTGGTCAGACCTCATCTGGAATATTGTGTCCAGTTTTGGGCACCACATTTTAAAAAAGACATCAACAAACTGGAGCAAGTTCAGAAAAGAGCAACCAGAATGGTGACCGGTCTGCAAACCCTGTCTTATGAGGAAAGGTTGCAGGATTTGGGATTGTTTAGTTTGCAAAAGAGAAGACTGAGAGGAGACTTAATAGCTGTCTACAAATATCTAAAGGGCTGTCACATTGTAGAAGGATCAACTTTATTCTCATTTGCACAAGGAAAGACTAGAAGCAATGGGATGAAACTGAATGGGAGGAGACACAGATTAGATATTAGAAAAAACTTTTTGACAGTTAGAGTGATCAATGAGTGGAACAAGCTGCCACGAGAAGTGGTGAGTTCTCCTTCAATGGATGTCTTCAAATAGAGGCTAGACAGACATCTGACTGGGATGATTTAGCGAATCCTGCTTTGAGCAGGGGGTTGGACCACATGGCCCAGGAGGTCCCTTCCAACTCTACGATTCTATGATTCTATGATAAACCAGCCTTTGAAAGTCATTTGCATGCAATTTTCTTTTTTTTACAGGAATAGAAACAAATCTTCTAACAAAGTCATTTGCAAAGGTTCATAGCTTTCCATGTTGGACAAAATGTAAAAAAAATAAAAGTTGAAAGTTTCATTATTCTTTAAATGCAGTGTGCTAACTCACTTTGTTAGTATATACAGTACGTCTATATATTGACTATAGCATATGTGCATCTGTCCATTAATTTAACCCCTTAGCGACAGCCAGTTTGCAGCTTAATGACCAGGCCAATTTTTACAATTCTGACCACTGTCCCTTTATGAGGTTATAACTCTGGAACGCTTTAATGGATCCCGCTGATTCTAAGATTCTTTTTTCGTGACATATTGTACTTCATGTTAGTGGTAAAATTTCTTCGATAAGTCTTGTGTTTATTTATGAAAAAAACGGAAATATGGCGAAAATTTTGAAAAATTTTGCAATTTTAAAACTTTAAATTTTTATGCCCTCAAATCAGAGAGATGTGTCACACAAATATCTTAATAAATAACATTTCCCACATGTCTACTTTACATCAGCACAATTTTGGAAGCAAAATTTTTTTTGTTAGGAAGTTATAAGGGTTAAAAGTTGACCAGCGATTTCTCATTTTTACAACAAAATTTACAAAACCATTTTTTTTAGGGACCACATCATATTTAAAGTCATTTTGAGGGGTGTACATGACAGAAAATACCCAAAAATGGCACCATTCTAAACACTAGACCCCTCAAGGTGCTCAAAACCACATTCAAGAAGTTTATTAACTCTTTAGGCTGAGTTCACACGTGGCGTTTTTTTCGCGTTTCTGCGGCGGTTTTAACCGCGCGATTTTGCCGCGAAAAATAAGCATCCCATGCATTCCTATGGGATTCCGCAATGCTGTACTAATGCTGCGGTTTTTACCGCGGCAGAATCGCTTCACGGTAAAAACCGCAGCATGCTCATTAATTTGCGGAATTGCGGCGATCCCGCACCCATAGGAATGCATTGTTCCGCTTACTTCCCGCATGTGGCTGTGCACACCATGCAGAAAGTAAGCAGAACATTTGCGGATGGTACCCACGGTCCGGAGGAGAGGAGACTGTCCTCCGGGCTTTGGGTACCATATCCCTGTAAAAAATAGAATTTAAAAATAAAAAATATTGTTATTCTCACCCTCAGACGTCCCGCGCAGTCTTCCTGCTTCTCTTCACGCTCTCGTTCCCAGTAGTCCTTTGCGAAAATGCCCGCGATGGCGTCCGTTCTCGCGGGATCGCGAAGTCTCGCGGTCATTCGCGCGACGTCATCGCGAATCACCGCGAGACGTTGCGATCCCGCGAGAACTGACGTCATCGCGGGCATTTTCGCAAAGGATTACTGGGAACGGATGCGCGGGACGTCGAAGGGTAAGAATAACACCATTTTTTATTTTTTTTTTACATTCTATCTTTTTACTACTGATGCTGCATAGGCGGCCTCAGTAGTAAAAAGTTGGTCACACTCGTCAAACACTATGTTTGACGAGTGTGACCAACCTGTCAATCAGTTCTCCAAGCGATGCTACAGATCGCTTGGAGAACGCTAGCATTTTGCAAGCTAAATACGCTTGCAAAATGCTAGTTTTTCCGCGGGAAAATCGCGGGAATTTAAAATGCGATTTTCCCGCGGACTGGAATTCCGGAATTCTCGCGGTAATTTCCGCGAGAGTTCCGGTACGTGTGCACTTAGCCTTAAGTGCTTCACAGGAACTAAAGCAATGTGGAAGGAAAAAATTAACATTTAACTTTTTTTTGCAAAAAATTTACTTCAGAACCAATTTTTTTTATTTTCACAAGTGTTAAAAGAGAAAATCAACCACAAAATTTGTTGTACAATTTCTCCTGAATACGCTGATACCCTATATGTGGGGGTAAACCACTTTTTCAGCACACGGCAGAGCTCGCAAGTGATGGAGCGCCGTTTGACTTTTTCAACGCAGAATTGGCTGGAATTGAGATCGGATGCCATGTTGCGTTCGGAGAGCCCTTAATGTGCCTAAACAGTTGAAACCTCCAACAAGTGACCCCATTTTGGAAACTAGACCCATTACGGAACTTATCTAGATGTGTGGTGAGCACTTTGAACCCCCAAGGGCTTCACAGAAGTTTATAACGTAGAGCCGTGAAAATAAGAAATCTATTTTTTTCCACAAAAATGATCTTTTCGCCCCCAAATTTCTATTTTTTACAAGGGTAACAGGAGAAATCATACCCGCACAGTTGTTATGCGATTTGTCCTGAGTACGCCGATACCCCATATGTGGGGGGGACCACTGTTTGGGTGCATGGGAGAGCTCGGAAGGGAAGGAGTGCCATTTTGGAATGCAGACTTTGATGGAATGGTCTGCGGGCATCATGTTGCGCTTGCAGAGCCCCTGATGGGCCTAAACAGTGGAACCCCCCACAAGTGACCCCATTTTGGAAACTAGACCCATTAAGGAACTTATCTAGATGTGTGGTGAGCACCTTGAACCTTCAAGTGCTTCACAGAAGTTTATAACGTAGAGCCGTGAAAATAAAAAATCCATTTTTTTTCCACAAAAATGATCTTTTCGCCCCCAAATTTTTATTTTTACAAGGGTAACAGGAGAAATCATACCCGCACAGTTGTTATGCGATTTGTCCTGAGTACGCCGATACCCCATATGTGGGGGGGAACCACTGTTTGGGCGCATGGGAGAGCTCGGAAGGGAAGGAGTGCCATTTTGGAATGCAGACTTTGATGGAATGGTCTGTGGGCATCATGTTGCGCTTGCAGAGCCCCTGATGGGCCTAAACAGTGGAAACCCCCCACAAGTGACCTCATTTTGGAAATTAGACCCCCTAAGGAACTTATCTAGATGTGTGGTGAGCACTTTGAACCACCAAGCGCTTCACAAAAGTTTATAAACGCAGAGCCGTGAAAATAAAAAGTCTTTTTTTATTTCCACAAAAGTGATTTTTTAGACCCCAATTTTTAGACCCCCAAAGTTGGCAAATAGTGGAAACCCCTCAATTCTTGCTCCAACCCTAACCCCAACACACCCCTAACCCTAATCCCAACCCTAATCCCTAATCCTAATTCTAACCCTAATTCTAGTTCGCCCTAACCCTTATTCTAACCCTGGCCCAGCCCTAGCCCTAGCACAACCCTAACCCTAGCCCTAGCCCAACCCTAGCCCTAACCCTAACCCTAGCCCAACCCTAACCCTAGCCCAACCCTAGCCCAACCCTAACCCTAGCCCAACCCTAACCCTAGCCCAACCCTAGCCCAACCCTAACCCTAACCCTAGCCTAACCCTAACCCTAGCCCTAACCCTACCCTAACCCTAGCCCTAACCCTAGCCCTAACCCTACCCTAACCCTAGCCCTAACCCTACCCTAACCCTAACCCTAACCCTAGCCCAACCCTAACCCTAATGGAAAACTGAAAAAAAAAAATATTTTCTTTATTTCATTATATTGGCCTATATAAGGGAGTGATAAACGGGGGTTATGTACTATTTTTTTTATTTTGATCACTATGATCGTTTATTATAGTGATCAAAATAATGAATGGAATCTGCCAGCCGGAGCCGGCAGATTCCCGGCGGGCGCACTGGGCATGCGCCCGCCATTTTCAAGATGGCGGCGCCCATCGGAGGATGCCGGCTGGACGTGGGACCACCGGGAGGGGATGGAGGGACACGGAGAGGTACCGGGGGGGATCAGGGACCCTATTTCTCTCTCCTCTGATGGGCGGTCACATCAGAGGAGAGAGAAATTAAATGTAAAATCGCGGCTTTTTTTTTTTGCGGTCGCCGTTATAGGGTTAATAACGGCGATCGCAAAAGCGGGGGTCGGCAAAAACCGACCGATTCATGTATTCTGGGGTCTCGGCTACCCCTGGCAGCCGAGACCCCGGAGAAAATCCGACACTGGGGGGCGCTATTCACTTAAATCACAGCGCTGTGAATTAACGGCGCTGTGGTTTTAGTACCCTTAATTACCGCCGTTAAAAGGCGTATCGGCGGTCGTTAAGGGGTTAATACTAAAAGAGTGCCTGTCTATTCTTTCAGCAACTTCTTTAAGTTTTCATTTAGCTGCAGTTATATTTTAGAAATTACAAACTGGAAACAAACAATGTATTTTTAAATGTTTACTTATCAATTTACAATCCTTATATAAAAAAATATACACACGTTGTCAAAATTGTTGGTGCCCCTCGTTTAATGACAGAAAAACCCACAATGGTGACAGAAATAACTTAAATCTGACAAAAGTAATAATAAATCAAAGATCTATGAAAATGAACAAATGAAAGTCAGACATTGCTTTTCAACCACGATTCCACAGAATTTAAAAAAATAAAACTCATGAAATAGGCCTGGACAGAAATGATGGTACCCCTGAAAATAATGTGATAAAAGGGACATGTTAAATCAAGGTATGTCCACTAATTAGCATCCCAGGTGTCTATGTAAGGAGGTGAAGCATAAGAAGGACAAGAAAGGGTTTACCTCCTCTGCTCCATGCCCAGAACCATATAGCTGCGCAGTAGGGTTGCCAGGAAGAAGACTTTTGAACCTGGACGGACTGCATCATGGGCCTGTGAGTAGCAGTGGGGAGAAGGAAGTGGTGCTGCACAGGAAGGAAGCTGGGCAGAGAGAGGGAAAAGCACGCGCGCAGACCTCAGAGCAGCCTTGGGCAGCGGTCAGGACAAGACACAGCTGCAGACCGGGGGAGAGACAGAGCTCTCGTTCAGAAGGCAAAGGCCAGGGGACCGCACAGAGAGACCGTAGCCCGTGACTACGTGAAGCTGGAGTCTGCAGTGACTGTTGAGGTGTGTCCTGACTGATGTATAGAGACTATGCCCCGTGCAGAGACAGCAGCTCGTGCAGAGACAGCAGCTCGTGCAGAGACAGCAGCTCGTGCAGAGACAGCAGCTCGTGCAGAGACAGCAGCCTATGCAGAGACAGTGATCCGTGCTGGGACCGTGACCCCTGCGCGTAGCCCCGGTACCGGCGGTGCTAATGGAGAGCCCCTGATTCCTGCTGAGAGAACTAACAAGGGACGGAGTGTTGATTCCCCTGGGAGTGGCTTTTGTGCATAAACAAAAGACTCAGAGCAGAGGAGACCTCGTTTGCCTCATACCCCCTCTGCCTCTTGCAGTAACCCCTGAGACCTCAGCTGGGGATTAGTAAAGACCACAGAGTTCACAAAGACTGGAGATGACAAGTGCCACTGTTGTTCGGTACCAACGTGGGAGAAGTTCGACCCTTCAAGCAAGTCCCTTTCTGACTGATAAGTTCTTTCCAAGAAATACAGTCTATTACTGTTTATACTGCTTGCGTGTCTGAAAACCTTTCACTTTGCTTATGCTCGCACTGCTATTCTTCTATTGTTAATCCCTCTAAATAAACCTCCCTTTAACTGTTGGTCTGTCTGTTCCGTGGTGACATACCCAACACCTGCAAGTTATTAGGCTACTTTAACACTTGTGTTTTTTTGCGCTGCGTGCGCAGTGCAAACGCGCATAAAAAATGCATCACGCGTTTCTTATGCGTTTTCTTGTTTTTTGCACATGGTTTTTACAAAAAACGCATGCGTTTTTTGCGCTGACGTGTGCATGACTATGCGCATGTCAGCGCACCCATAGACTATAATGTGTTTTTGGGTGAATTTCGTGTGCATTGCGTGCGCATTGTTTTTTTTTAGACAGGTCGGGCGTGCAAAAAATGCAACAGGATGCATTTTGTGCGCCCAGGCGCACACTACAAAAAACGCATGCGCATACAAACACGTATAAGCGCATGACTATGAGCACACATGTTATGTACAGGGAAAAAAACGCAGCGCAAAAAAAGCGCAAGTGTGAAACCAGCCTTATATCTATAATCTTGGAATCAGTGAGTGGGCCTGTATAGAGGGCTACTGATACTCACTGTGCTGTTTGGTGACATGGTATGTATCACACTCAACATGGACCAGAGGAAACAAAGGAAAGAGTTGTCTCAGGAGATTAGAAAGAAAATTATAGACAAAAATGTTAAAGGTAAAAGTTATAAGACCATCTCCAAGCAGCCTGATGTTCCTGTGACTACAGTCGCACATATTATTCAGAAACTTAAGCTCCATGGGACTGTAGCCAACCTCCCTGGAGGTGACCGCAGGAGGAAAATTGATGACAAATCAAAGAGATGGGTAATACGAATGGTAACAAAAGAGCCCAGAAAAACTTCTAAACAGATGAAAGGTGAACTTCAATCTCAAGGAACTTCAGTGTCAGATCGCACCATCCATCGTTGTATGAGCCAAAGTGGACTTGATGGGAGACGATCAAGCTTGTTAAAGTGTTAATATTGAGCTTTAGGATTGCTACATTAGTAGCGCTTGAATTTAGTTCAATTTCCTCTCTGAATAGAATATTTGTATGTGTATATACTGTTTAGTACATAAATGTAAGCTAGGTGTTGTTTTATGTAAATGTTTTTGAGATGAACTCTCCAATGCTTTTAATCCTGACTTTTACATAACAATTAGAACAAGTCATTTAGTTACCTCAATTTTTCATGTTCTGAAAATAAAGAGATTGAAAAAGCATTAGCTGTACACTTGTGAAGCAAAACAATGTCAACATCTATCACTTGTCTCCCGGCAGACAAAGACAAATGATTTGACAGTTGTTTTACGATAGACGACTGATTTAGAGTTTGCAAAGTTTAGAGATGAGGAGCTACTTGTAAACACTACACCTGAAAAATAAGAGGCAGGAACTCATGGAAAAATGAGTGGAATCTGTTCTGACCTTGTTGTAGTCATTGTAGAAATTATGGAAATCAGGGATATCAGGAAAGCAGAGACAATTCTAATTTTATAGTTGGCAGTAGCATCTATGACTTGAGCAGAGAATTATATATTTACTGCTTAATATGAGAATTTACTTGTATCATGATGATTAAGATAATCCTCTGCCAACCTCTAAATAATATAAGGAATGGACTGGGACTAGATTTGAGCGAAACAGGTCGGTCAGGTTCAAAAATCGCCGACTTTAGCCAAAATCGGGTTTTGCCGATCGAAACCCGACCCTAACGTGAGGTCGACCATGAGGTCGCCAATCAGCGCGCCAAAGTCACGTTTCAAATGATGCTTTCAGCGCCTTTTCTCACCCAATGATGGAGGAGGCACACTGTGGGCAGCGCGATGACATGTGCAGCGGCCAGCACCATCTTAGAGAAGGGCATTGAAGTGATTGGCTGGCTTTGTGTGGCGTCACAGTGGGTATAAAAAGCTGTGAACGCCGACCGCCATCTTACTTCTGCCAATCTTACAATAGGGAGAGGTGCTGCTGCCGATTCTGAACAGGGAAAGCGTTAGGCAGGGAAGAAGAAAAAAAAAACTGCTTCTGCTGATAGCGCTTTTCACTGTACAGTTAGTGTGCAGTGAAAGGGGAGGATTTTTGTCGTGTGCTGCAGCGCTGGTGGTGATTAGGCTGCCTTTTAAGGCTACCTGCTAGCTGCATTGCTGTGTGCACACTGCTGTTCAAAACTGCTTTTTTCAAAGCACTCCAAATTTTATTATTTTGTCCTGGTGAGTTACTGAGCATTCATTTTTTCACACACCGTCTAGCGGTGTACGCTCCTCACTCATTACCGTGTACCGGCTGGTATCACGGACAAATAGAAGCTATCTGGGTGTGACTCTGGAAGAAAAAGCCGAGGAGTTTGTCCGTTTTTCCAGACCTACACCTTAGAGTCATGTCCATTTTTCAAACAGTTTCATATATCTGCTGTTTGATAACGGTCAAAACTAGACAGAGACAGCGTGTGTCAGTCCGTATACAAATACACAGAGCTTGACAATTTTCCATACAGATACCGTCTAGCGGTGTACGCTCCTCACACACTACCATGTACCAGCTTCTAGCATGGACAAATAGATGCTACCTGTGTGTGACTCTGGAAAAAAAGCAGAGGAGTTTTTCCATTTTTTCAGACCTACACCTTAGAGTCCTGTCTGTTTTCCAAACAGTTTCGTATATCTGCTGTTTGATTATGGTCAAAACTAGACAGAGAAAGCATGTGTCAGTCTGTATACAAATACACGGAGCTTGACATTTTTACATACACACACCGTATAGCGTTGTACACTCCTCACACACTACCATGTACCGCCTTCTAGCACGGACAAATAGAAGCTACCTGTGTGTGACTCAGGAAAAAAAAGCCGAGTAGTTTTTCCGTTTTTCCAGACCTACACCTTAGAGTCCTGTCCATTTTTCAAACAGTTTTGTATATCTGTTGTTTGATGACGGTCAAAACTAGACAGAGACAGTGTGTGTCAGTCCATATACAAATACATGGAGCTTGACAATTTTCCATACACACACCGTACAGCGGTGTACGCTCCTCACACACTACCATGTACCGCCTTCTAGCATGGACAAATAGAAGCTACCTGTGTGTGACTCTGGAAAAAAAGCCAAGGAGTTTTTTCGTTTTTCCAGACCTACACCATAGAGTCCTGTCCATTTTTTAAACAGTTTCGTACATCTGCTGTTTGATTACGGTTAAAAGTAGACAGAGACAGCGTGTGTCAGTCCGAATAAAATACACGGAGCTTGACAATTTTCCATACAGACACCGTACAGCTGTGTACACTCCTCACACACTACCGTGTACCTCCTTCTAGCATGGACAAATAGAAGCTACCTGTGTGTGACTCTGGAAAAAAAAGCCGAGGAGTTTTTCCGCTTTTCCAGACCTACACCTTAGAGTCCTGTCCGTTTTTCAAACAGTTTCGTATATCTGCTGTTTGATCACGGTCAAAACTAGACAGAGACAGCGTGTGTCTGTACGTATACAAATACACAGAGCTTGACAATTTTACATACACACATCGTATAGAGCTGTCCGATTCTCCAACAGTATTGTATATCTGCCGTTCGCATTACAGTCACTTTTATACCTAGTCAGCGTGTGTGTGTGTGACACTCCGTAAATACATATACGGAGATTGTTAGTTGCACAAAATTCGTATACAGCTGTACACTTCTGATACAGTTCCGTATATCTGCTTGTTGGATTACGGTCCAATACATACTGTGAGAGCATCTGTGACTAACATAATATATACATTGATTTAATTTGTTTAATACACCTTACACAGCTGGACGCTCCTCATACAGTACCATCTCTCTGCTGGTATTTTTGGTACATTTTCCCAAACATGAGGAAGTATGGTGGAAGAGGTCGCGGACGTGGGCAGGGGGGCGCAGCTGGTACTGATGGTGAATGTGCATCGGCTGGTTCTGGCAAAAGCACAATAGCAGATAAGGCAGGAGGTGTTGAGCCTGCGTCATCCTCTGGCCCAAGAAGGCCTGTAAGGTTGCCTTTTCTTGGAGTAGGAAAACCACTTTTAAAGCCGGAACATCAGGAACAGGTTTTGGCGTACATTGCCGAAACAGCCACCAGCTCTATTGCCTCCTCTTCTGAATAGTCAAAACCTGCAAGCACGGAGTCGTCAGTGCAGGGTTCTGGTCATAAAAAAACCCTTTCCTTGTGTCCTTCACCCCCTCCAAAAGTTAAGGTTGCGGCAGCCCACACTTCAGTTTACTCTATGGAGCTCTTTTCACATATCATGCCTGGGTTATCCAGTCAAATCCTGAATTCCCCAGTCCAAGATGAATCTTACATGGAGTGCACTGATGCACAGCCACTGCTAGATGATTCTGCTGGTACATTTACCCACTGCACTAAATTGCGCCCTCGCAGTCTATTGAGTCAGAATCTGACCCTGATGAAACCCAAGTGCCCCTTCCCGCATGCTATACCACCTTACACGGTGACACAGAGGAAGGTAAAGAGGAAGGTGCAGATGAGTTTGAAGAGGAGGTGATGGATGACCCAGTTCTGGACCCCGATTGGCATCCATTGGGGGAGGAGGGTGGCGCTGGCAATAGTTCAGATAAGGAGAAGGATCCGCAGCAGGCATTGACATCGCAGCAGCGGTTATCTAGCAGGCTCGTAGCTGTCCTAAAACGTAGAGTTGCAGGACAGCTTGACCAGATGGTCAACTTAGCACAGCGTGAAAGGCCAGAAAATGTTTACCATAGTAGGAAGAGTGCAGTGTGGCACTTCTTTGTCCAAAATCCTACTGATGAGGAAAAGGATACCTGTAAGAAGTGCGGAAGGACCTTTAACCGAGGTAAACAACTCAGAAATTTGAATACCAGCATAGTCATTTAATCAACATGCACTTGCAAGCATGGACGGACTACAAAACCTCAGGTAGCACATGTGCACCTGCTCTGACTAAAGGTAGCCAACAATGCTCCATCGCTACCCCCTCTGTATGACCACCGCCACCATTAAGCACACCACTAGCACTAAATGTGGAGGTGTCATCGCAAGGCCAAAGCACTCAGGGAATCACAATGGTTTTGCAACACAACACTGAATCTAGGCCATCACCACCAATACCATCACCAACCCCCTCTCACTCCATCTGGTCCACCACTACTTCCCCCATATGCAGCTCTCCAGTCCAGCTCACCCTACCAGACACTCTGAGTAGGACAAGAAAGTACTCATCCTCTCATCCGCGTACACTTGTGCTTGAACAACTACATTGCCAAACTAATCTCATTAAAGATGATGCCATACCGTTTGGTTGAAAGCGAAGCTTTCCACTACCTCATGGCCTATGCTGTCTCGCGCTATGACCTACCCAGTCGGCACTTCTTTTCTCGCAAAGCCATCCCTGCCCTCCACCGGCATGTGAGAGACCGCATTGTCCATGCACTAAAACAGTCAATGAGTGGAAAGGTGCACCTCACAACAGATTAGAGTGAGCGACTTTTGGTTTTTTAGGGTCGCGTTTCGTTTCGTGAAACCCGACTTTTCCAAAAGTCGGGTCGAGCAAGATCGTCCGATTATAGGGAAAAGTCGGGGTCGTCCCGAAACACGAAACCCAATGTAAGTCAATGGGGAATAAAAGTCGGCAGTGAGAGGAGGACAGGAAACACACCTACAGTTCCCATTTGAATGCCAAAAGCATCAATTCTTCTTACTTAAGCTTGTCAACCTTAATTAACTTCATAATACAAGTTACGCACTGAAAAATGGGGGTTATTTGGCTAAAGTTGTGGGGGAGGAGGGCTGGCTGCAGGTTTTCATGTGCCCTGGGCGAAAGAGCGCCCCTTTAACACATACCACAACTCATCATGCTCCGATACGGCAGAGAAATAGCGGTATAGTACAATGAAAAATACCTCACTTTTTACATCTCATGACGAGGCCCATCTATTTTTCCATACAGAATCATTGGTCCCATATAATGTTTGAAACAGTATATGATGAGCTCCACATAATGCTACAGTATATGTTGGTCCCCATGGATGAAGCGCCAATGTCTTATGGGCCCAAATAATGCTCCAAACATAATGGGCCCCATTTCTAATGCTCTAGTGTATAATGAGCCCTGTAAGTGCTGCTCCAGTGTCTGATGTCCACCTTTGGAATGTTCCAGTGTATGGTGGGCCCCATCTATCATTCTCCAGAGTATAGTGCTCCCCAAAAATTGCTGTCCCAACATTGAAAACAATCAAATAAGTCTCCTCGCTGGGAATCCCTGTACTAGTCTAGACTCCTCGTCGTCCCCATCTTCCATCTCACTGCACAGTATTTCAACTTTGCAAATGCTGTGATCCTGGGCAAGCAGGGGGGGCCCACTCGTTGGCGACGGCACTGGCACAGGGCCCCTGATAGTACGGTGGTGTGTCTGATGGCGGGTGGGCCAAACCTGCACTTTCATCTGCAGCTTCCTCTTTGTCACCGTGTAAGATGGAACTGTATATGGGAAGGGTAACCTGAGTTTCATCAGGGTCAGATTCAGGCCGGGTAGCGTGCGAGGGGAATGTAGTGGTCTGGGTCAATGTACCAGCAGATTCATCGAGCAGTGGCTGGGCATCAGTGCACTTGTGTCGCCCCCAGGAGTACGGTCGCCACAGTGGCATTACCTTCTTCCTAGAGAGTGTGATGTCATGCTTGGGAGCAACGAAGGATCTCTCTAGCAGGTTAACTGATTGGGCGGTGTTATTCCCACGAGTCATGACCCTCCAAACAGCGTTCATGAAGGCAAAGTGTTTGTTTTACGTGGGCAGTATGGTTGCAAAGCTGAACCTTAAAGGAATGTCCAGAAGGGCACCACCAGGAGTGGAGCCTACGGTTAAATTCGACTCCACCTGGGAAACCTCAACCATGCCAGCTACAGAACAGATGCACACATTGCAAGCTTAATTCCGTTAACGAACGAGACTCCGTCATGCCCCGCGGTCCGAGTCCGGCTTACTAGAGGTACACGTGAGGCTCTGGCACATGAGATTGGCCAATAACTGGTGTGTCATGCCCTTACATGTCCGTGGCTGCATGTGCGCTACACTGAAAAGGCCAGCGTTTGTCGCTTACAGGTGCAGATAACCCGCTGAACAACGTTAGTGATGGGGATCACTGATTACAATTATTACCCGCGAACAATGATTTCCCAGTAAGTGCAGGTCAACCGCAGTTCCGGAATTAGGTCTAACCGTCATTCCTGAAAAAATGAAAAACTTACATGTGCAAACCACAGGTGCTGTAGCTTGCTTAACAGCTCGCCAGCCGTTCTCACGCCCAGTATGGATTACACGTGATTGCACAAAGGTGAGAAAGGGTACCGTATCCCCGGATAACATGTATGGATAGCGTACAAATTCAAAATATATGTCTCAGGAGGCAGGCTCAGACGGTGTTAGGCCCAGTATGGATTGCACGTGATTGCACAAAGGTTAGAAAGGGTACCGTATCCCCGGATAACATGTATGGATAGCGTACACATTCAAAATATATGTCTATACATCAGGAGGCAGGCTCAGACGGTGTTAGGCCCAGTATGGATTGCACGTGATTGCACAAAGGTTAGAAAGGGTACTATATCCCCGGATAACATGTATGGATAGCGTACACATTCAAAATATATGTCTCAGGAGGCAGGCTCAGACGGTGTTAGGCCCAGTATGGATTGCACGTGATTGCACAAAGGTTAGAAAGGGTACCGTATCCCTGGATAACATGTATGGATAGCGTACACATTCAAAATATATGTCTCAGGAGGCAGGCTCAGACGGTGTTAGGCCCAGTATGGATTGCACGTGATTGCACAAAGGTTAGAAAGGGTACCGTATCCCCAGATAACATGTATGGATAGCGTACACATTCAAAATATATGTCTATACATCAGGAGGCAGGCTCAGACGGTGTTAGGCCCAGTATGGATTGCACAAAGGTTAGAAAGGGTACCGTTTCCCCGGATAACATGTATGGATAGCGTACACATTCAAATTATATGTCTCAGGAGGCAGGCTCAGACGGTGTTAGGCCCAGTATGGATTGCACGTGATTTCACAAAGGTTAGAAAGGGTACCGTATCCCCGGATAACATGTATGGATAGTGTACACATTCAAAATATATGTCTCAGGAGGCAGGCTCAGACGGTGTTAGGCCCAGTATGGATTGCACGTGATTGCACAAAGGTTAGAAAGGGTACCGTATCCCCGGATAACATGTATGGATAGCGTACACATTCAAAATATATGTCTCAGGAGGCAGGCTCAGACGGTGTTAGGCCCAGTATGGATTGCACGTGATTGCACAAAGGTTAGAAAGGGTACCGTATCCCCAGATAACATGTATGGATAGCGTACACATTCAAAATATATGTCTATACATCAGGAGGCAGGCTCAGACGGTGTCAGGCACAGTATGGATTTGACGGCCCAGATTACACAGCGGAGGAGCAGGGAGAGGTAAAGATTGCAAATGCTGGGGCCCTGCCCAAGCAAGGGGGGCCCACTCGTGGGCGTCGGTACTGGCACTGGGCCCCTCATAGTACAGCGGTGTGTCTGACGGCGGGTGTGAACCACCACCGTCAGAGACACTTGATTGCACTATGAGGGACCCTGTGCCAGTGCCCGCGCCCAAGAGTCGGCCTACCCACCTGTCCAGGGCAACGGCACTCGCACGGTGTCGTGCGCTAGGTGGTGACCCCGGCCATGGGGGGGGAGGCAGCACAGTTAGGGAGTTTTAGAAAGTGGCATATGTTGATGTTGGACATTCAGCTGATGCAAAAGGCGAAATAGGTGAAGTCCCAGGAAGAGGTGGACCAAAGCAAGCCATTTTTCCGTCACCCTATGTGTCATCAGGGGAAGGTGGGAGAAAATCCTTGGAAACCCATGCATGGTTCATTTTAATGAAGGTTAGATCATCCACATTTTGGGTTGACAGACGGGTCCTTTTTTCTGTCAGGATTGATCCAGCTGCACTGAAGACTCTTTCCGATAGCACACTTGCAGCTGGGCAAGCGAGCCCCTGTAAGGCATATTGGGCCATTTCAGGCCAGGTGTCCAGTTTAGCGGCCCAATAGTCAAAGGGGAATGACCTGTGTGGGAGAACATCGATATGGGAGGAAAAGTAGTTTGTAACCATAGTTGACAACTGCTGTCTCCTGTCACTTTCCATCGATGCAGTATTACCAGTTGTGTGAGCGGTATTTGAAAAATCAGTCCACAACATTGTCATGAAACCCCTGTCTCCAACGCCACTTCTGCTGTGTGCACCACGAACACCTCTGCCAAGCTGCCCCCGGCCCGTACGGCTCGTGTGAGAACCATCACCGCTGCTGTGTGCTGGGAATGCCTCAAGCAACCGATTTACCAGAGTTGCTTGTTTATTAGCCAATATTAGGTCAAGGTTCTCCTGTGGCATGATGTTTTGTAATTTGCCTTTATAGCGTGGATCCAGGATGCTGGCCAACCAGTAGTCATCATCGTTCATCATTTTGGCAATGCGGGGGTCCCTTTTTAGGATCTGCAAGGCATAATCTGACATGTGGGCCAATGTTCCCGGTGTCAATGATGCACTGCGAGTGCTGGGTGGAGAGCACTTTCTGGCAAATCCACATCCCTCCAGTCACGCACAAACCCTGTACCAGACCTTGCCACGCCAACATTTTCACTTGCCCCACGAGATGCATCCTCCTCCCCTAAGTAATCATCCCCATCATCATCCTCCTCCTCCTCTTCTTCCTCCTCCACCTTGTCCAGGAGAGGTCCCTGAGCAGACAATGGCTGAATGTCATCAAGGATTCCCTCCTCCTCTTCCTCCTCATCAACATTGGCTGCAGACGCCTGCTCCTTAAGGTGCGTCAAAGTTTGCATGAGCAGACGCATAAGTGGGATGCTCATGCTTAGGATGGCGTCGTCTGCGCTTACCAGCCGTGTGCATTCCTCAAAACACTGAAGGACTTTACAGAGGTCTTTCAGCTTCGACCACTGCACACCTGTCAACTCCATGTCTGCTCTCAAAGTGCCTGGCCGTGTATCCTCCCACAAATGCATTATGGCCTGCCTCTGCTCGCACAGCCGCTCCACCATGTGCAGGGTGGAGTTCCACCTTGTTGCAATGTCGATAATGAGGCAGTGGTTGGGAAGGTGGAGCAATCGCTGCAGCTTCTGCATACGAACGGAGTGTACAGGCGACCGGCGGATGTGCGCGCACAGTCTTCGCACCTTCTGGAGCAGGGCTGTTAACTCCGGATAATTTTTGAGGAAGCACTGCACCACCAGGTTCAAGGTGTGAGCCAAGCAAGGTTTGTGGCTGAGTTTTGAAAGGGCTATGGCTGCCACAAAATTACGCCCGTTATCACTAACTACCTTGCCTGCCTCAAGATGTACACTGCCCAGCCATGACTCGGTTTGTCGCTGAAAGTACTCGGCCAGCACCTCGGCGGTGTGTCTGTTGCCCAAACACATCATCTGCAACACAGCCTGCTGACGCTTTCCACTAGCTGCTCGATAGGGGGACACATCGTGTGCAACAGTGGCAGCTGCAGATGGAGTGCTCGTACGACTGCGCTCTGTGGACGAGCTTTCGCTTCTGGAGGAGGAGGAGGAGGGTCGAACGCCTACAGCCAACTGTTTCCTATACCGTGGGCTAGGCAGCACTGTCCCACCACCGCTGTCCCCTGTGGACCCTGCATCCACCACATTAACCCAGTGCGCAGTGATGGACACGTAACGGCCCTGGCCATGCCGACTGGACCATGCATCAGTTGTGAGGTGCACCTTTCAGCTCACTGACTGCTTGAGTGCATGGACAATGCGGTCTTTCACATGATGGTGGAGGGCTGGGATGACTTTGCGAGAGAAGAAGTGGCGACTAGGTAGGTCATAGCGTGGTACTGCATAGGGCATCATCTCAAACGAGATTAGTTTGGCAATGTGGGCGTTCAAACCCAGTGTACGCGGATGAGAGACTGAGTACTTTCTTGACCTACTCATAGTGTCTGGGAGGGTGAGCTGGACTTGAGAGCTGCATATGGTGGAAGTAGCGGTGGACAGGACGTACTGAGAGAGGGTTGATGATGGTGATGGAGTTGGTGTTCTTTCTGATGGCCTAGAATCAGTCTTTCGTTGATACAACAGTGGGATTCCCTGACTGCTGTAGCCTTGCAACGACACCTCAACATTTGCTGCTGTGCTAACCGGTGAGCTTACAGTGGGGGAAACAATGTAGCGTTGCTGACTACCTTCGTTGTGATCAGTTGCACATGTGGCACTTGAGGTTTGGTGTTGTGTCCACGCTTGCAAGTGCATGCTGGTTAAATGTCTAAGCATGCAACTGGTATTCAAATTTTTCAGATTTTTCCCTCGGCTAAAGGTCTTTGCGCACTTCTTACAGATAACCTTGGCCTGATCATGAGGATTTTGTTCAAAAAAGTGCCACACTGCACTCTTCCTACTTTGGCAGACATTTTGCGGCCTAGAACGCTGTGATCTTTTGACCCTCTGGACAAGCTGTCCAGCAACTCTTTTGATGTTTGGAACCTGTCTTTGGAGTGCTCCGGGCCTGCCAGATAACAGCTGTTGCGATGTCGATGTCTGCTGTGGATGCTCCTCATCTGAGCTATTGGAAGCAGCACCCTCTTCCCCCAATGGATGCCAATCTGGGTCAACAACTGGGTCATCCATCACCTCCTCTTCTATGTCATGTGCACCTTCCTCTGTGTCACCGTGTATGGTGGTATAGTGTGCGGGAAGGGGCACCTGAGTCTCATCAGGGTCAGAATCTGGCTCTGTACACTGCGAGGACAATGTAGTGCTCTGAGTGAATGTACCAGCAGAATCATCCATCAGCGGCTGTGCATCAGTGCACTCCATGTCAGATTCATCTTGGCCTGGGTAATTCACCATTTGACTTGATAATCCAGGCATGGTATGTGAAAACAGCTCCATGGAGTAATCAGTAGTATGGCCTGCGTCATCCTTCAATCTTGGTTGGGGTGAAGGACACAAGGAAAGGTGTGGTTCATGAACATGAGCCTCCAATGACGACTCAGTGCTTTTACTTTTTACAACTGAAGAAGAGGAGGCGATAGAGCTGGAGGCTGAGTCAGCAATGTAAGACAAAACTTTTTCCTGATGCTCTGGCTTTAAAAGCGGTTTGCCAACTCCTAGAAAACTAAGCGTTCGAGGCCTTATGTAGCCAGATGATGACGCAGGCTCAACACCTCCTGCATTCGGTCCCATTTTGCTCTTGCCACTACCATCAGATCCACCACCAACACTATCATTACCAGCTGCCAACCCCCCGCCCAATTCCACGGCCTCTTCCACCAGCCTTCCTCATTTTTGGTAGAAATGTAGACAAAATCCAACAAACTATATAGTAATGTAAAACAAGGTACAAGGTGTCTATAGGACAGGGGAGATTTTGAATTTCTGCAGACACTTGTGGACACTGGACACTTTTGGATTGTGTGAGGCCCACTGATATCTGAGCGCTATGTGACAGGCTCGATGGCACAGCTGTGACCAAAGTGACTAGAGGATAAGGGAGATTTTGAATCTCTGCACACACTTTTGGACACTGGACACTTTTGGATTGTGTGAGGCCCACTGATATCTGAGCGCTATGTGACAGGCTCGATGGCACAGCTGTGACCAAAGTGACTAGAGGATAAGGGAGATTTTGAATCTCTGCACACACTTTTGGACACTGGACACTTTTGGATTGTGTGAGGCCCAATGAATATCTGAGCGCTATGTGACAGGCTCGATGGCACAGCTGTGACCAAAGTGACTAGAGGATAAGGGAGATTTTGAATCTCTGCACACACTTTTGGACACTGGACACTTTTGGATTGTGTGAGGCCCACTGATATCTGAGCGCTATGTGACAGGCTCGATGGCACAGCTGTGACCAAAGTGACTAGAGGATAAGGGAGATTTTGAATCTCTGCACACACTTTTGGACACTGGACACTTTTGGATTGTGTGAGGCCCACTGATATCTGAGCGCTATGTGACAGGCTCGATGGCACAGCTGTGACCAAAGTGACTAGAGGATAAGGGAGATTTTGAATCTCTGCACACACTTTTGGACACTGGACACTTTTGGATTGTGTGAGGCCCAATGAATATCTGAGCGCTATGTGACAGGCTCGATGGCACAGCTGTGACCAAAGTGACTAGAGGATAAGGGAGATTTTGAATCTCTGCACACACTTTTGGACACTGGACACTTTTGGATTGTGTGAGGCCCACTGATATCTGAGCGCTATGTGACAGGCTCGATGGCACAGCTGTGACCAAAGTGACTAGAGGATAAGGGAGATTTTGAATCTCTGCACACACTTTTGGACACTGGACACTTTTGGATTGTGTGAGGCCCACTGATATCTGAGCGCTATGTGACAGGCTCGATGGCACAGCTGTGACCAAAGTGACTAGAGGATAAGGGAGATTTTGAATCTCTGCACACACTTTTGGACACTGGACACTTTTGGATTGTGTGAGGCCCAATGAATATCTGAGCGCTATGTGACAGGCTCGATGGCACAGCTGTGACCAAAGTGACTAGAGGATAAGGGAGATTTTGAATCTCTGCACACACTTTTGGACACTGGACACTTTTGGATTGTGTGAGGCCCACTGATATCTGAGCGCTATGTGACAGGCTCGATGGCACAGCTGTGACCAAAGTGACTAGAGGATAAGGGAGATTTTGAATCTCTGCACACACTTTTGGACACTGGACACTTTTGGATTGTGTGAGGCCCAATGAATATCTGAGCGCTATGTGACAGGCTCGATGGCACAGCTGTGACCAAAGTGACTAGAGGATAAGGGAGATTTTGAATTTCAGCAGACACTTGTGGACACTGGACACTTTTGGATTGTGTGAGGCCCACTGATATCTGAGCGCTATGTCACAGGCTCGATGGCACTGCTGTGACCAAAGTGACTAGAGGATAAGGGAGATTGGATTGCTTTTAAAAAAGCAGTTTGCGGAGCAGTGGGTAAACAGCAATGCAGGAATGTCAGGAAGCCTTAGAAGGCAGCCCAACAACCAACACCACTGATACACCACTATATAGCCTCCCCTTGCACTGCACACACAGTGACTGGTGTGTTGTGCAGGCCAAATCGCTAGCAGCAGAAGCAACCTCTCCCTATACTGAGATCGGCAGAAGTAAGATGGCGGTCGGCGTGCACGCCCTTTTATACCCCCTGTGACTCCCACCAAAGCAAGCCAATCACTTGCATGCCCTTCTGAAAGATGGTGGTGACCCCTGCCTATGTCATCACATTGCCCACAGTGTCCGTGGATCCTGATTGGCTGAAAAAGAGCGCAAAACAAACTTTTGAAACGTGACTTTGGCGCGTAAGTCGCCAACCTCGTGGCCGACCTCATCCTAGGGTCGGGTTTCGTTTCATGAAACCCGACTTTGCCAAAAGTCGGGGACTTTTGAAATTGTTCAACCCGTTTCGCTCAACTCTACAACAGATTCATGGACCAGTAGGCATGGCCAAGGCCGTTACATGTCCATTACTGCGCACTGGGTTAATGTGGAGGATACAGGCTCCACTGGGGACAGCGGCAGTGCAACAGTGCTGCCTAGCCCACGGTATAGGAAACAGTTGTCTGTAGACTTTTGCTCCACCTCCTCCTCGTCTATCAGCAAAAGCTCGTCCAGAGAGCGCAGTCGCATGAGCACTACATCCGCAGCTGGCAGTGTTGCACACGAGGTGTCCCACTATCGAACAGCTAGTGGTAAGCGTCAGCAGGCTGTGTTAAAGATGATGTCTTTGGGTGACAACAAACACACCGCGGAGGTACTGGCCGACTACTTGCAGCGACAAACAGAGTCATGGCTGGGCAGTCTACATCTTGAGGCAGGCAAGGTAGTCAGTGATAACAGCCGTAATTTTGTGGCAGCCATAGCCCTTGCAAAACTCACGCACATACCTTGCCTGGCTCACACTTTGAACCTGGTGGTGCAGTGCTTCCTTAATAATTATCCGGAGTTAACATCCCTGCTCCATAAGGTGCGAAGATTGTGCTCGCACATGCGTCGCTCGGCCATACACTCCAGTCATATGCAGAAGCTGCAGCGATTGCTCCACCTCCCCAAGCACCGCCTAATTATAGACGTTGCAACAAGGTGGAACTCCACCCTGCACATGGTTGAGAGGCTGTCTGAACAGAGGCAGGCTGTAATGCATTTGTGGGAGAATACACGGGCAGGCAGTTTGATGGAAGACATGGAATTGTCGGGTGTGCAGTGGTCAAAGCTTTAAGACCTCTGTAAAGTCCTTCAGTGTTTTGAGGAATGCACATGGCTGGTAAGCGCAGACGATGCCATCATAAGCATGGGCATCCCACTTATGCGTCTGCTCATGCAAAGTTTGACGCACATTAAGGATCAGTAGTGTTGAGCATTCCTATACCGCAAGTATCGGGTATCGGCCGATATTCACTCTATCGGAATTCTGATACTGAGTTCCGATACTTTTAGCATATCGAATACCGGAATCAGAAGTTCCCATAATGCTATGAGCCAGTTTGATTTGATTCAGCCAATGACAATCCTCAGAAGTATGGCCACATCCTGTTAGGCATGTAGGCATGTTAACTAATGGTATGGCTGTGATTGGCTGCTGAAATGATGTCATGATGCACTATAAAAGCCGCCGCAGCCGCCATTTCTGGTTCAATCTGCTGTGAATTCAGTTAGGGCAGGCTGCTGTTCAAGACTGTGAGGGACAGTTAGAGATAGTGATTTTCACAATCATAGTGTGCTGCAGACGCTGCAGGGCCCACACAATTGCTAGACATTCCTTCTCCATCGTGGAATAGGCCACTTCCCTCAGCAGGAGCTTCCGGCTCAGGTACAGAACGGGGTGTTCATGGCTCATAGTGTCGACCTGGCTGAGCACAGCACCGAGGCCGAAGTCGCTGGCATCAGTCTGCACTATGAACGGCCGCGTGAAGTCGGACGCCTGTAGTACAGGAGAGCTAGAAAGGTCGGTCTTGAGTGCCTGGAAAGCTGTCTCGCAGGCGACTGTCCAGTCGACTGCGACGGGCAGCTTCTTCTTGGTGAGGTCCATCAGGGGCTTGGCCAGGGCACTATAGTGTGGAACAAACCTCCTATAGTACCCGGCAGTCCCCAAGAAGGATATCACCTGCTTCTTGGTCCTGGGGGTGGGCCAGGATGCGATGGCATCCACCTTCCCGAGCTCTGGCTTCAGAGCTCCCCCACCTACTCGGTGTCCCAGGTAGTGGACTTCAATCATACCCAGCTGGCATTTTTCCAGCTTAATGGTCAAGCCTGCTCGCTGGATCCGCCCGAGCACCTGCGCCAGGTGCTCTAGGTGATCCTTCCAGGTGGGACTGAAGATGGTAATGTCATCCAGGTACACGGTCGCATACTCTTCCAGTCCTTCGAGTAGCGGGTTGATCATCCTCTGAAAATTGGCAGGGGCATTCTTCATGCTGAATGGCATCACCGTGGACTCGTACAGTCCGAATGGGATGATAAAGGCAGAGCGTTCCCATGCCCCAGGGGTCAGGGGAATCTGCCAATACCCCCTGCTCAGATCCATGATGGTCAGGTACTTGGCCCCGGCCAGCTGATCGAGCAGGTCATCAATGCGCGGCATTGGGTACGCATCGGTGACCGTCACAGCGTTGAGCCCCCGATAGTCCATGCAGAACCACATAGTTCGGTCCTTTTTAGGGACGAGGACTACAGGCAAAGCCCACGCGCTGTTGGATGCTTGGATCACCCCCGGCTTCAGCATCTCGTCTATCTCTTGGCGCATGTGCTGCTGCACCTCAAGAGAGACCCGATATGCTGAACGTCGGATCGGGGGATGATTGCCAGTGTCCACATCATGGACGGCTGTCTCTGTCCTTCCGGGCAGGCAGCTGAACAGCTCCCGAAAGGGGTGTAGGGTGACACCCTACTGGGAACGTTGGTCCTCTGAGAGCTGGTGGCCAACCCACACATCCTCGATGGATCAACCCGCCTTGGCTTGGGTGAGCATATCCAGGAGGGTTTCTACCTCTCCTTCCTCGGGAAGGTTGCACACTGGGTGGGCACAAGCCTCATGATGGGCCTTCATCATGTTCACATGGAAGGCCTTCCTCCTTCCACAGGCGTGGTCCAGGGTGACCAGATAGGTGACAGCGTTGAGCCACTGGGGCACGAGGTATGGACCCTCCCACGCCACCTGAAGCTTGTTTTGAGGTACGGGGACCAGTACCCACACCTTCTGACCCACCTGGTAGGTCCGCTCACAAGCATTCTGGTCGTATCACCGCTTCTGTTCAGCCTGGGCTTGGGCCATATTGTCATGCACCAGCCATGTCAAGGCCATCATTCTGTCCTGGAAGCGCACGACATACTCAATGACTGACACTCCAGGGGTGGCCAAATCCCCTTCCCATGCTTGCTTCACCAGAGCAAGGGGCCCCCGTACACGTCGCCCGTACAGGAGCTCAAAGGGGGAGAACCCTGTTGAGGCCTGTGGGACCTCCCAGTAGGCAAAAGCAGGTGTGGGAGATACCGCTCCCAGTCTCTCCCGTGGAGTCGACCAACATCTTCAGCATCTGCTTTAAGGTGCCATTAAACAGCTCACACAGGCCATTGGTTGGCGACCAGATGTTGCACATGTATCTGCTTACAGAGACTCCATCAGCTGCGACATGAACTGGGTCCCTCGGGTGGTGAGCATTTCCTGGGGAAGCCCCACTCTGAAGAAAATCTCAAGTAAGGCAGTGTCCACTTTGTCTGCCCGAATGGACGACAAAGCTACCACCTCTGGGTACCGGGTGGCATAGTCCACTACCGTTAGTATGAAGCATTTCCCGGAGTGGCTGGGAGTGGACAGAGGTCCAATGAGATCCACAGCCACCCTCGAGAAAGGCTCTTCAATGATGGGCAGAGATACCATTGGGGCTTTGGGGTGTCGCCCCACCTTCCCCACCCTCTGACAGGTGTCACACGAACGGCAGTAGGCAATCACCTTGGTCCTCATTCCTCGCCAGTAGAAATGCTGAGCTAGCCTAGCCTTGGTTTTAGTGATCCCTAGGTGTTCGGCCAAGGGAATCTCGTGCGCGATCCGCAACAATTCCGTCCTGAACGGATAGGGTACCACTAACTGTCGGTCCCTGGGCCACGCCTCCGGTGAACCCTGCTGGACCGTTACCCGGTACAGCCGTCCCTGGTCCCAGACCACTCGCTCGAGGTCGGGCTCCAGGGGAGGCTGTGCCGCCTGCTCCTTGAGTGCTTTCAGGCTAGTGTCACCTTCAATGCTGCCTGAAATCCCTGACTCGATGTAGCAAGAATTGACAAAACTGCCACATCCTCTGTCAGCTCCCCGGGATCTGTCTCTTGACCGTTGTCTGACTCGGCAGCCACTTGGTAGGAGAGGGGGAAACCGTCGGACCTCTGTGAGGCTCCTTGGGCTCCGGCGCTCCTACTCCTGGTAACAGCGGTCATGACCGCTGAGACCACAGGTAGTGCCTGCTTCCCCTCAGCCCCCGACCAAGTTGCCAGGTCAGGCAGACTTCCCTGGCCTCCTGACATCCCGGATGTGGGGAACTCCTGCCCTGGGATCTTACCGGGTGGCTCCTCTCCCGGGACACCGCGCCCCCATGGCCTGTTCCTCTTTCTGCAGAGGCCCTAGACTCAGCAGGCTGGATTCACTTAGGGGCCCTACACTGCCCATAGCAGCCCATCCCTCCACCTCTGAGCTCTCCCCTGCAGTCTTCTCACCTGTCCTCACAATGGGCCCTGTTTGTGTAGTGTCAGTGCATGGCTTACCATCAGGTTTCACTCCCTCCTCCACTGTTGGAGGCACATTCAACACATTAACATTAGCATTCACAGTAGAGTCATGACATTCTTGGGGAGCCGGACTTGGGGGTTCAGTGGCCACATACTGAGACACTAGCCACCCAAAATCATTCCCAAGAAACACATTGTTAGGAATATTTGGCGTTACTCCCACCTCCCGCATTCCCCTCCCGCCGCCCCAGTCCAAAAACACCTTGGCGACGGGCAGCGCCGGTTCGACGCCTCCAATTCCAGAGACGGAAAGGGTTTTCCCAGGCACCAAGTCTTGAGGGGACACCACCTCAGGATGTACCAGGGTTTGTTCAGCGCCTGTGTTCCGCAGTCCCATGACCGCTGCGCAGCCGATGGTGATGGGTTGGTAATTGTCCAGGGACCTCCTAGCACCCCCTCCCACACACAAAACAGTGGATGGTTTCTGGGACAGGGATGGGGCCTTATGGCGCTGGGGACATGCAGCCTTAAAGTGTCCAGGCTGGTTGCAATGATGACAACGTCTGGGTTCTGCTCCTGGCCTGGAGAGGGCAGCAGGGGGTACACCTCTTGCACTCTGGGGGCTGGGGGGACAGGGGCAGGATTGGGCTTACCCCCTCTCTAGGTGCTGCTGGCAGGCTTCTTTGGCTCAGACGCCATCTTGTTGGCATACTCGTCTGCCATGGCGGCTGTAGCAGAAGCCCCCTTTGGTTTCCGGTCACGGAGGAACTGCTGGAGGTCCTCTGGGCAGTTCCACAAGAACTGCTCCGTGATGAACAGTTCCTGGACCTCCTGGCGGGTGGTGAGCTCTAGACCCGAGGTCTAGTGCTCCGCAGCTCTCAGCAGTGCCCACATGTGGTCGGTCCAGGTGTCCTTTGAACCCCACTGCAGGCTCCGGAACTTCGTGCGGTACGACTTCGGGGTGAGGTTGTAGTGCTGGATCAGGGCCCGTTTGATGCTGTTGTAGTCCTGCTCCTCCCTGGCAGGTAAGTCCCCCAAAACTTCCAGGGACTTACCCTTCAAACGGGGGGTCAGGTACCTTGCCCACTGATCCAGGCCCAGATGGTGTTGGAGGCAGGTTCTCTCAAAGGCCAGCAGAAAGGAATCCAGGTCTCCATTCTTTTCAAGCAGGGGGAAGTCCTCCGCCCGGACCTTGCAAGCCATCTCCAGTCGGTGTCGGTGCTCTGCAGCTTCACGGCATTCTGCACCCTGCAGCACACGTTCTACATGCTCACGCTCCGCTGCTTTTTCTGCCACCACCAGGAATCTGTCATGGGCGGTGTCGTTAGCAGCCTCGAGCAGTGCCATAGCCGCTTGGAAAAGGGCCTCCGATCTGGACAGGCTGGGGCGGGCAGGTGGTGGACAGTCCACTGCGGGACTGAGCATGAGGGTCTGGCTCCTGGGGAGCCCTGGCTGAGCTCCCCCTCACCTTAATTGATATTGTCCTCCACCACCTCCTCATAGACCATAGCATTGGCCTCCCCCTTTGCCCTACTCCTGGTGCCTTCCGCCATCTTGGGAACCTCTGGTTCCTGACACAGCTGCAACCCTGACCTCGCACACAACTTATTATATTTACACTCTGACCGTCTAGTGCTGGGCTGACCTTAAGACCCCAGCAGTGAAAGTTACCGCTGATAGTTTTAGTGTCTGGGAGTAGGGGTCCCACGCACACTATTACTCTGATCCCACCACTGCCACCAATGTGGAGGAAAGACCGGTTCCTCCCACGTCACCAATGTGATGTAACTACACAGACACAGCTCGTCACCGCCCCCTTTGTCTCTCAGGTCAGTAAGGGAACTGCACCTAGAGCAAATGGCCGCCGGGAAAGATGTCCTGTTACCCGCTGGGTATTCTAAGATCCGTAATCAGAGTAAAAGCATCAGCCCAAGATTAATTTTATGGTTTAGTTGCCTTAAGGGCACACTAGATAATTACAGAAATATACAGTATGCTATACAACAGAATTACAGTGGATTTGCAGTCAGAGTAAAAATATAATGATAATGGTACAAGACTTAGATATTAAGCTGGAGGTCAATTTACCAGGTTGTAGGTTGTATGTGGATGCCGGGAGCTCTGCAGTCCACAGGTAAAAGAATCTTAGTTGCCGGACAGACCCCAAAGTGCGGGCTGCTGCTCCCTTGGCAGGTCTGTCCCCAGTTCCTTCTTAGATCATCATCATCTGGTTCTTCTGTGTGAGTGAGACTGTCTGCCATGTGCTCCCAGATCTTAAACATGCTGGGTTCCTCCCCCCTGTGTCAGAGGGTGGGCTAATAATCTCCACCCTTTAGCTCCCTACAGAACTTATTTCCAATATCTAAGAAAGGGGGTAATTCCTCCAGGATGATCGGATCAGGACACGAGAGGTACCAGTAAATGCGATTTGTTTTGCCTGTCGTGTGGAGAGCATACATGGCCCCATTGGGTCGCTGTGGAGGGCCAATCTCTATATCTCAGGTCCAAGAGCCTTCACCGACTCAGGAGCCGCACTGCCAGATGCACGATTTCCTCAGGGTCACGTGGATATTTTTTATGAGTTTATAACTCGAAAGGTGTGCTCATAATGCATGATCCTAGAATGGATTCAGAGCGGCTGGGAGAGACAATGGAGGTGTATTTCTGTGTCCAGCTGACAGGTATATTCTCATTGAAGCCCCCAGGCACCTTCCTGCCCCATGCTGGCGTGGCTCCTACTCAAGCTTTGAAGTTCTGTTTTGGCCTTATCTCATTATCATGCTAAAAAGCCTTGCTATTCAACATTGGAGCACTAAATCCTGTTTTCTTCAATATGCTTACAGGCCCTGGGGGGTAGGAGCAGTTAGCTGCCTGTAATTCTTGTGAACTCTAGACCAAAATGACGTCACTGGGACTGGCCAAGCTCAGGCATGAGGCGAGCATTAGGCCCCATATCCAAGATGGCAGCTGCTCCTTCATCACAACAACCGCCTAACTAACACCGTGTTGTGAGGTTAAAACGTTGCACCACTTGGTGTTGGACTAAAGCCCACAATTTTTCCTTGAACTGGAGTGCTGCCTGATTTTTTTCAATTTATATTTTGCGTTGGACAACCGCATTACTCAGGAAGTATTGCACCCAAAATCTTCTCAAGTTTGTGCTGCTATCTGTCTTTTCTTTTCGCCTAACTAACTAAAATCTTGCTGTTAACAGTGGCAGCGTCAGGAGCAGCCTCTCTGTGCTGTTAGTGTCAAAATAGCGCTAAAACAATTCCGCTATTTATATGGAGAGGGACATGTGATTTCAGCAGCCAATGACACAAGCCGTAGTGTCAGGACATTGTGGATGTTTCTTGCTCACTGATTGGCTAGCCGCAATGTGCAAGCATAAAATTAGGGAAAAAAATGACTGCTGTGCTGTGTATTATCTGACAGAAATGCAGGGGTGTCAATAGTTTTGGCCACAACTGTATTACTATGTAGCAGTACCACAAATATTAACAAAGACATTAACAACATTAGCATATGTAATCATCAATACACTGAGAACAATTCAAGGAAAGGAAGCAAGGAGGTAATTCTATCTCACCCCCTTACAACACAGCCGTGACATAAGCAGCTGCGGAGCTGAACAGCTGATCAGCCGGCGCGCTCCATGTATCCTGGTTCCCACTGTAGCTTATTCGGTTAGTTCTATAGCTTGCCGAATAAGTGGAGACCCGAAAAAATTTGCTCAACTCTACTCACCACCTCTAGTGACAACCTGTTCCACTCATTGATCACCCTCACTGTCTATCAGTTTTTTCTAATATCTAATCTGTTTCTTTTCCTATGTATCTTCTTCAGGACTCCACGGAGACCTGAACTCAGCATCCTAAAAGCTGTCTGGGATTATATGAAGAGACAGAAGGATTTGCATAAGTGACATCCACAGAAGATCTGTGGTTAGTTCTACAAGGTGTTTGGAACAACCTCCCTGATCAATTACTTCAAATTATATGTGAAAGAGTACCTAGAATACATGTTGTGATATACTTTTAAAAGCAATGGTTGGCACACCAAATAGTTGCTTTAGATTTATCTTTTGTTCATTCACTTTGCACTTTGCTAATTGATTAAAAATAAATTATTAACACTTCTATTCTTTAAAGCATTCTTACTTTGAAGCATTTTTCCAATGCCTACCTAAAACTTTTTTACAGTACTGTACTTATTGTGTTATGGAGTATAAATTAATGGTACTGGCAAAAACATTTTAAATTTGCAAGTGAAATATTGTTATCCGGCCACAATTATCATTGTTATTGTAATAAGTATATAGTATATATAATGTTCTGCATTGCATTTTACTGTAAATGAGAATGTTCTAAATGCATAACATGAATTTCTTTTTAGTGTGTTCTTCTGCAGATTAATACAAACAGTTAGCACCACATGGTCTGAAATCTATTATTTTGCTTCTTGACTGAGCCTTGTATATTTATAATTCTATAGTTAGATACTGAATGCTTGATTGCTCTTTAAGAACAGAGGCAACAGAAGGACAACAGAAGTACATCAAGTTAAGCATAGGAGGAAATTTCAGTACATTTGCAAATGTTTAGTTTTACAACGTGAGCTGTTTCCATAAAAACAAATCTATATTTATACTGAAGATCACGTCTGAGCAGAGATTCCCAGTAGTCTGTGAAAAACGGAATCCCTTATATATTTATGATTAGACTTTGCATATTTTACCCAACAAAACATATGCTCCTGAAATCCAGCTTGAAGGTATCATTGCTGCTTAATGAGGAGAACATTGAAGGTGCTATTATTATTTTACTTGCATTTTCAAGCATTTTTTGTTAAAGGCATAAAGCTTCTTTAGAGGTTAACAATCCACTAAAACAAATCCTTACGGCAAAGTTCTTAAGGCCTGTTTCACACATCAGTTTTTTTCGTCAGTTAAAATCCGCTAAAATGGCTGACAACGGATCCGTTCCTGTACTGAGCACAACATTTGGCACCGGACTGTTGTTTTAACAGATCCGTCGAAGGAAGAATTTGAAAGGAGAGAGAGAGAGAGAATTTTTTTCAGTCTCCAGAACAGGGTTTAGGGTTCAATTTGCGGCTGAGGCAAATCCTCCGGGCATGTGCAATGTAAAATGCGGATCCAGCTGCCCGAAAAAACGTTGCATTTTCCGTCCAGGCATGTGGGCGGACGCCAAAATTTTGGCGGATCCACAAAAAAAGGATCCATTGGATGGCCATCCGTCAAGATCCGCCGGTAATGCAACTCAATGGGAAAAAAACGGATCCGCCAAGTAAAATGGCGGATCCTTTTTTTGCAAAATGGCGGATTTTGACTGATGGTAAAATACGGATGTGTGAAACAGGCCTAATAGAGTGCCTTACGGAGCCAGGCAGGGAGCACTACTATACAGGCTTCTTCAGAGTTCCCCGTGTTCTGAAACATTCTCTCCTACAAGCAATGAATCCCTCAGAATCTGATAGAAAAAAAAACTTCTGTTGTGGCATGATGACTCAGTGCTTAGCACTGTAGCCTTGCAGCGTTGGAGTCTTGGGTTCAAATCCCATTAATGACAACATCTAGAAGGGGTTTGTATGTTTTCCCTGTGTTTGCGTGGCTTTCCTCTGCATTCTCTGGTTTCATCCCACACTGCAAAGACATACTAATAGAGAATCTAGATTGTGAGTCCCAATGGAGACAGTGATGATAATATCTGTAAAGTGCTTTGCAATATGACAATGGTATATAAGTGAGTAAAATAATTAATAAATAGAAATTAATTTGAAGGCTTATGAAGATACATTAGCGGAAATGTATGGAAAGCATAAGCTCCATACAAAACAAAACCATAATGCAGCAATGTGCATGAACCCTAAAGTGTTGTAAGATGTTGTACATCTCTAATATACTGCCACTGGGCCAGATTGTTACCCTATTCCCCCTGCATACCAAAGTAATTAACCAGTAAGATTAACTTTTTCGCGCCAGAACCTTTTTTTGCCTTCGTGACCGGGCCAATTTTTTCAATTCTGACCAGTGTCACTTTATGAGCTCATAACTCTAGAACGCTTCAATGGATCCTGGTGATTCTGACATTGTTTTCTCATGACATATTGTACTTCATGATAGTAGTAACATTTCTTTGATATGATTTGCTTTTATTTGTTTAAAAAAATGGAAATTTGGCAAAAAGTTTGAAAATTTCGCAACTTTTAATTTTTATGCCCTTAAATCAGAGAGTCTTATCGCACAAAATAGTTAACAAATAACATTTCCCACATGTCTACTTTACATCTGCACAATTTTGGAACCAAATTTTTTCTTGTTAGGAAGTTATAAGCGTTAAAAGTTGACCAGCGATTTCTCCTTTTTACAACAAAATTTCCAAAACCATTTTTTCAGGGACCACCTCACATTTGAAGTGAGTTTGCGGGGTCAATATGACAGAAAATACCCAAAAGTGACACTATTCTTTAAACTGCACCCCTCAAGGTGCGCAAAACCACATTCAAGAAGTTTATTAATCCTTTACGCGCTTCTCAGGAACTGAAGCAATGTGGAAGGAAAAAATAAACAATTAACTTTATTTCACAAACATTTTACTTCAGAACCAATTTTATTTATTTTCACAAGTGTAAAAAGAGGAAATGAACCACAAGTTTTTTTGTGCAATTTCTCCCGAATACGCTGATACCCCGTATATGGGGGTAAACCACTGTTTGGACAGTGGAAACCCCTCTTAAGTGACCCCATTTTGGAAACTAGACCCCTTAAGGAACTTATCTAGATAATCGTGGTGAGCACTTTGAACCTCCAAGTGCTTCGCAGAAGTTTATAACGTAGAGCCATGAAGATAAAAAATCATATTTTTTCCACAAAAATGATCTTTTTGCCCCCAAATTTCCCCAAGGTTAACAGGAGAAATTAGACCACCAAAGTTATTGTGCAATTTGTCCTGAGTATGGCTATACCACTATTTGAGCACACGGCAGAGCTCAGAACGGAAGGAGTGCCGTTTGACTTTTTCAATGCAGAATTGGCTGGAATTGAGATCGGACGCCATGTCGCAATTGGAGAGCCCCTGATGTACCTAAACAGTAGAAAACCCCCACAAGTGACCCTATTTTGCAAACTAGACCCCTTAAGGAACTTATCTAGATGTGTGGTGAGCACTTTGAACCCCCAAGTGCTTCACAGAAATTTATAACGTAGAGCCGTGAAAATAAAAAATCATTTTTTTTCCACAAACATGATCTTTTAGCCCCCAATTTTTTTATTTTCACAAGGGTAACAGTAGAAATTGGACCCCAAATGTTGTTGTCCAATTTGTCTTGCTTATGCAGGTACCCCATATGTGGGAGAAAACTACTGTTTGGGCACGCGGTGGGGCTCGGAAGGGAAGTAGTGTCGTTCTGGAATGCAGACTTTGATGGAATGATCTGCAGAAGTCATGTTGCGTTTGCAGAGCCCCTAATGTGCCTAAACAGTAGAAACCCCCCACAAGTGACCCCATTTTGGAAAGTAGACCTCCCAAGAAACTTATCTAGATGTGTGGTGAGTACTTTGAACCCCCAAGTGTTTCACTAAAGTTTATATTGTAGAGCCGTGAAAATAAAAAAATATTTTTTTTTCCGCAAAAATTATATTTTAGCCCCAATTTTTTATTTTCACAAGGGTAACTGGAGAAATTAGACCCTAAAAGTTGTTGTCCAATTTGTCCTGAGTATGCTGGTACGCCATATATGTGAGAAAACTACTGTTTGGGCACATGGTGGGGCTCAGAAGGGACGTAGTGACGTTCTGGAATGCAGACTTTGATGTAATGGTCTGCGGGCATCATGTTGCGTTTGCAGAGCCCATAATGTGCCTAAACAGTGGAAACCCCCAATTCTAGTTCCAACCCTAACCCCAACATACCTCTAACCCTAATCTCAACCCTAACCATAACCCTAAGCACAAACCTAACACCAACACACCACTAACCCTAATCCCAACCATAACCCTAACCACAACCCTAACCCCAACACACCCCTAACCCTAATCCCAACCCTAAACCTAGCCCCAACTTTAACCCTAATTTTAGCCTCAATCCTAGCCCAAGCTTTATCCCCAACCCTAACCCTAACTTTAGCCTATCCTTAGCCCTAACTTTAGCCTAACGCTAACTTTAGCCTAGCCCCAACTTTAGGCTATCAATAACCCTAACTTTAGCCTAACAATAACCCTAACTTTAGCCTAACAGTAAGCCTAACAGTATAACTAACTATCAGTAACCCTAACTTTAACCTAACAGTAACCCTAACAGTAACCATAACAGTAACCATAACTTTAGCCTAACCCAATCTTAACCCTAACTATAGCACTAACCCTAACAGTAACCCTAACTATAGCACTAACCCTAACCCTAACTATAGTACTAACCCTAACCCTAACAATAGCACTAACCCTAACAATAGCACTAACCCTAACAATAGCACTAACCCTAGCCATATCACTAACCCTAACCCTAACCATAGCACTAACCCTAACCATAGCACTAATCCTAACTCTAGCCCTAACCCTAGCCCTAACCCTAATCCTAGCCCTAATCCTAGCCCTATACCTAACCCTAACCCTAATCCAACCCTAACCCTAATCCAAGCCATAACCCTAACCCTAATCCTAGCCCTAACCCTAGCCCTAACCTGCGTACCTGCTTTTATTTTTGTGGCAAGATCGCTGCCTGACACAGCTGTTGCCAGCAGCACTTGTCACACTTTTTCTCCTCTGATCTGGCACTAACAGATCAGAGGAGAAGCAGCATTACTGTGTGACAAGATCGCTGCCTGGCACAGCTTTGCCAGGCAGCGATCTTGTCACACAGTAACACTGTTTCTCCTCTGATCGCCTGTCAGTGCGAGATCGGAGAAGTGGCATTACTATGAGTCAGATTGCAGGGAAAGCTCATTGCTACAACAAGCTTTCCCAGCGAACTCTCTCATTGTCTGCTGTGATGCCGATGTCATCAGGATCTGAACCAATCAGGTCTCGATGAGGTCAGGGGTCGTAGCAAGCATTGTGCGCCGGGATCCCTGCGCTATAAGGTATGTGGAGGTCCCGGGGGGCACAAAACCGCTGACACTAGATAAATGTCAGCTTTGGCGGTCTGGAAGTGGTTTAAAAAAACATGGCCTTTGTGTGTTGGAGTACCTCTTTCTCCATTGCATCTCCAACAAAGGGGAGAAATAGAACTGTTCATTCTATTTAGGATGTCCGGTGTTCTGTACCATCTTGCAATGATTTTATAGTTGAGTTCTTGAAATTTCAAAGAAGAAGCTAGCCAATGAGTATTTTTAAACATTGTGTGTATTTCCTCTGAGTGGAATTTTGTGTTAAGCTCTAATTCCCATTTTTTAACAAAGTCTGGAATATTGTCTGTTTGGGTTACATTTTTGTTGATTTTGGCTATTATTTTTCCACTATCTTTTGTGTTTGTGAAAAGTTTAAGGATTGGTGAGATTGGTAGTGAAGTAGAAATGTCTTGGAGATTAAGTTTGGTTAAATATCAGAGTTCATAAAAAAAAGTCCTTAACACAGACATACCAATAACACTCTCATTCATTTTTCTCAACTTGGACCCCTCCAATATATACCTAAACAGAAAATTGCTGATACCTCATTTGATCAATGCGGCTAAAGTTACCATTGCATGGCATTGGAAAGATGTTTAAGCCCCTACATGTAATGAATAGTTAAAAGAAACAAATCAAATAGGCATATATGAAAAGCTTAGACTATCCAACTCCAAAAACTCAAAAATTATTGACTCCTGGACCTTGTGGTTAAATACATCAGAGAAACCTCCAGGAGAAACAATCCATACTCCTTAAAACATACCTCTTTACAATGTTATCACTAGAGTTGAGCGAAACGGGTCAGTCAAATTCATAAGTCGCCGACTTTCGCTGAAGTAGATTTTCATGAAACGAAACCCGACCATAGCGTGAGGTCGGCCATGAGGTCGGCGACCAGAGCGCCAAAGTCACGTTTCAAATGATGCTTCCAGCGCTCTTTTTCAGAAAATGATGGAGGATGCACACAGTGGGCAACGCGATGACATGGGCAGCGGTCACCACCATCTTTGAGAAGGGCATGCAAATGATTGGCTTGCTTTGTGTGGCATCACAGGGGCTATAAAATAGCATGCACGCCGACCGCCATCATACTTATGCCGATCTAAGCATAGGGAGAGCTGCTGCTGCTGATTCTGTAGGGAGAGCGTTAGGCAGGGAAGAAGAACAAAAAACTGCTTCTGCTGGAAGCGATTTTCACTGTACAACACAACAGTTTGTGTGCAGTGACAGGGGAGGCTCTATTTTTGTGCATCAGCTCTGTTGGTTATTAGGCTGCCTTATAAGGCTCCCTGATAGCTGCATTGCTGTTTGCACACTGCTGTGCAAACTGCTTTTTTTAAAAGCAAAAAAACATTTCTTCTTCTTTTCTGCACAGTTACCAAACGTTCATTTTTCCACACTTTTGTGTGCTGCAGTCCTGCTTATTAGGCTGCCTGCTGCTATACTTGGACTGAGAGCATCATTGTCAGCGTCCTAAAATCTCTAGGGAGCTTCCAATTCTCCCCAATACTATATACACACCTTGTACTTCGTCATACACCAGCCAATTTCTGCCTGTTAAATTGAGGTGTATTCTATAGTGGGCCTGAGATAATAGTTCAGCCTCCTAAAATCTCTAGGGAGCTTCCAATTCTCCCCAACACTAAATACACATTGTACCTGGTCATACACCTGCCTATTTCAGCCTGTTACATTGAGGTGTAATTTATAGTGGGCCTGAGATAATAGTTCAGCCTCCTAAAATCTCTAGGGAGCTTCCAATTCTCCCCAATACTATATACACTGTGTACCTTGTTTTACAGTACCATATAGCTGGTGGTATTTTGGGTACATTTTTCCAAAAATGAGGAAGTATGGTGGAAGAGGCAGCGGACGTGGGCGTGGGGGGGCCAGCTGGTACTGATGGTGGTGGTGCATCTGCTGGTAGTGGCAAAAGCACAATAGCAGCTAAGGCAGGAGGTGTTGAGCCTGCATCATAGTCTGGCTCCGGAACGCCAGGAAGGCTGCCTTTTCTGGGAGTAGGCTAACCGCTTTTAAAGCCGGAGCATCAGGAACTGGTTTTTGCTTACATTGCCGAAACAGACTCCAGCAAATATACCCTCCTCTTCTGAAGTTTCAAAAAATGCAAGCACTGAGTCATCAAGTGCTGGCTCCTGGTCAGGAAGAACCCCTTTCCTTGTGTCCTTCACCCCCACCAAAAGTGAATGATGCAGCAGGCCACACTTCACATTAGTCCATGTAGCTCTTTCTATCATACCATGCCTGGGTTATCAAGTCAAATCGTGAATTCCCCAGTCCAAGATGAATCTGACATCAAGTGTGGGTGGCTAGCCAGGGCAGTGGGGTTAATCGGTACTGGGCCAGTGTCTCAGAGGGATGTGTCACGGTGGTGGTGGCCCAGTACGTGGGCATGGGCGTCCATGCAAAGGGGTGAATAACGTTTATAGGTGAATGATACGTGACGCCACCTGTAGTTTCTGATCAGATTGACCAGCGCTGCAGTGTCGCTTCTCTGGGACAGATGTTGTGGTGCAGCTAAGATGTAGAAGCCCTGCACAGGTAAGGCCATAGTCGCAGGGCAGATGAAAGAGTTGGTAGATGGTGTGCAGTGCAGGATGTAGCAGAGCCATGCGCCAGGTGCAGGAGAAAGATGACAGACACAGTCATGCAGTTCCTTTTCCTGTGCTTGGTAAGTGCCGTCCAGGACCAAGAGTACAGATGAAGAAGGAGCTGGTCAGCCTGGAAGCAAATTAGGAATTCTCTCTCTGCAGATAGGTAGTGTGGCCTCCGTTCTGGCGCTTATCTGAGGTACTCGCAGTACTGCGTTCACTGAAGTTCCCCCAGTTGACTCTCTTTTGAAACTTTCTCATATGGCAGGCAGCCGAAGCCTTTTCCTTCTGGCTCACAAAAGTCGCTGCTGGAGCCTCCGAGCCTTAGTTGGGAACAGAGCATTTACAGCTGCTACTTCCTCCGATTTCTGCTGCAGGACCGTCAGTGTCCCTACAAACTCGGAGACCGGAATCCGGAGCATGCGCTCCAGCTAGGAGTGAGCCTTATCTCTGCTCATCCATCAGTTCCCCTTCTCACATCCACACACTTCCCCTTCCCTTCACAGACTGCCCTAACTTCCCTCCTCCGGAACACAGAGAGCAGCTCCTCAGCAGTCAGGTTCACAGCTCTCCCTGCTGACCTGGAGTGGGAACTGTGTTGTGTGCTGTTTAACTGCTAGAGAGATCCTTCGTTGCTCCCAAGCATGACATCACACTCCCTAGTAGGAAGGTAATGCCACTGTGGCGACCGTACTCTTGGGGGCGCCACAAGTGCACTGATGCCCAGCCACTGCTAGATGATTCTGCTGGTACATTGACCCAGACCATTACATTCCCCTCACACTCTACACAGCCAGAATCTGACCCTGATGAAACTCAGGTTCCCCTTCCCACATAATATACCACCTTACACGGTGACAAAGAGGAAGATGCAGATGAAAGTGCAGGTTCCTTGAGCAGGTGGGGGGGCATACTCATAGGCGACGGCAAAGGCACAGGGCCCCTCATAGTATGCAAATATGTCTCTGCCGGTGGGCCCATAAGACAGTGGAGCTTCATCCATGGGGACCAACATATAATGTAGCATTATGTGGAGCTCATCATATACTGTATTGAACATTATATGGGACCAATGATTCTGTATGGAGAAATATATGGGCCTCATTACTCTGTATAGCGCACTATGCGATGGCTATAATACTGTATGGAGTAATATACTGTCCATTTTTGGAGCTATTGGAGAATTTAAAATGGATATCAGTCATGTGATGTAAGAAGTGAAGTATTTTTCATTGTACTATACTGCTATTTCTCTGCCGTATCAGAGGATCATGAATTGTGGCATGTGTTAAAGGAGCCCATTGACACTCTTTGGCCCTGGGGCCACGAAAATCTGGAGCCAGCCCTATCCCCCCCACAAATTTAGCCAAATAACCCCCAGTTTTCAATGTCTAACTATTATTATAAAGTAAATTAAGGTTGACAAGCTTAAGTAACAAGAATTGATGTTTTTGGCATTAAAATGGGCGGTGTAGGTGTGTTTCCTGTCCTCCACACACTGTTGACTTTTCTTCCCCATTGACTTGCATTGGGTTTCATGTTTCAGTCGGCCTTCGACTTTTCACGACAATCGGCCGATTTCGTTCTACCCGACTTTTGCGAAAGTCGAGTTTCATGAAACCCGACTCGACCCGAAAAAAGGCAGTCGCTCATCTCTAGTTATCACATCTTCATGCTTATCTCAAAATCGAATGTTAATACCCCCATTTGAAAGACTGAACTTTCTAACTACTTAATCAACATCATCACTCTGAGCATGACACCTCAGAACCCTTTATCTACCCTTCTTTCCCTTGCTCCGATCCCCCAAATTCTCCCTAAGTTTTCGTCTCCACTTCTTTTACCCCCCCACTTCCTATTATAGTTAGAAGACTTTGTGATTCTTTGAAAATAACAACTGGTTATGCAAATAGTAACCTTTATTTTATGTCACAAAAATGATGTTATGTTCTTTTGTTTTCCTTGTTTGTTAAAAAATACTTTAAATAAAGAATTTATATAAAAAAAAACGTGGCCTTAAAAAGGTCTGAATAAGTAATGAAAATCACTCGGTACTTAGTGAAATTAATGTACTTCATTGATACTTTGTGCCATGTCACAGATCACTAATCACAATAAAGAGGATGTTTTATCAATTTTAGAATTTTCAGTTGGTCACATCATGGAACTGCTGCAGATCTAAATACAACATGTGCTTTTATTTCTCATTGTCATTGCAGAGATATTAGCTTGAAAAGTTTAGATTTTCATTTTCACTATGAAAAAAGGGTCATTAGAAATTTGTCTTCAGGGACAGTTACTTTTTTCCTGTGTGACCAATCATAAACAGGAGACATGATGTAGGAAAAAAAAGAACTCACCCCTAGAAAAGCTTAGAATAGGCTTTCTATGTGTGATATGGAAAGACAAGTGATCAATCACAGATCTGCTCTCTTTACTGATCTTACTGCTGGCACCTACTATGATTATAAGGGAAGGGAGTAGAGCAGAGCTGTGTGTCATTCAAAACAGATCTTGTAGCTCTCCTCTCACAGTGCTTTCAGCTCTGCTCTATTCCCTTCACACACACTGACAGTGCAATCAAAGGACAGCTACAAGAGATGTTTGTAATGACACACAGCTCTGTTCAACTCTAATCTTCCGCCTGTAATCACAGTAGGTGTCAGCAGCAGGGAGATCAGTGAGTAGAACACGGCTGTGAATCACTGCAAACTCCTTTTGCTGCTCTTCTCCAAAAGTACAATCAACTCTGCTCTATTCCCCTCTCCCCACCCTGACTTTTGCAAAAGAGGAGAGCTACAGAAGTGTTTGTAATGACACACAGCTCTGCTTTCTCTCCTCCCAAGCTTGTATTCACAGTAAATGTTAGAACTGAAATCAGTGAGGAGAGCAGGAATATATGTCATTACAAATACTTCTTGCAGTTTTCATTTCATGGCAGTGTGGAGGAGGCATGATCAGAGCAAAGTTGACAGCACTGTGAGGAAAGAGCTGCAAGAGGTGTTTGTAATAACACACAGCTCTGCTTTCTTTCCCCTACATGATAATCATTAGCATATAGATCTATAATAGCGTGCAAGAGTATTCAACCCTTTTGTTTAACTACCTCACAACCTGGAATTTTACTGCTTTTTTGAAGGTTTGCATCAGTTCTTATGAACATGCCTATAACGGTGAACATTTGGTTTTCTTTTTATTGTGAAGCAAACTTTTTAGGACAAAACTGAAAATTTCATTGTACATAATAATTTATCTCCAAAGTCAGTACTTTGTATAGCCTCCTTTTGTGACAATTACAGCTGCAAGTCACTTTGTATAAGTCTCTATGAGCATTCCACATCCTGCCACTGAGATGTTTGCCCATTCCTCAAGGCAAAACTGCTCCAACTCCTTCAACTGGTTAACTGATCGAGGTTTGTAGGTCGCCTTAATCGCACCTGCCTTTTCAGCTTTGTCTATAAATTTTCTATAGGATTTAGATCAGGGCTTTGTGATGGCCACTCCAAAACATTGACTTTGTTATCCTTAAGTCACTTTGTTACCATTTTGGCAGTATGCTTTGGGTCATTGTCCATTTGGAAGACCCATTTCTGCCCAAGCTTTAACTTCCTGGCTGATGTCTTGAGATGTGGCTTGAGTATTGCCACATAATCTCCTTTTCTCATGATGCCATCTATTTTGTGAAGTGAACCAGTCCCTCCTACAGCAAAACAACACCACAACATGATGCTGCCATCACCGTGTTTCACAGTTCCGATGGTGTTCTTAGGCTTCCAAGCTTCTTTCTTTTCCCATCAAACGTAACAATGGTCATTATGCCCAAAAGGTTCAATTTTAGTTTCATCAGACCACAGGACATGTCTACAAAAATTAAGGTCTTTGTTCCTGTGTGCATTTGCAAACATTAATCTGGCTTTTTTATGGTTCTTTTTGAGTAGGAAGAGGCTTTCAGCTCATGTTGATACAGTACCAGTTTCACTGTGGATATTGACACAATCTTACCAGCTTCTACCATCATCTTCACAAGGTCTTTTGCTTTTGTCTTTGGGTTGATATGCATATGTCATACCAAAGTACATTTATCTCTGGGACACAGAACCCATCTCCTTCCTGAGCGGTATGATGGCTGGACATTCCCATCTTGTTTGTACATGCGTATAATTGTTTGTATAGATGAATGAGGCACCTTCAGTTATCTTGAAATTGTGCCCAAGGATGAGGCAGACTTGTGCAAGTCCACAATTTGCTTCATTATATCTTGGCTGAGTTTTAGACTTTCCCATGATGCTAGACAAGAAAGCAGTGTGTTTCAGGTGGGCATTAAAATACATCCACAGGTGTCTCTAATTAACTCAAATGTTGTCACAGAGAACCATCAGAAGCTTCCAAACACATGACTTTATCATATGGGCATACCAGAATTGTTTAAAGGCATAGTAATCTTAGTGTGTGTTTTGACTTTGCAGTAACAAAAACATCTTAAAACATTCTCTCTCATATTCATAATGATGGCAATCCTAATTGACCTAAAACAGGAATGGTTTATTCTTTCATTTCAGATATTGAGAAAAACATGTAAATGTGTATTTTTATATAGTGTATGGAAACTTGTGGTTTCAACTGTATCTAGGTAATAATGAGACGCCACTATATATAACAATAGAGGATGCTATGTAGAAAATAAAGTAATAAAAATATACATATACAGGTGCTTGTCACAAAATTAAAATACCATCAACATTTAATTTTTTTCACTTCTTCAATACAAAAAGGTAAACTCATATATTATATAAAGTCATTACAAACAGAGTGATCTATTTCATGTGTTTATTTCTGTTAATGTTGATGATTATGGTTTACAGCCAATGAAAACCCAAAAGTCATTATCTCACTAAATTAGAATAATTAACAAAAACACCTGCAGAGGCTTTCTAAGCATTTAAAAAGGTCTCTTAGTCTGTTTTAGTAGGCAGAGGAAAACTGCTGACTTGACAGATGTCCAGAAGGCAGTCATTTACACACTCCACAAGGAGGATAAGCCACAAAAGGTCATTGCTAAAGAAGCTGTCTGTTCACAGAGTGCTGTATCCAAGCATATTAATGGAAAGTTGAGTGGAAGGAAAAAGTGTGTAGAAAAAGATGTACGAGCAACCGGGATAACCGCAGCCTTGAAAGGATTGTTAAGAAAGTGCCATTCAAAAATTTTGGGGAGATTCACAAGGAGCCGACTGCTGTTAGAGTCATTGCTTCAAGAGCCACCACACACAGACGTATCCAGGACATGGACTACAAGGGTCGCATCCCTTGTGTCAAGCCACTCATGACAAATAGACAATGCCAGAAGCGTTTTACCTGGGGCAACAAGATAAAGAACTGGACTGTTGCTTGGTGATCCAACATGTTGTTTTCAGATGAAAGTAAATTTTGCATTTCATTTGGAAATCAAGGTCACAGAGTCTGGAGGAAGACTGGAGAGGCCACAATCCAAGCTGCTTGAGGTCTAGTGCGAAATTTCCACAATCAGTGATGGTTTGGGGAGCCATGTCATCTGCTGGTGTAGGTCCACTGTGTTTTATCAAGACCAAAGTCAGCGCAGCCGTCTACCAGGAAATTTTAGAGCACTTCATGCTTCCTTCTGTCTACAAGCTTTTTGGAGATGGAAATTGGCATCTGTCCACACTGCCAAAGCTACCAATACCTGGTTTAAAAACAACAGTAACACTGATTGCTTGATTGGCCAGGAAACTCGCCTGACCTTAACCCCATAGAGAATCTATAGGGTATTGTCAAGAGAAAGATGAGGGACACCAGACACAACAATACAGACGAGCTGAAGGCTGCTATCAAAGCAACCTGGGCTTCCACATCACCTAAGCAGTGTCACAGGCTGATCGCCTCCATGCCACGCTGCACTGATGCAGTAATTGATGCAAAAGGAGCCCCGACCAAGTATTGAGCGCATTTACTGAACATACATTTCAGTGGGCCAACATTTTGGATTTTAAAATCATTTTTTCAAGCTTGTCTTATAAAGTATTCTAATTTACTGAGATAATGACTTTTGGGTTTTCATTGACTGTAAGCCATAATCAACAACATTAACAGAAACAAACATTTGAAATAGATCACTCTGTTTGCGATGACTCTGTATAATATACTGTATGAGTTTCGCTTTTTGTATTGAAGAACTGAAATAAATTAACTTTTTGATGATATTCTAATTTTGTGTGAAGCACCTGCATATATTATTATTATTATTATTTATTGTTATAGCGCCATTTATTCCATGGCGCTTTACATGTGAGGAGGGGTATACATAAAAACAAGTACAATAATCTTAAACAATACAAGTCATAACTGGTACAGGAGGAGAGAGGACCCTGCCCGCAAGGGCTCACAATCTTCAAGGGATGGGTGATAATACAGTAGGCGAGGGTAGAGCTGGTCGTGCAGCGGTTTGGTCAATCGGTGGTTACTGCAGGTTGTAGGCTTGTTGGAAGAGGTGGGTCTTCAGGCTCTTTTTGAAGGTTTCGATGGTAGGTGAGAGTCTGATATGTTGTGGTAGAGAGTTCCAGAGTAGGGGTGATGCGCGAGAGAAATCTTGTATGCGATTGTGGGAAGAGGAGATAAGAGGGGAGTAAAGAAGGAGATCTTGTGAGGATCGGAGGTTGCGTGCAGGAAAGTACCGGGAGACGAGGTCACAGATGTATGGAGGAGACAGGTTGTGGATTGCTTTGTATGTCATGTTTAGGGTTTTGTAATGGAGTCTCTGGGCAATTGGGAGCCAGTGAAGGGATTGACAGAGGGGAGAAGCTGGGGAATAGCGGGGGGACAGGTGGATTAGTCGGGCAGCAGAGTTTAGAATAGATTGGAGGGGTGCGAGAGTGTTTGAGGGGAGGCCACAGAGCATGAGGTTGCAGTAGTCAAGGCGAGAGATGATGAGGGCATGGACTAGGGTTTTTGCAGATTCTTGGGTGAGGAATGAACGGATGCGTGAAATATTTTTGAGTTGAAGTCGGCAGGAAGTGGAAAGGGTTTGGATATGTGGTTTGAAGGAGAGATCAGCGTCAAGGATTACTCCGAGGCAGCGAGCTTGTGGGACTGGGGAGAGTGGGCAGTCATTTACTGTAATTGATAGGTTCGTAGGGGGGGTCACGTGAGATGGGGGAAAGATGATGAATTCTGTTTTGTCCATGTTGAGTTTCAGATATCTAGTGGAGAAGAAGGATGAAATAGTGGACAGACATTGAGGGATTCTGGTTAGTAGGGAGGTGATATCTGGTCCAGAGATGTAGATCTGTGTGTCATCAGCATAAAGATGATACTGAAAGCCATGAGATTCTATGAGCTGTCCCAGGCCAAAGGTGTAAATAGAGAACAGCAGGGGCCCAAGGACTGAACCTTGTGGGACTCCGACAGATAGGGGGCGAGGTGAGGAGGTGGTGTGTGAGTGGGAGACGCTGAATGTCCGGTCTGTTAGGTATGATGAGATCCAGGAGAGGGCCAAGTCTGTGATGCCGAGGGATGAGAGGGTCTGTAATAATAGGGAATGGTCCACTGTGTCAAAGGCAGCTGACAGGTCCAGGAGGAGGAGGACAGAGTAGTGTCGCTTGCTCTTGGCAGTTAAGAGGTCATTGGTGACCTTAGTAAGGGCAGTTTCAGTGGAGTGGTGTGACCGGAAGCCAGATTGTAAGCGGTCGAAGAGGGAGCAAGAAGAGAGATGGGAGGACAGTTCAAGGTAGACGTGTTGTTCCAGTAGCTTGGAGGCGTATGGGAGAAGTGATATAGGGCGATAGCTAGATACAGAGGATGGGTCAAGAGAGGGCTTTTTGAGGATAGGTGTGATGGAGGCATGTTTAAAGCTTGAGGGGAAAACACCAGTTGTTAGTGACAGGTTGAAGAGATGGGTTAGGGTTGGGATGAAGACTGTGGTGAGGTTTGGGATGAAGTGGGATGGGATCGGGTCGAGTGCACAGGTGGTGAGATGTGATCTTGAGAGTAGAGTGGAGAGTCGATCTTCTGTAATGGTGGAGAAGTTGGTTTTGAAGGTGGAGGGCTGGGAAGTCGGGAGGAAGGGCTCTGGGGGTTGTTGACCAAAACTGTCCCTGATGTTATCAATTTTCTGCTTGAAAAATGAGGCAAAGTCTTCAGCTGAGATGAGTGGGGAGGGAGGAGGTGCTGGGGGGCGGAGGAGAGAATTGAAGGTGTTGAATAACTGTTTAGGGTTGTGAGACAGGGAGGATATGAGAGATGAGAAGTAGGTTTGTTTAGCTGTGGCGAGTGTGGTCTTGAAAGTAGTGAGGGACCGTTTGAATGCGATGAAGTGCTTGTTGGAGTGGGATCTTTTCCATCTGCGCTCAGCAGCCCTGGAAGCTCGCCTCAGCTCTTTGGTCAGGCTGGTGTGCCAGGGCTGTCTGTTGATTTTGCGAGTTTTGGTATGTGTAAGTGGGGCAGCGGATTCCAAAGCTACAGCTATTGTGGTGTTATATAGAGCGGCAGCGTCATCCGCATTGTGTAAGGAACTTATATCTGTAAGAGGGAGGAGGGATTCAGAGAATGAGTGTAGGTCAAGGTGTTTAAGATTCCTGCGAGGGTGTGAAAGTTTGTGGGGTGGGGATTGTAGACATGGAGTGAAGAGGGAAGAGAATGTGAGCAGGTTGTGGTCAGAGAGAGGAAGAGGTGAGTTAGAGAGGTTAGATAGGGAGCAGAGGCGGGTGAAGATGAGGTCCAGTGTGTGGCCATCTTTGTGGGTGGCTGTAGAAGACCATTGAGTGAGGCCGAAGGAGGAAGTGAGAGATAGAAGTTTAGTGGCAGCTGAGAGGGAAGTGTCGATGGGGATGTTGAAGTCGCCCATGATGATAGTAGGGATGTCCGCGGAAAGGAAATGAAGTAACCAGGTGGTGAAGTGGTCAAAGAAGGTGGTGGCTGGCCCTGGGGGGCGGTAGATGACAGCCAGTTGGAGGTTGGAGGGGGAGTAGATGTGCACAGAGTGCACCTCAAAGGAATATATATAGATATATAGATATATATATATATATATATATATATATACACTCACTGGCCACTTTATTAGGTACACCTGTCCAACTGTGTGTTAAGACTTAATTTCTAATCTGCCAATCACATGGCGGCAACTCAGTGCATTTAGGCATGTAGACATGGTCAAGACAATCTCCTGCAGTTCAAACCGAGCATCAGTATGGGGAAGAAAGGTGATTTGAGTGCCTTTGAACGTGGCATGATTGTTGGTGCCAGAAGGGCTGGTCTGAGTATTTCAGAAACTGCTGATCTACTGGGATTTTCCACGCACAACCATCTCTAGGGTTTACAGAGAATGGTCCGAAAAAGAAAAAAAATCCAGTGAGCGGCAGTTCTGTGGCCGGAAATGCCTTGTTGATGCCAGAGGTCAGAGGAGAATGGGCAGACTGGTTCGAGCTGATAGAAAGGCAACAGTGACTCAAATTGCCACCCGTTACAACCAAGGTAGGCAGAAGAGCATCTCTGAACGCACAGTGCGTCGAACTTTGAGGCAGATGGGCTACAGCAGCAGAAGACCACACCGGGTACCACTCCTCTCAGCTAAGAACAGGAAACTGAGGCTACAATTTGCACAAGCTCATCGAAATTGGACAGTAGAAGATTGGAAAAACGTTGCCTGGTCTGATGAGTCTCGATTTCTGCTGCGACATTCGGATGGTAGGGTCAGAATTTGGCGTAAACAACATGAAAGCATGGATCCATCCTGCCTTGTATCAACGGTTCAGGCTGGTGGTGGTGGGGTCATGGTGTGGGGAATTTTTTCTTGGCACTCTTTGGGCCCCTTGGTACCAATTGAGCATCGTTGCAACGCCACAGCCTACCTGAGTATTGTTGCTGACCATGTCCATCCCTTTATGACCACAATGTACCCAACATCTGATGGCTACTTTCAGCAGGATAATGCGCCATGTCATAAAGCTCGAATCATCTCAGATTGGTTTCTTGAACATGACAATGAGTTCACTGTACTCAAATGGCCTCCTCAGTCACCAGATCTCAATCCAATAGAGCATCTTTGGGATGTGGTGGAACGGGAGATTCGCATCAGGGATGTGCAGCTGACAAATCTGCGCCAACTGTGTGATGCCATCATGTCAATATGGTCCAAAATCTCTGAGGAATGCTTCCAGCACCTTGTTGAATCTCTGCCACGAAGAATTGAGGCAGTTCTGAAGGCAAAAGGGGGTCCAACCCGTTACTAGCATGGTGTACCTAATAAAGTGGCCAGTGAGTGTATATGTATATAATTTTTTTTACAGGCAGTATATATCATCGGTAGCTTTGTCACCAAAAAAGGAGAGAGGCAGTGTTATATAGTAGTGTGCTTGGAAACTGTTACATCACCCAACTGTGAAAGATGCCTGTTAATGTAAGCCTTGATTGAAATCCCTTCAAGATTCCAAGGAACTCATGTTTACTTTGTCATGCCTTCCTATACTGAGTGGTGGAGATGAAATACGGTATATGTTTTACTTTGAAACTCTGAGACATTACAAAGAGAACATACTCATTCTGACTAAAGCCAGTTTTCACCATCATGACCAGGCCAAATTTTATATATGACATGTGTACTACCTCTGTATGGCTTCTACATAGCTCAGTGAGTCTGAAAGTATGCTTTCATGATATACAGTATATTATGTCCCAGTAGAGTTAGGTTGATGTGATTTGTATTTATTCATGAAAATATCCAAAAAGTGACAAATATTTTGAAAAATTAGTAATTTTCAAACTTTGATTTTTTATGCCAATGCAATTGTGTTGCAACACCCAAAACAGTTGATTATCTATATTTACCATATGTCTACCTTAGCATCATTTTTTTTCTTGTCAGAATGTTAGAAGAGGTCAAAGTTTAGTAACAATTTTTAATTTTTTCAAATAGATTTACAAAATCTATCTTTTTTAGGAAAGGGGAAACAATCATACCTTTATAAAATACAAGGATACAAGGAATGTATAAAGAGTATATCAAAATGAATTTATTAATTTACACACAAATACATATCAAGATAATGGATGCTAATTAGTCAAACCAGAAAAACGGGCAGTGACTGACACACAAGCTCAGGCCACATTATCACTATATAGCTCAGTGGTCTATAAATAGTTATAGCTAGCAACAGGTAAACGCATTGAAAATAGCAGCAGATAAACTCATAAAACATGCAACTAATATTAGATGAAAAAAATTTCAAACAAACTTTTTAAGCAACCACTCACATAATAAGGCATAGTGCCAACTTCATCATAATACAATAAATAGTAGGTGTTCAGAAAACCATCCTACATTCAAAATTGGAGTAAGCAATGAGGGGCTGCCTAATAAATAAAGTGTCTATGTGCAAACTAATGACAAAGTGCCAACAGTGTTGTTAAATTAAGTTATTCTGCCAAGGATTTAACCTTAGGTACTACAAATCCTAATAAACCAGTATAAGGTGCATGAAGTATTTTGTTACCTGTTTAATGTGTCAAAGAACTGCCACGTCTCTCCCCAACAGACGTTTCAGCGTTCCTTCTTCAAAGGGGCGTATCCTTTCTGGGGGATTGTACTCCTTTTAAATGCCAAATTATTTATAGACCACTGAGCTATATACCGTATATACTCGAGTATAAGCCGACCCGAGTATAAGCCGACCCCCCTATTTTTGCCACAAAAAACTGGGAAAACTTGGGAAAACTTATTGACTCGTGTATAAGCCGAGGGTGCACAGTGAGTGGCCTCAGTCATCTGCAGTGTGTGGCCCCAGTTATGATGCACAGTGAGTGGCCCCAGTTATGATGCACAGTGAGTGGCCCCAGTTATGCTCAGTGAGTGGCCCCAGTTATGCTCAGTGAGTGGCCCCAGCTTTGCTGCACAGTGAGTGGCCCCAGTTATCTGAACAGTGAGTGGCCCCAGTTATGCTCAGTGAGTGGCCCCAGCTTTTCTGCACAGTGAGTGGCCCCAGCTTTTCTGCACAGTGAGTGGCCCCAGCTTTTCTGCACAGTGAGTGGCCCCAGCTTTTCTGCACAGTGAGTGGCCCCAGCTTTTCTGCACAGTGAGTGGCCCCATCATGTTGCTGCTGCCGCTGCCTCCCTTGCAAAAAAAAAACCTGCATACTCACCTCAGTCACTGCCCCCTGCTCATCAGTGTTGCGCTCTGCAGTGACTGTGCAGGCAGAGAGCGATAGCGCCCTCTGACCTGATTGTCACTGCAGAGGACGCAAGACAGCAGAGCGCAGGGACAGGTGAATATGCCTCCCCACCCCCGTTCATACTCACCGGGTCCTGGCGCTTGTCTCTGCAGCTCCCCTGCTTGTTGTTCCATGTTGTCGGCGCTGCTCTCTTCCTGGTTCAGCGGTCACCTGGTACTCGCTCATTAAATATGCGCATATTTAATGAGCGGGTACCATTTGACAGCTGAAGCAGGAAGAGAGCAGCGCCGACAACATAGAACAAGCAGGGGAGCTGCAGAGAAGGGTGAGTATGATCTGACACCCCCGCCCCCCTCCCCCTCTGACCCCCTTTGTATATGACTCGAATATAAGATGAGAGGGGGACTTTCAGCCCAATTTTTTGGGCTGAAAATCTCGGCTTACAGTCATGGCCAAAAGTATTGACACCCCTGCAATTCTGTCAGATAATATTCAGTTTCTTCCTGAAAATGATTGCAAACACAAATTCTTTGGTATTATTATCTTCAATTAATTTGTCTTAAATGAAAAAACACAAAAGAGAATGAAGCAAAAAGCAAAACATTGATCATTTCACACAAAACTCCAAAAATGGGCCGGACAAAAGTATTGGCACCCTCAGCCTAATACTTGGTTGCACATCCTTTAGCCAAAATAACTGCGACCAACCGCTTCCGGTAACCATCAATGAGTTTCTTACAATGCTCTGCTGGAATTTTAGACCATTCTTCTTTGGCAAACTACTCCAGGTCCCTGATATTTGAAGGGTGCCTTCTCCAAACTGCCATTTTTAGATCTCTCCACAGGTGTTCTATGGGATTCAGGTCTGGACTCATTGCTGGCCACCTTAGAAGTCTCCAGTGCTTTCTCTCAAACCATTTTCTAGTGCTTTTTGAAGTGTGTTTTGGGTTATTGTCCTGCTGGAAGACCCATGACCTCTGAGGTAGACCCAGCTTTCTCACACTGGGCCCTAAATTATGCTGCAAAATTTGTTGGTAGTCTTCTGACTTCATAATGCCATGCACACGGTCAAGCAGTCCAGTGCCAGAGGCAGCAAAGCAACCCCAAAACATCAGGGAACCTCCGCCATGTTTGACTGTAGGGACCGTGTACTTTTCTTTGAATGCCTCTTTTTTCTCCTGTAAACTCTATGTTGATGCTTTTGCCCTAAAAGCTCTACTTTTGTCTCATCTGACCAGAGAACATTCTTCCAAAATGTTTTAGGCTTTTTCAGGTAAGTTTTGGCAAACTCCAGCCTGGCTTTTTTATGTCTCGGGGTAAGAAGTGAAGTCTTCCTGGGTCTGCTACCATACAGTGCCTTTTCATTCAGATGCTGACGGATAGTATGGGTTGACACCGTTGTACTCTCGGACTGCAGGGCAGCTTGAACTTGTTTGGATGTTAGTGGAGGTTCTTTATCCAACATCCGCACAATCTTGCGTTGAAATCTCTTGTCAATTTTTCTTTTCTGTCCACATCTAGGGAGGTTAGCCACAGTGCCATGGGTTTTAAACTTCTTGATGACACTGCGCACGGTAGACACAGGAACATTCTGGTCTTTGGAGATGGACTTGTAGCCTTGAGATTGCTCATGCTTCCTCACAATTTGGTTTCTCAAGTCCTCAGACAGTTCTTTGGTCTTCTTTCTTTTCTCCATGCTCAATGTGGTACGCACAAGGACACAGGACAGAGGTTGAGTCAACTTTAATCCATGTCAACTGGCTGCAAGTGTGATTTAGTTATTGCCAACACCTGTTAGGTGCCACAGATAAGTTATAGGTGCTGTTAATTACACAAATTAGAGAAGCATCACATGATTTTTCGAACAGTGCCAATACTTTTGTCCACCCTCTTTGTTATGTTTGGTGTGGAATTATATCCAATTTGGCTTTAGGACAATTCTTTTTGTGTTTTTTCATTTAAGACAAATTAAATGAAGATAATAATACCAAAGAATTTGTGTTTGCAATCATTTTCAGGAAGAAACTGAGTATTATCTGACAGAATTGCAGGGGTGTCAATACATTTGGCCATGACTGTATATTCGAGTATATACGGTAGTGATAATTTGGCCTGTGCTTGTGTGTCAGTCACTGCCCGTTTTTCTGGTTAGACTAATTAGCATCCATTATCTTGATATGTATTTGTGTGTAAATTAATAAATTCATTTTGATATACTCTTTATACATTCCTTGTATCCTTGTATTTTATAAGGGTATGATTGTTTCTAGTTGCATACAGAATGTGACCCAGTTGTGAGACTAATATGACTAACTTTTTTTAGGAAAGAATTAACTTTTGAAGGAACTTTGCGGAGCAGAGCTCGTATGTCAGAAAACTAAATAAGAAGCCATTTAAAAAACTGCAACCCTCAAGGCATTTAAAACCACATTTAGGAAGCTTGCTAACCTTTCCAGTGCTTCACATGAATTAAAAAAATGAAATAGTATTTGTTTTATGAAAATGTTGCTGTAGCCCCAAATTCTTAATTTCCACAAAAGTAACAAAACAAAGTGGACCAATCAATTTGTTGTGCAATTTCCATTTTTTTCCATACTTACTAAATGAGAAAAAACTAGCATTTAAAATGAAGGATACTAAGAAACTGAAATTGATACAAAGGGACTTAAAGGGGATATTTAAGAATGCCCGTGAGGCATTCCAAATTAAATTAGAAAATAAACTGTCACACAACAATTCAAATAAGGTGTGGTCAGGCATGAAGCAGTTAACTGGGTTTAAGGCTAGGTCAGAGCGTGGCGAAGTGGATCTGCCCATCGCTAACGAAATGAATGAGTTCTTCAACAGATGTACCAACACATGTGCTGCATGATTAGAAATGAGGGATGGAGCTGAGGAACGATTGGCAGCATTGACTTTGGGTGATGAACTTTCTGCTTTCACTGTCTCCCCAAGCGATGTGAGGTTACAGTTTCCTAAACTAGTAATTGGCAAAGCAGCTGGGCTTGGTGGCCTCAGTCCACGTGTCCTAAAAGTGTGTGCAAACCAACTGTGTAATGTCTTTCAGCTCCTCTATAACAGGAGCCTACAATCTCAGAGAATACCAGTGCTGTGGAAGACCACCTGCCTGGTGCCGGTTCCCAAGATCACCTTTCCAGCTTCCCTACATGACTATCGTCCAGTGGCCTTAACATCGCATGTTATGAAGTCGTTGGAGAGAATAGTACTTGCCTACTTTTGCCCGAAGGTGAGGGCCTACACTGACCCCCTACAGTTTGCATACCAGCAGAGATTGTGGGTGGATGATGCTGTAGTGTCTCTGCTACATACAATACATTCATACTTGAACAATGCTGGAACTGCAGTGCGCGCTATGTTCTTTGACTTCTCTAGTGCTTTCAATACCTTACAGCCACTCTTATTATGAAATTAGTATAGCAGTGGATGAGGGGATGGTGAACTGGATAAGCGACTACCTGATGGACAGGCCGCAGTTTGTAAGGATGGGGTAGGTGTTATCTGGCAGTGTTCAGAGCAGTGTGGGAGCCCCTCAGGGTACAATGCTGTCCCCCTTCCTCTTCACATTGTATACAGCTGACTTTTAGTATAAGTATGATCTGTCACCTCCGAAAATTCTCAGATGACTCAGTGATTGTAGGGGGAATTGTTGGGGACCGGGGTGAGGAGAATTGTAAAAGGGTGGTTTCTGACTTTGGGGATTGGTGCCAGACTAACTGTCTAGAACTAAATGTAAAGAAAACCAAGGAGATGGTGGTTAGTTACAGAAGGAAAAAGGATGAGTACTTACCGATCACTACTGCTGGCCAGGAGGTGGAAATGGTTGAGAGCTACAAATATTTGGGGGTTCACCTTGACTGCAAACTTGATTGGAGGTGTCATACAGAGAAAGTTCACAAGAAGGGAATGAGCAGACTGCACTTTCTGCGGAAGCTCAGGTCGTTCAATGTGTGCAGTAAAATGCTGGAAATGTTCTATCTGTCCGTTGTAGCAAGCACCATCTTTTTTGCTATCATTTGCTGGTGCAGCAGTGTGTGAGTAGCTGACGCTAATAAGCTCAACAAACTTATCAAGAAGACAAGTGCGGCTGTTGGCCTCCATCTTGACTCTTTTGAGGAAGTAGTGGAGGATAGGATTCAAAAGAAGTGCAGGGCTATAATGAACAATAATACACAACCACTATACGAGCTGTTCTTGAATCAGAAGATCACATTCAGCAGCCGTCTAATCCTACCAAGGTGCAAGAAGGAGAAACTCAGGAAATCGTTTGTGCCTACTGCTATGGGGATGTATAACAATTGACTAAGGGTGAAAGATGGCTACTACCTAGGGCTGGCGCACTAAGGGAAATGATTAGAGATTTGTGTACCTTTGTTTGTTACGTATTGCGGTTAGTTGTGTGTAAGATCTGTGTCTAGTAATTACTCTATGTAATGCTGTTTGTAATGTAGTAATGCTGGTCATAATGTTTTGTTTGTAATGCTGTTGTAATGCTGCTGTGATACACTTTATTGATCCCGAGGGAAATTATGGTATCGTATCATATTTGAGTACACCAACACCCCACATGTGAGGGTATATAACAAAGCTTGGAAGGGAAGGAGAGCTACTTAACTTTTGGACCATAATTTTGGCTTTAAAGGGTTCACTTGTGGGGGGTTTCCACGATTTAGGCACATCAGGGGTTCTACAAATGCAACATGACATCAGCAGAACATTTCATCAAAGTCTGCATTCCAAAATAGCTCTCCTTTCCTTCCGAGCTCTCCCATGAGCCCAAACAGTGGTTCCCCCCCACGTATGGGGAATCAGTGTACTCAGGACAAATTTTACAAAAACTTTTGTGGTCCAGTTTCTCCTGTTAGTATTGGGAAAAAGAAAAATAGCGGGCTAAAAAAAACATTCTTGAGGAAAAAAAATGATTTTTTATTTTCACTGCTCTGCGTTACAAACTTATAACTGGGCTTATCACCGGGACAAACTTCCTCGCTCCCAAATATTTATTTTCAAATAATTTTATTGTTTTTTTTTAAATAAACAGGGTAGGGAAAGGAAGGTAGGAAGGGAGGGAAGGGAGTGGGGAATAAACAACCTTGTACAGGTACGGAAAAAAAATTTAAAAACTAGAGAACCCACAAACAGGCATAGAATAACATATATCGAATAACAACATAAAAGAAAAAAAAAAAATCGACAATCCTTATTATGGGGTAACATTCTTGGAAGGAGATACAGCTCCCAGTACTAAAGCGCCCAGGTTTAAACTTCAAAATATAGTGCCTCTTGTTAAGTCTAGTTGATATGAAATTTGTTGTTCCAGGTCTTCCATTTTTTTGAGTATTTGTGAATGTGATTGTTGTTGATCGCAAATCTGCGTTCTAAATCGCTGTGTTGGCCTATGTTGTCAAGTATGTCTGAAAACTTGGGAACCTCTGCTTTCTTCCACCATTGTGCTAACATGGTCTTGGTCACTAAGAGGATGTGTATGATAATGTGTCTTACCGAATCATCAAATTGTTCCATGTCTAAAGAAAGAAGTGCTCTTTCGGGTGTAATTATGAAGTCCTTAGCAATGAGGTTAATGTGCTGTGTGACTTGAAGCCAGAGGTTTTTGATTTTTGAACAACCCCAGAAAATATGGTAGAGGTTCCCTTGGTGTCCACAATCTCTCCAGCACAAGGAAGATAGCTCTGTGTTAAAATGCGATAACCTCGTCGGGGTATAGTACCATCTATTTAACAATTTAAAATAACTCTCATGAAGACCCATTGATATGTTGGAATTGTAATTGTTTTTGATGGCATCGTTCCAGTTCTCGAGACGGATATCAGCACCAAAATCGGACTCCCATATCTTCATGTATATGTTTTTGTGGCTCGTTAGGTCTTTGACAACAGATCTATACAAATTACGCAGACTCCAGAGGTTTTTATTTTTAAGGTTGCACAGTAGTGAAGATAGCATTTCATAATTCAAAGTCTTCCCTTTTATGAATTTCCAAATTCTGTCTTTCAACATGGTGTAAAAGACTAGCTCAGATGACGGTAAATTATATTTAACCCTGATCTCACCGAATTTCAGGAACTCCACTCCACTAAAAACATCCCCCACCCTTTTAATTCCAGATTTCCCCCAAACCTCCGGTATCGGGAGATCATCCATCAGTGCCAATGAAGATAGAGGCAACTTTAAGATTTGCTCTGCTTTTTTGATATTTTTAGTCGGTTTAATGAGATCCCTCCAGGCTGAGATTATCGGCCGGAATATAGGATGAGATGAGTTCGCACTGGGCTTTTGCAGAAGGAAGTGAAAGAAAAGTTTTTGAATGGAACCTCTATCACTAGCATCTCTCTCCAAGCCATACCAAGCTGGATGTGTCATGTTTTCAGTAAACCAGTGCCTGCTCTGTTTAATGAGCGAGGCCTGATAATAAGCGTATATGTTGGGCAGTCCTGCGCCCCCATGTTTTTTATTTTTGTACATCAAGTCTGCAGATATTCTTGCTTTTTTACCTTTCCAAATAAATAGTCGGATGAGCTCTTGAGCTCTATCAATGGTTTGGCGCGGAAAGCTAACTGGTAAAGTCCTAGATATGTATAAAATTTTGGGAAGGATAAAAGTTTTGACTGCCAGAATCTTCCCAAAGATGGAAGTCTCTAGCTGAGCCAAAAAGGATAGATCGCCTGTAATAGTCTTTATAATGCTGTCTAAATTGGCCCTAACTGTGGCTTGGATTGATCCTGCTATTCTAATCCCTAGATAGACAATCTCTTTCTCCTCCCAAATGAACTGGGTTTGGGCCTTTATTTCGCTAATTTCAGATTGTTTCATGTTTAGAGTTATAAATTTTGATTTGTTTGGGTTTATCTTAAAATAAGATGCTCTAGAGAATTTTTCTAGTTCAACTGAAAGGGCTTTAATGGAGTTTGCAGGATCCAGTAGCGTGAGGAATAGATCATCTGCGAATAATCCAATTTTAAAATTTCGTGATGGCAGTTCAAAGCCTTTAATATCATTGTTTATTCTTATTTTTTCGGCTAGGGGCTCTATGGCAAGCACAAATAGAAGGGGGGACAGGGGGCACCCCTGTCTCGTGCCATTGGTAATGTTGAACTCGCTCCCAAATATTTGACCTGTTGCACCTGGTCCTGAAATTGCTGCAGCCTGAGTCTTCTATGCCTGCGCAGATGGTAGAGCGAGTGGTGATGGATCGATTTGTGCATTCTATGCCGAGACCCATACAGACTTGGGTTGCCCAGGGCGATCCCCAAAATGCCGATGAACTGGTTGGGCTGGTCGAGAGATACCAGGGGATGGAAGGTTCCTTGGGGAAGCAGCCCATCCCCTATTGGGGGTCCCAGCAGGGGGTAGAGTCCCAAAAAGGGGTGGCGCGTCCAAGGTCAAAAGGGGTGGGGGAGGCGGTGCCCAAGGTCCCCACGGGTGAGATTATTTGCTGGAAGCGCCACGGGCCAGGACATATAGCTGCCCGTTGTCCCCAGTCCACCGAGCAGATGGACTGCAGCATGGGACGCCGTAGTTCATACTATGCATATCCGGCTTGCAGTGTGAACTCGCCACCTAACGAGGGGCCACAAGTGTGTCCCGTGAAGGTGAAAGGTCGAGCAGCAATGGCGCTTCTGGACTCCGGGAGGTTTGTGACCCTTGTAAGGGCCAGTTTTCCTCTCAACCTACTCCTGGGTAAAAGGGTTGGCGTTTGGTGCATACATGGCGATGCAAAAAACTACCCTATGGCCAGGGTGAACATTGAAACGGCGCATGGCACCGAGTCCCATGAAGTTGGCGTCATTCGGGACTTGTTGCAGCCGATAATTATAGGCCAGGATTTCTGTCTGTTTTGTGATCTGTGGGGTAAGGGTTCTGAGATTGCTAGCAAGAGCAGGGAATCCATGAACCCTAATAAGGTATCACCACCATCAGAGGCAGACGGTTTTCCTTTATGTGTCCTTGTTGGGAATGAGGAGGAATGGACACCTGTATCTGACATTCTGGAGTTAGGGGTGGCCGGGGAGAATTTTGGGACTGCCCAACATATGGACCACACGCTGAGGGAAGCCTTTAACAATGTCACCGTCATTAATGGGGTTGCACAAGAGCCAGGAGCAGACACAAGGTTTCCCTATTTTATGTTGAGTGGGAAATTGTTATACCGGGTCATGAAAATATGGGAGGAGGTGGTTGAGCAGTTAATAGCACCAGGCCTCTACAGACGGAAAGTGTTGGACATGGCCCATTCACACATCTTGGGGGGACACCTGGGGGTCGAAAAAACACAGGAACGGATTGTACAGAGGTTGTATTGGCCTGGGTGTCACCGGGAAATAGCAAACTATTGCAGGTCCTGCCCGACATGTCAGTTAACTGCCCCCACATCTAATTTTTGGAACCCCCTTGTGCCATTGCCCATTATTGAGGTGCCATTTGAGAGAATTGCCATGGACTTGGTCGGTCCCTTAATTAAATCAGCTCAGGGCCATCAGTATATATTAGTCATCCTGGACTCTGCCACACGCTATCCTGAGGCCATTCCCCTGAGAAACTCCTCCGCGAAGAGTATAGCCTGTGAGCTGGTCCATGTGTTTTCCCGGACGGGTTTGCCGAAAGAGATCCTGATCTACCAGGGGACACCTTTTATGAGCAAGGTGATGAGGGAATTGTGCAGAGTCTTGCAAATTTCCCAGTTGAGGACTTCAGTGTACCATCTGCAGTCAGATGGCCTTGTTGAGAGGATAATCAAGACACTGAAGAGCATGCTGAGAAAAGTCATAGAGAAAGATGGTAGAGACTGGGATTGTCTCTTACCGTATTTGCTGTTTTCTATCCGTGAAGTCCCCCAGGCCTCCACGGGGTTCTCGCCCTTCGAGCTTCTGAACGACTGTCATCCGCAAGATCTCCTAAATATAGCCAAGGAAACCTGGGAAGCCGAAGTCATGCCCCACAGAAGCGTCATTGAGCATGTGGCACTGATGCAGCAGAGGGTTGCGAAGGTGATGCCCATTGTTAAAGAACATCTCCGCCAGCTACAAGAGGCTCAGGCCAGGGTCTACAAATGGTCAGCCAGAGTGAGGCAGTTCAATCCAGGAGACCGAGTTCTCGTGCTAATCCCGACAGTGGAGAGTAAGTTCTTGGACAAGTGGCAAGGGCCGTATGAGGTGGTGGAGAAGCTGGAAGATGTAAACTACAAGATCCACCAACCCGGAAGACGGAAGCCATACCAGGTTTACCATGTCAACCTCATCAAGCCGTGGCAAGATAGAGAGCCAGCGGTAACTATGTGCTTGCTAGGCAACCTAGAAGGGGAGGTTGGAGCGATTACCATAGCGGAGACGCTATCGAAGGCCCAGAAACAGCAGTGCTGGGAGTTTCTCCAGAAAAACAGGGACCTGTTTTCAGAGTTGCCGTGGTGCACGAAGGTGTGGAGTACGAAGTTCTGACCGAGCAACATGTGCGGGTGAACGTGAAACCGTATCGTATTCCTTAGGCCCGGCGAGAGGTAATCTGCAAGGAGGTATAGCATATGTTAGGGTCATTGAGGAATTCAAGAGCGGCTGGTTGAGCCTGATTGTCCTGGTCCCAAAACCTAATGGTGAATGGAGGTTCTGCAACGAATAACGGAAGCTGAATGAGAACTACAAGTTCGACGCTTATCCCATGCCACGTGTTGATGAGCTCATCAAGAGACTTGGACCTGCCAGGTACATAACCACCTTGGATCTGACAAAGGGATACTGGCAGATCGTCATGGCACAGGAAGCCAAGGAGAAGATGGCATTCTCTACACCAGACGGGTGCTTCCAGTACGTCCGGATGCCCTTTGGCCTGCAGGGAGCTCCGGCAACCTTTCAAAGGGCTATGGATAGAATCCTTGCATCTCATAAGCTATACACTGCTACATACCTGGATGATATCATCATCTTTACCCCGGACTGGGAGTCTCACCTGGAAGAGGTCCAAGCAGTGTTTGAGGGAGGGGAGACAGGGTTTGCTCTAAGGGAGGCAGGGTTTATAATAAACCCGAAAAAGTGTCACTTGGGTAAGGAGGAAGCCAAGTACCTCAGATATGTAGTGGGGCGTGGCGAGATCAAACCCCAAATCAATAAAGTGGAGGCAATTCAAACATGTCCGAGACCTCTGTCAAAGAAGCAAGTTAAAGCCTTCCTTGGGATTGTGGGATATTACAGGAGGTTCATCCCAAAACTTCGCCACAATGGCTGCACCTCTAACTGATCTGCTTAAGGGGACAAAGTCAGTGATGGTCAGATGGTCCGAAGAGGCAGAGTCAGCCTTCCAAGAAATGAAGGGAGCTCTTTGTAAGCAACCCGTTTTGGTGGAATTTGTCCTCCAGACAGATGCCTCAAATGTCGGGGTAGGAGCAGTCCTTTCCCAAGAGATACGTGGGAAGGAGCATCTTGTTCTCTACTTAAGTAGGAAGTTGACTTCTTGTGAGAAAAATTACACAGTTGTAGAGAAGGAGTGTTTGGCCATAAAATGGGCAGTGGATACATTACGGTACTACCTGGTGGGATGGAAGTTAAGATTAATATCTGACCATGCCCCACTCAGATGGATGAGGGAAACGAAGGGTAAGAATGCTAGGGTCACCCGCTGGTTCTTAGCCCTACAAGACTTCAGCTTCCACGTAGAACATAGGGCCGGGAAGCTACATGGCAATGCCGATGCTCTCTCCAGAATCCCTTGCCTGGTAGGTGAGAGTGAATAGCCACATGGCTTTAGGCAGAGGGGGAAGGTATGTGGCAGGGCTAAGGGTCATATAATCGATGGGAGATATGTGCCTCTCAGATGGATTGTCTCCATAATATAAGGCATAACAGATATTATTATTATTGTTTTGCAAGGACCTGTGGTGAGGTCACAGTCACGTGACCAGTCAGCTGCTGGGTTTGTGGGTGTGGCTACACCCTTATAATGTGAGAAACTGGGTCTGAGCAGAAAAAGTAAATTAATGTGCATGCAAAATGTAATTGCATATGAACACATGACCTTTACACAGAGAAAACCAAAAACAAAACACAAAACAAATATCCTGGAATGAAAAAGTAAAAAAGTAAAAAAAAAAATATTGCAAAAATTGCATGAAAGTAGTAATGATAGTAATAATAAGGGTATTTAGTTAAGATAATTTTGATCAAAATAATGTAGAAGCAATCCCGCCACGTCACGGCAACCCTTGTGGGACAGTCCTAACTCTTGTATTTAAAACCTTTCCACTTGTCAAGTGACGTAAATGTGAACAAGGACAGAGGGACTGAACCACCAGTAATACTATAGGCCAGACAGGATGGATTTTCCAACTCAGACAGGGCGGTCACACTCTTATATGCACAGAATGCACAATGAAACAAACGAGAAACTGGGTCTGAGCAGAAAAAGTAAATTAATGTGCATGCAAAATGTAATTGCATATGAACACATGACCTTTACACAGAGAAAACCAAAAACAAAACACAAAACAAATATCCTGGAATGAAAAAGTAAAAAAGTGAAAAAAAAAAAAATATTGCAAAAATTGCATGAAAGTAGTAATGATAGTAATAATAAGGGTATTTAGTTAATATAATTTTGATCAAAATAATGTAGAAGCCATCCCGCCACGTCACGGCAACCCTTGTGGGACAGTCCTAACTCTTGTATTTAAAACCTTTCCACTTGTCAAGTGACGTAAATGTGAACAAGGACAGAGGGACTGAACCACCAGTAATACTATAGGCCAGACAGGATGGATTTTCCAACTCAGACAGGGCGGTCACACCCTTATATGCACAGAATGCACAATGAAACAAACGAGAAACAGGGTCTGAGCAGAAAAAGTAAATTAATGTGCATGCAAAATGTAATTGCATATGAACACATGACCTTTACACAGAGAAAACCAAAAACAAAACACAAAACAAATATCCTGGAATGAAAAAGTAAAAAAAAAAATAATAAATAAAATATTGCAAAAATTGCATGAAAGTAGTAATGATAGTAATAATAAGGGTATTTAGTTAACATAATTTTGATCAAAATAATGTAGAAGCCATCCCGCCACGTCACGGCAACATTACTACTTTCATGTAATTTTTGCAATATTTTTTTTTTACTTTTTTACTTTTTCATTCCAGGATATTTGTTTTGTGTTTTGTTTTTGGTTTTCTCTGTGTAAAGGTCATGTGTTACGTCACTTGACAAGTGGAAAGGTTTTAAATACAAGAGTTAGGACTGTCCCACAAGGGTTGCCGTGACGTGGCGGGATGGCTACTACATTATTTTGATCAAAATTATGTTAACTAAATACCCTTATTATTACTATCATTACTACTTTCATGCAATTTTTGCAATATTTTTTTTTTTACTTTTTTTCTTTTTCATTCCAGGATATTTGTTTTGTGTTTTGTTTTTGGTTTTCTCTGTGTAAAGGTCATGTGTTCATATGCAATTACATTTTGCATGCACATTAATTTACTTTTTCTGCTCAGACCCAGTTTCTCGTTTGTTTCATTGTGCATTCTGTCATATAAGGGTGTGACCGCCCTGTCTGAGTTGGAAAATCCATCCTGTCTGGCCTATAGTATTACTGGTGGTTCAGTCCCTCTGTCCTTGTTCACATTTACGTCACTTGACAAGTGGAAAGGTTTTAAATACAAGAGTTAGGACTGTCCTACAAGGGTTGCCGTGACGTGGCGGGATGGCTTCTACATTATTTTGATCAAAATTATCTTAAATAAATACCCTTATTATTACTATCATTACTACTTTCATGCAATTTTTGCAATATTTTTTTTTTTACTTTTTTACTTTTTCATTCCAGGATATTTGTTTTGTGTTTTGTTTTTGGTTTACCCTTATAATGTGGCCTGCTCCTGAACCAAGGAGCTGTATACAAGGAGGGGCAAGCCTCCTGTGTATTTGCGCTGAGGCTCCAGGAATGAGCCTGAAGAAACAGACCTTTGTGTTTTCCTTTTTGAGCTGAAGGCTATTTTGTTACTTGCTGCTGGATGGATTTATGATGTAATAAACCGCATGAACTTTAAAAGGAACCTGCCTCTTGACTGTCTCCCACTGCACTTGAGCGAGTCAAATCCCTACAGGGGGTTTTCACTGTCTAGGCACATCAGGGGCTCTTCAAATGCAGCATGGCGTCCGATCTCAATTCCAGCCAATTTTGCATTGAAAAAGTCAAATGGCGCTCCTTCCGTTCCAAGCCCTGCTGTGTGCCCAAACAGTGGTTTAGCCCCACCTATGGGTATCGGCGTATTCAGGAGAAATTGCACAACAAATTTTGTGGTTCATTTTCTCTTTTTACACTTGTGAAAATAAAAAGTTCCTAGGGGGGTCTAGTTTCCAAAATGGTTTCATTTGTGGGGGGTTTCTACTGTTTAGGCACATCAGGGTCTTTCCAAACGCGGCATGGCGTCTGATTCCAATTCCAGCCAAAAAAGTCAAATGGCACTGCTTCCCTTCCGAGCTCTGCCATGCGCCCAAATAGTGCTTTACCCCCCACATGTTGGGTATCAGCGTACTCAGGACAAATTGCACAATAATTTTTGGGGTCCTGTTACCCTTGGGAAAGTAAAAATTTGGGGTGAAACGATCATTTTTGTGGAAAAAATATGATTTTTTAATTTTATGGCTGTACGTTATAAACTTCTGTGAAGCCCTTGGGGGTTCATAGTTATCACCACATATCTAGATAAGTTCCTTGGGGGGTATAGTTTCAAAAATGCGGTCACTTGTGGGGGGTTTCCACTGTTTAGGCACATCAGGGGCTCTCCAAACATGACATGGCGTCCGATCTGAATTCCAGCCAATTTTGCATTGGAAAAAGTAAAACGGCACTCCTTCCCTCATTTTTTTTAAAAACATTCAAAAAATTCCTGTGAAACACCTGAAGGGTTAATAAACTTTTTGAATGTGGTTTTGAGCACCGTGAGGGGTGCAGTTTTTAGAATGGTGTCAATTTTGGGTTTTTTCTGTCATATAGACCCCTCAAAGTGGCTTCAAATGTAATGTGGTTTTGTAAATTTTGTTGTAAAAATGAGAAATCAATGGTCAACTATAACTTCCTAACAAAACAAAATTTTGGTTCCAAAATTGTGCTGATATAAAGCATACATGTGGGAAATGTTATTTCTTAAGTATTTTTGTGACATATCTCTCTGATTTAAGGGCATGAAAATTAAAAGTTTGCAAATGTCAAAATTTTAAATTTTTTTGCCATATTTCCATAAATAAATGCAAGTCATATCGAATAAATTTTACCACTAACATGAAGTAAAATATGTCACGAAAAAAATCAGAATCAGCAGGATTAGTTAAAGCGTTCCAGAGTTATAACCTCATAAAGTGACAGTGGTCAGAATTGTAAAAATTGGCCTGGTCATTGAGCTGCAAATTGGCTCCGTCACTAAGGAGTTAACTTTTGTGGTGTAATTTTTCCTGATACAGACTGCTGATGCCATGTTGCATTTGCAGAGTACTTGAGGTTCCAAATCACCAGAAACCTCCACAAGTGACTACACTTCGGATACTACACCTCTCAATGAATTCATCTAGGGTTGTGGTGAGCATATTGAACCCAAATGTACCATGTTTTTTTTCCAAAAGGGAAAAAGCACTATGTGACTTTTTGAGCTTAGATTTTCATCCACTAGGTTGCTGCCACCATTTGCACAGCCCCAAATGTGCCAGAACAGCAGATTCCCAAAAGATACCATTTATGAGTGTAGTGTTTTTTTTTGGCTCCACTGGTGTTTTCCAGAAAAAAATACTTATCTAGTGTTTCAGAGTGAAAATTACAAATATGCCAGCTTAGTGCCAGTACATTGTGTCCAACTTATGCTTCATAAAATGATAAGTGGGCTATCTCATTCTCCAACAGTAATGCACTACATGTGGACGCTAACTATGGTTTAGGCAGGCTATGGTGCTCGGCAGGCATGGGACAGCTGGCACATGTCAGCTGTTTTGAACAGCTGACATGTGCCCGCAATAGGCGCAGATGGAATCGTGATCCACCTGTGCCTATTAACTAGTTAAACGCCGCTTTCAAACACTGACAGCGGCATTTAACCCTGCGCTTCCGGCCGCACGCCCAGAAATGTGTGCATTGCTGACTCCCGTCACGTGATCGGAGGTCAGCGATGTGTTGGCATAACAACCAGAGGTCTCCTGAAGACCTCTATGGTTGCTGATGCCTGATTGTTAAGAGCGCTACCTGGTGGTCGGCGCTCATAGCAATGCTGTATTTCTGCTACATATAGGCAATCTGAGCATCGCCTATATGTAGCAGAGCCGATCGAGCTTTAGCAGCTTCTAGCCTACCATGGAGGCTATTGAAGCATGCCAAAAGTAAAAAAAATATGCTTTTAAAAATCTGAAAAAAATAAAAAAAAATCTAAAAGTTCAAATCACCCCCCTTTCGCCCCATTCAAAATAAAACAATAAAAAAAAACAAATAAACACATATTAGGTATCACCACATTCAGAATCGCCTGATCTATCAATAAGAAAAAGGATTAACCCGATCACTAAACGGCATAGTGAGAGAAAAAAGCAAAACCCCAGAATTACGTTTTTTTTGGTCTCTGTGACATTACATTAAAATGCAATAACGGGCGATCAAAAGAATGTATCTGCACAAAAGTGGTATCATTAAAAACGTCAGCTAGGTGCGCAAAAAATAAGCCCTCACTCGACCCCAGATCACAAAAAATTGAGACGTTACGGGTCTTGAATAAGGCGCAATATTTTTTTAACAAACTATTTTTTCACCACTTAGATAAAAGAGAACCTACACATGTTTGGTCTCTATGAACTCGTAATGACCTGTGGAATCATAATGGCGGGTCAGTTTTAGCATTTAGTGAACTTAGCAAAAAAAGCCAAACAGAAAACAAGTGTGGGATTGCACTGTTTTTGCAATTTCACTGCACTTGGATTTTTTTTCCCGTTTTCAAGTACACAACATGGTAAAATCAATGGTGTCTTTCAAAAGTACAACTTGTTCCGCATAAAACAAGCCCTCACATGGCCATAGTGACGAAAAAATAAAAAAGTTATGGCTCTGGGAAGAAGGGGAGGGATAAATGAAAATGCAAGACCAAAAATACCCCTGGTCGTTAAGGGGTTAAGGCTAAGTTCACATTTATGCTGTGCTCTACTGAGTACATGGCTGAGCTATAAGCATTCACTGTAATGAGGCAGACAGAGTTACTCTGGACTACGTCTAGCCTATATTCCGGTGAGCTTCATCATTTTAAAGGTGCATAAAAGTGTGGTCGACTGTGCGTTTGTGCAAGCCTAAAAAGATAGGACACCTCTAGGAAAGAAGCGAGATAAAGGCAATTAATTAAATGATTCTGTCAGTGGTTCTGTTTAAATCCTGCTTTTTAGATATTTAAACAGAAACATGAAGGTTCTCAGAATAGAGCACAGGATAAATGAGAACCAAGCCTTACACTAATTTTTTGGAGACAGATTGAACAAATAAACTCCAGCACTTTTTTATTTGCTCCATTCAATATGTGATAAAAGTGATAAGACGTCTTTATTCTTCAGGTCAGTACTAGAGTTGAGCGACTTTTGGTTTTTTAGGGTCGCGTTTCGTTTCGTGAAACCCGACTTTTCCAAAAGTCGGGTCGAGCAAGATCGTCCGATTATAGGGAAAAGTCGGGGTCGTCCCGAAACACGAAACCCAATGTAAGTCAATGGGGAATAAAAGTCGGCAGTGAGAGGAGGACAGGAAACACACCTACAGTGCCCATTTGAATGCCAAAAGCATCAATTCTTCTTACTTAAGCTTGTCAACCTTAATTAACTTCATAAAAAATGGGGGTTATTTGGCTAAAGTTGTGGGGGGGGGAGGGCTGGCTGCAGGTTTTCATGTGCCCTGGGCGAAAGAGCACCCCTTTAACACATACCACAACTCATCATGCTCCGATACGGCAGATAAATAGCGGTATAGTACAATGAAAAATACCTCACTTTTTACATCTCATGACGAGGCCCATCTATTTCTCCATACAGAATCATTGGTCCAATATAATGTTTGAAACAGTATATGATGAGCTCCACATAATGCTATAGTATATGTTGGTCCCCATGGATGAAGCTCCACTGTCTTATGGGCCCAAATAATGCTCCAAACATAATGGGCCCCATTTCTAATGCTCTAGTGTATAATGGGCCCTGTAAATGCTGCTCCAGTGTCTGATGTCCACCTTTGGAATGTTCCAGTGTATGGTGGGCCCCATCTATCATTCTCCAGAGTATAGTGCTCCCCAAAAATTGCTGTCCCAACATTGAAAACAATCAAATAAGTCTCCTCGCTAGGGAATCCCTGTACTTGTCTGGACAGGTGCTGTATCTTGCTTAACAGCTCGCCAGCCGTTCTCACGCCCAGTATGGATTGCACGTGATTGCACAAAGGTTAGAAAGGGTACCGTATCCCTGGATAACATGTATGGATAGCGTACACATTCAAAATATATGTCTCAGGAGGCAGGCTCAGACGGTGTCAGGCCCAGTATGGATTGCACGTGATTGCACAAAGGTTAGAAAGGGTACCGTATCCCTGGATAACATGTATGGATAGCGTACACATTCAAAATATATGTCTCAGGAGGCAGGCTCAGACGGTGTCAGGCACAGTATGGATTGCACGTGATTGCACAAAGGTTAGAAAGGGTACCGTATCCCCGGATAACATGTATGGATAGCGTACACATTCAAAATATATGTCTCAGGAGGCAGGCTCAGACGGTGTTAGGCCCAGTATGGATTGCACGTGATTGCACAAAGGTTAGAAAGGGTACCGTATCCCCGGATAACATGTATGGATAGCGTACACATTCAAAATATATGTCTCAGGAGGCAGGCTCAGACGGTGTTAGGCCCAGTATGGATTGCACGTGATTGCACAAAGGTTAGAAAGGGTACCGTATCCCCAGATAACATGTATGGATAGCGTACACATTCAAAATATATGTCTCAGGAGGCAGGCTCAGACAGTGTCAGGCACAGTATGGATTGCACGTGATTGCACAAAGGTTAGAAAGGGTACCGTATCCCCGGATAACATGTATGGATAGCGTACACATTCAAAATATATGTCTCAGGAGGCAGGCTCAGACGGTGTTAGGCCCAGTATGGATTGCACGTGATTGCACAAAGGTTAGAAAGGGTACCGTATCCCCGGATAACATGTATGGATAGCGTACACATTCAAAATATGTGTCTCAGGAGGCAGGCTCAGACGGTGTCAGGCCCAGTATGGATTGCACGTGATTGCACAAAGGTTAGAAAGGGTACCGTATCCCTGGATAACATGTATGGATAGCGTACACATTCAAAATATATGTCTCAGGAGGCAGGCTCAGATGGTGTCAGGCACAGTATTGATTGCACGTGATTGCACAAAGGTTAGAAAGGGTACCGTATCCCCGGATAACATGTATGGATAGCGTACACATTCAAAATATATGTCTCAGGAGGCAGGCTCAGACGGTGTCAGGCACAGTATGGATTTGACGGCCCAGATTACACAGCAGAGGAGCAGGGAGAGGTAAAGATTGCAAATGCTGGGGCCCTGCCCAAGCAAGGGGGGCCCACTCGTGGGCGTCGGTACTGGCACTGGGCCCCTCATAGTACAGCGGTGTGTCTGACGGCGGGTGTGCACCACCACCGTCAGAGACACTTGATTGCACTATGAGGGACCCTGTGCCAGTGCCCGCGCCCAAGAGTCGGCCTACCCACCTGTCCAGGGCAACGGCACTCGCACGGTGTCGTGCGGTAGGTGGTGACCCCGGCCATGGGGGTGGAGGCAGCACAGTTAGGGAGTTTTAGAAAGTGGCATATGTTGATGTTGGACATTCAGCTGATGCAAAAGGCGAAATAGGTGAAGTACCAGGAAGAGGTGGACCAAAGCAAGCCATTTTTCTGTCACCCTATGTGTCATCAGGGGAAGGTGGGACAAAATCCTTGGAAACCCATGCGTGGTTCATTTTAATGAAGGTTAGATCATCCACATTTTGGGTTGACAGACGGGTCCTTTTTTCTGTCAGGATTGATCCAGCTGCACTGAAGACTCTTTCCGATAGCACACTTGCAGCTGGGCAAGCGAGCTCCTGTAAGGCATATTGGGCCAATTCAGGCCAGGTGTCCAGTTTAGCGGCCCAATAGTCAAAGGGGAATGACCTGTGTGGGAGAACATCGATATGGGAGGAAAAGTAGTTTGTAACCATAGTTGACAACTGCTGTCTCCTGTCACTTTCCATCGATGCAGTATTACCAGTTGTGTGAGCGGTATTTGAAAAATCATAGAATCATAGAATCATAGAGTTGGAAGGGACCTCCTGGGCCATCTGGTCCAACCCCCTGCTCAAAGCAGGATTCGCTAAATCATCCCAGTCAGATGTCTGTCCAGCCTCTGTTTGAAGACTTCCATTGAAGGAGAACTCACCACTTCTCGTGGCAGCCTGTTCCACTCATTGATCACTCTAACTGTCAAAAAGTTTTTTCTAATATCTAATCTGTGTCTCCTCCCATTCAGTTTCATCCCATTGCTTCTAGTCTTTCCTTGTGCAAATGAGAATAAAGTTGATCCTTCTACAATGTGACAGCCCTTTAGATATTTGTAGACAGCAATTAAGTCTCCTCTCAGTCTTCTCTTTTGCAAACTAAACATTCCCAAATCCTGCAACCTTTCCTCATAAGACAGGGTTTGCAGACCGGTCACCATTCTGGTCGCTCTTTTCTGAACTTGCTCCAGTTTGTTGATGTCTTTTTTAAAATGTGGTGCCCAAAACTGGACACAATATTCCAGATGAGGTCTGACCAAAGAGGAGTAGAGGGAAATAATGACTTCACGTGATCTAGACTGTATGCTTCTGTTAATACATCCTAGAACTGCATTTGCCTTTTTTGCTGCTGCATCACACTGTTGACTCATATTCAGTCTGTGATCTATTAGTATACCCAAGTCTTTTTCACATGTGCTGTCACTTAGCCCTATTCCTCCCATTCTATATATGCTTTTTTCATTTTTATTGCCCAGATGTAGTACTTTGCATTTCTCCCTGTTAAAAACCATTCTGTTAGTTACTGCCCACTTCTCCAGTTTATTTAAATCTTTTTGAATCCTCTCTCTCTCTTCTCTAGTATTAGCTATCCCTCCTAGCTTTGTGTCATCAGCAAATTTAATCAGTTTACCCTCAATTCCTTCATCTAAATCGTTGATAAAGATGTTGAACAATACAGGGCCCAGGACAGAGCCCTGTGGTACCCCACTTGAGACATTCTTCCAACTGGATGTGCAGCCATTTACGACCACTCTTTGGGTCCGATCACTAAGCCAGCTATGAATCCACCTAACAGTTGCCTTGTCCATTCCATACTTAGTCATTTTTTCAATAAGGATTGTATGAGAGACTTTGTCAAATGCTTTGCTGAAGTCAAGATATACTATATCTACAGCATTTCCTTGATCCACCCAATCAGTGATACCGTCATAGAAGGAAATTAAGTTAGTCTGACATGACTTATTAGTTACAAACCCATGCTGACTCTGTTTGATCACTTCATTCTTATCCAGGTATTGACTTACATGTTGTTTAATAATTTGTTCAAAGATCTTTCCTGGTATAGAAGTCAGACTCACCGGCCTATAGTTGCCTGGGTCCACCTTCTTCCCCTTTTTGAAGATAGGAACAACATTTGCTCTTCTCCAGTCTTCTGGCACTTCTCCTGTTCTCCAAGAATTTTCAAAGATTATGGAGAGTGGTTCAGAAATTTCTTCTGCTATCTCCTTCAGTACTCTGGGGTGTAATTCATCTGGACCTGGAGACTTGAATTCATTTAGGTTAGCTAAGTGTTTCCTCACTATCTTTCTGTTTATAGATATCCTGGATTCTTCTATTCCCTTAATAGGACAGTGAATAACAGTTGGTGTTACATTTCCTTTCTGAGAGAAAACAGATGCAAAATAGGAATTTAAAAGTTCAGCCTTCTCAACATCCTGTCTTACCATTTCATTATTTTCATCCTGTAAAAATCCTATAGCATCTTTGACTTTTCTTTTACTTTTGACATATCCCCAAAATCCTTTATTATTGCTTTTGACATCTCTTGCAAGCCTCAATTCATTTTCAGCTTTAGCTAATCTGATTTGTGCCCTGCAGATTCTGCAGACAGCATTATATTCTTCTTTAGATATGCCTCCCTCTTTCCATTTTATAAACATTTTTTTCTTCCTTTTTAGCATGTGCTTAAGTTCTGTGTTCACCCATCCTGGTTTCCTTAAATGCTTCCTATTCTTCCCTCTTTTCGGAATTGTTAACAACTGTGCTTTGAGAATTTCATTTTTCAAGATTTCCCATCCTTCCTGGACATTTTTGTCTTTAAGGATATCCAGCCATTGGATCCCTCCAATTATCTTTCTGAATCCCTTAAAATCTGCCTTTCTGAAATCTAACCTTGACGTCTGAGTCTTCACAGGTCTTCCGCCTCTAGTTATCCAAAATTCTAAAATAGCATGGTCGCTACCTCCTAGGGTTCCAGCCACTTTTACCTCCTCAACCATTTCCTCCCTGTTTATAAGGATTAGATCCAAGGTAGCAGTTCCCCTTGTTTTCTCCCCTACCTTTTGGAAGATAAAGTTGTCAGCAAGAGAGGATAAGAATTTCCTTGACCTGTTAGTTTTGCCTGAGAGAGATTCCCAACAAATGTCTGGATAGTTGAAATCTCCCATGACAACTATGTCATATTTTTTGGAGAACTTGGCCATTTGATGCATAAAGAGTTCATCCATATCTTCAGCTTGCACAGGCGGCCTGTAGTAAATGCCTACAATGGTGTCCTTTCCATTGTTCTGTCCTTGTATTCTTACCCAAACAGTTTCCACAGAACTCCCAGTCTCTGAAGCTTCAATCTCTGTGCAGATATACGCGTTTCTAACATACAATGCAACACCTCCTCCTCGTTTATCAAGTCTGTTTCTTGCAAATAAGTTGTATCCTTCTAGTCTTGTATTCCAATCATGTGTATTGTCCCACCAAGTTTCAGTGATTCCAATGACATCATATTTCTTTTCCTGTGTTAGTAGTTCCAATTCTCCTTGTTTGTTGCCCATGCTTTGTGCATTAGTATAGAAACATTTTAGTTTGTGATTGGTTTCTCTTTCTCCAATATTTTTATTAATTAGATTCTTTCGTCTTTGTTCTTCCTTTCCACTTCTATTAGCAGAGTTCTCAATAGCATTTGTCAGGTGTATGGCTTTTTCTGGTCTTTTGCTTCCCTTCCCATGTTGTTCTAGTTTAAAGCTCTCCTTACAAGTGTAGCAAGGCGACTTCCAAATACATGCTTTCCAGTCTTCGTAAGGTGCACCCCATCTCTAGCAAGTAGTCCATCGTATAAGTAGTTCACTCCGTGATCCAGAAATCCAAATCGTTGCTGACGGCACCATCGACGTAGCCAGTTGTTCACCTGCAGAATCTTATTCCACCTCCTTGTTCCATGGCCATCCACTGGGAGGATGGAAGAGAAGACCACCTGCGCTCCCAGTTCTTTCACTTTCTTGCCTAAGTCTTCAAAGTCTCTGCAGATGGTTTCCAGGTCGTTTCTTGCGGTGTCATTTGTCCCCACATGTAGTAGCAGGAATGGGTAGTCATCTGTAGGTCTGAAGAGTCCTGATATCCTGTCAGACACATCTTTAATTTTTGCACCTGGTAGACAGCACATTTCTCTTGAAGTTATATCCGGTCTGCAGATAGCGGCCTCTGTTCCTCTCAACAGGGAATCCCCCATGACCACCACTCTCCGTTTCTTCTTCACAACATTTTTCTTTCTCCATCCAGGAGGACTCTGAAGGCGTACAAGGTTGCTGTTTGTTGGCAAAGTCTTATCCTGATGTATTTCTTCATCATTTTCCTGCGTGAGAGCCTGGTACTGGTTTCTGAGCAGTATGGGTGCTGACTGCCTCCTGATCCTCCTGCTTCTCTGGGTCACATGTCTCCATTCCTCTGTTTCTTCAGGTGCACTTCGAATTTCTTCTCTTTCTGTAACATGAAGAGATAATTCTGCTCTGTCCAAGAACTCTTCACCTTCCTTAATGATCTTCAAAGTAGCCAACCTCTCTTCGAGATTTTGCAACTTTTCCTCCAACAGGGACACAAGCTTGCATTTGTGGCATGTGAAATTTGGCTTTTCCACTGGTAAGTCTGTGAACATGTAGCAAGAAATGCAGCTCACCAAATGGCTCCTGGCCTCTTCCATCTTGAGATTTCTTAAAAACGATGAAAGATGAGCCAAAATTCGCGCGCCGATAGGCCACAACATTGTCATGAAACCCCTGTCTCCAACGCCACTTCTGCTGTGTGCACTACGAACACCTCTGCCAAGCTGCCCCCGGCCCGTACGGCTCGTGTGAGAACCATCACCACTGCTGTGTGCTGGGAATGCCTCAAGCAACCGATTTAACAGAGTTGCTTGTTTATTAGCCAATATTAGGTCAAGGTTCTCCTGTGGCATGATGTTTTGTAATTTGCCTTTATAGCGTGGATCCAGGATGCTGGCCAACCAGTAGTCGTCATCGTTCATCATTTTGTCAATGCGGGGGTCCCTTTTTAGGATCCGCAAGGCATAATCTGACATGTGGGCCAATGTTCCCGGTGTCAATGATGCACTGCGAGTGCTGGGTGGAGGAGCACTTTCTGGCAAATCCACATCCCTCCAGTCACGCACAAACCCTGTACCAGACCTTGCCACGCCAACATTTTCACTTGCCCCATGAGATGCATCCTCCTCCCCTAAGTAATCATCCCCATCATCCTCCTCCTCCTCCTCTTCTTCCTCCACCTCGTCCAGGAGAGGTCCCTGAGCAGACAATGGCTGAATGTCATCAAGGATTCCCTCCTCCTCTTCCTCCTCATCAACATTGGCTGCAGACGCCTGCTCCTTAAGGTGCGTCAAAGTTTGCATGAGCAGACGCATAAGTGGGATGCTCATGCTTAGGATGGCGTCGTCTGCACTTACCAGCCGTGTGCATTCCTCAAAACACTGAAGGACTTTACAAAGGTCTTTCAGCTTCGACCACTGCACGCCTGTCAACTCCATGTCTGCTCTCAAAGTGCCTGGCCGTGTATCCTCCCACAAATGCATTATGGCCTGCCTCTGCTCGCACAGCCGCTCCACCATGTGCAGGGTGGAGTTCCACCTTGTTGCAATGTCGATAATGAGGCGGTGGTTGGGAAGGTGGAGCAATCGCTGCAGCTTCTGCATACGAACGGAGTGTACAGGCGACCGGCGGATGCGCGCGCACAGTCTTCGCACCTTCTGGAGCAGGGCTGTTAACTCCGGATAATTTTTGAGGAAGCACTGCACCACCAGGTTCAAGGTGTGAGCCAAGCAAGGTATGTGGCTGAGTTTTGAAATGGCTATGGCTGCCACAAAATTACGCCCGTTATCACTAACTACCTTGCCTGCCTCAAGATGTACACTGCCCAGCCATGACTCAGTTTGTCGCTTCAAGTACTCGGCCAGCACTTCGGCGGTGTGTCTGTCGCCCAAACACATCATCTGCAACACAGCCTGCTGACGCTTTCCACTAGCTGCTCGATAGGGGGACACATCGTGTGCAACAGTGGCAGCTGCAGATGGAGTGCTCGTACGACTGCGCTCTGTGGACGAGCTTTCGCTTCTGGAGGAGGAGGAGGAGGAGGAGGAGGGTCGAACGCCTACAGCCAACTGTTTCCTATACCGTGGGCTAGGCAGCACTGTCCCACCACCGCTGTCCCCTGTGGACCCTGCATCCACCACATTAACCCAGTGCGCAGTGATGGACACGTAACGGCCCTGGCCATGCCGACTGGACCATGCATCAGTTGTGAGGTGCACCTTTCCGCTCACTGACTGCTTGAGTGCATGGACAATGCGGTCTTTCACATGATGGTGGAGGGCTGGGATGGCTTTGCGAGAGAAGAAGTGGCGACTGGGTAGGTCATAGCGTGGTACTGCATAGGCCATGAGTTCGCGGAAAGCTGTGCTTTCCACCAACCGAAAGGGCATCATCTCAAACGAGATTAGTTTGGCAATGTGGGCGTTCAAACCCAGTGTACGCGGATGAGAGACTGAGTACTTTCTTGACCTACTCATAGTGTCTGGGAGGGTGAGCTGGACTTGAGAGCTGCATATGGTGGAAGTAGCGGTGGACAGGGCGGACTGAGAGAGGGTTGATGATGGTGATGGAGTTGGTGTTCTTTCTGATGGCCTAAAATCAGTCTTTCGTTGATATAACAGTGGGATTCCCTGACTGCTGTGGTCTTGCAACGACACCTCAACATTTGCTGCTGTGCTAACCGGTGGGCTTACAGTGGGGGAAACAATGTAGCATTGCTGACTACCTTCGTTGTGATCAGTTGCACATGTGGCACTTGAGGTTTGGTGTTGTGTCCATGCTTGCAAGTGCATGCTGGTTAAATGTCTAAGCATGCAACTGGTATTCAAATTTTTCAGATTTTTCCCTCGGCTAAAGGTCTTTGCGCACTTCTTACAGATAACCTTGGCCTGATCATGAGGATTTTGTTCAAAAAAGTGCCACACTGCACTCTTCCTACTTTGGCAGACATTTTGCGGCCTAGCACGCTGTGATCTTTTGACCCTCTGGACAAGCTGTCCAGCAACTCTTTTGATGTTTGGAACCTGTCTTTGGAGTGCTCCGGGCCTGCCAGATAACAGCTGTTGCGATGTCGATGTCTGCTGTGGATGCTCCTCATCTGAGCTATTGGAAACAGCACCCTCTTCCTCCAATGGATGCCAATCTGGGTCAACAACTGGGTCATCCATCACCTCCTCTTCTATGTCATGTGCACCTTTCTCTGTGTCACCGTGTATGGTGGTATAGTGTGCGGGAAGGGGCACCTGAGTCTCATCAGGGTCAAAATCTGGCTCTGTACACTGCGAGGACAATGTAGTGCTCTGAGTGAATGTACCAGCAGAATCATCCATCAGCGGCTGTGCATCAGTGCACTCCATGTCAGATTCATCTTGGCCTGGGTAATTCACCATTTCACTTGATAATCCAGGCATGGTATGTGAAAACAGCTCCATGGAGTAATCAGTAGTATGGCCTGCGTCATCCTTCAATCTTGGTTGGGGTGAAGGACACAAGGAAAGGTGTGGTTCATGAACATGAGCCTCCAATGACGACTCAGTGCTTTTACTTTTTACAACTGAAGAAGAGGAGGCGATAGAGCTGGAGGCTGAGTCAGCAATGTAAGACAAAACTTTTTCCTGATGCTCTGCCTTTAAAAGCGGTTTGCCAACTCCTAGAAAACTAAGCGTTCGAGGCCTTATGTAGCCAGACGATGACGCAGGGTCAGCACCTCCTGCATTCGGTCCTATTTTGCTCTTGCCACTACCATCAGATCCACCACCAACACCATCATTACCAGCTGCCAACCCCCGTCCAATTCCACGACCTCTTCCACCAGCCTTCCTCATTTTTGGTAGAAATGTAGACAAAATCCAACAAACTATATAGTAATGTAAAACAAGGTACAAGGTGTCTATAGGACAGGGGAGATTTAGAATTTCTGCACACACTTGTGGACAGTGGACACTTTTGGATTGTGTGAGGCCCACTGATATCTGAGCACTATGTGACAGGCTCGATGGCACAGCTGCCTGTGACAAAAGTGACGAGAGGATAATGGAGATTTTGAATCTCTGCGCACACTTTTGGACACTGGACACTTGTGGATTGTGTGAGGCCCACTGATATCTGAGCGCTATGTGACACGCTCGATGGCACAGCTGCCTGTGACCAAAGTGACGAGAGGATAATGGAGATTTTGAATCTCTGCGCACACTTTTGGACACTGGACACTTGTGGATTGTGTGAGGCCCACTGATATCTGAGCGCTATGTGACACGCTCGATGGCACAGCTGCCTGTGACCAAAGTGACGAGAGGATAATGAAGATTTTGAATCTCTGCGCACACTTTTGGACACTGGACACTTGTGGATTGTGTGAGGCCCACTGATATCTGAGCGCTATGTGACACGCTCGATGGCACAGCTGCCTGTGACCAAAGTGACGAGAGGATAATGGAGATTTTGAATCTCTGCGCACACTTTTGGACACTGGACACTTGTGGATTGTGTGAGGCCCACTGATATCTGAGCGCTATGTGACAGGCTCGATGGCACAGCTGCCTGTGACAAAAGTGACGAGAGGATAATGGAGATTTTGAATCTCTGCGCACACTTTTGGACACTGGACACTTGTGGATTGTGTGAGGCCCACTGATATCTGAGCGCTATGTGACAGGCTCGATGGCACAGCTGTGACCAAAGTGACGAGAGGATAATGTAGATTTTGAATCTCTGCGCACACTTTTGGACACTGGACACTTGTGGATTGCGTGAGGCCCACTGATATCTGAGCGCTATGTGACAGGCTCGATGGCACAGCTGCCTGTGACAAAAGTGACGAGAGGATAATGGAGATTTTGAATCTCTGCGCACACTTTTGGACACTGGACACTTGTGGATTGTGTGAGGCCCACTGATATCTGAGTGCTATGTGACAGGCTCGATGGCACTGCTGTGACCAAAGTGACGAGAGGATAATGGAGATTTTGAATCTCTGCGCACACTTTTGGACACTGGACACTTGTGGATTGTGTGAGGCCCACTGATATCTGAGCGCTATGTGACACGCTCGATGGCACAGCTGCCTGTGACCAAAGTGACGAGAGGATAATGGAGATTTTGAATCTCTGCGCACACTTTTGGACACTGGACACTTGTGGATTGTGTGAGGCCCACTGATATCTGAGCGCTATGTGACACGCTCGATGGCACAGCTGCCTGTGACCAAAGTGACGAGAGGATAATGGAGATTTTGAATCTCTGCGCACACTTTTGGACACTGGACACTTGTGGATTGTGTGAGGCCCACTGATATCTGAGCGCTATGTGACACGCTCGATGGCACAGCTGCCTGTGACCAAAGTGACGAGAGGATAATGGAGATTTTGAATCTCTGCGCACACTTTTGGACACTGGACACTTGTGGATTGTGTGAGGCCCACTGATATCTGAGCGCTATGTGACAGGCTCGATGGCACAGCTGTGACAAAAGTGACTAGAGGATAAGGGAGATTGGATTGCTTTTAAAAAAGCAGTTTGCGGAGCAGTGGGTAAACAGCAATGCCAGCGTGTCAGGAAGCCTTAAAAGGCAGCCCAACAACCAACACCACTGATACACCACAATATAGCCTCCCCTTGCACTGCACACACAGTGACTTGTGTGTTGTGCAGGCCAAATCGCTAGCAGCAGAAGCAGTTTTTTTGTCTTCTTCCCTGCCTAACGCTCTCCCTACAGAATCAGCAGCAACCTCTCCCTATACTAAGATCGGCAGAAGTAAGATGGCGGTCGGCGTGCACGCCCTTTTATACCCCCTGTGACGCCCACCAAAGCAAGCCAATCACTTGCATGCCCTTCTGAAAGATGGTGGTGACCCATGCCTAGGTCATCACGTTGCCCACAGTGTCCGTGGATCCTGATTGGCTGAAAAAGAGCGCAAAACAAACTTTTGAAACGCGACTTTGGCACGTAAGTCGCCGACCTCGTGGCCGACCTCATCCTAGGGTCGGGTTTCGTTTCATGAAACCCGACTTTGCCAAAAGTCGGCGACTTTTGAATTTTTTCGACCCGTTTCGCTCAACTCTAGTCAGTACACAACCCACAGCGATATCACATTTTTTATGTTTTGCTTCTTTTGCACACTAAAAATGCTTTTTTTAGAGCTATAACTTTTTTATTTTTATGAAGGCTTAATTTTTGTAAAATGAGGAGAAGATTTTATTGATACCATTTTGGGGATACAAAGTATTTTTGATCATTTTCTATTCACATTTTTAAGAGGCAGAATGAACAAAAAATAGAAATTTATGATTTGTCTTATTTATGTAACAACAATATTGAATAATAATTAAAATTGTTAGAATTGCCCAATAGAAAAATATTCAGGATTGAGAGTCCTCAGTAGTTGATACCTTTTAATGGCTAACTGAAACTGAAACTTTTCAGTTAGCCATTAAAAGGTATCAACTACTGAGGACTCTCAATCCTGAATATTTTTCTATCCACTGGCTAACACGGTACAAAGATATACATCTTTCCTGTATTAGAATTGCCCAAGAACCTGTTTCACCCTTATCACCAAAGGAGGTGGCTTCCTCAGGAGTGACGACCATATGACCAGCACCTTTCTTACACAAAACTTCCAATAAACAATTCAGTTTTGTCTTTTAAGCCGCCTACAGTCTTAGAAGAGGACTACCTGAGAAGAGGACCACCTGAGGAAAGGTGCTCACTTTACCTCATTGCCTACACACAGTGTAAACAGAAAGCTGCCAATCAGTGGTGGGGGCGGAGTTATACAGAGCTCATGAATATCCTTGACTACCTGGCAGCAGGTTTACTAGACCTCTAGTGATAATCTCCTGCTAATAAAACAGTGATTTTATAAAAATTACCCTCAGAAGCCCAGCAAGTGATACATGGCTGGAATCATGATCTCTGTTTCTGCATTATTGTGTTCTCTGAATAGGAGTCAAAAACCTGGTGATAGATTCCCTTTAATTTCCAATAAATGGGTAATATTTTAATCCAGTCTCAAAAGTGCTAGATCATTGATTATAAGGATGACAAATAAATGAATGGTTTGGTCTTCCCCCAACATTTGGTGATCTGGCATACACAGACACAATAGACAAACTGACTTGCAGACTACTAGTTTTAATATGCAAGGAATGCCACAAACACAATAATAGGTAAAAATAAATAGTAAATGAAAAAAGTGATGAAGTATTGGAAGAATAAAAGCACAATAAAGTGTCATCAACTTTAAATGGATTAGGAAATTACTGTGGATTACAAAGCATCCATATGTACTTCTAATATATCGGTGAACTGACATTGATTAAGTATTAAGAGCATAAAAAGTAACAGAAATTTTATTGGATATTTAGTGCATGAAATTAATACTAGTAGAGCTAAGCAGCGCATAAAATAGAGGACATTACAAGCCGGTGAAAATCTTCTCATATATCTGCTTTCTCTGATATCCTGCTGCCAGAAATCCTTTATTACAGTCAAGAGCTGAGTTTTTATCGTGCTGGTAATTAATCAACATTCACAGTTATATAAAAATGATATCACTGATTACGATTTCCTATGTATCCCATCAATGAACAGCAGTGGAGGAATGATGATATCTCTCAGTGGAACTTTCAATGACGCATGATCAATAATAAAATTGGACATACGTTCAGTCATTGTCGGACTGGGGTGCCAATGGCCCACCAGTAACATCAACTCCAGGGCCCCACTTTTCAGCTACATGCCTATATGACTTTATCCTCATTCCCACAATACAATAAACTGGGCTGATTGTTAAAGGAATAAGATGTTGCCTTTGACTGTATATGGTGATTGAAGTGTATTGTGCTAAATACTGCTCATATAAGTAGGTGTATAGTACAGGAGGAACAACGAGTATTTGTAGCCAAAAATGCAATGAAAATCATTATATTTATCAAAAGATTAAACTTTAATAAATATTTGTAGTACAAACATTATATATTAAACAACATGCATAGGCATAAATCAATGTCATGTGACTAAATCCATGGGTCAATAAAATGACCAAGAGAGGCGGAACCCAAAGTATGAATAACACATGTAATATTCAAAAAAAGAGGATCATTTAAAAAAAGTTATAATATATTTAGCCGCACATGTTATCCATTAATAGGGATTTAAATAATAATAAATACCCTAGAGCTCATAATTCTTATACTGCCAAATAAGCACTTCACATAGAGACACAAAAGCGCCATTAAAGTCCAGTGCGCGGTAAAGAGAAAAAGTGTAATGAAATAAGTACCAAATAATTACCCATAGTGGTGTATATGGAGTCCCGTGTGGATCTTGGTCAGATACCCCAACGCGCGTTTCACGATGTCGCTTCCTGAGGAAGCAACGTGACTATATCAACGGCCTGCTTGGCATATCCGGCCTCCTGGGACCAGAGTTCTCCTCCAACATCGCCTGCCCTGGAATAAAAGAGTTCAAGCACCTCATCACCGCAAGCGGTACACAGTTTGTCAACATCGTGCATTATTAGCGGTCTTTCTCACTCTCCTGTGTGGGTGAACGTCCCCGTGTAAGTGGCTGACACCAGCGGTAATGTGGACAATAACAATAACAAGCGTGCGGTGTTTCAGCTTATACCGGCATATAACTCTGGCACCACACATTCCCATAACGCGCGCTGACTTATTTGAGTCCCTGCTGGCTGACACCTGCTCTAAGCTGGACAACAGCTTATACATGTCATGGGAAGCCTAGGTAACTTTAGGCTGAAACCCTGGGGCCCCAGTAGGGGCCCTCAGACTAGGGGAGACCCTGTCTGTCCCTCAACCCAGGGCTTACACTGAAGGTGTGCCTGCCTGGGCCTCCACCCTGTCCTTGTCTCCTGTCCAGCCCTAAGCTGAACCCACCACCCTCCACCCAGTGAGGAGATCAAACACCAGACCCCACAAATAAGTATGGACATGGATAAAGGAAACGCACCACACCGCGTACACACAGGAGAATACAATAATGTGCAAGGGCAACCAAAAAATACAACACAGGGAGGCAAAATGGCAACAACGGAATATACTACACAAGAAACTGTATGCTCCTTAGACCACCACTCCATACCGGTATCGCTAGCACAAGGCAAGAGCTATAGTCGGTGATGCCCATAGTCGCGCAGGACAATTTAAAGACAAAGGGCGTGGCTAAGGCCTCAGCCAGAATGACAACCTGGTTAACCCAATCCAAGCCGGATCAGAAGACCAAGCAGCGCCGCTGAGAACCAAGTGGTAGGATGGGGTATTACCGCTGTCTGCGGACACCCTGGTGCGAACAGTGTCCGACATAACAGTACCCCGCCTTCTACGAGGGACCCAAGGAACCTCACAATGTCGAGGACACGGCTTGTCCGGATGGCGGCGATGAAACCCTGTAATCAGTCGGTCCGCATGTATGTCCGAAGCCGGCACCCAAGTCCTCTCCTCAGGACCATAGCCATGCCAGTGGACCAGGTACTGTAGAGTGCGATGCACTACCCGAGAGGAAACCACCTTGGACACATCAAACTCCAACGTGCCATCCACCAAGACGGGAAGTGGTGGCACGGAAGAAACATCAACAGCACCCACGACTTTCTTAAGTAACGCCTTGTGAAACACATTATGTATCTTGTATACGGCAGGTAACTCCAAACGAAATGCCACAGGGTTGATAATTGCGGAGATCCTAAACGGACCAATGAACCTGGGACCCAACTTAAGCGATGGTATTTTGAGTTTAATGTTCCTTGTAGACAACCACACCCAATCACCCACACACAGGTCCGGACCTGGCACACGTCTACCGTCAGCCACACGTTTGTACCTAGAACCTACATTCAGCAAGCGCTGCTTTACTCTCCTCCAAACGGATGACAATTGTGCTCCCAACTGGTCCTCCTCAGGGATGCCCGCAGAGCAACCTTGGCGCAAGGTACAGAATTGGGGATGTTGACCATAAACACAAAAGAAAGGAGATTCCCCAGACGATTCCTGACAATGATTGTTTATCGCGAATTCAGCCAGAGGAAGAAACTCTGACCACTCTTCCTGATTGTCAGACACAAAACAGTGTAAGTATTGTTCCAGGTTTTGGTTCATACGCTCAGTCTGCCCATTCGACTGCGGATGGAAAGCCGATGAATGAGACAATTTAATCCCTAGGCGTGAACAAAAAGCTCTCCAAAATTTTGCCACAAATTGTGTACCTCTATCAGATACAATGTCAGATGGGACACCATGAAGTCTGACCACCTCACGAATAAATACCTGAGCAAGGGTCTTCGCATTGGGCAAAGATGGCAAAGCAACGAAATGCGACATTTTAGAGAACCGATCAACTATTACCAGAATGACCGTGTTCCCAGCCGAGGAGGGCAAATCCGTAATGAAATCCATGGAAATCTCAGTCCATGGCTTACTGGGCACACAGAGAGGATGCAACGTGCCAGCAGGATGGGAGCGTGGTGTCTTGGCCCGTGCGCACGTGGTACAGGCTGACACATATGAGGCCACGTCCTGCCAGATTTTGGGCCACCAAAAATGACGTGATACAAGTTCCAGAGTGCCCTTAACCCGTGATGTTCCCCTAACACCTTTAAGCGTAGGTATAGTGGCACAAATGATTTATTAGGAGGCAGATCCGGCGATACCTCCTCCTGAGCCTCCGCAATCTCTGCCTCAACTTCTGTCGTGAGAGCCGAGACCACAACTCCCTTTTGGAGGATAGGCACCGGATCCTCACATGGCTCTCCACCTGGAAAACATCTGGCCAAGGCGTCCGCCTTAGTATTCTTAGAACCTGGTCGGTATGTCACAAAAAAATTGAACCAGGTGAAGAATAACTCCCAGCGAGCCTGTCTGGGGGACAGGCGTTTAGCAGACTCTAAATAAAGCAGATTTTTATGGTCTGTAATAACAGTAATCTGATGGACAGCCCCCTCCAAGAAGTGTCGCCATTCCTCAAATGCCAACTTGATGGCCAACAATTCCCTGTTACCAATATCGTAATTACGCTCGGCACGCGACAGCTTCTTGGAGAAGTAGGCACATGGATGCAATTTGCCCAAGGATGGACCCTGAGACAGTACCGCCCCCACTCCAACCTCAGATGCATCCACCTCCACGGTAAATGGTAGGGAGACATCAGGCTGAACCAGGATGGGAGCTGAAGCAAAACTGTTTTTTAGGAATTCAAACGCGCGCACAGCAGCCTCAGACCAGTCAGAAAAATTGGTACCTTTTTTAGTCATGTCGGTGAGCGGTTTAGCAATCATAGAAAAATTCTTAATAAATTTCCTAATATTGTTGGAAAAGCCCAGGAATCGCTGAAGCGCCTTGAGATTATCAGGCCGATCCCACTGCAGCACCGCTTGCACCTTAGCGGTGTCCATTTTAAACCCTGAGGCGGAAATTACATAACCCAAAAAAGGTAATTCTTGGACGACAAATACACATTTCTCAAGCTTGGCATAGAGCTTGTTGTCCCTGAGCAACTGCAATACCTGCCTAACATGCTCTATGTGTGCATCACGGTCGCGTGAGTAAATAAGAATGTCATCAAGGTATATAATAACAAATTTCCCCAAGAGATGAGAAAAGACATCATTTATGAAATGTTGAAATACTGCTGGCGCGCTCGTCAACCCAAATGGCATCACCAAATTCTCAAAATGACCCTCAGGGGTATTAAATGCCGTCTTCCATTCATCCCCTTGACGGACTCTTATGAGATTGTATGCCCCCTGAGGTCAAGCTTGGAAAACCATTTGGCACCAGACACCTGGTTGAACAAATCGGGTATCAGTGGCATCGGGTATGGGTCACGAACTGTAATCTGGTTGAGTTCCCTGAAATCCAGACACGGGCGTAATCCGCCATCTTTCTTCTTGACAAAGAAGAACCCCGCCGCCAATGGAGATGATGAAGGCCTGATGTGCCCTTTGCTTAGACTTTCTGCAATGTATTCTTTGAGAGCTTGCCTCTCAGGACCTGAGATATTAAACATCCTGGCTTTCGGTAACTTGGCCCCTGGTTTTAACCTAATAGCACAGTCATAGGGTCGGTGCGGTGGCAGCTCTGAACAACCTCTTTCAGAAAATACATAAGCAAAGTCCAGCAGTGGCTCCGGGATGCTGGGAGTCACAGCGGAGATAAATGTGGCCAGACAACTCTCCTGGCAATATCTGCTCCACTGGATTATGTCCTGGGTTTTCCAATCAATCACCGGATTGTGCATAGACAACCATGGAAACCCCAGAACTACCTGAGCAGGTAAATTACTGAGCACCTTACATGTTACCCGCTCAGAGTGTAGGACCCCAATGTGGAGTTTTACATCAGCCACAAACTCTTTAATCTCCCCTTGTGAGAGAGGGGAGGCATTGATGGTAACCACCCGGATAGGATTAGGCAGCATCTCCACCTTAAATCCCGCTGTACGCGCAAACTTTTCATCAATGAGATTAGCGGCTGAACCACTATCTACAAATACAGTAATCGACAGCTCTTGGCCCCCGATTACTACCTTGGCAGGGAGCATACACTGGGAGACCACCACGGAGGATATGCAAAGGCTCAGACTAGACTTCTCCAAACCCTCTGAGCCTAGCAGTTTTCCGCCGGCACGTCTTTCTTAGGTACCGGGGGCAAGCATTAATAAAATGTCCTTTTTTGCCACAAAAAAAACAGACCCCTTGCTTTCTGGGCAAGGGACATTTATGCTTGTTATTATGTGTATGTGATATACCAGCGATCTGCATAGGTTCCACGGATTCACCCGAGGCAACCTCACCAGAGACTGCCCCCCCACAGGTAATGTCTCATGCGACCTCTGACGAAAGCGGCAATCAATGCGTACAACAAGCACCATAGCAGCCTCCAGAGAGGTGGGAGTTTCATACAGTAGCAGAGCCTGTTAAACCCTTCAAGAAACCCCATGCAAAAATTGACTCCTTAGTGCAGGGTCATTCCATTGAGTGTCCACAGCCCAGCGATGAAATTCCGTACAATAATCCTCCGCCAGTTGCTCACCCTGGAGTAGAGCGCGTATTTTAGACTCTGCTAATGCCAGTCTGTCAGGATCGTCATAGATTAAACCAAGAGCAGAAAAAAAAGTCTACGGACTCAAATACAGGTGAATCAGAAGGTAGTGAAAAAGCCCATGCTTGTGGATCACCACTCAGCAAGGAAATTACCAAGCCCACACGCTGAGCCTCATTTCCTGAGGAGAGTGGACGCATACGAAAATACAATTTGCAGGATTCACGAAATACAACGAACTTACAGCGATCACCAGAAAATCGTTCAGGAAGAGGTAACTTGGGTTCAGCTGCCCTGACTGCTGCCTCAGTTTGCACAGCAGGAACAGACAGGCCTTGTTGCTGGACCGCCCCCTCAGTTCAGTGACCTGTATGGACAGAGCCTCCAGCTGCTTGGTTATGGAGACTATAGGATCCATGGTAAATAATCCTTTTTTTTGGGGGCCGACTATAATGTCATGGGAAGCCTAGGTAACTTTATGCTGAAACCCTGGGGCCCCTGCGGTGTCCCTCAGACTAGGGGAGACCCTGTCTGTCCCTCAACCCAGGGTTTACACTGAAGATGTGCCTGCCTGGGCCTCCACCCTGTCCTTGTCTCCTGTCCAGCCCTAAGCTGAACCCACCACCCTCCACCCAGTGAGGAGACCAATCACCAGAACCCACAAATAAGTATGGACAGGGATAAAGGAAACGCACCACACCGCGTACACACAGGAGAATACAATAATGTGCAAGGGCAACCAAAAAATACAACACAGGGAGGCAAAATGGCAACAACGGAATATACTACACCAGAAACTGTATGCTCCTTAGACCACCACTCCATACCGGTATCGCTAGCACAAGGCAAGAGCTATAGTCGGCGACGCCCATAGTCACGCAGGACAATTTAAAGACAGAGGGCATGGCTAAGCCCTCAGCCAGAATGACAACCTGGTTAACCCAATCCAAGCCGGATCAGAAGACCAAGCAGCGCCGCTGAGAACCAAGTGGTAGGATGGGGTATTACCGCTGTCTGCCGGTCACCCTGGTGCGAACAGTGTCCGACATGACAATACATTTTTTGACTTGCCATTTGATATTACTTGCCACAATCCTGCTATTACTGAGGACAACAGCAGTAGAATTGCTAATATAACAAAGTCACCTATTGCAATAAATGTTGGAGCTGCTATTTACACCGCAACATTAAGTTACCCACCACTGACACCAGAGAGCTGACAGGAAAATAACGGTCACCTGCTTGTGCGACACAGTCCCTGCAGCTGCTTTGACACCACTATCATTTGTGAGTGGTCAGGAAAACAGAGACCATTCACAATAACACAACACAAATCCTACAACTTCCCTGAAACTGCGGACACCAGCGAACCAACAGGAAAACAGCGGTCACCTGGAATAGTGCGGCATAAACCTGCGGCCACATCCAAGCCGCTGACATCTACGAGCTGCCAGGAAAACAGCAGCCACCTGTATCAGCGCGACGCAAACTCTGTATTCACCTAGCGAGGTGTGGAACCACCATGGGATCACCACACCCGGGTTAGCCCCCCCTTAGTGAGAATTTGGGTAAAAAATGATTACATTCGTTAGATCTTTGTTAGATCCGGTTTGATCAACCAAAGCTAACGTTATATCACCCCTACAAAATGAGATATTTACGATCTTTTCCAGGGGGGGGCTAACCCGTAGCTAGCCCCCCAACTTTGAAATTTGCCATTTTTTGGATGGATTCTGATAGATATTCGTTAGATCCGGTTTGATCAGCAAAAATTAATGCTAGATCTCCTTTCGTTCTTGAGATATTGGGGGTGTCAGGTGGGGGGTTAGGTACGGGTTAGCCCCCGAATTTGAAATTTGCCGTTTTTTGGATGGATTCTGATAGATATTCGTTAGATTCGGTTTAATCAGCAAAAATTAACGTTAGATCTCCTTTCGTTCCCGAGATATTGGGGGGGTTAGCTATGGGTAATCCCCCCTAATTTGAAATTTGCCGTTTTTTGGATGGATTCTGATAGATATTCGTTAGATCCGGTTTGATCAGCAAAAATTAACGTTAGATCTCCTTTCGTTCCCGAGATATTGGGGGGGTTAGCTATGGGTAATCCCCCCTAATTTGAAATTTGCCGTTTTTTGGATGGATTCTGATAGATATTCGTTAGATCCGGTTTAATCAGCAAAAATTAACATTAGATCTCCTTTCGTTCCCGAGATATTGGGGGTGTCAGGTGGGGGGTTAGCTACGGGTTAGCCCGCCCTACTTTGAAATTTGCCATTTTTTGGCTGGATTCTGATATTCATTAGATCTGGTTTGATCAGCAAAAATTAACGTTAGATCTCTTTTCGTTCCTGAGATATTGGGGGTGTCAGGTGGGGGGTTAGCTACGGGTTATCCCCCCCACTTTGAAATTTGCCATTTTTTGAATGGATTCTGATAGATATTCGTTAGATCCAGTTTGATCAGCAAAAATTAATGATAGATATTCATTGGATCCGGTTTGATCAGCAAAAATTAACGTTAGCTCTCCTTTCGTTCCCGAGATATTGGGGGTGTCAGGTGGGGTGTTAGCTATGGGTTAGCCCCCCCTACTTTGAAATTTTCAGTTTTTTTGATGGATTCTGATAGTTATTCTTTGCTTATATTTGTTTACTTATTTATTTTCTTTATTTTGATTTAGAAACTTCAACCGCACCTCTTAAAGGGCTACACACCCAATAACCCACAACATCCAAATTACCCCTAACATTTTATACCTTTATTAATATTACTGGTCATCACGTCTCTCTTCCCTTTTTTAATTTTGCTTGTTTTATTTTTACTTAATTGTTTATCTTTTAAAACCTAGTCTGTAAACCAGATACTTTGTCTCCCAAAAGCAGCATGCAATTAGAGGATATGGATCTATCCCTATCCTCCAAAAGAAGAATCCCTGGGACATGGGGGGAAATATATTCCTCATCATGTGAAGCCTCAGACGTTGAGGAAGAATCTAGTGATACATCACCAAACCCCAGCCTAGCTAGAAACAGACCCAAAAAAGACACACCCCAACTGGATTATGATGCCAGCTTTCCACCCTTAACAGTGTCCAAAAATACTTCAGACTTTAACCCGGCAAAAATGGTGTCGTATTTGCAAAGCCTAGCAAACAAATTGAGTAAGGACAGGCAAGACAATTTTGAAAACCAAAATAAAATTCTCCAATTAACATTTGACAAATTTAGCAAAAAAATTTCTGAACATGAGGAGAGAATAACAAGACTAGAGCATAAAACTGCGGACTCCTCCATTGATTTATAACAATTATCAGCTGAAGTCCAAAAACTGAAATTGAAGCTAGCTGACCTCGAAGACAGAGGTCGCAGAAACAATTTAAAATTCTGTGGCATCCCAGAAAATATTGACCAAGAGGATCTCTCTGATCATGTAAAAATCAAATTCAAACAAGCCATTCTTACCCTCTCGGATTCTGACCTCACTATCCCTCGCCCTTCAAAAATACCAGTTGAATCCCCAAGAGATAATATCTTGAGGATTCAGTTCTACAACACCAAGGAAAGAAATTTAAATTATCTGAAAACAGAAAAATCTTTCCCAGATCCTTTTTCACAATTTGAAAGTTTTTGCAGAGCTTTCCAAAGAAACTTTAGAATCTAGGAAGTCCTTCAATAATGTTACTACTGTCCTTAGGGACAGGAGTATCCCCTATAAATGTGGATTTCCCCTTAAACTCTTAGTACATTTCAGAGGTAGAACAATTCCGGAAGAGGGAGCAAAATTTTTTTAAATCCTTGAATGATCCTTCCTACCCTAGTGATAAAAAATGAACTAGATATTAATCATTTAGAACAGTTCCATTACTACCAGACTCGTCTGGCTTGCAAAAAAGTCGGTAATGAGGTTTCACCTCAGTCTTTCCTGTCCACACTTATCCCGATCATAAAGAAGTAAATCATTTTTAAGTGAGTTACCTAAAGGAGAACTTATTTAAAGTTCATTATTTCAAAAGTTGTCACACTAACTACACCTAAAGTTGTTTTTTATTGTTTAGGGGAATTTTGTGTGTATTTGAAAAATCTACTTAACTACTTAATAAATATTTTCTCGGTTTATAACATCTGTGTATGACATTACTATGAGTATCAAACTAACAACCTACAATGTTAGAGGCCTAAACAGCCCCAGAAAGAGATTCTCCTTATGGAGAGAGCTCGAAAAATCCCAAGCGGACATTTGCATTCAAAAAACTAAATTTTTAGATAACAATCACCCATACTTTGGCCATCAAAAATTCCCCCACATTTATGAGTCCAATAATACAAAGGAAAAGGCCGGTGTAATAGCCCTAATAAAAACTTCAGTCCCATTCGAATTATTGGAAGAGCACAAGGATGCTAGAGGTAGGTTTCACATTTTAGTGTGCAACCTCAATAATCAACTCTGCACCGTGGTTAATATCTGCACCCCTAATTACAATCAGATCAGATTCCTAAATAAACTTGTTAAAAATATTGCCACAGTGAGAAAAGGTGAACTGCTGTTACTGGGTGACTTCAATACAGTCCCAGACAGCTCCATGGACTCCTCTTCACTAACCAGACCATATACTGGCAACGTAAATAATTGGCTCTTTAATAATGAACTTTGCGATTCTTTCAGATCTATAAACACCTCCTCAAAGGAATTCACTCATTTCTCCGATGTACACCAAACTGCTTCCAGAATCGACCTAGTAGTCACGGATCTTGTCTCCCTCCCAAGGTTTAAAAAAGTGTCTATAGGAGACAGATCCATTTCAGACCATTCACCAGTTACAGGTGAACTCTTTTTAGGCCCCCCTCTCAAAAACACTCAACTTTGGAAATGTAACTCAAATCTAATTCACAACCCCACCCATAAAATCACCATAGAAAAGGCCATAAAAAAACTATTTAGCCGAAAATAGTTCAGATTCCACAAGTAGAGTTGAGCGAAACAGGTCGGTCAAATTCAAAAGTCGGCGACTTTTACTGAAGTCGGGTTTCATGAAATGAAAACCCGACCATAGCGTGAGATCGGCCATGAGGTCGGCGACCCGAGCGCCAAAGTCGCGTTTCAAATGATGCTTCCAGCACCCTTTTTCAGCCAATGATGGAGGACGCACACTGTGGGCAACGCGATGACATAGGCATCGGTCACCACCATCTTTGAGAAGGGCATGCAAGTGATTGGCTGGCTTTGTGTGGCGTCACAGGGGCTATAAAAGGGCGTGCACGCCGATCGCCATCTTACTTCTGCCGATCTTAGCATTAGGGAGAGGTTGCTGCTGCTGATTCAGAATAAGAGAGAGCGTTAGGCAGGGAAGAAGAACCAAAAAAAACTGCTTCTGCTGTTAGCGATTTCAACTGTACAACACAACAGTTTGTGTGCAGTGACAGGGGAGGCTATATTTTTGTGCATCAGCTCTGTTGGTTATTAGGCTGCCTTATAAGGCTCCCTTATAGCTGCATTGCTGTTTGCACACTGCTGTGCAAACTGCTTTTTTAAAAACAAAATTACTTTTCTTCCTCTTTTCTGCACAGTTACCAAGCATTCATTTTTCCACCCTTTTGTGTGCGGAAGTCCTGCTTATTAGGCTGCCTGCATCCATACTTGGACTGAGAGCATCATTGTCAGCCTCCTAAAATCTCTAGTGAGATCCAAATTCTCACCAATTCTATAGACACCCTCCACCTTGTCATACACCATCCAATTTCAGCCTGTTACATTGAGGTGTAATCTCTCCTGGGCTAGAGACAATAGTTCTGCGTCCTCAAATCTATAGTGAGATTCAAAATCTCACCAATCCTATAGACACCCTCCACCTTGTCATACACCATCCAATTTCAGCCTGTTACATTGAGGTGTAATCTCTACTGGGCCTGAGACAATAGTTCAGCGTCCTCAAATCTCTAGTGAGATTCAAATTCTCACCAATACTGCATACACCCTCCACCTTGTCATACACCATCCAATTTCAGCCTGTTACATTGAGGTGTAATCTCTACTGGGCCAGAGACAATAGTTCAGCGTCCTCAAATCTCTAGTGAGATTCAAATTCTCACCAATACTACATACACCCTCCACCTTGTCATACACCATCCTCTCATCTGCGTACACTGGCTTTGAACGCCCACATTGCCAAACTAATCTCGTTAGAGATGATGCCCTACCGGTTGGTTGAAAGCAAAGCTTTCCGCGAGCTCATGGCCTACGCAGTACCACGCTATGACATATCCAGTCGGCACTTGATTTCGCGAAAAGCCATCCCAGCCCTCCATGTGCATGTGAAAGACCACATTGTCCTTGCACTCAAGCAATCAGTGAGTGGAAAGGTGCACCTCACAACAGATGCATGGTCCAGTAGGCATGGCCAGGGACGTTACGTGTCCATCACTGCGCACTGGGTTAATGTGGTGGATGCAGGGTCCACAGGGGACAGCGGCGGTGGGACAGTGCTGCCTAGCCCACGGTATAGGAAACAGTTGGCTGTAGGCTTTCGACCCTCCTCCTCTTCCAGAAGCAAAAGCTCGTCCACAGAGCGCAGTCGCATGAGCACTCCATCCGCAGCTGCCAGTGTTGCACGCGAGGTGTCCCACTATCGAACAGTTAGTGGTAAGCGTCAGCAGGCTGTGTTGAAGATGATGTGTTTGGGCGACAACAGACACACCGCAGAGGTACTGGCCGACTACTTGCAGCGACAAACTGAGTCATGGCTGGGCACTCTTCATCTTGAGGCAGGCAAGGTAGTTAGTGATAACGGCCGTAATTTTGTGGCAGCCATAGCCCTTTCAAAACTCAGACACATACCTTGCCTGGCTCACACCTTGAACCTGGTTGTGCAGTGCTTCCTCAGTAATTATCCGAAGTTAACAGACCTGCTCCATAAGATGCGAAGACTGTGCTCGGACATCCGCCTGTCGCCCGTACACTCCTGTAGTATGCAGAAGCTGCAGCGATTGCTCCACCTTCCCAAGCACCGCCTAATTATCGACGTTGCAACAAGATGGAACTCCACTCTGCACATGGTTCAAAGGCTGTGTGAACAGAGGCAGGCTGTAATTCATTTGTGGGAGGCTACACGGTCAGGCGGTTTGCGGGCAGACATGGAGTTGTCTGGTGTGCAGTGGTCGAAACTGAAAGACCTCTGAAAAGTCCTTCAGTGTTTTGAGGAATGCACATGGCTGGTAAGCACAGATGACGGTATCATAAGCATGAGCATCCCACTTATGCGGCTGCTCATGCAAACTTTGACGCACATTAAGGAGCAGGCGTCTGCAGCCGAGGAGGTAGAGGAGGAGGGAAGCCTTGATGACAGTTAGCCATTGTCTGCTCAGGGAAGTCTCGTGGATGAGGTGGAGGAAGAAAAGGAAGAGGAGGATGTTGGGGATGATTATTTAGGGGAGGAGGATGCTTCTCAGGGGGGCAAGACGAAATGTTGGCGTGGCAAGGTCAGGTACAGGGTTTGTGCGTGACTGGAGGGATGTTGATTTGCCAGAAAGTGCTCCTCCACCCAGCACTCGCAGTGCATCATTGACAACTGGAACATTGGCCCACATGTTTGATTATGCCTTGCAGATCCTAAAAAGGGACCCCCGCATTGCCAAAATGATGAACGATGACGACTACTAGTTGGCCAGCATCCTGGATCCACGCTATAAAGGCAAATTCCAAAACATCATGCCACAGGAGAACCTAGAGCTAATATTAGCTAACAAACAAGCAACTCTGGTAAACCGTTTGTTTGAGGCATTCCCAGCACACAGCGGTGGTGATGTTTCTTCCACGAGCCGTAGGGGGGCAGCATGGAAGAGGTGTTCGTGGTGCACACAGCCGAAGTGACGTTGGACATAGGGGTTTCATGACCATGTTGTGGACTGATTTTTCAAGTACCGCTCACACGACTGCATCGATTGAAAGTGACAGGAGACAGCAGTTGTCAACTATGGTAACAAACTACTTCTCCTCCCATATCGATGTTCTCCCTCACCGGTCATTCCCCTTTGGCTATTGGGCCAGTAAACTTGACACCTGGCCTGAATTGGCACAATATTCCTTACAGGAGCATGCTTGCCCTTCTGCTAGTGTGTTATCTGAAAGAGTCTTCAGTGCTGCTGGATCAATCCTGACAGAAAAAAGGACCCGTCTGTCGACCCAAAATGTTGATGATCTAACGTTCATGAAAATGAACCATGCATGGGTTTCAAACGATTTTGTCCCACCCTCCCCTGCTGACACGTAGGTTGCCAGAAAAATGTCTCACTTTTGTCATCCTCCGCGGACTTCTCCAATTGCTTCATTTGCAGCTGCTGAATGTCCAACATCAACATATGCCATTTTTTCAACCTCCCTAACTGGGCTGCCTCCCCCCCAGGGTCACCACCTGGCGCACGCACCCATGCGAGTGCCGTTGCCCTGGACAGGTGGGTGGGCCCACTCTTGGGCAACGGCACTGGCATGGGGTCCCTCATAGTACAATCAAGTGTCTCTGATGGTGGGGGTGCACACCCGCCATCAGACACACCAGCGTACTATGAGGGGCCCTGTGCCAGTACCGCCAGCCACGAGTGGGCCCCCCCCGCTTGCTCAGGGCACAGCATTTGCAATACTTACCTCTCCCTGCTCCACCATTGTGTAGTGTGGCCTGTTAAATACTTCACTGGGACTGCCAATACAAATTTGGTGAAATGATAGATGACGGTTAAGACGTAGCTATGCCTTGTCCTGCTGGGCTCTATCTTCAGATGATCAATGGCTTCCATTTGTTATGGACGTCGACTCACAATGAGATGCAGTGGTGGTTTATCATCAGCTTTCACGGTTTTCTGACTCACAGACGTGTGACATTCCTGCACACATTTTTAAATGTGTCCTCTCATGCCAATCCAATAGAATCGCCTACGGCCTGTGGCTTCTGTCTTTTGCACTCCAAAGTTACCTGACAGATCATGATAGGCAGTGAGGACAATGTCTACATCTCTCCCTGTGAACACAATTTGATGGAGATGAGTAACGGTGATGGGTTCCACAGTACTGCGATACAGCAAACATTTCTTCACAAGAACTGTTTTCGCTGTCTCCACAGACAAAGTAATTGAGGGTCAGCATCGCCTCTGAGAATTCTCCCGAGAGTTTTTCCCCTGATTAGTAATTCAAAAATTTCTGCAATCACTCGACTTTCCGTCTGTACTTGTATCCATCTCATTTCCTCTTGCGGAGAGTCTGGACTGTCTTACTGAGACAGAAATATATATGAAGATTGAAAAATACCCCAACAGTGTATACTGGTGTACGCTTCGAATGCATAACCCTTTTTCTACTTTTTAGATTCTTGTCTAATCCATACTGAGGCTGTGAGTGTCTTTGTCAGACTCCGGAAATATACACAACAAAATAGTCCAAAACTAATAGCCACCTGAATATATTATATTATATCACAATTTCTGCCACAAATTTGTGCAGACATAACAAAGGCAAATAGGCAAAAATAAAACCAATCATTTATTAATACATTTCATAAAATTCTTTTTACAAGGAAATTTCTAAAAAAAGGGAGTACAAATGTAATGATAGATGCTCACAGAATTAAGCTTTATGCAACATAATCACAGAATGTTTTTTTCTTTTCTTTTTTAATTTTTTTACATACAAATTATCTCCAAATAGTGTTTATTACTTAAGCATAAATTCATTAGCTATATTTATTTAAACTTCTGTCTAAATATTTTTAGGAAAAGGCCCGATAGTTCTCAAAGCAGAAGAAACACATCTTTGTTTAAATAGTGTAAAATACACACTGCTGAAGGTAAATAACAATTGGGTTTAGCTTCCTATACTATGTGTATACCATGATAATCAAAGACAAGGCTAACTAATCCTTAATGGAGTAATCACAATGCATAAATGCTCAGATAGTAGCGACTTTTGTTCTCAATGTTTCTATGATTAATTACAAATACTTATAAACAAAAATGCATAAACTTACTTGATTGTATAAATATGTATCTAATTGTTGTAACAAAGGAACAACCTAACTGTGTGTGCGGCAAAGAAAATTTCTCCTTAATGTGAATATATCCAATGCCTAGTGCAGAGAACTACAGGTTAATCATGTGTCCTGCTTAATATGCCAGCTATACTGATTCAATTTGAAATAAGCTATTCCTGCATGATGTAACAATGCAATCCTGTTTGCAATTTATGACAACTTACATGTATAAAACTTCTGCGGCTCTCTCATACACATGTCTGGTTACCCCGACAGCGCCGTTTCGCCATACTGGCTTCCTCAATAGGGACTCACAGACGTGTGACATTCCTGCACACATTTTTAAATGTGTCCTCTCATGCCAATCCAATAGAATCGCCTACGGCCTGTGGCTTCTGTCTTTTGCACTCCAAAGTTACCTGACAGATCATGATAGGCAGTGAGGACAATGTCTACATCTCTCCCTGTGAACACAATTTGATGGAGATGAGTAACGGTGATGGGTTCCACAGTACTGCGATACAGCAAACATTTCTTCACAAGAACTGTTTTCGCTGTCTCCACAGACAAAGTAATTGAGGGTCAGCATCGCCTCTGAGAATTCTCCCGGGAGTTTTTCCCCTGATTAGTAATTCAAAAATTTCTGCAATCACTCGACTTTCCGTCTGTACTTGTATCCATCTCATTTCCTCTTGCGGAGAGTCTGGACTGTCTTACTGAGACAGAAATATATATGAAGATTGAAAAATACCCCAACAGTGTATACTGGTGTACGCTTCGAATGCATAACCCTTTTTCTACTTTTTAGATTCTTGTCTAATCCATACTGAGGCTGTGAGTGTCTTTGTCAGACTCCGGAAATATACACGCAGATTTTTAATATTTAAACTATGCTATATATGCCTGCTATCCAGTGATACTGTACCCTTTCTCAACTTTCCACAATCAAGTCGAATCCATACTGGGCCTGAGACCGTCTGAGTCTGCCTCCTGATATATAGACATAGATTTTTAATGTGTAAACTATGCTATATATATACCTGTTATCCGGTGATGCTATACCCTTTCTCAACTTTCTACAATCTTGTCGAATCCATACTGGGCCTGAGAACGTCTGAGTCTGCCTCCTGATTAGAAATGAGCGGTGTTTGAGTCGACCTGTTCGTCAAGTTAAAATTCCAGCTGTTTTGGGTGGTGTTCGAGCCGTTCGTCGAACTCGAACACTTTGCTTAAAATTCGGCTGTTCGAGGTTCCGTCTGCTACTAAGCAGAGTTGCCCACCCGTGAACCAAGCTATGCCGCCTGTTTATGTAAGAACTGTGTGCTACTCAGCATAGGAGCCCAGCTGTTAAGCAAGCTACAGCACCTGTGGTTTGGACACTTAATGTTTCCATTCTTTCTGGAGTGCCGGTTAGGCCTAATTCCAGAATTCCGGTTGACCTGCACTTACTGGGAAATCCTCGTTCGCGGGGAAGAATTGAAATCCCAGATCCCCATCACTAACGGTGTTCAGCGGGTTATCTGCACCTGTAAGCGACACACGCTGGTCCTTTCAGTGTAGCGCGCATGCAGTCCCGGACATGTAAGGGCATGACAGACCTGTTATTGCTCGATCTCGCGTGTCAGAGCCTCGCGTGTCCCTCTAGTAAACTTGACGCGTACCATGGGGGCATGCCGGAGTCTCGTTCATTAACGGAATTAAGCTGACAAATCGCTAGCACAAGTAAAAACGGACATCCACCACGACCCACTGAATTGACAAAGCTTGCAATCTGTCCATCTTTTCTGTAGCTGGCATGGTTGAGGTTTCCTGGGTGGAGTCGAATTAAGCCGCAGGCTCCACATCTGGTGGTGCCCTTCTGGACATTCCTTTAAGGTTCAGCTTTGCAACCATACTGCCCCCGGAAACCAAAAACTTTGCCTTCATGGACGCTGTTTGGAGGTTCGTGGGAATAACGCTGCCCGATCGACAGTTGGCATAATTTATGGTGGGAAGTCCAACGGTATATGAACGTCTTCGATTTCAGATTTTTATTTTTTTTTTGTATTTTACATTTTTATTCCAGCCTTTCTTGACTTCATAATGGCATGACATGCCTATATCTGTGTCTCCTCCTCCTCCTTTTACTCCTCCACCTCTTTTCTATATGTAGTTGCCGTTTTCCATGTTATTTTTGTATTCTGAGCATTTTGTCTGCTTTGGGACACCTTTTAAGGTGTTTTGTAATTGTTTTCTATGTGTTAGCATGTGTTTGTGTTTGCCTGTCATTGTTTTCAATGGTGTTCGACGGTGTTCGGCGAACGTTCGATGAACATTCAATGAACTTGCCTCCTGTTCGACGAACCAAAACGAACTCCAACACTAGTGGGGTGGCTCAACACTACGCCTCATATATTGCCGTACATTTTTAATGTTTAAAATATGCTATATATACCTGGTATCTGGTGATACTGTACCCTTTCTGCCAGGAAGTCCTCCTCCACCCACCACTCTAAGTGTATCATTGACACCTGGAACATTGGCCCACATGTGTGATTATTTCTTGCGGATCTTCTTATTATATTGTGGTGTGATCCATCCTGAGCGTGTGACAGTCTGTGGGTTACTCCTGCAATTTAGATGTACATTTAAAAATTACCCCAACACTAGTGTATACTCTACGTTTGTGATACATTACCCATTTCCTGCTTTTTATATTCTGGTCTAATCCAAACTGACCAAGTGAGAGTTATTTTCTGACTGTGGAAATAAATACTGAGGTTGACAACAATGACCCCTACACTGTGTACAGCTGTACTCTTCAGATCCATTACCGTTTTACGGCTTTGTATATTGTGTTGTAATCCATACTGAGCCTGAGAGCGTCTCTGTCTGCCTCCTGAAATATCTACGGAGATTTAGAATGTTTAAACTATACTATATACCTGCTATCTGATGATACTGTACACTTTTATATTCTTGTCTAATCCATACTGAGCCTGTGAGCGTCTCTGTGTGACTGATGGAATATATAGGAAGATTGACAATTATCCCTTGAATGTATAGAGCTGTACGCTTCTGATACAGTACCATATATCTGATGTTATTTTGGGTACATTTTCTCCAAAATTTTGAAGTATGGTGGAAGAAGCCGCGGACGTGGGCGTGGGGGGGTCAGTTGGTGCTGATGGTGGTGGTGCATCTTCTGGTAGTGGCAAAAGCACAATAGCAGCTAAGGCAGGAGGTGTTGAACCTGCATCATGGTCTGGCTCTGGAACGCCTGGAAGGCTGCCTTTTCTGGGAGTAGGTTAACCACTTTTAAAGCCGGAGCATCAGGAACTGGTTTTGGCTTACATTGCCGAAACAGACTCCAGCAAATATGCCCTTCTCTTCTGAAGTTTCAAAAAATGCAAGCACTGAGTTGTCAAGTGCTGGCTCCTGGTCAGGAAGAACCCCTTTCCTTGTGTCCTTCACCCCCACCAAAAGTGAATGATGCAGCAGGCCACACTTCACATTAGTCCATGTAGCTCTTTCTATCATACCATGCCTGGGTTATCAAGTCAAATCGTGAATTCCCCAGTCCAAGATGAATCTGACATGGAGGGTGGGTTGCCAGCCAAGGCAGTGGGGTTAATTGGTACTGGGCCGGTGTCTCAGAGGAATGTTTCACGTTGGTGGTGATGACCCGTTCCATGGCCCTGGGCGTCCATGCAAAGGGGTGAATAACGTTTATAGGTGAATGATACGTAATGCCACTTGTGGTTTCTGATCAGTTTGACCTGCGCTGCAGTGTCGCATCTCTAGGACAGATGTTGTGGTGCAGCTGAGATGTAGAAGCCCTGCACAGGTAGGGCCATAGTCGCAGGGCAGATGAAAGAGTTGGTAGATGGTGTGCAGTGCAGAATGTAGCAGAGCCGTGCACCAGGCGCAGGAGAAAGATGACAGACACAGTCGTGCAGTTCCTTTACCTGTACTTGGTAAGTGCCGTCCAGAACCCAGAGTACAGATGGAGAAGGAGTTGGTCAGGCTGGAAGCAAATTTGGAATTCTCTCTCTTCACTGAAGTTCCCCCAGTTGACTCTCTTTTGGAACTTTCTCGTACGGCAGGCAGCCATAGCCTTTTCCTCCTGGCTCACATATGTCGCTGCTGGGGCCTCCGAGCCTTAGTTGGAAACAGAGCATTTACAGCTCCTACTTCCTCCGGTTTCTGCTGCAGGACCGTCAGTGTCCCTACAAACTCGGAGACCGGAATCCTGATAATGCGCTCCAGCTAGGAGTGAGCCTTAACTCTGCTCATCCTCCAGCTCCCCTTCTCACGTCCACACACTTCCCCTTCCCTTCACAGACTGCCCTAACTTACCTCCTCCCGACCACAGAGAGCAGCTCCTCAGCAGTCAGGTTCTGAGGTCTCCCTGCTGGCCTGGAGTGGGAACTGTGTTGTGTGTTGGTTTAACTGCTAGAGAGATCCTTCGTTGCTCCCAAGCATGACATCACACTCCCTAGGAGGAAGGTAATGCCACTCTGGCAACCGTACTCCTGGGGGCGCCTCAAGTGCACTGATGCCCAGCCACTGCTAGATGATTCTGCTGGTACATTGTCCCAGACCACTATATTCCCCTCGCACTCTACACAGCCAGAATCTGACCCTGATGAAACTCAGATTCCCCTTCCCGCATACTATACCACCTTACACGGTGACAAAGAGGAAGGTGCAGATGAAAGTGCAGGTTCCTTGAGCAGGTGGGGGGGCATACTCATGGGCGACGGCACTGGGGCACAGGGCCCCTCATAGTACGCAAAAGTGTCTCTACCGGTGGGAGGGCCCTCCACTTGCCGTCAGACACACTGCCATACTATGAGGGGCCCTGTGCCAGTGCCGTCGCCAACGAGTGGGCCCCCCCCGCTTGCTCGGGATCACAGCACTTGCAAAGTTGAAATACTTACCTCTCCCTGCTCCACCGCCGTGACGTCTTCCGCGTTTCCTGACAGTGACATTCTGATCAGAGAGCGCGATGACATCACGTCTGTACGCCCTCTGTCTAAACAGTCCAAGTGCAGTGAGAAGGAAGATGGGGACGAGAGGAGTCCAGACTAGTACAGGGATTCCCTAGCGAGGAGACTTATTTAAATGTTTTCAATGTTGGGACAGCATTTTTGGGGAGCACTATACTCTGGAGAAAGATATATGAGGCACACCATACACTGGAGCATTCCAAAGGTGGACATCAGACACTGGAGCTGCATTTACAGGGCCCATTATACACTGGAGCATTAGAAATGGGGCCCATTATACATGGAGCATTATTTGGGCCCATAAGACAGTGGAGCTTCATCCATGGGGACCAATATATACTGTAGCATTATGTGGAGCTCATCATATACTGTATGGAACATTATGTGGGACCAATGATTCTGTATGGAGTAATATATGGGCCTCATTACTCTATACAGCGCACTATGCGGTGGCCATAATACTGTATGGAGTAATATACTGTCCATTTTTGGAGATATTGGAGAATTTAAAATGGATATCAGTCATGAGATGTAAGAAGTGAAGTATTTTTCATTGTACTATACCTCTATTTCTCTGCCGTATCAGAGGATCATGAATTGTGGCATGTGTTAAAGGAGCCCAGTGACACTCTTTGGCCCAGGGCCCACGAAAATCTAGAGCCAGCCCTACCCCCCCTCAACTTTAGCCAAATAACCCCCAGTTTTCAATGCCTTTCTATTATTATAAAGTAAATTAAGGTTGACAAGCTTAAGTAATAAGAATTGATGCTTTTGTCATTAAAATGGGCACTGTAGGTGTGTTTCCTGTCCTCCACTCACTGCCGACCTTGGTTCCCCATTGACTTGCATTGGGTTTTGTGTTTCAGTCGGCCTTCAACTTTTCACGATAATCGGCCGATTGCTTCATGAAACCCGACTCGACCCGAAAAAAGGCAAAGTCGCTCATCTCTAGTAAATACAAATCACATCAATCTAACTCTAACTAGGACATAATATACGGTATATCATGAAAGCATACTTTCAGACTCACTGAGCTATGTAGAAGCCATCCAGAGGTAGTACACATGTCATATATAAAATTTGGTCTGGTCAAGATGGTGAAAACTGGCTTCAGTGAGAATGAGTATGTTCTCTTTGTAATGTCTCAGAGTTTCAGAGTAAAACATATACCGTATTTCAACCCGAAAAGAGGCAAAGTCGCTCATCCCTATCCACAAGTCCAATTGTTAGGTGGTGCGCCCATAAGGCTATGTGCACACGCTGCGGTTTTTGCTGCCGATCCGCTGCGGTTTTGGCCGCTGCGGATCTGCAGCAGTTCTGCAGACAGTGTACAGTAGCATGTAAACCATTAATAAAGACTGCATCATTTTTAAGGATAAGGTGGGGTAAAAACTTTACAATTAAAACTTTCACGCTCCCCAAGATATTATATGTCTTGAAATGCTGTCATGATCTGCTGAGTTTATGGGATCAGGTAGTTTAGAGGTTAATCTGGACAGCCTCACTCTGAGATTCTGGGAGGCTTTTTATAGCCTCATTGTGGGTTCACTCCTTGTCGTTATATTCAGACCTTGGCCGAGTGTGTGACCCTGGTGTGCTTGGTGATTGTGACACTTTATGCTTGTTTGGTTTTGATCCGTTCTGTCCCTGTTACAAGTTCTGCCTGTCCCCTTCGTACTACTTTGCTATCTCCGTGTATGACTCTTTTGCCTTGGACCTGACTACGCTCTGATTTCCCCTCTTGTACTGCATTGCTATCTCGGTGTATGATTCTTTGCTTACGTTCCGACTATTCTCTGTCTGTTCCTCTGGTACTGCGCTGCCCTCTCCGTGTATTACCCCTCGTTTGTCTGACCTGAGTTTCCCTAGCCTGTACTCCAGGATTCCTGTAATAGAATCCTACAGTCATCTCCTGCAACAGGACGCTAAGCCACGCACCCTGTGATCACATGATCGTAGGTCCTTGTACTTCTTTCAATCTTCAGTATCGCAGGTCCTGTTGTCTGAGCTTTCCCTGTAGCTTCGGACTCCGGGGCCCCCGTAGTCTGGGTGAGCTACCCTGCTCAGCCATGCCAGTCCGCCAGCGCTGACAGGATCCTGACAGATGCCTGCCCCTTCCGATACCTACAATCTACCTAACGAATCTCCAATTGTTAATAAACGTCTTCATCTGGCACAACAAAAAACCTAGAACGGGTTCCTCAACCTTATACAAAAAGAAATTGAACGGCAGCATGGGAATACCAATCATTACAGCTCATTATTTCACCATCTTGACAAACCAAAGCACTCATTGGTTATCCCATGATAACCCTCCTGCATGGTTTGATTTAGAGATTGTGTTGAACAACAACAAACACCCAAAAAATATCATTTTCAATGCTATTTCTAACCGTCTACCTAGCTCAACAGCCCATCCTACTTTTCAGGCCCTATCACAAGTTTGGAAAAAATTATCCAAACCAAAAAGAGGGACCCCAAAATAATAATTTTAAAGATGCTACCCCTCACCCTTTTGTTCTCTATTATAAACAAAAATCTTCCCCGTTTCTAGTCAGAATCAGGAATCAAAAGGCTAGGAAATATTTTGGACGGAGAGAAATTTCTAGACTTCAGCAACATAAAAACTAAATATGGTGTACCTTCATCACTGTTTCTAGAATACACAATTTTGAAGGATAACATTTTGTTGTTTTCTCCAACTGAAAGCATGTTTTTTTGAAGCTTCCTTGAAGATCCTAAGCAATATTAATCATGGGATCTTTTGGAGTCATAATTTCATTTATGATTGGTTTAACCAAGACACTAATTTGGTCAAAAGCCCAATTATGGGGGCGCGTGGCCTGGGACCCTGGTTATGTAGGCAGCAGGAGTCCAGAGCTCCCGGTCTGATATCTTAAAAGCGACACATAAAGTGACTGGAGGTCCACTCAAAGTATTTTATTCGGTTCAGAAGAGATCCCTGACCACTCTGAACCACTTTGATTCTACTATCAAGCTCCATTGTAAAGGGAAAAGTGAAGTTTCAATTTTCCAGAAGCAAATGGTGAGAGCAGTGGGGAAGCGGTGGAAGGATACCACTCTGTGCCATGGACTTTCCTGAGGAGAAAATTTTACGTGCAGCGATTATCTGACAAGAATATAACTAAATTCATCATCCCTTGTTCTAAGATACCCATTTTTATTGTTTAAACAGAAGCACAACCACGGTCTGGACTTTCAATCCCAGCGGGCCTGCAGTGTGACAGAGCGGGGCTGAGGGGCGGAGTGATACCGCTCTCCACTGTGAGCTCCTTTGAAGAGAGGATCTGAAGACATACGCGGGCTCCCCTCTCAGAGAAGACCACTGGGACTGGCTTCCTTAAGCTTAAGGTACCCATTGCCACCCGTTATTCCGGGGCATACCCGGTTCCTGTCCCCTGGGGTCGGCATCCAGGCAGCACATTGGCCGGACCTTCTTCTGCGGCGTGTGAAAATAGTTCCACAGCTGTATAAGATTATACTGCAGCGGGTTCACATCGTGGGAGAAGTACCTATCCCTATGCCCTAATTGGAGGCATACCAATGGTCCTGCCTTTTGACCCCGGCGGGGGGACCTGCAGCGCGACGGAGTGGTGCTGAGTGGCGGAGTAATACTGCTCGCCATTCGTGTGCTCCCGCAGGCTAAAATTTTCAAAGGGTGTGCGTGTTCCTCTCCCTGTGGAGACTGACTCTCCTGACCTCGGGGCACCCCTGGCTACCCGCTAAACTGAGGCACACCCAGCTTTCAACACCTTGGACCGGTGTGCAGGTAATTGCGCCAATTAGATCTACATCCGCAGCACGTGAAAATAGTCCCTGCAGTGATACCAGGACAAGCAGCATGGGTCCTGCTCTGAAGTGGCTATAGCACCTGGTGCATTACTGCTACTTCTCTCTACCTTTTGGGAGTACCCTGTTGAATCCTATTATATACTACACCGGGTTGGACTTCTTTATTGCAGATTGTTCCAGTGGTGTGCTTGTATCACCTGGAAACATTTCAAAGGCGGGAAATGACAAAGGCTGGACAGACATCTGACTGGGATGATTTAGCGAATCCTGCTTTGAGCAGGGGGTTGGACCAGATGGCCCAGGAGGTCCCTTCCAACTCTACGATTCTATGATTCTATGATTCTATGATTCTATGAAATCTCTTCTCTCATGAACATGTTAGGCATCAGGTTCCTGGTGCTGCACAGCAGGAATCCCGAGCCTTGCCGTCGACGGTCGCCCATTCTTCTTCGGCCACAGCGGAGCCTGCTCAGCAGACTCCTCGATCCCGGCGTTCTGTTCACACCAGCAGTGTAGGCTCGGTTGCTGCTTCCACCCCTGGTCCAGGTATGACAATGCAGCCTAGCCAGCAGCAAAAGACTTCAGAGTCCTTCCATCGCTCCACTGAGCATGCTCATGGGACGATCTCCTATTGGAGATTGGGAGTCACATGCTCAGGTCCTTCTCCAGTTCTGATTGGACCATCAGGGGGATCTGGAAGCTTCCGGAAGGTCTTGGCTATAAATGGTTCGCATGGCCGCCCCACCATGCGCTATGATAGACATTGATTCTACATTGTTTAGAGGTATGAGTGATGATGGATGTATAAGACTGGTGACTAACTCATTAAGACTCCCTTCCTTTGATACGCATGAGTTAGGGTCTTATAGTTAGAGTCAGTACCAAGCATTTGCACTGCTTAGCGCTGCAGTTTACTCAACTCTCCTTCCTGTAGCGCCTGAGGGTGGCAGTCAGTACAGGCATCACTTACTGCAGATACCGAAGCCTCTGACTGAGCGGTGCCGTGCACACTTAGGTGCTCTTTCCAGCACTGTGCTTACGCTGGTTAGTGGCGCCCACCAGGACAGACATAGTACCCGCTCTGAGCGGTAATGTACTTTGAGTCGTGACCTGTGACACTCAACAGGTCATGCTTATACGCCGGCTCGTACGGACCCTGTGAGGTAACAGAGTCTGTCTTGGTGTGCGGCGGGTCTGAGGTTACCCGCCGGTGTCTGGCTACTTCCTATCCTATCCGTCATTGTCTAGCAGCAGTTTCCATCGCTGCACGGTGGACCCCAAGCTGCGAACGCACCTCATTGACACCTTTTATTATTTGGTGCATTCCGCCAGCCTAACATTATCATAGCGCCATAGCAATGGCGGATGATCAGCGTCTGCAGAGCTATATCCAGCAGCTGGAGGGCAGGTTGACCGCTCTTGAGCGGTCAACCTCACCTGCGGATGTCACTGCAGTTGCTGCCCAGGCAGTCTCGGAGGCTGTCTCCCGTGCCTCCACTTCCACTCCTGTCCCGACATTGTCCCATCTTCCACTTCCCGATAAGTTCTCGGGTGATGATGCCTCCTGCTGGGGTTTTGTGAGCCAGTGCTCTATTCAGCTTGAGCTGCTGGCTACGCGGTTTCCCTCAGAACGGGCCAAGGTGGGATTCATTATCTCCTTCCTGTCGGGCAGGGCTCTGGAGTGGGCCACTCCCCTGTGGGAGCGTGGTGACCCAGTGGTTCAGAGTGCCACTCAGTTCCTGGTATCCTTGAAACAGGTCTTTCTGGGGCCACAGGTCACACACAATACTGCTCTCCAGTTGTTGGCACTGGTGCAAGGATCCTCCTCGGTCAGCCATCATGCCGTCCGGTTTCAGACACTGGCATCTGAGTTGGAATGGCCTGACAAGGTGCTTATACCAGTCTTCTGAAGGGGTTTGGCGGAACACGTCAAGGACGCTCTGGCCGCCAGGGAGGTTCCACTCTCTCTGGAGGAGCTTATCACCATTTCCACCCGCATTGATCTCCGTTTCACGGAGCGGGGGTTGGAGAGCTCCCAGTCCAGATTGAGGGTTAGGTTGACTCCAACCTTCTCCAAACTCCTGGAACCTGAGGCAATGGAGGTGTCTCGCACGGGCTCCAAGTCTCGTTCGGTGCGTGCCCCCGTGTTTTGTTTCCAATGTCGACAGTACGGTCACCTGGCCAACAGATGCCCACAGCGGTGGGGAAATGCCAGCGTCTAGTGGTAATCGGAGGAGGCCTACTAGACACAGAAACTTTCTCCTCCAAGCTGTCCTTTAAAGTGACGCTAGAGTGTGGTTCTTCTACCTTGGTGGTAGAGGTTTGCGTGGACTCTGGGGCGGAGGGCAATTTTATGTCTTCAGCCTTCGCCCAACGGCACGCAGTCCCATTGGTCCTGCTACCTCACCTTGTTACCATCAGGGTGGTAAACGGCTTGACACTACCCTCACAAATCACCCATCAGACTGCTCCTCTTAGGCTCTCGCTGTCTTCGTCCCACCACGAGACCTTGTCTCTCCTCATTATGCCCGAGGGCATCGATCAGGTTCTCCTAGGAGTTCCCTGGTTGCGCTGCCACTCTCCTCACATAGAGTGGTTTTCGGGGAGAATTCTTGGTTGGAGCAAGTCCTGTGAGGGTAGATGTGTGAGGTAGTGTGTTCAGGTAGCTTCCACTGAGGTCCCCGCAGATCTGTTCTCACTCCCTAAGCACTATCAACAGTACGCGGACGTATTCTCCAAAAAGGCGGCAGAGAATCTTCTGCCGCATCGCCCATATGACTGTCCTATAGACCTTTTGCCAGGTGCGGAGCCTCCTCGGGGTCACGTGTATCCCGTCTCTCCCGGAGACAGAGGCCATGTCACAATATATCAGGGAGAATCTGGCAAGAGGGTTCATTAGGAAGTCGGTGTCACCAGCAGGGGCGGGATTCTTCTTCATGCAGAAGAAGAGTGGGGAGCTGCGTCCTTGTATTGATTACAGGGGTCTTAACGCCATAACTGTTAAGAACAAATACAATCTGCCCCTGATATCAGAACTGTTCGATAGGTTGCGTGGAGTGAGGATCTTCTCCAAACTAGATCTACGAGGGGCCTATAACCTGATACATATTCGTGAGGGGGACGAATGGAAGACGGCCTTTAACACCAGGGATTGGCACTACGAGTATCTGGTCATACCCTTGGCCTCTGTAATGCCCCAGCCGTCTTCCAAGACTTTGTAAATGATGTCTTCCGAGACATGCTCTCCACTTCGGTGGTGGTCTATCTGGATGATATCTTTATCTTCTCTCCAGATTTGGACTCCCACCGGAGAGACGTTTGCAAGGTCTTCGACCTCTTGCGAGCAAACTCCCTCTAAGCCAAGTTGGAGAAGTGCCAGTTTGAGCAGGAGTCCTTGCATTTCCTGGACTACATCATCTCGGCCAAGGGTTTGGCTATGGATCCTGCTAAACTGCATGCGGTAATGGACTGGCAAGTACCCCACTCCCTTAAGGCGGTGCAGCACTTTTTGGGGTTCGTTAATTATTATCGCCAGTTCATTCCCCACTTCTCTACCTTGGTGGCTCCCTTGGTTGCCCTCACCAAAAAGGGAGTGAATTCTATGGTATGGTCGAAGCAGGTCTCTCAGGCCTTCTCCTCTATCAAGACCTATTTTGCCAGCGCTCCTATCCTCCACCGTCCCGATGTGGATAAACACTTTATCCAAGAAGTAGATGCCTCATCTGTCGGTGCCGGAGCAGTCCTTTTTCAGAAGGACGCTCAAAGTCGGAAGCATCCCTGCTTCTTCTTCTCTAAGACCTTTTCACCGGCAGAGAGGAACTATTCTATCGGGGACAGGGAGTTGCTGGCAATAAAGTTGGCCTTTTCTCAGTGGTGACACCTCCTGGAGGGAGCCCGTTTTCCCTTCCAGGTGTACACCGACCATAAAAACCTGGTATACCTGCAAACGGCCCAGCAACTGAATTCTCGCCAGGCTAGATGGTCGCTATTCTTCTCCCGCTTCCATTTCACCCTTCATTATCTATCCGGTGAAAAGAATGTCCGGGCCGAAGCTCTCTCTCACTCTGTGGAGTCGTTGGAGGAGGAGGAGTCTGAGCCTCGGCTAATCGTCCCATCCGAGAGCCTGAGGACCGTGGCCCCGGTCGCTCTTGAGTCGGTGCCTCTGGTCAAGACCTTTGTCCCTCCCCATCTGCGACCAGAGGTTCTCTCTTGGGCTCACGCGTCCAGGGTAGGTGGTCACTTTGGGACGAAGCGGACCACTGAACTCCTGGCAAGAGCATATTGGTGGCCTCATATGGCTCAGGATGTGGGAGATTACATTCGGGCATGCGTCTCCTGCGCCCAGAACAGGTCTTCTCAGCAGAGACCTGCCGGACTACTTTACCCCTTGCCGGTGGAGGACAGACCCTGGAAAATGGTCAGCATGGACTTCGTGGTCAGTTTGCCCAAGTCCAGTGGCAGCACGGTCATCTGGGTAGTCACCGATCATTTTTCCATAATGGTGCACCTGGTGCCACTCTCATGGGTACCTTCCGCATGGGGTCTGGCAGCGTTGTTCATAAAATATGTCTTTCGTTTGCATGGTATGCGAGACAAGATAGTCAGTGATCGGGGTCCCCAGTTTGCGTCTCGATTCTGGAGAGCTTTGCAGTTTGCTCAGTATTGAGCTAAATCTCTCCTCGGCCTATCATCCCGAGACGAATGGGTTGGTTGAGAGAGCCAACCAGACCCTGGTCACATACCTGCGACATTTTGTCTCGGCCAGGCAGGATGACTGGGCATCCTTACTACCATGGGCAGAATTTGCTTTAGCTGATTCCACTGGCCAGACTCCGTTCCTCCTTAATTACGGCCAGCATCCGCACATCCCTGTCCTGGTGCCTGTGTCTTCCACTGATTCCAGGGTGGCAGACTGGGCAGTGGAGGCTCGAGACATTTGGGACTGCACTCAGGATGCCATCCGGGCCTCTAAGGAGAGAATGAGGGCATCCGCCGACACGCACCGGCGTCCCACTCCGACTTTTGCCCCTGGCAACTTGGTGTGGCTCTCTACTCGTAATATCAGGCTGCGGGTCGAGTCCACCAAGTTTGCGCCGCACTACAGTGGTCCCTTCAAGGTCCTGGAGCAGGTCAATCCTGTGGTCTATCGCCTGGCTCTTCCCCCCCACTTGGCCATTTCTGACACCTTTCATGTGTCTCTCCTCAAGTCTACTCACTTGTCCCAGTTTTCTGAGTCATCTGCCGGGACATCCGACCTGTCTTCGGACGAGTTTGAGGTCAACACCATTGTGGGATGCAGGGTAGTACTTGGCAAAAAGTTTTATTTGGTGGACTGGAAGGGCCATGGTCCAGAGGCTCAGACCTGGGAGCCAGTGGAGAATATCCATGCCCCGCTCCTCATTGCGGCATTTGAGTGCAGCGAGGCTCAGAGGGGAGGGGGCCAATGTTAGGCGTCGGGTTCCGGGCGCTGCACAGCGGGAATTCGAACCTTGCCGTCGACGGTCTCCCATTCTTCTTCGGCCACAGCGGAGCCTGCTTAGCAGACTCCTCAATCCCGTCATTCTGTTCACACCAGCAGTGTGGGCTCGGTTGCTGCTGCCACCTCTGGTCCAGGTATGACAATGCAGCCTGCAGCAAAAGACTTCAGAGTCTAAGTCCTTCTGTCACTCCACTGAGCATGCTCACAGGACAATCTCCCATTGGAGATCGGGAGTCACAAGGGAATCTGGAAGCTTCCGGAAGGTCTCGGCTATAAAAAGGTTTGCATGGCCGCCCCGCCATGTGCTATGATAGACATTGATTCTACATTGTTTAGAGGTATGAGTGATGATGGATGTATGAGACTGGTGACTGACTCATTAAGACCCCCTCCCTTTGATACGCATGAGTTAGGGTCTTATAGTTAGAGTCAGTACCAAGCATTTGTACTGCTTAGCGCCGCAGTGTACTCAATTCTCCTTATTGTAGCGCCTGAGGGCGGCAGTCAGTACAGGCATCACTTACTGCAGATACCGCAGCCTCTGACTGAGCGGTGCCGTGTGCACTTAGGTGCCCTTTCCAGCACTGTGCTTACGCTGGTTAGTGGCGACCGCCAGGGCAGACATAGTACCCGCTCTGAGTGGTAATGTACTTTGAGTCGTGACCTGTGACGCTCAACAGGTCACGCTTATATGCCGGCTCGTACGGACTCCGTGAGGTAACACAGTCTGTCCTTGCACGCGCCGGGTCTGAGGTTACCCGCCGATGTCCGGCTACTTTCTATCCTATCCATGATTGTCTAGCAGCAGTTTCCATCACTGCATGGTGGACCCCAGGCTGCGAATGCACCTCATTATCACCTTTTATTTGGTGCATTCCGCCAGCCTAACATAACAGGCTTTGTTACTAAGTCACAGAGGACCCTGCACATTGCTCAGTTAGGATCCCTTATATAAAGTCCTTCTTTCTATGCAGGAATAACTCTTCCTGAGGATACCTTGTCGGTGCAACATCTGGCTTTTAAAGGGCCATTCACCAGCTTCTTTCTCCCTAAGTAACTTTGTACCAGTTCCTAAAAAATTACAGGATCTGACTTGTTGGACATTACAGTCATTTAAGTTACATGTATATACAGCTCGAAACACCGTGTCTGCAAATTGAGATTCTGATTTGGCTTGTATCCTAAGTCATACTACAAGACTCGTTAAAGGGTTGATTGTGACTTGTAGGATCGCTACTACCAATAGGTGGCGCTGTAGAGTAAAAGTCCTCTTTCTTTCTGAAGAGGCAATTTGCATATTATTTTCCCAGAGGAGCATTGCACGGCGAATAAGTCTCCTTACCTTGACAAGCCACAGCTGGCATGTCACTCTCCGCAAGGAGAAACCTTACTTCTTAGACCCTAGTCCAGAGCCTCTCACCTTGCCAAATCAGATCTCATACTTTGCACTGACGAGAGCCAACAGCTCGAAACACCGTGTCTGCAAATTGAGATTCTGATTTGGCTTGTATCCTAAGTCATACTACAAGACTCGTTAAAGGGTTGATTGTGACTTGTAGGATCGCTACTACCAATAGGTGGCGCTGTAGAGTAAAAGTCCTCTTTCTTTCTGAAGAGGCAATTTGCATATTATTTTCCCAGAGGAGCATTGCACGGCGAATAAGTCTCCTTACCTTGACAAGCCACAGCTGGCATGTCACTCTCCGCAAGGAGAAACCTTACTTCTTAGACCCTAGTCCAGAGCCTCTCACCTTGCCAAATCAGATCTCATACTTTGCACTGACGAGAGCCAACAGCTCGAAACACCGTGTCTGCAAATTGAGATTCTGATTTGGCTTGTATCCTAAGTCATACTACAAGACTCGTTAAAGGGTTGATTGTGACTTGTAGGATCGCTACTACCAATAGGTGGCGCTGTAGAGTAAAAGTCCTCTTTCTTTCTGAAGAGGCAATTTGCATATTATTTTCCCAGAGGAGCATTGCACGGCGAATAAGTCTCCTTACCTTGACAAGCCACAGCTGGCATGTCACTCTCCGCAAGGAGAAACCTTACTTCTTAGACCCTAGTCCAGAGCCTCTCACCTTGCCAAATCAGATCTCATACTTTGCACTGACGAGAGCCAACAGCTCGAAACACCGTGTCTGCAAATTGAGATTCTGATTTGGCTTGTATCCTAAGTCATACTACAAGACTCGTTAAAGGGTTGATTGTGACTTGTAGGATCGCTACTACCAATAGGTGGCGCTGTAGAGTAAAAGTCCTCTTTCTTTCTGAAGAGGCAATTTGCATATTATTTTCCCAGAGGAGCATTGCACGGCGAATAAGTCTCCTTACCTTGACAAGCCACAGCTGGCATGTCACTCTCCGCAAGGAGAAACCTTACTTCTTAGACCCTAGTCCAGAGCCTCTCACCTTGCCAAATCAGATCTCATACTTTGCACTGACGAGAGCCAACAGCTCGAAACACCGTGTCTGCAAATTGAGATTCTGATTTGGCTTGTATCCTAAGTCATACTACAAGACTCGTTAAAGGGTTGATTGTGACTTGTAGGATCGCTACTACCAATAGGTGGCGCTGTAGAGTAAAAGTCCTCTTTCTTTCTGAAGAGGCAATTTGCATATTATTTTCCCAGAGGAGCATTGCACGGCGAATAAGTCTCCTTACCTTGACAAGCCACAGCTGGCATGTCACTCTCTGCAAGGAGAAACCTTACTTCTTAGACCCTAGTCCAGAGCCTCTCACCTTGCCAAATCAGATCTCATACTTTGCACTGACGAGAGCCAACAGCTCGAAACACCGTGTCTGCAAATTGAGATTCTGATTTGGCTTGTATCCTAAGTCATACTACAAGACTCGTTAAAGGGTTGATTGTGACTTGTAGGATCGCTACTACCAATAGGTGGCGCTGTAGAGTAAAAGTCCTCTTTCTTTCTGAAGAGGCAATTTGCATATTATTTTCCCAGAGGAGCATTGCACGGCGAATAAGTCTCCTTACCTTGACAAGCCACAGCTGGCATGTCACTCTCCGCAAGGAGAAACCTTACTTCTTAGACCCTAGTCCAGAGCCTCTCACCTTGCCAAATCAGATCTCATACTTTGCACTGACGAGAGCCAACAGCTCGAAACACCGTGTCTGCAAATTGAGATTCTGATTTGGCTTGTATCCTAAGTCATACTACAAGACTCGTTAAAGGGTTGATTGTGACTTGTAGGATCGCTACTACCAATAGGTGGCGCTGTAGAGTAAAAGTCCTCTTTCTTTCTGAAGAGGCAATTTGCATATTATTTTCCCAGAGGAGCATTGCACGGCGAATAAGTCTCCTTACCTTGACAAGCCACAGCTGGCATGTCACTCTCCGCAAGGAGAAACCTTACTTCTTAGACCCTAGTCCAGAGCCTCTCACCTTGCCAAATCAGATCTCATACTTTGCACTGACGAGAGCCAACAGCTCGAAACACCGTGTCTGCAAATTGAGATTCTGATTTGGCTTGTATCCTAAGTCATACTACAAGACTCGTTAAAGGGTTGATTGTGACTTGTAGGATCGCTACTACCAATAGGTGGCGCTGTAGAGTAAAAGTCCTCTTTCTTTCTGAAGAGGCAATTTGCATATTATTTTCCCAAAGGAGCATTGCACGGCGAATAAGTCTCCTTACCTTGACAAGCCACAGCTGGCATGTCACTCTCCGCAAGGAGAAACCTTACTTCTTAGACCCTAGTCCAGAGCCTCTCACCTTGCCAAATCAGATCTCATACTTTGCACTGACGAGAGCCAACAGCTCGAAACACCGTGTCTGCAAATTGAGATTCTGATTTGGCTTGTATCCTAAGTCATACTACAAGACTCGTTAAAGGGTTGATTGTGACTTGTAGGATCGCTACTACCAATAGGTGGCGCTGTAGAGTAAAAGTCCTCTTTCTTTCTGAAGAGGCAATTTGCATATTATTTTCCCAGAGGAGCATTGCACGGCGAATAAGTCTCCTTACCTTGACAAGCCACAGCTGGCATGTCACTCTCCGCAAGGAGAAACCTTACTTCTTAGACCCTAGTCCAGAGCCTCTCACCTTGCCAAATCAGATCTCATACTTTGCACTGACGAGAGCCAACAGCTCGAAACACCGTGTCTGCAAATTGAGATTCTGATTTGGCTTGTATCCTAAGTCATACTACAAGACTCGTTAAAGGGTTGATTGTGACTTGTAGGATCGCTACTACCAATAGGTGGCGCTGTAGAGTAAAAGTCCTCTTTCTTTCTGAAGAGGCAATTTGCATATTATTTTCCCAGAGGAGCATTGCACGGCGAATAAGTCTCCTTACCTTGACAAGCCACAGCTGGCATGTCACTCTCCGCAAGGAGAAACCTTACTTCTTAGACCCTAGTCCAGAGCCTCTCACCTTGCCAAATCAGATCTCATACTTTGCACTGACGAGAGCCAACAGCTCGAAACACCGTGTCTGCAAATTGAGATTCTGATTTGGCTTGTATCCTAAGTCATACTACAAGACTCGTTAAAGGGTTGATTGTGACTTGTAGGATCGCTACTACCAATAGGTGGCGCTGTAGAGTAAAAGTCCTCTTTCTTTCTGAAGAGGCAATTTGCATATTATTTTCCCAGAGGAGCATTGCACGGCGAATAAGTCTCCTTACCTTGACAAGCCACAGCTGGCATGTCACTCTCCGCAAGGAGAAACCTTACTTCTTAGACCCTAGTCCAGAGCCTCTCACCTTGCCAAATCAGATCTCATACTTTGCACTGACGAGAGCCAACAGCTCGAAACACCGTGTCTGCAAATTGAGATTCTGATTTGGCTTGTATCCTAAGTCATACTACAAGACTCGTTAAAGGGTTGATTGTGACTTGTAGGATCGCTACTACCAATAGGTGGCGCTGTAGAGTAAAAGTCCTCTTTCTTTCTGAAGAGGCAATTTGCATATTATTTTCCCAGAGGAGCATTGCACGGCGAATAAGTCTCCTTACCTTGACAAGCCACAGCTGGCATGTCACTCTCCGCAAGGAGAAACCTTACTTCTTAGACCCTAGTCCAGAGCCTCTCACCTTGCCAAATCAGATCTCATACTTTGCACTGACGAGAGCCAACAGCTCGAAACACCGTGTCTGCAAATTGAGATTCTGATTTGGCTTGTATCCTAAGTCATACTACAAGACTCGTTAAAGGGTTGATTGTGACTTGTAGGATCGCTACTACCAATAGGTGGCGCTGTAGAGTAAAAGTCCTCTTTCTTTCTGAAGAGGCAATTTGCATATTATTTTCCCAGAGGAGCATTGCACGGCGAATAAGTCTCCTTACCTTGGCAAGCCACAGCTGGCATGTCACTCTCCGCAAGGAGAAACCTTACTTCTTAGACCCTAGTCCAGAGCCTCTCACCTTGCCAAATCAGATCTCATACTTTGCACTGACGAGAGCCAACAGCTCGAAACACCGTGTCTGCAAATTGAGATTCTGATTTGGCTTGTATCCTAAGTCATACTACAAGACTCGTTAAAGGGTTGATTGTGACTTGTAGGATCGCTACTACCAATAGGTGGCGCTGTAGAGTAAAAGTCCTCTTTCTTTCTGAAGAGGCAATTTGCATGTATATATGTATTATTTTGTAATACTATCTTGCTACAATATGCTTGTGGGGGATATTCTATGAGTCTATTATTAGCAGACTTTAATATCTCGTTTTTTCAATTCAATACTTTTTTTTTTAAAGTTTCATACATACCTTATATAATTCTCGTATATTCCTGAAATTTAGTAATACCTACTCCACATTTCATTGAGCTTATTCCTAAAAATTGAATTCTAGTACTTCACTTAATTCTCGTATAAACCCTGCCATAGGAGCACTTGAACAAAATGGATGCTGCAACACTGAGAAACAAAACTAAGGCTCAAAAAAATTCTATGTCACACATGGGGGCAATCTCAAAGTCATATGAAGACTTTCCTAGCTTGTTAAGCCCGGGCAAGTCGAGATCCCCATTGAAGGGAGATGAGTCGAGGTTCTCCTTTCTAAAATAATTGCAGATCGCAACCTATAGTAAATCTACTAAGGGGGGTAAAGGCTCTGGTTTAAAAAATTCAGTGTCAAAATCTCAAACTAACATGCCCTCCTCTAAAGGTAACTCTAAAGGGGCAGTCAGCCCTCCAGACCTGATTAATTCTCTTTTAGAGGGGATGGACACCACTATTTCGGCTAAACGAAAAGTTCATAATGATCAAGAGAGAACACCCCATTCTTGTGCTGCGGAATCTGAAAGTTTCTTGGATGATTATTCCCCTTACAATAGTCCGGAGAGATAGAGGGTTAAAAGAACACACGAAACTGTGACAACAATAATGGCAGTGGCACCCCTTCACTTGATTTGGACCAATATCTTGGTTCTAGTAAACAAGTTACAGAAGGTTTTCTAGCAGGGGTTTTCAAATCCTTTAGTGATGCTATGAAAATAGGGTTTGAAACATAAACCAGGACCCTTCGGAACACATGTAACAGTTTTAACCAAAAACGTGAAAAACATGACAAAAGATTGACTATAGTAGAGGAGGACAAACTAGATTCCGCTCCAAACAGAATTCGGTCCTTTAGGAAGAGGTCTTATTTCTTAAAAATAAACTAACCGATCTCGAGGATCGAAATAGACTAAATAATTTGAAGTTAAGGGGTATTCTGGAGTCCATTTCACCAGATAGTCTTTCAGGGTACACAAAACACCTATTCAAAAAATTGGTCCCCGACTTAACAGACCTTGAGTTAAATATTGACCGCATCCACCGTCTCCCTCACCCACGAGGGATATCTCAAGTCAGGCCTAGGGACACCATTCTCAGAGTCCATTTTTTCTGCACCAAGGAGAAAATATTGAGGGCTATTAGAGACAAGGGTTCCTTTCCAGACCCTTATGGAAATATAAAAGTTTTCTCTGACTTTTCTAAAACCACGATGGACGCTCGCAGGTCTTTTAAGGATACTACCACAAAACTCAGGGAACTCAAAGTCCCCTACAGGTGGGGCTTTCCCACTAAACTGATTATTTGGTATCACGATAAAAATCACATTATCAACACCCCTCAGGAGGGTCAGCTGTTCCTGTCATTTCTCTTTATCTTTTCAGGGATAAAGATTAGGAATTGAGATGTTGTCTGTTGTTCTTTAATAACTATCTTTGGTCCTATATGCTTTTTTAGTTGGTACAATATACTTAATAAAATAATAGCAATAAAACTTAGACAAAGCCTAAGACTCGAAATTAGTCAAGAATACGAGACAGTAATCAAGGCCTCAAAATTTAAGACTTACACATCATTGAACAGACCCACCAGATATATGATGGCGAAACTGAAACGGGAGAGAGTTAACAGAAGAATAAACAAGATAGTCTCCCACTCGGGTGAACCCAAACCACACCCTAAAGATATTACCAACTCATTCGCAGAATTTTACCAGCATTTGTATAATCTTAAAGACGACCCTGGGGTCCCTGTTGTAGACCATGAATCTATTAATAATTTCCTGGCGGACATCACGGACATCAACCTTTCCAGTTTGACTCAGAGTTGGAGCAAATTGACAGCCCCTTCTTGGAAGGGGAATTATTGTCCGTTATCAATAAATTAAAAACCCAAAAATCCCCAGGACCGGATGGTTTCTCCTCCGAATATTACAGGACCTTTTCTAAAGCCTTGATCCCACATATGGTCTCAGTATTTAATGCAGCGTCCTCTCGGGGCTACTTCCCAAAAAAGATGCTGGAAGCTGTAATTGTTCTGATTCCGAAAGCTGGGGGGGGGGACCCGGAGAGGATGCAAAATTACAGGCCAATATCACTTATAAACAATGACATTAAAATTTATTCTAAATTACTTGCCGAACGGTTAAAAAATATACTCCCTCGATTGCTCTCCGATGACCAGATTGGCTTTATAGAGGGACGTCAGGCGGTGGATGGAACGAGGAGAGTTTTGAATTTACTTACCAAGGCAAATCTATCCAATACTAGAGTGGCGTTTCTGGCATTGGATGCAGAAAAGGCCTTTGACAGGCTGAATTGGTCTTACCTGGAAGCAACTTTAATTAAATTTGGTTTTAGCCAAGGATTCTTGTCATCCATCTTTGCGTTATATTCTGCCCCCACCGCCAGAATTTATGCTAATAATTGCCTTTCAAACCCATTCCCCATTTCGAACAGAACAAGACAGCGGTGCACTTTTTCACCCTTGCTCTTTGTATTAGCTATAGAGCCACTGTCTGAAAAGATCAGATCCAAAAGGAATATTGCAGGATTTCATTTCCCCTCCCGTCATTTTAAAATTGGACTATTTGCCAACGATCTCTTTTTTGACCCTACTGGACCCCTTGAATTCCATCAGAGCACTTACTGCAGACTTGGAAATGTTTTTAAAGGCCTCTTATTTCAAGATTAACTCTCACAAGTCGAAATTCTTGACCCTCAACATGACTAAAATGGAAATCGAGGAGCTAAAGAGAAGTACTGAGTTTTCCTGGGACGATAAAGGGTTAGTTTATCTTGGAATCACTTTAGCTAGTTCTGTCCAAGCAACTGTCAAAGCAAATCTAAGTGGGATCCTTGCAACTCTCTCTCAGGATATTTCTTTTTTCAGGAAAATTGAACACTCTATGTTTGGTAGGGTGATGCTTGTGAAATCCATCATTCTGTCCAAAATACTCTATTTTTTCGGACGCTCCCGATCACTCTCCCATTTCAATCCATACAAAATTTGCAAAACCTGCTAAAATCATTCGTGTGGAATGACAGGAGGCCTAGGGTGTTGGCAGAAATTCTATATAAACATAAGATCAGAGGAGGTACGAGCATGCCTAACCTGCATGCATACTATATGGCCTTATTAATTAAGCAGAGCTGCTATTGGCTCAACCATAATAAAAAATTTCCAGCTTGGTTTTACCTGGAGAGAGACATAAGTAAATTTGGCTCTCTAAAAGAGTTGCTTTTCTACTTCTTGTTTCAAGAGCCTCGAAAGGTATCTTCCCATCCTATTTTCAGTCCCATCATTTCTGCATGGAGATCACTGATCAAACCATATAGAAAATTTAACAAAGCTGAACAGGCCTTGAGGTTTCCGCTTTGTGTAGTGGCTTTAATATTTGACTTCCCTCTCTCAGAAATCTGGAGTAATTTAGGTATTAAAAAAATAAAAAACATACACAATGGGTCTAATTTTCTCACATTCAGCTAAATAAAAGCCAAATATAATGTGCTTTCCTCTGAATTTATCCCTTTCTTAATGCTGAAAGATAAGGTACAAAAAATCCTATTAGGCAAAGCATTTAATTATGAAATTGTGTCTTCACTGCTGTGCAGCCTAAATAATAAAAATACCTGGAGCTTAAGGAATATATACTCCTTTTTTTAACAGAGAGGAACTCTCTTGCAAGAACATTTATTTAAGGAGATGGGAGATCGACCTTGGGACTGTTGTTCCGATTGAGCAATGGGACATCGCCATAAAAAATATGTATAAATCTACCATATCAAACACTCTTCATGAGTCTTATTTCAAACTACTTACCAGGTGGTATCTCACACCTATCAGACTCTCCCACATTAACCAGGCCCACTCCCCCCATTGTTGGAGAGGATGCGGACAACAGGGGAATCTTTTCCACATCTTTTGGTGTTGCCCGAAACTAAAATGTCTGTGGCTCCAGGTTTCTCGTCATATTGACTCATTCACAGACAATTTTACCCTGACTCCCCAAAAAGCATTGCTTTCTTTGGACTTGGATCAATTACACCCATCAGTGAGACAGGTAGTTATTAACATCCTTTTGGTAGTTAAAAATAACTTGGCTTACTTTTGGAAGAAGCCTGACCCTCCTAAATTTTCAGATATCCTAGACATAATGCTTTCCAATGGAGGTTTGCAGTTAGTAACAATAATATTCTCGCCTACACTAATAAGTGGAATGTCTGGAACAGTTAATTTAGACGAGTTTAAATTTCTCTCATGCACCTCCTTAAGTGGTTGGACTAGACCACCTTCTTGAATCTCCTCCTTAAAAGTTCAGCATTATTGTACCTCTTATTGACATTAGTATTTTGCATACTTATTAATATATACTTTGTTACAAGGGTTCTCTATTTTTTATGACCCTTACCCTTCTTATGTACATTTACCCTTTTCCCCTCCCTTTTTCTTGTTCCCCCTCCCTATCCACCTCCCAGTGTTAAAAAAACTTTAATAAAAATATTTAAATACAAAAGCCCATTTATGGATAGATGGGAAAAAGAAACCAAAACCTCTTTTTCCCCAGAAAATTGGGAAGACGCCCTAACTCTGACATATGCCTCAGTTTTGTCAATGCCACTACAGGAAACTCACTTTAAGGTAATATCAAGGTGGTATTACACACCAGTTAGACTGGCACACTTTGACTCTGATAATTCACCCACATGTTGGAGAAATTGTGGTCAACGAGGCGACATACTTCATATGTTTTGGTATTGTCCTACTGTTAAATCTCTCTGGTAGCAAATATTCTCTTCCATTATAAATAAACTGGTAAAAATATAAATATTTCCCCACAATCGGCCTTACTTTCTCTTGATTTGGAAAATATAGACACAGTAATAAAACCATTGTTCATTCACATCTGCCTGGTAGTTAAAAATACAATTGCCTTTCATTGGAAAAGCCAAACTCTTCCGAACAAGGACAACATTATCCGGAAAATAGCTCTACACAGATCGTATGAGCTGAAGTTCGCCTTGGCAAACGACCAATTTGCAAAATTCTATAAAAATGGTCTAGATGGGACCTGACATTTCCTTCGTCTGTAGTCTAACCTATACCTCTTTGGTTAGGAAACCTTTGTGCTATTATTGCTTTTGGTTTTTTTTCTTAGGCTTTGATAGTCTTTTTGTTAATGTAATATTTTGAACCATAACAATGTCTTAAGAGCATTGCCATATTATTGTAGATCTCATTATCTCACTGTTTTCTAATATGGTAATATTTAATAAAGCATAAGTTCTCTGTGTTTTTCCCCCTCCTCCCTTACCCTTTTCTCATCCCCCTCTCCCTTTCCTGTCCCCTTCTTTCCCCTTCCTATTAATATCCAGCTGTGAAACACTTTTATAATTACTGTATGGTTTTAAAATTTGTCAATAAAAATATTGGAAAAGAAAAAAAATCGGATTGCACTATGACTAATGTCATTCACTGATTTAGTGCTCATCTGTGGATTTTTTTCTCAGCTGGAGTTTGGTGAGAAAAAAACTGCAGTGTGCTGCGAGTGGCCGTGTATGTCAGACGAGACTCACCACGAACGCAAGTCAATGGGTGCGAGGAAAAAAAACAAATGGCACACTGACCATCCATTTGCTGTCCAATTTTTATGGATACATTACCATTCTGTAGCATAGAAAACTGTAAATGGTTCTGTAAGGCTGGCTTCACATTTGCATTTGGAGGATCTGCGGCCATCTGCGGACTTCCTCTGTGAAGCTCCGCCCACAGCCACACCTCCTCCAATCAGCTCCGCCCACGGCCGCATACTTCTACCCTATCTTTAGCATTGGGTATGCAGGTCGTGCCACTGTATGCGGATGCCTCCGCATGTGTCGTTTTGATGATGCGGCGACCCGCGTTAAACGCATCACATTGGAATTTTATGCAGGCGCCGCATTGTCAAAATGCATACAGCGGCATGACCTGCATACCCAATGCTAAAGATAGGATACGCAGACTGCATGCAGAAGTATGTGGCTGTAGGCGGAGCTGACCGGAGGAGGTGCGGCAGTAGGTGGAACTTCATGGAGGGGAGGAAGTCTGCAGCCCTCCATACGCAAATGTGAAATTAGCCTAAATGATTGTAGAATAACAGTTGCAGAGAAAAAAATGCATTGCATACGCAATGTCAAACGTATAGTATTTGAGAAAAATTGCATTGTACTCGCATGAAACTCGTCCTACTTTTCTGGATCCACATTGGAGCGATGTTTTATATGCACAAAAGGAAATTTTCTGCTCACCCCTCTTCACTCCTTATCACACCTCCGACGCACGGAAACACCCTGACCCGGGTGTATAGTGCATGCCCAACATAGAAAAAGATTTTCCAGCGTCTCCAGGAGATAAAATAACAATTGCTTTATTGAAAATATAAAATCTTCTTACCATCAAGTAAAAACAACATAAAGAGGCATGTGGAGGGGAGCACTTTCCTACGTATTTCACCCTGAAAGGGCTTAATCATGGAATGCGTAAAGAAGGTCTCCAAACAGATATTTAAGTGCAAAACATGTCAAGGAAACAGGTGATTCAATTAGGTGAAAAACACACCCATTACATTTAACATAGACAAAACCAAATTTGAAAAAAGTGTACAATGCATGGAAACCAACATATAAGGGTATAATAATAAACAGATCAAGGAAAAAAAAAAAAAAATGTTTTATAAAGAAATTTTTCTTACTTGATATATCACATATAAAGCAGTTAAAAAACCATATAGGTATTTAAAGGAAGCCATAATGTACTCTGCTAGCGTTATAACAAGGATCTTATAATTTGCGGACAATTTGTACGTAGCATGTTATCAAATGGTGGGAATTGATTGCATTACAACAAACGGAAAGAAAGAGAAAAATACTGCAGCAAAAAAAAAAAAAAATACACCATTGTTTCATTCATTTACAATTTTCTTTCAAAGATATATATGTACAAATATATACCCTGTGTTAAGTACCCCTCGTATATCCAACTGTGAAAATGTCTAAGTTATTTACTTCAGAGGAAAAAAAAAAAAAAAAAAAGACCACACATTTGAATGGCATGAACAAGAGAAAGAGATACCTAAGAATACTGCATGATTAGATCTCTCCTCTTGTTCGTACCATGCGGCACTCTAGTGCCCAATTTATAAATCCAGAATGACTCTCGATTGAGAATCTTTCTACGATGGTCCCCTCCCCTGACTGGTTTGTAGACCTTTTCAATGCCAGTGAATGTGAGAGAATCGAGGCACCTATTATGAATAGTAATAAAGTGCCTCGAGACTGCAGAAACATTCACTGCAGAAGGATTTAAAGTATCAGACATATGTCTGCGTATTCGCTGTTTAAGAGGACAAGTTGTACAACCTACATATTGAATTGAACAAGAAGTACATTCAATGAGATATACAACATTAGGGGTATCACAATTAATGAAATCCCTGATGTTGTAAGTCAAACCAGTGTACATGGAGGTAAATGATTTGCATCTCTTGGCATGTTTGCACGATATGCAAAAATTGTGCCCACAGCCAAAAAAGCCAGTGCATGATAACCAATTTTTGGAATTGCTCTTTTTATTATTACTGACTACTAGACTAGGTGACAAGATGTGGGCTAAATTGGGCGCTTTTTTCGCCACAAAATTGATTTTATTTTTTTCTAGAATATGACTAAGTTGATTGTCCTGTAATAGAATAGGTAAATGTCTTTGTATTATTTTTACAATATCCTGAAATTGCGGAGAAAAATTGGTAGAAAAAGTTAAATGGTGATTAATATTATGTTTATTTTTGTGATGATTTAGAAAAAGGTCCGACTGTCAATTTGGTTCACTATTTTTTGAGCTCTATTCAAACACCAGTTGGGATATCCCCTGTGTTTTAATCTAGCAACAGCTTTGCTAGTTTCATGTTGGAGAAGATCAGACCTGGAGCAATTACGCTTTAGTCTGATTAATTCTCCAATGGGGATGTTTTTCACCGTATGGGGAGGGTGGCATGAGCTAGCTAGTAAAATGGAATTAGAGTCAGTTTCTTTATGATAGGGAAAAATATCAATCTTATTGCGGTCGCCAATCAAAATCACATCTAAATAGTTGGTAATAGACGGATGGACTTGAAAAGTAAAATTGAGGTTGAAGGAATTTTGATTGAGATGATTTATGAAGGAATGTGCTGTAGCAACATCTCCTTCCCAAATGAATAATAAATCGTCGATATAACGTGTATAAAAGATTTCCAATAAAGCAATTGTTATTTTATCTCCTGGAGACGCTGGAAAATCTTTTTCTATGTTGTGCATGCACTATACACCCGGGTCAGGGTGTTTCCGTGCGTCGGAGGTGTGATAAGGAGTGAAGAGGGGTGAGCAGAAAATTTCCTTTTGTGCATTTCATTTTGACCTTTTTCGTGCTCCCTCTACAATTTGGACTTTCCAATTTTGTGGTGATTATAACCCACGTTACTTCCACTCCACATGGATCCACCTCTGCACAGGAGAACTAAGTTCAACTCCATCTTCAACATTCATGGTGATGTTACCATAATTGAGGCTGCCACCAAGGATAATGAGGAGCTCCTGCTGTTACACAGATCATTGGAAAAAAGTAAATCTAAAGAAGCCAGACTTTGGTGGGATTCTACTTCATTGCGCTCTTACATCAACAGAAATATGATACCTCGTGGATTAAGGATCATTAAATCTCCTACCTTTTCCTCTTTTCCTGAGACTTTTTTGAATGACTGGAACACCATTCTTTCCAAATGTTCATTGCAGCTTATGGACCTTATTGTAAAATATGAGGAACAAGAGCTGGAGATTTGCAAAAACAGCATTATTACAATAGAGACTGCTTTGTATAAATTTAAGGACTTTCCTGAACTAACTAAGTTAAAAGGAAATTTGGATAAACATCTTACCACCTTAGATGATAAAATTGCGGAACGAAAAAAACGCAAACTAGACAGAGACATTAATGATTATCAAACAAAAAAAGTTTATACTTGGAGAAATTCATCAAGTGGTTTTTTAACTGCTTTATATGTGATATATCAAGTAAGAAAAATTTCTTTATAAAACATTTTTTATTTTTTTTTTCCTTGATCTGTTTATTATTATACCCTTCGTATGTGTTGGTTTCCATGCATTGTACACTTTTTTCAAATTTGGTTTTGTCTATGTTAAATGTAATGGGTGTGTTTTTCACCTAATTGAATCACCTGTTTCCTTGACATGTTTTGCACTTAAATATCTGTTTGGAGACCTTCTTTACGCATTCCATGATTAAGCCCTTTCAGGGTGAAACGCTTAGGAAAGTGCTCCCCTCCACATGCCTCTTTATGTTGTTTTTACTTGATGGTAAGAAGATTTTATATTTTCAATAAAGCAATTGTTATTTTATCTCCTGGAGACGCTGGAAAATCTTTTTCTATGTTGTGCGTGCGATGTTTTATATGCACTTGATTGCGAACCCTTAGCTCTGCAGTTTTTGTCTTATTGCTGTATGTTGAGTTTTAAATAAAGTTGTTTTGATTTTTGATATTTCCTGATATTTGGCTTTGACAAAACCTTATTGAAACAGTCATGTGTGCATTACAGTCATGGCCAAAAGTTTAGAGAATGACACAAATATTATATTTTCACATGATCTGCTGGCCTCTGGTTTTTATGTGTGTTTGTCAGATGTTTTTATCACATACAGAAATATAATTGCAATCATATTATGAGTAACAAAAGGTTATATTGACAGTTAGAATGAGTTAATGCAGCAAGTCAATATTTGCAGTGTTGACCCTTCTTCTTCAGGACCTCAGCAATTCTCCCTGGCATGCTCTCAATCAACTTCTGGATCAAATCCTGACTGATAGCAGTCCATTCTTGCAAAATCAATGCTTTTATTTTGTCTGAATTTGACGGTTTTTGTTTGTCCACCCGTCTCTTGATGATTGACCACAAGTTCTCAGTGGGATTAAGATCTGGGGAGTTTCCAGGCCATGGTCCCAAAATCTCTGTTTTGTTCCCTGAGCCATTTATTTATCACCTTTGCTTTATGGCAAGGTGCTCCATCATGTTGAAAAAGGCATTGTTGATCGCCAAACTGCTCTTGGACGGTTGGGAGAAGTTGCTCTTGGAGGACATTCTGGTACCATTCTTTATTCATGGCTGTGTTTTTAGGCAAGACTGAGAGAGAGCCCATTCCCTTGGCTGAGAAGCCACCCCAAACATGAATGGTTTCAGGATGCTTGACAGTTGGCATGAGACAAGACTGGTGGTAGCGCTCACCTGGTCTTCTCCGAATAAGCCATTTTCCAGATGTCCCAAACAATCGAAAAGGGGATTCATCAGAGAAAATGACTTTACCCCAGTCCTCAGCAGTCCACTCCCTGTACCTCTTGCAGAATATCAGTCTGTCCATGATGTTTTTTCTGGAGAGAAGTGGCTTCTTTGCTGCCCTCCTTGAGACCAGGCCTTGCTCCAAGAGTCTCCGCCTCACAGTGCGTGCAGATGCACTCACACCTGCCTGCTGCCATTCCTGAGCAAGCTCTGCACTGCTGGTAGCCCGATCCCACAGCTGAAACACTTTTAAGAGACGGTCCTGGCGCTTGCTGGTCTTTCTTGGGCGCCCTGGAGCCTTTTTCGCAACAAGGGAACCTCTCTCCTTGAAGTTCTTGATGATGCGATAGATTGTTGACTGAGGTGCAATCTTTCTAGCTGCGATACTCTTCCCTGTTAGGCCATTTTTGTGCAGTGCAATGATGACTGCACACGTTTCTTTATAGATAACCATGGTTAACAGAAGAGAAACAATGATGCCAAGCACCAGCCTCCTTTTAAAGTGTCCAGTGGTGTCATTCTTACTTAATCATGACAGATTGATCTCCAGCCCTGTCCTCATCAACACCCACACCTGTGTTAATGGAGCAATCACTGAAACGATGTTAGCTGGTCCTTTTAAGGCAGGGCTGCAATGATGCTGAAATGTGTTTTGGGGGATAAAGTTAATTTTCTAGGCAAATATTGACTTTGCAAGTAATTGCTGTTAAGCTGATCACTCTTTATAACATTCTGGAGTATATGCAAATTGCCATTAGAAAAAATGAAGCAGAAGACTTTGCAAAAATTAATATTTGTGTCATTCTCAAAACTTTTGGCCATGACTGTACATGTACATTTAGTTAGTTTCTGCAACTCACATGTTTTTTTCACCTGTGGATTTTCAGCATCTAATGCAATTCTATGGGGAAAATTTGCACATACCCTGCAAAAGAAATTGATGACGTGTTGCAGATTTCAAACACGCACTAAAGGTAAGTGTGAAATAAAAGTACAATGGGCAGGAAATTTCTATAAACCCCATCCACTTTGCTGGAACTGTAAGAAAATTTTAAAAAAAAGAAAGCAATATCAAAAATTCACAAAAAACTCATGTTGGGAACTTAACAGTGGAGCTCCGTTGTTCCATGGGTGCTGCTGTCCTACTGATCCTTTCGATGACAAGCGGTGGACACTGCATCACGAGGCATATACGCCCCCGCATACCCTTTCTGGTCCTCCATATGAGGAAACCATCGTGCCACCACCACACCTGTTCTATTGCACACTGATGAAGGTCTTGACAGACCGAAATGTTTGTGATGGATGTGACTACTGTATGTATTGCACATTAAAATTCTTCACTGCATTCAAGAGAGTGTGCCCGGTCTTCTGTATCATATTCTACAGTTTGGGAACCTACTGGAGACACCTCCATCTCTGGCTGTGCTAGCATTTTTTCTGTTGTTCTACTGATCCTTTTGGACTGCTGACATCAACATCCAGCAGAGGGCATTATGTGGCACTGCAGCCAATCAGCGGATGCACCTTTCTCATACATCACATACAGATTGCGCTGCTCGGCGCTGTACACACTGAGGACAGTACGACCGAGTCCATAGTGGATTTCTGCATTATAGCAGACGAGTAATCTTACATTTTTCATGCTTGGTATCCTCTTAGGTAGCCACTGTAACTAGATTCCTACAAAACAGTCCATTTGCAGTATTACATTGTGAACCCCACCAGAGATGGAGTGATATGAGGAAATGCATTCAGTGTATAAATTGTAATTTGCCGTAGACGGTAAACCACGGGTAGTAAATGTTGCATTTATTTCACTGTCTAGAGAAAAATGTTGCAAAAATTATTTATTTTAATTTCTTGGTTTTCATTTCTGTCATTAGCTTTCAAAACCTCTCAGCATTTCCCTAAATGTGTTTTAATAGACAGCCATTGAGAGCATGCTCTTCTGTTAATGCCTCATCCCATCATCCTGGAATCATATTCCCTGTTGAGCATATTCTGCTTCCAAGTGTTCCAGTTAACTTTATATTATCATATTTAGAGAGCAAACTATATTTTACTGGCATTTTTATTGAAATTAGAGTGTTTTATGACACAGAGCCAATATATTTTTATGATATAAAGGTGAACACGGCAAGTGAAGCTCAGCTGGCTTATAAAAATGGATCAATAAGAATCTGAAATATATACATATTCGAATGTGAACTGGTGTAGTCGATCTGACATGGCCAACGTAGAGAGGATGAGTTTCTCATTTGGCACAAACTGTCTTGCATGAATTGCAGCGAACATTACTACAGTATATTGACTGGGAGTATTCCCCTTCACTTCTCGGGCGATTTTCCATTTTTTCGCTTCTTCCTCTCTTTCTTCCAAGAGTTGTAAGATTTTTATTTTTCAGTCGATGGAGGTGGTGTGATGGCTTATTTTTTGCGAGGTGACGTTTTATTACTATCATTTTGGGATAGGTGTGACTTTTGATCACTTATTACAGCCTTTTTTGCAGAATTGTGGGACCACAAAAGCATAATTTTGGTGTTATAGAATTTTTCTCGCTTACGGTCTTTATCGATCAGTTAAATTGTGTTTCTATTTTGAAATATCTGACTTTTATGAACACGGCTATACGAATTATGTGTATCTTTTTGTATTTTTATTTCAATGGGGGGGAAGTGGGGTGGTTTGAACCTTTATTTTTATCATATTTTTTAAAACTTTTTTTTCTTTTTACTGTTCTTGCTAGTCCCCTTAGAGGACTTGAAGATGCGATCATCCGATCGCTTGTGCTATATACAGTGATGCTGCAATCTGATCGCTGGCAATCCATCTTGTCTTAAAGGGAATCTGTCACCCCTTTTTTGAGATATCATACCGGCATCAGCAGACCGGACAGCGGCAATTTACATACATCTGAACCAATATAAAAAAAGGTATTTATGCATGAAAGGTGCAGGGTCAGGGGGAAGCAAACGTACTAAGAGAATCCTTATGTGACACACAATTGAATGATATCATTATATGATATCTCAAAAAAGGGGTGACAGATTCCCTTTAAGCAAGAGGGACTTTAGCTGTATTTCGGAATGAATTATGACTTTAGGTGACAGAAAGAGAAATATCTTACAAGTAGAGTAAGAAGTAGATGTCTATGATTAGTTATATAAAAAGTAGATGTCTATGATTAGTTATACACTCCTCAACTTTGAAATTGCAATATCATAAAGGGAAAGTCATGATGTTCTGAAAATCATAGGATTGATTGACAGTTTAGAGAAGTATAGTATATAAATAATGAAAATGGAAACAAGATTTATTCATTGTTGAGCATGAGAGCAATGCACTTAGTCAATGTTTTTTTTCTGAATTGTCTTCTCTGACGTCTTGGGCGTCATTTTGTTTTTTATTTCCGGTTTAGGAAAGCCTGACAAATAATCAGGTCACTTTTTTTCAGTTGTTTCACGTCGTTCGATAACTGAAGTACACTGTTAAAAGCAATGAAAAAAAAAGGCAAAACAAATGCAGAGAAAGTCGTTTTCACTTTGCTGTACATATGTTTCTTCTTTTTGAAATCTACTTAATGCTTTTTCAGTCGGATTCCAGGCAGAATCCGCTTGAAAAAGATATTGTTTTCACATACCCTAGCACATCTTGGCATGCTGCCAATGAGGTTATTAACCATTGTCTGAGGAATATTCTGCCACCCTAAATGCAATTGGCTCGCAAATCATTAAGATCCACTGCTAGTAGCATCCTGTGCAAGTGAAATTGGACAAAAACTAAGGCAGTTGAATAATGGCTACACAAATCAGAAAGCCATTTTAAGACATCGGGCTTTGAGGCAGAGTTGTTTCATTGACTTCATTCCACTGATTTCAAATTCTATAATGGACAGCAATGGAGGCAAAAATGAAAGTGTATGCCCTTCAGCGATGAGTCCAACTTTTGCCTTGAACACAATAACTGGAGTTTGGTCTAGAGACCACATGGGCAACTCCATGAAGAGGCCTTCACACTGGTCGTATTCCAGAGATTTTGGATAGAGGTGGCCTATTGTATGATAGCAGAACTTTTCTAGTCTTCAGTCAAGGTACTTTGTGCTACATTAATTTGATAAAAGAACTAGTGTATAAAGGGCCCCGAAAATGCTGCTGCAGTGTCTGATGTCCCCCATTTGGAATGCTCCAGTATATGATGGGCCTCATGGATGATGCTCCAGTGTATGATGGGCCCAAATAAGGCTCCATATATAATCTGCCCCATTTGGAATGCTCCAGTATATCATGGGCCCCATGGATGATGCTCCAGTGTATGATGGGCCCCATATCTCATTCTCCAGTGTATAGTGCTCTCCAAAAATTGATCCCAACCTTTAAAAAATTTAAATACCTCTCCTCGCTGGGCACTGCTCTACTCTGTACTCCTCAGCGTCAACATCTTCCAGGTCTCTGCACTTGTACTGTTTAGGCAGAGGGCATACAGACGTAATATCATTGTGCTCTCTGACCTGAATGTCACTGCCAGGAAACGCGGAATACGTCATGGTGGTGGAGCAGGGCGGGGCAAGCATTGCAAGTGCTGTGGCCCTGAGCAAGCAGGGGGGCCCACTCGTGGGCAACAGCACTGGCAGGGGGGCCCTCATAGTACGCCGGTGTGTCTGATGGTGAGTGGGCTCTCCCACCGGCAGAGACACTTTTGCGTACTATGAGGGGCTCTGTGCCAGTGCCGTCGCCCACAAGTATGCCCCCCCACCTGCTCAGGGAACCGGCACTTTCATCAGCACCTTCCTCTGTGTCACTGTGTAAGGTGCTATAGTATGCAGGAAGGGGCACCTGAGTTTCATCAGGGTCTGATTCTGGCTCACTATACTGCAAGGCAAATGTGTTGCTCTGGGTCAATGTACCAGCAGAATCATCTAGCAGTGGCTGTGCGTCAGTGCACTCCATGTCAGATTCATCTTGGACTGGGGAACTCAGGATTTGACTTGATAACCCAGGCATGGTATGTGAAAAGAGCTCCATTGAGTAATCTGAAGTGTTTTCTGCTGCATCCTTAACTTTTGGTGTGGGTGAAAGGACACAAGGAAAGGTGTTGTTCCTGACCAGAAGCCTGCACTGATGACTCAGTGCTTGCAGTTTTTGAAACTTCAGAAGAGGAGGCAATAGAGCTGGAGGCTGTTTCTGCAATGTAAGCCAAAACCTGTTCCTGATGCTCCAGCTTTAAAAGCGGTTTACCTACTCCCAGAAAAGGGAACCTTCTTGTGCCAGACGATGATGCCGGCTTAACACCTCCTGCCTTAGCTGCTATTGTGATTTTGACATAACAGCTAACATAGAAAAAATTCAAGAAAACACACAACAAGATATGGCCTTACCAGAACCCCTGATGACAAATGCACATATAGCAGGATGCAGCTGGCCTCCACTAATAGAGGCAAGGGGCAGCTCAGGTGCAAACTACTGATAAAAACAACCACCCCACACCTAACAAACCATGGTGGGGTTGGCTGCCTAGTAGGAAAAATGCACATAGATAAGGCTTGCATAGGACGTCAGTCACACATATATAAGTGTGATACAAAGTGTCTGGCTTGCAACCTATTAATGACTCCCATAGTATTATCAGGCGGACTGCTACAGCACTAAAATATGCAACACACAGTGATAGATGCCCCAATAGACCAAGCCAGCAAAAAGAGGCCCGACTGCATCCTGCAAAAAATGATATGATAAGTGCAAAAAATTAATGCATACAATGAGTACATTAAATGAGGTATTGGTTAATATTTTGGCCAAAACAGATAGAGCCTGCAAGCCAACGTCAAGGCTCCTCATGATATTGCAGGTCCCTAACACTAATATCAAAACAGCTAACATAGAAAAAATTCAAAAAAACTCACACAGCAAGATATGGCCTTACCAGAAACCTGTCTGATGACAAATGCATCCTGCTATTCATACTCCATATGAGACTCGGGTATACAGCTTTTCCTTACCTCAGCACAAGCACTTTATTTAACTGCATTGTTTTGCCTCTAGCATGACTAATTACCAATAGGCTGCTCCACTCTTCAATTCTTTTATAATCTTTAACATACATTTACTGTGATAGCCAACAGCGTTTCTCACATCTGAGGTCACTATATTTTTATATTTAAGTTTTGTTATCATTAAATATTTAATAAATCGTTTTATAAAAATCCTCTCAAATTTGTGCTTTTTCTGTTCCCTCCTCACTATCTATGTGATTATAGTGCAACGGATGGGATATATATATGCATGTCAAGCACATGACATTATTTGATCATTGATTGATATTATATATTCATCTGTATGGCTTTTGACAGATCACTGATCCTTCAGTGACCTGTGCCCTATTTTACATACTGAATATAATATGTTTTGAAAAAAATGCCTGGACTGTAGCACAATTGCATCCATAATGTCCATGTAAAAAAAAAATTCTCTCTCAGAATGGCGCTGGCCGTACCTGCACAGTAGCATCTCTCGGCGATCAGCGCCATCTTGTTGGAGACAATTTTTTTTTCCTCTAACATAATAGCGATCTGTAGGATCACCTATAGATGCCGGCGCCATTTTGAGAGAGAATTTTAAATTTTTTTATGAATACATGTATATCACCAAATAAAATAATAACATGGACATTACAGATGCGATCATGCTACAGCGCAGGTGCTGCCGCCTACCTGCTGAATGTGAAAGTTTTTTTTCAAAACATATATTCAGTATGTAAAATAGGGGGCCGATCAGTGAGGGATCAGTGACCTGTCATAAGCCATACAGATCAATATTAAAGAGGATCACCACATAGAGCCCCGCCTACAGTCCCGCCATGGAGCATGAGAATCTTATTAACTGAAAATAAAGATTAAATAACTACCACAAGATGGATTTCATCAACCAAGGTATCATTTTAGTCAGTATAACGGCGCCAAACTGACACTTTCTGTAGGTTACTCAGCACAATCCTGCTGACAGGTTCACTTTAAGTAAATCTTATGATCATAGTGAGTACTTACTAGCATGCAGAGAGATGCATCCTCACACAATTCTAGTAATTTGTACAGTTTCTTATGGAAAAATATACTAAGTGAATGATATTGCCTCACAAGGTTGCATAAAGGACGTTACTAGGCCATCCAAGGAGGATAGGGCTTATTAGACCACTTTCCGCTGCTGCTAAAGGCTTTTATGCTATATAATGTAATTAATTCTTCCTTCAAAGCAATCACAGAGCAAAATAGTACTTTTCTACAAAGGTTTACAATGTCTCTGAGAAATTTCAACATTTAGCACCAAATCCTATAATGTCCAAAAGTGACTGGAACCACAGAGTCTTGTTTTATATTTTTCTTAGTATATTACAGTCTTCATAACTCAGATTGATTCTTTATAGATAAATTATCCAAAATTATTTCAACAAACCTTCAAGAAATGACATAGACAACATTGAATTTAACATAAAGTATCTTGGAAATGTTGGAACTTACCGGTCTTGCTGCCACATGCTTTGTCTAGTCCCCTGTGAAGTTCCCACCTACCTCTTCTTCATTTCTCCACCACAGTCAATGTCCTCTTGTCAGAACTTGCATTACCCGAGGCACAGACTAAACCTTTGAGGATGTACACTCTGATTTCAGAAGCCTATTTGCCTCAAGCCCTGGCGAAGAGTCAAGTTAGTGGAAAGGGACATTGCATGTGGTGGAAAAACATGGAAGTGGCCACAAAAAGTTATGCTGAGAACCAGATATGGAGCTGGAGCAAGACACGTGAGCTGTGAGGTATTATGTTTTTTCAAAGCACATTTATTATACTCTGGATTATGAAGAGGCTTTAGAGAAAAATAAGGAAAATTCTAATTGAATCAGATTTACTGGCCCAATTTGCACAAACTGCCAAAATCGAAATTTGCCAAAATTCATACATTAATAACAGCATTTTTGGTGCCAAAGATATTTCATTGAATTTAGGGTAACTTTGGGGTGCTGATTCTGAATATGTCATCAGTTTTGCCAGATTGGCTCAAGTTTTTGAGATTTTTCGTAAAATGTGTAAAAAAAAGACGTAATTTGCTACACGCGCATTAATTTTATTGATATTGTCATGAATACAATAAATTTAACAAAGTAAATGTTGATTTTAGTTTATTTTAACTAGTTTTAGAAAGTAATCTTCAAAAATGAACAAGACATGAAAGATAGGAGACATTTAATCGCTGGAAAAGCGCTTTTTATATGATTTTCTTCTATGTGAGCTATTGGGGCAGTCACGCTGTAGATTCCAGCAGTAATCAGCCATCATATGTCTGTCCCATCTGCCTTGGTACCTTTCCTCCATCACCATAATATCCTGATGAAATCTCTCCCCTTGTTCTTCGCTAAAATCTCCAAGGTTTTCTGGAAATCTGTCCAAGTGACTGTGAAGATAATGCAATTTAATGCTCATGTGTACACCCAGATTTCTAAATCTCAATAGCATGTTTTGTACCAGTTCTTCATAATTGTCTGCCTTTTGATTTCCCAAGAAGTTCTTCACTACCAACACAAAACTACACCATGCAGCAGCTTCAATGTCATTCATTTCCTTAGGAAAATTTGAATCTTTAATGAGTTTCCGAATTTGAGGACCATCAAAGATTCCTGCCTTCAGTTTTTCGCTGCTAAGACCAGGGAAAGATCTGCAGATGTACATGAAGCAATTACCATCTTTGTCTAATGCCTTGACGAACTGCTTCATTAATCCTAACTTTATGTGAAGTGGTGGTAGAATGATTTTTTCCCTGTCCACCAAAGGTTCGTTCACTATGTTTGATGCTCCTACTGTCAAGGTGTCCCTTGGAGGCCAATTCAGTTTCTCCCAGTGCTGATGTTTTGCTCTACTATCCCACATGCAGATGAAGCAAGGATACTTTGTGTATCCACTTTGCTGTCCAAGTAAAAAGTTGACCATTTTTAAATCAACACATATCAGCCACGAATGTTCATGGTAGCACAGTTTCTCCAAGACCATTTTGACATTTTGGTATTGTTCTGCAAGTTTAGTTGAGTGAGCTACTGGAAGAGATGCACACTGATTGCCATTGTTCAACAAAACACATTTCAAACTCCTTTTAGAACTATCTATGAAAAGCCTCCAGTCTACAGGACGATATACTTGTAAACCCATTTGCAGCATCAGGCCAGGAATATCCTTACAATATACAAGTAGGTCATCTTCACAGAAAAATGGAAGAAGTGCTTCTTCTCTGGTCCTGTAAGATGTAATTTTAGTTCCAGGCGTCAGACAATTTTTTTCACTTAGCCTTGAAGCTAAAAGTTCGGATGCACTTTTTGAGAGGTTGAGGTCTCTTATTAGATCGTTGAGCTCTCCTTGGGTAAATTGCGTAGGTGTTCTGAAACTTCCTTCATATTCTAGTTCACTTCCAGAACTAATGCTTAGCTCCATACCCTGCATTTCATCATCATCAGGTGGGGGAAGGTCAGGTAACATGGTAAACACAGGTACAGGCACATCTTCACAATGAGGGACAGGCCTTCTTGCAGATTCCATGTTAGGATACTCCCATTTTCGTTTCTTATGCTTATTGAATCCTTGTACTTGCACTGCACAGAAATAACAGTCATCATGATGATTTTTTTGCTCTCTCCACACCGTTGGAACACCAAATTTGAAGCTTGTTCTTTGTCCTTTGCTCCATTTTCGTAATAATTCGATACATGCTTTGCACACTATGTGTGGTGCCCAAAACTTGTCTTGGTCCCCAAGCATAACCCCAAAATAGGCAAAATACACTTTTTTAACGAAGTCTGTTATGTTTCTTCTATGTTTTGGCAGTGTATATTCACCACAAATGTAACAGAATGAGTCTGGATCGTTAAGACAACTTCTTCTTGATGAGTTCATGCTTTTCACTGGAAAACAGACAACAACATAAAGTTAGTGCAAAAATCAAGCTATGAACAAACTTTTAGAACACTAATTAACACAAAACTATATTGAGAACTGCTCAGTTCAAGTACTAATCCAAAGAAATTAATGAGATGATGCGTCGCATTTACCAACAAGTGCTATAAATAAGATACCAAAAATCTCAAAAACTTGAGCCAATCTGGCAAAACTGATAGCATATTCAGAATCAGCACCCCAAAAATACCCCAAATTCATTAAAATATTTTGGACACCAGAAAAAATTTTTTTTTTTGTTGACCTGTGTAATAATAACTGTTACCTAAATAATTTGATTTTTCTACAACTTTCTCAGCATTTGAAGGACATCATACAGCCGAAATAATAAAATCCCTTTAATAAATTTGTTTAGCTGGCCATAACATTGTTACACTCTCCTTAGTGTTAACTTCATTATCAAAAGAATTTTTTCAAGATCATGAAAACCCCCATTACTCTTGGATGAATCTCAGCTTCAGTTGTCATTTATTAAACTGTAACTGTTGTCAGAACATTCCGCATGTGGTCATAACAAATCATTTCTAAGTTTCATAGAAGCTGCCACTTTTCTGAGAAATCTGACATTATGTGCCAGCAATGAATCACTGAACTGATGGAGAGATCTAGGCCGTCACATGTGGTCTAGCTATTTATTTGCCCTCAATGCCAATATTAATTCAATAAAAGCAATGGAGTTCAATATTACATATATAATGGTTTAACAACTTTCCAATAGAAAAGTCATTTCATATAATAGTAGCTAAGCAGATCCTGATTGAAATGCAAAAAAAATAGAATTTGCATTTTATGGTTGTAAGGGCGATTCCGTTTGAGTAAAAGAACAGTGTTTCCTCTTCTCAGATAGCAATAGGAGGACTTCAGCCAATCTGTTACAATTGCAAAATGTCACATGCTGTACTCACCTAATTCCAGTGCTGACTCACTTTGCTGTCAGACATTGCTGTTTTGACTTGGCAAGAGGTGCAGAGAGCTGAGGAGAAGCCAATGGTGTATAACAGCTAGGGAGGGATCTCCTCCTTAGCTCCTCGTAAAACTCCCAAGATGTCGCCTGCTAAGCAATTTGACCTCTGCTGAGACATTCAGTATTTCACTTATGTATATTATGTAGAACTTATTGACCAGACAATGCAAGATTCGGCCATCATTAATGGCGACAGGTGCCCTATTTACATCTCCATTGCCAGTTATAGTACGGGTTAAAAAGTTTGAACACACCTGTTTATGCAATAGTTATCCTCGTTCTTATTGGAATGTGCACATTTTAGATTCAGACTGGATATAGCAAAGTTATCAAGGTACACATATGGAAACGAGTAAAGAGATACTTTTGAAATAAATCAGAATATGTATAAAACCTTGAATTACTCAAAGTACCTTCCTTTGACCGAAATTACTGCTATATACACCCTTAATATTCTCTCAAGAAGTTTCAACAGTCTTAAAGGAGTACCCAGAAATGCTGAGCACTTATCTACTTTGCTTCATATTGTCGTCCAACTCATCCCAAAACAATTGCAGTGCTGAGCAAAAGGTTAACAATGCTTTGAACTTTTGACTTTCAGGCTCCATTCTCACCATCCACTACAGCTCCAACTGTATGTCTATCATCATTATATAGACAATCATCTTGGCTATCTCATACATAAATTTGACTTGCAACTATTTAGTTATTCAGATTCTTGTCATGTCACTGGATTGTTATTGTTTTGCTACTAAAAATCTCCATTTTTATTATTGTGTTAGTATTTTGTAAATCTACTTTTGGCTTTTAAAACTGCCTGAATCCTTCTGGGCATGATCTCAATTAGATTGAAGCATGTGTCCACCGAAATCTGATCTCACGTCTGTTCTACGCATTACCAAACAGACAGGATGCCCCCTCCTTCTCTTCCCTTCTTGTTGTTGTAATGCTCCCATGCTGTAAGCCACAGCAGATACCAGACTGATCACATTTCATGCTGTAAGCTGTTCAACCTGGATATGAATAAATCTACATTCTGTGTTGCTGACTCTGGATGTTACGCTGATTAATCCGCTGCTAACAGATTATGGGCCCAGAGTCCTAGAGACCCAGATCCCCAGAGCACAAAGAAAAGAAAGGAAGACATCAAAGATGGCCACCAGCAGCAGCAACTCCATGAAGTTTACAGTACTAAGTCTCACTAACCAGAATTATCAATCCTGGAAATTCAAAGTGAAAATGCTGCTGATAAGAGAAGGTACGTGGAAATACACACAGGAGCCTAAACCTGACCCAGTATCACAGGAGTGGATAGAGATGGATCAGAAAGCACAAAGTACCATATCACTCAGTATAGATGATGATCAGATTGTGCATATGTGTAAAAGTGAAACTGCAAGAGAAATGTGGGAGCAGCTGCAAAAGGTGCATGAGAGGATAAATTTAAGCAATAAACTTTATCTCATGAGAAAATTGTACCAGTCTAAACCACAGAATGGCCAGGATATGCAGGACTACATAACAAGCATTCTAGAGATTGTAGAACGCCTGAGAGGCATTGGGGAAGATTTGAAGGACTTTCATGTAGCCGCATTACTGCTTAGTGGTTTTCCAGAAAACTATGACATGCTTGTAACCGCACTAGATGTGCGCCCAGATGATGAGCTTACATTGGAGTATGTCAGCGGGAAGCTCATAGATGAATATAAGCGGAAAGCGGAAGGTGTAAACAGCAGGACATGCGATGCAGAATCTGCTTTACAGACACAAAATCTAAATGATAACAGAAAGCACCTAAAAGAAAAACATGAATGTTTTGTTTGCAAGAAATCAGGACCTTTGAAAGCTGACTGCAGAGTCTGGAAAGCTAGAATGAATCAGCTGAAATAGCAAAGCAGTCTTCAAAAGGTTAAAAGTGCTGTGTCTGCAGAAAATGATTCTGTGAATACTGAAACTGCATTTACTGTCAGTGTAAATACATCAAAGCATGCATGGTGTATAGACTCTGGAGCAACTAGTCACATGACTAATAACAGGGACTTCTTTTCTAAGCTTAACCAAAGTAAGTCAGAGAAAGTGATTATGGCTAATGGTCAGTACATGACTTCACAAGGTATAGGAGATGGTTATATTGATTGTCAAATCTCACCAACACAAAGCAAGAAGATCCCAGTAAAAGATGTGCTCTATGTGCCTAGTCTTGAGAGTAATTTACTGTCTGTGAAGAAACTCACAAAACAAGGAAATGAAGTTACATTTAAGCATGATAGCTGCATCATCTCAAAAGAGGGCCACACACTAGCAGAAGGAAAAATCACAAATGAACTTTGCCAGCTTAAATGCAAAGAGTGTGTGTACACTGCTCAGGAAGAAAGGCACAATAACTGCATTCATGTATGGCATAGGCGCCTAGCACACAGAGACCCAGAAGCAATAAGGAAGTTAGTTCAAAAGCAACTAGCTGAGGACATTACAATTGATCTATGTAACCAGATAATGAAATGTACTAGCTGCATCAAAGAGAAAATGTCTAGAAAAGCTTTTCCTAAGAGAAGTACTACAAGAACAGAACAGACACTAGTTTTAATACATACAGATGTCTGTGGTCCAATGAGCGCTCAGACTCCTGGGAAGAAGAGATATTTTCTCACATTTATTGATGATCATTCAAGATATACAGTTGTCCATCTGCTTCACAGCAAGAAAGAAGTTCCAGAGAAACTTGAAGTATATCTAGCTGAGGTATATAATAAATTTGGGAGAATGCCAAAGATTCTACGTGCAGATAATGTGACTGAATACACAAGTAATGAGACACAGAGCATTTTAAAGAAAAATGGAATCCTATTTCAGACCACTGTACCGTACAATCCTGAGCAAAATGGTGTCGCGGAAAGAAGGAACCGAACGCTCTGTGAAAGTGGAAGAAGTATGTTGTTTGATGCAAATCTGCCCACAGCATATTGGGGTGAAGCAATCATGACAGCTTGCTATCTTCAGAACAGACTACCAGGTAAAGCTACAGAGAAAACTCCGTTTGAGCAATGGAACAGCAGAACTACATCATATAAGAATATTCGGAAGTAAAGCGCTTGTACATGTTCCCAAAGAAAGGTGCACTAAGTGGGAATCTCACGCTAAGGAAGGGATCCTGGTAGGCTACAGTGAAACCCAGAAAGGTTATAGGATTCTACACCCAGAAACAAACAAGGTCACAATAAGTAGAGATGTAGTGATTGATGAGAACTTTGTGTCCCCCAAGTTTTGTGATATCACGCCAGTAGTCCAGCTGAAGTCACAATTACAAGACAATAACAAGGAGAATGTAGAGGTCTGGCTGGATTCTTAAACTACTGAAGGAACAACAGAAAAAACAGGTGAATCTTAAATCAGGAGATCTTCAAGATCAAACAGAGGCGTACCAGCTAAACGTCTATCCTACATAGTCAAGACACTACCTGAATCAGAGCCGCAGTCATGGGATGAAATGCAAGAACTACCTGTCCATGAAAGAACAAAGTGGATCAATGCTGCTAATGAGGAAATCAAATCGCTTCATCAACTTCAAACTTGGAAACTCACCAAGCTGCCACAGGGCAAAAAGGCAATCAGGTGCAAGTGGGTCTTCAAAACCAAATATGACTCTGAAGGTAAAGTCCACAGATTTAAAGCAAGGTTGGTGGCAAAAGGATGTTCTCAAAAGTATGGCGAAGATTACGATGCTATGTTTGCTCCAGTCGCTAAACAGACCACGTTCAGAGCTTTGTTAGCTGTAGCTGCTGTACAAAAGATGAATGTCAGACATTTGGATATAAAAACTGCCTTATTAAATGGTGACATTGAGGAGGACTTATACATGACTCAACCTGAAGGTTATGTAAAAGGGGGTGAAGAGAATCTTGTTTGCAAACTACAAAAATCCCTTTATGGTCTTAAGTAGAGTTGAGCGATACCGTCCGATACTTCAAAGTATCGGATCGGAATGGATCGGCCGATCTTTAAAAAAAGTATCGGTATCGCCGATTCCGATACCGGAAGTCCCATTCAAGTCTATGGGACTTCCGGTATCGGAATAAGAAAAACCCTGTTTTTGCCTTGTACAGCCTCTCTGGGGTCTGTACGGGCCTTTCGGGGGGCTGTGCCGGCCTGCCAGGGGGTCTGTGCAGGCTCCGGTGGTCTGTGCCGGCCTGCCGGGGGGCTGTGCCGGCCTGCCGGTGGTCTGTGCAGGCTCCGGTGGGCTGTGCCGGCCTGCCGGGGGGCTGTGCAGGCTCCGGGGGGCTGTGCCGGCCTGCCGGGGGGCTGTGCCGGCCTGCCAGTGGGCTGTGCAGGCTCCGGGGGGCTGTGCCGGCCTGCCGGGGGGCTGTGCCGGCCTGCCGGTGGTCTGTGCAGGCTTCGGGGGTCTGTGCAGGCATCGTCCGATGGGACTACAAGTCCCATCGGGCGATGCCTGCTACCATGACAGTGATTGACACATTAGCCAATGATGGGACAGTAGTAGTCCCATCATCCGGCTAATGTGTTGAATGTAAAAAAAAAAATAAATAAATAAATTACATGCTACATACATGCTACATACATACAACATGCATACTACATACATGCTACATTCATACTACATACTACATACATGCTACATTCATACTACATAAATACTACATGCAACATACATACTACATATATACTACATACATACTACATGCATGCTACATACATACTGCATGCTACATACATACTACATGCTACATACATACCACATATATACTACATACATACTACATGCATGCTACATACATACCACATACATACTACATACATACTACATACATACTACATGCATGCTACATGCATGCTACATGCTACATACATAACACATACAGTATATACTACATGCATGCTACATACATACTACATGCTACATACATACCACATACATACTACATGCATGCTACATACATACTACATGCTACATACATACTACATATATACTACATGCATGCTACATACATACTACATGCTACATACATACTACATATATACTACATGCATGCTACATACATACTACATGCTACATACATACTACATATATACTACATGCATGCTACATACTACATGCTACATACATACTACATATATACTACATGCATGCTACATACATACTACATACATACTACATGCATGCTACATACATACTACATGCTACATACATACCACATACATACTACATATATACTACATGCATGCTACATGCATGCTACATACATACTACATACATACTACATGCTACATACATACCACATATATACTACATACATACAATACATTCATACAATACATACATAGACATACAGTACATATAACATAGAGTAACATACTTACCAATACTTGTCACATTGTTCCCCGAAGCCATTGTCTTTTCCGGAATAAATATTAACATAACAAACCACAAAAATACTCACCCACGATCCGAATCAGTCCACGAGTGTGTCCCACGACGATCTTGGGTATAGAACTGCAGCATCAGCTGATGCTGCCGTTCTCTACGGGCTGTAGGAATCCAATGACGGAAGGTAGGTATCCTTCCGCACTGTATTCCTCCGCCACTTAAAAAAAAAAAAAAGTCCCTAGTCTCACTTTATGCCATTGCTGTGTGGGAATTTCATCTGATGCTGCAGTTCTCTACCCAAGATCGTCGTGGGACACACTCGTGGACTGCTTTGGATCGTGGGTGAGTATTTTTGTGGTTTGTTATGTTAATATTTATTCCGGAAAAGACAATGGCTTCGGGGAACAATGTGACAAGTATTGGTAAGTATGTTACTCTGTTATATGTACTGTATGTCTATGTATGTATTGTATGAATGTATTGTATGTATGTAGTATATATGTGGTATGTATGTAGCATGTAGTATGTATGTAGTATGTATGTAGCATGCATGTAGCATGCAGTATGTATGTAGCATGCATGTAGTATATATGTAGTATGTATGTAGCATGCATGTAGTATATATGTAGTATGTATGTAGCATGTATGTAGTATGTATGTAGTATGTATGTAGCATGTAGCATGTATGTAGTATATATGTGGTATGTATGTAGCATGTATGTAGTATGTATGTAGTATGTATGTAGCATGCATGTAGTATGTATGTAGTATGTATGTAGCATGCATGTAGCATGCAGTATGTATGTAGCATGCATGTAGTATATATGTAGTATGTATGTAGCATGCATGTAGTATATATGTAGTATGTATGTAATATGTATGTAGTATGTATGTAGCATGTAGCATGTATGTAGTATATATGTGGTATGTATGTAGCATGTATGTAGTATGTATGTAGTATGTATGTAGCATGCATGTAGTATGTATGTAGTATGTATGTAGCATGCAGTATGTAGTATGTATGTAGTATGTATGTAGTATATATGTAGTATGTATGTAGCATGTAGTATGTATGTAGCATGTAGTATGTATGTAGCATGCATGTAGTATGTATGTAGTATGTATGTAGTATTTTTTTTTTTAATTTTTTTTTTTTTAACATTTAACACATTAGCCGGATGATGGGACTACTACTGTCCCATCATTGGCTAATGTGTCAATCACTGTCATGGTAGCAGGCATCGCCAGATGGGACTTGTAGTCCCATCGGACGATGCTTGCACAGACCCCCGGACATCAGCACAGTCCCCCGGCAGGCCGGCACAGCCCCCCGGCAGGCCGGTACAGACCCCCACAGGGTGCACAGACCACCGGCAGGCCGGCACAGCCCCCCGGCAGGCCGGTACAGACCCCGGGCAGTCCACACAGCCCCCCGGCAGGCCGGCAGAGACCCCCGGAAGGCCCGAAATGACGGCGCATCATGATGCGCACACACCGCGCATCATGATGACGTCCGGCTGTCAATCAACTTTGAACTTCCGATTCCGATGCCGAATTCCGATATTGAAAAAATATCGGAAGTCGGTATCGGAATTCCGATACAGCAAGTATCGGCCGATACCCGATACTTGCGGTATCGGAATGCTCAACACTAGTCTTAAGCAATCAGCAAGAGCATGGAATACCAAGATGAATACGGTCTTGTTGGAAGAAGGTTTTAAAAGAGGTCAAGCGGATCCATGCTTATACACAAAATATACAGATGGAAAGTGGATGTATATTCTCTTATATGTGGACGATGTGATTGTAGTTCATGAGGAAGACGCAGAAATTGGAAAAATGGCTGAAATTCTGAACCAGCATTTTGAAACGAAAGACCTTGGAAATGTGACATATTATCTAGGAATCCAAATCCAGAGAGAGGAAGATGGAAGTTTTCTTCTAAACCAAAGTGCAAAAATTAATTCGATTCTGAATCAGTTTGGAATGTCAGAAGCCAAAGGTATATCAACCCCAATGGAACCATCCTACCTGAAGCTGGAAGGAGAAGATGACCTGTTGCCAAACAATAAGAAATATCGTCAGGCAGTGGGGGCACTTCTATACATATCAACTATGACTCGACCGGATATCGCAACAACAGTTGGAATCCTTTCCAGATATGTGGAAAAACCACGCCAAAGAGACTGGAATGCTGTTAAGAGACTTTTCCGATATTTAAAAGAAACGCAAGATGTAAATTTAAAGCTGTCTGCAACGGGAGATCTAGAACTCACCGGCTACGTAGATGCAGATTGGGCTGGTGATTCGCATGATCATAAATCCACAAGCGAATACTTGTTTAAAGTTGGAGAAAGTTTAATCTCCTGGTCTAGTAGGAAACAAGTGTCTGTTGCCTTGTCATCTACAGAAGCGGAGTATGTGTCCACAGCCTATGCAAGCCAGGATGTCATTTGGCTAAGACAATTGATGGATGATCTTGGCACACCGTCAACTCAGCCGACGGTGATTTATGAGGACAGCCAAGGATGCATTAAACTTGCATGCAGTGAAAAGATCAGTGCTATAACCAAGCACATTGACGTCAGACATCATCATTTACGTGATTTGATAGATCGTGGCATAATTCAGTTCGTCTATTGTGAAACTGATAAGATGGCAGCTGACATTATGACAAAGCCATTGCCACGAGCCAGGTTCCAAGAATTGAGGACCACACTGGGACTAAGAGGATAAGTAGTTGCTGAGTGGGGGTGCTGGAATAATGCATATTGATCTGTATGTATTGCAACAACTACTACTGTACTGTTTTATATATTGTGCATATTGTGAGATTGTTAACAAAGTTCAGTGACAAAAAAAAAAGACAAGATGCCCCCTCCTTCTCTTCCCTTCTTGTTGTTGTAATGCTCCCATGCTGCAAGCCACAGCAGATACCAGACTGATCACATTTCATGCTGTAAGCTGTTCAACCTGGATATCAATAAATCTACATTCTGTGTTGCTGACTCTGGATGTTACGCTGATTAATCCGCTGCTACCAACCCCATATCATCAGGTTTCCTAAACCAAACTTGACAGTTCCTTCAATTTCACAATCGGTTAGTCCTTTTTTGTCTTGTTTCTTCAAGACCCATTTACACCATCAACGCCTAGTCTATTGACTTTTGTTTCATTGCTTCAAATAACCCGTTTCCAATCTTCTCCTATTCACTTTTCATAATGTTTTGCAAACTCAAGCTGACGTTTATTATTACGATATTGAAATTGAGGCTTTTTCACCTTTTTTTAGATCCACCATTCCAGACTTGTGTCTTGTGCATCACACGGTGCATGCATGGAAATCTGTGATCTCACTATTACGAAGCATACAAACCACCTCCACTGCATGATTTTTATCTCCAGAATTGTTAGACCTTGTGATAAGCCAACTTGTTGACTCTAATATTTTGCCTGGAGGTTCACCATTTGGTTTATGAATGGATGAATGGACTTCATTTCATATTCTCCCAACTGTCATGGCACTCACATGATGCTGTTTGGCAATTTTGGTTGGGAGACTGCTATCGATGAGCTGGATGATGCCGTTTCTCTTTCCTTGCAAAATCTTCTTCATGGCTGCTCCTCAATTCAAGCCAGTGACTTTTTATTTGGAAAACAACCTACTAATACACTGAGCTATTAGGAAATGTGAGAACAGGTTGTAATATGCAGTGTTCAGGAAGAAAAGGATTTTTCCACCACCAGGAGGAAAACAGTAACAATGCAGTGACATAACAAGAATCTGCATAACTAATCATATGCAGAATAGTTGCAAATCAAATTTCTATGTAAGATAGCCAAGTTGATTGTCTATAAAATGATGGTAGTCACACGTTCAAAGCTGTAGTCGATGGTGAGATATGAGCCTGAAAGTCAAAAGTTCAAAAAAATTGTTCCCATTTTGCTCCTCACTGTAATTTTGGGTAAGTTAATTGCGGAGGTCATGTTATCTGATGCAGTACGCCATCCCTCTACTTCTTGGTCAACTAGCCCCTAAATAGCATAGAGATGTGCTTTGAGCCATTGTCTAGTCCAGTGTTGCTTGACCCAAAAAAGTCTCTTATTTGTTTACAGTCCTCAGAAATGGCTCCTTTGCAGCAACTCAACTGTAAAGGATTTTTTTCTTAGGGCCCCGTCACACATAGCGTCGCACCAGAGATCCCAACAACGATTTGACCTTGTCAGGATCGCTGCTGTGTCGCTACATGATCGCTGGTGAGCTGCCAAACAGGCAGCTTCACCAGCGATCAGCACCAGCGACATGGGGGTAACAAGCGATGCACGTCGCTTAGTTATCCACTGTGTACCTTAGTTACCAGCGCGCTGGTGCAGTGAGCTGGGAACCAAGGTACACATCGGGTTTCTAAGTGGCGCACCGCTTAGAAACCCTTTGTTTACCTTAGTTACCAGCTCCTGCTCGCTGGTCTCCCGCCTGTCACAGGCAGCGATGCCTGCTGGCCAGCAGGAGACCAGCGATCAAAAAAAATGTCCTGGCCATTCCAGGACGATCAGTGATAACCGGCAGGGGGGCCGGTCGCTGGTCAGTGTCACACACAGCGATCTCGCTGGTGAGATCGCTGTTGCTTCACAAAACTTGTGACTCAGCAGTGATCTCACTAGCGAGATAGCTGTGTGTGACGGGGGCTTTACAGTGTCCTCTGGCTAGTTGATATTGAGATGTGTCTGCTGATGAAAACCAGTTTCTTCATAGCAACTGATGTTTTTTAAACTTGCACTTGAGTATACCTTCAAGTTTCTAGCAATTTTCCAGATTGACTGACCTTTGTGTCTTAAAGTAATGATTGACTGTAGTTTAATATACTTATTTGAATTGATCTTGCCATATTTAGGCTTAGAACAGTTGTATAATATGGTTAAGCACTGTATGGAACTGTGGCCCTACACTGCTTCGGCAAAACACACCTGATAGGCACAAACACTTTCTGTAGGCCAAAGATTCCATACCTGAGCTTTTGATGGGGCATACTAGCATACTAGTTCATTAGAAATCATTCCAGCTGACTACCTGATGAAACTGCTGAAGGGAATTTGCATTAGACTTAGCACTGACTTTGCATTAGAGAAGACCTAGACAAAGTACGAAACAAGGAATGATAGTACCAAGAGGCTGAAAACACTGGTTCATAGGCTGCAACCATGGGACTGCCCTCCCCCAATAGATGTCCCAATATCACTGGTATTTGCATCCCCAGGATGCAAATAGTGATTAATATAATGGTGAAGGAGGAAGCCGGCTCTTTCTTCCATCATTCAGTATGTGCAATTGAGACAGCAGACGTGATCACGTCACTGCATCACATCTGCTGCATCAGTGCACACAGTAAAAACTGGGGCAGAGCACTGGGAGAATAGGCACAAGGCGAGTATATGATTTTTTTTTACTTCTTTTTATTTGTGGGGGATGTGTGTCTGTATATTGGGGCTATGAGGGGGCTAATATTGTATATGGGTGGACTATGTGAAGGCTTATACTGTATATGGAGAGGACTGTGTAGTGCTTATACTGAATATAGGGGACTGTGCGGGTGCTTATATATAAAGGGAATATGTGTGAGCTCTTAATGTATATAAAGACTGTGTGAGGGCTCATATTCTATACTAGATGGAGGTCCGATGCTATCACATCGGAAGGGCGGTAATGTCATGATGGGGGCAGGCTTTGCAGCATTGAGAATCTCTCCCCACATGTGCTCACCCACCCACTCTCTCTTTCCCTATGTGCTGACTTCTCCCGTCTGTGCTCTCTTCTTTGACCTGTCTACCCCATGTGCTATCCCTCTTGTCTGCTGTCTCTCTCCTTCCTGTGCTGTGTTCTCCCCTCATGTACTGTCCCGCTTGAGCTGCCTCCCCCTGTGCTCTTTCTCTCTCACCCCTGTGTCTGACCATGTACAGAACATACCACAGCCCCTGGGCAGGGGAGGAAGCAAAGACAATACTGACATTACAGCAGTAGATTGCAGAGGATACATTTTATGAGGTAAAATATTGTTTAAAAAGAGTCATAGAAATATTTTACCTCACAAAATGAATCCTCTGTGATCCCCTGTCTGTATTGTCTTTTCCTTCCTTCCCTGTCCTGGAGATGTGGTATGCTCTGTAGACGGTCAGACCCAGACAATTTTTAAAATGAACTTTCATTCGTGGGAAAACCCCTTTAATGTGACCGGCCTCCTCTGCCTGTAGATACGTATGTCATGCATCTGCCGCCGGAAGCGGCCGTATGATTCACTGTGCCTGCACAGAATTCGCGTAAGCGCAGTGCTACGGTGTTCCGCTGGTGGTACCGTGCAAGAGGCTGCGTGAGTGTGTAAGTGTGTGAGTGTGTGTGGTGCGAAGGTGTTCCGCTGGTGGTACCGCGCAATAGGTTGGTAGCAGCAGCAGTTTCCATATTGAGACACTCATCACTTGGGTGTCCAAATATGGCGGTTGGTGAACTTCCTCCGCTTGGAATTCTGGGATACGGTGACATCTGGACAGAACAGGAAATGAAAACATTACAAGGCAATTATGTAAATAGACTAGATTATGGGAGGATGCGATAGCATCACACCTCTTGCCATGTTAACCCTCAACACACACACTCCTCTCACCTTTCACCATCTCCACTCACTCTTTCACTCCACATACGACCCCTTCTCTCACTCCGTCTCATACTCACGCCGTCATCGCCGCTGCTCCACGATCCCCGACATCTTCTTCCACCGGCGCCATCCTGGATCCAGACGTTGTCCACGCCGGCGACATGTTCTTGCGGCGACGCCATCTTGAGTATCGTGAAATCCCGCGATAGTCAAGATGGCATCGCCGGAAGAACATGTCGCCGGCGTGGACGACGTCGGGATCCAAAATGGCGTCGGCGAAATCTCGCGAGTTTTCGCCGACGCCATTTTGGATCCCGACGTCGTCCTCGCCGGCGACATGTTCTTGCGGTGACGCCATCTTGAGTATCGCGGGATTTCGCCGATCCAAAATAGCGTCGCCGCAGGAACATGTCGCCGGCGTGGATGCCGTCGGGATCCAAAATGGCGTCCGCGAAATCTCGCGAGATTTCGCCGACGCCATTTTGGATCCCTACGTCCTCCACACCGGCGACATGTTCTTGCGGCGACGCCATCTTGACTATCGCGGGATTTCGCTGATCCAAAATGGCGTTGCCGCAAGAACATGTCGCCGGCGTGGAGGACGTCTGGATCCAGGATGGCGCCGGCGGAAGAAGATGTCGGGTATCGTGGATCAGCGGCGATGACGGCGTGAGTATGAGAGACGGAGTGAGAGAAAGGGTCGTATGTGGAGTGAAAGAGTGAGTGGAGATGGTGAAAGGTGAGAGGAGTGTGTGTGTTGAGGGTTAACATGGAAAGAGGTGTGCGGTGACGTCACCGGTTACAACTGGATGGAAGTTGTTACAACCGGAAGTTGCTTAGGGCATTTATTATTATAGATGGGAACTATGTGGGGGCTCATGCTGTAAATAGGGTGGCTGTATTTGGGCTCATGCTGTACATAAGTTATGCTGTGTGAAGGATCATACTCTATATGGGGGGCTATATCTGGGCTCATACAGTATATAGTGGGGTATCAGCATACTTGATTCTACTTGATATTAAGTGATACAATTAATATTAATATAAAATAATAATAAAATAATAATTATAATTAATATGTTAATAACAATATTGACTGAATTAATTTCATCCTATTAGTTTGGCCCTCCACAATAGTCCCAATCTCTCATGTGGACCCTCAGGAAATATAATTGCCCCCCTTGCATTGGGTTTGGCCTGTGTTTATATCATCAGCAGATTTGGCTTTCAGTACCATCTTTATGCTGATGACACACAACTATACACATCATCCCCTGACCTTACCTCCGCTGTACTACAGAATGCCACTGACTGTCTGTCTGCAGTCTCCAACATCATATCTGCTCTCTATCTGAAACTCAACCTCTCCAAAACTGAACTTCTTCTGCTCCCGCCATCTACTAACCTCCCTAAATCTGACATTTCCCTCTCCGTGGGTAGCACCATAATAACACCCTGACAGCAGGCGCGCTGTCTGGGTGTTATGTTTGACTCCGATCTCTCCTTCACCTCCCATATACAATCTCTTGCACAAACAAGAAGTATTCAGCTCACCCCTCTTCACTCCTGATCACACCTCCGACGCACGGAAACACCCTGACCCGGGTGTATAGTGCATGCACAACAAAAATCCTTCTTTATGTTGTGCATATACAATCTCTTGCCCGCTCGTGCCGCTTACACCTGAAGAACATCTCTAGAATCCGCCCTTTTCTTACTATGGAAACAACAAAAACCCTCACTGTCGTCCTGATCCACTCCCGCCTGGACTACTGTAATGCTCTATTAATTGGCCTCCCCCTCACTCAACTCTCCCCTCTCCAGTCCATCCTTAATGCAGCAGCCAGGGTTGTCCATCTGGCTAATCGTTACTAAGACGCATCCGCTCTTCGCCAGTCGTTACACTGGCTGCCCATTCATTACAGGATGCAATTCAAAGTACTTGTTCTCACCCACAAAGCTCTCCACAGTGCGGCACCCCCTTACATCTCCTCCCTCATTTCTGTCTATCGGCCTAACCGACCGCTGCGCTCTGCAAACGACTTTCGACTAACCTCTGCCCTAATCCGTACCTCCCACTCCCGACTCCAAGACTTCTCCCATGCTGCGCGAATCCTCTGGAATGCTCTTCCCCAAGATATTAGGACCATCCACAATTTGCATAGCTTTAGGCGCTCGCTCAAAACACATTTGTTCAGAGCGGCCTATCACATTCAGTAATCAAAGTCATTTTATGTTTGTGTGTGTGTAGCCCATTCACTATCTCCATCTATCCCCCACCCCCTGAAGATGGCTGGACCATCATTGTAAATACATCATTGTAAATACAAACCTGTGCTTTGTATCTCCCCCACCTCATTGTAGATTGTAAGCTCCCACGAGCAGGGTCGTCTTATTTCGCTTTAATTATTGTATTGTTAACGTTGTTACTTATGACTGTTGTGCTTGAAACTGTTCAACTGTAAAGCGCTGCGGAATATGTTGGCGCTATATAAATAAAGATTATTATTATTATTATTATCGGTTTCCTCTGTGTTCTCCAGTTTCCTTCCATGCTGCAACTATGCACTAAGAGGTTAATTGGCTTGCTATAAAATTGATCGTAGCATGTCTAAAATATTATGCGCCCCACTAGTGGCAAGGTACAATGGGAATGATAATAATCTTTACGCAGTGCTGCAAAATATGCTAGAGCTCAGCAACTCCCAATGTATCAGAAACATGACATACAATACTGTTCACATAGTGATAGTGTAACTTCTACACATTGCACTTAAAGGGAACCTGTCATGTCATTTGTAGCATAAAGTGTCCTCACTTTTTTCCATTAACATTGCGGTTTTAATTCTTATATAGTTATATCTTACCTGCTCGTTTAGTCATAGCGGTGTGCTTCATTGCGTTCAGTCAAGGTTGTTGCCGCCTACGCAATTTGAATTGTGTTCCCGGGGTTGCGCCGACATCACTATAAATCCTACGCTTGCGCAGTGTTTATTGCATTTATTGTTGTTCACTGCTTGAGCAGTGTGTATTGGGGGAGCCACACTTGCGTAATATGTAATTGCTTATCCGCATTGTCCATCAGCGATCCACACATGCGCCGTGACGAGTGGCTCCCCGCAAGTGCGCACTGAAGCTCATTTTAGTTCCCAGCTTCACTGTGTGCGCATGTGCGTATCGCCGATGGACAATGCGCATCTCCCCCAATTGACTCTGCGCAAGCACTGCAAAGCAATAAACACTGCGCAAGCGCGAGATTTACGGTAACGTCAGAGCAACACCAGGAACACAATTCAAATTGCGTGGGCGGAGACAACCATGACTGAACACAATGAAGCACATACCCCTATGACTAAACAAGCAAGCAATATATAACTATATAAAATGCTTTTTTATAAGAATTACAGGGGTAATTTTAATGGAAAAAAAGTGTTAGTGATGTACATTGCATTACTAACACAGCACTGGAGACACTATAGATGTTACAAATGACATGACAGGTTCCCTTTAAAGAAGTTATTATGACATCTTATTCTAAATCCATAGGCAATAGTAAGGTGTGGTATCTCAGCACTCATTGACTGTACTCTGTAGCATTATGTGGTCCACTTCACAACTAGGGCAGCAAGGTGGCTCAGTGGCTAGCACTGTTGCTTTGCAATGCTGAGGTCTTGGGCTCACATCCCATAAAGGACAACATCTGCAAGCAGTTTGTATGTTCTCCCCATGTTTCCGTGGGTTTTCCCCGGTTTTCTCCCACACGCCAAAGAAATACTGATAGATTGTGAGTCCCAATGGGGTCAGTGATGATGAATTCTGTAAAGTGTGGCGGTATATAAGCAAAGCATGATAAATAATGATTTAGTGGTTCCTAAATGCTTCCATTTTTCAATAATACTATTCATAGGTAATTTAATGGGTGAAGGAATTTCCAAAACTGACTTGTTTCAACTGTGGCTTCTCTCACAGTATTACGCTGGTATCAGAAAGTGCTTTAAAAATATTTATTTATAATAGTAATAAATATTTAAATAATAATAATTAATTAATATATTTATAAGCTATTGTTGTAAAAGAAAACTGCATGGTGAGGGGCTGGATTTTATACACCTATGGAAATGTAACAATGAAAAACCTGAAATAAATGGTCAAGAGGTCTGTCCTGATAGTTTTGTCGATATATTGTAGCTGAGATCATGATTCCAACGATGTGTCACTTACTTGGCTGCTTGCTGTAGTTTTGATAAAATCACTGTTTTATCTGTAGCAGGTCTACCACGTCTCTGAATGCTGAGCTCTGTATAACTCACCCTTATTGCTGATTGGCAGATTTCTGTGTGTGCTGTGTATAGGCAGAAAGCTAGTAATAGAAAGTGGAAGGGAGATATTGAGAGCTCATGAACATGGAGGACTACCTGGCAACAGGTTTACTAGTCATCCAGTGATAATTTCCTGATGATAAAACTGATTTTATCAAAACTACACTAAGCAGCCCAGTAAGTGACACATCACTCAAATCAGGGTCTCTGTCTCTACATTATGCTGCTCTCAGAAAAGGTGGCAAAAACTCAGTGACAGGTTCCGTTTAATGAGTAAAAAGGAAACAATAAAATATATTTTTGCTTTCCTTTCTTTATCATGAAAGTACTTGGGGGCACAGAAAAGTTGTACACTGAATCCAAAGCCATTTTAGAACAGAGGGGATTGTTACATTTAAAGTCATAGACACGAGGAAGAACTAACTGAAATGGGCTGAGAAATGCTGCTTTTTCTTTGAATTCTAAACTTGCAATACAAGATAGAGTTAATCCAATATGTAGGCGAGTAAACGTTGTACACGCACACAGTGTTTCTCTGGTGGGACATTAAAATAAAAACGTATGCTCCAGTCGTGTTCCAATGCTGCCGAATAATAGAGATTGCACTGTAGGGGGAGTCAGTAGGGAGGAAGCAAACAGCAGGACACACTTCAGTTTGTTGGAAGGAAAATACGACTATGTTGATAGGACAAACACATTTTAGCGGAGGTGAATTTCAGCAGGCTAAGAAAAACAACTCTTTCTAACCACGAGATGCACAGATGGCAGCAAATTTACAAGCTGAAGACAATTAAGACGTTTTTATTTTATTCGCAGGAAGATATGGGGGAGGGAGAATTAAATTGAAATGGTGTAGGACAAGAAGACGTGAGATTCCATCTAAAAATGCAACAAAGTAACAAACAAGACCGAGAGCAATCACACCCATACAGAGATACAACAGATACATTGTGCAATCGTTTTCATTACAATCGGTGAGTTATCGTCACCCACAATGCTTATTCGCCTTATTTGTCAAAACTAACAAACTTTTCAATCGAATTTGTTTTTTTCTTAAAATGTGTCATGCATGCAAATGTAGCGTTACAAAAAAGTGGAACCATGGAGATACAATTCTTATGCTAACTAAAGAGAGGTATAATGTAATGTCCTGTTTTTCATCAAATACCCCCAAAAGGAAGTTTGAACCCCAGGTGGATCCTCCAGGATGCGGTCTTCAATGTAATCAAAGATTGGCAGCAGCATGCAGTAGTAATGTTGGAACCAGAAGCAATAAAACCAGTAATAGGAAACAAAGGCAGAGTCAAAGTCCAGCCCAATGGTCAAAACCTGGGAGGTACATGGAAGGGAGACAAAGCTAAGGAAAATGGTAGATACTCAGACCAGTAATATCATTGCAAAGTCCTCAAATTGTCAATGGAGTTGTTGTTAACATGAATAAGCAGCCCTGTAGAGGGGAGACAGATGAGTGTATGGGTCAGTTACACAGATTGCATCTATAAGATAATAAATATGATGTTGACCAGAGTCATGTGTTCATTGGTTTCATAAGATAGATGTCTTGATATAAACCACTATGGATCGGTGTCAGCTCCTCCATAATGTACAGCATGCAAGGGAATAATCCTCCAGTGTTACATCTGTAGGACAAATCAACATCCAACACTGGCATGTAACACTGTAAGAAGTGATTTGTTAGTTCCAATCTATTTTACTCATATAGATGGATAAAACTGCCTTTTAATATCAATTAAAAGTTTGTCAAACAGCACACCTCATATATCTTGCCCTACCAAACGTTTCGCCTTTTCAGCTTTGTCAAGAACATATGAGGGTGAACTCGATTACTAATTTGAAGGGAATCTGTCACCACATTTGACCTTTGTAAATGATTAATATAGGCATACTGGTTATAGACTGCTGAAAAAAGTCATGCCTATATGTCTCATATCAGTTTGCTTATGTGGAGACACGGTGGGTCAGCGGGTGCTCTAGTCCGCTAGCCGAAAGTGCATGGACTAGGGATCATCCCACCGAATGCCCATTTTCCTTTTACCATGTGCATAATACCACTCAGACAACACAGGGTGACTGTAAAACAGTGTGGCAATACTTTGTTGAATCATAAAACAGGCAAATAATGTATAGAACAGTCACATGAAAAATACCCAAGATGGAGCAAAATTAGAGTCTCACCCTTCTGCCGACTCGCCAGGATAAGAGCAGCTGTGACTTCAGAGCTTCCAAGGCTGGCTTCCAAGGCTGATTACCCCCACCTATGGCACGCACAGAGAGGAGCTAACAACAAGCTTAGTAAGCCATTTAGGTACAAGGCCAGGTGACCAATTCTGGCTTTCCCAAACATATCCATAGGGCTCAGATGACCGATGCATCCAAATCCTGACTACCACAAATGTATACAAGGATTTAGTGATGGTCAATAAATCAGATCTGTATTCTCCCAGCTGAGGACGAGGTCGCCTAAGCTGGCATCCTGTATAATGTAAAATTTGTGTCCCTTGTGATGGAGCCATGAACTGGCAGCTATCCTGTATGTTGTTTCTGGCTGTGGTTTTGTAAAGAGTCTCTGTTTCTTTGGATCTCTAGATCTCTTGAATGTCTTAAATCTATTATTACAGATACATATCCCCTTTGTAGAGCTCACAACTATTGTCCTTCAAGCCAGCATCCATAGTTCAAGAGGAAAATGTGATGAGATTAACTAGCATTGCTTGATTATTTATAGTTTATAGATCAGTATTTGCAAGTCAACAAACTGCATAGCCTGATATGATGTGTAATGAACACATCAGCAAACATCATTGTTCAGTGATCCTGCATCCCTGTTTTGCAAAGATAACAGTACACTAAACGATAGGAGCTAATATAAGAGGTAAATAACAACCATTCATCAATTTACAAATATCAATTTAACCTACAAGACGAGTCAATATTTCAGACTCTTGACCAACTGAAGAAAGAAACACATAAATTCAAAAGTCAACATATAGATAATAGGTTATACCTCCTGGCTTAGTGAAAATAGACATCTGGATAATTAAGATAAGATGCTGTGTTGTCACACCTTGTTGATAAATCATCTTTTATCACTTTATATAAATGACCTCTTCCAGGTTCTGGGGAGTATGCTGCCTGGCAGATAACTCTGCCTCCAGAGTTTATTATACATGACACATCTGCAGGTTCCTCAGCTTCATCTTCCAGATCACAGGCAGACAGAGTTGCAATATTGTTGCAATACAACAGAGCTCAGAGAGATGCAAAAAATGTGTTTGCAACAAGACAAAGTTCATTTCCCCTGTCTTGTGTTAGTTACTTGTCTTACTCTGGTAACTACCCCTTGTATTTAGCATAATCCCTAGAGGAGCTATGCTGCTTGGTAGAGGTCATTTACATAAAAGAAAAACATGGATATATCTGGAATAAGACATCAGATGGCAGATATCAGGGTATTATTTTATTCAGCTTCCTATGACCTACAAGCCCATATAGATGGCTTAGGGGAGTTGATCCTACTGACAGATTTCCTTTAACGACTAAAAATAAAATGACGGTCATAGGAGCGCTGGAATGAGACCAGGACAAGAAGATTGGTGTTTACCCACAACGAGTTTCGACGGTACCCTATCTTCATCAGGTGGAAGTTCCATCTGATGAAGACAGGGTACCGTCGAAACACGCTGTGGTTAAACACCAATCATCTTGTCCTGGTCTCATTCCAGTGCTCCTATGACCGTCATTTTATTTTTGGTTTTATATTGATCCTCTCAGAAGGTATACGGATGAAGCCCGGTGGACCCGAATCTGCATTGCATTTCCCTGCCACCTTTACAGCGCTCCTATCTGAACGCTTTTTTACATACATTTTATCAAATATAAAAAAAAGGTATTTATAGTTCTCTTTCTATTAAGCAACCGGAAAAAAATATGCTACAAATGTGTTCACATTCAAATATTACACACAAATCCTTGCAGTGCACTTAAACACCAATAAAACAGCACACCTAATGGAGAATGTTCTCTCTCACTTAAAACTTTATTTCTAGGATAAGTTGAAAAAGTTCAAGACATTGACTTATTTTTCTGTGCTAAACATCAACATAAGAAAAACAGTCAGATGGGTAAAGTGGATCGGAAAGCCTCAAAACCAAAGTGACAGACAGACCCCGTGTATACTGACCGTATCAGCCTCATTTCAGTCTTGGTTGCTAAGAACTCTAGCCTGACATGACTTTAGGCCTGTTTCACACTTCAGTTTTTTGTGTCAGTTAAAATCCGCTAAAATGGCGGAAAGCGGATCAGTTCCAGTACTGACATCAACGTTTGCCACCGGACCGTTGTTTTAACGGATCCGGCGAAGGAAGAATCTTAAAGGAACTGCAGCCCAGGGAAGAGAGAGAGAGAGAATTTTCAGCCGCCAGAACAGAGTTTAGGGTTAAATTTGCGGCCGAGGCAAGTCCTCCGGTCATGCGCAATGTAAAATGCGGATCCGGCCGCCCGAAAAATGTTGCATTGTCTGTCCAGGCATGTTGGCGGACGCCAAAATTTTGGCGGAGCCGCAAAAAAACGGATCCAACGGATGGCCATCCATCAAGATCCGCCGGTAATGCAACTCAATGGGAAAAAAACGGATCCGCCAAGCAAAATGGCGGATCCGTTTTTTTTGCAAATCGGCGGATCTTGACTGATGGTGACAAACGGATGTGTGAAACAGGCCTTAGGCTCGCTGGTAGTACTAGTGGCATAAATCCATATAACAAGACAATAGTCCCGGCTGTATGAGCCCAAAAAACTTTAGCCATGCTGTATAGTAATTTTACCTCCACACCCCTATGTAACCACATACCACAGAACGTATCCACTACTTTCTTCATACACACAACCCTTGGACTCCCCTCTGATCAATATAAAAGTAAAACATTATAACCCCTCTGCAGCCTTATAAGAGCAATCAAGTTAATGTTGGACGCTAAGTGTAATTGACTTTTCTTAAGGTATCCAAAGAATTTTCATTGCAGACTATTTAAAGTTTATTGTTAGTCGCCGGTTATAATGAGTAGTTTAGCCCCGGTGTCTCGTTATTCCACACAGTATGCCGTCCGTGTTACTTCTGTTAATGTTTACATTTTTGCAATGTCAATTGAGGAGAGATTTGCTGCAAAAATGCAAATGAGAAATGATAATAACCTTTACAAAGCCGTTCACCAAACCAGCATCTCCCATTTTACAAATATGGCTTGTACTCATTAACAAACTGGTGGCTGAGGATTTTTCTAAATCAATGGCAAGAATGTTTCTTGCTTATTTTAATATTGACAAAGGAAATATTGCCCATTCCCAAAACCAAAGAGGAATACATGAAGAGATGTGTTCCTACCACTAGTACCGGTACATACAATCAGTAAATAAAGGCCACTTGTCACATACAAACACCAAGGATTTCAATATATAAAAGGAAAGGTTTACTGAAACATTTCCCACATAATATTTTTACTGCAAATCAGATACCATTTCCAATATGACAGGTTCCCTTTAAAATGATTCCAGAGCTATTTGCAGGTTCTTTAGCATGAAGCTACAGTAAGGTCGAATTCCCACTTGCGATGCAATCAGATGACTGAAATCCGATAAAAAATCATTTTGCACTCGCCCCAGTGTTTCTAGATGATGTCGCTCACATCTGTGATTATGTTTCATGCCGATTCGGCATGTGAAGTCAAATCTGCACCCGAGATTTGGATAACACACACACACATAAGTCTAGGGGTGCCTGTGAAACATTGCACTGCACTCGAATGTCACCTGAGTGCGGTGCGAGTGCGGTTTTACTTTCTCCTCCTCCTCAGCAGGTGTTCTCCGATTCTCTGATGCAAGAAAACTATATGGAACATTTGCAATCCAATAGCTCATCGTGACGCACAAAATGGGGCCTTTAACTCCTGGGCTCAACAGGTTGAGCAAAAGATATGTCCATCCCTGAATAGCACAAAGTATACCAAAAGTAAGACCCTTTGGGATACGCTGGGTGTATGAGGTCTCTGAATACATTCACCATGTGCACTGTAAGTTTTTTCTAGCACATAGCACAAACATTATGAAATACAGTTAAGTCCAGAAATATTTGCACAGTGACGGAATCTGCGTGATTTGGGCTCTACATGCCATTTTTTGATAAATAAATAAAATATTCATTTTTAATACTTTGTGGCCAATGACTGTCTGATGTCTGGAAGGCATGGACATCACCAAACGCTGGGTTTCCTGCTGAGATGTTTTTCTTGGCCTTTACTACAGCTGACTTCAGTTGTTTCTTGTTTGTGGGTCTTTCTGCCTTAAGTTTTGTCTTAAGCATGTGAAATACTGCTCGAGGAGGTGGAGATCTGGTGACTGACTTGACCATTGCAGAATATTCCACTTCTTTGCCTTAAAAACTACTCTTTTGCTTTCTCAGTATGTTTTGGTTCATTGCCCATCTGCACTGTGAAGCGCCGTCCAATCAACCTTGGTTCACAGAGGATGTGCTGTGCTTTGGATCATGAGTCTTTCCAAGTCTTCTCCAAACTTTCTTCTTTCCATCTTTCTCATACAGGTTGACCTTAGTTTCATGTGTCCAAAGGAAGCTTTTCCAAAACTGGACTGGTTTCTTTAGATGTTTAAATGCTTTTTGGCAAAGTCTAATCTGGCATTTCTATTTTTAAGTCTGATTAATGGTTTGAACCTTGTGGGGACACATCTGTATTTGCTCTCATGAAGTTTTCTCTTTACGATAGACATAGATACTGAAACACCTACTCCCTGGAGAGACTTTTTCACTCGAATGGATGTTGTGATGAAGTTTTTCTTCACCATGCAAAGGATTCTGTGATCACCCACCACTGTTGTCTTCAGTGGAAGCCCAGACCTTTTTGTGTTCCAAAGCTAATCAGTTCTCTCTTTTTATTGCAGAATGTACCAAGCTATTGATTTGACAACTTTTAACATTTCTGATATTTCTCTGATGAATGTAATCTTTCTTTCAGCCTGATGATGGTCTGTTTCTTTTCCATTGAGAGCTCTTTTGCTATGGGATAACAGCAACAGCTTTCAAATGCAAATGCCACACCTGGAATCAGCTCCAGACCTTTTACCTGCTTAATTGATGATGGCTTATTGAGGGAATAGCCCATGCAGCGCATTAGAGAGCCATTGAAATAATTGTCCAATTACTTTTGGTCCCATTAAAAATAGTCAACTACTTATTAACGATCTGTGATTCCTAAACCCTTACTCCAATTAGGATGTGAATGCCCTCAAATTAAAGCCAAAAGTCTGTACTATAAGCCCATATTGATTACATAACAGTTTTGGCAAACAGCTAATATACCAAAACTTGTGTCAGTGTCTAAATATTTCTGGACCTAACTGTAGTTAATAATGAACAGATTCTGATATGTCTGTTCACTTTTAATTCACAATTGCCATATTAGGGTCTGTTGACATTTAGTTATTTCATTATACTTAGCATATGTGTAAGAAGGATTCTCTGTGCACTTGGTAAATGTATGTAGAATGTCACAGTTTTTTGGATTTGATACAAAGGAACCTATGAAATTATTGGGGTTGTCAAATGGACCCCAAACATTTTCTCTAATTTAAGTTAGCATAATCATATAGTTACCTGCCATGGATTCAGCACGAGCTCTCCGTTATATCTCTTGATTCAGGGTTCTGGCAATGACGCCACAATAACAGCTTACTTTACCGCTGCAGCCAATTACTGAGCTCAATTGCTTGGTTGTATTTTAGCACAGGAGGTGGACCTGTGTAGATGAACAGGTGAAGGCCAAAGATGAGGATAATTTATTTTACTTTTTTTACCCCTTCCTGGTCTTCAAGAGTAACATGCTGCAGTTAGGCCTGCAGCCGATAAAACAGTGATTTTAAAATAAAAAAAAAATCACTGTTTTATCGGCAGCAGACCTAGTTGTTGTCTGAATGCTGAGCTCTGTATAATCCTGCACACACCCCTCATTGGCAGCTTCCTGTATACACTGTGCATAGGCAGAAAGCTGCCAATCTGTGGTGGGTGCGGGATTATACAGAACATATGAATTTGGAGAACTAAATGGCAGTAAGGTAGATTCACACGAGCATTAAAAAAACAATCAGAGTTTCATCTCTAAAAGTGGATTGTTTTTTTCTTCGCTTGTAATTCGTGTGCAGCCTGTTTGCAATCTGTTTTTTACAGCAGCTATTCATTTATTTACAAGACCATTTACAGCAATGTATGGGCTCATTCCCACTTGCGATGAAAACGGACAAATGCAATCTGGATGAATGTTATTCTATTATTGGGTGTTCATCTGCCATTTTTTTTCCAGCTCAAATTGGATCTCGATTGAACTGGAAAAAAAATCGCAGCATGATGTGATAATAATCGGAAATCGGATCACATTTGGCAAAAGAAGTCAATGGGTGCAAGAAAAAAATTGCAGACACTCATCAAGACAATTTCCATAGAACAGCATAGCAATCACTCACTGAGCGGAGGAATCGTGACAGTAGGTCAGTGTTAGTAGCTTGAAGTGGATATTTTGTGGAACGGGGAGACAATGAAGGGATTTGCAGAGGAGAGAAGTGGAGGAGAAGCAAGGACAGAAGTGGACTAGGAGGGCGGCAGAGTTACGGACTGACTAGAGTAGTGTGATAATGCTATGGGGGATAATGATGTCCTAGACCTCATATGGAGTCAAGGCCATCCGAGTGATGTGTGCCGTTTGGAGGAAGAGGTGATGCTCACGCTGCTCCAGCTGCACAGCAAACAAGGGAGAAGGGTGCAAAAGCGCCGAGGCCAGCCCCTAGCTATAAAGTTGGCGGCCGGACCCTTTCCTTTTTTCTGTCTCTGTTTCCTCATCCACCTACTCCGTTTCCCCCATTGTCTCCTCATCCGGTCAGAAAGTGCGGACCGTCTGTGAGTACTTTTGGTGTTCTCACCCTGCTGCTTGCCTGTCTGCGGTGAAGCATCAATTCTGACTTCCTGCTCCCTGCCTCATATGTGATGTACCCACAAGTTGGAACTCCACCTTGCATATGCTGGAGAAGCTGTGCGTGCATCAGTACATAATAGTGGAGTTTCAGCTGAAGCAAGCACGGGGAGTCGCTTCAAGACCAATAAGTGGGCATTCTTGTGGAATGGGTGTGCGGTGTTGCACTGCTTTGAGTACTTCATGAACATGGTCAGCGCTTATAATGCCACCATTAGCATCACTATTCCATTTCTATGCTTCCTTGAATAAATGATCAGGCAATGAGGTATCTGGTGGTGGCAAAGGAGGAAGAGGAGGAGGAAGATTAATTCAGAGAAATATGGGAGAGAAGGATTATGGACAGCTTTGTAGGTCAGTGTTAGTAGCTTGAAGTGCATATTTTGTGAAATTGGGAGACAGTGAAGGGATTTGCAGAGGAGAGAAGCAGAGGAGTAGTGAGAAGTGGATTAGTATAGCAGCAGAGTTAAGGACAGACTAGAGAGGTGCATGGTGCGATGGGGGACATACAGCAGAAGAGAAAGCAGGGTGCAAAAGCACCGAGGGCCATAGCCAGTATGTTGGCTGCTACAGGCCACCGTGCTGACAAGCTGAGGGCACCAATACAAGCTCAAAATAGCTCCTGACTACAGACTGGTGTTTTGCATGCTTTGCCGTCAAAGAATGAAGCAAGGCATAACTGTTCCTAACATGAGTACTACCTGCAAGATGATGAATCTGAATGCAAATCACGATCCGCAGTGGAGTAGACATTTGAAATACCAGGAAAGATCTGAGTCTCCTCCTGCTCCCTCTTCTGCTGCATTCTCAGCTGCTTCCTCCACCTCTAGAGCAACGGGGCCACCTAGAAGCCTGCAAAGAGAGGATGTGACAGCACCACCAGCAGTGTCACCAATCATCTCCTCACTATCCCATTGAATCGTTCTCAATACATCCCTCAAACACTCATTTCCATATTTTACATAAGGCATCACAATTGCTTTCTAAAGCACTAAAAATACCTTGGGATTATGGGAACCACGGTACATGGTTCCCAGCCACCATTACTTTTCCAGGTGGACCATCCCTGCCCTGCATGAACATCTTTTGAACAAAATCAGGTGTGTACTGAGCAACATCATCAGTGTAAAGGTCCACATAACCACCAATAAATGGACCAGTAAGCACAGATGGAATGTTCTATCTCTCTAAATGAACCAGGTGTGGATCCCACAAGACTTGTCCGTACCTTTGGCTGAATATTTCACTATACCAGCCACACCCAGGCATTATTAGACTCCACAGCAGTTTGTTTGTTCTATTGTCCATTCGCAATGTTTTGGCACCTACCCAAATTAAAACGAAAGCAAGAAATGAGGGTGTTTTGCAGAGTACACCCACACAGGATATTTTGCAGAATAAACCCTGTGATGGATTGCACAGGGGAAGAGGGTGTCGACTTCGCTCACCTCAGGGGAGGGGGGAGAAGGACCCAGCAGGGACCGCTCACTGGGGTCACCACTAGCCTCTGGTCAGTCAGGGAACTGCACCAGTGAGTGGGGAATATACATCACCACTCCAGGCTGGGGATATATATATAAACCTCCCAGCTGTCACTGCCAGAGTTCCTCACTAATACAGTGCGGTATTCTGTCACCAGTTCCTCGTTCAAAATAAGCCCCGTCCAACAGCATGCTTATATCAGGTCAGAAGCCAACCCGGGTAGCGTATAATATAACCAACGGAGCGTGCAGATGTGGGGATTTGTGAATCGAGATAAAAGAGCAGCCCAAGATTAATTTTATATTTTATTGCCGAAAAGGCGCACTAGAAATATACAGGTGTTATGATTGAGTCACCGTAGGAGGCAAAAACAGAAATACAAGCTAAGTCCAGAAAACCAGAGAAGTTGGCAACTATCAGATTGCAGACCCCTGAACCTATCAACACAACTAGCAGTAGTCGTGGGGGGTTCCTATGATGCCCTAGACCCCTCGATCATGGCCGGAGAATTAAATAGGCCTAAAGAAAGAAAGGGGAAATCTAAACTGCCCCAGAGCAGACCCCAAAGCAATAGGCAGCCCCCAAAATATAATGACGGTGAAGCAAGATGAAAACACTAACACAGACAGAAAGATAGACTGAGCAAAGCCGGGGCCCAAAACTACCTAGATAGGAAAGGACAGGAAGGCTGCTGTCTGCAATCTGCCAAAACCCTATCAAAGACATAAGCCAACAAGCTGATATGAAAAAGGCCCTGAAGCAGCTAGGCTTCAAAAACTAAATCAGCACTCAGGTATTTTCAGAAGACAGAGCTAAAGTAATTCAGCACACCCCAGCAGGGAAAGGCAGAAATCCAGAAAAACAAAGCAAAACAAAGTCAAGCACCAATGCAAAAGGCCAAGCAGCAAACTTAGCTTTAGAGGAGCAGGAATTCAGACTGGTCTCCAAGGATCCCACAGAGAAATCACCCGCAGGGCAGAAGGGCGTCGGCAGCCTTATATCCAGTCAGTAACTCCACTCAGCCAGTCATCATCATCAGCCTCAGGTGTTTGATAATCAGGCTCACTACCTTTCTTTACCAGAAGAGGGAGTTCCTCGGGCCTCAGTAATGAAGGGGAAAATGAACTCACAACATACAGGTATATATACAAGAATAAATATACAAGTTTACAGTCAGGAGTGCAGGGAGGTGCTGATGGATCACAGGTCCAAATCTTAGTTCCAGACTTTCCTAAGTCCAAAATCAGGGGCTGCCTTATATCTCCTAGGCTGCTCCCTCCCACACTCTGCTCTGACCCCTGGGCTTGTGCAGCTTCTCTCCTCCTATATCTGAGAATATGATTTTCTGTCCAGATGGCCCATAACTTTTTGCTGGAAGCTCTGAATGGGTTGATGGCGCCGCCACTGGGTTCCGCTGGATTTTATCTGCACATAGAGACTAAATATACCAACTGTATGTGATTCCTGGTAGCTGTGCTTTATAACTCAATAATGCAGAGTGCTACAGGTGGCTGCTGGGCATGGGCGTGTGGGGGGAGGAAGGCTGATTCGGATTATGTGCTCGGCTAGTCTCAAAGATATTGCATTCTGTTATTATAGGTCATTTTCCTGATTCAATACCTCAGAACCTTGCTGTGACCTATAGTGCAACACTGTCTCCATGTGCTTGATTCTGACAAAAGAATCTAGTTTGCCGTGAAGCTGCAGAGAGCTCAAACCCTAGTGCTTATTGGTGGGGACCGAGCTTCAAAGAGCTTCTTCCTGGAGACTATTTAAGAAAAACAATGCATTGCTTTTTATGGCCTGGGGGAGCACAAAGGGTGAGGGCACATTCCAGGAGTTGACAGAGATGTCCTGAATCTATAATCTAAAATTGATTCTCCCTCATCCCTCACATACCCACAGAGGCTTTTTTGAGAGTACTCCCACAGAGACACATGCAGAGAACACACACAGGTTTTTTGGTATTCCCACAGACATGGTTGCAGAGTAGAAAAATTTGGTTTTGAACCCAGTACTCCCACAGACATGGGTACAGAGTATAATTTTTTTTTAGGCCCACCACTTGTACAGACAGAGTGGCAGAGTATAATTATTTTTAGGCACACTAGTTGTAAGAGACACGGCTGCAGTGACACAAAAACTTTTCGGCACAGTACACCCAGAGGGAGGGTTGCAGAGTACATACATAGGCTTTTTGGCAGAGTACTCCCAGAGGCAGGATTGCACTCACAGGCTTTTGACATAGTACTCCCATGGGCAGGAGTGCAAAGTACACACAGAAGCTTTTTGGCACAGTACACGTAGAAGCTTTTTGGCACAGTACACACAGAGGGTTTTTGGCACAATACTCCCAGAATCAGGGTTGCAGAGTAGACACAGAAGCTTTTTGCACAGTACACGCAGAGGCTAATTGGTTCAGAACTCCCAGAGGTAAGGTTGCAGAGTGCACACAGAGGTTTAAAGGCACTGTACTCCGAGAGGCAGGGTTGCAGAGTACACATAATGGCTTAAAGGCACAACTCATACAGATACAGAGGTAGAGTAGAATTATTTTTATATGCAATATTTGCAAACAGACGACCGCAGAGTAGAATTAACCCCTTAACAACCGCCGATACTCCAGTTAAGAATACTTATTCCTCATCGCCGCTTTTTAATGGTGCTGAGAAATAAATGTATAGCGCCCCCCAGCGTCGGAAAATCTTCGGGGTCTCTGCTATGCCGATGAAAAAAATAATAATAAAGAAATTAATTATGGCTCTTGGGAGAAAAGAAGGAAAAAGTGAAAGCAGAAAAAGAAAAATTGCTCAGTCTTTAAAGGGTTAATTAATTGCTATGAATGGTTCCTATAAATGCAATGCCAGGACATGGTGTGATCCAGCATACATGTTACATGAAATCCATTAAAAACTGAATTTATCAGTGAGGCCTTTCTTTTTAAAAGGATGTCACTCTTTCTTGTTCCCTCTATCTTAATGTCATTTACTACATCCTCAGGCACTTTTATCAATTTTTCTCATCTTCATGACCTTGGACAATACCATTCTTATTTATATCAATGAAATACATTTATGCAACTGGTAATTAAAAGAATCATTAGTTTGTTATGCTAGTGGCAATACAATAGAAAAAGAGGAGCAAAGTGATTATAAACCAAGAATTGCCATTAGTGATGAATTAATTTCTAAAATTTCAGATACATTTGCTCAATTTAGCAGGCAGATTTGATCAACTAAAATTAGTTTGAATTCCTGCACACAATTTTAGCACTAATATTGGTGATTGGTATGTAAGCAGAAGGACCGGGCTAGGGGTACATTTCTTGCACCGGGTCCGGAACTGTCGGGGCTGTCTCCTCTGTTGTCCGGGGGGAAAGCTTAAAGCACAAAGTACAGTAGGGGGCATGTCTGAAGCTAAAAAGCAAAAGCACGCGCGGAAACACTCAGACTTGGTGGGAACTGACAAGCGAGCAGCAGGGAGAGATGAGTGCTCAGTCCTTCGAGCACCATATCAGTGCAGGCCCGCACTCCAGCATCCCCTCTGCCGCCCGTAGAGACTGTGAACAGAGACGTACCGTGTGCCCGTTGCCCCCCCCCCGCGCTAATCAAGCTGCCAAACGCTCCGGGCTCATGAGTTCCGAGTGAGAAAAATTGGGTGTGTGACCGTGAATTGAACTCTGACTCCCCGGTGCTTATTTGTTGGGGCACATTGGGCATCCGCTGGACTCCGGATCCCTCAGGAGGCATCAGAGACACATCGCTGCCGGGAGGACTCAGCTTGTCGGTGTCTTCAGGACTACACTGGATTAACCCCGCGCTGATCGTTAGTGCCAATGTCTGTTTCGTGGACTCTGCTGTCTGGAAGTCGTTGGATTGGATAAGTTATAACTTAAGAATTGCTACTGTCATTGTTCCCTGTATTTTCCCATAACGCATACCCTTATTACCTATTACCTGCATTATCCCTGTTTAGCTCTCTATCTCCATGCGTGGAGTACATACTTGTTAAAGTAAAATACGTTAACCCTTGCTCTGTCTCCTGTCCGTGACTGCATCAAACAACCTGCTTACACTTGGCATAGTCAGAAGGATGCAGTCCACGAGCGCAAAAGGGACAAACCAAGCGGTTGGGGGTGCCCCAAGGACCAGCATATCCCTGGAGGCGATGTTGAGCAACCTCCCCAAATTTACAGGGAACAACACCATGCTATGGGAATGGACTGAGCAGGTCAGGAGAATGTTGAGGATGCACCCCATGACCCCTGCAATGAAGGCAGAGGTTGTCCTGATGGCACTGCACGGGGAGGCGAGGAGTTATGTCATGCTCTGGCTTCCCCGTGAACGAGACACTTTTGACAAGGTGCTGCAAATTCTGGAGGAAATTCATGGAGACCCCACAAACATCAGAGCGTTGCGTATGCACTCGTTTGGCCGTGTTCAAAGGGAGGTGGAGACTGTGACCTGCTGCATGATTGTGCTGCAGGAAATCCACAATGCGAATGCTAAGCGAAATGGTGTAGATGTAGGCCCTCTTGATATTGTGCTGCGAGACCAGTTAGTGGCAGGCCTTAGACATGCGCTGCTGAAACAGGCCTTGCACGAGCGCTTGCGGGTAAATCTGTGCATGACTTTTCTAAAAGTTGGAGGCGAAGTGGACGCACGTAAGCAAGAGCAGGGGGTGACAGTCCCCACGGGGAAGGTCTGGAGCGGGGAGGTATCTATGCCACTGAACATTGAATCAAATTGGGAGAGAGAGCTGCGGAAAGAGATCAAGGACATACGAGAGGAATGGTCTGACTCGAGGAAGAAACCTTCGGTCCCACCGAACCCCTCTGGGGGCAGAAATGGTCCTGAACCTTGTCGGGAGATGAGAACGCCTCACAAGGAAGAACAACCCACCTGCTATAACTTTGGAGAAATTGGACATTTTGCTAGGGGATGTGCCTGCGGGCAAGATCCCTTCAATAGCTTCCGTTATACTAGGAAGCTCCATAGCTTCTCTGAGTCCTCTTGTTTGGGCGGAAATGGATGATTGGACCGTTCTCTGTTTAGCTGACACCGGCTCTCAAGTAACCATGAGACATACTTCAGAGACATACTTCAGACATCACTTCCCTGAGATGGCCTGAATGCAGCCCAGTGATCAGGTTGACTGCTGCTAATCAGTTACCCATCCTGGTCGCAGGGGTGGTCCGGATGCAAATCACCATGTGTAGCAAAAATGTAGGCCGGAAGGGAGTGGTGCTGCCTGCTGGAGAAGCTGGAAAAGGCCTGCTGTGACTCTGGGGATTAACACATTGAATAACTCAGAAGTCTCCTGATCAGTGAGTCAACAGATGTGTTTCTGAACCAGTGGAGCCCTCGCACCCCTCAAAGGAAAGTGTTCCAACAGCTGGTCCGGGTGGCTCAGGCCCAAGAGACCTCAAGTGAAGGAAAACCAGTGGGAAAGGTGATCATCCCGGCTGCAGCCAAACTATTTTACCACCAGGGCAAACTGTGCTTACCCTGCCCATCCGAGCCTGTACCCCGCTTGAAGGATTTGAAGTTCAGATAGAACCGGCCTTTATGGAGCAGCTACCTCCAGGGCTCCTCATTGCGTGGACATTTGCCACCGTTCATGATGGTAATGTGCCAGTGTGATGTGTCAATCTCTGGGAGGACGATCTCACGCTTCCGCCCAAGTGTGAAGTAGAGCAAATCTTGGGCATGCTGGAAGAGCTGATACCACTGAAGGCCGTCCAGCTTGGACAGTGGCCATAAAAGTGTCCTCTGAACTGGAGCTCCATCACCTGCAGGAGGGACACCGAATCCTGGAACAAATGCGGGCTGAACTAACGGAGATCTCACCACAGCAGGTACAACAAGTGGAAGCCCTGCTCGGGCGGTAGCAATATGTTTTTGCCCACCAGGATGATGATTTCGGGTATACCACAGCAATCACCCACAAGATTCCGCCAGGGAATGCTGCACCCATTAGAGAACGATATGGACAGATCCCACCACAACTATACCAGGAGGTGAAGGGAATGCTGACACATATGCTGCAGAATGGAGTTATCCAAGAGTCCGAGCCTGTGGGCTGCTCAGATTGTACTCGTATGAAAGAAGGACGGGACTCTGCATTTCTGTGCAGATTATCAGAAACTGAATGCCTGCACCGTGCGAGACTCGTATCCATTGCCAATTATTGAAGAATCATTGTCAGCTCTGGAGATCGCAAAATACTTCTCGTTGTTGGATTTTGGCTAGTAGGTATTGGCAAGTGCCCATGTCCCAACATAACCGGTCGAAGACAGCATTCATACTGCCTATGGGGCTGTTCGAATTCAACTGGATGCCTTTCAGCCCTGCTAATGCTCTCAGGACCTTTCACTGGTTGATGGAGAGGTGTTTGAGACACCTAAACTTTGAAGCCACCCTCATCTACTTGGACCGTGTCATTGTCCACGCAGCCACTTTTGAGGAACATCTGCAAAGGCTGGAACAAGTGTTGAGTCGCTTGCAAAGGCACAGTCTGAAGTGAAGTCACAGAAGTGTCATCTTTTTCGTACACAGATTGAGTACCTGGGACATGTCGCTGAAGGAGTGAGACCATCATGTGAAAAGATAGTGGCAGTGCAAGACTGACCCACCCAGGAGACTGCGAAAGATGTTCGGACCATCCTGGAACTCACTGGGTACTATCGACGGTTTGTAAAGAACTTTACCCGCATTGTCAACATACTGCTAAAACTACTGAAAGGAGTACCGTTGAGCACAAAGAATAGTACTATATAGTGGGAGACAGCCAGGAAGAAGCATTACGCACCTTGAAAATGGCTCTAAATGAAGCTCCCGTACTGGCTTATGCAGACTTCTCCCAACTAGAGTTGAGCGAAACGGGTCGGTCATATTCAAAAGTCGGCGACTTTCGTTGAAGTCGGGTTTCATGAAACGAAACCCGACCATAGCGTGAGGTCGGCCATGAGGTCGGCAACCAGAGCGACAAAGTCGCGTTTCAAAAGATGCTTCCAGCGCCCTTTTTCAGCCAATGATGGAGGAAGCACACTGTGGGCAATGCGATGACATAGGCATCGGTCACCACCATCTTTGAGAAGGGCATGCAAGTGATTGGCTGGCTTTGTGTGGCGTCACAGAGGCTATAAAAGGGCGTGAACGCCGACCGCCATCTTACTTATGCCGATCTTAGTATAGGGAGAGCTGCTGCTGCTGCTGATTCTGTAGGGAGAGCGTTAGGCAGGGAAGAAGAACCAAAAAACTGCTTCTGCTGTTAGCGATTTCCACTTACAACACAACACTTTGTGTGCTGTGACAGGGGAGGCTCTATTTTTGTGCATTAGCTCTGTTGGTTATTAGGCTGCCTTATAAGGCTCCCTGATAGCTGCATTGCTGTTTGCACACTGCTGTGCAAACTGCTTTTTTAAAAGCAAAAATACTTTTCTTCCTCTTTTCTGCACAGTTACCAAGTGTTCATTTTTCCACCCTTTTGTGTGTGCACTGTGCAGCAGTCCTGCTTATTAGGCTGCCTGCGTCCATACTTGGACTGAGAGCATCATTGTCAGCGTCCTCAAATCTATAGTGAGATTCAAATTCTCACCAATCCTATAGACACCCTCCACCTTGTCATACACCATCCAATTTCAGTCTGTTACATTGAGGTGTAATCTCTACTGGGCCTGAGACAATAGTTCAGCGTCCTCAAATCTATTGTGAGATTCAAATTCTCACCAATCTTATAGACACCCTCCACCTTGTCATACACCATCCAATTTAAGCCTGTTACATTGAGGTGTAATCTCTACTGGGCCTGAGACAATAGTTCAGCGTCCGCAAATCTCTAGTGAGATTTAAATTCTCACCAATAGTAGATACACCTTCTACCTTGTTTTACAGTACCATATAGCTGGTGGTATTTTGGGTACATTTTCACAAAAATGAGCAAGTATGTTGGAAGACGCCATGGAAGTAGGCGGGGGTTGCCAGCTGGTCCCGATGGTGGTGGTGGTGGTGTTGCATCTGTTGGTAGTGGCAAAAGCACAATAGCACCTAAGGCAGGAGGTGTTGAGAATGCATCATCGTCTGGCTCCACAAGGCCTCGAAGCCTCTCTTTTCTGGGAGTAGGTAAACCACTTTTAAAGCCGGAGCTTCAGGAACAAGTTTTGGCTTACATTGCTGACACAGCCTCCAGCTCTCTCGCCTCCTCTTCTGAAGTTTCAAAAACTAAAAGCACTGAGTCGTCATTGGAGGCTCCCGGTCAGGAACAACACCTTTCCTTGGGTCCTTCACCCCTACCACAAGTGAAGGATGTTGCAGGCCACACTACAGATTACTCCATGGAGCTCTTTTCACATACCATGCCTGGGTTAGCAAGTCAAACCGTGAATTCCCCAGTCCAAGATGAATCTGACATGGAGTGCACTGATGCACAGCCACTGCTAGATTTTTCTGCTGGTACATTCACTCAGAGCACTACATTATCCTCACAGTGTACTGAGGCAGAATCAGACCCTGATGAAACTCCGGTGCCCCTTCCCTTACACGGTGACACAGAGGAAAGTGCACATGAAATTGAAGAGGAGGTGATGGATGACCCAGTTGTTCACCAAGATTGGCATCCATTGGGGGAAGAGGGTGCCGCTGCCAATAGCTCAGAAGAGGAGGAGGAGGATCCGCAGAAGGCAACGACATCGCAACAGCTGTTATCTGGCAGGACTGCAGCAGTCCAAAAACTTATTACAAAAGCCAAAAGAGTTGCAGGACAGCTTGGCCAGATGGTCAAATTAGCACAGCGTGCAAGGTCTCAAAATATCGTCCATAGTAGGAAGAGTGCAGTGTGGTACTTTTTTGAACAAAATCCTAATGATCAGGCTAAAGTTATCTGTAAGAAGTGCGCAAAGACCTTTAGCCGAGGGAAAAATCTGAGAAATTTGAATACCAGTTGCATGCTTAGACATTAAACCACCATGCACTTCCAAGCGTGGACGGACTACCAATCCTCACGTACCACATGTGCACCTGTTCCAAATGAAGGTAGTCAGCAATGCTACATCGCTTCCCCCATTGTAAGCCCAACGGTTACTACACCACCAGCAGCAAATGTCGAGGTGTCGTCGCAAGGGCAATGCAGTCATGGAATCACAATGTTATTGCTACGAAAGACTGAATCTAGGCCATCAGCAACACCACCAACACCATCACCATCACCAACCCTCTCTCAGTCCGCCATGTCCACCGCTAGTTCCAGCATATGCAGCTCTCAAGTCCAGCTCACCCTACCAGAGACTCTGAGTAGGACAACAAAGTACTCATCCTCTCATCTGTGTACACTGGCTTTGAATGCCCACATTGACAAACTAATCTCGTTAGAGATGATGCCCTACCGGTTGGTTGAAAGCAAAGCTTTCCGCGAGCTCATGGCCTACGCAGTACCACGCTGTGACCTACCCAGTTGGCACTTCTTTTCGCTAGTGGTAAGTGTCAGCAGGCTGTATTGAAGATGATGTGTTTGGGCGACAACAGACACACTGCGGAGGTACTGGCCGACTACTTGCAGCAACAAACTGAGTCATAGCTGGGCAGTCTAGATCTTGAGGCAGGCAAGGTAGTTAGTGATAACGGCCGGAATTTTGTGGCAGCCATAGCCCTTTCAAAACTCAGACACATACCTTGCCTGGCTCACACCTTGAACCTGGTGGTGCAGTGCTTCCTCAATAATTATCCGGAGTTAACACCCCTGCTCCATAAGGTGCGAAGGCTGTGCTCGCACATCCGCCTGGCGCCCGTGCACTCCAGCCGTATGCAGAAGCTGCAGCGATTGCTCCACCTTCGCAAGCACTGCCTAATTATCGACGTTGCAACAAGGTGGAACTCCACCCTGCATATGGTTCAGAGGCTGTGCGAACAGAGGCAGGCTGTAATTCATTTGTGGGAGGATACACGGGCAGGCAGTTTGCAGGCAGACATGGAGTTGTCTGGTGTGCTGTGGTCGAAGCTGAAAAAGCTCTGTAAAGTCCTTCAGTGTTTTGAGGAATGCACACGGCTGGTAAGCGCAGATGACGCCATCATAAGCATGAGCATCCCACTTATGCGTCTGCTCATGCAAACTTTGACGCACATTAAGGAGCAGGTGTCTGCAACCGAGGAGGGAAGCCTTGATGACAGTCAGCCATTTTCTGGTCAGGGAAGTCTCGTGGATGAGGTTGAGGAAGAAGAGGAAGAGGAGGAGGAGGGGGATGATGGGGATGATTATTTTGGGGAGGAGGATGCTTCTCAGGGGGCAAGATAATATGTTGGTGTGGAAAGGTCAGGTACAGGGTTTGTGCGTGACTGGAGGGATGTGGATTTGCCAGAAAGTGCTCCTCCACCTAGCACTCGCAGTGCATCATTGACACCAGGAACATTGGCCCACATGTATGATTATGCCTTGCAGATCCTAAAAAGGGACCCCCGCATTGCCAAAATGATGAACGATGATGACTACTGGTTGGCCAGCATCCAGGATCCACGCTATGAAGGGAAATTCCAAAACATCATGCCACAGGAGAACCTAGAGTTAATATTGGCTAGCAAACAAACAACTCTGGTAAACCGTTTGTTTGAGGCATTCCCAGCACAGAGCGACGGTGATGTTTTTCCAACAAGCCGTAGGGGTCAACATGAAAGAGGTGTTCGTGGTGCACACAGCCGAAGTGGCGTTGGACACAGGGGTTTCATGACCATGTTGTGGACTGATTTTTCAAGTACCGCTCACACGACTGGTAATACTGCATCGATCGAAAGTGACAGGAGACAGCAGTTGTCAACTATGGTAGCAAACTACTTCTCCTCCCATATCGATGTTCTCCCTCACCGGTCATTCCCCTTTGACTATTGGGCCAGTAAACTTGACACCTGGCCTGAATTGGCGCAATATGCCTTACAGGAGCTCGCTTGCCCTGCTTGTTGTGAGTTCATTTTCTAGTCTACCAGTTGTGAGTTCTCCTTCCAGGCTCCCTCTGGTGGTAACAGGAGGTAGTGAGGCTGATTTAATCAGTAGAGATCTGCCACCTGATAATGAGGATGATGATTGGACCTCAGGAATCTCAGATTGGATTTAAGACAGCCGACGCCCTTCTCTGGTGCTGGTGATTCCTTCTGCTTGTCAGGTCTTGGTTCTCAGCTCTGTTTCAGTCAGCTCAAGCTAAGTTTTTTCTGCTAATGTTCACACTTGATTTTGTTGTTCTATTCAGTTTTTTGTGTGGTCAGCCAGCCCCGGATGGGGCTGTGCTGAATTTCCACTCTTATTTATCTGTATTTGCCAATTTTGTCCCTTATTAGATTGGCTTCTTTTTGCTCTGTCTCAGAATATTCCAGAGTGCTGTTATAGTGGAAGAAGTCTAGTGACTTCAGGGTTAGATTTGTTACCAGAAGTGTTGGACATTATTTTGTAGGGTTTTGGGCAGATTGCAGACAGTGTCTTTCCTTTCCTCTCCTTTCTAGTTAGTTTGGGCCCCATCTTTTGCTCAGCCTATTTTCCTGCCTGTGTTTGTGTTTTCATCTTGTTTCACCATCAATACATGTGTGGGGGCTGTCTATTCCTTTGGGGTCTGCTCTGGGGCAGTTAGTTTTCCCCTTTTCTTGCTTTAGGCTTATTTAGTCCTCCGGCCATGACGAGGCGTCTAGGTTCATAGTAGGTATGCTCCATGGCTGCTGCTAGTTGTGTGGTTAGGATCAGGGATCTGCAATCTGCCTAGTTACCAACCTCTCTGGCTTTTCTGGGCTTAGCTTGTTTAGATTTTTTACTCCTCGGTGACCCATTCATAACACCTGCTGCTAGTGTGTTATCTGAACGAGTCTTCAGTGCTGCTGGATCAATCCTGACAGAAAAAAGGACCCATCTGTTGACCCAAAATGTTGATGATCTAACCTTCATAAAAATGAACCATGCATGGATTTCAAAGGATTTTGTCCCACCCTTCCCTGCTGACACGTAGGTTGCCAGAAAAATAGCTTGCTTTTGTCCTCCTCTTCTGTGGACTTCTCCAATTACTCCATTTGCAGCTGCTGAATGTCCAACATCAACATATGCCAATTTTTCCACCTCCCTAACTGGCCTGCCTCCCCCCACAGGGCCGGGGTCACCACCTGGCGCACACACCCGTGCAAGTGCCATTGCCCTGGACAGGTTGGTGGGCACACTCTTTGGCAACGGCACTGGCACAAGGTCCCTCATAGTAGAGTTAAGTGTCTCTGAAGGTGGGGGTGCACACCCGCTGTCAGACACACCGGCGTACTATGAGGAGCCCTGTGCCAGTGCCGTCGCCAACTAGTGGGCCCCCCTGCTTGCTCAGGATCACAGCACTTGCAAAGTTGAAATACTTACCTCTCCCTGCTCCACCGCCGTGACATCTTCCACGTTTCCTGTCCAAGTGCAGTGAGATGGAAGATGGGGACGACGAGGAGTCCAGACCAGTACAGGGATTCCCTAGCGAGTAGACTTATTTAATTGTTTTCAATGTTGGGATAGCGAATTTTTGGGGAGCACTATACTCTGGAGAATGATATATGAGGCCCACCATACACTGGAGCATTCCAAAGGTGGACATCAGACACTGGAGCAGCATTTACAGGGCCCATTAAGCACTGGAGCATTAGAAATGGGGACCATTGTATATGGAGCATTATTTGGGCCCATAACACAGTGGAGCTTCATCCATGGGGACCAACATATACTGTAGCATTATGTGGAGCTCATCATATACTGTTTCAAACATTATATGGGACCAATGATTCTGTATGGAGAAATATATGGGCCTCATTACTCTGTATAGCACACTATGCGGTGGCCATAATACTGTATGGAGTAATATACTGTCAGTTTTTGGAGGTATTGGAGAATTTAAAATGGATATCAATCATGAGATGTAAGAAGTGAAGTATTTTTCATTGTACTATACCGCTATTTCTCTGCCGTATCAGAGGATCATGAATTGTGGCATGTGTTAATGGAGCCCATTGACACTCTTTGGCCCTGGGCCACTAAAATCTGGAGCCAGCCCTACCCCCCCCACAACTTTAGCGAAATAACCCCCAGTTTTCAATGCCTAACTATTATTATAAAGTAAATTAAGGTTGACAGGCTTAAGTAATAAGAATTGATGTTTTTGGCATGAAAATAGGCACTGTAGGTGTGTTTACTGTCCTCCACTCACTGCAGACTTTTCTTCCCCATTGACTTGCATTGGGTATCGTGTTTCAGTCAGCCTTCTACTTTTCACCATAATTGGCCGAATTCATTCGACCTGACTTTTGAGAAAGTCGGGTTTCATGAAACCCGACTCAACCCGAAAAAAAGGCAAAGTCGCTCATCTCTACTCCCAACCATGCATCCTTCACACCGACGGAAGTCTACATGGACTAGGAGCTGTACTGTCGCAAATACAGGGCAGAAAAGAGCAAGTGATCGCTTATGCAAGTCTGTCTCCCCATGACGCTGAGTGATATCCAGACAACTATAGTTCTTTCAAGCTGGAGCTGTTGGCGTTGGTGTGGGCGATGACTGAGAAGTATGCTGAGTGTCTGGATCCGAGGTCTTGGTGCTCACTGATAGCAATCCTTTAGCCCACGTGGAAAATGCGAAACTAGGAGCCCTGGAGCAGTGGCAGGTGGCTCGGATGGCTAAATACTGTTATAAGATCACTTATAGGAAGGGAGCTGAGAACACACATGCCAACGCCCTATCCAGAGTGACATACAAGCGACCCGGGCCTAACCGGGATGAAGAGCTGAAGGCTGAAGAGATCCCTGAATTCCATGGTGGCCACGCTAAAGCTTCAGGCAGCACCCAAAGAATACACCCTGGTGCGATCCCGTGACGAGTGTGTACGAATCCAATAGGAAGATCGAGAGCTCGCTCAGAAGAGGCAGTGGGTGGCTCTAAAACAACTTCCCAATCAAAGGGAGAGAGATGCCCTGTCCCCAGGGACTCTGCAGATCCTTCGACAGTGGGAAAGGCTCCAACTCCCAGACAGTCTCTTGCACCGGAAGATCCAGCTGAATTGATAACTAGGGGTCAACTGGCAAGTGGTACTCCCCGAGACACTGCTTCTCAAGGTGAATATGGAAGCTCATGAAAGAGGGGTCCGCTTTGGTTCAGAGAAGACGTTACAGTGGATACAGAAGCTTGTCTACCACCCTCGATTAAAGCCGGAGGTCGAGGAGGCCTGTCGGCAGTGTAGAAGCTGCGAGTTAGCTAAAACTCCGGAAGAGAGAGCTTCCACGCAAATCATCATGACTTCGGCTCCCCTAGAGGTGTTGTTGATAGATTACCTGACTATAGGCCCGGCCCACCTGGGGTCCGAACACTGTCTATTGATGACTGACCGCTTCACCAAGTTTGCCTTAGTGACTCCGACCTGAGATCAGACTGCTGAGTCAGCAGCCCAAGCCATTTGCAGAGACTTCATCCAAGTGTATGGCTGTCAAAAGAGGATTCACTCTGATCAAGGCACCTGTTTCCATGGAGGAACTGTACCGCATGTATCAGATTGAGAGATCTCAGATGACACCTTATCATCCCCACGGAAATGGGGCCTATGAGCGGTTCAATCGAACCTTGATCCAGATGCTAAGGACGTTGGAGGATGACAGAAAGGCCGCTGGCCTGAGTTTGTGGCTGAATTAGTCTGGGTGTACAATAACCGAGTACATCGTACCACTGGATACACAACATACACCCTGCTGTTTGGCCGACTGGGGCGAGAGATCACTGAGCTGGAGTTGGATCTAGAGGAGGACTACCCGTGGATGGGGGTGTCCACCTGGGTTTGTAAACATCATCATCATTTGCAGACACTGCATCAGCTCATGCAGACCAAGTTTCGGGAATTAGAACATCCTGAAGTGACTCCCCTGTGCGGGACAGCTCTTACGGTCAGAGACCGAGTGTTAGTCCGAGACAAACACCCCCGAGGCAAGTTGGAGTACCGGTGGGAGAAGACCCAGTATCGAGTAAAATGAAGAATCAGTATGAAGGTCCCGTCTGCGAAGTCCGGCTGGAGGGAAAAGAAGACGCTCCCACTCTAGTTGTTCATCGGAATATGCTACGTCCTTGCCTGTCAAGGGACCCTGACCTAATGGAAGAGGCACAAAGTGCACCTGAAGCATCTCCAACTGCAGCTGTTTATTATGATGGGGAAGAATTTCTCGACTTGTTATCTGTAGACCCAGAAGAGGAACAGGCTCTTGAAATTGCTGCTCCATTAGACTTGGGTGCGTCCCCGTCCTCGCCCACTCAACCCGACTCCACCAAGCAGCCCAATTCTACTACTCAATCTGACTTGCGCTGCACTGAAGGATCAACAGCTGTAATACCCCCCAACAGATACAATCAAGATCAATTTATTTGGCAGCGAATCATCCAGGGAATTGAATAATGTCAGCGGATACTGCAAGAGCGCTTGCCCGTGGAATGGCAAGCAAAAGGAGTGGAGGGAGTGTAAGCAGAAGGACTAGGCTAGGGGTGCCCTTCTTGTATTGGGTCCAGAAATGTCAGGGCTGTCTTCTCTTTTGTCTGGGAAAAAGCTTAAAGAACTGGGCCAACCTTTGCACTGGGCAGCAGGGGGCGTTCTGAGGCTAAAACTCTTGCTCTGTCTCCTGTCTGTCACTGCATCCTGCAACCTGCTTACAGGTATCTAGCAATAACATGGAGGGGAAACACATGTTATTGATATTAAAGACCCCCATAAGACCAGTGCAGAGGGCTAGGGAGCTGTGAGGGAGAAAATCTGAAAACAAGTGAGCAGCTAAGAGAGGTGTGTATAATGTATGAGAAGGGTGGATTCCTGGATGACCGATTCCGGTGGATTTGGCCGAACAGTTAAAAAAATGTACGGATGAAGATAGCAGAAGGAGTACTGAAGGAGATAGCAGAAAAAATTTTTGAACCCCTCACCATAATCTTTGAAAATTCTTGGAGAACAGGAGGAGTCCCAGAAGACTGGAGAAGAGCAAATGTTGTTCCTATCTTCAAAAAGGGGAAGAAGGTGGACCCAGGCAACCATAGGCCGGTGAGTCTGACTTCTTTACCAGGAAAAATCTTTGAACAAATTATTAAACAACATGTTTGTAAGTACCTGGATAAGAATGAAGTGATTAAACAGAGTCAGCATGGGTTTGTAACTAATAAGTCATGTGAGATTAACTTAATTTCCTTCTATGACAGAATCACTGATTCGGTGGATCAGGGAAATGCTGTAGATATAGTATATCTTGACTTCAGCAAAGCATATGATAAAGTATCTCACATAATCCTTATTGAAAAAATGGCTAAGTATGGAATGGACAAGGCAAGTGTTAGGTGGATAACTGGCTTTGTGATCGGACCCAAAGAGTGGTCGTAAATGGCTGCACATCCAGTTGGAAGAATGTCTCAAGTGGGGTACCACAGGGCTCTGTATTGTTCAACATCTTTATCAATGATTTAGATGAAGGAATTGAGGGTAAACTGATTAAATTTGCTGATGACACAAAGTTAGGAGGGATAGCTAATACAAGAGAAGAGAGAGAGAGGATTCAAAAAGATATAAATAAACTGGAGAAGTGGGCAGCAACTAACAGAATGGTTTTTAACAGGGAAAAATGCAAAGTACTACATCTAGGTAAAAAAAAGGAAAATGATATATAGAATGGGAGAAATAGGGCTAAGCAATGGCAGATGTGAAAAAGACTTGGGTATACTAATAGATCACAGACTGAATATGAGTCAACAGTGTGATGATGCAGCAGCAAAAAAGGCAAATGCAATTCTAGAATGTATTAACAGAAGCATACAGTCTAGATCACATGAAGTCATTATTGCCCTCTACTCCTCTTTGGTCAGACCTCATCTGGAATACTGTGTCCAGTTTTGGGTGCCACATTTTAAAAAAGACATCAACAAACTGGAGCAAGTTCAGAAAAGAGCGACCAGAATGGTGACCGGTCTGCAAACCCTGTCTTATGAGGAAAGGTTGCAGGATTTGGGAATGTTTAGCTTGCAGAAGAAAAGACTGAGAGGAGACTTAATAGCTGTCAACAAATATCTCAAGGGCTGTCACATTGTAGAAGGATCATCTTTATTATCATTTGAACAAGGAAAGACTAGAAGCAATGGGATGAAACTGAATGGGAGGAGATACAGATTAGATATTAGAAAAAAACTTTTTGACAGTTAGACTGATCAATGAGTGGAACAGGCTGCCACGAGAGGTGGTGAGTTCTCCTTCAATAGAAGTCTTCAAACAGAGGCTGGACAGACATATGTCTGGGATGATTTAGGGAATCCTGCTTTGAGCAGGGGGTTGGACCAGATGGCCCAGAAGGTCCCTTCCAACTCCACAATTCTATGATTCTATGACAGTGCAGCAAACACTGTCTCTGAACAGTCAGCCAGCTACTGTTCCCGCATTGTCACATGACAGTATGAGCCCGAACCTGCAATCAGAGGTAAAAGGTTTACTTCCAGTCATGGGCATTGGCTGATGAGACTACTACTTCGATTAGCCTATGCCTGCTGCCACTAATAACAGGGAGAGCAGGCAGCAGCTGATGGGAGTATTCATCAGCCGATGCCTGCACTCTAAATAAACAACTTTTTCTAAAAAAATGGTGTGTGTTCAGCTATATTTTTGATAACCAGCCAGGCAAAACTGAAAGCTGCGGGCTGCAACTCTCAACTGTCAGCGTTAGCAAGGCTGGTTATTAGGAATTCAGGGGTCCCCAAGCTGTATTTTTTTATTATTTAAATAAATAATTAGACAAAACAGTGTGTGGTCCCCTTATTTTTGACAACCAGTAAATTTTGACAAACAGACAGCTGGGGGTTTGTATTCTCAGGCTGGTAAGCGACCATTAATATTGCCCCCCATCATTTCATGACTGTTATCAGACTTGCATTGGAGTTCGTTCAGCTTATCAATCTGTAAAAAATGGACATTACAAGGATGGATTGGCGAGTTTGATCTGTGACTTAGATAAAAATCATACATGTCTAAAGCTGGAGTCACACATAGCGACTTACCAGCGATCCCGACAACGATATGAACGTGTCAGGATCGCTGTTAAGTCGCTATGTGATCGCTGGTGAGCTGTCAAACAGACAGCTTCACCAGCGATTAGCACAGCAATGCTGAGCGCACGGCATCGCTGTGTTCATTAGCGCTGATGCCATGGATCCATGTAAATATAGAATTAAAATAAAAAATATTGTTATTCTCACCTTCCGACGTCCCGCGCAGCATTCCCGCCTCTCTCCACGCTCCGGTCCCAGTAATTCTTTGCGAGAATGACCGCGATGACGTCCGTTCTCGCGGGATCGCGAAGTCTCGCGGTCATTCTTGCAAAGGACTACTGGGACCGGAGCGTGGAGAGAGGCGGGAATGCTGCGCGGGACGTCGGAAGGTGAGAATAACAATATTTTTTATTTTTTTTATTATTTTTTACATCCTAGTACAGCTGATCGCTGGTCTCCCGCCTGTCACACGCAGTGATGCGTGCTGGCCAGCGGGAGATCAGCGACCAAAAAAATGTCCAGAGGTTTCTTACAGCGATCAGCGGTACCGGCAGGGGGGCCGGTTGCTGATCGCTGTCACACATAGCGATCTCGCTGGTGAGATCGCTGTTGTGTCACAAAAGTTGTGACTCAGCAGCGATCTCGCTAGCGAGATTGCTATGTGTGATGGGGCCTTTAGATTTGGTATGGACCACTTGGTCCACAATAATACAAGGACATGTGAGCAGCCCCTTAGATAATGTATACATATTCTGTCCCTGAAAAACACAGCTAGAACTCGTACATGAAAATTTGAAGTCCTTTTTATATGTGGGTGCTTTCAATTGCAAGGACATTGGTGGATGTCTAGATCCTGAGAACGGATTGCTAAAAAAAAACACCTGAGATGTGCTCAGCATAGGAATCAGCAGACAGTTACTGCCTGAACTTGCCAACACGATGAAGCACGAATGCAGTAGAAAGCATAAGCTTTCTATTGTAACCATATTCTGGACCTCCTGATCTTCTTGCAATTAAAAGTGCACACATACTGTACATAAAAAATGGCTTCATTATTATTTTATGGATCGTGGTCAACAGCCTCATAGGCATATACAGTATGAGGTTGTCATACACAGGTCAGGAGACCCACTGCTGGACGGCAAAATATAAATGTGTGAATCCAACCTAATTTGTAGGTTTGCTGTCTGTAATTTGTCATTTGATTGAAGCGTCCAATTTGTGTTTTTTTTCTCCATCTTTTTAATAGCAAAAATACTAGCAGTATTAAAGCATTCTGACAGATATTTGATGTGCAAACCACATCCTTTTTTCCAAAGCAATTAATCAAGGTTGCTATTACACCTTTTAAACCCCTCTTGGCTTGATCACTTCCATGTGAGAATTGCTATTAAAAACTATTACATAGGCTAGGGGAAAAGACGTCTGTCATCAAGTGCAATACTTTCAGAAAATAAGATGAGATGCAATTAAAACAGTAGGTAATAATAGAACTTAACATGTTTTCTTAATTGCAAATTTTAATACTAATGAAACCAAAGGGAAAAAAAAATATGGTTTGAAATTGATGAATTGGTAATTTTAGTGCAAGATTTAAAAGGGTGCTCAAGGAAAATATGAGAGAGCTGAACATCTGACACTGAAACATTAACTGGATAAGCTTCTTAAAACAGAGCTGGGCAAAGTGTGTCCTACAGGCCACATCTGGCCCTCTAGCTGTTCCAGTCCACCGACCAAGACAACCAAAGAGCTTAAACGGTGGCCCACGAGCCATACCATGCCCTCAACCCCTGTCAGTCTGTCCACCGCCACCTGCTGTCATTACCGCTATCTGCAACCTAGGGATCCAGTCAGCAGTGAATATATTGGTGGTATATGGGCCACCGACTCTTTCTTACACCTATCAGAATGTCAGCTAGCAGATGCGATGACGTCACTTCATAATGCCTGCTGTGAGGAGAGTCAGTGCACAGGAGACCGAAGCAGAGCCTTGGAGAACAAGAGTGAGATGAGTAAAAAATGGCAACCAGGAGGGCACCACTGAATAGAGAATGGGGATACGCAGTCAGTGTAAACATGAACTATGAGAATTAGTAGAGAAAGCTACTGACCAAGAAAATGCAGGGATCACCACAACAAATATGAATTTTATTAATTACAGAAAGACAACACCATATAAAAACATTTAAAAGGTCATAAAATGACACATGCAAAGCACAAGAGGCTCATAATAGAGCCACCAAGACTCACCCCGTATTATGAAAACAAGTAAGATAGCTCGAGAATAAATGATAATACACAGTGACTGAGCAATTATACCTATAAGAATATTATGTCACAAAATCCCACCATCAACTCCTGCTAATGAAATGGCAAAAGGCCCATGATAATGGACGGGCCACAATAATCAATATGTCGTAATATAAGCCAGAGTTTAGACAGTATATGACCAATAAGACACAAGATATAAAAGGACAATTAGATGCCCACAAACAATACCAGGGGGAGATTAGACATATTCACAAGAGCACAATTAACAAAATATGCCCCTACACTGTGAAGGAGCCACATACATGATCTGGGACACAGCACGACAGATAATGCAGATGAATTAGACAACCTGTGAAATAAATGACACCCATAGGGAAGCCAATAAGGCTAAGAGTATACAAAACACAAAGATTGTATCCTGCCAGCGCTGTCCCAGAATAATACCGCTCACACGGGGGGAGCTTGTGGAGTGCCCGACGCGTGTCGCCACCGCAAGGTGGCTTCGTCAGGGGCTGGAGAGTCAATCTGATCTATGTCCTATAAATATGTTCAATAATCAGAGAAGGCAATAAGTTGCAGCCGCGGCGACATACCTGAATAGCCGCATTAAAGATGGAAACCGGGAGGCGCAATCATGCCGGAGACAGAGGTGTGGTCTAAGACTCATGGTCATTTCCTGATTGAGGCTGTATGACGTATCAAACATCAGTGCGCAAGCACCGAATAGATGGTTGCCACAGTAACAAGGAGGAAGCATTGAAGTGCTGTGTGACGTATCAAGAATCAATGTGCAAGCGCCAAATAGATAGTTGCCACAGTAACAAGGAGGTTACTGTAGAAGTGCTGTGTAACATGTTGAATGCCTAATACGCAGGCGCAGAGCGAGCGGTTACCGTAGTAGCATCAAGGAGGAGTCATTATAGAGCTGTATAAAGTGTAGGGCTACCAATGCGCAGGCGCAGAGCAGGCGGTTACCACCGTGACGGGTAGAGACACAGTTGTATAATCTAACGTGTCATATCACCAATGCGCAGGCGCAGAACAGGCAATTGCTCGAGTAGCAAGGGCAAATGCTAATAAAATAGTTTAATAGCACTCCCAGCATTGTCAAAGACGAGGCAGGTGAATATCGCAGTAACAAAAGATGGCGCTGTTAATTAAAGTTAACACGTTCTACTCATCATCAATGCTCAATACACTAAATAAATGAGAGAGCATGTTTAATAGATAATCAATAAAAGTTCAAAAAGGCTAAAAATAGAGCCTAAACAAGAAGGAATGTGTTAGAGATCAAAAAACGCCTACTATCATATGCTGGGCCAAATGTACAAGCGATGAGGGGCTCCGTGCACCATACCTGTAAACAAGCAAGTGTACACAGACACCCTCATAATCGCCAATGTACATACGGACCAGACACCATTATTAAAATTGCAAAAGGAAATACAAATATGAAGCAACACATGATGCTGACAAAAACAAATGTAAAAACAATGGTGTACATAATACAATAGTGGCGGACAAATCACCACAGAATGACAAGCAACAACACCACCTTTGCTACAGTGCCAAAACGGGCACAAGCGGGAGGGGGGGGAGTTGGGGGGGAGTGGAACTCCCTCCATATAATTATTTTCAAAATAAAGAGACATCCCAAGTCCCCAGTTCCCACATTTCATGGTCGATATCTCCATATGGTCCTAACAGGTTATATAAGGAACAGGGCATGCGTATTAGGCATTCAACACATTACACAGCACTTCTATGCTTCCTCCTTGTTACTGTGGCAACCATCTATTTGGCGCTTGCGCATTGATGCTTGATACGTCACACAGCACTTCAATGCTTCCTCCTTGTTACTGTGGCAACCATCTATTCAGCGCTTGCGCACTGATGTTTGATACGTCATACAGCCTCACTCAGGAAATGACCATGAGTCTTAGACCACACCTCTGTCTCCGGCGTGACTGCGCCTCCCGGTCTCCATCTTTAATGCGGCTATTCAGGTATGTCGCCGCGGCTGCATCTTATTACCTTCTCTGATTATTGAACATATTTATAGCACATAGATCAGATTGACTCTCCAGCCCCTGATGAAGCCACCTTGCGGTGGCGACACGTGTCGGACATTCCACAAGCTCCCCCCGTTTGAGCGGTATTATTCTGGGACAGCGCTGGCAGGATACAATCTTTGTGTTTTGTATGCTCTTAGCCTTATTGGCTTCCCTATGGGTGTCATTTATTTCACAGGTTGTCTAATTCATCTGCATTATCTGTCGTGCTGTGTCCCAGATCATGTATGTGGCTCCTTCACAGTGTAGGGGCATATTTTGTTAATTGTGCTCTTGTGAATATGTCTAATCTCCCCCTGGTATTGTTTGTGGGCATCTAATTGTCCTTTTATATCTTGTGTCTTATTGGTCATATACTGTCTAAACTCTGGCTTATATTAAGACATATTAATTATTGTGGCCCGTCCATTATCATGGGCCTTTTGCCATTTCATTAGCAGGAGTTGATGGTGGGATTTTGTGACATAATATTCTTATAGGTATAATTGCTCAGTCACTGTGTAGTATCATTTATTCTCGAGCTAACTTACTTGTTTTCATAATATGGGGTGAGTCTTGTTGGCTCTATTATGAGCCTTTTGTGCTTTGCATGTGTCATTTTATGACCTTTTAAATGTTTTTATATGGTGTTGTCTTTCTGTAATTAATAAAATTCATATTTGTTGTGGTGATCCCTGCGTTTTCTTGGTCAGTAGCTTTCTCTACTAATTCTAAAGAGTGAGATGAGTATTTGTTTTTTTCATATGTGTATGGCATGTATAGAGAGGGCTTTGTGGAGGCTCATACTGTATTTAGGAGGCTATGTAGGGTCTCACACTGTATATAGGTGGGCTATGTGAGGGCTCATATTGTATACATGGGGCTACTTGGGAGCTTATACTGTATATAGGAGCTATTTTAGGGCTCATACAGTATATAGGGAATTTTGTGGGGGCTAATACTCTATATAGGAGACTATGTGGGTGTAACAACTCTGCTGGCATCACTGCATGGCCTCCCGTTCCCCACTCACCAACTTGCTCACTGCTCCAGGTCTTGCTGTGAATTCTGTTTACTGCCAGCTCCTTGCCTTGCCTCCTGTCTGCTATGTTCATGTTTCCTGACAGTGTGTATAGGGGGACGGCGCCTGAACTTGTCCATGCACTCAAGCAATCAGTGAGTGGAAAGGTGCACCTCACAACAGATGCATGGTCCAGTAGGCATGGCCAGGGCCATTACTTGTCCATCCCTGTGCACTAGGTTAATGTGGTGGATGCAGGGTCCACAGGGGACAGCAGCGGTGGGACAGTGCTGCCTAGCCCACGGTATAGGAAACAGTTGGCTGTAGGCGTTCGACCCTCCTCCTCCTCCTCCAGAAGCGAAAGCTCGTCCACAGAGCACAGTCACACGAGCACTCCATCCGCAGCTGCCAGTGTTGCACACGAGGTGTCCCACTATCGAACAGCTAGTGGTAAGCATCAGCAGGCTGTGTTGAAGATGATGTGTTTAGGCGACAACAGACATATTGCGGAGGTACTGGCCAACTACTTGCAGCGACAAACTGAGTCATGGCTGGGCAGTCTACATCTTGAGGCAGGCAAGGTAGTTAGTGATAACGGTCGGAATTTTGTGACAGCCATAGCCCTTTCAAAACTCAGACACATACCTTGCCTGGCTCACACGTTGAACCTGGTGGTGCAGTGCTTTCTCAATAATTATCTGAAGTTAACAGCCCTGCTCCATAAGGTGCGAAGACTGTGCCCGCACATCCGCCGGTCGCCCGTACACTCCAGTCGTATGCAGAAGCTGCAGCGATTGCTCCACCTTCCCAAGCACCGCCTAATTATCGACATTGCAACAAGGTGGAACTCCACCCTGCACATGGTTCAGAGGCTGTGCGAACAGAGGCAGGCTGTAATTCATTTGTGGGAGGATACACTGTCAGGCAGTTTCCAGGCAGACATTTAGTTGTCTGGTGTGCAGTGGTCGAAGCTGAAAGACCTCTGTAAAGTCCTTCAGTGTTTTGAGGAATGCACATGCATGGTAAGCGCAGACAACGCCATCATAAGCATGAGCTTCCCACTTATGCGTCTGCTCATGCAAACTTTGACACACATTAAGGAGCAGGCGTCTGCAGCCGAGGAGGAAGAGAAGAAGGGAAGCCTTGACGACAGTCAGCCATTGTCTGCTCAGGGAAGTCTCGTGGACGAGGTGGATTAAGAAGAGGAAGAGGAGGAGGAAGAGGATGATGGGGATGATTATTTTGGGGAGGAGGATGCTTCTCGTGGGGCAAGAAAAAATATTGGCGTGGCAAGGTCTGGTACAGGGTTTGTGCGTGACTGGAGGGATGTGGATTTGCCAGAAAGAGCTCCTCCACCCAGCACTCGCAGTGCATCATTGACACCTGGAACATTGGCCCACATGTCTGATTATGCCTTGCAGATCCTAAAAAGGGACCCCCGCATTGCCAAAATGATGAACGATGACGACTACTGGTTAGCCAGCATCCTGGATCCACGCTATAAAGGCAAATTCCAAAACATCATGCCACAGGAGAAACTAGAGCTAATATTGGCTAACAAACAAGCAACTCTGGTAAACCGTTCGTTTGAGGCATTCCCAGCACACAGCGGCGGTGATGTTTTTCCAACGAGCCGTAGGGGGCAACATGGAAGAGGTGTTCGTGGTGCACACAGCTGAAGTGGCGTTGGACACTGGGGTTTCATGACCATGTTGTGGACTGATTGCTCAAGTCCCGCTCACACGACTGGTAATACTGCATCTATCGAAAGTGACAGGAGACAACAGTTGTCAACTATGGTAGCAAACGACTTCTCCTCCCTATATCGATGTTCTCCCTCACCGGCCATTCCCCTTTGACTATTGGGCCAGTAAACTTGACAACTGGCCTGAATTGCCTCAATATGCCTTAGAGGAGCTCGCTTGCCCTGCTGCTAGTGTGTTATCTGAACGAGTCTTCAGTGCTGCTGGATCAATCCTGACAGAAAAGGACCCGTCTGTCGACCCAAAATGTTGATGATCTAATCTTCATTAAAAAGAACCATGCATGGGTTTCAAAGGATTTTGTCCCACCCTCCCCTGCTGACACATAGGTTGCCAGAAAAATGGCTTGCTTTTGTCCTCTTCCGCCGACTTCTCCAATTACTCCATTTGCAGCTGCTGAATGTCCAACATCAACATATGCCAATTTTTCCACCTCCCTAACTGGGCTGCCTTCCCCCACAGGGCCGGGTTCACCACCTGGCGCACGTACCCATGCGACTGCCATTGCCCTGGACAGGTGGGTGGGCACACTCTTTGGCAACGGCACTGGCACAAGGTCCCTCATAGTAGAATCAAGTGTCTCTGATGGCGGGGCTGCACACCCGACGTCAGACACACCGGCCTACTATGAGGGGCCCTGTGCCAGTGCCGTCGCCAATGAGTGGGCCCCCCCTGCTTGCTCAGGATCACAGCACTTGCAAAGTTGAAATACTTACCTCTCCCTGCTCCACCGCCGTGACGTCTTTCGCGTTTCCTGACAGTGACATTCTGGTCAGAGAGCGCGATGACATCACGTCTGTACGCCCTATGCCTAAACAGTCTAAGTGCAGAGAGATGGAAGATGGGGACGACAAGGAGTCCAGACTAGTACAGGGATTCCCTAGTGAGGATACTTATTTAATTGTTTTCAATTTTGGGACAGCTATTTTTGGGGAGCACTATACTCTGGAGGATGATATATGAGGCCCACCATACACTGGAGCATTCTAATGGTGGACATCAGACACTGGAGCATTATTTACAGGGCCCATTATGCACTGGAGCATTGGAAATGGGGCCCATATATATGGAGCATTATTTGGGCCCATAACACAGTGGAGCTTCATCCATGGGGACCAACATATACTGTAGCATTATGTGGAGCTCATCATATACTGTTTCAAACATTATATGGGACCAATGATTCTGTATGGAGAAATACATGGGCCTCATTACTCTGTATAGCGCACTATGCGGTGGCCATAATACTGTATGGAGTAATATACTGTCCATTTTTGGAGCTATTGGAGAATTTAAAATGGATATCAGTCATGAGATGTAAGAAGTGAAGTATTTTTCATTGTACTGTACCGCTATTTCTCTGCCGTATCAGAGGATCATGAATTGTGGCATGTGTTAAAGGAGCCCATTGACACCCTTTGGCCCTGGGGCCACAAAAATCTGGAGCCAGCCCTACCCCCCCACAACTTTAGACAAATAACCACCAGTTTTCAATGCCTAACTATTTATTATTATAAAGTAAATTAAGGTTGACAAGCTTAAGTAATAAGAATTGATGTTTTTGGCATTAAAATGGGCACTGTAGGTGTGTTTCCTGTCCTCGACTCCCTGCCGGCCTTGGTTCCCCATTGACTTGCATTGGGTTTCGTGTTTCAGTCGGCCTTCGACTTTTCACGATAATCGGCCGATTTCGTTCGACCCGACTTTTGAGAAAGTCGGGTTTCATGAAACCCGACTCGACCTGAAAAAAGGCAAGGTCGCTCATCTCTAGTGGCCACAGTTGTCATGAGCCGTTCAGCTAGCATCATGTGATTCCCATCACTGGCTGCTGATTGGCTGCAGATGGAATGTGTTTGTAAACAAAATTGGAGAGAAGAGGTAAGTGTTATGAATGAGTCACCGAAGGAGGAAAAAACAAAAATACAAGCTAAGTCCAGAAAACTGGAGAGGTTGGTAGCTATCGGATTGCAGACCCCTGATCCTATTCAGCACAACTAACAGTAGCCGTGGGGGGTTCCTACGGTGCCCTAGACCCCTCGTTCACAGCCGGAGAACTAAATAAGCCTAAAGAATTAAAGGGGAAATCTAAACTGCCCCAGAGCAGACCCCAAAGCAATAGACAGCCCCAAACATGTATTGTCGGTGAAAAGCAGATGAAAACACAAACACAGACAGAAAGACAGGTTGAGCAAATGATGGGGCCCAACTAACTAAATAGGAAAGGACAGAAAAGATGCTGGCTGCAATCCGCAAAAAACCCTACCAAAAAATGTCCCAACCGTCTGATAGGGAAAAAGGCCCTGAAGTCGCTAGACTTCAAAATCACTATATCAGCACTCAGGTATATTCTGAAAACAGAGCAAAGAGATAAACAGATCAGAGACAAAAATGGAGCTCAGCCCGTCCCAACAAAGGCAGGCTGAACACAAAACACGAAGCAAACAGACAAAATCTCATGGAAAAATAAGAGAGCAAAAACTTAGCTTTCAGTAGACAGGACTAACTGGTTGCAAGAGCTCAGAGCAGAAAGGATCACCAGCACCCCTGTAGGGCATCGGCTGCTTTATATCCATTCAGTAATTCCGGGTGTCCAATCAGGCTCCACCTGTTCAGATGACAGGTTCTTCTCAACCCAATCAATTTCACTACCTCTCTTCACCAGCAGAGGGAGTTCATCAGACATCAACGGTGAAGGGGAAAATGAACTCACAACAGTACCTCCCCCTTGAGGAGGGATCACCGAACCCTCATCCACGCCACCAGGACGATCAGGATGGGCCCAATGAAAAGCATGAACCAATCTTTCGGCATGAATATCGGATGCAGGGACCCAAGAATTATCCTCCTGGCCATAACCCTTCCATTTAACCAAATACTGGAGTCTCCGTCTAGCCAGGCGAAAATGCAGTATCTTCTCAACCTCATATTCCACATTACCTTCCACCAATACAGGGTCAGGAGGTGCCACCACAGGAACTACTGGCTCAACAAACCTCTTTAACAGATACTTGAAACACGTTATGGATCTTAAATGTAACAGGAAGAGCCAATCGAAAAGAGACAGGATTAAGAATCTCCAAAATCTTGTAAGGTCCAATAAATCTAGGTTTAAACTTTGGAGAAGCCACCTTCATAGAGATATTCTTTGATGACAGCCAAACCATATCACCCACCTTAAACTGGGGACCAATGGTTCTATGACGGTTGGAAAACCGCTGGGCCTTTTCCTGGGAGAGAGACAACCTATCCACCACTTGGTCCCAGATCTGGTGCATTCTCTCCACCACAGTGTCAACACCTGGGCAGGCAGTAGACTCCACCTGCCCTGAAGAGAATCGAGGATGAAACCCAAAGTTACAAAAAAAAGGTGACATTTCAAATACGACTCCAAAGTCTGGTTTGTTCTCTCCGTCTGCCCATTGGTCTGAGGGTGAAACGCAGAGGAGAAGGACAACTGAATTCCCAGCTTGGAACAGAAAGTCCTCCAAAATCTAGAAATAAACTGAACTCCTCTGTCAGATACAATGTTCTCAGGAATCCCGTGCAAGCGAACCACCTGTTGCAAAAACAAGGGCACCAACTCTGAGGAAGATGGCAACTTAGGGAGTGGTACAAGATGGACCATCTTAGAGAATCTATCACAAATCACCCAAATAACAGTCATTCTCTGAGAGACAGGCATATCAGAGATAAAATCCATTTAAATATGGGTCCATGGCATTCTGAGCACCGGCAAAGGCATCAGCAGCCCACTAGAGCGAGAACAAGTTTTAGACCGGGAGCAAGTCCCACAGGACTGCACAAAACTCCTGACATCACGAGACAAGGCGGGCCACCAAAAAGACCGACTCACCAAATCTCTAGTACCAAAAATACCTGGATGACCAGCCAATGCAGAGCAATGAACTTCAGACATCACTCTCTTCCTCCTCTGGTCAGGAACATACAATTTTCCAATCAGACAACGCTCAGGTTTGTCCTCCTGAAACTCTTCCAGAGCACGTCTCAAATCGGGCGAGATGGCAGAAAGAACTACCCCCTCACCTAAGATGGTAACAGGCTTGGTCACAACAGGAGAATCAGCAAAGAAACTCCTAGAGAGGGCGTCTGCCTTGACATTCTTAGTGCCTGGAAGAAAAGAGACTACAAAATCAAAACATGTGAAAAACAAGGCCCATCTAGCCTGTCTAGGATTCAAGCATTTGGCCGACTCCAGGTAAATCAAATTCTTGTGGTCAGGGGGGGCACAACTTGATGTCTAGCTCCCTCCAACCAATGTCTCCACTCCTCAAATGCCCATTTCATGGCTAACAGTTCCCGATTCCCCACATCATAGTTACGTTCAGATGGGGAGAACTTTCGGGAAAAGAAAGCACAGGGATTCATTTTAGATGTTACCGGATCTTTTTGGGACAAAACAGCTCCTGAACCAATCTCAGAAGCGTCCACCTCCACCTGAAACGGGAGCGAGACATCAGGTTGCCGCAAAACCGGAGCAGAAGTGAACCTTCGCTTCAGCTCCTGAAAGGAAGAAACAGCCTCCGGAGACCAATTCAGCACATCAGCACCTTTCTTAGTCAAATCAGTCAATGGTTTGGCAATACCATAAAAATTAGCTATAAATTTACGATAAAAATCAGCAAAACCCAAAAACTTTTGGAGGGCCTTCAAAGAAGTGGGCTGAACCCAATCATAAATGGCCTGTACCTTGGCCGGGTCCATTTCAATAGTTGACGGAGACAAAATAAATCCCAAAAATGAAATCCTCTGTACCCCAAAAAGGCATTTCGATCCCTTGACATACAGGGAATTCTCCCTCAAAATCCGGAACACAGTCCGAACATGTTCCACATGAGAGTCCCAATCCTTGGAAAAGATCAAAATATCATCCAGATAGATGATCAAAAATGTATCCACAAAGTCTCGGAAAATATCATTCATGAAGCACTGGAAGACAGAAGGGGCATTAGTGAGCCCAAAAGGCATCACCAGGTACTCAAAATGTCCCTCTGGAGTATTAAACGCCGTCTTCCATTCATCCCCATGCTTAATGCGAATAAGATTATATGCCCCCTGAGGTCAAGCTTGGTAAACCAGCAAGCACCTTTAACTCTAGAGAATAGATCAGAAATCAGAGGTAACGGATACTGATATGTAACAGTAATTTTGTTGAGGGAACGATAGTCAATACAAGGCCTTAATGAACCATCCTTCTTGGCCACAAAAAAAAAACCAGCACCTAAGGGTAAAGAGGATGGTCTAATATGACCCTTCTCCAACGACTCCTTAATATAGGATCGCATAGCCTCGTGCTTGGGTACAGATAAATTGAAAAGTTGACCCTTGGGAAATTTACACCCAGGGCTCAGCTCAATTGCACAGTCATAACTCCTATGAGGAGGCAAAGACGCAGACTCATTCTCACTAAATACATCATAAAAATCAGCCAAATAGTCAGGAACATCATGCGACTGGGGAGAGGTGGAGAAAACAGGAGCGTCACTAAGGGCACACCAACAACCCCAACTCACCACAGACACAGATTTCCAATTCAAAACTGGATTATGGATTTGCAACCAGGGAAACCCCAGAACAATGGTATTATACAGATTATGCAACACCAAAAATCTGCAATTTTCTTGATGGTCTGGGGCGACCCGCATTACCACCTGGGTCCAAAACTGAGGTTTATTCTTCGCCAAAGGAGTAGCATCAATACCCCTCAAAGGGATAGGCGTCCACAGAGGTGTCATAGCAAATCCACAACGTTTAGCAAAATCCAAGTCCATCAGGTTCAGAGCTGCTCCCGAATCCACAAAAGCCTTAGCGGAAAATGTGGACAGGGAGCAGATCAGAGTAATTGCCAGAAGAAACTTAGGTTGAACACCACCCACAGCAAATGTGTGTGCAAAACGTTTCTCTTGTTTAGGGTAGACAGAAATAATATGCGAGGCATCGCCACAGAAAAAACACAGCTTATTACGCCTTCTGAACTCCTGATGTTGCACTCTAGACAAAACTCTATCACATTGCATAGGTTCAGACATTTGTTCAACAGGTGGCAACACCTCTCGTGCAGATTTGCGTTCACGCAAACGCCGATCAACCTGAATGGCTAATGACATAGAATCGTCAAGACCAGAGGGAACAGGAAATCCCACCATAGTATCTTTTATGGTTTCTGACAAACCCTTCCAAAAGAGAGCTGCCAAGGCACCATCATTCCCACTTTCGGAATTTTTGACAGTACAACTCTGCAGAATCCTGACCCTGGCTCAATGCCAACAGGGCCTTTTCAGCCTGATCAATAGCATTAGGTTCATCGTACAACAGCCCCAAGGCTTGAAAAAATGCGTTCACATTAGTTAGAGTAGGATCATCAGGTTTCAAGGAAAACGTCCAATCCTGAGGATCGCCGCGCAGCAAGGAGATGACAATTTTAACCTGCTGTGCGGAGTTCCCTGATGAGTTAGGCTTCAAGGCAAAAATAATTTACAATTATTCTTAAAATTCAAAAATTTAGACCGATCCCCAAAAAACACATCAGGAGTAGGGATCTTTGGCTCAGCAACATGTGAATGAGCAAGATAGGCGGAAATTCCCCGCACTTCAGCAGCGAGCTGCTCCACACGATCAGACAATTGCTTCATCTCAATTGAGAAGAAAAAAATTCCCCCTACGGCCTCAAAGATATAGAGGAAAAAATATACACAAAAAAAAAATTCTGACACCTTTCTTTTTTTTTTTTTTTTTTTTTACAATTCTTTCCTGCTATCGAGTACCCTAGAATCTGCGGTATCTGTTATGAATGAGTCACCGGAGGAGGAAAAAACAAAAATACAAGCTAAGTCCTGAAAACCGGAGAGGTTGGTAGCTGTCGGATTGCAGACCCCTGATCCTATTCACCACAACTAACAGTAGCCGTGAGGGGTTCCTACGGTGCCCTAGACCCCTCGTTCACAGCCGGAGAACTAAATAAGCCTAAAGAAAGAAAGGGGAAATCTATACTGCCCCAGAGCAGAGACAGGTTGAGCAAACGATGGGGCCCAACTAACTAAATAGGAAAGGACAGAAAAGATGCTGGCTGCAATCCGCAAAAAACCCTACCAAAAAATGTCCCAACTGTCTGATAGGGAAAAAGGCCCTGAAGTCGCTAGACTTCAAAATCACTATATCAGCACTCAGGTATATTCTGAAAACAGAGCAAAGAGATAAACAGATCAGAGACAAAAATGGAGCTCAGCCCGTCCCAACAAAGGCAGGCTGAACACAAAACACGAAGCAAACAGACAAAATCTCATGGAAAAATAAGAGAGCAAAAACTTAGCTTTCAGTAGACAGGACTAACTGGTTGCAAGAGCTCAGAGCAGAAAGGATCACCAGCACCCCTGTAGGGCATCGGCTGCTTTATATCCATTCAGTAATTCCGGGTGTCCAATCAGGCTCCACCTGTTCAGATGACAGGTTCTTCTCAACCCAATCAATTTCACAACCTATCTTCACCAGCAGAGGGAGTTCATCAGACATCAACGGTGAAGGGGAAAATGAACTCACAACAGTACCTCCCCCTTGAGGAGGGATCACCGAACCCTCATCCACGCCACCAGGACGATCAGGATGGGCCCAATGAAAAGCATGAACCAATCTTTCGGCATGAATATCGGATGCAGGGACCCAAGAATTATCCTCCTGGCCATAACCCTTCCATTTAACCAAATACTGGAGTCTCCGTCTAGCCAGGCGAAAATGCAGTATCTTCTCAACCTCATATTCCACATTACCTTCCACCAATACAGGGTCAGGAGGTGCCACCACAGGAACTACTGGCTCAACAAACCTCTTTAACAGATACTTGAAACACGTTATGGATCTTAAATGTAACAGGAAGAGCCAATCGAAAAGAGACAGGATTAAGAATCTCCAAAATCTTGTAAGGTCCAATAAATCTAGGTTTAAACTTTGGAGAAGCCACCTTCATAGAGATATTCTTTGATGACAGCCAAACCATATCACCCACCTTAAACTGGGGACCAATGGTTCTATGACGGTTGGAAAACCGCTGGGCCTTTTCCTGGGAGAGAGACAACCTATCCACCACTTGGTCCCAGATCTGGTGCATTCTCTCCACCACAGTGTCAACACCTGGGCAGGCAGTAGACTCCACCTGCCCTGAAGAGAATCGAGGATGAAACCCAAAGTTACAAAAAAAAGGTGACATTTCAAATACGACTCCAAAGTCTGGTTTGTTCTCTCCGTCTGCCCATTGGTCTGAGGGTGAAACGCAGAGGAGAAGGACAACTGAATTCCCAGCTTGGAACAGAAAGTCCTCCAAAATCTAGAAATAAACTGAACTCCTCTGTCAGATACAATGTTCTCAGGAATCCCGTGCAAGCGAACCACCTGTTGCAAAAACAAGGGCACCAACTCTGAGGAAGATGGCAACTTAGGGAGTGGTACAAGATGGACCATCTTAGAGAATCTATCACAAATCACCCAAATAACAGTCATTCTCTGAGAGACAGGCATATCAGAGATAAAATCCATTTAAATATGGGTCCATGGCATTCTGAGCACCGGCAAAGGCATCAGCAGCCCACTAGAGCGAGAACAAGTTTTAGACCGGGAGCAAGTCCCACAGGACTGCACAAAACTCCTGACATCACGAGACAAGGCGGGCCACCAAAAAGACCGACTCACCAAATCTCTAGTACCAAAAATACCTGGATGACCAGCCAATGCAGAGCAATGAACTTCAGACATCACTCTCTTCCTCCTCTGGTCAGGAACATACAATTTTCCAATCAGACAACGCTCAGGTTTGTCCTCCTGAAACTCTTCCAGAGCACGTCTCAAATCGGGCGAGATGGCAGAAAGAACTACCCCCTCACCTAAGATGGTAACAGGCTTGGTCACAACAGGAGAATCAGCAAAGAAACTCCTAGAGAGGGCGTCTGCCTTGACATTCTTTGTGCCTGGAAGAAAAGAGACTACAAAATCAAAACATGTGAAAAACAAGGCCCATCTAGCCTGTCTAGGATTCAAGCATTTGGCCGACTCCAGGTAAATCAAATTCTTGTGGTCAGGGGGGGCACAACTTGATGTCTAGCTCCCTCCAACCAATGTCTCCACTCCTCAAATGCCCATTTCATGGCTAACAGTTCCCGATTCCCCACATCATAGTTACGTTCAGATGGGGAGAACTTTCGGGAAAAGAAAGCACAGGGATTCATTTTAGATGTTACCGGATCTTTTTGGGACAAAACAGCTCCTGAACCAATCTCAGAAGCGTCCACCTCCACCTGAAACGGGAGCGAGACATCAGGTTGCCGCAAAACCGGAGCAGAAGTGAACCTTCGCTTCAGCTCCTGAAAGGAAGAAACAGCCTCCGGAGACCAATTCAGCACATCAGCACCTTTCTTAGTCAAATCAGTCAATGGTTTGGCAATACCATAAAAATTAGCTATAAATTTACGATAAAAATCAGCAAAACCCAAAAACTTTTGGAGGGCCTTCAAAGAAGTGGGCTGAACCCAATCATAAATGGCCTGTACCTTGGCCGGGTCCATTTCAATAGTTGACGGAGACAAAATAAATCCCAAAAATGAAATCCTCTGTACCCCAAAAAGGCATTTCGATCCCTTGACATACAGGGAATTCTCCCTCAAAATCCGGAACACAGTCCGAACATGTTCCACATGAGAGTCCCAATCCTTGGAAAAGATCAAAATATCATCCAGATAGATGATCAAAAATGTATCCACAAAGTCTCGGAAAATATCATTCATGAAGCACTGGAAGACAGAAGGGGCATTAGTGAGCCCAAAAGGCATCACCAGGTACTCAAAATGTCCCTCTGGAGTATTAAACGCCGTCTTCCATTCATCCCCATGCTTAATGCGAATAAGATTATATGCCCCCTGAGGTCAAGCTTGGTAAACCAGCAAGCACCTTTAACTCTAGAGAATAGATCAGAAATCAGAGGTAACGGATACTGATATGTAACAGTAATTTTGTTGAGGGAACGATAGTCAATACAAGGCCTTAATGAACCATCCTTCTTGGCCACAAAAAAAAAACCAGCACCTAAGGGTGAAGAGGATGGTCTAATATGACCCTTCTCCAACGACTCCTTAATACAGGATCGCATAGCCTCGTGCTTGGGTACAGATAAATTGAAAAGTTGACCCTTGGGAAATTTACACCCAGGGCTCAGCTCAATTGCACAGTCATAACTCCTATGAGGAGGCAAAGACGCAGACTCATTCTCACTAAATACATCATAAAAATCAGCCAAATAGTCAGGAACATCATGCGACTGGGGAGAGGTGGAGAAAACAGGAGCGTCACTAAGGGCACACCAACAACCCCAACTCACCACAGACACAGATTTCCAATTCAAAACTGGATTATGGATTTGCAACCAGGGAAACCCCAGAACAATGGTATTATACAGATTATGCAACACCAAAAATCTGCAATTTTCTTGATGGTCTGGGGCGACCCGCATTACCACCTGGGTCCAAAACTGAGGTTTATTCTTCGCCAAAGGAGTAGCATCAATACCCCTCAAAGGGATAGGCGTCCACAGAGGTGTCATAGCAAATCCACAACGTTTAGCAAAATCCAAGTCCATCAGGTTCAGAGCTGCTCCCGAATCCACAAAAGCCTTAGCGGAAAATGTGGACAGGGAGCAGATCAGAGTAATTGCCAGAAGAAACTTAGGTTGAACACCACCCACAGCAAATGTGTGTGCAAAACGTTTCTCTTGTTTAGGGTAGACAGAAATAATATGCGAGGCATCGCCACAGAAAAAACACAGCTTATTACGCCTTCTGAACTCCTGATGTTGCACTCTAGACAAAACTCTATCACATTGCATAGGTTCAGACATTTGTTCAACAGGTGGCAACACCTCTCGTGCAGTTTTGCGTTCACGCAAACGCCGATCAACCTGAATGGCTAATGACATAGAATCGTCAAGACCAGAGGGAACAGGAAATCCCACCATAGTATCTTTTATGGTTTCTGACAAACCCTTCCGAAAGAGAGCTGCCAAGGCACCATCATTCCCACTTTCGGAATTTTTGACAGTACAACTCTGCAGAATCCTGACCCTGGCTCAATGCCAACAGGGCCTTTTCAGCCTGATCAATAGCATTAGGTTCATCGTACAACAGCCCCAAGGCTTGAAAAAATGCGTTCACATTAGTTAGAGTAGGATCATCAGGTTTCAAGGAAAACGTCCAATCCTGAGGATCGCCGCGCAGCAAGGAGATGACAATTTTAACCTGCTGTGCGGAGTTCCCTGATGAGTTAGGCTTCAAGGCAAAAATAATTTACAATTATTCTTAAAATTCAAAAATTTAGACCGATCCCCAAAAAACACATCAGGAGTAGGGATCTTTGGCTCAGCAACATGTGAATGAGCAAGATAGGCGGAAACTCCCCGCACTTCAGCAGCGAGCTGCTCCACACGATCAGACAATTGCTTCATCTCAATTGAGAAGAAAAAAATTCCCCCTACGGCCTCAAAGATATAGAGGAAAAAATATACACAAAAAAAAAATTCTGACACCTTTCTTTTTTTTTTTTTTTTTTTTACAATTCTTTCCTGCTATCGAGTACCCTAGAATCTGCGGTATCTGTTATGAATGAGTCACCGGAGGAGGAAAAAACAAAAATACAAGCTAAGTCCTGAAAACCGGAGAGGTTGGTAGCTGTCGGATTGCAGACCCCTGATCCTATTCACCACAACTAACAGTAGCCGTGAGGGGTTCCTACGGTGCCCTAGACCCCTCGTTCACAGCCGGAGAACTAAATAAGCCTAAAGAAAGAAAGGGGAAATCTATACTGCCCCAGAGCAGAGACAGGTTGAGCAAACGATGGGGCCCAACTAACTAAATAGGAAAGGACAGAAAAGATGCTGGCTGCAATCCGCAAAAAACCCTACCAAAAAATGTCCCAACCGTCTGATAGGGAAAAAGACCCTTAAGTCGCTAGACTTCAAAATCACTATATCAGCACTCAGGTATATTCTGAAAACAGAGCAAAGAGATAAACAGATCAGAGACAAAAATGGAGCTCAGCCCGTCCCAACAAAGGCAGGCTGAACACAAAACACGAAGCAAACAGACAAAATCTCATGGAAAAATAAGAGAGCAAAAACTTAGCTTTCAGTAGACAGGACTAACTGGTTGCAAGAGCTCAGAGCAAAAAGGATCACCAGCACCCCTGTAGGGCGTCGGCTGCCTTATATCCACTCAGTAATTCCGGGTGTCCAATCAGGCTCCACCTGTTCAGATGACAGGTTCTTCTCAACCCAATCAATTTCACTACCTCTCTTCACCAGCAGAGGGAGTTCATCAGACATCAACGGTGAAGGGGAAAATGAACTCACAACAGGTAAGTATAGTTTCTAATTTACATTTACCATTATTTATTATTATTATTGATTTTTTTCTAAGTTGAATATTCCCTTTGTCATGTTTTCAGTTTTGAAAGTGCAGTCACACATTCTCTCAACTTTATATATATTTTAAAGAAAATCAAACAAGACTCATATAACTTTGCCTCTATCTCTTTATACAGTATATACAAAAACAGATAGAAGGAAACGTGGATATTACCCGCGCTGCTGTAACAATAACGATCCAGGCATGTAGATGGAAAAGGATGGTATTTTATTCACTATTTTCGCAACGCGTTTCGAAGTCCATGTGACTTCTTCCTCAGGAGAATTGGAGGAGAAGTGCATCTCCTCAGGAAGAAATCATATGGACTTCGAAACGCGTTGCGAGAATAGTGAATAAAATACTTTTCTATCTACATGCCTGGATCGTTATTGTTACAGCAGCGCGGGTAATATCCACATTTCCTTCTATCTGTTACTGTGAATCGGTCAATGGTTTGACCTGTGGATCCGCAGCAGCTGTTGTGGAATATTAGGTGAGTGCAAGCTAAAATTATTTCTAAAAATTATCACCGGATAAGACCCTATTGGCGCTTCTGTTCTCTCTTACAACGCTTCTGTGTTGAGAATATATACAAAGCATATAAACAAAATATAATGAAATGTGCTGTTATATTCTAGTTAGTATAAATGGGAAGACATGGGCAATTACATACTAGAGCTAAACAGTCTGAGATTTGTTTATTCAAGTGAAGACAGAAGAAGTAGAAAGTTAGAGAAGGTGCATGAACTCTGCCTTATGCAAACACATTCAAAGCACAGATTTTATTGCTGTCTAGGACTTTTGTAACTTTGTGTTTTCAGTGCTTGAATCAGGTAATTTTTTGGTTTTGATCCTAAATATATTCTGTTACTAGCTATAAATTTGTCATTTTAATACTTTGCGTAAATGCTGTTGTTCTCCTGAATCTTGTGGTGTTTATTTTGTTGTTCCTCTTCAATCCCGAGATATGGCCTTTCACTTTCCTTGTCTTTTTCAGCCAAGTGGGTGTGTCCGCAAGAAGATGCATGTAGAGAAGATTTGGAAACCATGCCTCCTTGGCTATAAGATTAGAGTTACATACATGGAAGAGAGGGGGAGATATCTCAGGAATGGAGAGATGCAATAACAAGAGACAATACCAGATTAAGGAGAACGGTGGCTTTTTCATCAGTTTAAAAAAAAAATACATATTTATGGTAAATGACAAGTCTTTAATTTTGTAACAGCTTTCTACGTGTAATGCCTTCCAACGTTTTAAGTAAATTACTTTACTTAAATGGGAGTTTACACCATTTTGTTTTTTGAGGCAAACCCCATAGTTACACTTCTGGTGGGCTTCCCTACTTCACCCAATCTTCTACTACCTCCAGAAAGGGCTCATTCAGACCCATAGATGACACCATGACACAGGTAGGGAAAATAAGAATTCTACTAGAACGGAAACCCCAGCTACATAAGCCCTTAGGACAAGCTTTTAGCATTGGGAACCTACAATGTGAGGCATCACAGCCCATAAATAATAACCAGGCTTAATTGCATATTTGTCATTCCTTCCAGGCAACATATGACCAGATAACATCTTCCTTTAGACTTTTATAGTCACTTCTTTCATATCAGCAATGCACCCAAACTCATTATAATGGAAAGTAACCAGAAAATATCTCGTTGTGGTTGCTCAGAAGCAGTTAAATAGTTATCACATGTCAATGCTTTGAGCCCTAATGACTTTAGGTTCTTCCAGTTTTACTACAAGACATGACCTTTGGCTGAAAAGACATCTCACGTTCATTTTACCTTTATTGGTTCATTTTATTATATTTCTGGCAAAGTCTTCAGAGACTGAGCTCAATTCTTCACAATCTTATCTGTGTACAATTTGTTCAGTCCCTTTTCATTGTCATGAGACATTTCTATGGACTAATCAGTATGGACTTGTCATCAGACTATGTTAGCTAATGCAAGGTTGACATTGTATGAGGACGGGTCCACTTTCCTAATAGCCAAAATGGTAAAAAAAATTTGCTGTTTGGTAAAGGGAATAAATACTACAGTATGTACATATGGAATATTGGAAAAATGGAACTGCAAAATTGCTCTAGAAAAAAATTACGGTAGAAACATGGTATTTAGCGTATAGATTGGAACAATATATATGAGCACAATAGCCAAAGTCAAGGCGTACATAATTGTTTGGTCCCTAACCTGATAAATCACCTCTCCTGCGCTGAAAAACCTATAATTTATAGAGCAGGAAGGAACCAACTAATTAAAATAAAATTAGGTTGATAGGAGCAGGGCCGCTATCAGGGCATTACTGCCCTTACTGCTGTATGGGACCCGATGACCACAGTCACACAAGGGGGGTCCGCAGGGTCCTGCCTCTTGTGCTTCTGCCCCATTGTGCACTAATGTGCTGCTGTGCGCTGCGGTCCTGCGGCGCACACATCGGCACCGGGGCATGGGAGATTTTTTGGAGCTGTGCACGGCTGTCTTACCTTGATGGCAGCGCAGCTCCGACTCTCTCCGCCTTCCCTGGACTTCTGGTCAGGAGTCGGACATGGTTGTAGCTAGAATGTATGTGCTTCCTCCAGGTCCTGACTACAGCCCATGCATTCTAGCTGTCTCAGTAGTGAATGTTCTAGACTGTATGGGTTCCTTCCAGGTCCTGTCAGCAGCACATTCATTCTACCTGATTCACTGCTGAAAATGATAGAATGTATGGGCTTCCTCCAGGTATAGCATCTACCGTGACCAGAAGACAAGAAGAGGAGCTGCACCTGCTGGGGATCGCTTGTGAGGTAAGTATGAAAAACTTTTTTTTTTCTTTATAAATGGGTGAGGGGTGCTGCAAATGATGAAAAGGGGGGCTGCAAATGATGGAAAGGGGCTTCTAATGATGGAAGGGGGGCTGTCAATGATGGAGAGGGGGCAACAAATGATGAAAGGGGGGCTGCCAATAATGGAGGAGGTGCTGCAAATGATGAAGGGGGCTGCAAATGATAAAGGGGGCTGTAAATGATGTAGGGGGGCTGCAAATGATGGAGGGGCACTGCAAATAATGGAGGGGTGCTGCAAATGATGGAGGGGGATTCTGCAAATGATGGAGGGGGATGCTGCAAATGATAAAGGGGGGCTGCCAATGATGGAGGGGGTTCTGCAAATGATGGAAGGGGGGCTGTCAATGATGGAGAGGGGGCAACAAATGATGAAAGGGGGGCTGCCAATAATGGAGGAGGTGCTGCAAATGATGAAGGGGGCTGCAAATGATAAAGGGGTGCTGCAAATGATGGAGGTGGTGCTGCAAATGATGGAGGGGGCTGCAAATGATGGAGGGGGATGATGCAAATGATGGAGGGGGATGCTGCAAATGATAAAGGGGGGTTGCCAATGATGGAGGGGGGCTGCAAATGATGGAGGAAGTGCTGCAAATGATGGAGGGTGGTGCTGCAAATGATGGAGGGGGTGCTGCAAATGATGGAGGGTGGTGCTGCAAATGATGGAGGGGGCTGCAAATGATGGAGGGGTGCTGCAAATGATGGAGGAGGTGTGGCAATTGATAAAGGAGGGCTGCAAATGATAAAAGGGGCTGCAAATGATGGAGGGGCTGCAAATGATGAGTGGGGGCTGTAAATGATGGAGGGGTGCTGCAAATGATGGATGGCGTTCTGCAAATGATGGAGGGGTTCTGCAAATGATGAGTGGGGGCTGTAAATGATGGAGGGGTGCTGCAAATGATGGATGGCGTTCTGCAAATGATGGAGGGGTTCTGCAAATGATGCAAGGGGGCTTCAAATGATAATGTGGAGCTGCAAATGTTGGAGGGGGCTGCAATTTGCAATTGATGGAGGGGGGCTGCAAATGATGATGTGAGGGAGGGGACTGCAATGAGGGGACTGCAGAAGATGAAGTGGGTGGAAAATGGGGGACTGAAAATGATGAAGTGAGGGGGAGGGGACTGCGAATGATGAAGTGAGGGGGGAAGGGGGACTGCAAATGATGAAGAGAGGGGAGGAGGACAGCAAATGATGAAGTGAGGGGGACTGTAAATGATGAAGTGAGGGACGGGGACAGCAATTGAATTGAAGGTGGGGGATGGGGAGAGCAAATAATGATGAATTTCGAGGGTGTTAGGAGTAAATGATGTATTGAATGTGGGGGGAGAGCAGTTGATAATGAATAGAGGGTGGGAGAGAGAGAAGGCATGACAATGAATTTGGGCAGAAGGGGCATGTAAATATAATGAATCGGGGGGAGCAGGAGGCACATAGTGGGGGGCGTTGAGGATGAGGTGACTGATAATGAATTGGGGGAAAGAGTACAGGGGCAAATTAATGTATATATTTATTAGATGGGGAAAATTGCTATTTATGGTTGGTGGGGGCGCAGTGGTGATTATAATTTATATTTGGAATGGTGAATTAATGGTCGGTGCACGTCTGTATTCAGATGTGTAGTGTAGAAGACAGGGAAAAAGTGGAGAATGTGCTCTGGAAGCAGGGCTCTAGGTAACTATGTGTAATTTTATGCAGAGATGAGTCCTAGCTGGAAGAAATGATGGCGGTCTGCACTGCATAAAAAAGAAAAGCAAAGATGAGGGACTTCAGCTGGAGACGTCACTGGTGAGTCAGTGTGCTACCTGTACACTGACACTATATACTCTATTACCTGTTCACTGGACACTATAAACAGAGTTCCTGTATATAATGTCACTGGTGATCACTACATTACCTGTAAGCTATACACTTTATGCAGAGCTCCTGTGCATAATATCACCGGTGATCATTGTATTACCTGTACACTATACACTATATACAGATCTCCTGCATACAATGTCACTGGTGATCACTGTATTACCTGTACACTGACACTATATACAGAGCTCCTGTGTATAATGTCAGTGGTGATCCCTGTATTACCTGTACACTATACACTATATGCATAGCTCCTGTGTATAATGTCACTGATGATCACTGTATTACTTGTACACTGACAATATTTATAGAGCTCTTTGCATAATGGCATTAGTGTTGTGTTTTTTTTTATTAATGATCAGTATTGTAGTATTCAGTAACTATGTGGTGGTAGTATGTGATCTGGTTGTGGTGTGGCGGTATTTCTCCCTGTATGTGGTATTATTTGGTCACTATGTGATGGTAATAAGTGATCTGGTCATGGTATGTAGGTATTTGTTCCTTGTATGTGGTAATATTTGTCACTATGTGATGGTATTACATGGGCTGGTCATGGTGTGACAGTTTTTGTCCCTTGTATATGATATTAATGGTCATTCTAAAAAATATATGTGACTCATTCCCTTAAAGAAAAATGAATAAAAATATACCTAAAAAGAGTATTGGACAATTTAGGAAATATTTAATAGTCAAGAGTAGAGTAGGGCCCAGCCAAAAAAGTCTACCTTGTCTTGGTGGTGGCTTAAAAATTCTTTTGGCCAAAAGAAAAGCTGCTGGCTATATATGTGATCTGGTGTTTGCTGGGAACTGTTAATATCAGATTGATGTGGACGTGGTCTAGAAGATGAGTTTTTCCAACAGCCCTCGTGCTGTTTTGGGGGTCTCAGGGAAGCACGCAGGGAGCCCCCTCCTTGCCGATGCTTCCCTAATCCCCCAGTACACTGCGATCATGTTTGAATGCAGTGTGCCAGGGGTTAATATGCCAGGGACGGTCTGTGACCGCCTCTGACACACAGTGCCGGGTGTCAGCTGTGATAATCAGATGACACCTGGCCGCGATCAGAGGCGCGCTCCCTCCAGGAGCGCCGCTGATCGCTTAGACGTACGATCCCGCCCCCGGTCATAGGGGCCCGGGTACCGTGGACGGGATAGTACGTCTAATGTCAGAAAGGGGTTAAATAAAAAAGAACCTTTATACTGTATGTTTGCCATCTGTGAACTTGTAATGTCTTGGAGAATCATAATAGCAGGTCAGTTTTAGCTTTTAGGGAACATGGTAAAAAACAATTGTGGAAATGTACTTTTTCTGCAATTTCACCACATTTGGATTTTTCTTTCCCTTTTTCCAGTACACTATATGGTAAAACCAATGGTGTCGTTGAAAAGTACAACTCATCCTACCCTCACAAGGTCATATTGATGGAAAAATAAAAAAGTTATGCCTCTAGGAAGAAAGGGGAGCAAAAAATTAAAATGCAAAAATGGAAAATCCCAAGGTGGGAAAGGGTATATATTACCCTTGAACAGGTGACCTCTTCTGTATCCACACCTGAAGGTAGGGGTGTGTCACTACACTGTTTGGCATCATCAACATTGAACATTGTGAGATTTTGTAGAGACACACCATGAAGTTCATAAATGGTAAAGAATGAATAACAGGAATAGTGAGTTATAAGAAAAGATGATGGAGAATTTCCATTGCATTAAGACTACAAACATTTACTAAGGCAGATACATCACAAGAGTTGATGGATTAAATGATGGTCACTCAGACAAATGTTCACTAGGAAAGATTGAGGAATACAGTTGCTAAGCCCATATGACTTACCAGAAATATAGGATAAAATAAAGTGAAATTGCATTAGGGAACCTGTCAGGTGATTCATGCCACCCAAACCACGTGCAGCATGAGTTACAGCCTGGCATCCAGGTCTTTTATTTTCTGTAATTCTCTGGTGTTTCAGAAAATATAATTTAAAGGCTCTTCCCAGCTCTGCAGCAAGTGATTGACAGATCTCTCCCCTTTACACGCACGCGAGGAGAAACCTGTCAATCACTTGGAACGGCGTTGAGAAGTGTCAGCTGGGGGCGATGTTGGATTAGTCTACTTTCTGTAGGATCTTTAAAGTGTATCTTCTCTAAAACCCTGAAACTATGTGGTTTGGGCAGCATGAATGGCATGAGAGGTTCTCTTTCTACTTCAACCAATATGTATATATTAGAGCTCTTTAATTTGATGGCAGGGGCCATCATTGACTGTAAGTGATCATCATCATGCAGTAACAACCATCTAAAATGAAGGTATCACTTAAGTATTATTAACTAATTAACGCATATGCTGAAACATTTTTTTTATGTTGCAGTTATGATCTCTGAATATTTTTAATTTGATTTTCTTTACATGATTTTAAGAGCAGGCATTCACTGCTACTGATAGAAATTGAGAACAACAATGGGTATGAGAAATACAGTCAGAAAACAACCTAGAGAAGAGCAAATCTGTTTTCTACAATTCCTGCAAATTCAGCAAAATGAAGGCCCAACAGGGAGGACCACTATATTCCTGAATTGTAAGGCACAGAAAAAATACTCACTTCACCGTCTCCACTCACCTGTCCTGAGTAGCCCCCCATATGGACCTCTCTGCATTCAGTGTGAGTGGGCCTCTAATGTCACTGCATGGTGACCAGGTCTGGGAGACATGTGCTGTAATGTCTGAAGCTGCTGTGCTGAATAAAGGCTACAGAAGAACCAGAGAGGATGCATGAAGGACCATCACCAGAGAAAATTGGAGAACTCATTGGAAGCACAGTTTCTGCGACTCATTCGTGTCTCATGGTATTTGTCACTGTTTTTCGGGTAATGGGACTGTCATTATTTCTATGTATAATGTGGTTGTCACTAGAGTTGAGCGAAACGGGTCGGTCAATTTCAAAAGTCGCCGACTTTCGCAAAAGTTGGGTTTCATGAAACGAAACCCGACCATAGAGTGAGGTCGGCCACAAGGTCAACGACCATGGCGCCAAAGTGGCGTTTCAAATGATGCTTCAGCGCCCTTTTCCAGCCAATAATGGAGGACGCACACTGTGGGTAACGCGATGACATAGGCAGCGGTCACCACCATCTTTGAGAAGGGCATGCAAGTGATTGGCTTGCTTTGTGGGGCGTCACAGGGGCACGCCGACCGCCATCTTACTTCTGCTGATCTCAGAATAGGGAGAGCTGCTGCTGCTGATTCTGTAGGGAGAGCATTAGGCAGGGAAGAAGATACAAAAAACTGCTTCTGCTGCTAGCGACTTTGCCTGTACAACACACCAGTTAGTGTGCAGTGACAGGGGAGGCTATATTTTGGTGCATCAGCTCTGTTGGTTATTAGTCTGCCTTATAATGCTCCCTGATAGCTGCATTTCTGTTTTCACACTGCTGTGCAAACTGCTTTTTTAAAAGCAAAAATACTTTTCATCCTCTTTTTTGCCCAGTTACCAAGCATTCATTTTTCCACACTTTTGTGTGCAGCAGTCCTGCTTATTAGGCTGCCTGCTGCCATACTTGCGACTGAGAGCATCATTGTCAGCTTGCTAAAATCTCTAGGGAGATTCAAATTCTCCCCAGTCCTATATAGACATTTTATACACCATTCAATTTCAGCCAGTTATATTGAGGTGTAATCTACACTGGGCCTGAAATAATAGTTCAGTGTCCTCAAGTCTGTAGGGAGATTCAAATTATCCCCAGTCCTATATAGATATTTTATACATCATCCAATTTCAGCCTGCTGAGGTGTAATCTACACTGGGCCTGAGATAATAGATCAGTGTGCTCAAGTCTGTAGGGAGATTCAAATTCTCCCCAATACTATATACACCTTGTACCTTGTTTTACAGTACCATATTGCTGGTGGTATTTTGGGTACAGTTTCCCAAAAATGAGGAAGAATGGTGGAAGACGTCATGGAAGTGGGCGGGGGTTGCCAGCTGGTAATGATGGTGTTGGTGATGGTGGTGGATCTGCTGGTAGTGGCAAAAGCACAATAGCACCTAATGCAGGAGGTGTTGAGCCTTCGTCATCGTCTGGCTCCACAAGGCCTCGAAGGCTCCCTTTTCTGGGAGTAGGTAAACCGCTTTGAAAGCCGGAGCTTCAGGAACAAGTTTTTTCTTTCACTGCTGACACAACCTCCAGCTCTATCGCCTCCTCTTCTGAACTTTCAAAAAATAAAAGCACTGAGTCGTCAGTGGAGGCTCATGGTCAGGAACCACACCTTTCCTTGTGTCCTTCACACTTACCAAAAGTAAAGGATGCGGCAGGCCACACTACAGATTACTCCATGGAGCTCTTTTCGCATACCATGCTTGGGTTATCAAGTCAAATCGTGAATTCCCCAGTCCAAGAAGAATCTGACATGGAGTGCACTGATGCACAGCCACTGCTAGATTTATCTGCTGGTACATTCACTCAGAGCACTACATTGTCCTCGCAGTTGACTGAGCCAGAATCTGACCCTGATGAAACTCAGGTGCCCCTTCCTGCATACTATACCACCTTACATGGTGACACAGAGGAAGGTGCACATGACATTGAAGAGGAGGTGATGGATGACCCAGTTGTTGACCAAGATTGGCATCCATTGGGGGAAGAGGGTGCCACTGCCAATAGCTCAGAAGAGGAGGAGGAGCATCCGCAGCAGGCATCGACATCGCAACAGCTGTTATCTGGCAGGCCCGGAGCAGTCTAAAAACGTGTTACAAAAACCAAAAGAGTTGCAGGGCAGCTAGGCCAGATGGTCAAATTAGCACAGCGTGCAAGGCCTCAAAATGTCTTCCATAGTAGGAAGAGTGCAGTGTGCCACTTTTTTGAACAAAAACTAATGATCAGGCAAAGGTTATCTGTAAGAAGTGTGGAAAGACCTTTAGCCGAGGGAAAAATCTGAGAAATTTGAATACCAGTTGCATGCTTAGACATTTAACCACCATGCACTTGCAAGCGTGGACGGACTACCAAACCTCACGTACCACATGTGCAACTGCTCCCAATGAAGGTAGTCAGCAACGCTACATCGTTTCCCCCACTGTAAGCCCACCGGATAGCACACCACCAGCAGCAAATGTTGAGGTGTTGCTGCAAGGCCAAAGCAGTCAGGGAATCACAATGTTATTACTATGAAAGACTGAATCTAGGCCATCAGAAAGAGCACCAACTCCATCACCATCATCAACCCTCTCTCAGTCCGCCATGTCCACCGCTAGTTCCATCATATGCAGCTCTCAAGTCCAGCTCACCCTACCAGAGACTATGAGTAGGACAAGAAAGTACTCATCCTCTCATCCGCGTACACAGGGTTTGAACACTCACATTGCAAACTAATCTCGTTAGAGATGATGCCCTACCGGTTGGTTGAAAGCGAAGCTTTCCGCGAACTCATGGCCTATGCAGTACCACGCTATGACCTACCCAGTCGGCACGTCTTTTCTCAGAAAGCCATCCCAGCCCTCCATGTGCATGTGAAAGACCGCATTGTCCATGTACTCAAGCAATTAGTGAGTGGAAAGGTGCACCTCACAACACATGCATGCAGTAGGCATGGCCAGGGCCGTTACGTGTCCATCACTGCGTTAATGTGGTGGATGCAGGGTCCACAGGGGACAGTGGCGGTGGGACAGTGCTGCCTAGCCCACGGTATAGGAAACAGTTGGGTGTAGGCGTTCAACCCGCCTCCTCCTCCAGAAGCGAAAGCTCGTCCACAGAGCGCAGTCGCACGAGCACTCCATCCGCAGCTGCCAGTGTTGCACACTCGGTGTCCCACTATCGAAAGCTAGTGGTAAGCGTCAGCAGGCTGTGTTGAAGATGATGTGTTTGGGCGACAACAGACACACCACGGAGGTACTGGCCGACTACTTGCAGTCTACATCTTGAGGAAGGCAAGGTAGTTAGTGATAACGGCCGGAATTTTGTGGCAGCCATAGCCCTTTCAAAACTCTGACACATACCTTGCCTGGCCCACACCTTGAACCTGGTGGTGCAGTGCTTCCTCAATAATTATCCGGAGTTAACAGGCCAGCTCCAGAAGGTCTGAAGACTGTGCTCGCACATCTGCTGGTCGCCCGTACACTCCAGTCGTATGCAGAAGCTGCAGCGATTGCTCCAACTTCCCAAGCACCGCCTAATTATCGACGTTGCAACAAGGTGGAACTCCACCCTGCACATGGTTCAGAGGCTGTGCGAACAGAGGCAGGCTGTAATGCATTTGTGGGGGGATACACGGCCAGGCACTTTGAGGGCAGACATGGAGTTGTCGGGTGTGCAGTGGTTGAAGCTGAAAGACCTCTGCAAAGTCCTTCAGTGTTTTGAGGAATGCACACGACTTGTAAGCGCAGACGACGCCATCATAAGCATGAGCATCCCACTTATGCGTCTGCTCATGCAAACTTTGACACACATTAAGGAGCAGGGGTCTGCAGCCGAGGAGGATGAGGAAGAGGAGGAGGGAAGCCTTGATGACAGTCAGCCATTGTCTGCTCCGGGACCTCTCCTGGACGAGGTGGAGGAAGAAGAGGAAGAGGAGGAGGAGGATGATGATGGGGATGATTATTTAGAGGAGGAGGATGCTTCTCGTGGGGCAAGAGAAAATGTTGGCGTGGCAAGGTCTGGTACAGGGTTTGTGCGTGACTGGAGGGATGTGGATTTGCCAGAAAGTGCTCCTACACCCAGCACTCGCAGTGCATCATTGACACCGGGAACATTGGCCCACATGTCAGATTATGCCTTGCGGATCCTAAAAAGGGACCCCTTCATTGCCAAAATGATGAACGATGATGACTACTGGTTGGCCAGCATCCTGGATCCACGCTATAAAGGCAAATTCCAAAACATCATGCCACAGGAGAACCTTGAACTAATATTGGCTATCAAACAAGCAACTCTGGTAAACCGTTTGTTTGAGGCATTCCCAGCACACAGCAGCGGTGATGGTTCTCCAACGAGCCGTAGGAGGCAACATGGAAGAGGTGTTCTTGGTGCACACATCAGAAGTGGCGTTGGAGTCAGGGGTTTCATGACCATGTTGTGGACAGATTCTTCAAGTCCCGCTCACACGACTGGTAATACTGCGTCGATTGAAAGTGACAGGAGACAGCAGTTGTCAACTATGGTTACAAACTACTTCTCATCCCATATCGGTGTTCTCCCTCACAGGTCATTCCTCTTTGACTATTGGGCCTCTAAACTGGACGCCTGGCCTGAATTGGCACAATATGCCTTACAGGAGCTCGCTTGCCCTGCTGCTAATGTGCTATCGGAAAGAGTCTTCAGTGCTGCTGGCTCAATCCTAACAGAAAAAAGGACCCGTCTGTCAACCCAAAATGTTGATGATCTAACCTTCATTAAAATGAATCATGCATGAGTTTCAAAGGATTTTGTCCCACCTTCCCCTGATGACACATAGGTTGCCAGAAAAATGGCTCGCTTTTGTCCTCCTCTTCCTCGGACTTCTCCAATTCCTCCATTTGCAGCTGCTGAATGTCCAACATCAACATATGCCTTTTTTTAAACTTCCCTAACTGGGTTGCCTCCCCCCCCATGGCCGGGGTCACCACCTAGCGCACGCAACCGTGCGAGTGCCATTGCCCTGGACAGGTGGATGGGACGACTCTTGGGCGCCGGCACTGGCACAGGGTCCCTCATAGTGTAATCAAGTGTCTCTGACAGTGGGGGTGCACACCCGCCGTCAGACACACCGACGTTCTATGAGGGGCCCACTGCCAGTACAGACGCCCACGAGTGGGCCCCCCTTGCTTTGGCAGGGCCCCAGCATTTGCAATATTTACCTCTCCCTGCTCCTGCGCTATGTAGTCTGGGCTGTCAAATCCTTCCCTGGGGCTGCCACTACAAATTTGGTGAACTGATAGATGATGATTAAGATGTAGCTATGCCCTGTCCTGCTGGCCGGGCTCTAGCTTCAGATGATCAAAGGCTTCCATTTCTTATGGACGTCGACTCATAATGAAATGCAGTGGTGGATTATCATCAGCTTTCACAGTTGTCCTACTCACAGACGTGTGACATTCCTGCCCATATTTTTAAATGTGCCCTCTCATGCCAATCCAATAGAATCGCCTACAGCCTGTGGCTTCTGTCTTTTGCACTCCAAAGATACCTGACAGATCATGATAGGCAGTGAGGACCATGTCTACATCTCTCCCTGTGATCAAAATTTAATGGAGATGAGTAACAGTGATGGGATCAACGGTACTGCAATACAGCAACCTTTTCTTCACAAAGAACTGTTTTTGCTGTCTCCACACAGTAAGTAATTGAGGGTCAGCATCGCCTCTGAGAATTCTCCAGGGAGTTTTTCCTGTGATTAGTAATTCCTAAATTTCTGCAATCACTCGACTTTATGTCTGTACTTTTATCCATCTCGTTTCCTCTTACGGAGAGTCTGGACTGTCTTACTGAGACAGAAATATATTAAGATTTAAAAATACCCCAACAGTGTATACTGGTCTACGCTTCAAAAACATTTCCTTTTTTCTACTTTTTAGATTGTTGTCTAATCCATACTGAGGCTGTGAGTGTCTTTGTCATACTCCGGAAATAAACACGGAGATTTTAAATGTTTAAACTATGCTATATATACCTGTTATCCGGTGATACTGTACCCTTTCTCAACTTTCTACAATCTTGTGGAATCCATACTGTGCCTGAGACCATCTGAGTCTGCCTCCTGATTACAGATGAGTGGTGTTTGAGTGGAACTGTTGGCCAAGTTCAAATTCTAGCTGTTTTGGGCAGTGTTAGATCCGTTCGTCGAACTACAACTCTTTGATTAAAATTCGGCTGTTCGAGTTTCTGTTCGAGAACGTTTCGTTAAACAAAAGCGTATCTTTTTTTCACATTAATAATGGTTTTCAATGATAATAGACAGTTTTAGGGCATAGTAGCGGTGTCTGGTAGCCAGCGGTGTAGTACACCTGTGAAGGAGCTACACCGTGTGTGTTTCTAATAATTTTTTACCACATATTGTCCTGAAAATCCTTTTGGACCTAGTAACTGTGTCTGCTACTCAGAAGAGGAGCCCACCCGTGAACCAAGCTATGCCACCTGTTTATGAAAGAACCAGTTTTTGACTGCATTTACACCACTTAATACTTTGGGCCTAGTAACTATGTATGCTACTCAGCAGAGTTGGCCACCCATGAACCAAGCTATGCCTCCTGTTTATGTAAGAACTGTGTGCTACTCAGCAGAGGAACCCAGCTGTTAAGCAAGCTACAGCACCTGTGGTTTGGGCACTTAATTTTTTCACATTCTTTCTGGAATGCCGTTTAGGCCTAATTCCGGAATTACGGTTGACCTGCACTTACTGGGAAATGCTTGTTCGAGGGGAAGAATTGTAATCCCAGATCCCCATCACTAACGGGGTTCAGCGTGTTATCCACAACTGTAAGCGACACACGCTGGTCCTTTCATTGTAGCACCCATGCAGCCCCGGACATGTAAGGGCATGACAGACCTGTTATTGGCCGATTTCGCTTGCCAGAGCCTCGCGTGTCCCTCTAGTAAGCTGGACGCGGACCGCGGGGGCATGCCTGAGTCTCGTTCATTAACGGAATTAAGCTTGAAATCTGTGCAGCTTTTTTGTGGATGGCATGGTTAAGGTTGCCCGTGTTGAGTCCATTTAAGCCGCAGGCTCCACTCCTGGTGGTGCCCTTCTGGACATTACTTTAAGGTTCAGCTTTGCAAACATACTGCCCCCGGAAACCAAACACTTTTCCTGACAGTGACATTCTGGTCAAAGAGCGTGATGACATCACGTCTGTACGCCCTCTGCCTAAACAGTCCAAGTGCAGAGAGATGGAAGATGGGAATGACGAGGAGTCCAGAGTACAGGGATTCCCTAGCGAGGAGACTTATTTAATTGTTTTAAAGGTTGGGAGCAATTTTTGGGGAGCACGATACTCTGGAGAATGATATCTGGGGCCCACCATACACTGGAGCATTCCAAAGGTGGACATCAGTCACTGGAGGAGCATTTATAGGGCCCATTATACATACACTGGAGCATTAGAAATGGGGCCCATTATATATGGAGCATTATTTGAGCCCATAAGACACTGGAGTTTCATCCATGGTGAAGAACATATACTGTAGCATTATGTGGAGCTCATCATATACTGTATGGAACATTATATGGGACCAACGATTCTGTATGGAGAAATATATGGGCCTCATTACTCTGTATGGCGCACTATGCGGTGGCCATAAAACTGTATGGAGGAATATACTGTCTGTTTTTGGAGCTATTGGAGCATTTAAAATGGATATCAGTCATGTGATGTAAGAATTGAAGTATTTTTCATTGTACTGTACCGCTATTTCTCTGCCGTATCAAAGGATCATGAATTGTGTCATGTGTTAAAGGAGCCCAGTGACACTCTTTGGCCCTGGGCCCACGAAAATCTGGAGCCAGCCCTACCCCCCTCCACAACTTTAGCCAAATAACCCCCAGTTTTCAATGCCTAACTATTATTATAAAGTAAATTAAGGTTGACAAGCTTAAGTAATAAGAATTGATGTTTTTGGCATTAAAATGAGCACTGTAGGTGTGCTTTCTGTCCGCCACTCACTGCCGACTTTTCTTCCCCATTGACTTACATTGGGTTTCTTGTTTCAGTCGGACTTCGACTTTTCACAATAATCGGCTGATTTCGTTCGACCCGACTTTTGCGAAACCCGACTCGACCCGAAAAAAGGCAAAGTCGCTCATCTCTAGTTGTCACTGTGATGAAGCACTTTGGCATAGGGTGGGCATTTTAACATGTCGATGTGGGGTCTCAAAGCACCTTATTCCATCTTTATCTCATTACTTATGCTTTTATCATTTCTTTGTTGCATGTATTTCATACATAGGGAAAACCCCTTTAAGAAGCTTCTACTCAAAGCGTGACCTTTATCTTACAATCTTGTAAAACCTATAGCTATTTCATTGTCTTCTGGCCAGATAATCTTTATGTGTATCTCACCTTTGGCTGAATAAGTTACTCTTTTGTTAGGTCTCAATGTATATTTCGGGAGGGACCAATGAAAAGATATGCTTACAAACATTGTTGTGACCCTTCAAAACTGTAATAAAATGCCAAGGTAGACCTTTTCATATAGCACAACTTCAAGCAATATTTGTCTGATGAAACTGCAAATATTTAAAACTGATATATATTATGACACAAATATTATAATATCCATTTTTAATGTGGCAACATACTCTACTGTATCATACAATTAGAGGAAAAATCAAAAACACTTAATGACTAAAAGTGACCATAAAGTTAAATACTGAGTACGGAACTCCTATGATTGTTGGTGTCTGAGTAGAATCCTTCTATTAAAAGGAATCTGTCACAAGGTTTTTCTACCTTATCTGAGCATAATATAGGAAAAGAGACCCTAATTCCAGTAATATATCACTTTGTTTACTGGGTGCAGCAGTTGTGATATGATCAGAGTTCTTTGATGTAACATTAAGCAAAGGTTAGAAAGCTGCCCCCACCCAAATCAGGCTCTCTATGACCAGTGTCTATTGACAGTGAGCTGCTAATCAGTGCTCGGGCAGAGTAAGGCTACTTTCACACATCAGGTTTTCGGCGTCAGGCGCGATCCGGCGTCGTGCCGGAACGCCGGATCCGGCAAATGTTTTGTAAAACCGGATGTGATGGATCCGGTTTTCTGCCGGATCCGTCTTGTTCTTGACAGACAAAACCGGATCCGTCTCATCCGGTTCATCAGTTTTTCTATCCGTTTTTCGACGGATTACGCCGGATCCGGTTTTTAAAAACACCCCTTGTGGCCTTCCGAACGGGATTGGCTACTGGAAAACTATATATAGCGTGTTCCTACAGCCCTTCTTTGACAGGTTGTAGAGGAGAAAGTGCAGGTTGGAGAGAAGAGCAAGTTACTGGCGAAGATGGATGTTGTCATTGGAAATATTTTGAAGAATTTGGCGGATTTTACATCGGAGGCGAATCGTTTGAGGGTGATTGTTCTGGAGAAGGAGAGAGCGAGACAGCAGCGCATCAGGCATCGTAGACGACGTTTGTGGATCCACCCCATCACAGCCAAGAGAATGACGCGTGGGGTCTATTCTACACTCTGCATGGACCTTCGACGAAACCCGGATAAATTTTTTGGATATGTTCGGATGAAAATGGAGAATTTTGATTACTTGGTGGAGCGCATTGCACACCTCATAAGAAAAGCAGACACCTATTGCCGCTTCTCTGTTTCACCCGCAGAGCGTCTGATGGTGACTTTAAGGTAAGCCACATTTATTGGATGTGCTCGCATCAGAGCACACTTTCACTGCAATCTTGTTGGTGGTAGTTTGTATCTCCAAGTGTTATAGCTGAGTTTTGGTATGTAATGCTGTGATTTAAAACTAATTGATTGTTTTTTAATTCCCCACAGATTTCTTGCAACTGGAGAATCCCTTTCGTCACTGCATTTCCAGTACAGACTCGGGATTTCCACCATATCTGGAATAGTGAAGTACACATGCCGTGCACTGTGGGACTCCTTAGCTGAAGAGTTTTTACCAGAGCCCACAACAGAGAGGTGGATTGAAATTTCAGAAAAGTTTCTACAGATATGTCAGTTTCCGAACTGCTTGGGCGCTGTGGACGGGAAACAAATCCGCATTGTAAAGCCAGCCGGATCGGGATCGGAATATTTCAATTACAAGAAATATTTTTCAATTGTCCTCATGGCTATCGCTGACGTGGAATACAAATTTATTGCTGTTGATATTGGGGCCTATGGCCGCTCCAATGACTCTCAAGTTTTCAAACTGTCTGCCATGGGGCGTAAACTGTATGGAAACACCTTCCAGTTCCCACCCCCTAGACCGCTGCCGCAAACATCTGGTCCACCTATGCCATTTGTCTGTGTAGGGGATGAAGCCTTCCAGCTGTCAGAACACCTTTTGAAACCGTACTCTAGCAGAGGATTGACAAGAACAAAACGCATTTTTAATTACCGCCTCACAAGAGCAAGAAGAATGGTTGAATGTACCATTGGTATTCTGACAGCCAAATGGCGGGTCCTATTGACTGCGATCAACCTCAAGACAGAAACTGTGGACGAGGTGATCAAAGCTTGCGTGGTACTCCACAATTTTGTTATCTGCAAGGAACCCATTTCCACTGAGGACACCTCTGAAGAAACCACCTTGCAAGATTACCATGACATTACCACTAGAAGTTCTGTGACGGTTTCAGTAATGAGGGACAATTTTGCACTATACTTTATGTCACCTCAAGGCAGAGTACACTGGCAGGATGACAGAGTGTGAAAGATTTGTGCCCAACCAAACTTGTGTACCTTCTGTACCAACAGTATATACCTTTGCCAACCAAAGTTGGCTATCTTGTCATGGTCTCTATTTTTAGCTTTAGGCCACAGGTGTGTACCTGGTTGTGTTTTATGCAAAGTATTTCACCTTTTAACAAAAGTTGTGTACATTGTTAGGAAATCACCAACAATAAACAACTTTTTAGGTGAAATACTTTGCTTCAAACACAACCAGGAACACAACTGTGGCAAAATGCTAAAATTTACCCACAGTTATATACCTGGTTTTGAATACCTTTTTACCTTTTAAATACCCTGTATTTAACCTTTTTTTAAAACATATTTCGCAGCAGAAAGAAATGACAGACAACCAGTGTAAACAATAATTTAACTTTTATTTAAAATATTTTTTTTTTGTAAACTGTTTTTAAAGTTAAAAAAACTTTTTTAATAAAGGTTTGAAACCAACTGGGCATTTTTATTATAAAACACATCATAAATCTGTGTAGTGTGGGGTGGAAATACTGCTGGAGGGGCTGCGGGACACTTCGACAATAGGAGTGTGGAGAGAGGATTGGGATCGTGGTGGGGAAGGAACAGTTAGAGGTGATGGTGTGGAAAAAGCTACAGAATGGGTGGACATGTGGGAGGCAGAAGAGGTGGTGGGCGGTGGAGTGGAGGGTTGGGCAGGGACTGTAGGAGCAGATGATGTTGATGGCAAGTTGTATGGGGAAGGAGTTTGGTACGGGGAAGGAGTTTGGTACGGGGCAGGTTGCTGGATGTGGGGAGGTTGCTGGTACTGGGGAGGTTGCTGGTACTGGGGAGGTTGCTGGTACTGGGGAGGTGGATGGTATGTAATAGGAGGGGGAGGATGGAAAGTGGCTGGAGGGGGTGCAGATGTAATAGGAGGGGGAGGATGGAAAGTGGCTGGAGGGGGTGCAGGTGGAGGAACTACTGTGGTGGGAGGAGGAGGTTGGGAGGTAACTTGCTGGAGAGCACCGTGGCATGAATGCATTACATGCATCTGCTGGGTAGGAGATAGCGTTTCCATGCGGTCCACAACAGACCTGAAAAAGGTGTGGTTTGGCGAAGATCTTGCTTCTGAATGCATGGTTTGCAGAAGTGTCTTCACCTCCAGAATGCTGGAGTTGATCTGCTGAAAGCCTGCGGAGATTTGCTCTGACAAGACTTTTAGACAGTTCTGGAAAGATGCATTCAGATGCAAGAACTCTGGCGCATAAGTGTTTTCCTGACCCCTCTGCCGCTGCCGCCCAGTACCCGCAGGTGTACTAGAGGTGGCAGGGGCAGAAGGGTGGGGTAAAGGGAAAGCGATCTCCTCACCAGCAGCTTCATGTAATGTAGGCGGCCACGATGCTCCTGTGCTGGTGGATGGGACAGATGGGACGAATGTGTGGGAAGGCTGGGAAGGTGCAGATGTACCGGGGCGGTCGAAGTGTCCCTCGGTGCCGGTCTCCTCAGGTTTCGCCTCAGAAGGGTCCAATCGTGCAGGCTCCCGAGTGCTGCTCACCGTGCTGTGGAATAAAGAGAAAAAAAAACAATTAAAATAGTGACATGGTATGGCCCTGGCTGAAAAAAAAAAGTTACATCTAACATTTTTTTTCACATGTGGTGTGTAATATTTACCTTCTAGTGACCATTGTTTCCCGGAGGAACGACAGGGCTTGTGCGTACTTGTACTTGCTCCTGCGTCCTCCAGATCCACTCGGGGCCCGCATCTCTTTATTGAACTCCTTCTTGAAACGATCCCTCACAGACCGCCACCGATTCACAATTCTGTTCCCTGAAACGAGAAAGGAGTGGTTAGTATACAACATCAGTGTTTCCCAAACTCCAGTCCTCATGGTCCCCAGGGGTCATGTTTTCAGGATTTCCATAGTAAATAGAAATCCTGAACACATGATCCATGGGGACCACGAGGACTGGAGTTCAGGAAACACTGGTTTACATCAAGCAACCGGTACTGTATATACTTACGCTCTTTAATCTGGGCCCGAGCATCGAGGTCCTCCCAGCGGCCCACAAGGAGCGAACAGATTTCCTCCCAGAGTCGTCGGGTAACGGTCAGGTCAGCGTGGCGGCGGTCAGCCATATTCCAGAGCGGCTCCCTTTCTCTGACAAGATCGATGAGGTGGTCCACATCGATTCCTCCATCCTCACCGTCAGAGTCGGGAGCACGCTGTGAAGGCTGTTAAAGAAAAAGACAAAAAGAACATAATTAGCCTCCACAAAAGAAATGAAATAAAAAGTGCAAAAAAACAAAGCAAAAATATTTATACTTACACGCTGGTGACCGCCGCGTTGCTGTCGCCGACGACCCTGGGAGGCACTGCGAGGACCTCTTGGCCGAGCACCAGATTGGGAAGACAAGAGAAAAAAACAAAAAATGTTATGTCTTTGGATGTAGGCATTTGTTTGCTGTGTGTGGTCTGCAGAACATTGTTTTCTATGTGTTGTGTGTAGTGTGATGTTGTGTTTCTGCGTTTGATGCCAAAAACTTACCAATTGTGAGCCCACTCCAGGTGTCTGTCCACCCCTTCCTTCTTCTTATGGGAGCTCCTCTTCACAGTGGCGTATCCAGGGGGGGGCAGCCGGGGCAGTTGCCCCGGGCGCAGGCAGCAGGGGGGCGCAGTCGGGCCGCCCGGTCGCCTTGCAGCGGTCGGCAGTGTCTCCCGCCCGGCGGCTGCGTTCTGCCTCCCCCATCCTGAGAGTCGGCGGTTCTCTGTGTCGGCTGTCAAGCTGATAGCCGACGCAGAGAAGGAGGCCGCGCCGACTCCCAGGCAGCAATTGTACTGGCGTCTATACAGACGCCAGTACAATTGAAGCTCTGACCGCCGGGTCAGAGCGACATCAGCAGCGTGTCAGGTCATGTGATCACGCTGCTGACGTCACTCCCCGGCGCCCAGAGCGAACGCTGGTGGTAAGTGTGCTCCTCTGTGGAGCTGAAGAACCACCGAAGATAGGAGATGGGGGGTGTTCATGAGTGGAGATGGGGGTTAATGTGGGGACGGGGCCAGGGGGTTAATGAGTGGAGATGGGGGTTAATGGATGGAGATGGTGGTTAATGTGGGGATGGGGGTTAATGTATGGGGGTTAATGAGTGGAGATGGGATTAATGTGGGGATGGGGGTTAATGTGTGGAGATGGGGGTTAATGTGTGGAGATGGGATTGATGTGGTGATGGGGGTTAATGTGGGGGGTTAATGAGTGGAGATGGGGGTTAATGATTGGGGGGTTAATGAGTGGAGATGGGGTTAATGAGTGTGGGAGTTAACTAGTGGAGATGAGGGTTGGATGGGGGTTACTGAGTGGGGGGATTAATGAGTGGAGATGGGGGCTAATGTGTGGAGGGGTTAATGAGTGGGGATGGGGGTTAATGTGTGGGGGGATTTGGAGTGGGGGTACATAATGTGTGGGGAGATTTGGAGTGGGGTACATAATGTGTGGGGGGATTTGGGAGTGGGGATTGGGGGGTACTTAATGTATGTGGGGGATTTGGAGTGGGGATGGTATTTAATGTGTGTGGGGAGATTTGAGGACACAAAATGAAGAGTATGAGGAAACAGTATGGGGGATGGGTGCAGACAGTAAGGGGTGCGAACGGGTGAATGTATGTGGACACAGTATGGGGAGTCGGGGATATGTGTGAGCAGACAGTATAGAGAGTGAGGGGGTAAATATATGAGGAGACAGTATGAGGAGGGAGGGGAATAGTGTGAGGCGACAGTATATTGCAGATATTTGTATTTAGGAGCATTATAATGACACTTCTATCTTTAAGGGCATCGTGTGGAGATTTGCTGCAGAAGACCGGAGAAGATGGAAGTCTAGAGAGACGGCTGGTGATGAGAAAACTCATCATGGGGTCTGGACAAGAAGAAGAAAAGGAGAACGACTGCAGAGACAACGTCATCTATAAGGTACCTGGATGTAAATGTTATTTGTGACACTGACTAATTCTCATGTTTTTATTTGTTAGGAGCATTAAAGGTGTTGTCCAGGTTTGTACGGAGTCTGCAGTCATTCTATGTGACTGCAGACTTCTGAATTCTCACAGTGCACACTGTCAGGATTCTCTCGTGCCGGTAATTTACATACATGCGGTCACATGCTGACTAGACATGTGTGGCCTCACTCAATGAAAGTGAACGGAGCGAGGCCGGGCACGTCTAGTCGAAATGTAGCCAGAAGTATACAAATCACATACTTGTGCTGACATGACTGTCCATCGGCAAGGGAGAATCCTAAAAGTGTGCAGTGCATTCGTTGTGAGAATTCAGAAGCTGCAATGTCAGGATTCAGCTCTGCAGGTTGCAGTAGTTATCACATGGACACTTCACTCATATGCGATTTTCATAGTTATGGTCCTGTGACAACGAGCTTCTCATCCTGCTTTCAGTTTTTTACTGAACATTGAGAGCATTAGGGAGAGCAGCTCGTGGGTACATGACTAACTGTGCAAGTCGCATATGTACTTGGGCGGGGGGGGGGGCGCCGAACCAAATTCTTGCCCCGGGTGCCAGGAAGCCTAGATACGCCTCTGCCTCTTCATCTTGTGATTTCTGTTTTGAAATAAAAGGCAATGAATAGACATATATTACAGAGATGATGGATTTTGGAAATAAAAACTTACCGTCAAATGCTGACGATGCGAGGGAGGGCTCCCAGAAGAAGATGTGCTGTCCTGTTGATGGCCAGACTCCATGGCTGTGGGTATTGCTGCTGCTGTTGCTGCTGCCAGTGATGCCATTTCTGCTGCTGCTGCTGCATCTCTTGGGCGGCTGTTGAATAAAGAGAAACAAAGGGCCTATGAATATCTTGATATTCCATGGCCCTAGTTTGGAGGAATGGGGGATTTGATAATTACCGTCTCTCATCTGCTGCTGGACTCCCCTCCTCAGCATGTTCGCTTTGCTGCTCCATTTGGCGTGGTGGTGGTGCTGATGGTGCTGCAGTGGTCTCCTGCCTTCTCCTGCGCCTGGTTGCTGTCTTGGGTGGCATGTTGGGTGTGGCTGAGGGTCCCACTGTCTTGCTTTTATATATGTGTCTTGTGGGCAGAGCTACTGAGCATGCTCAGACCAAAAATACCGGATCCGGCGCATTGCGGCGCTCATAGGCTTTCATTGTGTGAAAAAGCCGGACGCGCCGGATCCGGCGTGTCCGGCTTTTTCGCCGGAGACAAAAAACGTTACAGTAGCCGTTTTTTCCAGACGCCGGATTGAGACACAATGCCGGATCCGGCGAAAACCGGATGAAACGCATGGCCATCCGGCGCGATCCGGCGCAAATGCAAGTCAATGGGGGGGAAACCGGATCCGGCATTGCATTTCGCCGGATCTGGTTTTTGTCAAAAGCGCCGGATCGCGCCTGACGGCGAAAACCTGATGTGTGAAAGAGGCCTTAGGCTAAGAAGCACGTGAGCTGTAGCCTGGGTGGCCATAATCTCCTGATGATAAAACACTTGTATTGAAACAACAGCACACAGCTGAATAAGTGACACATCCCTAAAATTAGTTTTTCAGCCCCTACTTCTTGCTTTCATCAGATTACCTAGGAAAAAAAACATGTTAACAGATTCCCTTTCAGGTCTCAATACATATTAGATTGTTGTTGGCCAAACAATCATTCATGTGATAACTGTCTCTTTTAAGTTGCAAAAACCTTGGCTTGGGTAATCTGCTGAAATTTATCAGGACTAGTGTTGAGCATTCCGATACCGCAAGTATCGGGTATCGGCCGATACTTGCTGTATCGGAATTCCGATACCGACTTCCGATATTTTTTCAATATCGGAATTCGGCATCGGAATCGGAAGTTCAGTTGATTGACGGCCTGACGTCATCATGATGCGCGGTGTGTGCGCATCATGATGCGCCGTCATTTCGGGCCTTCCGGGGGTCTCTGCCGGCCTGCCGGGGGGCTGTGCCGGCCTGCCGGGGGGCTGTGTGGACTGCCCGGGGTCTGTACCGGCCTGCCGGGGGGCTGTGCCGGCCTGCCGGTGGTCTGTGCACCCTGTGGGGGTCTGTACCGGCCTGCCGGGGGGCTGTGCCGGCCTGCCGGGGGGCTGTGCTGATGTCCGGGGGTCTGTGCAAGCATCGTCCGATGGGACTACAAGTCCCATTTGGCGATGCCTGCTACCATGACAGTGATTGACACATTAGCCAATGATGGGACAGTAGTAGTCCCATCATCCGGCTAATGTGTTAAATGTTAAAAAAAAAAAAAAAAAAAAAAATACTACATACATACTACATGCATGCTACATACATACTACATGCATGCTACATACATACTACATGCATGCTACATACATACTACATATATACTACATACATACTACATACATACTGCATGCATGCTACATACATACTACATATATACTACATACATACTACATACATACTGCATGCTACATACATACTACATACATACTACATGCATGCTACATACATACTACATATATACTACATACATACTACATACATGCTACATACATACTGCATGCTACATACATACTACATACATACTACATGCATGCTACATACATACTACATATATACTACATACATACTACATACATACTGCATGCTACATACATACTACATACATACTACATGCATGCTACATACATACTACATATATACTACATGCATGCTACATACATACTACATGTTACATACATACTACATATATACTACATACATACTACATACATGCTACATACATACTACATACATACTACATGCATGCTACATACATACTACATGCATGCTACATACATACTACATACATACTACATGCATGCTACATACATACTACATATATACTACATGCATGCTACATACATACTACATGCTACATACATACTACATATATACTACATACATACTACATACATGCTACATACATACTACATACATACTACATACATACTACATGCATGCTACATACATACTACATGCATGCTACATACATACTACATGCATGCTACATGCATGCTACATACATACTACATGCTACATACATACCACATATATACTACATACATACAATACATTCATACAATACATACATAGACATACAGTACATATAACATAGAGTAACATACTTACCAATACTTGTCACATTGTTCCCCGAAGCCATTGTCTTTTCCGGGATAAATATTAACATAACAAACCACAAAAATACTCACCCACGATCCGAAGCAGTCCACGAGTGTGTCCCACGACGATCTTGGGTAGAGAACTGCAGCATCAGATGATGCTGCCGTTCTCTACGGGCTGCAGGAATCCAATGACGGAAGGTAGGTATCCTTCCGCACTGTATTCCTCCGCCACTTAAAAAAAAAAAGTCCCTAGTCTCACTTTATGCCATTGCTGTGTGGGAAATTCCCACACAGCAATGGCATAAAGTGAGACTAGGGACTTTTTTTTTTTAAGTGGCGGAGGAATACAGTGCGGAAGGATACCTACCTTCCGTCATTGGATTCCTGCAGCCCGTAGAGAACGGCAGCATCATCTGATGCTGCAGTTCTCTACCCAAGATCGTCGTGGGACACACTCGTGGACTGCTTCGGATCGTGGGTGAGTATTTTTGTGGTTTGTTATGTTAATATTTATCCCGGAAAAGACAATGGCTTCGGGGAACAATGTGACAAGTATTGGTAAGTATGTTACTCTATGTTATATGTACTGTATGTCTATGTATGTATTGTATGAATGTATTGTATGTATGTAGTATATATGTGGTATGTATGTAGCATGTAGTATGTATGTAGCATGCATGTAGTATGTATGTAGCATGCATGTAGTATATATGTAGTATGTATGTAGCATGTAGTATGTAGCATGCATGTAGTATATATGTAGTATGTATGTAGCATGTAGTATGTATGTAGCATGCATGTAGTATATATGTAGTATGTATGTAGCATGTAGTATGTATGTAGCATGCATGTAGTATATATGTAGTATGTATGTAGCATGTAGTATGTAGCATGCATGTAGTATATATGTAGTATGTATGTAGCATGTAGTATGTATGTAGCATGCATGTAGTATATATGTAGTATATATGTAGCATGTAGTATGTAGCATGCATGTAGTATATATGTAGTATGTATGTAGCATGTAGTATGTATGTAGCATGCATGTAGTATATATGTAGTATGTATGTAGCATGTAGTATGTATGTAGCATGCATGTAGTATATATGTAGTATGTATGTAGTATGTATGTAGCATGCATGTAGCATGCAGTATGTATGTAGCATGCATGTAGTATATATGTAGTATGTAGTATGTATGTAGCATGCATGTAGTATATATGTGTTATGTATGTAGCATGTAGCATGCATGTAGCATGCATGTAGTATGTATGTAGTATATATGTGGTATGTATGTAGCATGCAGTATGTATGTAGCATGCATGTAGTATATATGTAGTATGTATGTTGCATGTAGTATTTATGTAGTATGAATGTAGCATGTATGTAGTATGTAGTATGAATGTAGCATGTATGTAGTATGCATGTTGTATGTATGTAGCATGTAATTTTTTTTTTTTTTTTTTTTTTTCACATTTAACACATTAGCCGGATGATGGGACTACTACTGTCCCATCATTGGCTAATGTGTCAATCACTGTCATGGTAGCAGGCATCGCCCGATGGGACTTGTAGTCCCATCGGACGATGCCTGCACAGACCCCCGGAGCCTGCACAGACCACCGGCAGGCCGGCACAGCCCCCCGGCAGGCCGGCACAGCCCCCCGGCAGGCCGGCACAGCCCCCCGGCAGGCCGGCACAGCCCCCCGGAGCCTGCACAGCCCCCCGGCAGGCCGGCACAGCCCCCCGGCAGGCCGGCACAGCCCCCCGGCAGGCCGGCACAGCCCCCCGGAGCCTGCACAGACCACCGGCAGGCCGGCACAGACCACCGGAGCCTGCACAGACCCCCTGGCAGGCCGGCACAGCCCCCCGAAAGGCCCGTACAGACCCCAGAGAGGCTGTACAAGGGCAGGAAAGGGTTTTTCTTATTCCGATACCGGAAGTCCCATAGACTTGAATGGGACTTCCGGTATCGGAATCGGCGATACCGATACTTTTTTTAAAGATCGGCCGATACCATCCGATACGATACTTTGAAGTATCGGACGGTATCGCTCAACTCTAATCAGGACTGATCCTTCTATCCTCCAACATCATCGTGTTGAAGTTGGGAGACTGTACTGTGACTGTAGTCTGATTTGCATGAGGCATTTTAGACATTAGACAATAGTTAATACAAAACCTGACAGTGCATTGATGCTTGGGACTGCTTGTTTGTTTGTTTGTTTGTTTCTTTGTGTGTTTTTTATTAATGGCAATCCAAAAATCTAATTCTAATATTTCTGTTTCAGTCTGACCATCTTTAGAAAATTGGACAGAGGAGAAACAGAAAAGAGAAAGAACTACTGAAAGTGAGCAATGAGTTGCATGTAAGCTATTTTGGGAAGTGAAGAAGCAGTAATATTCACCTTGGATAGATATCTCCCCAATCTACTGAGTGTGGAGGGACAATATACATGCACAACTTGCTCATTCGAGCATGCATGTGATTCATTGGAGAGTGGAGAAAATGCAGCTGAAATACATTGATGGAGACAATTGAGTATGCCTAATCGTTCTTTTTCTAAATATCTAATTTAGAAAGACAATTGGGACATCCTTAAAAACAATAAAAGGTTTGCCATTTATTGTTTTTGAGACTAGGTGTATGGATGGCCTTTAGATGATCGAATTCATTAGCGTGAAATTGAATTCTCTTCAAATTTTACAATAAAACATATTCTTCAAAATTCTGAACATTTGCAAATTACTCAAATTGGTGGCAACCGGCAGATATTTTACTAAACCGTAGAAAACCAGCATAAGGTTACAGAAAATAAAAAAAAAAAAAAATATCTTACTGTGGCGCCCCTGAGGCTTCAGTCCCACAGAGGTACTGCACCTTCTCCTAAGGTGTAGTGCCCCACCATCCAGGTAGGCTGGTAACTCCTTTCCGCATTCCAACACCTGCACCCCACACACAGGATAGTTCAGCAGGGACCCATCCATGCTTTATGCTGGAAAGGTCATAGGGTGCCTTTTGTGGTCCCTGGCTTTGTAACACGAGAGGTGCTGGGGAGGCGGGTGGAGTTAGATTTAAAAGAGAGGGAAGGTGGAAGGTGTAGGATTTCAGGTCAGTCTGGGGTGAGTCCAAGAGAAGGAGGTCAGTCAGATGAGGGTCTGAGAGAGAGAGAGAGAGAGCAGGCTGACAGCAGGTCAGCCTGAGTGGAGCTCAAGGCGGAGGAAGGCAGTCAGTCAGGAGAGGCTGAGGACTGGTCTTAGTGGAACGAGCTCCCTAGGGAAGGAAGAGAAGGAGAAAGAGATGTAGACTGGAGACTACAGATTCCATAAGAGAGATAGAACAGATCGGAACGAAGGAGAATGGAAGGACGGTGGGAAGCTGGTTGAGAAAGAGAGATAACCCTTCCAGTCCAGAGAGCGCAAAGGCCGGGGCCCGGTCCCCGAGGTTGATTGGATCTTTATGTCCGGCAACAGACACCAGAGGAGTAGTGAGCCGCTAACGCCTTGCTCCCATCATAGACTTGGGACACAACAGCAACTGAATAGAGAACCGGGACGCAGTGAGGAGTCCCCGAAGCAGACTACAGCTGTCTGTCATACAAGTAAAGACTAGGAACACCTAGAGAGAGGCATTCCAGGGTAACTAAGTATTGGAGTGCTTTGCACCTAAAGGCGCATTGGAGGAGTCGGGCAGTAAGGTACATGTTGGCGGAGTGTGGAAGGGAGAATCCTATCCTGCCTGGAGGTTGGCTGGAGTCCTGACCTGGAGAACACGGTATGGAGGAAGGCAGTTGAGTGAACTGCAAACAGTGAGTAAAGCTTTGGAACCGCATACTCGGGTGTCCACCAGTTATTCCCGCACCACTACACCTGGGTACCAGCCTCCATACCATTCTGCGCCTCTCCTCATCCATTGCACCTACACTGCCCTGGGACTACAGCTCCACCTGTGGGGAGCTATACCATCTCTGCTGCACCACACCATCAGTCCCAGCGGATCTGTATGCAGCGTTGGCTTATCATCTTACTTGCCAAACACCACGGGTGGCGTCACAAACTATTCATATAAACTTTAACACCATTAACATCACCGCCATTGATATTGGGCGCCAGGGGCCACGGACCGGGTCACCGCTGCTGTGACACATTCCCGCCTTGACACCGGCCCGGTACCGAGTACCCCGCTGCCCTGGGTGTGCGAGGGCGACCCAACTTTGGCGTCACGAACAGGATGACGAGAGCCGATGCCATCGGGTTCTGTGTGCCTTGGATTTACAACTTTTGAATATGTGCAGAAGACCAAACTTAATAGACTGTAAAATGGACATTAGAAATAGCTGCTGGCGCGGAGAAGGGAGGGAAGTGATGGGAGGTCCTAAGAAAAGACCGTGAAGAGTCTTGGGCCGTCCCTGCCTGAATTACTATGTGACCGATGCATGGCCCACCCCCCAAGGGGTTCGTATACTGGCTTGGTATGGAGGCGGTGGAAGAAGACGCCGCCCCCGGAAGGAGGGGCAGAGAAAGCCAGTGGCGAGCAGAAGGGCAGAGCAAGAGGAAGAACGCCAGAACGCCATTTTGGAGAGTGAGGGAAGGAGGCCTGCGGAGCGCAGGGAAACGGATCTCCCTGGCGCCATGGCTGAAGACTCCGATCACGTCTCTGCGATGAACCGCCAGCAGCTTGAGGACGGAATCGCCCAGCTGACATGCCACCTGCGACTGAGGCAGGAGGCCTTATGGAGACTGAGCAGGCCACACGCCCAGGAGGGGCCTACACCACCGGCGCCCCTGAACTTGGTACACTTGCCACCGGTACCTGTCACCGCTGCACCGGAGCAGAGGCCACACCGCCAGGAGGCCCCAGGTATGTCTGATGTTCCGACAACTGGGAAGGCCCTGGGGTGTACCACGGTTGCAGCGGCTGGCCAGGTCATGCTAGATCTGGTCTGGGACCGGGATACCAGCCCCTGGAGGGGAACAGCGCTAGTAACCTAAACTTTTAAATCTCGTTACCCAGGAGGGTTTGTTGCACCAGTTGTGCCTTTGTCTTTTAGTTCATCATGTTGCCCAGTTTTTGATTGGCAGCGTTGTTTTTGAAATGGAACTGTGGAGATCATAGACGCTGATTGATCCAAAAACTTTTATTGTAAATAGTTGCACCTCTTTAGGTGCCCTTTTTTGGTTTTACGTATAAAGACACTTTGCGAAGATAATGTTTTTGCATGGACACTTTTCGAAGAATGATGTCTACCTCAAGGGATACTGCAAGAAATCCCGGCTGGGAGCAGTGTTCAGCACTTTACAAGAATTTTGAATGTTTTATTATAACGTATTTGATAATGTTGTGTCTTATGAAAAGTAAATGTCTTTTATAGAATGTTTGATACAGAGAATTAGAAAAGTTTTGAGATAGAATGTGAGAATTGAATAAAGACTGAAGAATTGAAAGTGACAGGTGACAGGCCAAGAGTAGATGGTCAGTGTCTTGCGTAGAGTAGAAGAGAAAGAAAAAGAAAAAGAGAATAATTGATAGAAAATGTAATAAAGAACATGTGTTGAGTATAGCACTTTGAACTGAGAATTGCACTTAAGTAAATTTTTGATACTAAGATAGGAAGTTAACCTGTTTGTAACGTTTAAGAAATGTGCCTCCTACATTAGGAAGATTAGATAAGTATTGTTGAATAGCATTTAAAAATTTTTGTGTGTTCCTGTATTGTACCTTTTGTTGTCTTACAGCCCGCGGACGTGCTGTGTTTAATGGGGGGGTATGTGGCGCCCCTGAGGTTTCAGTCGCCACAGAGGTACTGCACCTTCTCCTAAGGTGTAGTGCCCCACCATCCAGGTAGGCTGGGAACTCCTTTCCGCATTCCAACTCCTGCACCCCACACACAGGATAGTTCAGCAGGGACCCATCCATGCTTTATGCTGGAAAGGTCATAGGTAGAGTTGAGCGACTTTTGCTTTTTTAGGGTCGCGTTTCGTTTCGTGAAACCCAACTTTTCCAAAAGTCGGGTCGAGCAAGATCGTCCGATTATAGGGAAAAGTCGGGGTCGTCCCGAAACACGAAACCCAATGTAAGTCAATGGGGAATAAAAGTCGGCAGTGAGAGGAGGACAGGAAACACACCTACAGTGCCCATTTGAATGCCAAAAGCATCAATTCTTCTTACTTAAGCTTGTCAACCTTAATTAACTTCATAATACAAGTTACGCACTGAAAAATGGGGGTTATTTGGCTAAATTTGTGGGGGGGGAGGGCTGGCTGCAGGTTTTCATGTGCCCTGGGCGAAAGAGCGCCCCTTTAACGCATACCACAACTCATCATGCTCCGATACGGCAGAGAAATAGCGGTATAGTACAATGAAAAATACCTCACTTTTTACATCTCATGACGAGGCCCATCTATTTCTCCATACAAAATCATTGGTCCCATATAATGTTTGAAACAGTATATGATGAGCTCCACATAATGCTACAGTATATGTTGGTCCCCATGGATGAAGCTCCACTGTCTTATGGGCCCAAATAAAGCTCCAAACATAATGGGCCCCATTTATACTGCTCTAGTGTATAATGGGCCCTGTAAATGCTGCTCCAGTGTCTGATGTCCACCTTTGGAATGTTCCAGTGTATGGTGGGCCCCATCTATCATTCTCCAGAGTATAGTGCTCCCCAAAAATTTCTGTCCCAACATAGAAAACAATCAAATAAGTCTCCTCGCTAGGGAATCCCTGTACTTGTCTGGACAGGTGCTGTAGCTTGCTTAACAGCTCGCCAGCCGTTCTCACGCCCAGTAAGGATTGCACGTGATTGCACAAAGGTTAGAAAGGGTACCGTATCCCTGGATAACATGTATGGATAGCGTACACATTCAAAATATATGTCTATACAGCATGAGGCAGGCTCAGACGGTGTTAGGCCCAGTATGGATTGCACGTCATTGCACAAAGGTTAGAAGGGGTACCGTATCCCCGGATAACATGTATGGATAGCGCACACATTCAAAATATATGTCTATACAGCATGAGGCAGGCTCAGACGGTGTTAGGCCCAGTATGGATTGCACGTCATTGCACAAAGGTTAGAAGGGGTACCGTATCCCCGGATAACATGTATGGATAGCGTACACATTCAAAATATATGTCTATACAGCATGAGGCAGGCTCAGACGGTGTTAGGCCCAGTATGGATTGCACGTCATTGCACAAAGGTTAGAAGGGGTACCGTATCCCCGGATAACATGTATGGATAGCGTACACATTCAAAATATATGTCTATACAGCATGAGGCAGGCTCAGACGGTGTTAGGCCCAGTATGGATTGCACGTCATTGCACAAAGGTTAGAAGGGGTACCGTATCCCCGGATAACATGTATGGATAGCGTACACATTCAAAATATATGTCTATACAGCATGAGGCAGGCTCAGACGGTGTTAGGCCCAGTATGGATTGCACGTCATTGCACAAAGGTTAGAAGGGGTACCGTATCCCCGGATAACATGTATGGATAGCGTACACATTCAAAATATATGTCTATACAGCATGAGGCAGGCTCAGACGGTGTTAGGCCCAGTATGGATTGCACGTCATTGCACAAAGGTTAGAAGGGGTACCGTATCCCCGGATAACATGTATGGATAGCGTACACATTCAAAATATATGTCTATACAGCATGAGGCAGGCTCAAACGGTGTTAGGCCCAGTATGGATTGCACGTCATTGCACAAAGGTTAGAAGGGGTACCGTATCCCCGGATAACATGTATGGAAAGCGTACACATTCAAAATATATGTCTATACAGCATGAGGCAGGCTCAGACGGTGTTAGGCCCAGTATGGATTGCACGTCATTGCACAAAGGTTAGAAGGGGTACCGTATCCCCGGATAACATGTATGGATAGCGTACACATTCAAAATATATGTCTATACAGCATGAGGCAGGCTCAGACGGTGTTAGGCCCAGTATGGATTGCACGTCATTGCACAAAGGTTAGAAGGGGTACCGTATCCCCGGATAACATGTATGGATAGCGTACACATTCAAAATATATGTCTATACAGCATGAGGCAGGCTCAGACGGTGTTAGGCCCAGTATGGATTGCACGTCATTGCACAAAGGTTAGAAGGGGTACCGTATCCCTGGATAACATGTATGGATAGCGTACACATTCAAAATATATGTCTATACAGCATGAGGCAGGCTCAGACGGTGTTAGGCCCAGTATGGATTGCACGTCATTGCACAAAGGTTAGAAGGGGTACCGTATCCCCGGATAACATGTATGGATAGCGTACACATTCAAAATATATGTCTATACAGCATGAGGCAGGCTCAGACGGTGTTAGGCCCAGTATGGATTGCACGTCATTGCACAAAGGTTAGAAGGGGTACCGTATCCCCGGATAACATGTATGGATAGCGTACACATTCAAAATATATGTCTATACAGCATGAGGCAGGCTCAGACGGTGTTAGGCCCAGTATGGATTGCACGTCATTGCACAAAGGTTAGAAGGGGTACCGTATCCCCGGATAACATGTATGGATAGCGTACACATTCAAAATATATGTCTATACAGCATGAGGCAGGCTCAGACGGTGTTAGGCCCAGTATGGATTGCACGTCATTGCACAAAGGTTAGAAGGGGTACCGTATCCCCGGATAACATGTATGGATAGCGTACACATTCAAAATATATGTCTATACAGCATGAGGCAGGCTCAGACGGTGTTAGGCCCAGTATGGATTGCACGTCATTGCACAAAGGTTAGAAGGGGTACCTTATCCCCGGATAACATGTATGGATAGCGTACACATTCAAAATATATGTCTATACAGCATGAGGCAGGCTCAGACGGTGTTAGGCCCAGTATGGATTGCACGTCATTGCACAAAGGTTAGAAGGGGTACCGTATCCCCGGATAACATGTATGGATAGCGTACACATTCAAAATATATGTCTATACAGCATGAGGCAGGCTCAGACGGTGTTAGGCCCAGTATGGATTGCACGTCATTGCACAAAGGTTAGAAAGGGTACCGTATCCCCGGATAACATGTATGGATAGCGTACACATTCAAAATATATGTCTCAGGAGGCAGGCTCAGACGGTGTCAGGCACAGTATGGATTTGACGGCCCAGATTACACAGCGGAGGAGCAGGGAGAGGTAAAGATTGCAAATGCTGGGGCCCTGGCCAAGCAAGGGGGGCCCACTCGTGGGCGTCGGTACTGGCACTGGGCCCCTCATAGTACAGCGGTGTGTCTGACGGCGGGTGTGCACCACCACCGTCAGAGACACTTGATTGCACTATGAGGGACCCTGTGCCAGTGCCCGCGCCCAAGAGTCGGCCTACCCACCTGTCCAGGGCAACGGCACTCGCACGGTGTCGTGCGCTAGGTGGTGACCCCGGCCATGGGGGGGGAGGCAGCACAGTTAGGGAGTTTTAGAAAGTGGCATATGTTGATGTTGGACATTCAACTGATGCAAAAGGCGAAATAGGTGAAGTACCAGGAAGAGGTGGACCAAAGCAAGCCATTTTTCTGTCACCCTATGTGTCATCAGGGGAAGGTGGGACAAAATCCTTGGAAACCCATGCGTGGTTCATTTTAATGAAGGTTAGATCATCCACATTTTGGGTTGACAGACGGGTCCTTTTTTCTGTCAGGATTGATCCAGCTGCACTGAAGACTCTTTCCGATAGCACACTTGCAGCTGGGCAAGCGAGCTCCTGTAAGGCATATTGGGCCAATTCAGGCCAGGTGTCCAGTTTAGCGGCCCAATAGTCAAAGGGGAATGACCTGTGTGGGAGAACATCGATATGGGAGGAAAAGTAGTTTGTAACCATAGTTGACAACTGCTGTCTCCTGTCACTTTCCATCGATGCAGTATTACCAGTTGTGTGAGCGGTATTTGAAAAATCAGTCCACAACATTGTCATGAAACCCCTGTCTCCAACGCCACTTCTGCTGTGTGCACCACGAACACCTCTGCCAAGCTGCCCCCGGCCCGTACGGCTCGTGTGAGAACCATCACCGCTGCTGTGTGCTGGGAATGCCTCAAGCAACCGATTTACCAGAGTTGCTTGTTTATTAGCCAATATTAGGTCAAGGTTCTCCTGTGGCATGATGTTTTGGAATTTGCCTTTATAGCGTGGATCCAGGATGCTGGCCAACCAGTAGTCGTCATCGTTCATCATTTTGGCAATGCGGGGGTCCCTTTTTAGGATCCGCAAGGCATAATCTGACATGTGGGCCAATGTTCCCGGTGTCAATGATGCACTGCGAGTGCTGGGTGGAGGAGCACTTTCTGGCAAATCCACATCCCTCCAGTCACGCACAAACCCTGTACCAGACCTTGCCACGCCAACATTTTCACTTGCCCCACGAGATGCATCCTCCTCCCCTAAGTAATCATCCCCATCATCCTCCTCCTCCTCCTCCTCTTCTTCCTCCACCTCATCCAGGAGAGGTCCCTGAGCAGACAATGGCTGAATGTCATCAAGGATTCCCTCCTCCTCTTCCTCCTTATCAACATTGGCTGCAGACGCCTGCTCCTTAAGGTGCGTCAAAGTTTGCATGAGCAGACGCATAAGTGGGATGCTCATGCTTAGGATGGCGTCGTCTGCGCTTACCAGCCATGTGCATTCCTCAAAACACTGAAGGACTTTACAAAGGTCTTTCAGCTTCGACCACTGCACGCCTGTCAACTCCATGTCTGCTCTCAAAGTGCCTGGCCGTGTATCCTCCCACAAATGCATTATGGCCTGCCTCTGCTCGCACAGCCGCTCCACCATGTGCAGGGTGGAGTTCCACCTTGTTGCAATGTCGATAATGAGGCGGTGGTTGGGAAGGTGGAGCAATCGCTGCAGCTTCTGCATACGAACGGAGTGTACAGGCGACCGGCGGATGTGCGCGCACAGTCTTCGCACCTTCTGGAGCAGGGCTGTTAACTCCGGATAATTTTTGAGGAAGCACTGCCCCACCAGGTTCAAGGTGTGAGCCAAGCAAGGTATGTGGCTGAGTTTTGAAAGGGCTATGGCTGCCACAAAATTACGGCCGTTATCACTAACTACCTTGCCTGCCTCAAGATGTACACTGCCCAGCCATGACTCAGTTTGTAGCTTCAAGTACTCGGCCAGCACCTCGGCGGTGTGTCTGTCGCCCAAACACATCATCTGCAACACAGCCTGCTGACGCTTTCCACTAGCTGCTCGATAGGGGGACACATCGTGTGCAACAGTGGCAGCTGCAGATGGAGTGCTCGTACGACTGCGCTCTGTGGACGAGCTGTCGCTTCTGGAGGAGGAGGAGGAGGAGGAGGGTCGAACGCCTACAGCCAACTGTTTCCTATACCGTGGGCTAGGCAGCACTGTCCCACCACCGCTGTCCCCTGTGGACCCTGCATCCACCACATTAACCCAGTGCGCAGTGATGGACACGTAACGGCCCTGGCCATGCCGACTGGACCATGCATCAGTTGTGAGGTGCACCTTTCCGCTCACTGACTGCTTGAGTGCATGGACAATGCGGTCTTTCACATGATGGTGGAGGGCTGGGATGGCTTTGCGAGAGAAGAAGTGGCGACTGGGTAGGTCATAGCGTGGTACTGCATAGGCCATGAGTTCGCGGAAAGCTGTGCTTTCCACCAACCGAAAGGGCATCATCTCAAACGAGATTAGTTTGGCAATGTGGGCGTTCAAACCCAGTGTACGCGGATGAGAGACTGAGTACTTTCTTGACCTACTCATAGTGTCTGGGAGGGTGAGCTGGACTTGAGAGCTGCATATGGTGGAAGTAGCGGTGGACAGGGCGGACTGAGAGAGGGTTGATGATGGTGATGGAGTTGGTGTTCTTTCTGATGGCCTAGAATCAGTCTTTCGTTGATATAACAGTGGGATTCCCTGACTGCTGTGGCCTTGCAACGACACCTCAACATTTGCTGCTGTGCTAACCGGTGGGCTTACAGTGGGGGAAACAATGTAGCGTTGCTGACTAGAGTTGAGCGATACCGTCCGATACTTCAAAGTATCGTATCGGATGGTATCGGCCGATCTTTAAAAAAAGTATCGGTATCGCCGATTCCGATACCGGAAGTCCCATTCAAGTCTATGGGACTTCCGGTATCGGAATAAGAAAAACCCTTTCCTGCCCTTGTACAGCCTCTCTGGGGTCTGTACGGGCCTTTCGGGGGGCTGTGCCGGCCTGCCAGGGGGTCTGTGCAGGCTCCGGTGGTCTGTGCCGGCCTGCCGGTGGTCTGTGCAGGCTCCGGGGGGCTGTGCCGGCCTGCCGGGGGGCTGTGCCGGCCTGCCGGGGGGCTGTGCAGGCTCCGGGGGGCTGTGCCGGCCTGCCGGGGGGCTGTGCAGGCTCCGGGGGGCTGTGCCGGCCTGCCGGTGGTCTGTGCAGGCTCCGGGGGTCTGTGCAGGCATCGTCCGATGGGACTACAAGTCCCATCGGGCGATGCCTGCTACCATGACAGTGATTGACACATTAGCCAATGATGGGACAGTAGTAGTCCCATCATCCGGCTAATGTGTTAAATGTAAAAAAAAAAAAAAAAATTACATGCTACATACATGCTACATTCATACTACATACTACATACATGCTACATTCATACTACATAAATACTACATGCAACATACATAACACATATATACTACATGCATGCTACATACATACTACATGCTACATACTACATATATACTACATGCTACATACATACTACATGCTACATACTACATATATACTACATGCATGCTACATACATACTACATGCTACATACATACCACATACATACTACATACATACTACATACATACTACATGCATGCTACATGCATGCTACATACATAACACATATATACTACATACATGCTACATTCATACTACATACTACATACATGCTACATTCATACTACATAAATACTACATGCTACATACATAACACATATATACTACATGCATGCTACATACATACTACATGCTACATACATACTACATATATACTACATGCATGCTACATACATACTACATGCTACATACATACTACATATATACTACATGCATGCTACATACATACTACATGCTACATACATACTACATATATACTACATACATACTACATACATACTACATGCATGCTACATGCATGCTACATACATACCACATACATAACACATATATACTACATGCATGCTACATACATACTACATGCTACATACATACCATATACATACTACATGCATGCTACATACATACTACATGCATGCTACATACATACTACATGCATGCTACATACATACTACATGCTACATACATACCACATACATACTACATATATACTACATGCATGCTACATACATACTGCATGCTACATGCATGCTACATACATACTACATACATACTACATGCTACATACATACCACATATATACTACATACATACAATACATTCATACAATACATACATAGACATACAGTACATATAACATAGAGTAACATACTTACCAATACTTGTCACATTGTTCCCCGAAGCCATTGTCTTTTCCGGAATAAATATTAACATAACAAACCACAAAAATACTCACCCACGATCCGAAGCAGTCCACGAGTGTGTCCCACGACGATCTTGGGTAGAGAACTGCAGCATCAGCTGTTGCTGCCGTTCTCTACGGGCTGCAGGAATCCAATGACGGAAGGTAGGTATCCTTCCGCACTGTATTCCTCCGCCACTTAAAAAAAAAAAAAGTCCCTAGTCTCACTTTATGCCATTGCTGTGTGGGAATTTCCCACGCAGCAATGGCATAAAGTGAGACTAGGGACTTTTTTTTTTTTAAGTGGCGGAGGAATACAGTGCGGAAGGATACCTACCTTCCGTCATTGGATTCCTGCAGCCCGTAGAGAACGGCAGCATCATCTGATGCTGCCGTTCTCTACCCAAGATCGTCGTGGGACACACTCGTGGACTGCTTCGGATCGTGGGTGAGTATTTTTGTGGTTTGTTATGTTAATATTTATTCCGGAAAAGACAATGGCTTCGGGGAACAATGTGACAAGTATTGGTAAGTATGTTACTCTATGTTATATGTACTGTATGTCTATGTATGTATTGTATGTATGTAGTATATATGTGGTATGTATGTAGCATGTAGTATGTATGTAGTATGTATGTAGCATGCATGTAGCATGTAGTATGTATGTAGCATGCATGTAGTATATATGTAGTATGTATGTAGCATATATGTAGTATGTATGTAGCATGTATGTAGTATGTATGTGGTATGTATGTAGCATGTAGTATGTATGTAGCATGCATGTAGTATATATGTAGTATGTATGTAGCATGTAGTATGTATGTAGTATGTATGTAGTATGTATGTGGTATGTATGTGGCATGTAGTATGTATGTAGCATGCATGTAGTATGTATGTAGCATGCATGTAGTATGTATGTAGTATGTATGTAGTATGTAGCATGTATGTAGTATGTATGTGGTATGTATGTAGCATGTAGTATGTATGTAGCATGCATGTAGGTTATATGTAGTATGTAGTATGTATGTAGTATGTATGTGGTATGTATGTAGCATGTAGTATGTATGTAGCATGCATGTAGCATGCATGTAGTATGTATGCAGCATGCATGTAGTATGTATGTAGTATGTATGTAGTATGTATGTAGCATGCAGTATGTATGTAGCATGTATGTAGTATGTATGTAGTATATATGTAGTATGTATGTAGCATGTAGTATGTATGTAGCATGCATGTAGTATGTATGTAGCATGTAGTATGTATGTAGCATGCATGTAGCATGTATGTAGCATGTATGTAGTATGTATGTAGTATATATGTAGTATGTATGTAGCATGTAGTATGTATGTAGCATGCATGTAGTATGTATGTAGTATTTTTTTTTTTTTTTTTTTTTTTTTAACATTTAACACATTAGCCGGATGATGGGACTACTACTGTCCCATCATTGGCTAATGTGTCAATCACTGTCATGGTAGCAGGCATCGCCCGATGGGACTTGTAGTCCCATCGGACGATGCTTGCACAGACCCCCGGACATCAGCACAGCCCCCCGGCAGGCCGGTACAGACCCCCACAGGGTGCACAGACCACCGGCAGGCCGGCACAGCCCCCCGGCAGGCCGGTACAGACCCCCACAGAGTGCACAGACCACCGGCAGGCCGGCACAGCCCCCCGGCAGGCCGGTACAGACCCCCACAGGGTGCACAGACCACCGGCAGGCCGGCACAGCCCCCCGGCAGGCCGGTACAGACCCCGGGCAGTCCACACAGCCCCCCGGCAGGCCGGCACAGCCCCCCGGCAGGCCGGCAGAGACCCCCGGAAGGCCCGAAATGACGGCGCATCATGATGCGCACACACCGCGCATCATGATGACGTCAGTCTGTCAATCAACTTTGAACTTCCGATTCCGATGCCGAATTCCGATATTGAAAAAATATCGGAAGTCGGTATCGGAATTCCGATACAGCAAGTATCGGCCGATACCCGATACTTGCGGTATCGGAATGCTCAACACTATTGCTGACTACCTTCGTTGTGATCAGTTGCACATGTGGCACTTGAGGTTTGGTGTTGTGTCCACGCTTGCAAGTGCATGCTGGTTAAATGTCTAAGCATGCAACTGGTATTCAAATTTTTCAGATTTTTCCCTCGGCTAAAGGTCTTTGCGCACTTCTTACAGATAACCTTTGCCTGATCATGAGGATTTTGTTCAAAAAAGTGCCACACTGCACTCTTCCTACTTTGGCAGACATTTTGCGGCCTAGCACGCTGTGATCTTTTGACCCTCTGGACAAGCTGTCCAGCAACTCTTTTGATGTTTGGAACCTGTCTTTGGAGTGCTCCGGGCCTGCCAGATAACAGCTGTTGCGATGTCGATATCTGCTGTGGATGCTCCTCATCTGAGCTATTGGAAGCAGCACCCTCTTCCCCCAATGGATGCCAATCTGGGTCAACAACTGGGTCATCCATTACCTCCTCTTCTATGTCATGTGCACCTTTCTCTGTGTCACCGTGTATGGTGGTATAGTGTGCGGGAAGGGGCACCTGAGTCTCATCAGGGTCAAAATCTGGCTCTGTACACTGCGAGGACAATGTAGTGCTCTGAGTGAATGTACCAGCAGAATCATCCATCAGCGGCTGTGCATCAGTGCACTCCATGTCAGATTCATCTTGGCCTGGGTAATTCACCATTTGACTTGATAATCCAGGCATGGTATGTGAAAACAGCTCCATGGAGTAATCAGTAGTATGGCCTGCGTCATCCTTCAATCTTGGTTGGGGTGAAGGACACAAGGAAAAGTGTGGTTCATGAACATGAGCCTCCAATGACGACTCAGTGCTTTTACTTTTTACAACTGAAGAAGAGGATGCGATAGAGCTGGAGGCTGAGTCAGCAATGTAAGACAAAACTTTTTCCTGATGCTCTGCCTTTAAAAGCGGTTTGCCAACTCCTAGAAAACTAAGCGTTCGAGTCCTTATGTAGCCAGACGATGACGCAGGGTCAGCACCTCCTGCATTCGGTCCTATTTTGCTCTTGCCACTACCATCAGATCCACCACCAACACCATCATTACCAGCTGCCAACCCCCGCCCAATTCCACGGCCTCTTCCACCAGCCTTCCTCATTTTTGGTAGAAATGTAGACAAAATCCAACAAACTATATAGTAATGTAAAACAAGGTACAAGGTGTCTATAGGACAGGGGAGTTTTAGAATTTCTGCACACACTTGTGGACAGTGGACACTTGTGGATTGTGTGCGGCCCACTGATATCTGAGCGCTATGTGACACGCTCGATGGCACAGCTGCCTGTGACCAAAGTGACGAGAGGATAATGGAGATTTTGAATCTCTGCGTACACTTGTGGACAGTGGACACTTGTGGATTGTGTGCGGCCCACTGATATCTGAGCACCATGTGACACGCTCGATGGCACAGCTGCCTGTGACCAAAGTGACGAGAGGATAATGGAGATTTTGAATCTCTGCGTACACTTGTGGACAGTGGACACTTGTAGATTGTGTGCGGCCCACTGATATCTGAGCGCTATGTGACACGCTCGATGGCACAGCTGCCTGTGACCAAAGTGACGAGAGGATAATGGAGATTTTGAATCTCTGCGTACACTTTTGGACACTGGACACTTGTGGATTGTGTGCGGCCCACTGATATCTGAGCGCTATGTGACACGCTCAATGGCACAGCTGCCTGTGACCAAAGTGACGAGAGGATAATGGAGATTTTGAATCTCTGCGTACACTTTTGGACACTGGACACTTGTGGATTGTGTGCGGCCCACTGATATCTGAGCGCTATGTGACACGCTCGATGGCACAGCTGCCTGTGACCAAAGTGACGAGAGGATAATGGAGATTTTGAATCTCTGCGTACACTTGTGGACAGTGGACACTTGTGGATTGTGTGCGGCCCACTGATATCTGAGCGCTATGTGACACGCTCGATGGCACAGCTGCCTGTGACCAAAGTGACGAGAGGATAATGGAGATTTTGAATCTCTGCGTACACTTGTGGACAGTGGACACTTGTGGATTGTGTGCGGCCCACTGATATCTGAGCGCTATGTGACACGCTCGATGGCACAGCTGCCTGTGACCAAAGTGACGAGAGGATAATGGAGATTTTGAATCTCTGCGTACACTTGTGGACACTGGACACTTGTGGATTGTGTGCGGCCCACTGATATCTGAGCGCTATGTGACACGCTCGATGGCACAGCTGCCTGTGACCAAAGTGACGAGAGGATAATGGAGATTTTGAATCTCTGCGTACACTTGTGGACAGTGGACACTTGTGGATTGTGTGCGGCCCACTGATATCTGAGCGCTATGTGACACGCTCGATGGCACAGCTGCCTGTGACCAAAGTGACGAGAGGATAAGGGAGATTGGATTGCTTTTAAAAAAGCAGTTTGCGGAGCAGTGGGTAAACAGCAATGCCAGCGTGTCAGGAAGCCTTAAAAGGCAGCCCAACAACCAACACCACTGATACACCACAATATAGCCTCCCCTTGCACTGCACACACAGTGACTTGTGTGTTGTGCAGGCCAGATCGCTAGCAGCAGAAGCAGTTTTTTTGTCTTCTTCCCTGCCTAACGCTCTCCCTACAGAATCAGCAGCAACCTCTCCCTATACTAAGATCGGCAGAAGTAAGATGGCGGTCGGCGTGCACGCCCTTTTATACCCCCTGTGACGCCCACCAAAGCAAGCCAATCACTTGCATGCCCTTCTGAAAGATGGTGGTGACCCGTGCCTATGTCATCACGTTGCCCACAGTGTCCGTGGATCCTGATTGGCTGAAAAAGAGCGCAAAACAAACTTTTGAAACGCGACTTTGGCGCGTAAGTCGCCGACCTCGTGGCCAACCTCATCCTAGGGTCGGGTTTCGTTTCATGAAACCCGACTTTGCCAAAAGTCGGCGACTTTTGAATTTTTTCGACCCGTTTCGCTCAACTCTAGTCATAGGGTGCCTTTTGTGGTCCCTGGCTTCGTAACACGAGAGGTGCTTGGGAGGCGGGTGGAGTTAGATTTAAAAGAGAGCGAAGGTGGAAGGTGTAGGATTTCAGGTCAGTCTGGGGTGAGTCCCAGAGAAGGAGGTCAGTCAGACGAGGGTCTGAGAGAGAGAGAGCAGGCTGACAGCAGGTCAGCCTGAGAGGAGCTCAGGCCGGAGGAAGGCAGTCAGTCAGGAGAGGCTGAGGACTGGTCTTAGTGGAACGAGCTCCCTAGGGAAGGAAGAGAAGGAGAAATAGACGTAGACTGGAGACTACAGATTCCATAAGAGAGATAGAACAGATCGGAACGAAGGAGAATAGAAGGACGGTGAGAAGCTGGTTTAGAAAGAGAGATAACCCTTCCAGTCCAGAAAGCGCAAAGGCCGGGGCCCGGTCCCCGAGGTTGATTGGATCTTTATGTCCGGCAACAGACACCGGAGGTGTAGTGAGCCGCTATCGCCTTGCTCCCTTCATAGACTTGGGACACAACAGCAACTGAATAGAGAGCCGGGACGCAGTGAGGAGTCCTCGAAGCAGGCTACAGCTGTCTGTCATACAAGTAAAGACTAGAAACACCTAGAGAGAGGCATTCCAGGGTAACTAAGTACTGAAGTGCTTCGCACCTAAAGGCGCATTGGAGGAGTCATTCAGTAAGGTACATGTTGGCGGAGTGTGGAAGGGAGAATCCTATCCTGCCTGGAGGTTGGCTGGAGCCCTGACCTGGAGAACATGGTATGGAGGCAGGCAGTTGAGTGAACTGCAAACAGTGAGTAAAGCTTTGGAACCGCATACTCGGGTGTCCTCCAGTTATTCCCGCACCACTACACCTGGGTACCAGCCTCCATACCATTCTGCGCCTCTCCTCATCCATTGCACCTACACTGCCCTTGGACTACAGCTCCACCTGTGGGGAGCTATACCATCTCTGCTGCACCACACCAGCGGATCTGTATGTAGCGTTGGCTTAACATCTTACTTGCCAAACACCACGGGTGGCGTCATGAACTATTCATATAAACTTTAACACCATTAGCATCACCGCCATTGATATCGGGCGCCCGGGGCCACGGACCGGGTCACCGCTGCTGTGACACATTCCCGCCTTGACACCGGCCCGGTACCGAGTACCTCGCTGTCCTGGGTGTGCGAGGGCGACCCATTACCACTGGTCCTCTGCTGCAACCCTCTGTCAGGTATTCCATGCCTCATCTTTTCATATTCTTAGATCACGCCCATCTTCTTTGTGTCACGATTCCTGAGCTCAGTTGCTAATTGCTATGCTGTTCTATAGAAACTGTCTTGCTGAGTTGTCTATCTTGATTGACAGCTTGGTTGTCCAATCTGTGCAGGACATTCTATAGGTGTTCGGTCCTCTGGTGATTGACCAGCTACTTCATTGAGCTGTCTGCCCCTGATCCCTGCCAGACGTAGTTTGTGCTTCTTGGTGAGTGTTAGCTTGATTCTTTTGCTATGAGTTCTGATCTTCTGCTGCCTGACCCTTTGTCTTATCCTTTGGCTTTTGATCAGCTATCTCTGGTTATGTACCCTGGACTGTGACATGACTTATACCTTCATCTTTCCCTTGGTTATCTATGTACTCTCTTGGTATTGAACCTGGAACATCTGACTCTTCTGCCTCACGGTCTGTCCATGAGTAGTGACTAGTGTCACATTATGTCTGGCCATATTCTTTTTTTTTCTGAACATTAGATCCAGGTTGTGCACTCTTTGATCAGGTGACAAATCTGACCCAGATGGTTCAGGATCTGGCCATCTGGCCAGGGATCATCAGAGGCTAGAATCATCACAGCCCCAGCTGCAGCAAGGTCAGTTTAGTACTTTGAGTTGTTCCCAAAGCTCTACGCTATGAACAAAATTTATGTTTCCTGGAAACGCTGATGTACAGTTGACCGCCCCCGAACCACTTGTGGCACTTCCTGACAGATTTTTGGGCCCAGATGGCTCTGTAACTGTGGCCTCAGTTCACACAGGGTTCATTTGGGAGGCACTGGACAGCCTGCCTGATCTAAAAGTAAGTGCAATTGTTTTGAGCCCTAGGCAGGTAAGAATCTCTGCCTTTTTTTTAGTGGTTCTTTAATAGTTTTGGAGTATTTTTTTTGACCTTTTTGTGTCAGTGAGCTTTGTTTAGATGATTAGTGGTAGGACTTGCAAATAAGGACCCAAATGTAAGGACCCAAGATGTGGGTTGCAAGCTTACATATTGTGGCCATAATATCAACTAGTACCTTACATATATTGATATGTTTTTTTGTACGTTAGCTATTTTTCACGGTGCAGTTGGGCCCAGATGGGTCGGTAACTGTGGCCTCTGTTCACACAGGTTGCACTTGGGAGGCACTGGACATCACAACGGATCGTTGTTAATAGGCTGTAAGCCGGATGCTCTGCATAACCTGTGTGAATAATGCCTAATACAGACTTTTTTGTGTGCACTAGAATACCAAACAATCACCCATCACCCACTCCATGAGTTGGTAGGTTGAGTGTGAATGCTATGTTGGTATTACTGCACCTGTGTTGCTGCCATAATTACTTTGTCCACTGCACCCTGCTAGTGCAATTGTTTTGAGCCCTAAGCAGGTAAGCATCTCTTCCTTTTTTCAGTGATTCTTTAATATTTCTGGAGGATTTTTTTTAGTCCTTTTTGTGTCAGTGAGCTTTGTCCGGGAGTAGAGGTTGCTATACAAAGCTGGAAAATGTCTGGAAAGAGATTCAGTGGAATATTGAGGTGGCCCAGTGTCACCATAAACAGAAGGCCGATAAGAAACGTTCAGGGGGTCCCACATTCAAGGCTGGTGATAAGGTCTGGGTTTCTTCCAAAAATATTAGATTGAAAGAGCCATCAGCAAAGTTTGGTCCAATGTTTATTGGTCCATATGAGATTTTGGAGATAGTTAACCCAGTGGCTTTCAAAATAAAACTCCCTCCATCTTTTTGCATTGCAAATATATTCCAAAAATCACTGCTAAAAGAGTTTGTCTCTTCCGTTTAGTCTCCTTCATCTCCACCTCCACCGGTTTCTGTCAATGACAGTTCGGAGTACGAAGTACAAAATACTGTTGATTCACAGAAAGTCCAAAATTCCCTTCAGTACCTCATTCATTGGAGAGGTTACAGCCTGGAGGAGAGATCTTAGGTCCAATCTCTAGCTGTAAACGCTGATTGTCTGGTCAGGGCCTTCCATCGCAGGTTTCCTGAGGATACGGTGGCTCCCCTAGAAAAGGGGGTACTGTCACGATTCCTGCACTCAGTGAGTGATATGCTATGCTGTTCTATAGAAACTGTCTTGGTGAGTTGTCTGTCTTGATTGACAGCTTGGCTGTCCATTCCTGTGATGGCCTTGCTGAGCTGTCTGTGCTTTGATTGACAGCTCAGCTCTCCAATCTGTGACTGGGAGTTGCGGGACTTTCTACAGGTGTTCGGTAATTGCACATTTACTTAACTGAGCGGTGTTCCCCTGATCCCTGTCAAACATAGAGTGTGCTTCTTGGTGAGTGTTAGCCTGATTCTTTTCCTCTGAGTTCTGATCTTCTGCTGCATTTCCCCTTTGGATCATGTTCTGACTATCCCTTTGTATTTTCCTTTGGCTTTTGATCAGCTATCTCTTGTTATTTACCTGCACACCAGAAGACTTCATACACTTCAAATTTATGTTAAGGACATATAACTCTGCCCTTCACCTCGCCAAACAGACCTACTTCACCACCCTGATCTCCTCACTATCCAACAACCCCAAGAAACTTTTTGACACCTTTCACTCCCTCCTCAGGCCAAAAGCACAAGCCCCTATCACAGACATTTGCACTGATGACCTGGCCTCCCACTTTATAGAGAAAATAGACAATATCCGTCAGGAAATCCGCTCCCAATCACCAAGTTCAGTGACTCCCATCCCTCCCTGCATTTCCCCTGGCTCACTCTCCACATTTGCTCCCATCACAGAAGAAGAAGTCTCCAGGCTCCTCTCCTCTTCTCGTCCAACTACATGCACAACCGACCCCATTCCCTCACATCTCCTCCAGTCTCTCTCCCCAGTCGTCACAACTCACCTAACTACAATCTTTAATCTCTCCCTCTCCTCTGGCATTTTCCCCTCCTCCTTCAAACACTCTATCATTACTCCATTACTAAAGAAACCCACCCTTGACCCATCCTGCACAAACAACTACAGACCAGTCTCCAATCTCCCCTTCATCTCTAAACTCTTGGAGCGCCTGATATACTCACGCCTTACCCGTTACCTCTCCACTCACTCCCTCCTAGACCCTTCACAGTCCGGTTTCCGCCCCCTACATTCGACAGAAACTGCACTCATCAAAGTGACCAATGACCTTCTGACAGCAAAACGTAATGGTGACCATTCTCTGCTCATTCTTCTCGACCTTTCTGCAGCTTTCGACACTGTTGACCATCCTCTCCTACTCTCTAGGCTCCAGTCACTAGGCATTAAGGACACTGCTCTTTCCTGGTTCTCCTCCTATCTTTCCGACCGCTCCTTCAGTGTTCTGTTTTCTGGCTCCACTTCATCTCCTCTTCCTCTCACTGTTGGGGTACCTCAGGGCTCAGTCCTTGGCCCCCTTCTCTTCTCTCTCTATACAGCCCCAATTGGACAGACCATCAGCAGATTTGGCTTTCAGTACCATCTTTATGCTGATGACACACAACTGTACACATCATCCCCTGACCTTACCTCCGCTGTACTACAGAACGCCACTGACTGTCTGTCTGCAGTCTCCAACATCATGTCTGCTCTCTATCTGAAACTCAACCTCTCCAAAACTGAACTTCTTCTGCTCCCACCATCTACTAACCTCCCTAAATCTGACATTTCCCTCTCTGTGGGTGGCACCATAATAACACCCCGACAGCAGGTGCGCTGTCTGGGTGTTATGTTCGACTCCGATCTCTCCTTCACCTCCCATATACAATCTCTTGCCCGCTCATGCCGCTTACACCTAAAGAACATCTCTAGAATCCGCCCTTTTCTCACCATGGAAACAACAAAAACTCTCACTGTCGCCCTGATCCACTCCCGCCTAGACTACTGTAATGCTCTATTAATTGGCCTCCCTCTCACTCGACTCTCCCCTCTCCAGTCTATCCTTAATGCAGCAGCCAGGGTTGTCCATCTGGGTAATCGGTACTCGGACGCGTCCGCTCTTCGCCAGTCGTTACACTGGCTGCCAATTCATTACAGGGTACAATTCAAAGTACTTGTTCTCACCCACAAAGCTCTCCACAGTGCGGCACCCCCTTACATCTCCTCCCTCATTTCTGTCTATCGGCCTAACCGACCGCTGCGCTCTGCAAATGACTTTCGACTAACCTCTGCCCTAATCCGTACCTCCCACTCCCGACTCCAAGACTTCTCCCGTGCTGCGCCAATCCTCTGGAATGCTCTACCCCAAAATATTAGGACCATCCACAATTTGCATAGTTTTAGGCGCTCGCTCAAAACACATTTGTTCAGAGCGGCCTATCACATTCAGTAATCAAAGTCATGTTTGTGTGTGTGTAGCCCATTCACTATCTCCATCTAACCCCCACCCCCTGAAGATGGCTGGACCGTCATTGTAAATACACCATTGTAAATACAAACCTGTGCTTTGTATCCCCCCCACCTCATTGTAGATTGTAAGCTCCACGAGCAGGGTCGTCTTATTTCGCTTTAATTATTGTATTGTTAACGTTGTTACTTATGACTGTTGTGTTTGAAACTGTTCAACTGTAAAGCGCTGCGGAATATGTTGGCGCTATATAAATAAAGATTATTATTATTATTATTATTATTACCCTGGACTGTGACCTGACTTATGCCTCCGTCTTTTCCCTTGGTTATCTAGGTACTCTCACGTTATTGACCATGGAACGTCTGACTCATCTGCCTCGCGGTCAGTCCATGTGTAGTGACTAGCATCATACTTCAGCCTGTTTTGCTGTGGACTGCAACTTCCAGTTGATTGGTCTCTGATGTTTCTTTGTGCCGTGACGTCATGGTGCATATTGTGATCTCAAGTAGGGTATTGTGAGTGAAGCAAGCCATAGATGACCCCTGAGCAGAATAAGGAACATTCATTTCACATTGAATAACATTAATGTGAATCTAATAATTTGAGCTTTTTGGTGAGTTTCAATTTTCGCAGATTTTACCGAAGGAAAACAAATGCCATCTGATTAATAATAAAAAAAACTTGTAACGAATGGAAGCGGAGGAAGAGATGGTGAAGTTCACATTCGTTTTTATTTTTTAAGTGGAACCTCGGGACCACGGTCCGGGGGACTCCGAAGGGGGCGTGACTAGTGAGCCCCGAGTACCTGTCATAAAGCCCTTCAAACAAGGCCAGAATGGAATACCCGGAGGACACAGGTGCTACCTCCAGTTATACCCTGAACACGTGGCAGCTGTCCCAGCGGGACCAAAAGGGATAACAGTAGTTACAGCAGAGTCCGTAATGAGACAGGTCCTGGATCCGGGTAGTTGGTAGGAGTTGGTTCAAGTACCCTTCACACAGTACTTGGACTCGGACGGCTGTTGGCGGAACGGGATGACTTTCGCCGAGATGGTTGCGGATATAAGCAGGAAGCACAGGATACTGATATACTCTGTGAAAACAGATAGCATTAGACAATGCACAGAGACTGCAGACGCAGTGCAGACAGGTTAGCATGAGAACCTGGATGTAGCAATGATTGATACTCGTTGCTCCAGCACTTTCCCTTTGGAGGAGAGGCCAGAAATAGCAGCCAGTGCGCTGCCATTAGATAATTGCATTTTTTGAAAAATGCACTCCGTCCCTTTAAGAAGGCAGGAGAGCAGGCGGGGGGCCCTAATAGCTCTAGTTACAGATCTGTCGACAGAACGCCAGAATGTGGAGGCCGGAGGGAGGCCTGCATGCAGAGCAGCAGCATGAGACCTAGAGGATGCCGGCTGCCTTCTGAGGACAGCGTGCGTGGTTGGAGGTGAGTGCCCAGAACGGAGGGCAGCGGCAGACCTAGGCATAGCGCCAGGACGGGGATGAGGTGTAACAGTGGCAGACCTGGGCGCAGTGCCAGGAAGGGGACCGGTGTAACAAAACTGACAGATGACAGTAGTTGAAGAGCTTACCATAGCAGACTATGAATATTCTACCAAGTCATATTCTATTAGGCTGCTAATAGATCTCAACTTTTATTACTGTATATATGATTTACAATTTTCATTGTCCAGTGTAAAAGCTCAGCTATTAGAGATGAGCGAACCCGTATATGTTCGGGTGCGCAGGGTTCGGGCAAATTTTTTTAAAAAGTCATGTTCGGGACTCAAACTTGACCTGAACTTAACCCCAGACTCCGATCCCCATACAAGTCAATGGAGACCCAAACTTCAGTGCTGTAAAATGGCTGTAAAATGGTTGAAGTAAGTGTTAGGGGGCTACAAAGGAAACCTCAATGGTAGTAAGAGGAGGACAATTGCCCTGGAAACAAATGAGGATAGAAAAATGACTTAAAATAATAGAAAAGAAAAAAAATAAAAAATTATAATCGTAAACCAGGAGGCGAAGGTCCAAGTGGAGCAGGAGGTTGATGAGGAGTTGAAGATGGAGGTGTAGGTAGAAGAGGTGTAGGTAGGTGGAGGTAGCCAACACTGTTTTTGTGTTTTGTTTTTTTTTGTAATTGATTTTTTGGTGGGTACTCTGAAAGCAGACAGAGTAATAATCTGCTGACCACTCTCTCTCTCTGTATACAGGCTGAATAATACTCTGCAATTTTTTGGGTTGAAAGCAATGAAGAGAGCATCAAATTGGAGATATGGCCATGTTACTGGTGTTGGTGATGCAACTGCTGCAGGGAGAGGGAGGGCATGGTCAGTCTGTGTCTGCTACATGCCCAAATGAAACACCTTCCTTTGGTGCAAGCAGGCGATGCTCTGTGTAATTTTGTAGGCCCAAGTACGGTTGGATGAATGATGAGGCCAGAACAAGTGGAGGTGGGTTTATATATGTTGGCTGAGAGTGCCTTTAGTCCCTTTGCTTTGTCTTCCTCCCGAACCCCTGCTGAAAGTGCAGATTTTGCACCTGCGGCCCATGGGTAACTGCCTTCCACCTCACTCCCTTCCAAATCAGGCAAATAGTTTGAGCCCCAAGTCATGAAGCAGACACTTCTGCTTTTTGATGACTCTGCAGGCAGTGGTTCTGTAGGTCATCCACCTGGCTCTGCCCCACAAGTGGAAGAGATTAAGATAAGATAAGATAAGATAATCCTTTAATCGTCCCACCATGGGGAAATTCAGAGCATTACAGCAGCAAGGCAGGAACAAGTACAGATACAGATGCATAAAGGCATTACATTGACAGTAGGTAGGTACATATACGGAAAAAAAAAAAAAAATGTAACCGGACTATCACAGCTTTGGATCTATTGAGTGCACTGATGGCCAACCACTTGTTTTGTACATAGAAGGGGCAGTGCAAATGGTCAAAGGACCACCACAGCACATCTCTGATGATGCAGATGACGAAGCACAGGTGTCAACTGCTGCAGCGGCAAGGAGGGCGGGGTGAAGACTGAGTGGAACATCCTGCAGGGGATTATTATTTATTATTATTTATTTTTAGAGCACCATTGATGCTATACATGAGGAGGGGTTACATACAAAACACAAATAGAAATTACAATGAACAAACTAATAGTGACAGTCAGTTACAGAGGGCAGAGGACCATACCCTTGCAGCTTAACATTCTACAGGTTAATGGGGAAGAAGAGAGTAGATTCAGGGGTTGCAGCCGCTCTAGTGATGGTGAGGTGGCAAAGGGATAATTGCAGGCTGTACGTTGTTGTTCTGAAGACATTGGTTTTCAAGATCCGTTTGAAAGTTCTGAAGGTAGGCAATAATTGAATGTGTTGGGCCACAGAATTCTACAGGATGGGGGATATTTGAGAGAAGTCTTGCAGGCGATTGGATGAGGAATGTATGATTGTGGAGAAGAGAATGACTTGGGAGGACCAGAGATTATGTGGTGGGAAATATAGGGAGATTACTAGAGTTGAGTGAAACAGGTCAGTCATATTCAAAAGTCGCCGACTTTCGCTGAAGTCGGGTTTCATGAAACGAAACCCGACCATAGCGTGAGGTCGCCCACGAGGTCGGCGACCAGAACGCCAAAGTTGCGTTTCAAAAGATGCTTCCAGCGCCCTTTTTCAGCCAATGATGGAGGATGCACACTGTGGGCCACGCGATGACATAGGCATCGGTCACCACCATCTTTGAGAAGGGCATGCAAGTGATTGGCTGGCTTTGTGTGGCATCACAGGGATTATAAAAGGGCATGAACGCCGAACACCATCTTACTTATGCCGATCTTAGCATAGGGAGAGCTGCTGCTGCTACTGATTCTGTAGTTAGGCAGGGAAGAAGAACCAAAAATACTGCTTCTGCTGTTAGCGATTTCCACTTACAACACAACACTTTGTGTGCAGTGACAGGGGAGGCTCTATTTTTGTGTATCAGCTCTGTTGGTTATTAGGCTGCCTTATAAGGCTCCCTGATAGCTGCACTGCTGTTTGCACACTGCTGGGCAGACTGTTTTTTTAAAAGCAAAAATACTTTTCTTCCTCTTTTCTGCACAGTTACCAAGCGTTCATTTTTCCACCCTTTTGTGTGTGCACTGTGCAGCAGTCCTGCTTATTAGGCTGCCTGCGTCCATACTTGGACTGAGAGCATCATTGTCAGTGTCCTCAAATCTCTAGTGAGATCCAAATTCTCACCAATCCTATAGACACCCTCCACCTTGTCATACACCATCCAATTTCAGTCTGTTACATTGAGGTGTAATCTCTCCTGGGCCAGAGACAATAGTTCAGCGTCCTCAAATCTCTAGTGAGATCCAAATTCTCACCAATCCTATAGACACCCTACACCTTGTCATTCACCATCCAATTTCAGCCAGTTACATTGAGGTGTAATCTCTACTGGGCCAGAGACAATAGTTCAGCGTCCTCAAATCTATAGTGAGATTCAAATTCTCACCAATCCTATAGACACCCTCCACCTTGTCATTCACCATCCAATTTCAGCCTGTTACATTGAGGTGTAATCTCTACTGGGCCAGAGACAATAGTTTAGCGTCCTCAAATCTATAGTGAGATTCAAATTCTCACCAATCCTATAGACACCCTTCACCTTGTCATACAACACCTTTCCTTGTGTCCTTCACCCCTACCAAAAGTGAAGGATGTGGCAGGCCACACTACCGATTACTCCATGGAGCTCTTTTCACATACCATGCCTGGGTTAGCAAGTCAAATCGTGAATTCCCCAGTCCAAGATGAATCTGACATGGAGTGCACTGATGCACAGCCACTGCTAGCTTTTTCTGCTGGTACATTCAGTCAGACCACAACATTGTCCTCGCAGTGTACTGAGGCAGAATCAGACCCTGATGAAACTCAGGTGCCCCTTCCCGCATACTATACCACCTTACACGGTGACACAGAGGAAGGTGCACATGAAATTGAAGAGGAGGTGATGGCTTTGAATGCCCACATTGCCAAACTAATCTCGTTAGAGATGATGCCCTTTCGGTTGGTTGAAAGCAAAGCTTTCTGCGAGCTCATGGCCTACGCAGTACCACACTATGACCTACCCAGTTGGCACTTCTTTTCGAGAAAAGCCATCCCAGCCCTCCACCATCATGTGAAAGACCGCATTGTCCATGCAGTCAAGCAATCAGTGAGTGGAAAGGTGCACCTCACAACAGATGCATGGTCCAGTAGGCATGGCCAGGGCCGTTACGTGTCCATCACTGCGCACTAGGTTAATGTGGTGGATGCAGGGTCCACAGGGGACAGCGGCGGTGGGACAGTGCTGCCTAGCCCACGTTATAGGAAACAGTTGGCTGTAGGCGTTCGACCCTCCTCCTCCTCCATAAGCGAAAGCTCATCCACATAGCGCAGTTGCACGAGCACTCCATCCGCAACTGTGCCAGTGTTGCACACGAGGTGTCCAACTATCGAACAGCTAGTGGTAAGTGTCAGCAGGCTGTGTTGAAGATGATGTGTTTGGGTGACAACAGACACACTGCGGAGGTACTGGCCGACTACTTGCAGCGACAAACTGAGTCATGGCTGGGCAGTCTTCATCTTGAGGCAGGCAAGGTAGTTAGTGATAACGGCCAGAATTTTGAGACACATATCTTGCCTGGCTCACACCTTGAACCTGGTGGTGCAGTGCTTCCTCAATAGTTATCCAGAGTTAACAGCCCTGCTCCATAAGGTGCGAAGACTGTGCTCGCACATCCACCGGTCGCCCGTACACTCCAGTCGTATGCAGAAGCTGCAGCGATTGCTCCACCTTCCCAAGCACCGCCTAATTATCGACGTTGCAACAAGGTGGAACTCCACCCTGCACATGGTTCAGAGGCTGTGCGAACAGAGGCAGGCTGTAATACATTTGTGGGAGGATACACGGGCAGGCAGTTTGCAGGCAGACATGGAGTTGTCTGGTGTGCAGTGTTCGAAGCTGAAAGACCTCTGTAAAATCCTTCAGTGTTTTGAGGAATGCACACGGCTGGTAAGCGCAGACGACGCCATCATAAGCATGAGCATCCCACTTATGCGTCTGCTCATGCAAACTTTGATGCAAATTAAGCAGCAGGCGTCTGCAGCCGAGGAGGAAGAGGAGGAGGGAAACCTTGATAACAGTCAGCCATTGTCTGCTCAGGGAAGTCTCGTGGATGAGATGGAGGAAGAAGAGGAAGAGGAGGAGGATGATGGGCATGATTATTTAGGGGAGGAGGATGCTTCTCAGGGGGCAAGAAAAAATGTTGGCGTGACAAGGTCAGGTACAGGGTTTGTGCGTGACTGGAGGGATGTGGATTTGCCAGACAGTGCGCCTCCACCCAGCACTCACAGTGCATCAATGACACCTGGAACATTGGCCCACATGTCTGATTATGCCTTGCAGATCCTAAAAAGGGACCACCGCATTGCCAAAATGATGAACGATGACGACTACCGGTTGGCCAGCATCCTGGATCCACGCTATAAAGGCAAATTCCAAAACATCATGCCACAGGAGAACCTAGAGCTCATATTGGCTAACAAACAAGCAACTCTGGTAAACCGTTTGTTTGAGGCATTCCCAGCACACAACGGCGGCAATGTTTTTCCAACGAGCCGTAGGGGGCAACATGGAAGAGATGTTCGTGGTGCACACAGCCGTAGTGACGTTGGTCACAGGGGTTTCATGACCATGTTGTGGACTGATTTTTAAAGTACTGCTCACACGACTGGTAATACTGCATCGATCGAAAGTGACAGGAGACAGCACTTGTCAATTATGGTAACAAACGACTTCTCCTCCCATATCGATGTTCTCCTCACCGGTCATTCCCCTTTGACTATTGGGCCAGTAAACTTGACACCTGTCCTGAATTGGCTCAATATGCCTTACAGGAGCTCGCTTGCCCTGCTGCCAGTGTGTTATCTGAACGAGTCTTCAGTGCTGCTGGATCAATCCTGACAGAAAAAAGGTCCCGTCTGTTGACCCAAAATGCTGATGATCTAACCTTCATTAAAATGAACCATGCATGGGTTTCAAAGGATTTTGTCCCACCCTCCCTTGCTGACACGTAGGTTGCCAGAAAAATGGCTTGCTTTTGTCCTCCTCTTCCGCTGACTTCTCCAATTACTCCATTTGCAGCTGCTGAATGTCCAACATCAACATATGCCAATTTTTCCACCTCCCTAACTGGGCTGCCTCCCCGCACAGGGCCGGTGTCACCGCCTGGCGCACGCACACGTGAGAGTGCCGTTGCCCTGGACAGGTGGGTGGGCATACTCTTTGGCAATGGCACTGGCACAAGGTCCCTCATACTGTAGTAGAATCAAATGTCTCTGACGGTGGGGGTGCACACCCGCCGTCAGACACACCGGCATACTATGAGGGGCCCTGTGCCAGTGCTTTCGCCAACGAGTGGGTCCCCCCTGCTTGCTCAGGATCACAGCACTTGCAAAGTTGAAATACTTACCTCTCCCCGATCCACCGCCGTGACGTTTTCTGCGTTTCCTGACAGTGACATTCTGGTCAAAGAGCACGATGACATCACGTCTGTACGCCCTCTGCCTAAACAGTCCAAGTGCAGTGAGATGGAAGATGGGGACGACAAGGAGTCCAGACTAGTACAGGGATTCCCTAGCAAGGGGACTTATTTAATTGTTTTCAATGTTGGGACAGCTATTTTAGGGGAGCACTATACTCTGGAGAATGATATATGAGGCCCACCATACACTGGAGCATTCCAAAGGTGGATATCAGACACTGGAGCAGCATTTACAGGCCCATTATGCACTGGAGCATTAGAAATGGGGCCCATTGTATATGGAGCATTATTTGGGCCCATAACACAGTGGAGCTTCATCCATGGGGACCAACATATACTGTAGCATTATGTGGAGCTCATCATATACTGTTTCAAACATTATATGGGACCAATGATTCTGTATGGAGAAATATATGGGCCTCATTACTCTGTATAGCACACTATGCGGTGGCCATAATACTGTATGGAGTAATATACTGTCCGTTTTTGGAGCTATTGGAGAATTTAAAATGGATATCAGTCATGAGATGTAAGAAGTGAAGTATTTTTTATTGTACTATACCGCTATTTCTCTGCCGTATCACAGGTTCATGAATTGTGGCATATGTTAAAGGAGCCCATTGACACTCTTTGGCCCTGGGCCCACGAAAATCTGGAGCCAGCCCTACCCCCCCACACAACTTTAACCAAATAACCACCAGTTTTCAATGCCTAACTATTATTAGAAAGTAAATTAAGGTTGACAAGCTTAAGTAATAAGAATTGATGTTTTTGGCATTAAAATGGGCACTGTAGGTGTGTTTTCTGTCCTCCACTCCCTGCCGACCTTGGTTCCTCATTGATTTGCATTGGGTTTCGTGTTTCAGTCGGCCTTCGACTTTTCACGATAATCGGCCGATTTCGTTCGACTCGACTTTTGAGAAAGTCGGGTTTCATGAAACCCGACTCGACCCGAAAAAAAGGCACAGTCGCTCATCTCTAGAGACTACTTCAGAGATATATGGAGAAGACACATAATAGAGGGATTTGTGGGTCAGTGTTATTAGCCACTAGAAATTAAGTTGGCTGTTACTGCGCACCACGGCTGTCCATGTTGCCTCCTCCTCCTACTCCATTGACTCATCATCCGGTCAGAAAGTGCGGGCAGTCTGTGCAAACTTTTTGGGTTCTCACTCTGCTGCTGCTCGCCTGTCTGGTGCTTATCAATTCTGCATTCCTGCTCCCTGCCTCATATGTGATGTACCCACAAGGTTGAACTCCACCTTGAATATGCTGCAGAGACTGTGCAAGTAGCCAGATACGATAGTGGAATTTCAACTGCAGCATGTCCAGGTGAGTCAATCTGCAGAATAACACCACATCACGTCCAATGAGAATGCCTCCATATGGGAAGTGTGTGCCATGTTGTGCTGCTTTGAACATGTACTCCATAAACATGTCCAGGGCTGATGATGCCATCATCGACTTTACCATCCCGCTTCAGGAGATGCTGGATCAGATGGTGGCACAGGGCGAAGATTAGTTCAGAGATATATGGGGGAGACAGATTATGGGCGGCTTTGTAGGTCAGTGTTAGTATCTTGAAGTGGATATGTTGTGGAATTTGGAGACAATTAAGGGATGTGCAGAGGGGAGAAGCGAAGGAGTAGCGACAACAGAAGTGGATTAGTAGGGCAGCAGCGTTAAGGACACAGTGGAGAGGTGCGACAGGGGATGATGACGACTTAGATGTCACATGGAATCAAGGCCATTAAAGTGACGTGGGCAGTTTGGAGGTGGTGGTTTTGATGCCACACCTGATCAGCAAAAGTGGGAGCAGGGTGCAAAAGCACCACTGGCAGCCAATAGCCAGTATGTCGGCTGTTACTGGCCACCATGCCAAAGAACTGTGCAAAGATATCTCAAAGGAGCTCCCTGACAAGACATGGGTGGTTTTCACGCTGCACCGTCAGATACTGAATCGAGGCGTAAAGTTTCTTAACCTGTGCACCACCTGCGTGACGAGGCATCTGAATGTACAGCATGAGCTGCAGTGGAGTACACACCTGAAAAAACAGGTAAGATCTGAGCCTCCTCCTGCTCCCTCTTTTCCAGTGGTTTTGGACTCTTCTTCTCCCTCCCGAGCAATACAATGCCTATAAATTATATTGGCACTAGATTAGATGAAGTCCATGATTTTTGCAGTTTGCAAATGAGACTTTAAGTGTTTTACCAAATAAACTTTACCCCAGTCATCTGCAGTTCACTCTCTGTACTTCATGCAAAGTTACATTCCTATGATGAATCCTCTTTCAGATTGTTTAGGACTAGAGATGGGCGAGCACTAAAATGCTCACATGCTCGTTACTCGAACCAAGCAATTCCTAATGCTCGTATGCTTGTTTCAAGTAACAAGTATAGTGGGAGTCAATGGGAAACCCGAGATTTTTTTCTGGTAGTTACTACAAAGAGGTCTAGGGGCAGTGAAAATGTTGAAATGGATACAAAAAGTGCTAAATGGAAGGAGAACAGGATGGGGAAGATCCCTGGGAGCATATCTGACTCTCAGATTACTACTGAGAAAAATGGGTCACACTTTTACTCCACTTTAACAAAAAAATTTTGACCAAAAAAATTCAAAATCAACAAGATATTGGAGTTTACAAAAAAGTTGATAAACATTCTTTCCTGTAAAATGACTTTTATATAAGACATAGTTAACCACTTCCTGACATCCGACGTACTATCCCGTCCACGGTACCCGGGCCCGTATGACCGTGGACGGGATAGTACGTCTACCGCGATCAGCGGCGCCCACGTGGTGAGCGCCGCTGATCGCGGCCGGGTGTCAGCTGATTATCACAGCTGACACCCGGCACAATGTGTCAGGGGCGGTCACGGACCGCCCCCGACACGTTAACCCCTTGCACACCGCGATCAAACATGATTGCGGTGTACCGGGAGTTAAAGGGAAGCATCGGCAGGGAGGGGGCTCCCTCCGTGCTTCCCTGAGCCCCCCACGGCAGCGCAATGTGCAGCGCTGCTGCGGGGGGCTCCTTTCCTCCAGGCCCCCGAATCCAAGATGGCGACGGGGGCCTTCGGGGGGCCTGCAGGAAGCTGGCTTCCTCAGTGCCTGCAAAGCGCAGGCATGAGGAAGCCTTCGGCACTGCCTGTGATGTTACAGATCAGCGATCTGTCACAGGACAGTGATGTCCCACCTGGGACTATGTAATAAAGTAAAAAAAAATTAAAAAAAAGTGTAAAAATAAATTTTAAAAAAATCGCCAAATAAATTAGTAAAAAAAAAAAAAATATTCCCCAATAAATTCATTTTTTGAAAATAATAAAAAAAAAAAAAAATAAAAGTAGACATATTAGGTATCGCCGCATCTGTAACGACCTGCCCTATAAAACTGTCCCATTAGTTAACCCCTTTAGCGAACCCCTTAAAAAATAAAAATAAAAAACGAAGCAAAAAATAATGATTTATTATCATACCGCCAAACAAAAAGTGTAATAACGTGCGATCAAAAAGATGCATATAAATATCCATGGTACCGCTAAAAACGTCATCTTGTCCCGCAAAAAACGAGCCACCACACAGCATCATCAGCGAAAAAATAAAAAAGTTATAGCCAGCAGAATAAAGCGATGCAAAAATAATTATTTTTTATATAAAATAGTTTTCATTGCATAAAACCGACAAAACATAAAAAAACGACCTAAATGAGGTATCGCTGTAACCGTAATGACCCAAAGAATAAAACCGCTTTATCAATTTTACCGCACGTAGAACGGTGTAAACGCACCCCCCCAAGAGAAATTCATGAAACGCTGGTTTTTGTTCATTCTGCGTCCCAAAAATCGGAATAAAAAGCGATCAAAAAATGTCACGTGCCCGAAAATGGTACCGATAAAAATGTCAACTCGTCCCGCAAAAAATAAGACCTCACATGACTCGGTGGGTCAAAATACGGAAAAATTATAGCTCTCAATATGTGGTGATGCAAAAACTATTTTTACAATAAAAAGCGTCTTTTAGCGTGCGACAGCTGCCAAACATAAAAACTGCCATAAATAGTAAATCAAACCCCCCGTTATCACCCCCTTAGTTGGGGAAAAATAATAAAATAAAAAAAATGTATTTATTTCCATTTTTCCATTAGGGCTAGGGCTAGGGTTAGGGCTAGGGTTAGGGTTAGGGTTAGGGCTAGGGCTAGGGTTAGGGCTAGGGTTAGGGCTAGGGTTAGGGTTAGGGCTGAGATTAGGGTTAGGGGTGTGTTGGGGTTCGGGTTGGAGTTAGAATTGGGGGTTTCCACTGTTTGGGCACATCAGGGGCTCTCCAAATGCAACATTGCGTCTGATCTCAATTTCAGCCAATTCTGAGTTGAAAAAGTCATATGGTGCTCCTTCCCTTCCAAGCTCTGCCGTGCGCCCAAACAGTGTTTTACCCCCACATGTAGGGTATCAGCCTACTCAGGACAAATTGCAAAACAATTTTTGGGGTCCAATTTCTCCTGTTACCCTTAGGAAAATAAAAAATTGGGGGCAAAAATATCATTTTTGTGGAAAAAAATGATTTTTTTATTTTCACGTCCGAGCGTTATAAACTTCTGTGAAGCACTTGGGGGTTCAAAGTGCTCACCACACATCTAGATAAGTTCCGTGGGGGGGTCTAGTGTCCAAAATGGGGTCACTTGTGGGGAGTTTCAATAGTTTAGGTACATCAGGGGCTCTCCAAATGCACATGACACCCGCAGACCATTCCATCAAAGTCTGCATTCCAAAACGTCACTGCTTCCCTTCCGAGCCCCGACGTGTGTCCATACAGTAGTTTTCTCCCACATATGGGGTGTCAGTGTACTCACGACAAATTGGATAACAACTTTTGGGGTCCAATTTCTCCTGTTACCCTTGGGAAAATGAAAAAATTGGGGACTAATTGATCATGTTTGTGGAAAAAATACGATTTTTTTATTTTCATGCCCGGGCATTATAAACTTCTGTGAAGCCCTTGGGGGTTCAAAGTGCTCACCACAGATCTAGATAAGTTCCTTAGGGGTTCTCGTTTCCAAAATGGGGTCATTTGTGGGTGTTTCCACTGTTTAGGTACATTAGGGGCTCTCCAAAGGCAACATGACACCCGCAGACCATTCCATCAAAGTCTGCATTCCAAAACGTCACTACTTCCCTTCCGAGCCCTGACGTGTGTCCATACAGTAGTTTTCTCTCACATATGGGGTGTCAGCATACTCAGGACAAATTGGACAACAACTTTTGGGGTTCAATTTCTCCTGTTACCCTTGGGAAAATAAAAAAATTGGGGACTAATTGATCATGTTTCTGGAAAAAATACGATTTTTTTATTTTCATGCCCTGGCATTATAAACTTCTATGAAGCCCTTGGGGGTTCAAAGTGCTCACCTCACATCTAGATAAGTTCCTTAGGGGGTCTAGTTTTTAAAATGGGGTCATTTGTGGGGGGTTTCCACTGTTTAGGTACATTAGGGGCTCTCCAAAGGCAACATGACACCCGCAGACCATTCCATCAAAGTCTGCATTCCAAAACGTCACTACTTCCCTTCCGAGCCCTGACGTGTGTCCATACAGTAGTTTTCTCCCACATATGGGGTGTCAGCGTACTCAGGACAAATTGGACAACAACTTTTGGGGTTCAATTTCTCCTGTTACCCTTGGGAAAATAAAAAAAATGGTGACTAAAAGATCATGTTTGTGGAAAAAATACGAATTTTTTATTTTCACGCCCGGGCGTTATAAACTTCTGTGAAGCACTGGGGGGTTCAAAGTGCTCACCACACATCTAGATAAGTTCCTTGGGGGGTCTAGTTTACAAAATGGTGTCATTTGTGGGGGGTTTCCACTGTTTAGGTACATCAGGGGTACCTAAATCCAATCGCGACATGGTGTCCGATCTCAATTCCAGCCAAAAACGTCAAATGGCGCTGCTTCCCTTCCGAGCTCTGCCATGCGCCCAAATAGTGGTTTACCCACACATGTGGGGTATCAGCGTACTCAGGACAAATTGCACAATAACTTTTAGGGTGCTGTTACCCTTGGAAAAATAAGAATTGAGGGTGAAAAGATCATTTTTGTGGAAAAAATATGATTTTTTAATTGTACGGCTTTATGTTATAAACTTCTGTGAAGCCCTTGGGGGTTCAAAGTTCTCACCACACATCTAAATAAGTTCCTTATGGGGTCTAGTTTCCAAAATGGTGTCATTTGTGGGGGGTTTCCACTGTTTAGGAACATCAGGGGTTTTCCAATCGCGACATGGTGTCCGATCTCAATTCCAGCCAAAAATGTCAAATGGCGCTGCTTCCCTTCCGAGATCTGCCATGCGCCCAAATAGTGGTTTACCCCCACATGTGGGGTATCAGCGTACTCAGGACAAATTGCACAATAACTTTTAGGGTGCTGTTACCCTTGGAAAAATAAGAATTGAGGGTGAAAAGATCATTTTTGTGGAAAAAATATGATTTTTTAATTGTACGGCTTTATGTTATAAACTTCTGTGAAGCCCTTGGGGGTTCACAGTTCTCACCACACATCTAGATAAGTTCATTATGGGGTCTAGTTTCCAAAATGGTGTCATTTGTGGGGGGTTTCCACTGTTTAGGTACATCAGGGGTTTTCCAATCGCGACATGGTGTCCGATCTCAATTCCAGCCAAAAACGTCAAATGGCGCTGCTTCCCTTCCGAGCTCTGCCATGCGCCCAAATAGTGGGGTGGGGTATCAGCATACTCAGGACAAATTGCACAATAACTTTTAGGGTCCTGTTACCCTTGGGAAAATAAAAATTGGGGTGAAAAGATCATTTTTGTGGAAAAAATATGATTTTTTAATTGTATCGCTGTACGTTATAAACTTCTGTAAAGCCCTTGTGGGTTCAAAGTTCTCACCACATATCTAGATAAGTTCTTTGGGGGGTCTAGTTTCCAAAATGGGGTCACTTGTAGGGGGTTTCCACTGTTTAGGTACATCAGGGACTCTCCAAACGTGACATGGCGTCCGATCTGAATTCCAGCCAATTTTGCATTGAAAAAGTCAAACGGCGCTCCTTCCATTTTGAGCTCTGCCATGCGCCGAAACAGTCGTTCCCCCCCACAAATCAGGTATCCGCGTACTCAGGACAATTTGCACAATAACTTTTGCAGTCCAATTTCTCCTGTTACCCTTGGTAAAATAAAAAAAATTGAACCTGAAGTATTTTTTTGTGAAAAAAAGTTAGATGTTCATTTCTTTTTAAATATTCAAAAAAATTCCTGTGACGCACCTAATGGGTTAATAAACTTCTTGAATGTGGTTTTGAGCACCTTAAGGGCTTCAGTTTTTAGAATGGTGTCACTTTTGGGTATTTTCTATCATATAGACCCCTCAAAGTGGCTTCAAATGTGATGTGGTCCTAAAAATAAAATGGTGTTGTAAAAATGAGAAATCGCTGGTCAACTTTTAACCCTTATAACTTCCTAACAAAAAAAATTTTGGTTCCAAAATTGTGCTGATGTAAAGTAAACATGTGGGAAATGTTCGTTATCAAGTTTTTTGTGTGCCGTATCTCTGTGATTTAAGGGCATAAAAATTCAAAGTTGGAAAATTGCGAAATTTTCAAAATTTTTGCCAAATTTCCATTTTTTTCACAAATAAACGCAAGTTATTTGAATGAAATTTTACCACTAACATGAAGTACAATATGTCACGAGAAAACAATGTCAGAATCACCGGGATCCATGGAAGCGTTCCAGAGTTATGACCTCATAAAGGTACATTGGTCAGAATTGTAAAAATTGGCCCGGTCATGAGCGTGCAAACCACCCTTGGGGGTGAAGGGGTTAAAAAAAGATTTTTTAATTAGAATTTAAGTAAGCCAAAAGTGAAATTTATAGTAAAAAAATTGGAAATTTCTATGTAATTTATGAAGGAAGCAAGAACTGCCAAAAATGTGATGAAGAGGGATTCAGATACACCTTGAATTAGACATAAAGGCGGGCCTCATACATATTTTGTTCAAATTGTCATGTAGTGGTAAACCTAGACTCAAAAAGGCTAAGCCTTCCAAAAATTAGAAGCATGGTCATCCATACACCCTTGAAGGCACCAATTATAGTGCCTCATTTAAATACTGTGAGCAAAGTATAGTTGTACTCCTCTACTCATAAACATTCTGTGCCATGCAAAGCCTGCCAAAAATTATAAGTTGGGTCATCCATGCAACCTTGAAGGCACCAACTGTGGCACTTCATTCAAATATTGTGAGCAAAGTATTGTTGTTCTACTCCTCCACTCATAAAAGTTCTGCACAGTGTAAAGCCTGCCAAAAAATTACAAGCAGGATCATCTATACACCTTTGATGGCAACAACTGGACCACCTCATTAAAATGCTAAAAAATGGTCCACTTGTAGTAGGCCAATATTGATTTTTATTTCAAACCAATTAAATTTCACACAAAGCAGGTTGTACAGTATATATGACAATAGTTATTTTTTTGCAATAAATATGTAGTGAACTGTACAAGGCCAAGCACTTTGTAAACATTTTATCCCACTGTAATTTTGCAGAAAACATGTTAAATTTTATGCATGAATCATTGAAATCATAAAAAGTTTGGAAAGCTTTTTTTTAGAGTTTAATACACCAGCTAAAAATGTAGCAAGAACCAAGTAACAGTGTATGGAAGAATCATTGAACACATAAAAAGTTTTGGTAGTGTTTTTGTGATTGTAATATGCCAGCAAAATGTAACAAGAACCACGTTACAATGTATGGATGAGTCCTTGAATCCTTAAAAAGTTTCGGAAACTATTTTTAGAGTTTAATATATCAGTGAAATGTAACAAGATCCATGTTACATTGCATGGATGAATCCTTAAATCTCTAAAGTTTTCTAAGGGTTTTTGTGAGGTTAATATAGCAGAGAAATGTAACAAGAACCTTTTTACAGTGTATGGATGAATCATTGAATCCATAAAAAGTTTTGGAAGGTTTTTTAAAATTTAATATATCAGCGAAATGTAACAAGAAGTTCACTACAGTGTGTGCATAAATCATTGAATACATAAAAGGTTTTGGAAGGTTTTTAGAGAGTTTAATGTACCAGTGAAATGTAACAAGATCCTTATTACAGTGTATGGATGAATTATTGAATCCATAAAAAGTTTTGGAAGGGTTTTTTAAAATTTAATATATCAGCTAAATGTAACAAGAACTTCACTACAGTGTATGGATAAATCATTGAATACATAAAAGGTTTTGGAAGGTTTTTAGAGAGTTTAATATAGCAGCGAAATGTAACAAGAACCTTGTTACAGGGTATGGATGAATCCTTTTAATACCTAAAAAGTTTTGTAAGCTATTTTTAGAATTTAATGTACCAGTGAAATGTAACAAGAACCGGGATGCAGCACATGGATGAATCATTGAATCAATAAAAAGTTTTTGACGGGTTTTTGTCAGTTTAATATACCAGCGAAATGTAACAAGAACCACGTTACAGTATATGGATGAATCACTGAATCCATTAAAAGTTTTGGAATTTTTTTTTAGAGTTTAATATAGCAGTAAAATTTAACAGGAATTTCGTTACAGTGTATGGAATCATTGAATCATTGAATGCATAGTAAGTTTTGGGATGGTTTTTTAGATTTTACTATACCAACGAAATATAGCAAGAACCGCTTTACAGTGAATGAATGAATTATTGAATCCCTAAAACGTTTTGGAAGGGTTTTTGTGAGTTTAATGTACCAGCAAAATGTAACAAGAATCATGCTACAGTGTATGGATGAATCATCGAATCTATAACATTTTTGGAAGGTTTTTTAAAGTTTAACCCCTTAACGACCACTGATACACCTTTTAACGGCGGCAGTTAAGGGCACTTGTGCCTCAGCGCCGCTTTTCAATAGCGCTGATAAGTGTATAGCACCCCCCAGAGTCAGAATTTTTCCAGGGTCTTGGCTACCTGGGGTAGCTGAGACCCCAGAGAACATGATTTGGGTCAGTTTTAGACCCCAGTGGTGTGATCGCCATTATTAATGGTATAGCATCAATTGCAAAATAGTCAGATTTTTTCCATTTAATTTCTTCTCTGATGTGCAATCACAACAGAGGAGATAGTAATAGGGTCCCCGATCCTCCCGCCGGTACCGCCGTTGTCCCTGCAATCTCCCGTGAAGTCCCCGGGCCACCAACGTCTTCTTCCAGGTGGAAAATGGCAGGCACATGCACAGTGCGCCCACTGAGATCTGCCAGACGGCACCTGGTAACAATAGGAAATTTTTTCTATTGGTTCATCTAGAGGCTATCACAGTGATTAAAAAAATAGGAAATCAAACCCCTTTTATCACCACCTTAGTTAGGTAAAAATAATAAAATAAAAAAATGTATTTATTTCCATTTTTCCATTAGGGTTAGAGTTGGGCTAAAGTGAGTTGGGCTAAAGTTAGGGTTAGGGTTGGGCTAAAGTTAGGTTGGAATTGGGTTAAAGTTAGGGTTACGGTTGGCCTAAAGTTAGGGTTAGGGTTGGGCTAAAGTTAAGGTTAAGGTTGGGCTAAAGTTAGGGTAAGGGTTGAGCTAAAGTTAGGGTTAGGGTTGGGCTAGGGTTAAGGTTGTAGTTATGGCTGTGATTACGACTAGGGTTGGGACTAGGGTGAGGGGTGTGTTAGGGTTAGGTTTGTATTTAGGGTTATGTTAGGATTGGGATTAAGGTTAGCAATGTGTTGGGGTTAGAGTTGTGGTTAGGGTTGTGATTGGGTTAGGGGTGTGTTGGGGTTTGGGTTGGTGCTAGAATTAGGAGTTTCCACTGTTTAGGTACAACAGGGGGTCTCCAAACATCACATGGCACCACCATTGATTCCAGCCAATTTTGCGTTCAAAAAGTCAAATGGTGCTCCTTCCCTTCTGACCCCTGCCATGCACCCAAACAGTGGCGTTTCCCCACATATTGGGTATCAACTTACTCAGGAGAAATTGCACATCAAATTTTGTGGTCCATTTTTCTCCTGATATCCTTGTGAAGATAAAAAAATTGGTTCCAAAGTAAATTTTTTATGAAAAAAGTAAAATGTTCATTTTTACTTCCACATTGCTTTAGTTCTCGTAACCTGAAGGGTTAATAAACTTCTTGATTGTGGTTTTGCACATCTTGAGAGGTGCAGTTTTTAGAATGGTGTCACTTTTGGATATTTTTTGTTATATATTGATCCCCTCAAACTCACTTCAAATGTGAGGTGGTCCCTAAAAAAAGATTTTGTAAATTTTGTTGGAAAAATGAGAAATTGCTGGTCAACTTTTAACCCTTATAACATCCTAACAAAAATAAATATGTTTCCAAAATTGTGCGGCTGTAAAGTAGACATGTGGAAAATGTTATCTATTAACTATTTTGTGTGACACCACTCTCTGATTTAAAGGGAACCCGACACCCCCCCAGGTGTTTTTAACTAAAAGAGCCACTTTGTGCAGCACTAATGCTGCATTCTGTCAAGGTGGCTCTTTTAGTTGGGGTCCCTTCCACCACCGAAAGAATCATTTTTATAATTTGTCACTCATACCTCTAGTTTGTCAGGGGGGCAGGTCTTTTCCCCCGGACACAGATGCCTCACAGCCATCAGTCATTTCCTCCATTCTTCTGGGCTTCCCCTCCTCAGCGTTCAGTTATTTACTGGGCGCCTGCACTGTAATCTTGTTTCTTGGGCATGCGCAGTTAGGGCTGCCCGTCCACTGACATCACATGATGGCTTCCTTCTTGTGCCTGCGTGGATGCGCTGCGTGGCCCGAGTTCCTGCCTCGCAGTGTGAATAAATCAGAAGAGACTGCGGGGTGGGATCTCGGGCCACGTGTCCATGCAAACTAGAGGTATGAGTGACAAATTATAAAAACAAATCTTTCAGCGGTGGAAGAGACCCCAACTAAAAGAGCCACCTTCACAGAATGTAGCATTAGAGCTGCACAAGGTGGCTCTTTTAGTTAAAAATGCCTGGGAGGTGACAGGTTCCCTTTAAGTATACAAAATAAACGCACCTTATATTGAAGAAATGTTACAACTAACATGAAGTACAATATGGCACGAAAAAACTATCTCAGAATCAGTGGGATAGGTTGAAGTATTCTATAGTTATAACCTCATAAAATGACAGTGGTCAGAATTGTAAAAATTGGCTTGGTCAATAAGTCACTAAGGGGCAAATACAGTATACCAGCAAAAAGTAGCAAGAACAGTGTGTGAAAGAATCATTGAATCCATAAAAAGTTTTGGTACGTTTATTTAGGGTTTAATATACCGTATATACTCGTGTATAAGCCGAGATTTTCAGCCCATTTTTTTTGGCTGAAAGTCCCCCTCTCGGCTAATACACGAGTCATATACCGGGGGGATCAGTGGGGGAGGGGGAGCGGGGGTTTCAGAGATCATACTCACACTCTGCAGCCCCCTGCTTGTTCCATGTTGCTGGCGCTGCTCTTCCTTCCTGCTTCAGCTGTCAAGTGTAACTGCTCATTAAGTATGTGCATATTTAATGAGCGGTACCACGTGACTGCTGAAGCAGGAAGGAAGAGCAGCGCCGACAACATGGAACAAGCAGGGGCTGCGCTGCAGAGACAAGCGCCAGGACCGCGTGACTATGAACAGGGGGAGGCATATTCACCTGTTCCTGCGCTCTGCTGTCTTGCATCCTCTGCAGTGACATTCAGGTCAGAGGGCGCGATCGTGCCCTCTGCCTGCACAGTCACTGCAGAGCCGGGAATGCTGATGAGCAGGGGGCAGCGATGGAGGTGAGTATACAGGTTTTTTTTATTGGTAATGGAGGCAGCAGCGGCAGCAGCAGCAATATGATGGGGCTACACACTGGGCAGCAAAGCAGGAGCCACTCACTGTGCAGATAACTGGGGCCACTCACCTTGCAGATAACTGAGGCCACTCACTGTGCAGCAAAGCTGGGGCCACACACTGTGCAGCTAACTGGGGCTACTCACTGTGCAGATAACTGGGGCCACTCACTGTGCAGCATTATCTGGGGCCACTCACTGTGCAGCATAACTGGGGCCACTCACTGTGCAGATAACTGGGGCCACTCACTGTGCAGCATAACTGGGGCTACTCACTGTGCAGCATTATCTGAGGCCACACACTGTGCAGCATTATCTGGGGCCACACACTGTGCAGCATTATCTGGGGCCACACACTGTGCAGCATTATCTGGGGGCCACTCACTGTGCAACATAACTGGGGCCACTCACTGTGCAGCATAACTGGGCCACTCACTGTGCAGCATTATCTGGGGCCACTCACTGTGCAGCATTATCTGGGGCCACTCACTAGCAGCATTATCTGGGGCCACTCACTGTGCACCCTCGGCTTATACGCGAGTCAATACGTTTTCACAGGTTTTTTTGACAAAATTAGGGGGGTCGGCTTATACACGGGTCGGCTTATACACGAGTATATACTGTACTAGCAAAATGTAACAAGAACCGTTTTACAGTGTATTCATAAATCATTGAATCCATAAACATCCATAAACTTTTTTTGGGATTTTTATATAACACCGAAATGTAACAGAAAGCATGTAATGCAGTACGGATCAGTAACTGAATTCCAACAAATTTCTCACTACATTTTTGTAGTGGTATATACTGTATGTCAGCAAAAAATATACCACAGAGCATGGAATACAGTAAAGATCAGTAAGTGAACCCAGAAAAATTTCTCACTGATTTTTTGTAGTGTTATATATACCAAAAAAAATGTACCTCAGAACACGACGGAATACATTTTGGATGAGTTACACCACCGTAATGTAACAATAACCATTTTAAACTGTATGGATGAATAATACAATCCAGAAAAACTTTTGAATGTAAATATTGTGAAAGTGTAGTTGATGTGCTTCTACACTCATTAAAGCTTTGTAGTGCAATGGCAGGTAAAAATTATAAGGAGGATTATCCAGTCATCCTTAGACCCCGGAAAGGTAACAACTAGCAGGTCTCATTCAAATATTTTTAATGTGTAGTTGATGTACTCCTTTTGGAAGTGCATTGAGCAGCAGGGTGGTTTGCTGGTAAAAGGGAAAGAAAATCTCTTTAAATCTTATGCCTGAGTGAGTGTGAATAAGCTGAGTGTGACCTGAGCGTAAGTGCGAACTGTGGTAAGTGTGTGACTTTGGATTCAGGGAGTTGCCAAGGGAGGTATTACTGAATTATTGTTATATTTTATTAATACTTTTAATTATTTTTGCTTATCTTTTCTGTCTGGTGCAATCCCCACTAGGATGTGCTCCACTATTGCCAATGCCATCCAGTATACATCTTGCTGTATGTATGAAATCCTTGAACAGCCGGTCGAGGGTGCATACTGCTGTGTGAGATGTGAGCACATTGTGCATTTGGAAGCCCAGATACTGGTTCTAAATGTGCAGCTGGCAACACTGAGATCCATAGACAATATGGAAAGGAGTCTTCTGCTCACTGAGCAGACGCTCAATGGGATAGATGATGGAGAGATGCTAGGTTGGAGCTGCAGGACAGTGAAGCAGCTAGCTGGGTGACAGCTAGAAGGCGGGGTAGAGGGAAGAGCGCCAGGGAGGCTAGTCCTGATCTGGCACACACCAATAAGTTTGCTAAGTTGGCAGATGAGGGGAGTGTCAGTGCAGGAGTAGCACTGCTGCAGCAAGTCATGTCCTCTGAAAGCCGGAGGAGTGTCTGCTCCAGTAAGGGGGGAAATAGGAGAGCAGGGCAGGCCAGACATGTGCTGGTAGTGGGGGACTCAATTATTAGGGGAACAGATAGGGCAATCTGTCATAAAGACAGGGATTGTCGAACGGTGTGCTGCCTACCTGGCGCTCGAGTCCGACACATTGCTGATCGGGTTGACAGATTACTGGGAGGGGCTGGTGAGGACCCAGTGGTCATGGTGCACATTGGTACAAATGACAAAGTTAGACGTAGGTGGAAGGACCTTAAAGATGATTTCAGGGAATTAGGCTGCAAGCTTAAAGCAAGGACCTCCAAGATGGCATTTTCAGAAATACTTCCTGTACCATGTGCCATGCCAGAGAGGCAACGAGAGATTAGGGAGGTTAATAAGTGGCTCAGGAATTGGTGTAGGAAGGTGGGGTTTGGGTTCCTGGAGAACTGGGCTGACTTCTCAGTTGGCTACAGGATCTACGCTAGGGACGGGCTGCACCTCAATGGGGAGGGTGCAGCTGTGCTGGGGGAGAAAATGGCTAGAAGGTTGGTGGAGTGTTTAAACTAGGGACTGGGGGGAGGGTATTCCTTTTATAGGAGGGGAAGACAGTGCAGATAGAGACCTGTGCACAAATAATGAAATTGGGGGTGGGGGTGTCATGGGGAGTGGTGTTAGAACAGTTAATAATTTAAGAAAGAAAAGAGGTACAGAGAGATACATAAAGTGCATGTATACTAATACCAGAAGCCTTGCCAACAAAATGGAGGTATTAGAGTTAATTTTGTTGGAACATAATTATGACATGGTGGGGATATCTGAGACATGGCTGGGCGAGAGCCATGACTGGGCTGTTAATTTACAGGGCTACAGTCTGTTCAGAAATGACAGTATGAATAAGCGGGGGGGGTGTTTATACATAAAATCATCCTTAAAACCCATCCTGCGTGATAATATATGTTAATCTAATGAAAATGTAGAGTCTCTGTGGGTGGAGATAAGGGGAGGGGGAAAAATAATAAATTACTGATAGGTGTTTCTTATGAGTCTCCAAAAATAATGGAAGCAACGGAGAATATCCTCATAAAGCAAATAGATGAAGCGGCGACTCAAGGAGAAGTCATTATTATGGGGGACTTCAACTACTCTGAAATACATTGGGGAACCGAAACCTGCAGTTCCAGCAAAGGTAATGGGTTTTTGACAACTATGAGAGACAATTACCTTTCACAACTGGTTCAAGACCCAACAAGAGGGGGGGCACTGCTAGACCTAATATTAACCAACAGGCCAGACCGCATATCAAATATAAGGGTTGGGGGTCACTTGAGTAATAGTGATCACAAAATAATAAGTTTTCATGTATCCTTTAGGCTAAGTGCACACGTACCGGAACTCTCGCGGAAATTACCGCGAGAATTCCGGAATTCCAGTCCGCGGGAAAACCGCATTTTAAATTCCCGCGATTTTCCCGCGGAAAAACTAGCATTTTGCAAGCGTAATTAGCTTGCAAAATGCTAGCGTTTTCCAAGCGATCTGTAGCATCGCTTGGAGAACTGATTGACAGGTTGGTCACACTCGTCAAACATAGTGTTTGACGAGTGTGACCAACTTTTTACTACTGAGGCTGCCTATGCAGCATCAGTAGTAAAATATAGAATGTAAAAAAAAAATAAAAAACGGTGTTATTCTCACCCTCCGACGTCCCGCGCATCCGTTCCCAGTAATCCTTTGCGAAAATGCCCGCGATGACGTCAGTTCTCGCGGGATCGTGACGTCTCGCGGTAATTCGCGATGACGTCGTGCGAATGACCGCGAGACTTCGCGATCCCGCGAGAACGGACGTCATCGCGAGCATTTTCGCAAAGGACTACTGGGAACGAGAGCGTGAAGAGAAGCGGGAAGGCTGCGCGGGACGTCGGAGGGTGAGAATAACAATATTTTTTATTTTAAATTCTATTTTTTACAGGGATATGGTACCCAAAGCCCGGAGGACAGTCTCCTCTCCTCCGGACCATGGGTACCATCCGCAATTGTTCTGCTTACTTTCCGCATGGTGTGCACAGCCACATGCGGGAAATAAGTGGAACAATGCATTCCTATGGGTGCGGGATCGCCGCGATTCCGCAAATTAATGAGCATGCTGCGGTTTTTACCGCGAAGCGATTCCGCCGCGGTAAAAACCGCAGCATTAGCACAGCATTGCGGAATCCCATTGGAATGCATGGGATGCTTATTTTTCACGTTTTCGCGGCAAAATCTCGCGGTTAAAACCGCCGCGGAAACGCGAAAAAAACACCACGTGTGAACTCAGCCTTAATAAGATGTGTAGTAGAGGGGTTACAAGGACACTAAACTTCAGGAAAGCAAATTTCCAACAGATGAGAGATACTCTTGGTGCAATTAACTGGGACGATATCCTGAGACATAAAAATGCACAAAGAAAATGGGAGATGTTTATTAGCATCTTGAATAGGACCTGTGCACAAAATATACCGCATGAGAATAAACATGCTAGAAATAGGAGGAAACCACTATGGCTAAAAAGAGCTGTAAGGGGTGCAATAAGTGACAAAATAAAGCATTTAGAGAATTAAAGCAAGTAGGTAGTGATGAGGCATTAAATAAATACAGAAAATTAAATAAATTCTGTAAAAAGCAAATGAAGACAGCAAATATTGAGACAGAGACTCATTGCCAGAGAAAGTAAAAATAATCCCAAAATATTCTTTAACTACATAAATAGTAAGAAACTAAAAAATGATGGTGTTGGCCCCCTTAAAAATAGTCTGGGTGAAATGGTGGATGAGGATGAGGAAAAAGACAATATGCTAAATGACTTTTTTTCAACAGTATTTACACAAGAAAATCCCATGATGGATAACATGATCAGTGATAAAAATTCTTCATTAAATGTTACCTGCTTAACCCAGCAGGAAGTACGGTGGCATCTAAAAATCACTAAAACTGACAAATCCCCGGGTCCGGATGGGATACACCACCGAGTACTGCAGGAATTAAGTACAGTCATAGATAGACCATTATTTTTAATCTTTAAAGATTCCATAATATCAGGGTCTGTACCACAGAACTGGTGTATAGCAAATGTGGTGCCAATATTCAAAGAGGGGACAAAAACTGAACTTGGAAATTATAGACCAGTAAGTTTAACCTCAACTGTGGGTAAAATCCTGGAGGGTTTTCTAAGAGATACTATACTGGAGTATCTGAAGAAGAATAACCTCATGACCCAATATCAACATGGGTTTACAAGGCACCGTTCCTGTCAGACTAATCTGATAAGCTTTTATGAAGAGGTAAGTTCCGGACTGGACCAAGGGAATGCAGTGGATGTTGTGTACATGGACTTTTCAAAAGCTTTTGATGTGGTGCCACACAAAAGGTTGATATATTAAATGAGAACAATGGGGATAGGGGAAAATATGTGTAAGTGGGTTAAGAGCTGGCTCAGGGATAGGAAACAAAGGGTGGTTATTAATGGAACACACTCGGATTGGGTCACGGTGAGCAGTGGGGTACCACAGGGGTCAGTATTGGGCCCGCTTCTTTTTAACATATTTATTAATGACCTAGTAGGGGCATAGAGAGTACAATTTCAATATTTGCAGGTTAATCAATACAGAGAAGGACAATTTTATATTACAGGAGGATTTATGTAAACTAGAAGCTTGGGCTGATAAATGGCAAATGTGCTTTAATGGGGATAAATGTAAGGTCATGCTTAATTGTAGAACACTGGGCAAAACTGTCACTGAAAAAGACCTGGGTGTATGGGTAGACAACAAACTCACATTTAGTGGCCAGTGTAAGGCAGCTGCTGCAAAGGCAAATAAAATAATTGGGATGCATTAAAAGAGGCATAGATACTCATGAGGAGAACATAATTTTACCTCTATATAAGTCACTAGTGTGACCACACTTAGAATACTGTGTACAGTTCTGGTCTCTGGTGTATAAGAAAGACATAGCTGAACTGGAATGGGTGCAGAAAAGAGCGACCAAGGTTATTAGGGAACTGGGGGGTCTGCAATACCAAGACACGTTATTACACTTGGGGTTATTTAGTAGGGAAAATCGAAGGCTTAGGGGTGATCTTATTACAATGTATAAATATATGCGGGGACAGTACAAAGACCTTTCTAATGATCTTTTTACTCTTAGACCTGTGACATGGAAAAGGGGGCATCCTCTACATCTGGAGGAAAGAAGATTTAAGCATAATCACAGAAGCGGATACTTTACCGTAAGAGCAGTGAGACTTTGGAAATCTCTGCCATATGATGTTATAATGAGTGATACCCTACTAAAATTTAAGAAGGGACTGGATGCCTTTCTTTAAAAGTATAATATTACAGGGTATAAACACTAGTTTCCTTAATATTGCGTTGATCCAGGGAGCTAGTCTGATTGCCGTATGTGGAGTCGGGAAGGAATTTTTTTCCCCACTGTTTGTCACATGGGTTTTTTTTTGCCTTCCTCTGGATCAACATGTTAGGGCAATTTAGTTTAGGATATGGGTTGAACTAGATGGACTTCAACCTTAATAACTATGTTACTATGTTACTCATAAAGGCTTTGCACAAAGTGTGAAAAACATAAAATTATTACAAGGAGGGTCATCCATACAACCTTGAAGGCACCATTGTAGTGCCTCATAAAAAATATTACAAATTGTTGCTCCTTCCCCTTTTCCTCCTCTCCTCAGCCCTTCCACATAGGATGACAGTAGTGTGGGTTATTAGCCTCTGTTGCTCTAGCCAACAGCTCCTGTTCCTCCTCCTCCTCAGCCTCCACAGATGTGATGAGGCTGGTCTGGGTAGCATCTCCTTGTCTCATGTCTTCCTCTATCTCCACCTGGTCTGCATGGATAGCTTCATGTTTGATTATGAACAGTTACTGTTTAAGTAGGCACAGAAACAGGATCGTTGCATTGGCTGTGGTATCATCGCCGCTCACCATCTTTGTGGAGTCCTCAAAGTCTTGGAGAAACACACAAATTTCAGACATCCATGCCCACTCTTCATTTATGTATGGAGGCTGACCAGAATACCAATGACATTTTGGAGGTTATACTCAGCAACTGGCCTCTGCTGCTCACAAAGCCTTACCAACATGTACAAAGTGGAGCTCCACCAGTCACACACCAGTCGGTGAGTTAGCACTTGCATGCACTGTTGCAGCACTGCCAGAGCGGCGACAGCTGTAGCCGACTTTCGGAAATGGGTGCTGACTAGAGTTGAGCGACTTTTGCTTTTTTAGGGTCGCGTTTCGTTTCGTGAAACCCGACTTTTCCAAAAGTCGGGTCGAGCAAGATCGTCCGATTATAGGGAAAAGTCGGGGTCGTCCCGAAACACGAAACCCAATGTAAGTCAATGGGGAATAAAAGTCGGCAGTGAGAGGAGGACAGGAAACACACCTACAGTGCCCATTTGAATGCCAAAAGCATCAATTCTTCTTACTTAAGCTTGTCAACCTTAATTAACTTCATAATACAAGTTATGCACTGAAAAATGGGGGTTATTTGGCTAAATTTGTGGGGGGGAGGGCTGGCTGCAGGTTTTCATGTGCCCTGGGCGAAAGAGCGCCCCTTTAACACATACCACAACTCATCATGCTCCGATACGGCAGAGAAATAGCGGTATAGTACAATGAAAAATACCTCACTTTTTACATCTCATGACGAGGCCCATCTATTTCTCCATACAAAATTATTGGTCCCATATAATGTTTGAAACAGTATATGATGAGCTCTGTAAAATAATGCTTATCCTGTAAAATACTCAGGACTAGTTACCAGATAAAAATATAGTGGTTTATTTGGATTCTTCCATCAAAGAAAGGTTATTACAGAAAAACAGGTGAATAAAAATAAGTGAAAGAGAGATTGTCCATTGTTCATAGCAAAAGCTTTCCATCTTCATTCTCTGAGATCCCACATGGCAAATGGCCTCTGTCTCTCTTAGGCTTCTTCGTAATAAAGTAACATACCAGCTGTTCAGTTATGTCATCTTGCGTCTGTGTCTCATGATGGTGAGGGAAGAAGACAGCGACCTCTACAGTTAGCCATGAATTATATACGTCTCTTGAAACACGTGATCTCGGTATATATGGAGTTTGACATTTACCTCAAGGCTAAACTTAAATATGTAGTGAGCTGACATTTCTACCATGAGCCAAGCTTAAAAGTAGCCTATGTCATATAAGCTAAAGCAATCTACAGAAATGGGTGTAATAAGAAATATTTAACGAATTATTAATATTTAACAATTCCCCCTTTTGAGGGAGACAGACATTAATTGGAACCCTCAAAATATAATGAGATCTTTTTTCTTCTTTTCTTCTTCTTTGACAAAATATTTTAATATCAATCATAATAATAATATCAGATTACCGTTATAAGTACTCAATGACATAATTGATGTGAATTCATGTTATGGTAAGCCGTGAATAATATTCATATAAAATATGTATAATTATACTTCCCTAAGTCTAAATTGAAGCATCTCAGGTCCAGTCATCATCATCTGATGTCATCTGGTCTTCATTTTGATGTCTTCTGTCTTCTTCTTGGTTATTTTAAAACCACAGTTTTTCTCTAGCATATAGATGTTGTAGAAATTGTGTTGTGTATCAAATCAAAGTTCATAAATTCAAATGTTGATAAGAAACAAAGTCTATAGATGAAATGCAGCTTTAATATCTGTGCAGTGTCACCTTTAAAAACCTGGGCTTACATTGGCTCGCCTTGGATATTCTGGAATCCTCCATCGGCACTGGTCTTTGAACAGGTGTGACGTCTTTGGTCAGCAAAGCAAGGGTTAAAATGACTCTTCCTTGCTAAACATAGCACCATAACCAGTCCTTGTCCTAATGCACAGGACATATGTCAGGGTTAATTACCTTCATTGTTCACCAGCTTTCATCGAAGCTTTTCAGGTGATTGAAAACCTCTGGAACTTGATAAGAACGTGATAACACAGTTCATCTCAGCATCATAGGATCATCGTCCTCTGGTTGTCAGGTTAGACACTTTAATCGTGACCGTCAGTGGTGGATACTGCACTTGTGACTGTCAGTGGTGAATACTGCATTTGTAATTAACACAGTATATTACTCAGTAATCATAGCTTTGTTACCTCCTGGGACTTCTGGATCGCGGCATTCTTCTTCTTGCAACTGATAAGAATCAATGAAGTTTAGAAATGTGAAAAGTCTTTATTAACATAATTTCAGTATCTTGCTTGAAGTCTTCATTCCCTATCCTATACCAAATCTGGTAATTTTCCTATCCTATAATATCACAGCGTACCATAGCAATCAGTAATATCCATATAATTATTATCAGAATTTGTACCATATATGGATTTCAATATTTGAAATAATAAACCAATAATAAGTGATAATACATTATTATCCATTTTTTTCATGTGATAGAACATTTTTATGTCATAGGTGTAATTACCTTTTTCAACCCATAGGTGTCACTGTGTTTTATGTAACCAGTGTTTTCATCTTTATTAATAAGGAATATATTTATTATACTAATAATATGTAGGAATGTATAGCCATGAACCAAAATAAGAATATATGAGTGAGCGAATGAATGAATAAAAGAATTGTTGCATATAACTCAGAAGTGAAACATTTTCCTTAGTAATAGAACCATATAATTGCTATATTTAATGAAGCAATATTCTCAGTAGACATTACCCCACTAAATATTGGTGAAAGAATTAAAAATAATGAAAAATAAGAATAAAAATAAAAATAAGAATAAGGCCTTTATGTTGATGCAGAGTAGTTATGTCTTCAGTAACATATACCCTTAATATTTCCATGATCTGGATTATTTCATAATTGTCATAAACTTGTGTTACCAAAATATTCAAATTATGCAACTTTGCATGTAATTCCTCTTAGTGTAAAGAAATGACTCTTTATAATACTTGTTATTATACCCAATACTTATACCATTGTACCTTATTAATATTTTTTCCTATTAAAATGTGTGAAGAAGAGGGTATTAATCAAATGTGATGATGTAGTCAGGATCAAAAACATATTTTCCCCCTTAATACCAAAAAATATTGTTTCATGAAATAATTCATTTATCAAAACCAAAATTAAAAATAATTAATTTATAAATTGTGTAAATATTAGACTTGCTTATACCATTATTTGTCTGAAGATGTGTAACCATTAAAATTAATTTGAATATCATAAAATTATCCTTTGGAAAAATTAATTTAAATGTAGATTTTCTTCATAAACCATTTTGATGTGCGATTGCACTTATCCACAATTAACTAAATCAAGAAATAATAATTACTATAGAAATATAGAAATATATGTTGTATAGATAATATTTCATTATGTATCTTAATATTCTAATAATTTAACTGATCTGCATATTTCTCCTAAAGATAAAAGCTTTTGGGGTTTTTTTTTTTCTCTCTTATAGAATCCTGAGGCCTCTTACAAACGTATCACATCACTCGCTCAGCAGCTGCTCATACACTCAGTCACTGTCACTCAGACTGTGTCACATATTTAAGTTTAAACCAAATACCTCACATACGAAGGTGTGATGAATACACGTATTTTAACCCAAATTATCCTAATTATCAATGCATTGTAAACTATTTCAATTTAGTCTTAATATTTCTTTGAATATTCCTCCACATGACATAAATATATGTTGTATAGCTATACTTGACATTTAGGCCTGGAAAAAAAAATTCCATTGGTTTGCAAAAGTTGAGAACCCCTTAAAAATTCTTTCCCTAAGGAACAGGGACATAGTATACTGGTATACTTGTATTATTAGAACAAGGTTCAAATTCCCCTGCTGTGGTTGCCATTCATGCCATGCAGGAAAAGCACACACACAGAACATATTTTAAAATGCAATTAGTTATTTCCTTTTAAGGGTTAGATATATAAAATCATGCAATTATTGCAACTTCCTGTGTAAATAAAGGCATAAATCCTTGTAAGAGAATTTTTCCCGATTAAGTCCTGCTTTGAAATGAAAATTCTAAGGAAACATAAAAGAGAAGGTTAATATCATATTCATAATTCTAAATATTATTACTGATGTAGATTTTAATTTTCATTAAAAAATACAGTTCTACTATTTCTACTTCTGCAAACACTCTATATATACTGTATGAATATGTATATACAAACTATAGAACTACAGGATTATACTCTATAAAATAATTACATATAACTCACTAATTGTATAACACTTTTACACAATATATATAATTACTTTTTCTAGCCAATTCCTAAACCCATACTTATTTCTCTGCAAAAAATATTCTGAAAGGTTCTTGCCATTTTAAAGCTGATAGATTCTTGGAGCAGAGTATTCAGTTTACATGCCATGATGTCACTAACCACCTTTTTCTGTCTGTCAGATTCGGCCATCTTGGTTACAGAAAGAAGATCAAAACTCATCATTTTTCTTAATTCAATTTGTGTCTTTTCAGTGATACTTTGCATCATTCCGTAGGTCTTAAAATAAACATGTGATTTCCTTTGTTCTTCATAAATTTGATTTTGGGGAAAACTCATTTTAGAAGGTTTTGCTAATACAGGCTTCTGATAAGATTTTACTCTGCCTGTCTTTACAAAATTAGCACGATTTACTGTCCTTTCACGATTCTCGTGTTTTCTGGCAAAATCAAGGGATTGCGCACATTCAAACAATGAATCTTTTTGTGACGCAATAACACGAGATGCAGGATTTAGAAACCAAAATTTGCTTACAAAACTCCTTATGAGGGACGGAGTTTTGACATTCTCACTCAGCATTCTATACAAACGTTCATATATGGACATGAACGTAAAAATACATTCCTTCCGACCAATCCTTAATTTTTGAAGAATATCAATATCTGGATGATTTTCATTTGATGAACAAAAAATGAGAATTTTTAATCTGTCCTTATCAGTTAAATTCTCATGTGTTTCACCAGATAACTTTAAAGATAACCTCCTGGAAAAGGTTACAGGGATCCACATTTTGAACAACTGATTCCTCTCCTCGTTAGATAAATCAATATTGTCAACACAACTTTCAAAAACCTCAGAGTTTCTACAAACATGAATTGTATTGTCATATGCAGGTATTATTTTGCATATCTCTAGCAAAGTTTTTCTTACTTTCCTTCGGATTTGGGCCTGTGAGTGATCTATTTTTAGTGGTACGTCTTTCCCTTGTACATCCTCTACGTCAGTTCTGAAGTCTCCTCCTACTTCTCCATCTTGTTCCACGTCTGCAAGGTCACCTTCAATAGCTGCTACAGACACTTGATTACAGTCAATCTCCCTAACTTTACAGCCAATCTCGAGAACATCACAACAATCATTTTTGGATTTCTCTGACACAGATCTATGAAATATATCTACCATCTGTAGAATATTTTTTAATCTCTCTCTTTCTCTATTGAAAAACTTAGAATCTAACCTTTGATTCTCGAGTTCACACTCGGCATATAAACTTAACCATAAAACTTCTGAATTAGAATTGTCTACAGACTTAAATTTCAATTTACTCTGCTTAGCAAGACAATTAATGACATCCATTTTATCTTACCTTGAAATGTCTCAGCTTGTTCCTTTGATGGACAACGCTGGGCTCCTGTCTTCACACGTCTGGCTTATGTCTGGTACTTTTGGCCCTTGTAGTACTTCTCAATCTATCTGGCACTTCTTCGTCCTCACGTCTAGGTTCCGTCTGATTCTTGTGAATAGTGGAGTTCCTGACAACTTGCACATATGAGCAAAGTTCAATCCCCCTTGTGGGCAAGTTGAGGGAAATCCGCAAAAAAGTACAAAAATTCAGATCTGGCTGGCTCTCCAATGTAAAATAATGCTTATCCTGTAAAATACTCAGAACTAGTTACCAGATAAAAATATAGTGGTTTATTTGGATTCTTCCATCAAAGAAAGGTTATTACAGAAAAACAGGTGAATAAAAATAAGTGAAAGAGAGATTGTCCATTGTTCATAGCAAAAGCTTTCCATCTTCATTCTCTGAGATCCCACATGGCAAATGGCCTCTGTCTCTCTTAGGCTTCTTCGTAATAAAGTAACATACCAGCTGTTCAGTTATGTCATCTTGCGTCTGTGTCTCATGATGGTGAGGGAAGAAGACAGCGACCTCTACAGTTAGCCATGAATTATATACGTCTCTTGAAACACGTGATCTCGGTATATATGGAGTTTGACATTTACCTCAAGGCTAAACTTAAATATGTAGTGAGCTGACATTTCTACCATGAGCCAAGCTTAAAAATAGCCTATGTCATATAAGCTAAAGCAATCTACAGAACTGGGTGTAATAAGAAATATTTAACGAATTATTAATATTTAACAAGCTCCACATAATGCTACAGTATATGTTGGTCCCCATGGATGAAGCTCCACTGTCTTCTGGGCCCAAATAATGCTCCAAACATAATGGGCCCCATTTCTACTGCTCTAGTGTATAATGGGCCCTGTAAATGCTGCTCCAGTGTCTGATGTCCACCTTTGGAATGTTCCAGTGTATGGTGGGCCCCATCTATCATTCTCCAGAGTATAGTGCTCCCCAAAAATTGCTGTCCCAACATAGAAAACAATCAAATAAGTCTCCTCGCTAGGGAATCCCTGTAATTTTCTGGACAGGTGCTGTAGCTTGCTTAACAGCTCGCCAGCCGTTCTCACGCCCAGTATGGATTGCACGTGATTGCACAAAGGTTAGAAAGGGTACCGTATCCCTGGATAACATGTATGGATAGCGTACACATTCAAAATATATGTCTATACAGCATGAGGCAGGCTCAGACGGTGTTAGGCCCAGTATGGATTGCACGTCATTGCACAAATGTTAGAAGGGGTACCGTATCCCCGGATAACATGTATGGATAGCGTACACATTCAAAATATATGTCTATACAGCATGAGGCAGGCTCAGACGGTGTTAGGCCCAGTATGGATTGCACGTCATTGCACAAAGGTTAGAAGGGGTACCGTATCCCCGGATAACATGTATGGATAGCGTACACATTCAAAATATATGTCTATACAGCATGAGGCAGGCTCAGACGGTGTTAGGCCCAGTATGGATTGCACGTCATTGCACAAAGGTTAGAAGGGGTACCGTATCCCCGGATAACATGTATGGATAGCGTACACATTCAAAATATATGTCTATACAGCATGAGGCAGGCTCAGACGGTGTTAGGCCCAGTATGGATTGCACGTCATTGCACAAAGGTTAGAAGGGGTACCGTATCCCTGGATAACATGTATGGATAGCGTACACATTCAAAATATATGTCTATACAGCATGAGGCAGGCTCAGACGGTGTTAGGCCCAGTATGGATTGCACGTCATTGCACAAAGGTTAGAAGGGGTACCGTATCCCCGGATAACATGTATGGATAGCGTACACATTCAAAATATATGTCTATACAGCATGAGGCAGGCTCAGACGGTGTTAGGCCCAGTATGGATTGCACGTCATTGCACAAAGGTTAGAAGGGGTACCGTATCCCCGGATAACATGTATGGATAGCGTACACATTCAAAATATATGTCTATACAGCATGAGGCAGGCTCAGACGGTGTTAGGCCCAGTATGGATTGCACGTCATTGCACAAAGGTTAGAAGGGGTACCGTATCCCCGGATAACATGTATGGATAGCGTACACATTCAAAATATATGTCTATACAGCATGAGGCAGGCTCAGACGGTGTTAGGCCCAGTATGGATTGCACGTCATTGCACAAAGGTTAGAAGGGGTACCGTATCCCCGGATAACATGTATGGATAGCGTACACATTCAAAATATATGTCTATACAGCATGAGGCAGGCTCAGACGGTGTTAGGCCCAGTATGGATTGCACGTCATTGCACAAAGGTTAGAAGGGGTACCGTATCCCCGGATAACATGTATGGATAGCGTACACATTCAAAATATATGTCTATACCGCATGAGGCAGGCTCAGACGGTGTTAGGCCCAGTATGGATTGCACGTCATTGCACAAAGGTTAGAAGGGGTACCGTATCCCCGGATAACATGTATGGATAGCGTACACATTCAAAATATATGTCTATACAGCATGAGGCAGGCTCAGACGGTGTTAGGCCCAGTATGGATTGCACATCATTGCACAAAGGTTAGAAGGGGTACCGTATCCCCGGATAACATGTATGGATAGCGTACACATTCAAAATATATGTTTATACAGCATGAGGCAGGCTCAGACGGTGTTAGGCCCAGTATGGATTGCACGTCATTGCACAAAGGTTAGAAGGGGTACCGTATCCCCGGATAACATGTATGGATAGCGTACACATTCAAAATATATGTCTATACAGCATGAGGCAGGCTCAGACGGTGTTAGGCCCAGTATGGATTGCACGTCATTGCACAAAGGTTAGAAGGGGTACCGTATCCCCGGATAACCTGTATGGATAGCGTACACATTCAAAATATATGTCTATACAGCATGAGGCAGGCTCAGTCGGTGTTAGGCCCAGTATGGATTGCATGTCATTGCACAAAGGTTAGAAGGGGTACCGTATCCCCGGATAACATGTATGGATAGCGTACACATTCAAAATATATGTCTATACAGCATGAGGCAGGCTCAGACGGTGTTAGGCCCAGTATGGATTGCACGTCATTGCACAAAGGTTAGAAGGGGTACCGTATCCCCGGATAACATGTATGGATAGCGTACACATTCAAAATATATGTCTATACAGCATGAGGCAGGCTCAGACGGTGTTAGGCCCAGTATGGATTGCACGTCATTGCACAAAGGTTAGAAGGGGTACCGTATCCCCGGATAACATGTATGGATAGCGTACACATTCAAAATATATGTCTATACAGCATGAGGCAGGCTCAGACGGTGTTAGGCCCAGTATGGATTGCACGTCATTGCACAAAGGTTAGAAAGGGTACCGTATCCCCGGATAACATGTATGGATAGCGTACACATTCAAAATATATGTCTCAGGAGGCAGGCTCAGACGGTGTCAGGCACAGTATGGATTTGACGGCCCAGATTACACAGCGGAGGAGCAGGGAGAGGTAAAGATTGCAAATGCTGGGGCCCTGGCCAAGCAAGGGGGGCCCACTCGTGGGCGTCGGTACTGGCACTGGGCCCCTCATAGTACAGCGGTGTGTCTGACGGCGGGTATGCACCACCACCGTCAGAGACACTTGATTGCACTATGAGGGACCCTGTGCCAGTGCCCGCGCCCAAGAGTCGGCCTACCCACCTGTCCAGGGCAACGGCACTCGCACGGTGTCGTGCGCTAGGTGGTGACCCCGGCCATGGGGGGGGAGGCAGCACAGTTAGGGAGTTTTAGAAAGTGGCATATGTTGATGTTGGACATTCAACTGATGCAAAAGGCGAAATAGGTGAAGTACCAGGAAGAGGTGGACCAAAGCAAGCCATTTTTCAGTCACCCTATGTGTCATCAGGGGAAGGTGGGACAAAATCCTTGGAAACCCATGCGTGGTTCATTTTAATGAAGGTTAGATCATCCACATTTTGGGTTGACAGACGGGTCCTTTTTTCTGTCAGGATTGATCCAGCTGCACTGAAGACTCTTTCCGATAGCACACTTGCAGCTGGGCAAGCGAGCTCCTGTAAGGCATATTGGGCCAATTCAGGCCAGGTGTCCAGTTTAGCGGCCCAATAGTCAAAGGGGAATGACCTGTGTGGGAGAACATCGACATAGGAGGAAAAGTAGTTTGTAACCATAGTTGACAACTGCTGTCTCCTGTCACTTTCCATCGATGCAGTATTACCAGTTGTGTGAGCGGTATTTGAAAAATCAGTCCACAACATTGTCATGAAACCCCTGTCTCCAACGCCACTTCTGCTGTGTGCACCACGAACACCTCTGCCAAGCTGCCCCCGGCCCGTACGGCTCGTGTGAGAACCATCACCGCTGCTGTGTGCTGGGAATGCCTCAAGCAACCGATTTACCAGAGTTGCTTGTTTATTAGCCAATATTAGGTCAAGGTTCTCCTGTGGCATGATGTTTTGTAATTTGCCTTTATAGCGTGGATCCAGGATGCTGGCCAACCAGTAGTCGTCATCGTTCATCATTTTGGCAATGCGGGGGTCCCTTTTTAGGATCCGCAAGGCATAATCTGACATGTGGGCCAATGTTCCCGGTGTCAATGATGCACTGCAAGTGCTGGGTGGAGGAGCACTTTCTGGCAAATCTACATCCCTCCAGTCACGCACAAACCCTGTACCAGACCTTGCCACGCCAACATTTTCACTTGCCCCACAAGATGCATCCTCCTCCCCTAAGTAATCATCCCCATCATCCTCCTCCTCCTCCTCCTCTTCTTCCTCCACCTCGTCCAGGAGAGGTCCCTGAGCAGACAATGGCTGAATGTCATAAAGGATTCCCTCCTCCTCTTCCTCCTCATCAACATTGGCTGCAGACGCCTGCTCCTTAAGGTGCGTCAAAGTTTGCATGAGCAGACGCATAAGTGGGATGCTCATGCTTAGGATGGCGTCGTCTGCGCTTACCAGCCGTGTGCATTCCTCAAAACACTGAAGGACTTTACAAAGGTCTTTCAGCTTCGACCACTGCACGCCTGTCAACTCCATGTCTGCTCTCAAAGTGCCTGGCCGTGTATCCTCCCACAAATGCATTATGGCCTGCCTCTGCTCGCACAGCCGCTCCACCATGTGCAGGGTGGAGTTCCACCTTGTTGCAATGTCGATAATGAGGCGGTGGTTGGGAAGGTGGAGCAATCGCTGCAGCTTCTGCATACGAACGGAGTGTACAGGTGACCGGCAGATGTGCGCGCACAGTCTTCGCACCTTCTGGAGCAGGGCTGTTAACTCCGGATAATTTTTGAGGAAGCACTGCACCACCAGGTTCAAGGTGTGAGCCAAGCAAGGTATGTGGCTGAGTTTTGAAAGGGCTATGGCTGCCACAAAATTACGGCCGTTATCACTAACTACCTTGCCTGCCTCAAGATGTACACTGCCCAGCCATGACTCAGTTTGTCGCTTCAAGTACTCGGCCAGCACCTCGGCGGTGTGTCTGTCGCCCAAACACATCATCTGCAACACAGCCTGCTGACGCTTTCCACTAGCTGCTCGATAGGGGGACACATCGTGTGCAACAGTGGCAGCTGCAGATGGAGTGCTCGTACGACTGCGCTCTGTGGACGAGCTGTCGCTTCAGGAGGAGGAGGAGGAGGGTCGAACGCCTACAGCCAACTGTTTCCTATACCGTGGGCTAGGCAGCACTGTCCCACCACCGCTGTCCCCTGTGGACCCTGCATCCACCACATTAACCCAGTGCGCAGTGATGGACACGTAACGGCCCTGGCCATGCCGACTGGACCATGCATCAGTTGTGAGGTGCACCTTTCCGCTCACTGACTGCTTGAGTGCATGGACAATGCGGTCTTTCACATGATGGTGGAGGGCTGGGATGGCTTTGCGAGAGAAGAAGTGGCGACTGGGTAGGTCATAGCGTGGTACTGCATAGGCCATGAGTTCGCGGAAAGCTGTGCTTTCCACCAACCGAAAGGGCATCATCTCAAACGAGATTAGTTTGGCAATGTGGGCGTTCAAACCCAGTGTACGCGGATGAGAGACTGAGTACTTTCTTGACCTACTCATAGTGTCTGGGAGGGTGAGCTGGACTTGAGAGCTGCATATGGTGGAAGTAGCGGTGGACAGGGCGGACTGAGAGAGGGTTGATGATGGTGATGGAGTTGGTGTTCTTTCTGATGGCCTAGAATCAGTCTTTCGTTGATATAACAGTGGGATTCCCTGACTGCTGTGGCCTTGCAACGACACCTCAACATTTGCTGCTGTGCTAACCGGTGGGCTTACAGTGGGGGAAACAATGTAGCGTTGCTGACTACCTTCGTTGTGATCAGTTGCACATGTGGCACTTGAGGTTTGGTGTTGTGTCCACGCTTGCAAGTGCATGCTGGTTAAATGTCTAAGCATGCAACTGGTATTCAAATTTTTCAGATTTTTCCCTCGGCTAAAGGTCTTTGCGCACTTCTTACAGATAACCTTGGCCTGATCATGAGGATTTTGTTCAAAAAAGTGCCACACTGCACTCTTCCTACTTTGGCAGACATTTTGCGGCCTAGCACGCTGTGATCTTTTGACCCTCTGGACAAGGTGTCCAGCAACTCTTTTGATGTTTGGAACCTGTCTTTGGAGTGCTCCGGGCCTGCCAGATAACAGCTGTTGCGATGTCGATGTCTGCTGTGGATGCTCCTCATCTGAGCTATTGGAAGCAGCACCCTCTTCCCCCAATGGATGCCAATCTGGGTCAACAACTGGGTCATCCATCACCTCCTCTTCTATGTCATGTGCACCTTTCTCTGTGTCACCGTGTATGGTGGTATAGTGTGCGGGAAGGGGCACCTGAGTCTCATCAGGGTCAAAATCTGGCTCTGTACACTGCGAGGACAATGTAGTGCTCTGAGTGAATGTACCAGCAGAATCATCCATCAGCGGCTGTGCATCAGTGCACTCCATGTCAGATTCATCTTGGCCTGGGTAATTCACCATTTGACTTGATAATCCAGCCATGGTATGTGAAAACAGCTCCATGGAGTAATCAGTAGTATGGCCTGCGTCATCCTTCAATCTTGGTTGGGGTGAAGGACACAAGGAAAGGTGTGGTTCATGAACATGAGCCTCCAATGACGACTCAGTGCTTTTACTTTTTACAACTGAAGAAGAGGAGGCGATAGAGCTGGAGGCTGAGTCAGCAATGTAAGACAAAACTTTTTCCTGATGCTCTGCCTTTAAAAGCGGTTTGCCAACTCCTAGAAAACTAAGCGTTCGAGTCCTTATGTAGCCAGACGATGACGCAGGGTCAGCACCTCCTGCATTCGGTCCTATTTTGCTCTTGCCACTACCATCAGATCCACCACCAACACCATCATTACCAGCTGCCAACCCCCGCCCAATTCCACGGCCTCTTCCACCAGCCTTCCTCATTTTTGGTAGAAATGTAGACAAAATCCAACAAACTATATAGTAATGTAAAACAAGGTACAAGGTGTCTATAGGACAGGGGAGTTTTAGAATTTCTGCACACACTTGTGGACAGTGGACACTTGTGGATTGTGTGCGGCCCACTGATATCTGAGCGCTATGTGACACGCTCGATGGCACAGCTGCCTGTGACCAAAGTGACGAGAGGATAATGGAGATTTTGAATCTCTGCGTACACTTGTGGACAGTGGACACTTGTGGATTGTGTGCGGCCCACTGATATCTGAGCGCTATGTGACACGCTCGATGGCACAGCTGCCTGTGACCAAAGTGACGAGAGGATAATGGAGATTTTGAATCTCTGCGTACACTTTTGGACAGTGGACACTTGTGGATTGTGTGCGGCCCACTGATATCTGAGCGCTACGTGACACGCTCGATGGCACAGCTGCCTGTGACCAAAGTGACGAGAGGATAATGGAGATTTTGAATCTCTGCGTACACTTGTGGACAGTGGACACTTGTTTATTGTGTGCGGCCCACTGATATCTGAGCGCTATGTGACACGCTCGATGGCACAGCTGCCTGTGACCAAAGTGACGAGAGGATAATGGAGATTTTGAATCTCTGCGTACACTTGTGGACAGTGGACACTTGTGGATTGTGTGCGGCCCACTGATATCTGAGCGCTATGTGACACGCTCGATGGCACAGCTGCCTGTGACCAAAGTGACGAGAGGATAATGGAGATTTTGAATCTCTGTGTACACTTGTGGACAGTGGACACTTGTGGATTGTGTGCGGCCCACTGATATCTGAGCGCTATGTGACACGCTCGATGGCACAGCTGCCTGTGACCAAAGTGACGAGAGGATAATGGAGATTTTGAATCTCTGCGTACACTTGTGGACAGTGGACACTTGTGGATTGTGTGCGGCCCACTGATATCTGAGCGCTATGTGACACGCTCGATGGCACAGCTGCCTGTGACCAAAGTGACGAGAGGATAATGGAGATTTTGAATCTCTGCGTACACTTTTGGACACTGGACACTTGTGGATTGTGTGCGGCCCACTGATATCTGAGCGCTATGTGACACGCTCGATGGCACAGCTGCCTGTGACCAAAGTGACGAGAGGATAATGGAGATTTTGAATCTCTGCGTACACTTGTGGACAGTGGACACTTGTGGATTGTGTGCGGCCCACTGATATCTGAGCGCTATGTGACACGCTCGATGGCACAGCTGCCTGTGACCAAAGTGACGAGAGGATAATGGAGATTTTGAATCTCTGCGTACACTTTTGGACACTGGACACTTGTGGATTGTGTGCGGCCCACTGTTATCTGAGCGCTATGTGACACGCTCGATGGCACAGCTGCCTGTGACCAAAGTGACGAGAGGATAATGGAGATTTTGAATCTCTGCGTACACTTGTGGACACTGGACACTTGTGGATTGTGTGCGGCCCACTGATATCTGAGCGCTATGTGACACGCTCGATGGCACAGCTGCCTGTGACCAAAGTGACGAGAGGATAATGAAGATTTTGAATCTCTGCGTACACTTGTGGACAGTGGACACTTGTGGATTGTGTGCGGCCCACTGATATCTGAGCGCTATGTGACACGCTCGATGGCACAGCTGCCTGTGACCAAAGTGACGAGAGGATAATGGAGATTTTGAATCTCTGCGTACACTTGTGGACAGTGGACACTTGTGGATTGTGTGCGGCCCACTGATATCTGAGCGCTATGTGACACGCTCGATGGCACAGATGCCTGTGACCAAAGTGACGAGAGGATAATGAAGATTTTGAATCTCTGCGTACACTTGTGGACAGTGGACACTTGTGGATTGTGTGCGGCCCACTGATATCAGAGCGCTATGTGACACGCTCGATGGTACAGCTGCCTGTGACCAAAGTGACGAGAGGATAATGGAGATTTTGAATCTCTGCGTACACTTGTGGACAGTGGACACTTGTGGATTGTGTGCGGCTCACTGATATCTGAGCGCTATGTGACACGCTCGATGGCACAGCTGCCTGTGACCAAAGTGACGAGAGGATAATGGAGATTTTGAATCTCTGCGTACACTTGTGGACAGTGGACACTTGTGGATTGTGTGCGGCCCACTGATATCTGAGCGCTATGTGACACGCTCGATGGCACAGCTGCCTGTGACCAAAGTGACGAGAGGATAATGGAGATTTTGAATCTCTGCGTACACTTTTGGACACTGGACACTTGTGGATTGTGTGCGGCCCACTGATATCTGAGCGCTATGTGACACGCTCGATGGCACAGCTGCCTGTGACCAAAGTGACGAGAGGATAATGGAGATTTTGAATCTCTGCGTACACTTTTGGACACTGGACACTTGTGGATTGTGTGCGGCCCACTGATATCTGAGCGCTATGTGACACGCTCGATGGCACAGCTGCCTGTGACCAAAGTGACGAGAGGATAATGGAGATTTTGAATCTCTGCATACACTTTTGGACACTGGACACTTGTGGATTGTGTGCGGCCCACTGATATCTGAGCGCTATGTGACACGCTCGATGGCACAGCTGCCTGTGACCAAAGTGACGAGAGGATAATGGAGATTTTGAATCTCTGCGTACACTTTTGGACAGTGGACACTTGTGGATTGTGTGCGGCCCACTGATATCTGAGCGCTATGTGACACGCTCGATGGCACAGCTGCCTGTGACCAAAGTGACGAGAGGATAATGGAGATTTTGAATCTCTGCGTACACTTTTGGACACTGGACACTTGTGGATTGTGTGCAGCCCACTGATATCTGAGCGCTATGTGACACACTCGATGGCACAGCTGCCTGTGACCAAAGTGACGAGAGGATAATGGAGATTTTGAATCTCTGCGTACACTTGTGGACACTGGACACTTGTGGATTGTGTGCGGCCCACTGATATCTGAGCGCTATGTGACACGCTCGATGGCACAGCTGCCTGTGACCAAAGTGACGAGAGGATAATGGAGATTTTGAATCTCTGCGTACACTTTTGGACACTGGACACTTGTGGATTGTGTGCGGCCCACTGATATCTGAGCGCTATGTGACACGCTCGATGGCACAGCTCCCTGTGACCAAAGTGACGAGAGGATAATGGAGATTTTGAATCTCTGCGTACACTTGTGGACAGTGGACACTTGTGGATTGTGTGCGGCCCACTGATATCTGAGCGCTATGTGACACGCTCGATGGCACAGCTGCCTGTGACCAAAGTGACGAGAGGATAATGGAGATTTTGAATCTCTGCGTACACTTTTGGACACTGGACACTTGTGGATTGTGTGCAGCCCACTGATATCTGAGCGCTATGTGACACGCTCGATGGCACAGCTGCCTGTGACCAAAGTGACGAGAGGATAATGGAGATTTTGAATCTCTGCGTACACTTTTGGACAGTGGACACTTGTGGATTGTGTGCGGCCCACTGATATCTGAGCGCTATGTGACACGCTCGATGGCACAGCTCCCTGTGACCAAAGTGACGAGAGGATAATGGAGATTTTGAATCTCTGCGTACACTTGTGGACAGTGGACACTTGTGGATTGTGTGCGGCCCACTGATATCTGAGCGCTATGTGACACGCTCGATGGCACAGCTGCCTGTGACCAAAGTGACGAGAGGATAAGGGAGATTGGATTGCTTTTAAAAAAGCAGTTTGCGGAGCAGTGGGTAAACAGCAATGCCAGCGTGTCAGGAAGCCTTAAAAGGCAGCCCAACAACCAACACCACTGATACACCACAATATAGCCTCCCCTTGCACTGCACACACAGTGACTTGTGTGTTGTGCAGGCCAAATCGCTAGCAGCAGAAGCAGTTTTTTTGTCTTCTTCCCTGCCTAACGCTCTCCCTACAGAATCAGCAGCAACCTCTCCCTATACTAAGATCGGCAGAAGTAAGATGGCGGTCGGCGTGCACGCCCTTTTATACCCCCTGTGACGCCCACCAAAGCAAGCCAATCACTTGCATGCCCTTCTGAAAGATGGTGGTGACCCGTGCCTATGTCATCACGTTGCCCACAGTGTCCGTGGATCCTGATTGGCTGAAAAAGAGCGCAAAACAAACTTTTGAAACGCGACTTTGGCGCGTAAGTCGCCGACCTCGTGGCCGACCTCATCCTAGGGTCGGGTTTCGTTTCATGAAACCCGACTTTGCCAAAAGTCGGCGACTTTTGAATTTTTTCGACCCTTTTCGCTCAACTCTAGTGCTGACCAAAAGCTCTGGCAAATCTGGGTTGGTTTTAAGAAACCGCTGAACTACGAAGTTGAGCATATGTATCAATCAAGGTATGTGTGTGAACATGCAAAGCTACACAGCCACCACAAGGTTGAGGTCATTATCACTGACAACCATGCCTGGTTTGGGCATTCAGAAGCAAAAGCTACAGATCTGTCAGGTCTGTTATTCCTTCAAGTAACTCGGCTGCGGTGTGCAGTTTGTCTCCTAGACAAATTAGCTTTAGCAGAGCCTGTTGCCACTTCGTTGAGGCAGTGCTGCAGAGTTTCCAGCTTCTGGCCTATGTGGACGATGTGCTCTGAGATAACACATTGGAGATGGGGGATGAGGAGAATCAGGAGTAGGTGCAGGAACTGATGTGTGAGGTGGAGGAAACCCTTATAGGTGGCAGCAATCCTTAGCATTGGGAGCACATGCGCCATGCCACGATGGGACTCGGCCCCAGTCTTCACAATGTTCACCAAGTATGCTGTCAGTGAAATGTAGCAACCCTGGCCACAAGAGCTTGTCCACATGTCAGTCGTTAAGTGGACCGTCCCAGTAACAGCGTTGGAAAAGGCATGGGTGATGTTCCTGGACATGTACTGGTACACCGGAGAAAAAGTGATAGCTGTGAACCAAGTACCGAGGAACGGATGCCACCATGAGTTGGAGGAAATCCTCTGTGTCATCAAGCAGAAACAGTAATATTTCCACAGCAAGCAGCCTGAAAATGTGTCCGTTTAGTCTTTCGGCCTGTAGGTGGCCGGAACCTTTTTTTCCATTCCAAAGGCTGGGGTAGAGACAGCCAAATGCTGTGCTGGGACAAGAATTTGGAAGTGCCTGTTGATTGCAAATCAGAATGTGCAAGGATAGGTACAGGGCTGGAGGCATCTGCACCAGTGTTGTGGACAGGGGAATGTGAATCACCTAGCACAGGGGAAGAGGAGGTGGTGTCACACAATGGCACCAATCGTGGACCAGGCATTCGGACCACTGTACCAGATGCTTAGATGAGATGTGCCTGATCATGCTGGTGATGGCTAGGTTCTTAGTGGTCTGGCCCATGCTGATATTGGCGTGACACAGGTTGCAAATGACCATATTTTTTGTCTCAGAACTCTCTATAAAAAACTGCCAGACTGGAGAAGACCTATTTATTTGACAAATAAATTCAGGAGTGTCAGTGCTTTGTGGAACAGTTGCCCGCTTTGTTCCTCTGGTCACACCAGTTCCTCTTCCTGCCTGTTTTGGTGTTGCTAATCCCTCCCTCAGGACTGTTGGCCTGCCAGATTCCCAGGTTCAGTCAGTGACTTTGTCATCCACCGCCTCGTCTTCCACCGCCGCACCTTGGTCCTCCTGACTTGGTGACTTGACAACAACAAGCCGACTTATCAGCAATGGTGTCTCAGCTTCATCTTCCTCCCTTAACAAAATGTTCTATTCCCCACCATCATCTTGTGGCTGTGCCTGCTCTAAGTTTTGTGTATCACTAAACAGCACCTTCTCCTGTCCCTCTTCGAACATACTGGGTGAGAGGTCACAATCAAGAAGTGATGTTGTGAGGAGCTCCTCAGAGTGTCCTAGTGTGGAATCACTAGTCTCCTAGGACTAAACATGGTGGAAGAAAGGATGATCAGGGTGAAGATGAAGTGATCCAGACTGTTGACTCCAGAGACTGGACCATTAGAAGACTTTGTGGTGTTGCCAAACATGCTGGAAGCATTAACTGCTATCCAGCCGACCCTGTTTTCACTGCCCTGGCTTCAGAAGTGGTCTATTGTGCCTCCCTACAAAACTGGGACAGGAAGCAATGTGTCATGGATGGGCATGTTTCTTGTTCTCCCGGAACAGCCATAGTCGTACCTGCTCCACGTCCTCAGCATCTGCGTGCACCAGCAACAGCATTTCCACTTTCTTGTCCCTTACTGTACACCTTGCGCACTCTGTAATTCCTAGGTCTCTGGAAACAAAGTTTATTTTTATTTAAAAAAAAATTGGTCACCTGCAACAGACAAAGTGTTTTTTTGGAGTTGAATATCACCATAATATACTGTAACACAAAGCACATAAACTGTTTGGATGAGTAATTCAATCAAGAATAATTTTACAATGCTTTTTGTGAGTGTTATATATCAGGAAAATGTACCACAAACCACGTAATACTGTAAGGATGGGGAATTGAATTTGGAAATTTTTTTAAAACTATTTTTGTGAATGCTAGATACTAGCGAAATGTACCACAGATGACATAATACTATATGGGTGAGTAAATGAATTAAAAAAATTAAATGATGTTTGGAAATGTTTTATAACACTGAAATGTAAATGTCACGTAGTGACTTGGTCCTGTGTGACGCGACCCGCAGGTCGGTAGCTAAAACGACAAGGCAATACAAGGGAACATCAGGGACACAGTTACAACGGTGGGCCCTACAATAGGGAACGGGGACATGGAGACCTCCTGCACTCCCCTGAGGCAGTGTCCCTGAACACTCCTAACGTTCCCAATACATGCTCTTCACCTGTCGCTGACCAGGATACCTGAATCCCTCACTAGCCCTGCACCTATCCCTTACTAGGGAACTGGTTAGTGTGGACACTAGTCCCACCGCTGTACTAATATAACATTAGGGAAAACAACAAACAGGGAAAACACACAACTTAGCTTTGCTCTGCTGCAATTGCTCCTAGCAACAGAGTACGGCACCCGGATACAGCTTCCACCTGAACAGCTGATACACCAAAGCTCTGGATGAGCTTCAAAGCACTGCTCCCAATAGCTCCTCTCTCCTCCAAAGTTGGTTGGGGAATGAACAATATCACCAACAGTGATTCAGAGCACCTGACTCCTTTTTATAGGAAGGAAGCGAGAGTTAACACCTGCTGGTTAATTTAATGTGTAGTAACCCCAGCGGCCACCGGAGGCAAAACCCATTAGCAGCTACTAGGTTGTAATAACCCCAGCGGCCACCGGGGGCAAAAACTAACATTAAGCCAGAGGCTTGAAGAAAAAAAGGTTATATGTGAGCCAGATCTGCCACAATCCAAACATGGATTGTGACGGTACTACAAACCACGTAATACGTGGGGGAGTAATTGAGTCAAGACAAATTTTTAAAAGCTTTTTAAGTGTTTTATAACACCAAAATGTACCACAGAGCACGTCATATTATATGGGTGAGCAATTGTATCTAACAGTCAGAAAAAGCTTTGTAATTTTTTTCTGCATTCAAAAAAATGTACCACAAACCACGTAATACGATATGGGTGAGTAATTCAATCCAGAAAAAAAATTAAAAGCTTTTTGAAAGTGTTATATAACACAGAAATATACCAAAGACTATGTAATACTTTAAGGATGAGGAGCTTTTTGTGAATGTTAGATACAGACAAAATGTACCATAGAGCAAATAATACTATATAAATGAGTAACTGAATGCAGAAAAAATTTACACCGCTTTTTTTTACTGTAGTATACAAACCAAATGTACAATAGACCACATAATACTATATGGGTGAGCAACTGAATCAGGAAACATGTTTTAAAGCTTTTTGGAGGTGTTATATATTACAGAAATGTATCACAGACCACACAATACTGTATGCATGAGGAATTGAATCAAGAAACATTTTTCAATGCTTTTTGTGAATGTTATATTCAAGCAAAATGTAACACAGACCATGTAATACTATATGGGTGAGTAAACTGAATCAAGAAAAAAATGCAAATACTTTTTGGAAACAATTTATAACCCCAAAATGTACCACAGAGTATATAATACTATATGGATGAATAATTGAATCTAGAAAAAAAAATTCTATGTTTTTTTACAATATTATGTATCACATAAATGTAGCACAAAGCAATTAATACTCTATTGATGACAATAGCAAATGTTTGTACCCCACAAAAAAAGTCTGGTCACATACAGCACCTAAAGATTTAGTAATGAACTGTGAAGCACTCAGCCCTGCCTTGAGACTTTATTCTACCACTCACCCTTCTCCTGCCACTGTGCCTAGGCTAAATGCACAATATATCTCATACAAACAGAAAAGCACATTATTAGTTCCTAGAAGGGCTGTTAGTATGATAGTTCAACATCAGCATCAGTATCAATGCTAGAGGACTCAGATTAGTAAAACTGTCCTCTCACAGGCTTGGATAACTGCTCTCTCCCTCCAATACAAACTGTCGATGAGCTGTGCAATGGCATCAGTGAGTTGAGTGTGGCCACGCCAGTCCTTTTATACCCCTGAAGATGTAATATGGCCAGCCAATCATAGTATTGCCACTGCCAAGATGGCTACAGCATTACAGTGGCTGGCAGGCAATGCCCACATACTTATTGGCTATGTAACAGGCACCAAACATACGGGGTGGGGATTAGAGTTTTAAATCAAGCATCGCCCAATGTTCGGCTAGTCACAAGCATATCCGAGCACCCAGATACTCGAGTGATATCTGAGTATCACCGAGCATGTTCGCTCATCACTATTTAAGACATATGGATGGATGGATGAATGAATGTCCAGAGAAGAAAAGGTGAGGATTACATGTCATGCCAACAGTAAAGCATCCTGAGGCCATTCATGTGTAGGGTTACATTGCATCCAATGGAGTGGGCTCACTCACAAATTTGCTGAAGAACACTGCAATGAACAAAGAATGTGATCAAAACATTCTCCAAGAGCAACTTATCCCAACAATCTGGGAACAATTTGATGATAATGCTTTTTACAGCATAATGGAGCACCAAGTATCAAGGCAAAAGTGATAATTAAGTGGCTCAGTGAGCAAAGAATTAAAATTTTGTGTGCAATGTCGGGAAACTCCTCAAATTTAAGATGAGAACCTGTGGTCAATCCTCAAAAAGTGGGTGGAGAAGTAAAATCACAGAAATTGTGATAAACTAAAAGTACTGAATAAGCAAGTGTGGTTTGTCCAAGTCATGATTTTGCCCTAGAGATGATATCGAGCTGACAGGCAAAATAGCATAAGTCCTGAAAAGTAATGTTCAGTACTGTAAATATTGTTCCTTTGCATAAATTTGTTGTATAGTGGCTTGCAAAAGTATTCACCCACCTTGGATTTTTACTTATTTTGCTAAATTACAACCTATGTTTAATTTTTTTTTAATTTGATTAGTGTGTGCATCAGCACTAAATAGTCTAAATTGGTGAAGTGAAGTGAGAACAATATAGGCATAAGTTAAATTTATAGGATCAAATAGCTAAAAATTGGCATGTGCATATGTATTCACTAGAGATGAGCGAGCACTAAAATGCTTGGATGCTGATTACTCTAGCCAAGCAAGTCATAATGCTCGGATGCTCATTTCGAGTAACGAGTATAATGGGAGTCAACGGGAAATCCGAGCATTTTTTCCAGCAGACCCTACAAGGAGGTCTGGGGGGCAGTGAAAATATTGAAATGAATAGAAAAAGTGCTAAATGAAAGAAGAACAGAACAGGGAAGACCCCTGAGGCATCTCTGACTCCCAGATGGCTACTAAGAACAATGGTGTGACACTTTTATAATTCCACTTTAAGGGCTTACAATAAAACATTCAAAATCGACAAGTATTTGGAGTATAGAGGGTAAAAAAATATTAAGAAACTTTTGTTCCTGTATAATTATTTGTATATAAGGCAAAATTTAAAAAGGATTTTAAAAAATAATAATAAATCAAAATTTAAATCTTTATTCAAAAATTGGAAATTTCACTGTCATTTATAAAGAAAGCAAGAACTGCCAAAAATTAGGGAATCATAAGGACTCAGATACAAACTGTATTAGACATAAAGGAGGGCGTCATACATATTTTTATAAATTCTCATGTAGTGATACTCCTAGACTCATAAAGGCTACGTACTAAGTTCAAAGCCTGCCAGTAATTACAAGCAGAGTCATCCATACACCCTTGAAGGCACTAACTGTAATACCTCATTCAAATATTGTGAGCAAAGAATAATTGTGGTACTCATACACTCATAAAAGTTCTGCAAAGTGCAAAACCTAACAAAAATTTCAAGCAGGGTCATCCATACACCCTTGAAAACACCAACTGTTGTACCTCATTCAAATACTCTGAACAAAGTATAGTTGTGGTCCTGCTACACTCCAAAAAAATCTGCACCGTGCAAAGCCTGCCAAAAATTTCTAGCAGGGTCATCCATACACCCTTAAAGGCACCAACTGTACTACCTCATTCAAATATTGTTAACAAAATGTAGTTGTGGTAGTCCCACACTTATAAAGACTCTGCACACAGTACAAACCCAGGAAACTACTGGAGGGCCTTAAAATATTAAGAAAGTGTAGTGCATGTGCTCCTTCACTCATAAAAGGCGCTGAATATAGTGCTAAGCCATGAAAAAACTGATAAGGAGGGTAATACTGTCATTCATGGCAACAACTGGAGGGCCTCATTAAATATTTTGAAAGTGTAGTTGATGTACTCCTACACTTATAAAAGCTTTGCACAAAGTGCAAAACCAGGACACATTATACATAGGGTCAACCAGTCATTCATAGACCCTTAAAGGCAACAACTGGTGGGCCTCAGTCAAATATTGAAGATTAAAAACTCTTTATGTGTGATGGTGTGGAAAAGCTAAGGCTAATCCAAGCTATGTTCATTTTTATCAGAGTGAGCCTGTTAACACTTTCTGTTGACAGGCGAAAGTGCCTGTCTGTTTCGACCTCCTCGGTCGCACTAGAAACCCACTCAGACAAGACGGTAGTGGTAGGGCAGCACAACACCTCTAAGGCATAGAGACAGCTCATGCCAGGTGTCCAACTTTGAGACCCAATAGCTGAAAGACACAGAGGAATTAGGCAGTATGCTGGTTTTGGCAGCCAGGTATTGTTTGAGCATCTTTAAAACTTTTCGCTCCGTGTCAAAAATACCTGATCATCTTTGCCTGAATGCTGGGATGGTGTCACGAAATTGGCCCAGGGCTTTGACAGTGTACCCCTGCTTCTACTGTATGTTTCCCTTGCCCCTCCTCCTTGGTTGGGCAATGAAGCTTGTCCCCTGCCACTCATGTTGTCTGATAGGAATTTTTCCAACATATTTTCCACAATGGCCTTCTGCTACAGCACCATCTTAGTAGACCTCTCCACCTCAGGAAGGAGAGATGCAAGGTACTCTTTTTAGCATGGATCTAGCAGGGTGAACAACCATTACTCTTTTTTGGTCAAGATAAATATAATGTGAGGGTCACGGGATAGGCATTGGTACATAAAGTCTTCCACATGTGCCTACAGTCAATACTTACATTTCTCTACCATGATGACTACTGTCCATCTCCCCTTCCTCCATCTCTTCCTCCTCATACCCCTCCTTACCCCATCATGTAGGAGAAAAGGGACAAAGCTTGTATGGGTACTACCCTCTGTTGCTCCTGTTTCTCCTTCTACTCCTCTGCCTTCAGGTCCACATTGTTACTCAATCTGCGCTGAGCAGATGAGATGAGTCTGGGTAGTATCTCCCTGTATCGTGTCTTCTTCCATCTTCACCTTGTCTGCATGCAAAGCTTCAAGTTTAATTGTCAGCAGCGACTGTTTAAATAGACAGAGAAGCAGGATTGTTGCCCTGATGATGGTGTCATTGCTGCTCACCATCTTTGTGGAGTCCTCAAAGTTTTGGAGAACTGCACAAATGTCAGACATCCAATCCTACTCATCAGTTGTTATGTGCGGAGGATACAAGAATACCGACAGACTTATTGGAGCTGGTATTCCACAACTGTCCATCGCTGCTCATGAAGCGTTGCCAGCATGTGCACTGTGTAGTTATGGTGCATGGTGATGTCTCACATCAGTCGGTGAGCTGGCACTTGCATGCGCTGCTGCACCACTGCAAGAGCGGCAGCACCTGTAGTAGATTTGTGTAAATGGATGCTGACGTGGCATACCTTGACCAGAAGCTCTGGCAAATCTGGGTGGGTTTTCATAAACAGCTGAACTAATAAGTTAAGCATGTGGGACAAGCATGGTACATGTATGAGCTTGCCAAGCTTCACAGCCGCCACAAAGTTGCAGTCATTATCACAGGCGACCATGCCTGGTTGTAAGTTCAGTGGCAAAAGCAACAGATCTGTCTAGTCTGTTATTCCTTTCAATAACTGTGCCATGGCGCGCGGTTTGTCTCCTAGACAAATTAGCTTCAGAAGAGTCTGTTGCCTCTTTGTTGAGGCAGTGGTGCAGAGCTTCCAGTTGATGTGTGCTATGAGATAGCATGTCAGAGATGGCAGATGAGGAGGAGCAGGAGGGGGTTCAGGAGCTGGTCTAAGAGGTGGAGGAAACCCTAACAGAAGTAGGTCCTGCAATCCTCGGCGTCGTTAGCACATTTGCCATGCCTGGGTGGGACTTGGCCCGGCCTTCACTATGTTCCCCCAGTGTGCAGTCAGTGAAATGTAGTGTCCCTGCCCCAAATGCTTGTCCACATGTCGGTCGTTAAGTGGGCAATCCCAGTAACCGTGTTGGTAAGGACACGTTTGATGTTCCTGGACACATACTGGTACAAGGCAGGGATACCACATCGGGAGAAATAGTGGCGACTGGGGACTGAGTACCAAGGGACCAAATTTGTACACCTGAAGCAGGACAATTTTAGTTTTTACTTCAAACAAACAAAATTGCACACAAACCAAGTTCTACAGTATATATGACAATTGTCAATTTTTGAACAACCAAATTTGTATACCTATAGCAGGCCAATTTTGTTATTTATTTCAAACCAATGAAATTTCAAGCAAAGCAGGTTCTACAGTATATATGAAAATAGTCAATTTTTTGAAAAAATATTTTGTGAACTGTCCCAGGTCAAGCAGTTTTTAAAAATTTTCACCCACCATAATTTTACGCAAAGCATGTTAAACTGTAGGGATGAATAATTGAATCTATAAAAAAAGCTGAAGGGTATTTTTGAGCTTTATGTACCACTGTAATGTAGCAAGAACCGTGTTAAGCTATATGGATGAATAATAGAATCCATTAAAAATGTTTTGAAGGTTTTTTTAGTTTTACATACCACTGCAGTGTATCAAGAATGCGTTAAACAGTGTGGATGACTAATTGAATCCCTAAAAAATTTTGGAACTTTTTGGAGTTTTATTTACAACCTTAATGTAACAATAACTAAAGTATGTTTAAATGTATGGATGATTAATTGAATCCATAAAAAATTTTTGAACTTTTTGTGGAGTTTAATTACCGCCATTATGTAAAAATAACCGCAATAACTCCATGGATGAATAATTGAATCCATAAAAAAAGTTTGAAGTTTTTGTTAGAGTTTTATATGCCACTGTAATGTAACAACATCAGATTTAAACTGTATGGATGAATAGCTGAATCTATAAAAATATTTTGAAGGGTTCTTTGGAGTTTTATATAACACCGTAATGCAACAAGAACCACGTTACACTGTATGCATGACTAACTGATTCCATAACATTTTTTGAAGGGTTTTTTTGAGTTTTATATACCCCGGTAATGTAAAAGTGTCAAAAGAACTGTGTTAAACTGTTTTGATGACTAATTGAATCCGTACCAAATTTTGAAAGATTTTTTTGGAGGGTTATATACCATCATAATGTAACAATACCCGCCTTAACCCCTTTACCCTCAAGGGTGGTTTGCACGTTCATGACCGGGCCAATTTTTACAATTCTGTCCCTTAAAGAGATAATAACTCTGGAATGCTTCCATGGATCCCGGTGATTCTGACATTGTTTTCTCGTGACATATTGTACTGCATGTTAGTGGTAAAATTTCATTCATATAACTTGCATTTATTTGTGAAAAAAATGGAAATTTGGTGAAAATTTTGAAAATTTTGCAATTTTCCAACTTTGAATTTTTATGCTCTTAAATCAAAGATATAATTATAGAAGGATAGGGAAAATGAAGGGAGGTCAGCTCACCAGTCTCGGTTGCGATCCATAATCCTCCTGCGCACGGAGTCACCTTGATCAGGGGTGTTGACTGGGAACCATGAGTAAGACCCTCTAGGTCGAAACGCGTTGGTTGGAGACCACCAGAGACCCCATCTGCCTGTATGTCCTTATCCATACTTTTTTCTGTTCTATTTTAAGAATTTACAATAAATGATGTATTTTTAACTGAAGTCCAGCGCTGGAGATTCCATTCTAAATCAAAGATATGGCACACAAAAAACTTAAGTTACATTTCCCACATGTTTACTTTACATCAGCACAATTTGGGAACCAAATTTTTTTGTTAGGAAGTTGTAAGGGTTAAAAGTTGACCAGCGACTTCTCATTTTTACAACACCATTTTATTTTTAGGGACCACATTACATTTGAAGTCACTTTGAGGGGTCTATATAATTGAAAATACCCAAAAGTGACACCATTCTAAAAACTGCACCCCCCAAGGTACTTAAAACCACATTCAAGAAGTTGTATTAACACTTCAGGTGCTTCACAGGAATTTTTTGAATGTTTAAAAAAAATGAACATTTAACTTTTTTTCATGAAAAAAATTACTTCAGGTTCAATTTTTTTATTTTACCAAGGGTAACAGGAGAAATTAGACTGCAAAAGTTATTGTACAATTTGTCCTGAGTACGCTGATACCTGATATGTGGGGGGGAAATAATTGTTTCGGCGCATGGCAGAGCTCAGAAGGGAAGGAGCGCCGTTTGACTTTTTCACTGCAAAATTGGCTGGAATTCAGATCGGACGCCATGTCATGTTTAGAGAGCTCCTGATGTTCCTAAACAGTGGAAACCCCCCCACAAGTGACCCCATTGTGGAAACTAGACCCCCCAAGGAACTTATCTAGATATGTGGTGTGCACTTTGAACCCCCAAGTGCTTCACAGACGTTTATAACGTACAGCCGTAAAATTAAAAAATCATATTTTTTCCACAAAAATGATCTTTTCACCCCCAATTTTTATTTTCCCAAGGGTAACAGGACCCCAAAAGCTATTGTGCAATTTGTCCTGATACTCCACATGTGGGGTAAAACCACTATTTGGGCGCATGGCAGAGCTCGGAAGGGAAGCAGCGGTATTTGACTTTTTTGGCTGGGGGTTAATGTGCCAGGGCCAGCTGACACCTGGCCGCGATCAGCGGCACTCCCCCCGTGAGCGCCGCTGATCGCTATGGTGTACTATCCCATCCTTGGGATTTAAGTCCTAGGGCACATGCATGGGATAGTACGTCATATGTCAGAAAGGTGTTAAACTGTATGAATGACAATTTGAATCCATGAAAATGTGACTGAAAGCACCTAATCCTGAAGGACTAATAGAATCAAGAAAAAAATGCAACAATTTTTTAGAGTGTTTTTTACCATCCTGATGTTACAGAAAGCACCTAATACTCTATAGAAGAGTAATTGAATCCAGACAAATTTTTCAACACTTTTTGGAGTGCTATATACCACCGAAATGTAACAGAAAGCAACTAATACTCATATTTTTCAACACTTTTCTGGGGTGTTATATACCAATGTACTGTACCACAAAGCACCTAATACTGTATGAGTGAATAATTGAATCCATAAAATAAATTAACTCTTTACTGTAAAGCAATTAGAGCCACATTAAAGTGTATGGATGACTAATTGAATCCAGAAATTTTTTAATGTATATTTTTTTTAAATACACTCATAAAGGCTTTTCAAAAACTGCAACGGCAGGAAAAAATTATAAGGACTGTCATCCATAGACCCCTGAAAAACAACAACTGCTGGCCCTCATTCAAATATTTTGAAAGTGTAGCTGCTGTACTTCTACATTCATAAAGACTTTGCAGAAAGTACAAAGTCAGGAAATAATTATAAGGAGGGTAATACAGTAATCCTACAGGTGTCTACTGCTTCTTCTTCTTTTTACTTGGTGGGCTAGGGGAATGCTTCCACTTGCTTTTTAGAGCCTGATTCCCAGGTGCCTGGGCTGTATGAGACTCAACTTCAGGTAGTGCCGGAGCCTCTGACATGTAGAAATGAGCGACAGCCTCCTATGTCACCTACACTATCGCCTGCTCCTGCATAAGAGATGGGGCACCCCAAAGACAGTCTGATCTTTCGGGGCTTGTAGTAGCTCTGTCTCGAGCCACCTCCCAGGACCGTGTTATAAACCACCAAAATGCACCACCAAGCACTTAATACTCTATGGATGAATAATTGAACCTAGAAAAAAATTTCAGTGCTTTTTTGGAGTGTTATGTAACAGAAAAATGTGCTGCAAAGCACGTAATACTGTATGGATGAATAATTGAGTACATAAAAATGTCAATGCTTTTTTGGAGTGTTATATACCACAGAAATGTTACAGAAAGCACCTAATAATCTATGGATGACTAATTGAAACCAGACAAATTTTTAAATTTTTTTTGGAGTGTTATATACCACAAAAAGTACGACAAAGCAAGAGTAAATGAAGCAAGAAAAATGTTTCAACTTTTTTTGGAGTGTTATATACCACCAAAATGTACCAAATAGCAAGTAGTATGCTACTGGTGAGCAAAATGAATCCAGAAAACATGTTGAAAGCTTTTTTGTATTGTTATACACCACCAAAATGTACCACAAATCACGTAATACTCTACGGATGATTAATTGAATCCAGAAGATTTTGTCAATGCTTTTGTTACATACCACAGAAATGCATCACAAAGCATGTAATACTCTATGGATGAAAATATAGTTAATTTTTTCACCCCCAAAAGTAGTGGTCATGTGGATCAGATATATATTTAGCAATGGACTGCAAGCCATAAGCCCTGCCTAGAGACTGTATTCTGCCACCCTCCCTGCTCCTTTCACTGTTCCTCCCTTGACTAAATTTAAAATGTATCTGATAATCAGCAAAGCACAGATTTAGTCCTTACAAGAACTGTTAGCATGATGGTCCAGAATCAACACCAGTATCAATGCTAATGCTAGAAGACTCTGATTCGTTCAGCTGTGCACACACGCTTTCCCTCCAAAAATTACTGTCAATGAGCTGTGCAATGATGTTAGTGTGGCTCCTGTCCTTTCATAACCCCTGATGATGTAATTCAGCCAGCCAATGGCTACGGCATTACATTGACTCGTAGGCAATTCCTGCATGGTTATTGGCTGTGTATCAGGCACCAAACATGCGGGGAAGGGATTCATGTCTCAAATTTGAGCTCTGGATAATGCTTGCTGAGTGCCGAGCACATCCGAGCACCCAAATACTTGAGTGATATCCGAGTATCTCCGAGCACATTCGTTCATCCCTATTATTCATCCCTTTTACTATGGAGCCCCTAAACATTTCTGGTGCAATCAATTACCTTTTTTTATTGTAATAGTTTATTTAAGAAAATTTTTGCATACAGTACAACACAAGAAAGTTATGGCTCAGCCATGTAATCCGCGCATGCTTCATAAATCAGAAAATGACAATTGCATAGAGAATCAGTTAAATTCCCATAAAATCGTATTGGCAGAGACCATAAAACAGGTAAACTATAAAAGGAACCACAAAATATAAAGAACTAAATTCAGGTAGTATTAACTTAGTGATTGTAGTCACGGCTCCAAAAGAACGTACGAAATCCTTCTGGAGACCTACAAAGATGAGACAAATAGAAGTAAGGCGTGCACCAGTTAGAGCAGCCAAATGAGTTAAAAGATGGGCAATTAGATTTATCACAATTGGAAATGTTTGTAGTAATTTGGGGCAGTTTCGAGGTCGGGCTCCATCACTTCGGTGCAGGACTCTGAAAGGGGAATGAGGGATGTATAGGTATAGCAATAACTGAGAGCTGTCAAGGGATAAGGGAGGGTCTATTTATCAAAGGGTGCCAAGTTGATTGGAACTCGCTATGTGAGCGCGACTCCCAACTCGACAACTCTTCCATTCTATAGATGTCTTGAACTTTAGTTACCCACTCAGCAATTGTGGGGGGGGAAGGTTGTTTCCAACGAATGGAAATTAGATGCTTAGCGGCCGCTATCAAGAGGGGAAGTAGGTTATGTTTCTTGGGTTTAAACTCTCTAGTAGGTAGTGATAGAAGAACTTCTGGAGGGGTTAGGCTCCTATTAGTCAAACCTAATTTGCGCAGGGAACTATTGATTCCTGACTAGTATATAGAAGTAGCCGGGCATGTCCAAAAGATGTGAGTCAGTGTTCCAACCGAACCAGAGCATCTCCAACATAGAGGGGAGGAAGCCAAACCCATATGGAATAGTCTGTCCGGGGTTCTGTACCAGCGTGAAAGAATTTTAAAAGCATTTTCCTGTAATAGAATACACCTTGAGAAACCATGGGAGTTGCCTAAGATTTGACTAGTCTCCTGGGGCGATAAAGACGATTTAGTTCAGATTCCCATGAGGATAAATAAAGTGGCTTAAATTGAGATAGCGGATTGACCAGATTAACATACATTTTAGAGACGAGTTTAGGGGGAATAGATCGGAGACCTATTAAAAATTCCAGCTAAAGCCAGTCAGAACCATGTTTGTATCTCGACCTAAATTTAGACATAATAAAACGTATATGGATTTTTTGTAAAAGGTCTCAAGGTTGTTTCCTGGCGTCTTTTGGCCAGTCTTCTGTACAGGGGACCTGGTTAGATAGAAGATGCGAAATAGGTAGATTCGATAAAAAATCCTATAGACCATAAAGGTCAACATAGTTCGGGTCAGTCAGCCAGGGAATGACTTTTATTGGAATATGGTCTAAAAAATAGCAATGGGGTAATATATTAGGAACTAAAGAACGTCTAATAGATAAAGTATTATAAGTTATGGCGTCGATCGAGTGAGTTGCTGGGGTACAGTAAGACCAAAGAAAAATCTCAGCCATATTGCCCAACAGACTGACTTCCAAATTTAGAGCTTTCTGATCAGGGTTGGTCTTGACCATACGTAGCAAATGGGAGATGTGGATGGCCTGGTAATATTTCTTGAAGTCAGGGAGACCGAGTCCCCCTATATTTTTTGGTAAAAATAAAATTTTGGGAGGCAATCTAGCTCTTTTATTTTTCCATATGAATTTTGAAACTAGTTTGTTCACCATTATAAAAAAGGAATTGGGAAGAGGAATAGGGACCATATTCACAACATAAAAAATTTTTGGAAAAATGTCGGATTTGACAACATTGATTCTCCCCATCCAAGAAAGAAAAGGTAATTCGTAAGAATTAAGTAGAGTTTGTAAGTTGGATAGCAGAGGGAGAAAATTAAATTTATATAGAGTAGAGGGGTCAGCAGTTAAATAAATCCCCAAAAATTTTAATTTTTCAGGAGGCCAATGAAAAGGTGTCGTTTGTTTTAACCTCGAGACCTCTTTAACTGATGCCGAGATATTCAAAATTTCAGACTTTCTCATGTTAATTTTGAAGTTAGAGAGAATTCCAAATTCCGTAAATAAATCTAAGAGGTGTGAAAAAGCTATGTTGGGGTTGGTAATCAAGAGTAGGAGGTCATCTGCAAAAGCAGCTATCTTGAGTTCGATCTGGCCCACCACTAATCCCCTGATATCGGGGTCTTGCCTGATTTTCTGTATCAATGTCTCCATCACTAGGACAAAAAGGGAGGGGGAGAGAGGGCAGCCCTGTCTAGTGCCGTTGGAAATCTTAAAAGAGTTTGAAAATAATCCATTTACCCTGACCTTAGCAGTTGGTGTCGTATAGAGAGACATAATGGCTTCTATGAAAGGGGGAGGAAAATCAAATTTTTGCAGAGTGCAAATCAAATAATGCCAGCTAATTCTATCGAAGGCTTTCTCGGCGTCTGTCGACAGAATGGTTAGTGGAATGCCAGAGCGTTTAGCGTGAGAAATAGCGAGTAAGGTTTTTGTGGCATTGTCTTTTCCCTCCCTCCCCTTTAAGAAACCCACTTGGTCAGGGTGGAATAATGTTTCCAGGATACTATTAATTCTAGAGGCTAGACTCTTCGAACATAACTTCAAATCAGTATTAAGTAAAGAGATTGGACGATAATTGCTACACAGGCTGCCGTCTCTACCCTCCTTGGGTATGATAGTAATATATGCCTCCAGAGATTGTCTAGATGGGGTTTTCCCCTCCAGAAACGCATTAAACAGGTCAACTAGGTGAGGAAGGAGAATGTCTGCAAACTTTTTATAATAAATCACAGGGAAACCGTCTGGGCCTGGCATTTTATTATTTGGGATAGTGTGTAAGGTATCCTGTATTTCTTGGAGAGTAATTTTTGATAGAAGAGATATACAATTTCCTAATGGGACCTTGGGAAGGGAAAGGGGGGGCTAAAAATTTCTGTATCCTGTCTGCTGCAGTAGAGTAATCTATCATCGGTTCCGGGGTATCTAAATTATAGAGAGATTCGTAGTATTGTCTAAAAGTCTCGGCAATCTCGTGGGACCTAAACACCTTCTTGTTAGCTTTAGTAAAGACATGCTTTAAGAACATTTTTTCTTTTTGTTTTTTGAGCATATGGGAAGTGAGCTTACTGCATTTGTTCCCATGCAGATAAAATCTGTGTCTACAATGCATAAATAATTTTGCGGAGTTCACGTTTAATAAATCTTTAAGTTTGCTGCGAAGAGAGGTGAGGTCCTGAAGAGAAGTCCGAGAGCTTGTTTTTTTATGGATGCGTTCTAAAGTGCTAACTTGTTGTAATAGCGACATGAGCTCCTTATCCCTTTGTCTTTTATGGAAGGAAGTGATTGAGATAAGTTCCCCCCCTAATGACAGCTTTATGAGTCTCCCAAATATTGGGGGTAAGCTGATTATCAGTGATATTTTCTGTGAAAAATTGTGCCATAGTAGTTTTTAATTTCTCAATAATATTTGGTTTGTCTAGAAGAGAGTCCTTTAAACGCCATGACATGGCAGGCCGGGGTAATGTAGCAATAGAGAGATCAAGAAAGATTGGGGCATGATCTGAAATAGTAATGACACCTATTTTAGTAGATTTAACTAACTGTAGGGCTTGTGCTTGAACTAAGAGAAGGTCAATTCGGTGGTATGAGGAGTGGGGAGGTGAGAAAAACGTTAAATCTTTCGTGGTGGTGTGGAGAAGACGCCAGGGATCGATAAGTTGAAGCGTTTCTAAATTATATAAAAGTTTACCTCTTAAGGCCTGAGAAATGGTGGAAGAACCACTTGTAGCGTCTATTTTGGGTTGAAGAGTGAGGTTAAAGTCCCCACCCACAATCAGTAGGTCTTCTTTAAATAGTTGCAGTGTGTCTAGTGTTTTCATAATCCATTGCACTTGCTGAGCGTTGGGGGCATATAGGTTAGCAAAGGTGACCATTGTATTAGCTACAGTAGCATTCCCTTAATGAAAATATACCGGCCTTCGTGGTCTTTTAAACTGTCCTTTAAGGCAAATGGGATACCTTTTTTTATTGCCACACTAACCCCTTTAGAGGAGGAGGAGCTACAGCTATTAAACCAGACAGGATAAGAAGAGAAGGATGTGTTAGGGACTCTGCCTAATTTGAAGTGGGTTTCTTGTAGGAAAAGAATTTGTGCATTCTGTTTTTTTAAAAGATTAAGAACTTGGTTGCGTTTGGGGGGGAGTTCAGTCCTTTGACATTAAACGACGCCACCGTGACAGAGCCCGGGCTCACCTGACTACTCATGGTTAGTGAATCTCATAGGGAATTCTGTCTCATCTGAAAACCTAAAAAATAAGAACATCATGAACAGTAAACTTTTTACAAACAATGACTCGCCTACCATAGGGGGGTACAATAACCCAAACATAGGCGAGGTAGTCCAGGTTGTGAGCTAGATTTGAGCTTGAGGTAAAAAAAAAGTATATAACGCAAACAACATAAAGTAGAAGAGGAGCTAGGTCAGAAGGAGGAGCATTAATGAGAAATTCCAAGACATTGACAAAGTAATATCATGACAGGAGAATAATGTAGACTCAGGGGTTTCTGCAGTTCAAGGTGGGTGTTTCTTGGGATCTTGCTTCTTGGTTTTAGGAGAAGTATGTTTCTTTTTCAAGGACCATTCTTGCGATCTAGTAAGGGGAGGAAGATTCCAATTGGTGTCTATCGGCATCCATGAAGGTAGATCCATTGGTGAAATGCGCAGAGAGTCCCAAGCTTTGGGTAGGTCTTCCCGGGAACATAGCGAGATTTGTCTGCCCCCTGCGTTTATTGCAAGGCCAAAGGGGTACAGCCATTTGTAGTTGAGATTTTTGGCTCTCAAAGCTGAAAGGAGTGGTCTGAGAATCCTTCTCTTAGCTAGGGTCAATGGCGCAAGGTCCTGAAAGAGTTGCAGTTGAGAGTTCTCATACAGGATTTTGTCCTGTTCTCTAGCATTTGCTAGGATGTCTGCAGTGTCCACATAGCTAAGGAGGCCACAGATAACATCTCTTGGTGGTTCGTCCTGCTTTGGTTTAGATCTCAGAGCACGATGTACTCGTTCAATTGTGATTGAGGCAGCTCTGTCCTGACCGAGAATACTGGCGAAGATTTCTCTGGATACTTTTCCCAAGGTATCATGTGCAAAAGATTCAGGAATAATCAATTACCTTTTTAAGTAACATGCTTAGTGAAAGCAAGTCTACCTGTTTGCAATCTAACAAGTAAGGGACAAAGTTGTTGCGAAGTACAAGTCACAGTTGAGTTATAAAAATAAAATCCTAATCTCTGATGATCTATGGAGAACCATCAAAACCATTATCCTCAAATGGAAAGAACATGATACCACAACAAACCTGCCAAGAAAGGGCTGCCCACTAAAGCTCTCAGCCCGGGCAAGGAGGGTATTAATCAGAGAGGCAGCTCAGAGACCAAAGGTAACCCTGAAGAGGCTGCAGAGTTCCCAAGCAGAGACTGGAGTATCTGTCCATATGACCACAATAAGCTGTACACTCCATAGAGGTGGCCTTTTTGGAATAGTGGGCAGAAAAAAATCCTTTACTTAAACATAAAAATTGTTTTGAGCTGGCCAAAACACATATGGAAGACTACCCAAATGTATGGAGGAAGGTGCTGTGATCATATGAGAATAAAATTGAACTTTTTGGCTGTAAATGCTATGTCTGGCTCAAAATCAACACAACTCATCACCCCAAGAACATCAGCTCCACAGTAAAACATGGTGGTGGCAGCATCGTGTTGTGGGGATTTTTTTCAGCAGCATGGACAGGGAAAATGGTCCGAGTTGATGGGAAGAAGGATATTGCAAGATAAAGGGATATTCTTGAGCAAAACCTGTTTCAGTCTGTCCGTGAATTGAGACTGGGACAGAAGTTCACCTTCCATCAAGACAATGACCCAAAGCATACTGCTAAAGCAACACTAGAGTGGTTTAAAGGCGGCATGTATATGTTTTTTAGTGGCATAGTCAGACCCAGATATCAATCCAAGTGGGAAACTGTGTTCAGACTTGAAGATTGCAGTTCACCACATTTTAAAAAAGACATTGAAAAACTGGAGCAAGCTTAGAGAAGAGCTACCAGGATGGTGAGCGGTCTGCAAAGTATGTTCTACGAGGAACGGTTAAAGGATCTGTAAATATTTAGCTTGCAAAAAAAGAAGGCTAAGAGGAAGCTTCATAGCTGTCTACAAATATCAGAAGGGCTGTCACAGTGTAGAGGGATCATCATTATTCTCATTTGCACATGGAAACATGAGAAGCAATGGAAAGAAACTGAAAGGGAGAAGATACATATTAGATATTATAAAAAAAACTTTTTGACAGTGATTGTGATCAATGAGTGGAACAGGCTGCCAAGAGAGGTGGTGAGTTCTCCTTCAATGGAGGTCTTCAAACAGAGGCTGGACGGACATCTGTCTGAGAAGGTTTAGTGAATCCTGCATTGAGCAGGGGGTTGGACATGATGACCCTGGAGGTCCCTTGAAATGCTAACATTCTATGATTGAGAGAAAAGAGGGAGACATAAAAGCGCAAATAGGGTCTTATCAAATGTTACACAGAGTTGCCCACCAAGAGAACTACTCACCTGGTGAGAGTGAAGGAAAGACATATATTAATGGCGGCTGCTGCAGATCCACAGGTCAGTGCAGGACCTGGATGAAGCATACAATTAGGTAGGAAGGAAGGATCATCCCCATGCTGCCGCAAGAAGAATTCCAAAAATTGTAGAGGTTTCAGCGTGGTTTATTCTACGCGTTTCAGGGTTCAGGTGACTCCTTCATCAGGACATACCACAAATATTGTACAAGAGTCAGAGGCATACAGGGTTTAAGTACACATCAGCATTTGAAAACGATGCCCAATAGATCAGATGACACCTAGCAGGGCCGTTTTTAGGGGGGGATGGGGGGTGCGATCGCACGGGGCGCCACCAAGCAGGGGGCGCCGCCACCTCCTAGTCAGAGCCGGCACGATCTGGTACTTTGTTGCAGCGCCGCGGGCACGGCCAGCGGGCGGCGCGCGCAAGTTGACATCAAATCAATTCACACGGAGGGAGCGGAGGAGGAGAGGAGCAGAGGAGGGACTCTCTAGCGCTGTGCTGCTCTCTTGCCTGCAGCTGCAGTACGTGCACGCCACCCCGCCCACGGCGCACTGATACGTCACGTGCACGTCGTGCAGTGACCTGACCCGGCCGGCAGCCCCCGCGCACTAATACCTGCTGCAATTGCAATGCAGTGTCGGCTATTGGGTCACGGTGATGGTGTATCTCATCTCATCTCTCATTCTCTAGTGAGTCACACGTGCGCGCCGCCCGCTACCTAACCAGTATGACTGGAGTCTGTGTGGCCTGCCCTGCCTGACTGCGACCTGTCACCTCACCTGCTATTATCATCTATCTTCATCGGTCACAACAGGTGCGGTGGTGTGGGGCGGGCTGTGGCAGTCAGTCACCACTCACCAGTTGGCTGGCAGTTAGTGTGCACGGACGGTGGAGCAGGACGGTGAGGGGGCGCTGCCTGTTGGGGACCTGTTGGAGACATTTACCTGCTTATTGGGGACCTATGCTGCCTATTGGGGACCTATGCTGCCTATTGGGGACCTGTGCTGTCTATTGGGACCTGTGCTGTCTATTGGGGACATTTACCTGCCTATTAGGGACTTATGCTGCTGCCTATTGGGGACTTGTGCTGCCTATTGGGGACCTATGCAGTGTGCATATGAATTGGTTCATAGTATTTTTTTTTAACTATATTCCGGTCCTCCAGTGGTCCGAGGAACCATGATCTGCTGGCCCCATGTATAAAAAGTTGGAGGACCCCTGCCCCAAAATGTACCTAGATTGCCCTCTGTGTATCGGGGGGGGGTAATATCTAAAGCTAATAAAAACATACTTGCGTTCCACAATGGCGGAAGAAAGATTATCGGCCTTGGCTATTTTATCGATCGAGAGCGAATTGGCAGAGGAAGCAGACTATTCTGCTGCAATAGTCCTTTTTGCAGCAGCAAAGTGAAGGAAAGTGAGCCTTTGAACTTTTATGCCTTCGAGGATTGGATTGATGCAAAGGTAAGACACGTTTATCTAAGTTTATCTAAAGTATTCAGCATGTTAATGTTCGGGGGGGGGCTTTTTCGATGTTCGACCTGTCGGCAAAATTCCCTAGAAACTGCCCTGACACCCGGTGGCCTGAACTTTGACACTGGGTGTCATCTGATCCATTGGGCGTCGTTTTCAAATGCTGATGTGTACTTAAACCCTGTATGCCTATGACTCTTGTACAATATTTGTGGTATGTCCTGATGAAGGAGTCACCAGAACCCTGAAACGCGTAGAATAAACCACGCTGGAACCTCTACAATTTTTGGAATTCTTCTTGTGGCAGCGCGGGGATGATCCTTCCTTCCTACCTAAGTGTAGCATTCTATGATTCTATGATTCAGCAGGTTTATGCTACCCAAACAGAAAGCAGCAGGTTGTGGTGGCAGATACCCTGATTTCAGTGATGTCACTTACTGGGCTGCTTGCTGTAGATTTTGATGAAATCACACTTGTATCTGCTGAAGATTTTTAAGTTCTCAGAATGATGAGCTCTGTATGTAAGCACTGTGCATAGGCCGAAAGATGCCAATTAGTGAGGATGAAGTTAAAGCTGCCAATTAGTGAGGATGGATTCATACAGAGATCATGAATATGGAGGACTACATGGCAGCAGGTTTACTAGTCCTGTGATAGTCTTCTTCTGAAAAAAAAACTGTGATTTTAGTAAAAACAGCTTTAGAAGCCCAGTAAGTGGCACATCACTGGAATTAGGATCTCTTTCTTTACCTTATGCTGCTCTCAGATTAAGGGGCCAAAACCTGACAGCAGGTTCTCTTTAAGTACACACTAAAAAGGATTTTTGCACGGATCATCTGTAGGCAGTTTACTTCTTTGGAAAATATGTTTATTACTGCAGCAGAATTGTGTAGCCATATCACCAACTTACAAAGTCTAGATGATATTAGATGCTAGGCCAGGGTCAGCCTTGCGAGAAACTCGGACAAGTTCACACGTCAATACCTGGCACTGCCGCCGGCACTCGGGGCCGGAGTGTGCGGCTGCATAGAAAGACATGCAGTTGAACTCACCGATCCGAGTGCCAGGTATTGACGTGCGAGACTCGTCCGAGTTTCTTGCAAGTCTGACCCCGGCCTTAATTTCATGCCGAGGTTCCTTAGGTCCACCAGAATAGATGATCCTAAGATAATGCCCTCCATCTGTACAGATCCAGTAATCTGTGACTGGTCATTGCATGTGAGATACCAGTCACATCCCTGCACTATAATTTTATTTTACCCAGAAAGCAAGAAAGAAAAATAAATTTCTTAGACATTCATTATTTTTAGATCTTTTAGATTATATTTATGCTCTTGGCATTTTCTATTGCAGTCTATTTGTATTTTTATATGAAAGCAGAAATCATTATAGAAGTACAAAGCATTTCATTAATGTGATTGCTTTAAACATTTCTCCTAAATAACCTTATTTGCTGAACCATTGCTATTTCATTATCCTCCAAACTGAATGCATAGGGATTATTTATTATAAACTGTGTCCTTTATGGATAAGAGGTGAATCATCTCTAAAACAAAGCTCGATCATCCAGAGACTCGCAATTGTAACTAATGGGGTGTGATGCTTTATGATATATATTATTGCTCGTTTGGGAATGAATGACTTATTTCATTTAGATGTAAAATTAAGTCAAAGTAAAAGATCTAAATAAATAGGTTGTGTGCGGTATGGGATGGCTGCTGTTGATGGAAAAGCAAGCAGCCTACCTAAAAGAAAGATTCAAAATGAATGGGATATAATAATGCATAATTATAGCAACATTTTAAATGGCCAATCTGCATTTTTTATAGGGTTAATATATATTTTTTTAAAAGGAATCTATCACCAGTAATTTGCTACCAAATCTGAAAGCATTGTAATGTATGGGCGGAGACCCTGATTCCAGCTATGTGTCACTTACTTGGCTTCTTGCTGAATTTTTTGTACAAGCATTGTATAACTAAGACTAGTAAACCTGTTGTGATGAGCTCTGCATAAACCCACCCACACCAATGATTGGCAGCGTTCTGCCTATGCACACAGAAAGTTGTCAATCAGTAGTGTGGGCAGGGTTATACAGGGTTCAGAATTGAAACAACTAGTAGATTTGCAGCAAATAAAACAATTTCTAATCAAAACTGCAGCAAGGAGCCCAGTAGGTTATACATTGCTGGAATTAGGGTCTCTGCCTCAACATGTGACAGATTCCCTTTAAATGTAATGAGAGTTAATTTTCATGACAAAAAGATAATTAGGCTTAAAAAAATAATATATAGTTGTCAACTTATAAAAGGCAATCATGATCAGTCTTGTTGCTGGACATTTGGTTTAGTAGGTCCAAAAGTTTGTTTGGTGTTCAATTTTTGACCCCCCCACAGGGATCTAGCATTCACTCCAGGGGTGGCAGCGAGAGACCGGCGATCAGCGACGCTGGATGCTGGTTTCCAATGTAAACAGCGGGTATCTAAGAGCCGCGCGGCTCTTAGATACCCGCTGTATACATGGGAAACCAGCTTGCTCGCTGGTCCTGATCGCTGGAGGGGCTGTCTATGTGACAGCTCACCAGCGATCAGCCTAACGATGTCCCAGCGATCCCATCCATGTCCGATCATTGGTGGGATCGCTGGGACATCCTTATGTGTAACGGGCCTTTAGTTGAGGGAATAGACATAAACAAGCCAGAGAGGTCAAAGAGGTGACCAAAGGACAAAATCCCATCCAACATCAAAGTCAGGATATAGCCAAGGTTCACAGTCAGAGGGTCAAGTAGTCAAATAAAGCTTCAGAGCTGTTGCATGCCTTAACAGCAGGGCCACTTCCAGGTTTTTGTGTGCCTTAGGTGCAAGAGTCTCAGTCTGCCCCTTTAACACATACCACAATTCATAATGCAGAGATACGACAGAGAAATATAGGTATAATACAATGCCAAAGATTTCACTTACTTTTTACATTACATGAGTGATATCTACTGTATATTAAATTCTACAATACCATACATATAGCGTAATGCACAGCCCTTAGTCCTCTATAGAATGCAGTGCTAAGCCCATAGTCCATCCATGTAGTATAACACACAGCCCATACTAATGTGTGTAGTATAATGCACAGCCCATAGCCATCAATATAGTATAATGCACAGCCCATAGTCCATCCATGTAGTATAATGCACAGCCCATACTAATGTGTGTAGTATAATGCACAGCCCATAGCCATCAATATAGTATAATGCACAGCCCATAGTCCATCCATGTAGTATAATGCACAGCCCATACTAATGTGTGTAATATAATGCACAGCCCATAGCTATCAATATAGTATAATGCACAGTCCATAGTCCATCCATGTAGTATAATGCACAGCCCATACTAATGTGTGTAATATAATGCACAGCCCATAGCTATCAATATAGTATAATGCACAGCCCATAGTCCATCCATGTAGTATAACACACAGCCCATACTAATGTGTGTAGTATAATGCACAGCCCATAGCCATCAATATAGTATAATGCACAGCCCATAGTCCATCCATGTAGTATAATGCACAGCCCATACTAATGTGTGTAGTATAATGCACAGCCCATAGCCATCAATATAGTATAATGCACAGCCCATAGTCCATCCATGTAGTATAATGCACAGCCCATACTAATGTGTGTAATATAATGCACAGCCCATAGCTATCAATATAGTATAATGCACAGTCCATAGTCCATCCATGTAGTATAATGCACAGCCCATACTAATGTGTGTAATATAATGCACAGCCCATAGCTATCAATATAGTATAATGCACAGCCCATAGTCCATCCATGTAGTATAACACACAGCCCATACTAATGTGTGTAGTATAATGCACAGCCCATAGCCATCAATATAGTATAATGCACAGCCCATAGTCCATCCATGTAGTATAATGCACAGCCCATACTAATGTGTGTAGTATAACGCACAGCCCATAGCCATCAATATAGTATAATGCACAGCCCATAGTCCATCCATGTAGTATAATGCACAGCCCATACTAATGTGTGTAGTATAATGCACAGCCCATAGCCATCAATATAGTATAATGCACAGCCCATAGTCCATCCATGTAGTATAATGCACAGCCCATACTAATGTGTGTAATATAATGCACAGCCCATAGCTATCAATATAGTATAATGCACAGTCCATAGTCCATCCATGTAGTATAATGCACAGCCCATACTAATGTGTGTAATATAATGCACAGCCCATAGCTATCAATATAGTATAATGCACAGCCCATAGTCCATCCATGTAGTATAACACACAGCCCATACTAATGTGTGTAGTATAATGCACAGCCCATAGCCATCAATATAGTATAATGCACAGCCCATAGTCCATCCATGTAGTATAATGCACAGCCCATACTAATGTGTGTAGTATAATGCACAGCCCATAGCCATCAATATAGTATAATGCACAGCCCATAGTCCATCCATGTAGTATAATGCACAGCCCATACTAATGTGTGTAATATAATGCACAGCCCATAGCTATCAATATAGTATAATGCACAGTCCATAGTCCATCCATGTAGTATAATGCACAGCCCATACTAATGTGTGTAATATAATGCACAGCCCATAGCTATCAATATAGTATAATGCACAGCCCATAGTCCATCCATGTAGTATAACACACAGCCCATACTAATGTGTGTAGTATAATGCACAGCCCATAGCCATCAATATAGTATAATGCACAGCCCATAGCCCATCCATGTAGTATAATGCACAGCCAATACTAATGTGTGTAATATAATGCACAGCCCATAGCTATCAATATAGTATAATGCACAGCCCATAGCCCATCCATGTAGTATAACACACAGCCCATACTAATGTGTGTAATATAATGCACAGCCCATAGCCATCAATATAGTATAATGCACAGCCCATAGCCCATCCATGTAGTATAATACACAGCCCATACTAATGTGTGTAATATAATGCACAGCCCATAGTCATCAATATAGTATAATGCACAGCCCATACTAATGTGTGTAATATAATGCACAGCCCATAGCCATCAATATAGTATAATGCACAGCCCATACTAATGTGTGTAATATAATGCACAGCCCATAGTCATCAATATAGTATAATGCACAGTCCATAGTCCATCCATGTAGTATAATGCACAGCCCATACTAATGTGTGTAATATAATGCACAGCCCATAGCTATCAATATAGTATAATGCACAGCCCATAGTCCATCCATGTAGTATAATGCACAGCCCATACTAATGTGTATAATATAATGCACAGCCCATAGCCATCAATATAGTATAATGCACAGTCCATAGTCCATCCATGTAGTATAATGCACAGCCCATACTAATGTGTGTAGTATAATGCACAGCCCATAGCTATCAATTTAGTATAATGCACAGCCCATAGTCCATCCATGTAGTATAATGCACAGCCCATACTAATGTGTGTAATATAATGCACAGCCCATAGCTATCAATATAGTATAATGCACAGTCCATAGTCCATCCATGTAGTATAATGCACAGCCCATACTAATGTGTGTAATATAATGCACAGCCCATAGCTATCAATATAGTATAATGCACAGCCCATAGTCCATCCATGTAGTATAATACACAGCCCATACTAATGTGTGTAATATAATGCACAGCCCATAGCTATCAATATAGTATAATGCACAGCCCATAGTCCATCCATGTAGTATAACACACAGCCCATACTAATGTGTGTAATATAATGCACAGCCCATAGTCATCAATATAGTATAATGCACAGCCCATAGTCCATCCATGTAGTATAATGCACAGCCCATACTAATGTGTGTAATATAATGCACAGCTCATAGTCATATATATGTAGTATAATGCACAGCCCATACTAATGTGTGTAGTACACTGCACAGCCCATAGTCATATATGTAGTATAATGCACACGCCATAGTTATCCATAGAGTATAATGCACAGCCCATAGTCATCCATGTAGTAGTATGGCCACCATGTACTCACTGATTTATAAAAAAAAAAATATTACTTACTTCTCATCTGCTCCCTCGCCACATGGTGTCTTTATCTGAAGCTGGCAGCTGACTTCAGCTTGCGAGCGATGGGAGCGCATGACGTCACTGTATTGAGCCCATGTGTCACGTGGACCCGTCCTGTGTGACGCGACCAGCAGGCCGGTAACTAGAACAACAGGACGCGGCACGTCATACTGTCCTGTGTGACACGGCTCGCAGGCCGGTAACTAAAACAACGAGACAAAGGGAAGGGAAACAGTTACAACGGTTGCCCCTGCGATAGGGAAAGGGGACGTGGAGACCTCCTGCACTCCCCTGAGTCAGTGTCCCTAACGCTCCCAACATTCCCTATGCCGGTTCCACACCGGGCGCCGATCAGAAACCTGTCGCCCTAGCACACCCTACACCTATCCCTTGCTAGGGAGATGGGTGGTGCAGGCACTGGCCCCACCGCTGTACTAATACACACTAAGGAAAAAACACAAACGGGAAACACAACTTAGCTTCACTCTGTTGCACTTGCTCCTGGCTACAGAGTCAACCACCAGAATGCAGCTTTCCTCCTGAATAGCTGCCACCAAGCTCTGTCAGAGCTGCAAGGAAATCCCCTCTGACTCCTTCCAGAACAGGGCTCTGACAGTGCTGCAAGGAACGCTCTCCAGCTCCTTCCTCCACCAAGGATGGTTGAAATGAACACTATCACCAACACTGATTGCAACACCTGTGACTCTTTTATAGCAGTGCCAGCAATCACACCTGCATTATAATCATGTGCACTCAACTAAAGAAACTAGAGTGCAATGACGCTCACCACCACCGGGGGCAAACATAGAACAAACAACACCACAGTGCAATAATCCTAATGGCCACCGGTGGCAAAAACCAACCTTAAGCACAGCTTAGGGGAAAAAAAAAGGTTACCTGTGCTTTTTATATGTCCTGATCCAACATGGATCATGACAGCACCCTCCCCTTAATGAGGGGCCTCTGGACCCTCAAGACTGCTCCCCATCAGGGAACCACCTACAGCGGAGACGCCCAGACCCAGAGTTCACCCCAGCAACTACCTGCATGTCAGGTTGATGAGAAACGAGCCCGCTGGTATTGGCAATGTAAGTTCTGGAGGCAACACACATCTCCGAAGCGCAGACCTGGGGAACGGGTTGTGTATGTGTATGTTTGGTATGAGCTGGTAAGACTCCACAACACAGTTCCACTGGATGTTTTTTGGTGGCCACCCATACACACTCGTTCACACACAGGTCCGGACCTGAATGTTTATTGCCACTCGTTCGTTTGTCACCACTTGGAGAACTCTTTCTGGGATTGACAACAGAGGCGTCCCCCTGTGTCACCACACTCACACCCCCGCACCTCACCAAGGGGTACACCACCCTCCAACCCCTTCCACCACGAGGTCTGTGCCTCCCAGGGTTGGTCAATGGTGAGGGTTGAGACTTGCCCCTACTCTCCTGCAGCACATCTGCTGCCCTCACCGGAGAGGAAGTGGTCCGTTGCAGAGAGACGGCAGAGACAGTAGTTCCTAGGCAGCAGCCCTCGCACGAGTGCCCCCAGCTGACCACTTCCCTCGCCTGCCAATCTATTACCGGGTTGTGTCTCTTCAGCCAAGGGAGGCCTAAAACAATAGGTACTGGCATTCCCTCTAAGACGTAGCATGACAAGGACTCCTCATGATGTCCTATACACAGATGGATATTCTCTACGACCTTGGTCAAGCTCCCCTGGCTCAGTGGAACAGAGTTTATGGCCCGGACGCTTATAGGCTAGGCTAGCGTCCTACACCTCAGACCATGAATCTGGACAAAGCGAGCATCCACCAGACTGACTCCTGCTCCGCTGTCCACAAACACCGGTATTGCCTCCGGTACCCCGCCAGCCAAGAACTCTGCTGACACGGTACTTTGGGAGGGCAAAATGAAGGAAATGTATACTCCCTGGTCACCTCCCTCCAAGCCACCAGGGGAATGCGGCTTCTCAGATAGCACAAATAATTTGGCACGCAATGGGCAAGCCTTCAGGACATGACCAGTCTGCCCACAGTACAAACATGCCGACACCACTCCCCGAACCGTAGGCAGCTCCAAAAACAAACTAGCTCCTCCTACTTTCATAGGTTCGGCAGGAGACTTTGCATGAACTGGGCAGGCTCTCATAAAATAGGCAGGCTTCCCACAGGAAAAGCATACCCCCCCACCACGACGAGCCACAGACACCCCCTTTTTTGTATCAACACCAGGCTGTCTGGGTTCCACTGTCCGCACTGGTGGGTCCTCCCCCCTAGCGAGGACATCAGGGGGCACTTTTTGTATATGTCTTTCCCTAAGACGTCTATCCACCTGGATGGCAAGGGACATGGCGGCCTCCAGCGACCTGGGGGCAGTGTACTGCACCAAAGTATCCTGCAACTTTGGAGACAAACCTGCACAAATTGACTCCTAAGTGCAGGGTCATTCCACTGAATATTAGTGGCCCATCTCCTAAACTCTGAGTAGTACTCCTCAGCGACCCGGGCTCCCTGTTTACACCTACAGATTTGGGATTCCGCCAGGGCGACGCCATCAGGATCCCCATACACAAGCGCCAAAGCTGCAAAGAACTCATCCACAAACTCTAAAGATGGAGAATCGTCCGGTAGGGAGAAGGCCCAGGATTGGGGATCCCCTTTAAGAAGGGACATAATGATTCCAACCCATTGCTCTTCACTCCCTGATGAACGAGGGCACAGCCTGAAATACAATTTACAGGCTTGTTGAAACACCAAGAATTGATCCCTCCCTCCATGAAATCTGTCAGGGAGGGATATCTTGGGTTCTGGCTGAGCCTGATACTGGACCAAGCCCCCAGAGCCCACCAACAGCCGCAGCTGCCGCACCAACCCTCCGCGCAGCCTCATAATCAAATTTGTAAGGGTCTGCAGCAATTGGGCAAAGGGCTGAACTGGGTCCATGGCTCAGTAGAAAAAAAGTTTGGTTGGTGATAATGTCACGTGGACCCATCCTGTGTGACGAGACCAGCAGGCCGGTAACTAAAACAACAGGACGCGGCATGTCAGACTAACTTAATTTCCTTCTATGACGGAATCACTGATTGGGTGGATCAAGTAAATGCTGTAGATATAGTATATCTTGACTTCAGCAAAGCATTTGACAAAGTCTCTCATACAATCCTTATTGAAAAAATGACTAAGTATGGAATGGACAAGGCAACTGTTAGGTGGATTCATAACTGGCTTAGTGATCGGACCCAAAGAGTGGTCGTAAATGGCTGCACATCCAGTTGGAAGAATGTCTCAAGTGGGGTACCACAGGGCTCTGTCCTTGGCCCTGTATTGTTCAACATCTTTATCAACGATTTAGATGAAGGAATTGAGGGTAAACTGATTAAATTTGCTGATGACACAAAGCTAGGAGGGATAGCTAATACTAGAGAAGAGAGAGAGAGGATTCAAAAAGATATAAATAAACTGGAGAAGAGGGCAGCAACTAACAGAATGGTTTTTAACAGGGAGAAATGCAAAGTACTACATCTGGGCAATAAAAATGAAAAAAGCATATACAGAATGGGAGGAATAGGGCTAAGTGACAGCACATGTGAAAAAGACTTGGGTATACTAATAGATCACAGACTGAATATGAGTCAACAGTGTGATGCAGCAGCAAAAAAGGCAAATGCAATTCTAGGATGTATTAACAGAAGCATACAGTCTAGATCACGTGAAGTCATTATTTCCCTCTACTCCTCTTTGGTCAGAACTCATCTGGAATATTGTGTCCAGTTTTGGGAACCACATTTTAAAAAAGACATCAACAAACTGGAGCAAGTTCAGAAAAGAGCGACCAGAATGGTGACCGGTCTGCAAACCCCGTCTTATGAGGAAAGGTTGCAGGATTTGGGAATGTTTAGTTTGCAAAAGAGAAGACTGAGAGGAGACTTAATAGCTGTCTACAAAGATCTAAAGGGCTGTCACATTGTAGAAGGATCAACTTTATTTTCATTTGCACAAGGAAAGACTAGAAGCAATGGGATGAAACTGAATGGGAGGAGACACAGATTAGATATTAGAAAAAACTTTTTGACAGTTAGAGTGATCAATGAGTGGAACAGGCTGCCACGAGAAGTGGTGAGTTCTCCTTCAATGGAAGTCTTCAAACAGAGGCTGGACAGACATCTGACTGGGATGATTTAGCGAATCCTGCTTTGAGCAGGGGGTTGGACCAGATGGCCCAGGAGGTCCCTTCCAACTCTACAATTCTATGATTCTATGATTCTATGATTCTACTGTCCTGTGTGACATGGCTCGTAGGCCGGTAACTAAAACAACAAGACAAAGGGAAGGGAAACAGTTACAACGGTGGGCTCTGCAATAGGGAAAGGGGACGTGGAGACCTCCTGCACTCCCCTGAGTCAGTGTCCCTACCGCTCCTAACGTTCCCTATGCCGGTTCCGCACCTGGCGCCGATCAGGAACCTGTCGCCCTAGCACACCCTACACCTATCCCTTGCTAGGGAGCTGGGTGGCGCAGGCACTGGCCCCACCTCTGTACTAATACACACTAAGGAAAAAGCACAAACGGGGAAACACAACTTAGCTTCACTCTGTTGCACTTGCTCCTGGCAACAGAGTCCACCACCAGAATGCAGCTTTCCTCCTGAATAGCTGCCACCAAGCTCTGTCAGAGCTGCAAGGAAATCCCCTCTGACTCCTTCCAGAACAGGGCTCTGACAGTGCTGCAAGGAACGCTCTCCAGCTCCTTCCTCCACCAAGGATGGTTGAAATGAACACTATCACCAACACTGATTGCAACACCCGTGACTCTTTTATAGCAGCGCCAGCAATCACACCTGCATTATAATCATGTGCACTTAACTAAAGAAACTAGAGTGCAATGACGCTCACCACCACCGGAGGCAAACTTAGAACAAACGACACCACAGTGCAATAATCTTAATGGCCACCGGGGGCAAAAACCAACCTTAAGCACAGCTTAGGGAAAAAAGATGGTTACCTGTGCTTTTTATATGTCCTGATCCAGCATGGATCATGACACTATGGTCATGTGCACGTTGACATCAGCTGCTGGCCTCTGATTGACCGTCAGAGAGTATAGTCGCCCATGGACCTGACGGGTCCATGTACTGCAATGCACTTCAGCTGAATGTGTATCTGAGGACGTGCAGCTGAAGTATTTGCTTGTGTCGGTGGCCGACAGTGCTAGATATGCCCCTACCGATGGCAAGTGGGGCCCCTGTTTGTCTATGACCGGGGCACTTACCCAGATGCACAGGTTGGTGATACCAACCATGCTTTACAGACATAGTTAAATAGCCAAAAAAATAGAGCTAACTGCCTTGGGACTCTAAAATGCCCTGTTAGTGGAATTTATGCAACATATTTTAAATGCATAATGGTGACCATACACCTTCTCCATTTTTAATTCTAATATACTCGGTATAAGGGTATCGTCATGCATACAGTCATGGACGAAAATGTTGGCAGCCTTGAAATTGTCCCAGAAAATGATTGCAATTACATATGTTTTGTTATACACATGTTTATTTAATTTTTATGTATTGGAAGTACACAAAAAAAATAAGTGCGTGCAATGTGAGGATTCACAAGTCAGAAGTCACATAAAGTATCTGCAGACTTGTAGCTTAAGGCTGGACAACCCCTTTAACCTTGGCAATGAGATATACACTATAAATTTTAAAATCCTTCCATTTTTGAGAACGGGGAGAATTTTTTAAAAATTGCAAAGTTGCCAATCTTTAGAAAGGGTTTTCCCATTTCATACATTAAAGACATTTTCATCAATAATTCCAAAAATATCTGATCCGCGAGGGTCCGCTTGCTCCTTTGTTTCCATAACTCCTGTGCATTTGCATGCAAAAACCGACTCATCATGCACGTGAATCACCTCTGGTTCAGCATGTATGCACAGCAGAAGAAAAAAACGAAGCCGGTGGGATAAAAGCAGCACAGGCTTTATTTAGAAATACATTAAAACACCCATACAGGAGAAGTTTGGAAATAATGAGTGGAACTGCTTTCACGTTCAAGTACAATATGCATCTTAGTCATAGCATCTTTGACTTTTATGCTTGGCTCAGTTCTCAATGAGGAGAGGAAAATAAGCTCCTGTCAAAGTCCTATGGTGGCAAATGATCTAGTCGTACATATTAGATGGCCGCCTTCTCCTGTTGAGATTGGCGGCTCGGCCATTGTTCATTTGGGCACTATATCATTTTAAAACTCGTCTCGGGGCAACATTTCTTACAAGTAAAGAAAAACTTGAAAAAATTAAAGTTTTCATAATATACTGAACCTATGATTTTTTTAAAATCTCCTCTTGTGTGTGTATATTGCACTTTCCAAGGTGCGTTACATTTTACATTACTACCTTTTATAATTTACCTTTATAGTAAGTTATTAGTTATTAATTTGAATCTAAGGGGGGTATTTACACAGAAATTTGCACACAAAAAAACTTGTCTTGAGTTAGTGAAGTGATATAATGTACTGTATTTAGTCCAGCATTAGATCTTTCCTACATTGTTTTATCCAGTCTGTAGTCACCAGGCACAATTTAATTGCCGCCGTTTTGGCCTGCCCCCTCGATACTCTCGAATGTGCTATTTTAACAAAAGTGATTGAGCAAGAAAGTCAAAGTGCTGCAGGCAAAGTGAAGCCGGATATTCACATCCATGCATAGCTTGCATTTAAATCGAGAGAACTGTTTCACCTTCAATCTGTGTCATTTTACCTTCTTCACTTGGGATAAATGCACATATATCAAAAGATGGAGAAAAAAAATTAACATCTCCCGGGAAACACTGGGAAAAGAACTTTTACTGATATTTTTATAAACCTTTCAACTTCACCCCCTGACTCTTACATGTGAAACTAATCGATGTTAAATATTGTAGTCTCCGAAACACAGAATCAGTAATTTCTTGCTGTGCAGTCACATATGAAAGATTTGATATGCCAAGTGGAGCCCTCAATACTCATCCTGGTGGATCCTCCTGGGAAACCAAATCTATTTTTGCCCTTTTCAGCTCAGTAATCTTACAAGTTCATAGTCAATTTGATCAATTGGTTAATATGATTAAATTAATATGATTTCTACTTGTTTCCCAGTTAACAAACTATTAGTGCTTCTGGAGCGCCCCGCGGGGCCTGGGGGTACTCGGTACCGGGCTCGTCGACTTCAATGGGGGATGGTGTCACGGCGGCGGCGACCCGGTCCGTGGCCCAGAGGCGTCCAGTAATAAAAATAGGGGAAAGTTGTGTGGTATTTATGTGGTAAAAATGAGAATAAAGTATTAGATGGTGAAATACGTGACGCCTGTGGTAATCTGGTCAGAGGTGACCAGCGCTGCGGTGTTGTTTCTCTGGGGTGGATGTTGGGCGCAGCTATGATGTTGCAGCCCTCCACAGGTAGGGCTGTAGTCCCAGGGCAAAGATGTTAAATAAATGGTAAAAATGGCTGTAAATGTTGGGGTGCAGATAAATGAGAGAAAGACACAGAGAGGTGCAGTTTCTTTACCTTTTACTGGTAATAGGTTGCAGTCCGGAGTACCACATGCAGGTGATGGAATGAGTCCGGCTTGCCTGGAGGCATTCAGGGGATCCACCTTGCCAGGTGGGGCTTTAGGACCTTCCTTTCTGCACTTTGTGTGTGGGTCTCCGCTGTATATAACTATGCTGCGACCTTCTATTCGTGATGGTTTCACTAACCTGTACAGCTGTCAGCGTGAGCCTATTCCACGGGTATCGTTCTCTTCACTGTTGGCCCCGGGCTCCTTATCTGCTGCCGTGCCCTCAGGTGATTAATGTGCACAGGAATTTACAATCCCCTGTACTTTCAGATTCGGCTATCAGGGCGTACAGCTCCTGTCAGCCTAGGACTCTGATGCCCCTTTTCTCTTTATTAGCGCTTCACTCAGGGGTCTGCTATATGCAGTATTTTAGCTTCCCTAGAGTCTCTCAGTCTCTGCTCTTGTCCTTTCCCTCTTCACAGATCAGCTCTGCCTATCAAGCTCCTCACAGATTAGCTCCCTGTCTTCATCTGACAGGATCTTCCAGAATGATCTTTTTACCTCACGTTTAACTGTTGTCTTTTCTCCTCACAGCTCACAGCTGCTTCGTTTCCTTGACAACTCCCTCAGCTGATTTCTAGCTGACTCACCAACCCCCTCTGCTGGCCAGAATTTATAAGGCATCTCCCTTTTCTGACCTGCAGCAGGAATTGTGATTTTTAATCTCTGTTACCTGGCATGGGGTCCCTTTCTGCCTCCAAGCATGACTTTACCTCTTAGAGGGAGGCGATGTCACTGTGACAACCGGACTCTGGGGTGTCACACTTCCAATTAGTGATGAGCGAGTATGCTCGTTACTCGAGAATTCCGAGCATGTTCGGGTGTCTTCTGAGTATTTTGCCGTGCTCGAAGATTTATTTTGTGTCGCCGCAGCTGCATGATTTGCGGCTACTAGACAGCCTTAAGGCTATGTGCCCACGTTGCAGGGATGCTGCGGAATTGTCTGCAGCATTTCCGCAACGCCCCGCCGCGGGTAAAACGTATGTGGAATTCGCATGCATTTTCCCGCAAAACACAAGCATTTTGCAAGCATTTTTAGCATAGTGCTTTGACAAGTGTGACCAACGTTTTACTATTGATGCTGCCTATGCAGCATCTATAGTAATAATAATAATAATAATAATAATAATAAATTTGATTTCTATAGCGCCGACATATTCCGCAGCACTTTACATTTCAGAGGGGACTTGTACAGACAATAGACATTACAGCATAACAATAATCACATAGATCATAACAGATACCAAGAGGAATGAGGGCCCTGCTCGCAAGCTTACAATCTATGAGGAAAAAGGTAGACACGAAAGGTGGATGGTAACAATTGCCCTGATTGTTTGGACCAGCCATAATGTTAAGTGTGTAACAGTACGGACACAGAGGGCTAATAAATGCATAAAGCATGTGGGAACATGATACGGGGAACCTGGTTATGGTAAAACTTTTGACTGTGCCACACAAGGATAGTTAGGGTAATGTGTTGAGGTGGTAGGCCAGTCTGAATAAATGAGTTTTCAGGGCACGCTTAAAATTGTAGGGATTGGGGACTACTCGTATTGACCTGGGAAGTGCATTCCAAAGAATTGGCGCAGCACGTGTACAGTCTTGGAGATGGGAGTGGGAGGTTCTGATTATCGAGGATGCTAACCTCAGGTCATCAGCAGAATGGAGGGCACAGGTAGGGTGGTAGACTGAAACAAGGGAGGAGATGTAGGGTTGTGCTGAGCCATGGAGTGCTTTGTGGGTGAGGGCAATAAGTTTGTACTGGATTCTGGAGTGGATGGGTAGCCAGTGTAAGGACTGGCACAAGGTAGAGGCATCGGTGTAACGATTGGCGAGGAATATGATCCTGGCTGCAGCATTCAAGACAGATTGGAGGGGGGAAAGTTTGGTAAGAGGGAGACCGATTAGAAGAGAATTACAATAGTCCAGACGAGAATGAATAAGAGAAACAGTAAGAGTTTTTGCAGAGTCAAAGATAAGAAAAGGTCGAATTCTAGAAATGTTTTTGAGATGCAGATAACAAGAGCGAGCCAGTGATTGGATGTGGGGGGTGAATGAAAGCTCGGAGTCAAGTATGACCCCAATACAGCGGGCATGTTGCTGGGGAGTAATAGTGGAACCACCCACAGAAATGGCAATGTCGGGTATAGGTGCATTAGTAGAGGGAGGAAACACAAGGAGTTCACTCTTTGACAGGTTCAGTTTCAGATATAGTGAGGACATAATGTTAGACACAGCGTTTAGACAATCGCTGGTGTTTTCTAGAAAGGCTGGCGTGATGTCAGGAGAAGAAGCGTATAATTAGGTGTCATCAGCATAGAGATGGTACTGGAAACCAAATCTACTGATTGTTTTAGCTGTTAGTAGATCATTAGAGACTTTTGTGAGGGCAGTTTCAGAAGAGTGTAGAGAGCGGAAACCGGATTGGAGAGGGTCGAGAAGAGAGTTATCAGAGAGATAGCGAATCAGACGGGAGTGGACCAGGAGTTCCAGGAGTTTAGAGATGAAGGGAAGATTAGAGACAGGTCTATAGTTAGCGGCACAGTTTTAGTCGAGGGATGTTTTTTTAAGTAGTGGATGTATGATGGCATGCTTAAATAAGGAGGGAAAGATACCAGAAGAGAGAGAGAGGTTAAATATTTTAGTTAGGTGAGGGGTGACAGCAGGGGAAAGGGACTGGAGCAGATGTGACGGAAATGGGTCACTGGTGCAAGTGGTTGGGCGAGAAGATGCAAGGAGCCTGCTTACTTCTTCTTCTGTGACTGGTTCAAACTCAGAGAGTGAGCTAAAACAATTCCCAACAAGAAGAAAAATAGGGTATAAAATATCAAATAAAAAATCTAGTGATTTACAGACAAAAATATGTCAACCCCAATATCCACAAAAAATGGAGTAAAATTGTATACTCCAAATATACATAACAATACACAGAAAGAATTGGAGTTCCATACAAATATTAATAAAAATTATATATCACTTTTATTATATCATAAATTGTACATATGTAACACACAATTTGAAAAACCCTAATGAAATCTTTCATAAATTACATTGGTCCCGGGCAGATAAAAAGCATTAATTGCACATATACCACAATATACTATACTATTATACAATATGCTTAACGTTGCTTACCCATAAATCTGTTGTGCCCAGGAGACAGAGTACCACCCCTTGACGCGCGTTTCGCGAGTGCTTTATCAAAAAGGGAGTAAGCAACATTAAACATATTGTATGATAGTATATGGTTGTCCCCTAATTTAGCAATGGGCGGCTTATTGATTGAGGGTTAATCCCCAGTATATGTGAGTTAACGCCTGCAAATTTTTTGAGGACATATAAAGTTTTTTTCATATGCTATGAATGTGCAGGATTTTTTTGTAATCAATCATAATATATTGTGGTATATGTGCAATTAATGCTTTTTATCTGCCTGGGACCAATGCATTTTATGAAAGATTTTATTAGGGTTTTTCTAATTGTGTGTTACATACACTCACTGGCCACTTTATTAGGTACACCTGTCCAACTGTGTGTTAAGACTTAATTTCTAATCAGCCAATCACATGGCGGCAACTCAGTGCATTTAGGCATGTAGACATGGTCAAGACAATCTCCTGCAGTTCAAACCGAGCATCAGTATGGGGAAGAAAGGTGATTTGAGTGCCTTTGAACGTGGCATGATTGTTGGTGCCAGAAGGGCTGGTCTGAGAATTTCAGAAACTGCTGATCTACTGGGATTTTCACGAACAACCATCTCTAGGGTTTACAGAGAATGGTCCGAAAAAGAAAAAAAATCCAGTGAGCGGCAGTTCTGTGGCCGGAAATGCCATGTTGATGCCAGAGGTCAGAGGAGAATGGGCAGACTGGTTCGAGCTGATAGAAAGGCAACAGTGACTCAAATTGCCACCCGTTACAACCAAGGTAGGCAGAAGAGCATCTCTGAACGCACAGTGCGTTGAACTTTGAGGCAGATGGGCTACAGCAGCAGAAGACCACACTGGGTACCACTCCTCTCAGCTAAGAACAGGAAACTGAGGCTACAATTTGCACAAGCTCATCGAAATTGGACAGTAGAAGATTGGAAAAACGTTGCCTGGTCTGATGAGTCTCGATTTCTGCTGCGACATTCGGATGGTAGGGTCAGAATTTGGCGTAAACAACATGAAAGCATGGATCCATCCTGCCTTGTATCAACGGTTCAGGCTGGTGGTTGTGGTGTCATGGTGTGGGGAATTTTTTCTGGGCACTCTTTGGGCCCCTTGGTACCAATTGAGCATCGTTGCAACGCCACAGCCTACCTGAGTATTGTTGCTGACCATGTCCATCCCTTTATGACCACAATGTACCCAACATCTGATGGCTACTTTCAGCAGGATAATGCGCCATGTCATAAAGCTCGAATCATCTCAGATTGGTTTCTTGAACATGACAATGAGTTTACTGTACTCAAATGGCCTCCTCAGTCACCAGATCTCAATCCAATAGAGCATCTTTGGGATGTGGTGGAACGGGAGATTCGCATCAGGGATGTGCAGCCGACAAATCTGCGCCAACTGTGTGATGCCATCATGTCAATATGGTCCAAAATCTCTGAGGAATGCTTCCAGCACCTTGTTGAATCTCTGCCACGAAGAATTGAGGCAGTTCTGAAGGCAAAAGGGGGTCCAACCCCTTACTAGCATGGTGTACCTAATAAAGTGGCCAGTGAGTGTATGTACAATTTATGATATAATAAAAGTGATATATAATTTTTATTAATATTTGTATGGAACTCCAATTCTTTCTGTGTATTGTCAGAGAGTGAGCTAGATGCAGTGGGGGAGGGAGGACAGTGCATAGTATGAGATGATTGGGAGATAATTTCCTGTCGGATATGATCAATTTTTTCTTTGAAGTAATTGGCCAGATCGTCACCTCGAAGCTCTGTGGTTGGGGCCTGCACTCTTGGGTTGAGCAGGGAATGAAAAGTGTCAAAGAGACGTTTCGGGTTATTGGACAGTGAGGTGATGAGGGTGTTGAAATAGGTTTGTTTGGAGAGGTGAAGGGCAGTGTTGTATGTTCTAAGCGTGAACTTATAATGGATGAAATCTTCGTATAGATTGGATTTTCTCCATAGACGTTCAGCACACCTGGAGCACCGCTGCAGGAAACGTGTTTGCAGGGTGTGCCAGGGTTGTTGCTGTCTTTGTCGTGTTGTTCTATGTATAGGAGGTGCAAAATCATCCAGGGAAGTTTGAAGTGTTTCATTGTAATGCTTCAGTGCAGAATCAGGACATGAGAGGGAGGAGATAGGGGCCAATGAAGACCGCAAGTTCATTGTAAGTTTCTGGGTGTTAATGGCCTGTATGTTTCTATAAGTATGGACAGTGGGGGTGACCTGAGCAGCCTGGCAGTTCTTGATAGAGAATGAAAGAAGGTTGTGATTAGAGAGCGGGAGAGGGGAGTTTGTGAAATCATCCACTGCACAAAGCCGAGAGAAGACCAAGTCGAGGGAGTTTCCGTCTTCATGCGTTGGAGAATTGGTAAGCTGTGAAAGGCCAAACAAGGAGGTTAGAGATAAAAGGTGAGTAGCAGATGGGGAGAGGGGAAGAGCAATGGGGATGTTGAAATCGCCCATGATGAGGGTAGGGATGTCACAGGAGAGAAAATGTGGAAGCCAAGTGGCAAAATGATCCAGGAACTGATGGGAGGGGCCGGGAGAATGATACACCCCTGCCACTCGCAAGGAGAAGGGGGTGTAGAGTCTGACAGCATGGACCTCAAAAGAAGGGAAGACTAGTGAGGATACTTGAGGGATAACCTGAAAGGTACATTTTGGTGATAGATGCAGACCAATGCCTCCACCTGCTCTTTTGTCTGATCTTGGGGTATGAGAGACGTGTAATCCCCCATATGAAAGAGCAGCAGCAGCGGTAGTGTCTGACTGCTGGATCCAGGTTTCAGTAAGAGCCAGGAGGTTAAGAGAATTAGAAAGGAAGAAGTCATGGATGAAGGAAAGTTTATTACACACTGAGCGAGAATTCCAAAGTGCACAATTAAAAGAGACAGAAGGCATGCAGGGAATATTAATAAGATTAGAGGGGTTTCTGAGTGTAGCAGTTGGGGAGTTTGACTTTCTATAACATGGGGGACCAGGGTTGGGAGCAATGTCTCCTGCGACTAGGAGAAGGAGGATAGAAAGAGTGAGCAGATGGTTGAGTGATTTGTGGGAGCGTCTCTTATGTTGAATGGTGGGACTGAATGGATATGTGCAATTTAACAATGTGAAAAGAGTGTGAGTGCTACACATAGGAGAGGAAAGGAGTGAGGGGCCGATATGGATGGAGTGTAGAGAGTTAATGCCAGGGTGGTGGATGTGTGTGAATGCAGCGGCCAGGATATAAATTACACAAATGCATATGGTATATATTTATTGTACTCTAAATGTACAGGGAGCAGTTGTATATAAATGTCTTACCTGTCTCCTGCCCTGTCTAACTGCCATGTTATAACTGCCAGTACTTTGATAAACTGTACTTCGATAAAGTGTGCATAAATGCTCCCCCAAGCTAGGTCTGAATATATAGGAATCTAAGGCTTAGATTTTTTTTTTCTCTCTCTCTTCTCGTTAATCAATCAAACTAAACTAAGACAGCAGGGCACAATAAAGGTAATTATCAGACAAATAAGATAGAATGTTAAAAATAATTTAAAAAAAATAAAAAATAGGGATATACTTACCCTCTGTCAGCCCCCGGAGTTCTCCTGGTACTCAGTGACGCTGCCGGCAAGCTCCTTTCCCAGGAATGCATTGTGAGAATCACCTCAGATGACGTAGAGGTATCGCAACCATGACGTCATCTGGGGTGATTCTCGCAATGCATCCCTGGGAACGGAAGTTGCTGGCTGCGCCGCGTGCACCGCTGAGGACTCTGGGGCCCGACAGAGGGTAAGTATATTCCTATTTTTTATTTTAATTCTATTTTTTACAGGAATCTGGTACCCAGGGCTTGGAGGAGAGTCTCCTTTTCTCCAGAACCTTGGTATCATCCGCACATGAATCACTCACTTTACGCATGGTGGGCATAGCCGCATGCATAAAGTGAGCGTTTCAATGCAATCTTATGGTGGCGGAATCGCCGCGATTCCACAGAGTTAATGGACATGCTGTGGATTTTACCACTATGAGATTCCGCAGCGGAAAAATCCGCAGCATGGGCACAGCAACTGCGGAATCCCATAGGATTGCATGGGGATGCGTTTTTTAAGCGTTCCTGCTGTGGCAAAAACGCTGCAGAAATGCTTAAAAAACAAGTGGGCACACAGCCAAATAAATGTTGGAATTGCCTGTTTGTTAGGCAATCCCCACATGTAAGTAATAGAAAAAACTGACGGCACATCTAGAACTAGTCTGAATAGGTGCATACCAAAAGGCAACTTACATATTAAATAGAAAATGGTAGCACACCAAATATGAAATATGTGAAATACGAATAGCAAAACGGCTTTAGTAATACATTTCATAGTGGCTTTTGTAAGGCATATCAAATATGAAATAAGTGAAACATGAATAGCATAATGGCTTGTGTAATCTAGAAAAACATATGAGATACTTAGCACAAAATTTGGCCAAAAGATGTGAGCCCCTTCACCAACGAATGTTTTTCTAGATTACAAAAGCCATTTTGCTATTCGTATTTCATATTTGGTGTGCTACCATTTTCTATTTAATATGTAAGTTGCCTTTTGGTATGCACCTATTCAGACTAGTTCTAGATGTGCCGTCAGTTTTTTCTATTACTTGTATACTGGTTTTCTGATTGAGCACTCCGCCCTTCATCAAGTGGTGATTTTAATCGCATTCAATCACATGTTTGGTTCCTATCGTCCTATATATATAGGCTTTATCATGTTACTAGCCAGAGGTCAGTTCACACCAGGCAGTCAGTATAGGGACCCATTCAACCTGAGATCACCTTGTCGTTGGTGAATGGGCTCACATCTTTTGGCCAAATTTTGTGCTAAGTATCTCATGTTTTTCTAGATTACAAAAGCCATTATGCTATTCATGTTTCACTTATTTCATATTTGATATGCCTTACAAAAGCCACTATGAAATGTATTACTAAAGCCATTTTGCTATTCGTATTTCACATATTTCATATTTGGTGTGCTACCATTTTCTATCTAATCCCCACATGTATTCAGGCTGACTATCAGCCGCAAATCACGCAGCTGCGGTGACACAAAATAAATCTCTGAGCACGCCCAAACTACTCAGAGAACACCCAAAACATACTCAGAAACTCTTGAGTAGTGAGCATTCCCGCTCATCACTACTTCCAATGGCAGCATCAAACCAGTATGAAAAGGGCATTGGAGTTTCATACGTAACAAACCAGTATAAAATAGGCATCAAAATTCTACACACATGGTCACTATTATTCATCTAGATTTATTTTTTTTTTACTATTCACGTTATAGTTTACTTGATAATGTATCTAATGCAATTTATCCCCATAAAACCCAGACAATTTTGGAATTTTTCTTTTTTTTCCTCCCTATAATTCTAGTATTACAGCTAGGGATCATTCACCATATTTTCATCACAAGTGCTGTTCGTGAAAACAATGGACAGAACTCGTATCAATGGTATTGAATGTGGCAGTGCGGATGAGCAATTTTTTTTCACTGATCGAATCTGCATGTGAAAAAAATTTCTGCATGCACTGGATGCATCCGTAAATTGAAGTTTATGGGAGTGCAAAAAAAAAATGCCATACGGAGCCACAGTATTGCATCTGATTTGTTTATGGATATGGTACATTACAATTCTGTAACATAGGAAATTGTAAATGGTCTTTTAAATTAAGAATAGCTGCTGCTGTAAAAAAAAAACAAAAAAACAAATTGTATATGGGTGACAAGTAAAAAAAAAAATAAAAAACTCTGAATGACGATGAAAGTCTGGATGATTTTTTTATTCAGTCATGTGAATCTACTCTTAAATGGGCCTGGTCTCAATGTATCACTATTAGATTTTACTAAAGATAACCTATTGTTTTACTTTTTATTTAAAGGGAACGTGTCACCAGGAATAACACTGTTAACCTGTGGATATGCTGTTAATCTGCAGATTAACGGCGTTATGATGCTGTCCGGCACCCGCACGCAGCCTAAAACAGAGGGCAGAAAATGATCTTTATTCTCCCCGGCATTTGGTATTCAGTAATAGGGGTGAGGATGAAGCCAGTTCAGTCAGTGCTCTGAGTATACAGAGCGGCCACTGTAACTGCGCCCCCGGCCCTGACAGACAGCCGGCCTCAAAGTAGCGCCAGTGTCAGTCAGGGCCGGGGGCTCAGTAACAGAAGCCGATCTAGAGCGGTGACTGAACCGCCGCTGCCCCTGTGACTGAAACTGAATGCTTGCGGGGAGAATAAAGATCGTTTTCACCCCGCTGCATTTGGCTGCGTGCTTGCACCGGACAGCATCATAGCACTGTTAATCTGCAGATTAACCCCATATCCACAAGTTTACAGCATTGTTCCTGGTGGTAGGTTCCCTTTAATATCTGGCCCCTTCTCCATGCAAGAGATTATAAGGATCTGGATACTGACACCTCTACTGATGACTCAAAAAATGCTCAAGAATGTGGTACTCAGTAAAGTCCTGAGCTCCTGTACAAGAGTGCTTACAAAGCAGTATATGAGCTTAATGGGAAGTCTATGAGCCCGTGGTTCAATCTGTCTATAGTCCCATAGATTTTCTGCCGAGTCCATACACTGCCCTGTCATGCTTATGCAGAAGCTCAGCATTTCTGCCTAATGAGCAGCATGGCTGCAGAGCATTTTTTATAAATTATACACATATTAGGAACTTGATATTAAATAAAAAATAAAACAGCAGCTATCCTTTAAAGGGAATCTGTCAGTAAGATCAACCCTCCCGCTTCTCTATATGGAATCGCAGGTGATAGGAAGCTGAATGCAATTATCCCTTGATATCTGCGATTTGATGTCTTATGCCGGAGCAATCTACATTTTTGATATTCCGTATATACTCGTGTATAAGCCGAGTTTTTCAGCACAATTTTTTTGTGCTGAAAACTAGTCATTGTCCCAGAAGATGGTGGAGGAGGGGGAGCAGCAGGTGACAGGAGGCAGAAGCTGGTGGCTGCGGCTGTAACTGTGCCCACTGCTAAAGAGAAATGAATATTTACTGCACTTCCAGTGAACATTTGTTTCTCTTATAGTGCGCATAGTGTCAGCAGCAGTCGCTGGCTTCAAAACAGCTACCGGGCTATCAAGGGTGCCCCCTCATTAAAGTAATGAATATTCACCTCTCTCCACTCCTATAGGCGTGGAGAGAGGTGAATATTCATTACCTTAATGAGCGAGGCACACGTGATCGCTCGGCCGCAGGAGCTGCTGGCACCGGAACCAGATGCTGCAAATGCGCACAGGGAAGGTAAGTAGGATTTTTTTTATGCTTTTCTCATGGGGCCATACATACAAGGATGGGCATGAGGAACCATTCAGACAAGGATGGGAATAAGGAGCCATGCATGCAAGGTTGGGAATAAGGAGCCATGCATGCAAGGATGGGAATAAGGAGTCATGCATACAAGGATGGGAATAAGGAGTCATGCATACAAGGATGGGAATAAGGAGTCATGCATACAAGGATGGGAATATGGAGCTATGCAGACAAGGATTGGAATAAGGAGCTATGCAAACAAGGATGGGAATAAGGAGCCATGCCTACAAGGAAGGGGATAAGGAACCATGCATACCAGTATGAGGGATGAAGAACCATGCATACCAGGATAGGGATTAGGGGCAATGCATACCTGTCTTATACTCGAGACAATAATTTGTCGCAGTTTTTAAAGGCAAAATTAGGTGCCTCAGCTTATATTATACTCGGGTCGGCTTATACATGAGTATATACAGTATATATAAATAAGCTGTTTATGGCTACCTGCCACATAGATCTCCCTGAGAATCTGCCATCTGAGATATAATGGCTAACCTCTGCTCTCCTGATCTCACTGCAGAGCTGTAGGTGATTATACCTGACACATCTGCAGGTTCCTCTCAGCTTCAGCTTCTATCTCACAGGCAGACAGGGTAGAAATATTGTTGCAATACAGCAGAGCTTTGAGTGCTGCAGCTGCTAATATGGTTGTTATGAGACAAAGTTCATTTCTACTGTTTTGTGATAGTTACATGTCTCTTACTGATAACTCCCCCTTGATGTAAAATAAGCTCTGGAGACAGATTCTCAGTGAGATCTATGTCCAGCCCATAGTCCTGAACAGCTCATTTACATATAAGAAAAACATGTATTTCTCTGGTGTAAAACATTAATTGCAGATATCACAATATCAGTTTATTCGACTTCCTATGACCTACATGCCCATATAGATGGCTTACTGTGGTGGATACTACTGACAAATTCCCTTCAAGAAAAAACCAGGGGAAAAACATCTACAAAATTGTGCAATTTTCAGCTCGAAGTTGCAAATTGTCTCTTCAGAGAGAAAGAGGACTTGTACTCTAGTGGCATTTGAGTTCAAGTCCTCTTTCTCTCTGAAGAGACAATTTGCATATTTATTTTCCCAGAGTTCAAGGCATTTAAATCTCCTCATACGGGCATGCCAGACCTGGCTTGTCACTCTCTACAAGGACAAACTGTTACACCCTATGGCTGATGCTTGCGGATTGTTACACTCAGCCATGGTGCATCTGGATTTGTGGACCCACTGTGTCAAAGGGACGAGCCTACCCAGGAAGGGGCATAACTAAGTGGCTTCCTCTGTGATCACTGGAACCACTAGTGGTGAGGTCAGCTTTGTGTGGCAGGTAACCGTCAGGTAGCAGTCCTGGGCAAAACCCGGTACTGCAGCTGCTGACTCCAGTGATCAGGTATGCTGACACTACTTTAGGGCTTAGTTAAAACATGCCAGTCTAGGAGTCAAGACCAGGGTTAGACCACTCATGGACTGGGGAATAGTGTTCATACACTAGCCGCACTGGGACAAGGGACCTTTGGGAACAAGATTGGCTGTTCAGGGACCAGGGGACAATGTTCGGGCTCTGGCTTCTCTGGGACCAGCGAACAGGGTTCAGACACTTGCCTCTCTGGGACCAGGGGATGAGATTCAGGCACTGGCCACTCCGGGACCAGGGGACAAGGATACCGGACTGACAACATCGGGACCAGGGGTTAACATTCAGGCTCTGGCCACACCGGGACCAGGGGACCTCACAACTCACTAGCAGAACACCTTACTAATGATTTCACACATTTCTTGCTGGCTCCCTAGGGGAAAGGTAGTCTTTATACAAGATGTCTCCTAGTTATTGACTTGAAGCATCTTGCAGATGGACTATTTATGCTAAATGACTAAATGGGCATGCTGCTCCTTTAAAAATGGGGAAGTGCCGGAACATGGTTACTAAACACACCCCCAGACGGCTGCATGCACACACCGACCAGGAAGTGACAGGAACAAGGAGGACACCATGGACCAAGCCACGGGGCTGGGGCGGTGAGTGAGCAGGCATCCCTGCATGGATGAGGAAGGGGACACCGTGCAGAAGTGCCGACAATAGCGCTAAAGAAACCTTACCTTACTGTCATGATCCAGGTTGGATCTGACAGAGTAAATGCACAAAGTAACCTTTTTTTTCCCTTGGCTGTGTGCTAAAGGTGGTTTTGCCCCCAGTGGCCGTTAGGGTCATTGCACTGTGGTGATTTCATTTGTAGTTTTCCCCCCGGTGGCTATTAGGGTCATTGCACTTTGGTTATCTTAGTTTGTGCACGTAATCATGTAACAGGTGTGATAGCTCTATAAGAGAGTGTCAGGTGTGTTTATCACTGTTGGTGATAAAGTATTCATTTGCAAGCAAGCCTGGGTGAAGGATGGAGCTAAAGGAAAGTCACGGGCAGCTCAGTGAGATCCCTGGAGTGTCAGCTATGGTGTCTGCAAGGAGTGCTGGCATGGCGTGGTAGAGTCGCAGCTATGGTGTCAGCAAGGAGTTTGGGCATAGATTGGTGGAGTGGCAGCTATGGTGTAGAGCTGCACTCAAAATGCTGGACGTTATTGCTGAGAGCTGGACTCAAGCATGCTGGACTTTTTGGCAGAAAAGCTGGACTCATTTGCGGGACTCTGTTTCTGGACAGCTGCACGCAGGTGTTGACTCTGTTTGCTCCAAGGCTGCACTATGATGATGAGAAGGTCCGTTTCTGGACAGTGCACCCAGATGTCGGACATGGTGGAGGAAAAGATGCATGCAGGTGGTAGGCTCTGTTGCTGGGAGCGTAAGCAACAGAGCAAAGCTAAGTGGTGTTCCCCTGTTTTGTCACTTTTCCTTATGTGTGTTTAGTGAAGTGGTGGGGTTAGTTTCCGCACCGACCAATTCCCTAGTGAGGGTTTAGGTGCAGGGCGAGTCAGGGTTTTGAGTTTCCTGATCGGCGCCCGGTGCGGAACCGGCCTAGGGAACATTAGGAGTGTAGAGACACTGACTCAGGGGAGTGCAGGAGGTTTCCACGTCCCCATTCCCTATCGCAGGGCCACCATTGTTATTATTACCCAGGTTTTTCCTTTCCCTTTGTCTTATTGTATTAGTTACTGGCCTGCGGGCCGTGTCACATAGGACAATCACACGTGCCGCGTCCTATTGTATCAGTTACCGGCCTGCTAGCCATGTCACTCATGACGTAGCATGTGACACTTACCCCTTATATACCAGTCTTAGCTATTCACCTAGCCAAATCACAACTCACACTGCACTGCCGAGGGGCAGTACCCCGAAACACCATGTCTGCAAATTGGGATTCTGGAATAGCTTTTGTCCTAAGTCATATTGCAAGGCTCATTAAAGGGTCTTTATTGACCTGTAGGATAGGTATTTCCAATAGGTGGCACTAGAGTTCAAGTCATCTTAATCTCTGAAGAGACAATTTGCATATTTAATTTACCAGAGGAGCATGCAAGGTGTTTAATCTCCTTATACTGTTGTCCCTGATATTGTCACTCTCCTAATCACTTTGATCCCAATTTGAAGTTAAAAATGTTAAGTTTATTAATGGTGATGACAAATATTTCTGTAACATTTGATGTTTATTTTCAAAATAAATATTAATAATAAATCTATATATATAAAAATGAGTGTATGTATGTGTGTAAAGTCCAAAAAAGAGAAACAGATTAGGACCCGTTGAAGCGCAGGAGCGCAAAACGGCCGTCGTCCTCACTCTCTGCATTGCTCCCGAGCCCATACATTTTTATCCATGACATAAAGACTTCTACTTTTGGTAACGGTGAGTGCCATCCTTTTTTCTTCCGTATGTATGTGTGTGTGTGTATCAAGTGACGACCACTCCACATAGCCCTGCCCACTACACTTAGCCACACTCATTCCACAAGCAAAGCCCTGTATAATAAATATCTAATATATAACATATATATAATAAATATCTAATATATATAATAAATATCTAATATATATATTTCATAGACACATCTTCTTCACCACAACAGGTCACACTGCCTGTGTTGCCCATAGCAACCAATCACTAAGTATCTTTCATTTCACCAGAGCTGTTTAAAAGATGAAAGCTGAGCTGTGATTGGTTGCTATAAGCAACAGTTTTCCTTGTAGACAATTCAAAAGAGAAAACATGGAGGCTTATAGCCATATAAGAAAAATGTCAAAAGCTTTATTGAATCTAATACAAAAACACATAGACATGTGGACAAATTTCTATTATTGAGGTTGCTTTAGATAGCCAGTTGGACTTTTGATTGGCTCTGCAAACTTGTGCATTATTTATCCCCTACTGAGGGTTTATGACTTGCAGATCAATCTCTTCTCTCCCCAGCATGGACCCCTGATATGAATTAACATGGATATGATGCATGTATGTACATTTCTAGATGTCTCTTCTATATCGTTGGTCTACCATTGTGTATGATATTTTTTCAGCAACTTTTTTAAGTGCTAATATGTGAATTTTCATCCAGCATCTTATTGCATATGCCATGTGTGGTGTTCTAATGGGTATTTCTTTCTTTTTAAATTTGTCCACATGTCTATGTGTTTTTGTATTAGATTCAATAAAGCTTTTGACATTTTTCTCATATGGCTATAAGCTTCCATGTTTTCTCTTTTGAATTGGATATTAGGCGGGAAGTGCCATCAATCTAAAGCCCAATTTGTTGTTTGGATTCTTTCCTTGTAGACAGTTGTGGTAACTGAGGCCTATTATTCTTATCATTTCTATGGTGTTATCGTCCTTCTGTAAATAACACAATTTATTACTGTGCCGACACAGACCACCCTCTGGCACAGACTGCAGGGGGAGCCCAGAATTAGGAACTTCTCTTTGTTTGGCATGAAGCATCTCATTAACTTAAAAATTCAAACACAGATTAAAAAAAGAAACACAAGACGGATTTCACCAACCCAGGTATCATTTTAATCGGTGTAACAGCGCCAACCTGGCAATGCCTGGCTTGCTTTAAACTTATTTATATAGCTACAACTAATGCCACTCTAAATTAGACCTTTTTCTTCTACAATTTCTAATTAAATGGTATTACACTCCCACAAGGTTGAAATCTGCTTTCTCTAAGAGAAAAGCTGTATTAAGCCTCAGTGAGCAAGACTTACAGAAAGAAGAAAGGGAGCCAAGACATAAACAAAGGAGTACAGAAATGGAAGAAAGGGAGGCAAGAGCTGCTTCATCAAGGGCCACTGAAACGTCTCAGCAGAGACTGCACCTCTACCATGTACAGATGAGAGGGAACCTGCGAGAGGTACAGGTATATACTATATACAGGGGAGATGGCATACAGGTATATACTATATACAGGAGGAGATTACATACAGGTATATACAGGGAGATGACATACAGGTATATACTATATGCAGGGGAAGATGACATACAAATATATACTATATACAGGAGGAGATGACATGCAGGTATGTACTATATACAGAGGCATATGAAATATGGGTATATTCTATATACAGGGGAGATGACATACAGGTGTATACTATATACAGGAGAGATAACATACAGGTATATACAGGGAGATGACATACAGGTATATACTATATACAGGGGAGATGACATACAGGTGTATACTATATACAGGAGAGATAACATACAGGTATATACAGGGAGATGACATACAGGTATATACTATATACAGGAGGAGATGACATGCAGGTATGTACTATATACAGAGGCAGATGAAATATGGGTATATTCTATATACAGGAGAGATGACATACAGGTGTATACTATATACAGGAGAGATAACATGCAGGTATATACAGGGGAGATGACATATAGGTATATACTGTATACAGGGGAGATGACATACAGGTATATACTATATACAAAAAGAGATGACATACAGGTATATACTATGTACAGAGGATACTATGCCCGGGCAACGCCAGGCTCTTCAACAAGTATATACACAAAATAAATATTAATAATAAATATATACATATATGAATGTTAATATTAAAAGAATAAAATACAACCTGGGGGTTTCTTGAAAGGACCCTTAGCTAAACCATCAAAGGCAAGGGCAGCATTTTTGTTGTGTTTTACCCAATAGATCCGATATAGTATTAATCACAGCATACAGTACATTGGGTTAAATAGATGTCGTTCTTATATGTGCTGTTATAGCTTGAATGCATCTGTGACTTTTCTTTTCTTTCAACGTTCTTTTTATTGAGAAATTTAAATGTAGCAAACAGTGGTTGATAAAACAATCAAATAAATAACAAGATCATTAATAGCCATATCCAGTAGAGATAGCAGATGTTATTTTGTGTATCAAATATTCAATCACTGCAATCAAGAGAGTCATAGAACTTTACAATTTACAATTTTTGTTGAAGAGAATCAACAAGAATCAAGGAAGAGGAAAAAGAAGATGGGAATAAAAGGGCAGAGGGAGATATAGTAGAGGAGGGAAGTAGGAATGGGAGTTGCACTTTGGGAAATGTGTCTAACAGAGAGTTATGGTGTCGTTACTGAATGGAAGGATGATTGTGTCCTAAATTGGGTCCAATACCTCCAAATATTATTAAATTTAACAGAACTATGATTTACTCTTGCTGCTAGTTCTTTTATATGATAAATTTGTTCAATTTTAGCGTAAAGTTGCTGCATGGTGGGCAGAGTTGAGGAATTCCAGTTGATAGGGATCAAAGATTTCCCAGCTGCCAGGATAAATTGTGCCAGTTTAGTCACTTCTTTATCATTCTGCCAGAGTGGAAGATGTAATAAAATATTTTCTGGTTTCAAGATGGCGCGTTTGCCCAGCACCTTGTGCATGATTGTGGATACCTCATTGCAAAAAGGCTGAAGCGCCAAGCAAGACCCCCAGATGTGAATATAGCTGCCATCATTCTTTCCACATCTCCAACAGTTTGCTGCTGTAGCATGATGCCATCTGCGAATCTGGTTGGGCATAATATACCATCTAGTGATAATTTTGAACGAGTTTTCCTGAATTCGTACACACTGCGAAGGGCCGTGAGAATTTCTATAGATATGCTTATTTTTTGTAATTCAGAAAAAGAGGTACCCATGTCTTTCTCCCAATGTGCTAGGTATGCCTGTTTTAGAGGTACATAAATCTTAAGTAGAGACTGATAGATTGTAGAGAGAATTTTGGTAGGTGCTTTTGTTTTGGCTAAGACTTCATAAGGAGTTAAGGATCTGTCAAGATCAATCAGGTGGTTTCGCTGCCGAAGAAGATGTGAACGTTTTCCATGTTGTAAGACAGTAAGGCCTGATAGCCCTGTTAATTTACATAATTCTTGTAGAGGGAGAAGGGCCCCATCTTCAAACAGTTGCCCAATCAGAAGGTGCGCAGCCTGGTGAGGTAGGGTTCCTTTGAGATCAGTGATTCTAGTTAATGGTGAGAGAGGGGGGGCACATCTGTGACTTTTGATATGCATCTTGACAATATAAGTCTTTAGTTATGTGACAGCAGGGGTTCACAAACTTTTCTGGTACAGTATTGTCAGACTTCATTCCTTCCAAACTAAATAAGACATGTATGTACTATAAACAGTTGTTGTCATAAATGTATATAGGTGATTGCTCCATTTGTTTGACTGCCATGGCCAAGAGAAATGGGGTGCCAGGCCTTTCATTTAGGAGAGGAGACCATGCATGTTTACATCTCTCTCTATTGTAGTTTACTATGGGATCTATAGAAATATGTGTCTATTAAGCACAATGAAGAGAGATGCACTCGTTCATATCCGCCTGATATCCTACTCTTTAGAGTGCACAACAGAGAACCCATTCTTCCCATATTTATTGGTCCCAGCATAGCGGTTAGAGGTAAATTTCTTGTTCCCGATAAAAACTCTTTTACAGTATCCCCCACCTACTGTGTGACCGTTTATAATACCACTGTCAACCTATGCACCAAAAAAACATTTAGGACTCTTAGGCACCAGGTGCATCTGCTACCCCTACACTCAGAGAGCAATAAGCATGGATCCTAGAGATGGAATCTCTGCAAGACATTTGCGCTACATCCTGTGGATGGTAATATCCCTCAGGGTAGAATCCACTGCACAGGATGCGCAAAGAAATTTTACCACAAAACAACGCCAGTGCTGTCCATGGATGTATAATACTGTAACTTAACCCCATTGAAGTAAATTACCTATGGTGGTGCTGTTTTGTAAGATTGTGCCTAATCTTTTTTTTTATCTCTTTAAATAAAACTAAACTATATGGGGTATAAGGGTCCCGTTACATTTAGCGATGCACCAGCGATCCCGACAACGATACGACCCGGTCAGGATCGCTGGTGCATCGCTAAATGGTCACTAGTGAGCTGCCAAACAGGCAGATCCCACCAGCAACGCAGCAGCGATAAGCGATCCAGCGGCAGTCGCTCCTCCCTGTCACACGGCAGCGATGATGACGTCTTCCGCCTGCGTCCATGCGTCGCTAGTCGGCACCAGCGAGATGCCAAAGAGGAGAAAATGGCCCAGGACGTTAGAGCGTGATCAGCGATATCCAGTGTGGGGGGGGTCAGAGGTATGTGTCACATGTAGCAAGATCGCTAGCGATATCGCTGTTGCGTCACAAAATCAGTGACGCTTTAGCGATATCACTAGCGATATCGCTATGTGTGAAAGGCCCTTTAGTGTAGCTTCATTGATTGTCTAACAAAGGCTATATGGCAGAAATTAGTCACAGGACATCCCATAACTGGAATAAATGGCTTTAGTGGAGCCGAGACATCTTTCTGTACATTGGGCATTGCGAAACTCTTGAATCAAATAACAATAGTGAAGTTTGATAACACTTTCTAACCATAGACTGTAGACTGTGTTTGTGTTATTTCCTTTCCATTTCTTCTTCAAGATATCTAAGTTTGCTGGATTCATTGATTCTTTATTCTTTCAATGACACCTTAAAGCTGAGCATGATATTCCCAATGGTCAGAGTCTAATCATAACAGAAAATTGTCTACTTCCGCACTTCCCACAGGAGGAACGTACAGCAGTGCTTCCTCAGAATGGAACAGCTTTTTCCAAATTGCCAACTTTGCAGGATGACTGCTTGCCTAATGGAAGAATGAGTTTATAATCATTTTCTCTGTCCTTGAAAACTCACTAACATTAGTCCATACAGTGACATCCACAGAGGTAGAGTTTGATCTAAGTGATAAACAACATACATTGCTGGAACTTACATTAATAGTCACTGGGTTGATATCTAAAAAAAATCCAAAGTTTGAACCAAACTATTAACTTTTGAAGGAGTTTTGATCATTTACTGTAAATAACACAATATGGCTCAATGGGCAAAAAAAAAGCCTTTCTTTAGAAAATTCTTATTCGTAGTTTAGTATTGAAAAGAGGCAACTTTACAGATCACTTAGCCTAAAAATATCCTACCATCGCATGTATACAGTTCCGTCCCTATGTATACAGAAGTGCATGTTATACATGACTGAGGAATCAGACTGAACAATACATTTGCTTGTAGTTTGTAGCAGTGTAAATATATATAAAGTCCAAAAATGAGCTGAAGGCACAAAATGGAAGAAATATTTTCATAAAAACTTATTTCAAATGTACATTTATCTTTATGTTTTAGTTGTTTATGATAAAAAGAAATGCACATGTCTACATCCGATTAAAAAAAAAAAAGCAATGATACTTTAAAGAAAAACAATCAATCAGTTCCTCTAAGAAAATGCATAAAGTGAGAAAGGATAAAGCATAAATATAAGCAAAGAGAAAAGTCTGACATATACTGTATTTTATTTCCTTCTTGTCACTAGACATTGCCACTATGCTTTGACTTAATGCTCTTGTGAAATGAGTGAATTGATTCGAATTGATCATTGAATTCATGTTGAATTTTAGGTAATTTTGCTTTTCCTTTATCCAACAAATACATTGAGCATAAACACCATGGGCTTTTGAGTCAACAGATTTAACCAGTGACACTGTCACGCGGCGGCTGCCGCACACTCCTTCCCTTACCTCCCCCCGGCCCCAGCTCACCCGCTCGCCGGTGGCCTCCTCCTCGGCGGGCGCGCGTCCACACTATGGCCGGGCACACGCTCTCCTCCTCCTGAGGACGCGCGCCTCCTCCTCCAACTGGAGGTCACGACCCGGAAGGCCTCCCACTTCCCTATATCAGGCCGCCTCCTCCTGCTAGTGATGCCTGACTATCACTGCGCCTTGCTAGTGACTCTGGCCCGCTCTCCTTGTGCGTCCCGGCGTCCTGTCCGTCCGTTACTCATTCCTCCTTTGTTCTCTCTCCTAGGCTCTGGGTCTCCAAGCCGTGCCCGTCACTCCTGTGTCTCCAAGCCGTGCCCGTCACTCCTGTGTCTCCAAGCCTTGCCCGTCACTCCTGTGTCTCCAAGCCGTGCCCGTCACTCCTGTGTCTCCAAGCCGTGCCCGTCACTTCTGTGCCGCCAAGCCGTGCCCGTCTGTCCTGTGTCTCCAATCCGGATCTACCTGTCTGTCCGCTGATACATTCCCTGGGTACCAGCTGCCGTGGTGATAGTTACCCGCGGGCTTGCCCCAAACACTCCCTGTATAGGGGGTGGTCCACCTGGTCAGCTCGCCCTCGGGAGGTTCGTTGCCACGGTCTAGTGGGTCCACCCCAGGAGTACCTTACAGTATAGTCAGGCCATGGATCCCGCTGGTACCCCGACCCCAACCCAAAAGGAACTTTTGTTCCTTCATGAGAACCAGGCGAGGATCATGTCGTTCCTCAAATCGATGGAGTCCCGACTTTCGTCTTTGCAGACCTCCGATCCGGCAGTTGCCTCCCAAATCTCCGGCCTACAGCAGGAACTGGCTCAGCAGCGCGACACCCAGGCCCATATTTTGAATTATATAGCCTCTGTAGATAACCGCTTACTAGCTCTACAGACGGCAGCCGCTGTCCCGGCGCCTGTGGCAGTTCCTCACTCCTCCCCCCGGTTGGCCAAACCCCCACGCTATAGCGGAGATCCCAAACTCTGTCGGGGGTTCATTAACCAGTGCCAGTTGCATTTCGAGTTGGCACCCCTACAGTATCCTTCCGACCGGGCCAAGGTGGCCTTTATGATTTCCCACTTAGAGGGTGAGGCGCTGGCTTGGGTAAATCCCTTGTGGGAGCGTGATGACCCGATAGTCTCCCAGCTCGCGACCTTCTTGGAGACCTTTCGTAAGGTCTTCGATGAGCCCGGTCGCCTGGTCTCCGCCACCGAGTCTTTATTTTGCCTTCGCCAGGGTACCCTCTCTGTGGGACAGTACGCCATCCAGTTCCGTACGTTGTCCTCTGAGCTTGGGTGGAACAATGAGGCCCTGGTAGGGGCTTTTTGGCGTGGCTTGTGGGTCCGAATCAAGGACGAGTTGGCAGGCAGGGATACACCTACGTCTTTGGAGGATCTCATCTCGCTGGCAACACGAATTGATCTGCGTTTCCGGGAGCGTTCCCGCGAGGTCGCCAGGGAGAGAAGGCCCACTCGTTTTTCTCCTCCGACACGCAGTCCTCCACGCTCGCGGTCCTCCGCCTCGGCCGCAGCTCCTGAACCCATGCAAGTGGACCGACTCAGGCGCGCGGAGCTACGCCGCCAGGAGAGACTCGCTCATGGCCTTTGTCTCTATTGTGGCAGCGCCTCCCATCTCCTGCGTTCCTGTCCTGTGAGGCCGGGAAACTCCTCCGCCTAGGACAGGTAAGAGAGGCCTCCCTAGGTGTCGTTGATACCTCTCTACCCTTGACCCTTTCTGTTTTGTTTCTCCTGGGCTCCAAACGTTTTTTGGAGATAGACTATATTGACTCAGGGGCTGCTGGAAATTTTATCCAACTCGAGGCGGTGAAGAGATTAGGGATACCTGTCAGGTCCTTGGAGGTTCCCCGGCAGTTAGCCTCAGTCGACGGCGTTCCCTTGCGCGAGACCGTTACACTGGTTACTGAAGAGCTGGAGTTACAGATCGGGGTTCTGCACCGTGAAAGAATAGCCTTCTTCGTGCTGCCGTCTCTGTCCCACACCTTGCTCCTGGGCCTTCTGTGGTTGCGGATGCATGAACCTGTCCTGGATTGGCGGTCCGGAGACATTCTTCGCTGGGGCCGCTTCTGCCAGACTAGATGTCTTCGTCCAGTACAACCCTTCAAATGCTCGTCTCCTGTCTTGGGCCCTGCGGATTTGCCCTCGGCTTACTGGGCCTTTGCGGACGTCTTCGATAAGAAGGAGGCAGAGGTCCTTCCACCGCACCGGCAATATGATTGTCCTATCGAGCTTGTTCCTGGTTCAACCCCGCCCCGGGGGCGGATCTATCCGTTGAGTCCACTCGAGTCCCAGGCCATGACCGAATATGTACAGGAGAATTTGGCCAGAGGCTTCATCCGGAAGTCATCTTCTCCCGCTGGAGCTGGTTTCTTTTTTGTCAAGAAGAAAGACGGGTCTCTGCGCCCCTGTATTGACTATCGAGGTCTCAACGAGATTACCGTTAAGAACAGATATCCTCTACCTCTCATCCCCGAGTTGTTCGACCGGCTACGTGGGGCGCAAATCTTTTCTAAATTGGATCTCCGTGGAGCCTACAATCTCATCCGTATTTGCTCCGGAGATGAGTGGAAGACCGCCTTCAACACCAGGGATGGACACTACGAGTATCTCGTCATGCCCTTTGGGTTATGCAACGCTCCCGCGGTCTTTCAGGAATTTGTGAACGACATTTTCCGAGACCTTCTGTACTCCTGTGTGGTCGTGTACCTCGACGATATCCTTGTCTTCTCTCCTGATCTGTCCACCCACAGAAGAGATGTCCGCCGAGTACTGTTCCATTTGAGGGAGAATCGCCTGTACGCCAAATTGGAGAAGTGCGCCTTTGAACAGTCTTCCCTTCCATTTCTAGGCTATATCATCTCCGACTCTGGCCTGCGTATGGATCCTGAGAAGGTCTCTGCTGTGCTTAACTGGCCACGTCCCCAAGGGGTGAAAGCCATTCAGCGCTTTCTCGGCTTCGCAAACTACTATCGGCAGTTCATCCCCCATTTTTCCTCATTGACTGGCTCTATCTCGTCTTTGATCCGTAAAGGAGCCAACCCGCACGTCTGGACCCCTGAAGCAGAGAGAGCCTTTCTATCTCTGAAACGAGCATTTGCCACGGCTCCCGTACTCCATCGCCCTGAGGTCAACAAACCGTTCGTCCTCGAAGTGGATGCATCCGCAACTGGAGCTGGAGCGGTTTTGTCTCAAAAGTCTTCCTCTGGTAGGCTCGTTACGTGCGGTTTCTTTTCCAAATCATTCTCCACCCCAGAGCGGAATTATTCCATTGGAGACCGAGAACTGCTTGCCATCAAGTTAGCCCTAGAGGAGTGGAGATACTTATTGGAAGGCGCCGCACATCCCTTCACAATCTTCACAGACCATAAAAATCTAGCTTACCTTCGGTCTGCACAAAGACTCAACCCTCGGCAAGCCAGGTGGTCTCTGTTCTTCGGTCGATTCGATTTTGACCTGCATTTTCGTCCAGGTAACAAGAACCTCAAAGCCGACGCCTTGTCCAGGTCCTCTCTTTCCGCAGATGTCGAAGAAGAACCCGCGCATATCTTGGACCCATCCAGGCTCATCACGGTGGCACCGCTTTCTCTCCTCTCAACCCCACCAGGCAAGACTTTTGTTCCGGAGAAGGACCGAAGACGAATCCTCCACTGGGGACATGCTTCCAAGCTGGCTGGTCATCTCGGGCTTAAAAAGACACTTCTCCTGGTGTCCCGCTACTACTGGTGGTCGACTCTTTCCCAGGATGTCCGGGATTTCGTCGCCTCCTGCCTCTCGTGTGCCAAGATCAAGGTGCCTAGGCAGCTGCCTTCTGGTCTTCTACATCCGCTTCCAGTACCCTCGTCTCCTTGGCAACACATTGCCATGGACTTTATTACGGACCTACCCTCGTCTGCCAACTGTACTGTCGTCTTAGTGGTGGTAGATAGGTTTTCTAAGATGGCACACTTCATCCCTCTTCCCGGCTTGCCATCGGCCCCAGCCTTGGCGAAGATTTTCGTTCAGCACATCTTCCGTCTTCATGGACTGCCCCAACATATTGTTTCAGACAGAGGAGTCCAGTTCACCTCTCGCTTCTGGAGAGCCCTATGCAGATCGATGGATGTCACCCTCGACTTCTCCTCTTCTTACCACCCACAGTCCAACGGTCAGGCAGAACGAACGAATCAGAGTTTGGTGAATTACCTCCGGCATTTTTCTAATGTCCACCAAGATGACTGGTCTGAACTACTCCCGTGGGCTGAGTTCGCCTATAATAACCACGTCAGTGAGTCTTCTGGCAAGTCCCCTTTCTTTGTCGTCTACGGTCAACATCCTGTTGTACCTCTACCGGTTCCTCCTGCCTCAGGTGTACCGGCGGCTGATCTTCTGACCGGTGAATTCTCCAGGATCTGGCAGGAGACCAAGACCGCTCTTGAGTTGGTACGTAACAGGGTTAAGAGACACGCAGACAAGAGGCACCTGTATGTCCCGCCATATCACCCAGGTGATAAAGTTTGGCTAGCCTCCAAGTTTATTCGCCTCAAAATCCCATCCCATAAGCTGGGTCCCCGCTATATTGGACCTTTTGAGGTCTTGTCCCGTATTAATGATGTCTCCTACAAACTACGGCTTCCCGCCTCTCTCCGCATCCCTAATGCTTTTCATGTGTCTTTGCTTAAGCCAGTCATCTTCAATCGTTTCCTTTCTAGGGCCCCTCACTCGCCTCCGCCAGTCTCCGCAGACGATGTATTTGAGGTTAGAGATATTTTGGCCATGAGAAGGCAAAAAGGGAAAACCTTTTTTTTGGTTGATTGGAAGGGCTTTGGCCCTGAGGAGAGGTCCTGGGAGCCCCAGGAGAACATCCAAGCTCCTCGAATCTTGGCTAAATTTTTTTCCGGTCTGCGGAGGGGGGCGCGTAAGGAGGGGGGTACTGTCATGCGGCGGCTGCCGCGCACTCCTTCCCTTACCTCCCCCCGGCCCCAGCTCACCCGCTCGCCGGTGGCCTCCTCGCCTCGGTGCCGGCTGCTGCGGCCTACGGCGCGGTCTCTCCCGGCCATTCTTCCTCTGCCGGCGACCGCCTCCGTCCGGTCCTCTGGATCGCGCCGGGTGCGCGCCCCCGCTCCTCCTCCTCGGCGGGCGCGCGTCCACACTATGGCCGGGCACACGCTCTCCTCCTCCTGAGGACGCGCGCCTCCTCCAACTGGAGGTCACGACCCGGAAGGCCTCCCACTTCCCTATATCAGGCCGCCTCCTCCTGCTGGCGATGCCTGACTATCACTGCGCCTTGCTAGTGACTCTGGCCCGCTCTCCTTGTGCATCCCGGCGTCCTCTCCGTCCGTTACTCATTCCTCCTTTGTTCTCTCTCCTAGGCTCTGGGTCTCCAAGCCGTGCCCGTCACTCCTGTGTCTCCAAGCCGTGCCCGTCACTCCTGTGTCTCCAAGCCTTGCCCGTCACTCCTGTGTCTCCAAGCCGTGCCCGTCACTCCTGTGTCTCCAAGCCGTGCCCGTCACTTCTGTGCCGCCAAGCCGTGCCCGTCTGTCCTGTGTCTCCAATCCGGATCTACCTGTCTGTCCGCTGATACATTCCCTGGGTACCAGCTGCCGTGGTGATAGTTACCCACGGGCTTGCCCCAAACACTCCCAGTATAGGGGGTGGTCCACCTGGTTAGCTCGCCCTCGGGAGGTTCGTTGCCACGGTCTAGTGGGTCCACCCCAGGAGTACCTTACAGTCATGATTTAGCCCAGTTTACCATGTTTGTTCTTTCATGTACAGGCTCCAGTGTACTGGCAGAAAGGGTGTTCAGCCTAGCAGATGGCTTTTTCACTCCCAAGTGTACCAGATTATCCTCCACCTCCACAAGTGTGGAAGAACTTACATTTCATCAAAATAAATCAGGCTTGAACTGGAGAAAATCGCTTCACACGTCACACTTGTAGCGCCCCTGAGGGTTCAGTCGCCACAGAGGTACTGCACCTCCTCCTGAGGTGTAGTATGCCACTTCCCAGGTAAGATGGGAACACCTGACCAGACTCCAGCACCTGCACCCAGCACAGACACCTTAGAATAGCAGAGCATCCTTTATGGCAACTGCTTTAGTTCATGAAGTGTGCTGGGTGGAGCTTAGAAACACTAGAGGGGAAAGCTGACAGGAAGATAAGTCAGTTCCCTGCAGGGGAAGCAGGGAGAAGACCTCTCTGCAGTCGGAGTTCCCCTATGGGGGAAGGAGGGAAAGGACGTAGATGCAGCAGCCTCCTGTAAGCTGGAGCTGCTTGCAAGGAAAGAGGAAAAAAGAAGGATCAGTTGTTCAGATGGAAGATAGATAAGAACGGAACGTGAGGAGGAGAGAGACTGGGAACTAGGGCTAGTGCAGAGCCTTTTCCTAAGTTTAATGCGCCAAGGCCGGGTACCAGTATCCGAGGCTGTGTGTGATACTAATGATCCTACAGCAGAAACTGGAGGAATAGAAGTTGTGACCACTTTATTCCTACCTAAAACTCGAAGACACAGTGGCAACGTGTGTGAACCGGGACATGATTGTATGGAGTCCCCGAAGCAGGCTACAGCTGCCTGGCATATGAGTGGAGTTATGCTGGAAGGGTGTCTTCCATTTGCCTGGGAGTTGGCTGAGCCCCTGACCTGGAGGCTGCGGCACTGAAGCGGGCACCTGTTTGTGCCAGAATCGTGAGTAAAATCATTGGAACTGCACTCAGCTGTGTCATTGCCTCCTTCCTGCGCCAACCCACTCAGCACTGCTACATCTATGTGCCTAACACTACACCATCTACCTCAACACCATCTACTACTGCCCTGGGACTACAGCTCTACCTGTGGAGAGCTATTCCATCTTTGCTCCCTTATACCATCTGTCCCAGAGGATCTGCACCGCAGCGTCGGCTTAACACCTTCATTGACGAGTACCACAGGTGGCGTCACGAATTATCAACCTTTAAACTTTATTCAGCTTCATTCCACCTATTTTACATGGACACCCAGGACCACGGACCGGGTCGCCGCTTCCCCTTTAAGACACCGGCCGTACACCTGCCCTGGGGGGTGATCCACACTCATTCCAGTGGCCATGTTAGAGGACTGTGACTCCTGCACGGGAGTGTGAATCTCACCGACAACTGTGTATCTTTTGATAATATGACCCAGCATGATGTTATTGTTGTGACATGATGCACATGTAGTGACGCACCAGATCACCTAATCAAAAGAAGAGCCATAGATGTGGGCAGGTAAGAGGTAGTACTCCGGTTTCTGTGCAGTGGCCGTATTTTTGGAATTCTTTTAAAAAAGTAATTGCTTCTTCACTTTCAAAACAACAAACCTTTTGCTGCTTTCAATAAATGAATAATTTTTGGAAGACTTTTTTGGAAGTTAAAAAACTGTTTCTTAGTCATTTAACAAAAAAAAAAAATGTCTTACTACTCCCCAAACAAGCATGCGCACTGAAATAATTCTTTTTCCCTTTTTTTACATTTTAAAAACTATAACAATTCTGTCAGTGCATGTGATATGAAATCAGCTGTTGGCTACCACCAAATTGCAGCCATTTACCTATAGCCAAATATGTAGGGGTTACGTGGATATCACTAAGGCTAAATTTACATTAAAGAGTCTGAAAAGAGTTTAAAACAGTCCTAGGACATCGCACATTGAGAAATGTGTTTTTGGGGAAGATGAAAGCTTTACAGTATTTTCTGTGAAAAAATTTGCCAAAGCTGGCAAATTTAATTTTCAAAAGATTCAAATATTTCCATTCTTTTCACTTTTTGAAAATAAAATAGCATGAAATTCTATGTATGAATAAAGTAGTGAATTTAGTACTGCATAGCCAATGTTATTTCTAAGTCAAAGCAACACTTACCTTTGAGTTGTGTCATTGATTGGTAGCTTTAAGAATGAAATTCTCAACAGAAAATGTTTAAATTGTTCACGTTGTGTCGAGGGTAACCCTGCAAATGTGGTGCCCAGCAGCAAAAAACAGCTTCAGCTCTAGTTGAGAACTGTGTATCTAAAGACTAAATAAAGTGGACCTATCTGCAATAATAGAACAAATTCAGATGTGTCCGTTAATTTCTTTCTAAATGAGACATATCCCGATTCCTGAGATATATAAAGTACAATATTAAACAAACATGACGAAATAAAATTAAAGTCAGATGGATGCGTGGATGGATGTCATCCATCCGTTGTCCATCATCCAAAAGTCCCAGTATTTAAAAAAAAAAAAACAGTATGTTAAAAGGGATTTCCATTTTCAGAGAAATCTGTGTCCCCAGGCTGTTACTTTTTTTTTTTTTTAAATAAAAAAGAAACTATAATTTTCCCATCACAGCGTTGCAGCCAGTCATTGAGCTCAAAGGCTTTGAGTTGCTCATGCCATGTACATGGTCTGGGTACAGACTGGGACTGAAATTCAGCCCAAACACCAGATGGGATATCTTACTAATAACCCTGGATGGAGGAAAGCAAGATTTGCTACAAGACCAATATTTTTAATGATACCCATGGACTGCTGGGGTAAGTGACGGAGCCAGCGACTTTGTGCTCCATTACAACTCTTAACAGTATGGATGTTTTGAGAACACTAATTCTGTTAAGAACGTAGCAGACAAGGCAGCCCAAAACCAGGCAGGCCCTTCTGGCATTTGCCAGAATTGCCAGATGGCCAGTCCAGGCCTGACATGGCCAGAGCTGCCTAGCTCAGTAATTGGCTGCAGTAATGTCGATATGATAGCAGCACTGTGGACAATAACAAACATCGTGAGAAGTGGCAGAGACTCAGCGCCGGACCCGGTAAGAGCGGGTAAAGCATAAATAGCCACAGGCATTACTTTATCAAATCTTTCTATCAACAAATCTGTATTGGCCATCGTCCCCTCTTTCTTTTGCAGTGGGACAAGAGTTTGCAATCTAGCTGTCAGTTTCAGTCCCTTAGAAATAATCTTACAATGGACGGCAGGAGTTTAATGGCCTGTGTACACCGTTTAACGTTGCACACTGACGGATCTATGATAGATTTTTCGGTGCGCATAGGCTACCATTGCTTTCGACAGTGCAAGGCCTTTTTACACAGAACAATACACCACAGTGTACGATAATTTTTTTGCACTGTACAAAAGAATTACACACAGACGTTTTGCAAATTTATCAAATAATCGTCATGTATTGCAATATTATTGTGAAATGAGCATTCCTAAGAACATTTGCAAATTGCTTCTTCAGAGAGGAAGAGGACTTGAACTCTATAGCGCCACCTGTTGGTAGTAGCGATGTTACAAGTCACAATCAACCCTTTAACGAGTCTTGTAATATGACATAGGATAAAAGCAAAATCAGAATCTCAATTTGCAGACACGGTGTTTCGGGCTATTGGCCCTCATCAGTGCAAAGGATGAGAACTGATTTGGCTAGGTGAGAGGCTCTGGACTGAGGTCTAAGAGGTAAGGTTTTTCCTTGTGGAGAGTGACATGCCAGCTCTGGCTTGTCAAGGTGAGGAAGCTTATTCGCTGTGCAATGCTACTCTGGGAAAATAATATGCAAATTGCCTCTTCAGAGAGGACGAGGACTTGAACTCTATAGCGCCACCTGTTGGTAGTAGTGATCCTGCAAGTCACAATCAACCCTTTGACGCAAGAAGATTTGTGCACTATAATCTTTCAGTTTAAGTACAGCTTTAGGCTAAATTCACTTTTCCAAGCGATCTTTTTTATCGGACAGCACTTGGACCCATAGAGTTTAAATCATATATCCGAGAGTGAGATGTGTGTGAATCTGAGCATATCCAAATTAACTTGATCTGATTTTGTGCATCAGATTTGGCCATGTAAGTCTATGGGGATCTGTATGAAAAAGAAGACACACAGAAGACATCCTTTGTACTTCAAAATACCATAGACGTTCGGCCGTTTTTAACTGATCCATTGAGTCAATGGTTTAAAAATAAAGTTTAATTTACTCTGCCACAGTGGAAAATCGTAAGGGGAAAAAAGGAAGCAACTGGGAAGAAAAAATCTATCCGTTTCCTTCGGTTAAAAAAGCTTCACACTCATGTAGCCAACAAATGACGAGAGCAACTAGATACAGTATTTTGCTTTATTTGAACACTCCTTTTTATTTTTAATATTCCTTTAATTGATTATATGATCACAGTATTGGATTAATTATTCTGCTAAAAAGCATTTATCTGATATATTATGCTAATAATTGTGGAAAAAAAAATTTGGAACAGCTTGCCATTTTTTTTTCTCGTCTGTGTTATACAATATCTAACCAAGAGCACTAGCCACGAAGCGATGACAATTAGCCATGCCTGCCTTAAAATGTACAAAATCTTGAGAAATGAACATTCATCATTACCTCTTGAAGCCAGTCCTAGTTATACAACCAGGTGCAGGATGGTAAATTGTTCATTTCGACCATATTTTACCCTTTTCAGAATAGAGAATCTTTTAATGCCGTACCCTGGATGTGTTTAAAGCATTTTTTTCCATTCACAAATTGTTCTGAAACTGGATTGTAGCAGACGGTTTAAAGGAGGTTGGAGATATATATGAAGCATTCATTTTTTTTCTACCTCAGGGAAACTTAATGCTTCTTTTTTCTTGGGGAATCAATACACAAAGAGAAGAAAATATTAACAAATACTCTGCTGCATAATGGAAATTGAATACTCAGTGCCTATCCATAGAAATACAGAGAAACATATCTCCCAAGGGCGATATTCAACTTTTGATTCTATCTTTCCAAGGTTTGAATTACAATGTTACAAACCTCTAAGTACTGTACTATTCATGACCTTGATCCCCCCCGTCCAGACTGCTTATATGAAGGAAATGGTAGAGGACACAGACTGGATCCTCGTCAGCAATACATGTGCCCGCTACACTATGACCGTAGGAAATCTGTGTGTTCGGGAAAATCTACGATACAAGATGGAGTAGGTCGGGCACTTAACTCAGCGGTATCCTCTTGTGTTATATTTCTGAATCCATCACTTTTATAGAAGTGTTTCCTGAGTATTTTGTTATTTCTTCCCCAGGGTAAAACACATACACATTATCTTTCGGGGGATCATTAGTGATGCATGTACAATATTTTTAGATAGGACAATTTGGAGAGCAAAGAAAAATTGTTAGCTGAAAATAATGGAACATAATTCAGCTTCCGAAACTTGAACCCATCAGTCCAAGGCAGGTGTCCACAGTCAGGATCGGAGTTGGCCATTTTGTTTAGCATCTTATGAGGCACTCTCTGGTTTTCTGAAGGACTCACTCTCACGAGCATATCAGGCCATGTGCACACGATGAATTTTTCCTGCGGATCTTAGGCCGGTTTCACATTTGCGCTTTATGGCGCAGCGACGGCCTGCGCACAGCCACCGCTAAGCCCTGCCCCCTCCCGGCTCCCTGCCCGCCCCATCCGGTCATCGCCGCCTACTATCGCACATGGATGCGACGTGTGCACTTAGCCTCAATAGGACGAGTACAATTAGATAGAAAAAAAGGGATTGCACTCAGACCAATGTTATTCAATGAGGCAGTGCAGATCTGTGGGTTTTTCTAAGCTATATTCCATGTGAGGAAAAAAATTCATCCATTTGGGGATGAGTCATGCTGGGTGCTTGGATGTGTCCACGTGATGGGGTACTGTATGGATGTTTATAAAGGTCTCCCCCATAAGATGTGGATGAAGCATTATGGTCCAGTGAAGGAAGGAACAACGCTGGGTGAGACCGTTCCTTTTCTCTATTTATAACATATGCTAATACTCACCAGGGCATGGATGTATTTTTGTGCTTTTAAGATATCATGCTTACTGGCTGTTTAGTAGGGTTTATGGTTGAAGTGGCATTATCTTATTTGCCTACCCATTTTCTTATACATTGCATTACTGGAGCGAGTGATGCTTATATGTGACTTTTTGGTGTGATGTCTTTGTTTATATACAGTCATATGTTAAAGTTTGGGCACCCCTATTAATGTTAACCTTTTTTCTTTATAACAATTTTGGTTTTTGCAACAGCTATTTCAGTTTCATATATCTAATAACTGATGGACTCAGTTATATTTCTGGATTCAAATGAGTTTATTGTACTAACAGAAAATGTGCAATCTGCATTTAAACAAAATTTGACCGGTGCAAAAGTATGGGCACCTCAACATAAAAGTGACATTAATATTTCGTAGATCCTCCTTTTGCAAAAATAACAGCCTCTAGTCGCTTCCTGTAGCTATTAATGAGTTCCTGGATCCTGGATGAAGGTATTTGTGACCATTCCGGTTTACAAAACAATTCCAGTTCAGTTAAGTTTGATGGTCGCCGAGCATGGACAGCCCACTTCAAATCATCCCACAGATGTTCAATGATATTCAGGTCTGGGGACTGGGATGGCTATTCCAGAACATTGTAATTGTTCCTCTGCATGAATGCCTGAGTAGATTTGGAGCGGTGTTTTGGATCATTGTCTTGCTGAAATGTCCATCCCCTGCGTAACTTCAACTTCATCACTGATTCTTGCACATTATTGTCAAGAATCTGCTGATACTGAGTTGAATCCATGCGACCCTCAACTTTAACAAGATTCCCGGTGCCGGCATTGGCCACACAGCCCCAAAGCATGAAGGAACCTCCACCAAATTTTACTGTGGGTAGCAAGTGTTTTTCTTGGAATGCTGTGTTTTTTAGCCTCCATGCATAACGTCTTTTTGTATGACCAAACAACTCAATCTTTGTTTCATCAGTCCACAGGACCTTCTTCCAAAATGTAACTGGCTTGTCCAAATGTGCTTTTGCATACCACAGGCGACTCTGTTTGTGACGTGCTTGCAGAAACGGCTTCTTTCGCATCACTCTCCCATACAGCTTCTCCTTGTGCAAAGTGCGCTGTATTGTTGACCGATGCAGAGTGACACCATCTGCAGCAAGATGATGCTGCAGGTCTTTGGAGGTGGTCTGTGGATTGTCCTTGACTGTTCTCACCATTCTTCTTCTCTGCCTTTCTGATATTTTTCTTGGCCTGCCACTTCTGGGCTTAACAAGAACTGTACCTGTGTTCTTCCATTTCCTTACTATGTTCCTCACAGTGGAAACTGACAAGTTAAATCTCTGAGACAACTTTTTGTATCCTTCCCCTGAAAAGCTATGTTGAATAATCTTTGTTTTCAGATTATTTGAGAGTTGTTTTGAGGAGCCCATGATGCCACTCTTCATAGGAGAATCAAATAGGAGAACTGCTTGCAAGTGGCCACCTTAAATACCTTTCTCATGATTTGATACACCTTGCTATGAAGTTCAAAGCTCAATGAGGTTACAAAACCAATTTAGTGCTTCAGGAAGTCAGTAAAAAGTAGTTAGGAGTGTTCAAATCAAGAAAATGATAAGGGTGCCCATACTTTTGCACCGGTCAAATTTTGTTTAAATGCAGATTGCACATTTTCTGTTAGTACAATAAACCTGATTTGAATCCAGAAATATAACTGAGTCCATCAGTTATTAGATATATAAAACTGAAATAGCTGTTGCAAAAACCAAAATTGCTATAAAGAAAAAAGGTTAACATTAATAGGGGTGCCCAAACTTTAACATATAACTGTATGTTTGAGTCATTTATGAACCCTATAGGTTCTTTTATTGTGGAATACTAACCCCTTCATGACCAAGCCTATTTTGACCTTAATGACCAGGCCATTTTTTGCAATTCTGACCAGTGTCCCTTTATGAGGTAATAACTCAGGAACGCTTCAACGGATCCTAGCGATTCTGAGAATGTTTTTTCGTGACATATTGGGCTTCATGTTAGTGGTAAATTTAGGTTGATAATGTTTGCATTTATTTGTCAAAAAATCAGAAATTTGGTGAAAATTTAGAAAATTTTGCAATTTTCAAATTTTGAATTTTTATTCTGTTAAACCAGAGAGCTATGTGACACAAAATAGTTACTAAATAACATTTCCCACATGTCTACTTCACATCAGCACAATTTTGGAAACAAAATATTTTTTTGTTAGGAAGTTATAAGGGTTAAAAGTTGACCAACGATTTCTCATTTTTACAATAGAATTTACAAAACCATTTTTTTTAGGGACCACCTCACATTTGAAGTCACTTTGAGGGGTCTATATGGCAGAAAATACCCAAAAGTTACACCATTCTAAAAACAGCACCCCTCAAGCTACTCAAAACTACATTCAAGAAGATTATTAACCCCTCAGGTGTTTCACAGGAACTAAAGCAATGTGGAAAGAAAAAATGGACATTTTAATTTTTCCAACAAAAATTTTATTTAGCATCAATTTTTTCATTTTCACATGGGAAACAGGATAAAATGGATCCTAAAATTTGTTGGTCAATTTCTCCTGAGTACAAGGATACCTCATATGTGGTCATAAACCACTGTTTGGGCGCACGGCACGGCTCAGAAGGGAAGGAGCGCCATTTGACTTTTTGAATGGAAAATATGCTGGAATATTTAGCGGTTGCCATGTCGTGTTTGGAGAGCCCCTGTGTGCATAAACATTGGAGCTCCTCCACAAGTGACCCCATTTTGGAAACTAGACCCCCCAAGGAACTTATCTAGATGCATAGTGATCACTTTCAACCCCCAGGTACTTCACAAATTGATCTGTAAAAAAAAAAATACTTTTTTTTCACAAAAATTTTCTTTTAGCCTCAGTTTTTTCATTTTCACATGGGCAACAGGATAAAATGGATCCTAAAATTTGTTGGGCAATTTCTCCTGAGAGCACAGATACCTCATATGTGGTCATAAACCACTGTTTGGGTGCACGGCAGGGCCCGGAAGGCAAGGAGCACCATTTGACTTTTTGAATGGAAAATTAGCTCCAATCGTTATCGGACACCATGTCGCATTTGGAGAGCCCCTGTGCACCTAAACATTGGAGCTCCCCCACAAGTGACCCCATTTTGGAAACAAGATGCCCTAAGGAACTTATCTAGATGTGTAGGGAGCACTTTGAACCCCCAAGTGCTTCACAAAAGTTTATAACACAGAGCAGTGAAAATAAAAAATATTTTTTTTTCCTCAAAAATGATTTTTAGCACACTATTTTTAATTTTCACAAGGCTAACAGGAGAAATTGGACCACAAATCTTGTTGTCCAGTTTGCCCTGAGTATGCTGGTACCCCATATGTGGGGGAGAACCACTGTTTGGGCACACGGCAGGGCTCAGAAGGGAAGGAGCGCCATTTGACTTTTTGAAATGCAAATTACTTCCAATCGTTAGCGGACACCATGTCGCGTTTGGAGAGCCCCTGTGTGCCTAAACATTGGAGCTCCCCACAAATGACCCCATTTTGGAAACTAGACCCCCTAAGGAACTTATCTAGATGTGTGGTGAGCACCTTGAACCTTCAAGTGCTTCACAAAAGTTTATGACGCAGAGCCGTGAAAATAAAAAAAAAATGTTTTCCCTCAAAAAATTATTTTTTAGTGCGCAATTTTTTATTTTCACAAGGGTACCAGGATAAATTAGACCCCAAAATTTGTTGTCCAGTTTGTCCTGAGTACGCTGGTACCCCACATGTGGGGAGGAACCACTGTTTGGGCACACGTCGGGGCTCGGAAGGGAAGTAGTGACATTTTGAAATGCTGACTTTGATGGAATGGTCTGCGGGCATCATGTTACATTTGCAGAGCCCCTGATGTACCTAAACTGTGGAACCCCCCCACAAGTGACCCCATTTTGGAGACTAGACCCCCCAAGGAACTTATCTAGATGTGTGGTGAGCACCTTGAACCCCCAAGCGCTTCACAGAAGTTTATAACGCAGAGCCGTGAAAATAAAAAATATTTTTTTTTCCTCAAAAAAAAAATGATTTTTAGCCAGCAATTTTTGTTTCACAGGGGTAGCAGGATAAATTGGACCCCAAAAGTTGTTGTCCAGTTTGTCCTGAGTACGCTGATACCCCATATGTGGGGGATGACCACTGTTTGGGTACACGTCGGGGCTCGGAAGGGAAGTAGTGACATTATGAAATGCTGACTTTGATGGAATAGTCTGCGGGCATCATGTTACATTTGCAGAACCCCTGATGTACCTAAACTGTGGAACCCCCCCACAAGTGACCCCATTTTGGAAACTAGACCCCCCAAGGAACTTATCTAGATGTGTGGTGAGCACCTTGAACCCCCAAGTGCTTCACAGAAGTTTATAACGCAGAGACGTGAAAATAAAAAATATTTTTTTTCCTCAAAAAAAATGATTTTTAGCCAGCAATTTTTTTTTCACAAGGGTAGCAGGATAAATTGGACCCCAAAAGTTGTTGTCCATTTTGTCCTGAGTATGCTGGTGCCCCATATATGGGGGGATCTATTGTTTGGGCACACGTAAGGGCTCAGAATGGAAGTAGTGGCGTTTTGAAATGCAGACTTTGATGGAATGGTCTGCGGTCGTCATTACGTTTGCAGAGCCCCTGATGTGCCTAAACAATAGAAACCCCCCACAAGTGACCCCATTTTGGAAACTAGACCTCCCAAGTAACTTATCTAGATGTCTGGTGAGCACTTTGGACCCCCAATTGCTTCACAGAAGTTTATAACGCAGAGACGTGAAAATAAAAAAAAAATTTTCCACAAAAATATTTTTTTAGCCCCCAATTTTTTATTTTCCCAAGGGTACCAGGAGAAATTAGACCCCCAAAGTTGTTGTGCAATTTTTCCTGAGTACACTGATACCCCATATGTTGGGGTAAACCACTGTTTGGGCACACGTCGGGGCTTGGAAGGGAGGAAGCACCGTTTAACTTTTTGAACGCAAAATTGGCTGGAATCAATGGTTGCACCATGTCACGTTTGGAGACCCCCTGATGTGCCTAAACAGTGGACACCCCTCAATTCTAACTCCAGCCCTAACCCCAACACACCCCTAACCACAGCCCTAACCCCAACACATCCCTAACCCTAATCCCAACCCTAACCATAACCCTAAGCACAAGCCTAACCCTAATTCCAACCCTAACCCTAATTCCAACCCTAACCCTCTTTCCAACCCTAACCCTAACCCTCTTTCCAACCCTAACCCTCTTTCCAACCCTAACCCTCTTTCCAACCCTAACCCTAACCCTCTTTCCAACCCTAACCCTAACCCTCTTTTCAACCCTAATCCTAACCCTCTTTTCAACCCTAACCCTAACCTTTTTTTCAACCCTAACCCTAATGGAAAAATAAAAATAAAAATATTTTCTTTATTTTATTAGTTCTGCCTACCTATGGGGGTGATAATCGGGGGTGGTTATTTACTTTTTCTTTCATTTTGATCACTGTGAGAGTGATCAAAATGAAAGAATGGAATCTGCAGCCGGCAGATTCGGGCGGGCGCACTGCGCATGCACCCGCCGTTTTCCAAGATGGCGGCGCCCATCATCCGGACCCGAGGGACACCGGGAGGGACGGGGGGACTCAGGAGGTACTGGGGGGGTGAGGGGGGGATCGGAGGCTGGCGGGGAGCAGAGGGAATGGGGGGGCAGATGATGACAGCGGCGGCAGATCGCCGCTGTCATTCAGTTGCGGGGGGGCGATCGCCGGTGTGGGGGGGTGGAATCAGTGTCTCCAGCCATGTCCGATGCTACAGCAGTGTCAGACATGGCTGGATTGTAATATTTCATCAATTTTCATTGATGAAATATTACTATCGCTCTGATTGGCTGTTTCACTTTTAACAGCCAATCAGAGCGATCGTAGCCATGTGGGGGCGAAGCCACGCCCGCTGTGGTGAATTACAAAGCCCCCTGTATCTGCGGGTCGGGTGACCTTTCAGTGACCTAGGTCACCCGACCCGCAGGGGGGCTTTAAAGTCATGACGCCACATAGGCATCACTGGTCAGATTTGAACCAGGTTTCATGATGCCTATGTGGCGTCATTGGTCGTGAAGGGGTTAAAAGTTACATGTTAAAAATATTTTTCCCGCACATCTACCTTGCTTTTTCACATGTCTATTATCGATTAGTAGACTCATTGTTCTTTGCAAAATAAATCTTGTCAAATCAGACAAGGTGATTTTCTGGATTTGTTTTCTCATATTGCCACTCATAATTGTGGTCTACCTATGATGTCAATTAGAGGCCTCTCTCATCTTTTTAAGAGGGAGAACTTGCACAATTGGCGGCTGACTAAATACTTTTTTTCCGCACTGTACATGAAACAGAAGTGAAGAGCTCAGCACCTCTGCTCATATCCAGCCTGTATTACTGGGAGGGGCACTCCCATAATAAAAAAAAATCTGAAACATGGATTAGGTTGGCTGCAAACTGCATTTTAGGAGATCTGAAAATGAATGAAGAAATAAGATTGCAGAGTGAAACTTAGTTCAGTTTTATGTAAATAGTTGTCCGATCTTCTTCAGTAGTGCACTAATCCTCTGCCTCCCAGCTTCTTGCTTGCACTCCTAAAGCTTGACAATTTGGACCATGGTAAGCATGGTATTGCCATTGGTCTGAACTGTGCACTTGCCCATGCTGCCAGAAGAAGCAGTTTTTCCTCTGCAGACTCGGAAGAAATCGGTCTGGGACAAGCAATCCAGTTAGTTTCAGAGTTGCACTTGCAAGCTGTCTGCCAAACAGCTTGCAAGTGCTTCCTCCTTGCTTAGAAAAACTGTCCTCTGACAATGAGTTGCTTACTACAGAATATTTTTTTTCCCTTTATGAGAATAGAGAGCATTTAAAAAAGATAAATTGTAAATTTGCATGTTTTTTTGACAAACATTTTGAAAATTTACCCATTTAAGAATTTGAGACAACCTCCTTTTTTTTCCATATCGGAGTTCTCAATGAATGGTGTTCTCAAGCTTTGTGAGTAACATTATTGAATATGATGCAAATTTTAACAGACAAATATTTTCTTCATAGCCATCTTCACACATTCAGTATTTTCCAGCGGTATTTGTAAGCCAAAACCAGGCGTGGAACAGTCAGAGGATAATAGAAGCACATCACCACTTCTGCATTTTTCAACCACTCCAGGTTTTTGCTTACAAATACTGATGTAAAATACTGACCAAATACTGAATGTGTGAACGTGGCCTGAGAGTGATAATGTGATTCTTTGAGGCGACTTTAAAGGGAATCTATCAGTAGGATTTCAAACCCCAGACTATTTATATTCACATGTAGCTCTTTCAAAGACAAGTCCAGCGATACCATAAGGCTGCAGTGACACTACCATATAACATGGCTGAGTGCTATGTGATAAAGCATTGCATAGCACTTGGCCCAGTGTTAGGCTATGTGCACACGTTACGGAATTCCGGCGGAAGTTACCGTGGGAATTCCGGAATTCCATTCCACGGAAAAGCCACATTTTAACCCCTTAGTGACAGAGCCAGTTTGCAGCTTAATGACCAGGCCAATTTTTACAATTCTGACCACTGTCAATTTATGAGGTTATAACTCTGGAACGCTTTAACGGATCCCACTGATTCTGAGAATTTTTGTATGACATATTGTACTTCATGTTAGTGGTATAAATTTATTTATGAAAAAACGGAAATATGGCAAAAATTTTGAAAATTTTGCAATTTTAGAAATTTACATTTTTATGCCCTTAAATCAGAGAAGATGTATCACACAAATTTCTTAATAAATAACATTTCCCACGTGTCTACTTTACATCAGCACAATTTTGGAAACAACATTTTTTTTTGTTAGGTAGTTATAAGGGTTAAAAGTTGGCTAGTGATTTCTCATTTTCACAACAAAATGTACAAAACCATTTTTTTAGGGACCACATCATATTTAAAGTCATTTTGAGGGATGTACATGACAGAAAATACCCAGAAGTGACATCATTCCAAAAACTAGACCCCTCAAGGTGCTCAAAACCACATTCAAGAAGTTTATTAACCCTTTACGTGCTTCACAGGAACTAAAGCAATGTGGAAGGAAAAAAATTAACATTTAACTTTTTTTGCAAAAAATTTACTTCAGAACCAATTTTTTTTATTTTCACAAGTGTTAAAAGAGAAAATGAACCACAAAACTTGTTGTGCAATTTCTCCTGAATACGCTAATACCCAAAATGTGGGGGGGTAAACCACTTTTTCAGTGCACGGCAGAGCTCGCAAGGGAGGGAGCGCTGTTTGACTTTTTCAACGCAGAATTGGCTGGAATTGAGCTAGGATGCCATATTGCCTTCGGAGAGCCCCTGATGTTCCTAAACAGTGGAAACCCACAACAAGTGACCCCATTTTGGAAACTAGACCCCTTAAGGAACTTTTCTAGATGTGTGGTGAGCACTTTGAACCTTCAAGTTCTTCACAGAAGTTTATAACGTAGAGCCGTGAAAATAAAAAATCATTTTTTCCACAAAAATGATCTTTTCGCCCCCAAATTTTTATTTTTACAAGGGTAACAGGAGAAATCATACACCCACAGTTGTTGTGCGATTTGTCCTGAGTACGCTGATACCCCACATGTGGTGATAAACCACTGTTTGTGCGCACGGCAGAGCTCAGAAGGGAAGGAGTACCGTTTGACTTTTTCAATGCAGAATTGGCTGGAATTGAGATGGGACGCCATGTTGCTTTTGGAGAGCGCCTGGTGTGCCTAAACAGTGAAAAAAAACCACAAGTGACACTATTTTGGAAACTAGACCCCTTAAAGAACTTATATAGATGTGTGGTGAGCACTTTGAACCCCCAAGTGCTTCGCAGAAATTTATAACGCAGAGCAGTGAAAATAAAATAATCACTTTTTTTTCCTCAGAAATGATAATTTAGCCCGCTATGTTTTATTTTCTCAAGGATAACAGGAGAAATTGGACCACAAAAGTTGTTGTGCAAGTTGTCCTGAGTACAATGATACCCCATATGTGGGGAGAACCACTGTTTTTGCGCATGGGAGAGCTCGGAAGGGAAGGAGCACCATTTTGCAATGCAGACTTTGATGGAATGGTCTGCGGGCATTATGTTGCGTTTGCAGAGCCACTGATGTGCCTAAACAGTATAAACCCCCCACAAGTGATCCCATTTTGGAAACTAGACCCCTGAAGGAGCTTATCTAGATATGTGGTGAGCAATTTGATCTCCCAAGTGCTTCACAGAAGTTTATAGACACAGAGCCGTGAAAATTAAAAATAATTTTTTTTCCTCAAAAATGATTTTTAGCCCGTTATTTTTTTATTTTCCTAAGGGTAACAGAAGAAATTGGACCACATAAGTTGTTGTGCAATTTGTCCTGAGTACACTGATACCCCATATGTGGGGGGAACCACTGCTTGGGCGCATGGGAGAGCTTGGAAGGGAAGGAGTGCCATTTTGGAATTCAGACTTAGATGGAATGGTCTGTGGGTGTCATGTTGCGTTTGCAGAGCTCTTGATGTGCCTAAACAGTAGAGTTGAGCGAAACGGGTCAAAAAAATTCAAAATTTAAAAAAATAGTAAATAACCCCCCGTTTAACACCCCCTTAGTTAGGCAAACATAATGAAATAAAGAAAATATTATTTTTCCATTAGGGTTAGGGCTAGGGCTAGGGTTAGGGCTAGGGCTAGGGTTAGGGCTAGGGTTACTGCTAGGGTTGGAAATAGGGTTAGAGTTGGAATTAGGGTTAGGGTTGGAATTAGGGTTAGGGTTAGGGCTAGGGCTAGGGCTAGAATTAGGGTTAGGGTTGGAATTTGGGTTAGGGTTGGAATTAGGGTTAGTGCTGGAATTAGGGTTAGTGCTAGGGCTAGGGTTAGGGCTAGGGTTAGAATTAGGATTAGGGATTAGGGTTGGGATTAGTGTTAGGGGTGTGTTGGGATTAGGGTTGAAGCAAGAATTGAGGGGTTTCCACTAGAGTTGAGCGAAATGGGTCGGTCAAATTCATAAGTCGCCGACTTTTGCTAAAGTCGGGTTTCATGAAACGAAACCCGACCATAGCGTGAGGTCGGCCACGAGGTCGGCGACCAGAGTGCCAAAGTTGCGTTTCAAATGATGCTTCCAGCGCCCTTTTTCAGCCAATGATGGAGGACGCACACTGTGGGCAACGCGATGACATGGGCAGCGGTCACCACCATCTTTGAGAAGGGCATGCAAGTGATTGGCTTGCTTTGTGTGGCGTCACAGGGGCTATAAAAGGGCGTGCACGCCGACCGCCATCTTACTTCTGCCGATCTTAGCATAGGGAGAGCTGCTGCTGCTGCTGCTGATTCTGTAGGGAGAGAGTTAGGCAGGGAAGAAGAACAAAAAAACTGCTTCTGCTGTTAGCGATTTCCACTGTACAACACAACAGTTTGTGTGCAGTGACAGGGGAGGCTCTATTTTTGTGCATCAGCTCTGTTGGTTATTAGGCTGCCTTATAAGGCTCCCTGATAGCTGCATTGCTGTCTGCACACTGCTGTGCAAACTGCTTTTTCAAAAGCAAAAATACTTTTCTTCCTCTTTTCTGCACAGTTACCAAGCATTCATTTTTCCACACTTTTGTGTGCTGCAGTCCTGCTTATTAGGCTGCCTGCTGCCATACTTGGACTGAGAGCATCATTGTCAGCCTCCTAAAATCTCTAGGGAGATTCAAATTCTCCCCAATACTATATACACCTTGTACTTTGTCATACACCAGCCAATTTCAGCCTGTTAATTTGAGGTGTAATCTATAGAGGGCCTGAGATAATAGTTCAGCCTCCTAAAATCTCTAGGGAGATTCAAATTCTCCCCAATACTATATACACCTTGTACCTTGTTTTACAGTACCATATAGCTGGTGGTATTTTGGGTACATTTTCCCAAAAATGAGGAAGTATGGTGGAAGAGGCAGTGAACGTGGGTGGGGGTTGCCAGCTGGTATTGATGGTGGTGGTGGTGCATCTGCTGCTAGTGGCAAAAGCACAATAGCACCTAAGGCAGGAGGTGTTGAGCCTGCATCATCGTCTGGCTCCACAAGGCCTCGAAGGCTACCTTTTCTGGGAGTAGGTAAACCGCTTTTAAAGCCAGAGCTTCAGGAACAAGTTTTGGCTTACATTGCTGACACAGCCTCCAGCTCTATCGCCTCCTCTTCTGAAGTTTCAAAAAATAAAAGCACTGAGTCATCAGTGGAGGCTCCTGGTCAGGAACAACACCTTTCCTTGTGTCCTTCAAAAGTGAAGGATGCGGCAGGCCACACTACAGATTACTCAATGATGTGCGATCACATCAGAGGAAAGAGAAATTAAATGCAAAATTGCAGCTTTTTTTTGCTATCTCCGTTATAGGGTTAATAACGGCGATCGCAAAAGCGGGGTCGGTAAAAGCCACCCCGATTCATTTTCTCTGGGGTCTCGGCTACCCCCGGGTGCCGAGACCCTCGAAAAATCTGACATTGGGGGGTGCTATTTACTTACTCCACAGCGCCGTGAATTAACGGCGCTGTGGTTTAAGTACCCTTAATTACCGCCGTTAAAAGGCATATCGGCAGTTGGTAAGGGGTTAAATTCCTGCAATTTTCCCATGGAAAAACTAGCGATTTGCAAGCGTATTTAGCTTGCAGGATGCTAGCATTTTCCAAGCGATCTGTAGCATCGCTTGAAGAACTGATTGACAGGTTGGTCACACTCGTCAAACATAGTGTTTAAGTAGTGTGACCAACTTTTTACTATTGAGGCTGCCTATGCGGCATCAGTAGTAAAAAGATCTAATGTTAAAAATATTTAAAAAATAAAAAATCAGGTTATATTCACCTTCCAATGTCCCGCGCAGCATCCCCAGGCCTACGCGATGCTCCTGCAGGTCCCGTTCCCAGCGATTCATTGCGGCAATGACCTTTGATGACGTCACGGTCTCGCGAGACCGCTACGGTATCGCAAGACCGCAACGTTATCAAAGGTCATTGTCGCAATGCATCGCTGGGAACGGGACCTGCCGTGTGTATCGCTGAGGCCTGGTGACGCTGCAAGAGACATTGGAAGGTGAGAATATGACAATTTTTTTATTTTATTTCTATTTTTTACAGGGATATGGTACCCAGAGCCCAATGGTCAGTCTCCTCTCCTCCGCACCGTGGAGCAAAGCAAATGTTCTGCTTACTTTTCGCATGGTGGGCACAACCACATGCGGAAAGTAAGCAGAACAATGCATTCCTATGTGTGCGGAATCGCCGCTATTGCGCAAAATTAATGAACATGCTGCGTATTTTTCCACGATGTGATACCGCAGCGGAAAATTCCGCAGCATTAGCACAGCATTGCAGAATCCCATAGGAATGCATGGGATGCTGTTTTTTTTGCATTTTCACTGCAAAATCACGCGTTTAAAATCGCTGCGAAAGCGCAAAAAAAAGTTACGTGTGAACACAACCTTATACTATACTGATTTTTCAGTAATGGAGAATCGGACTGGCCATGTAAAGATATTGCTGGACTTGTTTTTGAAAGCGCTACGTACAAAATGGTTTGGGGAAATCCTGCTGACAGATTGCCTTTACGTTTACACATTTTATTAATTGTAATCATTTCAACTTATAATTGACGCATTCAGGAAACTGTTTTACAGTAAAAACATTCTTTGATAACCAAAGAAACCAATCACAGTAAAGCTTTAAAGTAAAGATGCACTCCCATGATCCCAACAATGCTATGTACCGTATATACTAACGTATAAGCCATTTTTTTGAGGTGAAAGTCCCTCTCTCGGATTATACGCTAGTCGTATACCGGGGGTCGACGGGGGGAGGAGGAGCGGGGGTGTCAGATCATACTGACCCCCCTGGCGCATCTCTGCAGCCCCCCGCTTCTCCCACGGTCTCCCTTCCTTCCTTCAGCGGTCACATGGTACCGCTCATTAAAGTCATCAATATGCGCATATTCATGACTTTAATGAGCGGTAGCACATTACCACTGAAGGAAGGGAGACCGTGGGAGAAGTGGGGGGGCTGCAGAGACTGCGCCAGGAGGGGGTAAGTATATGCAGTATTCATCTGTCCCCGTTGCAACACTGCTCGCCGCTGTTTGCTGCGTCCTCTGTCAGGGACGTTCTGGCAGCAGAGAGCACGGTGACGTGGTTAGTGCGCGCCACGTCCTCTGCCTGAACAGCGGACACAGCTATAAATTCAGTCACCACTAGATGATGCTATAACTAAACCTGCACATAATACAAACATATTTGCCCTATTCAAAGGGCAGAACACTCCCCGCTTGGCATCAACTGATGCCACTTCATTTTCCAGGTTTAGAGCGGTAAAGGCGTGCTTGCAGTGGTGCCAACCTTTACAAGACTTCTGACTGGTGGGTGATGTTGATTTGTAAGACTGAGTCACATGAATTAAACAAGCAATGACACGAACAAGCGAGTTCCAGGTTGAAAACCTACTGAAATGGTGGGATTCGAGGTGATTGTCTGAAGTCACCGTACTTAGAACGGATACCTGAGGGCAGATTTCTTCATCTGCATCTGGATCTACCAGTTCAAAGGTTTCTGATTCGTGACTGTGAGGTATTGAATGGTATAGGAATGCAGGGCCTGTAAACCAGGTTTTGTCCTTAAGGTGTCTAGATTCAACAGATCTAGTTGCGTGGTCCACAGGATTGTGTGTGTGTGGACACATAGCACCACTGTTTAGGGCAAGTGGATCTCTTGATGCTTAGCACCAGATTGCTGACGTAAACATAAAGGTGTCGAGTTTTGTTGCAAATGGACCCAAGCACCACCTTGCTGTCTGAGTAGAACTCAACGTCCTTGATTTCCAGGTCAATCTCTGTCAAGATAAGTTCAGCTAACTCTACTGCTAGCACAGCCGCACAGAGTTCCAGTCTGGGTATTGTGTGCTCCTGGACTGGGGCTAGGTTTGCCTGGCTCATAACAAGCCTTATATGGCATTGTTCCTTGATGTCAGTAGTTTTCAGATATGCTACTGCTGCAATCGCTTTGGTTGAGGCATCGCAGAAGATACAGAGCCTTTGCATCTTGACTTCTGTTGATGGTACGGAAGTGTATGGTTGTGCCACGTAAATATCTGACAAAGCTTCTAAAGATTTCTTCCATCTTACCCACAGATCTTTCTTCACCATGGGAAGCGGATCATCCCATTCAGACATCTCTTGGGTGAAGTCTCTCAACATCATTTTACCTTGGATAGTTACAGGGGTTACAAATCCTAGAGGATCGTACAGGATGTTTATCGCAGACAGGACACCTCTACGTGTGAAAGGTTTTTCTTCTTAGCTGATCCAACAGGTAAATGCATCTCTCTTCAAATCCCAGAGCAAACCAAGGCTCCGTTGCATGGGAAGGGAGTCCATGTCTAAATCCAAATCTTTTAGATCAGTTGAGTAATCTTGAGAGGGAAAAGCTGCCATAATTTTTTGGCTGTTGGAAGCAATTTTGTGCAGCCTTAAATTTGCCAAAGCGAGCATTTCATGTGTCCTCTTTAGGAGACTGACAGCCGAATCATCTGTGGGTGTGGATTTCAAGCAGTCGTCCACGTAGAAATCTTTATCGACAAACGATCTAACATCCGACCCGTACTTTGCTTCGCCCTATCTGGCTGAATGTCTAAGACCATAGATGGCAACAGCAGGGGAAGGGCCTTTCCTGAAGATGTGTACTTTCATCCGATACGCCACGATGTCTTTGTGGGGGTCATTATCACGGTACCAGAAAAACCTCAAATAGTTTCTATGTTCTTTATTGACAAGGAAGCAATGAAACATCTGTTGTATATCAGCCATGAATGCCACTGCATCTTTGCGGAAGCGAAGAAGCACTCCTAGAAGTCTGTTGTTGAGGTCTGGGCAGTACAAAAAGACATCGTTTAGCAAGACACCTTCATATCTGGCGCTTGAGTCAAATACTACTCTTATCTGACCAGGTTTCTTAGGATGATACACGCCAAAAATGGGTAGATACCAACATTTCTCAGAATTTTAGAGTACAGGTGCAATTTCTGCATGGCCATTCTGAAGTATTTTCTCCATGAAGGCAAAGAAGTGCTCTCTCATTTCAGGTGCCTTCTGAAATTTGCATCTGAGGGAGACAAATCAACCGTAGACAGGTTCTCTGTTGTTGGGTAAGCGTTGCCTCTGGGGTTTAAATGGTAGAGGGGCCATCCAACTCTTTGACTCATCTCTTACTATCTCTCGATCCATGATGTCCAAAAACAGTCTATCTTCTATGGACATTGCTACCTTATTGTCTTCTCTTGTTCTGTGGAAAACTGTGCACCCTATGTGATCTTGGTCGCCGTCACATGTGTGGTCTTCACAGGAAGGATCAGCTAACGGACAAGGCAGAGGAGCATTGTGTGGCAACTCTTTTGCAATCCGAGAAAAGGAGAATGTCCAGCTCAGAAGAATAAAATCCAAAAGCTTTATTTAATTTCTTAAAATGACAGGCTAGACACGTTTCGAACAACAGGTGTTCCTAGACTCAGCATGCTGAGTCTAAGACCACCTGTTGTTCGAAACGCGTCTAGCCTGTCATTAGCAACCTTTCCTCTGGACTATCCGGTCGGGTGCTTTAAGCTTGACAATATTTTAAGAAATTAAAAAAAGCTTTTGGATTTTATTCTTCTTAGCTGGACATTCTCCTTTTCTCGGATTGCAACGTCTATCATCTGGCAGAGATGAGGTCCGTGTCTCGAGGACTGCTGGTCATACAAAGGGTGAGCTGAATCAATCCTTTTTTTGTGGTGGCAACTCTTTTACCAGGAAGCTACTCTAACAGGGCTGGAAAAGAGATGGAAGAGAATTTTCAAGGGTATTGGTAAGCATGCTGTTTACTAAGGTCGGCTTGTGAGCTCCTCCTAGGCAGATGTCTCCTATGATGACCCATCCAAGGTCGAGCCTCTGTGCGTACGGAGCATTCCTAGAGCCGTTTATACATTCTCTAGCCTTGTGGACTTGTAGTATATCTCTTCCCAGAAGTAGACCTATTGGGGTTACTGGATCCATCTCAGGTATCTGGTGGGCTATACGCTTTAGATGGGGGTGATGTGTCGCCACCTCCCATGAAGGTATTTCTGACCTGTTGTCAGGAATCTGGTTGCACTCCAGGATGGTCGGTAATGATAGGCAGGTTTGGCCATCTATGGACTCCACCTTGTATCCGGTAGCTTTTCTTCCCGCCATCTCAACGGTACCTGAACATGTCCTCAGGGTGTAAGGAGAGCCAGGGCCTACAATGCTGAAGTTGTCAAAGAAGATGGACCTGGCTAGGGACCTGTTACTTTAGTCATCCAGGATTGCGTATATCTTGAGGGCTTTGTCCTTGCGGCCTGCAGGATAGACTCAGACAAGGCAGATTTTTGAACAGGACCTTCCTCCTGTGACTCCCTTACAGATCTCCATACATTTAGAGATGACCTCAGGGGTGTCTTCGTCGGTGTCTTTCTGCTTCTCAACGTGCTTCTCTGCTTCTGACAACACTCGTGGAGTTGAGCCAGGGTGCATGGCTGTATTGTGGTCAGTGCTGCTGCATTCTCCACATTTCACGCTAGCTGCACAGTTCCTGGTGAAGTGAGAAGTTGTGGCACAACATTTGAAGTAGATGTTGTTCTCCTTGAGGAAACCTTTGCAATCCTCCAAAGACTTCTCCCTAAAGGCTCTGCATTTTATTAGTAGGGGAGTTACAGGAGGACAGATAAACATGTGTGTCCTTATGAAATACACAGAAGAAAATGGCATTTTCATCATCTCAGAATACATTGCTTCATTCCCACAATGCATTGTTTCAATCCCACAGCAACACTTCTGTTAAAGACACAGGCTGTAAATGCTATTTAAGACACAGCTATAAATTCAGCCACCGCTAGATGGTGCTATAACTAAACCAGCACAGAATATAAACATATTTGCTCTATTGAGAGGTCAGAACATGGAGCCTGAGCCAGTGGTGACAATGGCACCTGGCCCCCAGCGACGGAGGTGAGTATATCATTTTTTTATTTGCAGCACCAGCAGCATATGGGGGCATAATCTATGGAGCATCTTATGGGGCATCTTATGAGTCAGCATATGGGGCAAAATCTATGTAGCATCTTATGGGGCAAAATCTATGGAGCATCTTATGGGGGCATAATCTATGGAGCATTTTATGGGGGCATAATCTATGGAGCATCTTATGGGGGCATAATCTATGGAGCATCTTATGGGGCAGCATATGGGGCATATTCTATGGAGCATCTTATGGGGCAGCATATGGGGCATATTCTATGGAGCGTCTTATGGGGCAAAATCTATGGAGCATCTTATGGAGGCACATTCTATGGAGCATCTTATGGGGGCAAAATCTATGGAGCATCTGATACCGGCACCTGGCCCCCAGTGACGGAGAGGTGAGTATATCATTTTTTTTTATTTGCAGCAGCAGCATATGGGGGCATAATCTATGGAGCTTCTTATGGGGCATCTTATGGGGAAGCATATGGGGGCATAATCTATGGAGCATTTTATGGGGGCATAATCTGTAGAGCATCGTATGGGGGCAAAATCTATGGCGCATTTTATGGGGGCATAATCTATGGATCATCTTATGGGGGCATAACTATGGAGCATCTTATGGGGCAGCATATGGGGCATATTCTATAGAGCATCTTATGGGGGCATATTCTATGGAACATCTTATGGCGGCATAATCTATGGAGCATCTTATGGGGCAGCATATGGGGCATATTCTATGGAGTATCTTATGGGGGCAAAATCTATGGAGCATCTCATGGGGATATTCTATGGAGCATCTTATGGGGCAAAGTCTATGGAGCATCTTATGGGGGCATAACCTATGGAGCATCTTATGGGGCAAAATCTATGGAGCATCTTATGGGGGCAAAATCTATGGAGCATCTTATGGGGGCATAATCTATGGAGCATCTTATGGGGGCATAATCTATGGAGCAGCATATGGGGCATATTCTATGGAGCATCTTATGGGGCATATTCTATGGAGTATCTTATGGGGGCATAATCTATGGAGCATCGTATGGGGCAGAATATGGGGCATATTCTATGGAGCATCTTATGGGGCAAAATCAATGGAGCATTTTATGGGGGCATAATCTATGGAGCATCTTATGGGGGCATAATCTGTGGAGCATCTTATGGGGCAGCATATGGGGCATATTCTATGGAGCATCTTATGGGGGCATAATCTATGGAGCATATTCTATGGAGCATCTTATGGGGGCATAATCTATGGAGAATCTTATGGAGGCATAATCTATGGAGCATCTTATGGGGGCATACTCTATGGAGCATTTTATGGGGGGCAAAATCTATGGAGCATCTTATGGGGGGCATAATCTATGGAGCATCTTATGGGGGCATATTCTATGGAGCATCTTATGGGGGCATAATCTATGGAGCATTTTATGGGGGCATAATCTATGGAGCATCTTTTGGGGGCATAATCTATGGAGCATCTAATAGGGCCATAACCTTTTTGGAGCAGCATATGGGGCATATTCTATGGAACATCTTATGGGGCCATTATTAACCTTTGTGCAGCATTATATGGGGCATATTTTGTATGGAGCATCTTATGGGTCCATCATGAACTGTATGGAGCATTATATGGGGCTCCAGATTCAATATGGATATTCAAAAACATTTAACCTACTGATGTCTCAATTAATTTTACTTTTATTGGTATATATTTTTATTTTTTAAATTTACCAGTAGCTGCTGCATTTTCCACCCTAGGCTTATACACAAGTCAATAAGTTTTCCCAGTTTTTTGTGGCAAAATTAGGGGGGGTCAGCTTATAGTCGGGTTAGCTTATACACGACTATTTACGGTAATATAATGACTGCAATATATTAAGAGAATAAAAATTTTGATGTGAGTGCTTCATTAATTTTTCAAATGGGCAACAAAGTAGTTATACTACTAAAGAGTTTCTAGAAATCTGTCTCAACATGTTACCTGTTTCACAAAAAAAATCAGAAAAAGTTATAAAAAAGTAGTATACTTTAGAGGTGAGGCTCAACAGGGAGTATGTTTTCATGGTTACTGCAGATACTGTAGATATGGAATCATTCATTGCTTACGGACCATTTACACAATACCAGGGGAAAAATGGCAATATCCTATATTTTAAATATCAAACCCATGAATAGTCATGGAAACTAATATTACTTAATAATGGGGCTGTTTGGTTTCAATTAAGGTGTGCAGTATTTGGTGAATTCCCCAATGGAAGCTAAGCAGACCGCATTATAAAAGGATATGCATGATGGTTTTTATATCTGTCAGAAAACAAATACAGTTTGTAACAAAATTAATTGTGGTTCTAGTGCCATATTCCTGTATGGATAACGGTTCTGGTGATGTATTCATGTACTAATGGTGATTCTGGTCTCGTATTTCATTAATAATGGTGATTGTGGTGTCATCTTCACGTAGAGATGGTTGTGAGGGTGCTCTATTCATGTACTGTAGATCAGTGGTCCCAACCTTTTTTGCACCAGGGACCGGCTTCAAGCAAGACCATTCTTCCATGGCCCGGCAGGGCGGGGATGGAGGTGTGACAGGGGTGGGGCTTTGTTCATAAGGGGGCGGGGCTATGGACGCGCTTGTAGTTTAGCAGTGCATACTTATCATTTAATTATATCATTTATAATGTGACTCAACTCACCATAGGTTTTGAATGAGTGGGAGCACCTGGCTTGATCCCCGGTTTCAGTGGGAGCACTGGGCTACTTCTACTGATGACCGTCACTGCTAATGATGATTGGAACCTACAAGGAAATGGAGCATTGAGCACTTAAGAAAAATTGTGCTGGAGTACTGTACATGCTGATCATTTTCTAATCATCAGAAAATGTATGTGTGGTTGCCCACGTCCTGTCCAGCTCTGTGTGGCTCCCCCTGTTGTATGCATGGCTCCCCTGTCCCATCCTTGTATACATGACTCTGCTCCCATCCTCCCATCCTTGCATACATGGCTCCGCTCCCACTCTCCCATCCTGTATACAAGGCTCCCCTGTCCCATCCTGTATACATGGCTCCCCTCCCACTCTCCCTCCCTTTCATATATGGCTCTGCTCCCACTCTCCCTCCCTTGTATATATGGCTCTGCTCCCACTCTCCCTCCCCTGTATACTGTATATGGCTCCACTCCCACCCTACCTCCCCTGTATATATGGCTCTGCTCCCACTCTCCCTCCCCTGTATATACGGCTCCGCTCCCACCCTCCCTCCCTTGTATATACGGCTCCGCTCCCACTCTCCGTCCCCTGTATAATATATGGCTCCACTCCCACCCTCCCTCCCTTGTATATACGGCTCCGATCCCACTCTCCCTCCCCTGTATATACGGCTCCGCTCCCACCCTCCCTTGTATATATGGCTCCACTCCCATTCTCCATCCCCTGTATATATGGCTTCGCTCCCATTCTCCCTCCCCTGTATATAGGGCTCTGCTCCCATTCTCCCTCCCCTGTATATACGGCTCTGCTCCCACTCTCCCTCCTTTGTATATACGGCTCCGCTCCCACTCTCCCTCCCCTGTATATACGGCTCCGCTCCCACTCTCCCTCCCTTATGTATGGCTCCGCTCCCACTCTCCCTCCCTTATATATATGGCTCCGCTTCCACTCTCTCTCCCTTGTATATATGGCTCCACTCCCACTCTCCCTCCCTTATATATGGCTCCACTCCCATTCTCCCTCCCCTGTATATATGGCTCCGCTCCCATTCTCCCTCCCCTGTATATACGGCTCCGCTCCCACTCTCCCTCCCCTGTATATACGGCTCCGCTCCCACTCTCCCTCCCCTGTATATACGGCTCCGCTTCCACTCTCCCTTCCTTATATATATGGTTCCGTGTCCACTCTCTCCCTTGTATTTATGGCTCCACTCCCACTCTCCCTCCTTTATATATGGCTCCACTCCCACTCTCTCTCCCTTGTATATATGGCTCCGCTTGGCTCCCCCATCCTCCCCCATCATACTTACCCTCACATCGCTGACCTTCCTTCCGCGGAACTTCCCTCCCTGTATCTCGCGGCTAGTGTTGAGCATTCCGATACCGCAAGTATCGGGTATCGGCCGATATTAGCGGTATCGGAATTCCGATACTGACTTCCGATACTTTTGTCATATCGGATACCGGAATCGGAAGTTCCCATCATGCTATGAGCCTGCTTGCTTTGATTAAGCCAATGGGAATCCTCCGAAGTGTGGGCACATCCTGTTAGGCATGTAGGCATGTTAACTATTGGCATGGCTGTGATTGGCTGCCGAAATGATGTCATGATGCACTATAAAAGCCACCGCAGCCGCCATTTCTGGTTCACTCTGCTGTGAATTCAGTTAGGGACAGGCTGCTGTAGAAGACTGTGAGGGACAGTTAGAAATAGCGATTCCACCAAACTTCTAGTGCTTTACCCAGGCTACATAAACCACCACTGTAGCCTTCTTTGCCCTAGCAGCAGTGTTCACAGCTGTCTGCAAGGGCTGTGTGAGTGCAGCTCACGCTGTGGAGTGGGTCCTGCAGCAACGTCAGGCTGTAGGCCACCCAGTGTGATCACTGCTGCCTCATACATCTTTTAATTTTTGAGCTGCATTTTTTACATAATTTCAATCTAGTGTGCTTCCATCCGTATCCATATACGTTGGTTGCAAACACTAGTAGTAGACAGCGGAGCCTTTCTGCAGCCTTTCAGTGCTAGTGTCCACTTTGCTGCACTGTTCACGGCTGTCTGAGAGGTCTCTGACTGTGTGTGAGTGCAGCTCAAGCAGAGTAGAGTGTCCTGCAGCTACGTCTGGTTGTAGGACGCTCAACGTGCGTCACTGCCTCACACATATTTGTCTTTGAGTGCAGCTCATTTTTTCTTCTCCTATTAGTGTGCATCCATCCGTATCCATCAACATTGGTTGGTTGCAAACACTATATAGGAGTAGATAGAGGAGCCTTTTTTTCTGGCTTGTGCCCTGCCGGCGCAGCCAGATTAGTATTACCCAATTTTTTTGGAGCCTCATCTTTTGCATTGTAGGTTACCTGCCTGCATTGTAATAGCTCCAAAAAGTTGGTGATACTATCAGTTTCAATTCTTTGTTCAGATACTTTGAGTTTGTTTCCAACAAAGAAACCACAAAAAAAGTTCACCAAACACTACATTTGGAACTTGTGTAGGCCACATCAGCTCCTATTAAAGTGTAGTCCACACACACACACTTTATAAAATTAGTGTTTCTTGTACCTGTAACCAGCTGTTCAGGAATAAGCACACTAAGACCCCCCTTTGTACTTTTCTGCCTATCTTAAGCAGTCTGGCAAGATGAAGAAGGCAGGGAGTAAGGCGCGTGGGCGTGGGCGTGGGCGTGGAGTTTCAGCAGGGAGAGGACGTGGGGATTCTGCAGGGAGAGGACGTGGGGATTCTGCAGGTAGAGGACGTGGGGATTCTGGGCCTGCTGCGGGCACCAGTGGATCAGCATCCCCCAGTTTTAGCAGGCAACAGTCCTTTATGCGCAGCAACAGTCCTCAACGTACCCCACTGCTGCGGGAGGAACAAATTGAAGCCGTTGTTGGATGGATGGCAGCTAACGCATCGACTTCAATTACTTCCACATCCTCTCAGGGCCAGAGCACCGAAGAGCAACCATCTGTCTCTTCACCACCTGCCAAAGTGCCCAGGCCGTCAGAGAGACATAGACAGGAGCCATCACAGTCTCTACTTCTGTTCTCGGAATCTGTTGGCTTGGAAAGAGGGGGCCAGCCAAGCAGCATTCCTGAATGTGAAGAAGAGGGAGTATGCAGTGATGCGCAACTTCTTTGTCCCTCTGAATCTGAAGAGGCGAGTGGGCCAGTGCCTATGGTCAGCACACCTCAGTACGCATCAGATGATGACGAGACTCAGTTGCCACTTTCTGGTGCGTACGGTACTGGCGAGACAACCCCGGAGAAGCAGCTGTTTGAAGAGGGGAGGGAAGATGATGAGGTCCTTGACCCATCATGGCGTGAGGAACAGGAAGGTGGTGGGAGCAGCTCGGAGGAAGAGATTCCCCTACCGGCCAAAACAGGAGGCAGAGGGAGGGGGAAGACTTGGTTGCCTGTACCCTCCACTTCGGCACCCGTTAGGAGCATTCCTCATTCCAAAGGCAAAACGGGCGCTCCCAAGAGTTGCAGTGCGTGGTCCTTTTTTGACACAGTTGCAGATGACATTTGCTTTGTCAAATGCAAGCTGTGTCATCAGATAGTCAAAAGAGGGAGAAATGTCAGCAACCTCAATACCACAAATATGTGGAAACATGTGCGCACCAAGCACGAGTTGGAGTTGCAGAGACACCCTGAAGACGTAGGCCAACGTACAGCACCACCTACCACCTCTTCAGTTCGTGTTGGGGCCTCTTCCTCCAGCTCACGCACTGCTGGTTCGGCTTCCTCACAGGATCGCCAAGGAAGAACCTCTGCCACTGTTGTCCGGAGACCCTGTCAGATTCCACCCATAGCAGCACGTTCCCATCCATCACAACCATCGGTAGCACAGGCATGGGATAAAAGGCGCCCTTACTCGGCAAACCATCCCCGAGCACAGTCTCTGAATGCTGGCATTGCCAAACTTCTGGCAGTTGAAATGCTGTCATTCAGGCTGGTGGACACTGACACCTTCCGGGACTTAATGGCATTGGCAGTCCCCCAATACAACGTGCCCAGCCGCTTTTATTTCAGCAGGCGAGCCGTCCCTGCCCTGCAGAAACATGTTGAGGGCAAAATAAAACATGCGCTACTAAACGCCGTTAGTAGCAAGGTCCACCTGACCACCGATGCATGGACCAGTAACCATGGACAGGGACGATACCTTTCCCTCACTGCCCACTGGGTCAATGTTGTGGAGCCGGGTACAGATCTGGAGAGTGGCGCTGTACGTGTTCTTCCAACGCCACGGATTGCAGGACTCCAGTCTGTACACATAGACTCCTCCTACTCAAGTTCCTCAGAAACAGCAGAGCAGGAGCCTGTTACGACCGATATGAGCACAGCCGTGGCCAAACGTCAACAGGCTGTACTCAAATTAATTTCTTTGGGGAATCGAAGCCACACAGCGCAGGAGCTCTGGAATGCTATCAAGCTGGAGAGCGATGTGTGGTTTGGGCCAGCGAATCTCCAGCCGGGCTTGGTAGTGTGTGACAATGGCCGAAATCTGGTGGCAGCTCTTGGCCTAGGCAACCTCACACACATCCCATGTCTGGCACATGTGCTTAACTTGGTCGTGCAGAGCTTTCTGAGGGACTATCCGGATCTTGATGCACTGTTGCACAAGGTCCGCATAGAGTGCGCTCACTTGCGGCGTTCCAGCACGGCAAGATCGCGCCTCGCTGCTCTGCAGCGACGATTTGGCCTTCCGGAACATCGCATCATATGTGACCTACCCACCCGGTGGAATTCAACGTTACATATGTTGGAGCGGTTGTGTGAGCAGCAGGCAGCAGTCATGGAGTACCAGCTGCATCAGGCGCAAACAAGTCGCACTGTGCGCCGTTCACACTTCAGCACCATTGAGTGGGCCTCTATGAAGGACATCTGCCTCGTTTTGCGTGCCTTCGATGAATCCACGTGGATGGCGAGAGCAGATGATGCACTAGTCAGCATGACTGTCCCCCTTATCTGCCTGCTTCAACAAACACTGCAAGCACTAAGGGATGAGGTTTCGGAAGAGGTGGAGGATGGGGAGTCCCAAATGCCATCTGCTTCTGGACAGTCTGCGCTACGTGTTTCCTCACAAAGGCCTAGGCAGGGGACACTTTGTGAGGAGGATGAGGAGGAGTCGATGGAGGAGGAAGACATCTCTCCAGAGGAGGGAGGTACACAAACCTCTACTCAGTATGTACAGCGAGGGTGGGGTGATGCAGAGCAGGCCGAGGTCACGCCTCAAACAGGGGACAGCGGTTCTTTGGCAGTTGGGAGTCTGCAGCACATGGTTGATTTCATGCTGCAGTGCCTGAGAAACGACCGCCGCATCGCCCACATTCTCGTCTCGGCTGATTATTGGGTGTACACCCTCCTAGATCCTCGCTACTGGGACAGCGTACAAAGGCTCATACCAACGTTGAACCGGGAGCGTAAACTGCGGGAGTACGAAGAGTCACTGGTGCAGTCCATAATGTTTTCCATTCCACCCGACAGCATTGTTGCTAGTGCTTTACAAAGCAGCTCTGTGCGTCGAGGCAGTGGAGGAAACTCTGCACAAAGAGGGAGTAGAGGCAGCGCCGCAGCACAAGGCAAGACCACTATGGCCCAAATGTGGCAAAGTTTTGTGTGTCCACCACAATTGTCTACACCATCAGCGACGCCTCGAGTCAGCAGGAGGCAACGCTTCCGTCAGATGGTGTCAGACTACATGTCTTGCCCTGTCACTGTACTCCCAGATGGCTCTTCCCCCTTCAAGTTTTGGGTCTCTAAGCTGGATACATGGCCAGAGCTTAGCCAGTATGCATTGGAGGTGCTGGCTTGCCCTGCTGCCAGTGTATTATCGGAACGTGTCTTTAGTGCCGCAGGTGGTGTACTAACAGACCGTCGCACGCGACTATCTTCCGATAATGTTGACCGGCTGACTTTACTGAAAATGAACAAGGCCTGGATCTCCAAAGACTTTGCCATTCCTCTTACACACTAAATTAGTGGCTGGTGTGTTCATTTTTCTACCACCTGAACTATAATCCCTGTGCTTCAACACAGCCAGTTGTCGCTCAGATGTGTCGTCTGCACAGAGAAACACACTAGCTCCTGTGTTAGTGGGGTTCAGTAACGCCAGCTGATCCCCTGCTGTGTGGACGGCAAAGTCACCAGCTCCATCAACATTCAAACCACTACTGATTTTTAACCGTGCCCAACTTAGGTCTCTGGCTCCACTGTCTCTACTATTTCCCCTGACCTCCAACCCCGCCATCTACATCTCTGAAGTGGCGTCAGCACAATCTACACTTGTTCCTGTGTTCCTGTGGCTCAGTCCCATCAGTTTATCCCCTGATGTGTGTCCGGCAATGTCTCTTGCTCTGTCCACATTCCCATAACCAGTAGTGGGAATGAGGACAGAGCTGGCGAACTTGCCGGACAAACATCAGGGGATCAACTGACGGGACTGAGCACCAGTAACACAGGAACAAGTGTAGATTGTGCTGACGCCACTTCAGAGATGTAGCTGGCGGGGTTGGAGGCCAGGGTAAATAGTAGAGACAGTGGAGCCAGAGGCCTAAGTGGAGCATGGTTAGAATCAGTAGTAGTCAACAACCTCCATAAAAACCGCTGCCCATTGGCCTCTGCATGCGGCATGGAATGTGGACAGAGCAGGCGGCATTGCCGGACACACATCAGGGGATTAACTGACCGGACTGAACACCTGGAACACAGGAACAAGTGTGGATTGTGCAGACGCCACTTCGGAGCTATAACTGGCGGGGTTGGAGGACAGGGGAAATACGAAAATCAGTGAAGCCACAGGCCTAAGTGGAGCACGGTTAAAATTAGTAGAAGTCTACAACCGATCTTAAAATTTCTTCAATGCAGCCTCAGCCTGCTCCGTGCTTGTCCCTGGGCTTCAACACAGCCAGTTGTAGCTCGGAAGTGCTGTCCACACGGAAAGAGACACTTGCTCCCGTGTCTCAGTGGGGTTCAGTAACGTCAGCTGTTCCCCTGCTGTGTGGATGGCAGTCTCTCCTGCTGTCTCCGCATTCCAAAGACAGTAGGCCTCTGCCTACACCCTCCTATTTCCTGGGCTTCAACACAGCCAGTTGTAGCTCGGAAGTGCCGTCCACACGGAAAGAGACACTTGCTCCCGTGTCTCAGTGGGGTTCAGTAACGTCAGCTGTTCCCCTGCTGTGTGGATGGCAGTCTCTCCTGCTGTCTCCGCATTCCAAAGACAGTAGGCCTCTGCCTACACCCTCCTATTTCCTGGGCTTCAACACAGCCAGTTGTAGCTCGGAAGTGCCGTCCACACGGAAAGAGATACTTGCTCCCGTGTCTCAGTGGGGTTCAGTAACGTCAGCTGATCCCCTGCTGTGTGGATGGCAGTCTCTCCTGCTGTCTCCACATTCCAAAGACAGTAGGCCTCTGCCTACACCCTCCTATTTCCTGGGCTTCAACACAGCCAGTTGTAGCTCGGAAGTGCCGTCCACACGGAAAGAGATACTTGCTCCCGTGTCTCAGTGGGGTTCAGTAACGTCAGCTGATCCCCTGCTGTGTGGATGGCAGTCTCTCCTGCTGTCTCCACATTCCAAAGACAGTAGGCCTCTGCCTACACCCTCCTATTTCCTGGGCTTCAACACAGCCAGTTGTAGCTCGGAAGTGCCGTCCACACGGAAAGAGATACTTGCTCCCGTGTCTCAGTGGGGTTCAGTAACGTCAGCTGATCCCCTGCTGTGTGGATGGCAGTCTCTCCTGCTGTCTCCACATTCCAAAGACAGTAGGCCTCTGCCTACACCCTCCTATTTTCTGGGCTTCAACACAGCCAGTTGTAGCTCGGAAGTGCCGTCCACACGGAAAGAGACACTTGCTCCCGTGTCTCAGTGGGGTTCAGTAACGTCAGCTGATCCCCTGCTGTGTGGATGGCAGTCTCTCCTGCTGTCACCACATTCCAAATACAGTAGGCCTCTGCCTACACCCTCCTATTTCCTGGGCTTCAACACAGCCAGTTGTAGCTCGGAAGTGCCGTCCACACGGAAAGAGACACTTGCTCCCATGTCTCAGTGGGGTTCAGTAACGTCAGCTGATCCCCTGCTGTGTGGATGGCAAAGTCTCCTGCTGCCTACACAGTCGTACCACTACTGATTTTTAACCGTGCTCCAATTAGGCCTGTGGCTCCACTGTCTCTCGTATTTCCCCTGTCCTCCAACCCTGCCAGTTACAGCTCCGAAGTGGCGTCTGCACAATCCACACTTGTTCCTGTGTTACAGGTGTTCAGTCCGGTCAGTTAATCCCCTGATGTGTGTCCGGCAATGTCGCCTGCTCTGTCCACATTCCCATAACTAGTTATGGGAATGTGGACAGAGCAGGCGACATTGCCGGACACACATCAGGGGATTAACTGACCGGACTGAACACCTGTTACACAGGAACAAGTGTGGATTGTGCAGACGCCACTTCGGAGCTGTAACTGGCGGGGTTGGAGGACAGGGGAAATACGAGTATCACTGATATTTGTATTTCCCCTGTCCTCCAACCCCGCCAGTTACAGCTCCGAAGTGGCGTCTGCACAATCCACACTTCTTCCTGTGTAACAGGTGTTCAGTCCGGTCAGTTAATCCCCTGATGTGTGTCCAGCAATGTCGCCTGCTCTGTCCACATTCCCATAACTAGTTATGGGAATGTGGACAGAGCAGGCGACATTGCCGGACACACATCAGGGGATTAACTGACCGGACTGAACACCTGTTACACAGGAAGAAGTGTGGATTGTGCAGACGCCACTTCGGAGCTGTAACTGGCGGGGTTGGAGGACAGGGGAAATACGAAAATCAGTGAAGCCACAGGCCTAAGTGGAGCTTGGTTAAAATTAGTAGAAGTCTACAACCGATCTTAACATTTCTTCAATGCAGCCTCAGCCTGCTCCGTGCTTGTCCCTGGGCTTCAACACAGCCAGTTGTTGCTCGGAAGTGCCGTCTTCACAGAGTAAAACACTACCTCCTGTGTTTGTGGGGTTCAGTAACGTCAGCTGTTCCCCTGCTGTTTTGATGGCAATCTGTCCTGCTGCCTCCCAATTGACAGCACATCAGGCCTCAGCCTGCTAAGTGCTTGTCCCTGGGCTCCAACATCGCCAGTTGCTGCTCATAACTGACTTTGGCACGGGTACTCCCTCCTGCCCAGCTTGGTTCCAGCCCTGCCTGCTGTTTCCGGGAAGTGTCAATGTCAGTTTGCCACCCCAAGTTGCCATGTCGTGTTGCGGTTGGGTTAGCCGAGGCTAGGGTGCCAGCAGTTTAGGTGCTTCCTATGTGGACTGCGGGTTCTGGTAAGAAAGGCTTGTTCCGTAGTGCCAGTAGGACAAGCACCCCCTGTAGGACTGTGTGATTCGGTAACTGCGGCCAGCTTGTGGCATGCCAACTTTGCTTTTCAGGGTTAACTTCTGCTACCCCTCCTGGTTCCAGCACCGTCAGCTGGTTCTCGTCAGAGCCTTTGGCCTAGGTGCGTCCATCTCGGTATCCGAGTTCCGGCAACGTCTGCTGGTCCTTGGTAGTGCTTTGTAGCACAGGTACCTCCTGCTTAGTAACCGGGTTCCAGCACCGTCAGCTGGTCCTCGGTTGTGCCATTGGCTCTTATTCCTTCTGCTGCCCCTCCGGGTGCCAGCACTGTCAGCTGGTCGTCGCTATTTCCATTTGCTCTTGCAGCTTCTGCTACCCCTCCGGGTTCCAGCACCGTCAGCTGGTTCTTGTCAGAGCCTTTGGCCTAGGTGCCTCCATCTCGGTATCCGAGTTCCGGCAACGTCTGCTGGTCCTTGGTAGTGCTTTGTAGCACAGGTACCTCCTGCTTAGTAACCGGGTTCCAGCACCGTCAGCTGGTCCTCGGTTGTGCCATTGGCTCTTATTCCTTCTGCTGCCCCTCCGGGTGCCAGCACTGTCAGCTGGTCCTCGCTATTTCCATTTGCTCTTGCAGCTTCTGCTACCCCTCCGGGTTCCAGCACCGTCAGCTGGTTCTCGTCAGAGCCTTTGGCCTAGGTGCCTCCATCTCGGTATCCGAGTTCCTGCAACGTCTGCTGGTCCTTGGTAGTGCTTTGTAGCACAGGTACCTCCTGCTTAGTAACCGGGTTCCAGCACCGTCAGCTGGTCCTCGGTAGTGCCATTGGCTCTTGTTCCTTCTGCTGCCCCTCCGGGTGCCAGTACCGTCAGCTGGTTCAAGAGGACAAAGAACAGGAAGACAACCACCATGATGCAGAACAACAAGAGAGAGAAGACAAAGAAGCATAAAAAAACAAAGCAGAAGAACATTAAGCATAAGACTAATACTCTGAGCAAATGATATTATCTTATTTATAAGCAGAAGACTAAGCAGTGTATGGGGGTGAGTCCGTTCCTCCTCGTGGTGCCCCTAGAAAAGGCCTGCTGCTGCAGGCCAAACTGAACGCGGACAAATCCTGTTGTAAATCTTTTGTGACGGGCAGAACGGAAGGTGTAAACTTCTAACTTTTCTAGATAACAACAACAGGAATGCCTGACACAAACAAGAATATGATGAAGAAGAATAGGAAGAAGATGAAGAAGTTGAATATGTAGAATAATAATTGTTGAATAAGAAGAATATGAAGAATGTAAGAAAAGGAAGAAGAAGAAGAATGTAAAAAAAGGAAGTAGAAGAATTTAAAAAAAGGAAGAAGAAGAAGAATGTAAAAAAAGGAAGTAGAAGAATGTAAAAAAAGGAAGAAGAAGAAGAAGAATGTAAAAAAAGGAATAAGAAGAAGAAGAAGAAGGTAAAAAAAGGAAGAAGAATAAGAAAGAAGAAGAAAGAAGAAAGAAGAAGAAGACATACATGTCTGGCAAAATATAAATGAGGCTAACATAGTCAATATCTTTGTAACTCCTAACGTCTTTAAAAAAAAAGTTTAATTCCTGCTATTCCATTTGATTGGGCTAAACCTCTATGGCTTTAATGTCTCCTCCACCTCCCACAATACATTCTACATTATTCTTAGTTGTTTTTCTTCATGTAGAATTAACCTACAAGGAAAGAAAGGGTTTTTTTTAATTCCGATATTTTGGCCCCATTGACTTGCATTGGTTCCCGGTATCGGAATCGGCGATACCGATACTTTTTTTTAAGATCGGCCGATCCATTCCGATCCGATATTTTCAAGTATCGGCTGGTATCGCTCAACTCTACTCGCGGCACTTCAGCTCTTGTGCGGAGCGGTCACGTGCTACCGCTCATTAAGGTCTATGAATATGGACGCCACGCGTATGGGAGATGAGTGGCGTGCGTATTCATGACCTTAAATGAGCGGTACACTTGACCGCTCAGCGCTGGATGAAGCCGCCGTGCCGACAGGGACCACTAGGTGAGTATCAGCTGCTGCACCGCCGCTGGCTCCCCTTGTGTCCGCGGACTGACAAGGGCACTGCAACGGCCCGGTGCTGGGCCGCGGACCGGTGGTTGGGGACCCCTGCTATAGATGACTCTGGTGATGTACTCATGTAGTGATTATGGTTCTGGGGCTGTATTCATCACCAGAGCCATCATCGATGCAAGAATATTAAAACCAAAATCAATATCAGTACATGAATACATCACCAGAGCCATAAACAGTACATAAAAACGGTACCAGAACCATCATCAGTAAATTAATAGGTCACTAAAACCACCACCAGTACATTAATACAACACCAGAATCACCATCAGTACATCACCAAGCTGTGTACCATACAGGAACCACAGCACTCATGAGACACAGTCAGTATCAATAAGTAAACATTTACATCCAGCTACCTTATAGGTGACATCTTCGCTGATTCAGTAGTTGTCATGATGACTTTTCACATCCAGTGCTCTTCTCTGCAGACTTCCCTCTTCCCCAATCTTCTGCAGAACATCCTGACACAATGCTCTTACAAATAAAAGTGTTATTAAAATGCTCTGTGCATAAAAATATCTGTCTATAATATGACCTAAATAAGTCTCCTGTGGTGTATGGCCTCTACACTGTCGGCCCTTATGAGCTACAGTACATCCGCCACACTGTCTATCTTAATGAGGTATAACTGCTCTACTGTCTGACTATCGGTTATAACCGCCCTACTATTTGCCATTATCAGCTATAACCATCACACCATCTGCCCTTATGAATCATGACTGTCCCTTCTCCAGTTTTCCCTTACACTCTCTATAGCTCCATACTGTCCACCCACCATGCTAACCTCTCTCCATACTGTGTCCCAATTTCACCCTGCCCTCTCTCCATATTCATACTGTGCATTTTTTTAACACTATGTCCTTATCCTGAACACCATGTTGTCCTCTCTAAACTATACCCCCTCTTCACACTGTTCTCCTACAAAGTATGATGGTCACCACAGCCATCCATACAGTATAATATTCACAACAGCACTCCATACAATATTATTCCCCTAGTCACTGATACAGTAAAATGGTCCCACAGCCCCTTATATACAGGATAATGTCCCACATAGCACCCCACAAAGTATGATATCCACCACAGCCCCCAATATAAGGTCCCCAACAGCACCCATACAGTATGGTCATCCTCTTGTTATGTCCCGACAGCCCCTGTTGTAATGTCCCCATATCCAGCACTTCTTGTAATGTCTCCATAGCCAGCCCCCTCTTGTATTGTCCACATAGCCAGCCCCTTATGTCCCCATAGCCAACCCCTCTTGTAATGTCCCCATAGCCAGCCACTTATATCTCTAGAGCCTGCTCCTTATGTCAACATAGCCAGGCCCCCCTTGTAATGTCCCCATAACCAGCCACTTAAGTCCCCATAATCAGACCCTCTTGTGATGACCTCATAACCTGCCCATTATGTCCATTAACCAGTCCCTTATGTCCACATAGGCAGTCCCTATTGTAATGTCCCAATAGTCAGCTCCTTATGTCCACACTGCCAACCCTCTTGTAATGTCCTGATAGCCAGCTCCAAATGTCCCCATAGGCATCCCCCTCTTGTAATGTCACCTACAGTCAACTGCTCTTGTAATGTCTCTATAGTCAGCCCCTCTTGGAATGTCCAAATAGCCAGTCTCTTTTGTGCCCATAGCCAGCCCCTCTTGGAATGTGCCTATAACCAGTCCCTCGTTGAATGTCCCCACAGGATCTAGGTATAATAGCCTCTATTAGGAAAATAATAGAATAAAAATTAAAAAAAATTATAATTACCTAATCCAGTGCAGCTTCACCTCCTCTTCCATCTGGTGCAGCAGTGGGCGCTGGATGGCACGATAACATCACTGCATCACAATGTCCCACGTCCTCTGCAAAGCAAGAGGCTGAGAAATGCTCCTGTGCTCCCAATTGGCACCAACATCAATTGTATTCATGTCTTACAGACATGAATACAATTCAATGCGAGGAAGATGTGACTGACACAGAGGAGTAATTGGTGTCAGTGACTAACACTGCTCCACTCAGTGCCCATGCCCCGGTCATCAATGTACCGAATGCCTGTGGCCAGAGGAAGATGATGGGAGGACATAATCATTCAGGGTGATTTCTAAGAAATGCGCCCCCTCGGGTAGACAGTAGATAGCGCTCTAGGCAGGTGCCTACCCTATCTATCCCTCGTACCAGCCGTTTCCTTTTGGTATACACTGGGTGAATGGAGCCTTATGGATATGTTTAGAATAAGAGCTTTCCCAATATACAAGTTTGAAAGTTGCAGTTGATTGAAGCAAAAGTTGCAATCCTTAAACATTTTTGTGCAAGAAAAGGGCTAAAGAAAAAAGATCCAAGCAACCACTAAGGCCTCTTTCACACATCAGTTTTTTGCCTTCAGGCGCGATCCGGCTTTTTTTTGTAAAACCGGATCCGGCAAAATGCAATGCCGGATCCGGTTTTTCCCCATTGACTTGCATTAGCGCCGGATCGTGCCGATGGCATTGCGTTTCATCCGTTTTTTGCCGGATCCGGCAACTTGTCTCATTCCGGCGTCTGGAAAAAACGGCTACTGTAACGTTTTTTGTCTCCGGCGAAAAAGCCGGAAGCGCCGGATCCGGCGCTTCCAGCTTTTTGCTACAATGAAAGTCTATGGGCGCCGGAATGCGCCGGATCCAGAAAAAGACGGATCCAGCCACCGGATCCGGTTTTTTTAAGTCTGCGCATGCTCAGATCCAATTGGCCAGCCGCCAGGAACAGAGACGGATCCAGCAAAAAAACGGATCCGTTTCTACAGTTCTCCAAAATTTATGCCGGATCCGTTTTTTCTTAAAAAAGCCGGATCCTGCCTGACGGCAAAAAACTGATGTGTGAAAGTAGCCTAAGAAAAAGTAAATAACAATCACCCACAGTCTAGTCACTTCAAAGGTTTTTCCAACAAAGTGCACAGAAAAGGTGATAAATGTTAAATATAATTGTAAATGTTAAATTATAAATAGCTCATAAATTCCCTATTGGGATCTCTATCTATCTATTAGTACTATTGGGGTTGCAAGTCAAATGCGCCAACTTTCCGCAATATACTGCAGGTAGTAAGAAGGGCTTTGTAGAGTGTTGGTCAAACATGGTTGCTCCAACCCTGTAAAACGCTATGGGCATATTGGAAATGGAAGAATGGGAAGGTTTGATGGTGTCCCAACTAGCTAACATTTATCACCTATCTGGCTTGTTCACAAAAATGCATTTTCAGTCTGAGTGCTGTCTGTGGAAAAAATGGACAGCACTTTGACCGATGTTATTCATGGGGGCAGAGCAGATGAGCGATATTTTTCACTAACCGAATCGGGATGTTAAAAATCTTGTTGTTTCTCCTAGTGGAGAGTGACAAGCAAAAGCATGTCAGAGTTAGGAGACTTATACGCCATGAAATGCTCCTCTGGGAAATTAAATATGAAAATCACCTCTTCAGAGAAGAAGAGGACTAGAACTCTAGTGCCACCTATTGGAAGTAGCAATCTTAAAAGTCAATAACGACCCTTTAATGAGCCTGCCAACATGACTTAGGATCAAAGCTAAACCAGAATCTCATTTTGCAGACATGGCGTTTCGGGTGTTGCCCCTCGTCAGCACAAAGTATGAGATCTTAGTTGGCTAGGTGGGAGGCTTAAGACTGGGATCTAAGTGGTAACATTTCTGCTTGTTGAGAGTGACAAGCCAGGCATGGCATGTCAGAGTGAGGAGACTTATATGCCATGCATGAATAATTGCAGCATGCACAAGTTTCATCTGTAACCTGGATAAGATTCACCCATTTTGGGTGCGCGAAAAAAAAATTGGATGCCATACGGAGCAACAGTATGGCATCTGATATTTATGGATACATTGAAATTATCAGAAAAGGTAAATGGTCTCATAAATGACCAAATAAAGCTGTAAAAAACAAAAACGGACTGTACACGGATGACAAGTGAGAAAAAAATTAGGTCTTCTGGATGAAACTCTGAACAATTTTTGATACCTTTGTGTTAACCAACCCTTCTCACGTAAATAGGATACATCTGTAATGGGGACAATGAGACCGCGGGTACCTGCTTGCCAGGTCCGGAACTAGAACGGCTGCATCCCCTGTTCCCTGGGGGAAGCTTTAGTGAGGTGGACCTTCCCCTTTTGTCTGGAGGAAGCATAAATGAGGTGGACCTTCCTCCTGTCCGAGGGGGATGGTGGAATAAAAGGGGAAAGCACGTGCAGCAGGGGGTTTTGGTGAGAACAGAGGGCAGCGCGCTCCGCTTCACCTCCTGACACAGAGCACCGGTGCTACAACAGGCCACACTGACAGGGTCCCCCGAAGTCTGCAGAGGGACAGCTGTGCTGAGGGGAGCCATGCGTCCAGCAGCAGCAGGCAGGCAGAGGAGTGCTCCATACTGGGAGCATCTGCAGAGTGCAGGACAGTGCTCATCATCTCACGTCGCCAACAGTGGGGGCCAGAGAGAAGTACAGTGTACCCAGTGACTACAGAAAGAGGTGCAGTGTGCCCGGTGACTACATAAAGAGGTGTATTGTGCCCGGTGACTACAGAAAGAGGTGTATTGTGCCCGGTGACTACAGAAAGAGGTGCAGTGTGCCCGGTGACTACAGAAAGTGGCGCATTGTGCCCGGTGACTACAGAGAATGGTGCAGCGTGCCGGTGACTAGAGAACAAGGTGCCAAATGCTTTTGGGCCCGTGAGTACAGCGCACGTGCCACATTAGAGGGACCGAGTACGGGACTGACACTGGTGCCCTGAGTTTTGCCAGCTGATATTTTCTGAGCCACGTTGGGCTTGTACAGGACTGTGGCCCGCACTCTTGTCAGCCAGTGCAGCATATAGACTAGGCTCAGTAGAAGGTACCAGAGACCGACTGCTGCCGCCAGAAGACGAGGCATTGATGCCCACAGGACCTTCCTGGAAAAGACACCGCACCAGTCGTTGCCGGCGTTATTGAGTTCCCAGCAGGAGTTACAGTTTGAGGTACTCCTGACACAAGTGCTTCACAGGAACTGCCGCTACCTGATCCTTTGTTCTTCAACCCACAATATCCTTTGCCATTTGAATGGTTTAATCCCTTGTTTAACCCTTTACCTCCCTGCGTGGAGTATTCCTGTTATTAAACTTGTTAACCCTTGCTCTGCCTCCTGTCCATCACTGCATCCCCCTACCTGCTCACACATCCATTCAACAAGCTTTTTTTCAGGCCACCATTAACATTCCATAATGATCAGTCTACTAGCTTTACATTTCAAATCAATATCGTTTTTCGAAAAATGAGAGTAAACCCGTGTTTTATTTGAAACATTTGTTTCCCTTTATTAGCTCAGTGAGGCCAATGTGTTCTGCACATTAAAAAAATAATCACAGGAATTTGTATACAATGAATAAAACCACAGTACATGTAGACTTGGCAGGTGGAACCTCAACCCCGGGCAATGGGGTGGGCTAACTAAAAGCTTTGATTGCCCGTTAAGCACAATTTTACCACCATTAGTACATTTTCATCTACAAATCTTACAGTAGCGCAATCCAGTCAGTTGTTCATAGTATTGATAATGTCTGTCACACAAGTACAGATTCAGAATCATCACATTATCGCATATGGCTATTCTAGTTCATCAGTTAGGTTGGAAACTACAATGATTGAAGTTCTCAGATTTACAGATATCAAAAAGGACACATAATTATCAACTAAATCTAAAGGGGATGAAGTGCTTTTTATTTATTTATTTTTTTGTAATATTTCAAATGACCCAATGTCTCTCCCTTACGATTGCACAATCGTTCCGTCCTGTGCAACCTTCTTTGGCAAATGGTTAGCACAATCTTATAGGCTACTTTAATGGTAAAATTTCAGATCTAACATTAAATAGTACATTTTTGAAAAAAAAAAAGTTTAAAATTTACTTTTTTTTTATTTATTTTTTTTATTTCCACAAAGGGCACGGCCATAGAATTTAAACTACCATAAAGCAGAAAAAAGCAGCTACTACACGTCAAATCTAGCGGTTTTACAGAATTTTTAGTAATTTTTTTATTATTATTATTATAATTATTATTTTCATCCACAGAATGTTAGTGGTTTGTTTTCTATTTGATTTTCTTTTTTTTTTTTTATTAAATGTATGGTAACTGTGAAAAAAAAACACATAAAAATCAAATCGGCCAATTATATATGATCCCAAAATATGTTTAAATGCCCCTAGATACACACATTTCTGTTCGCATATATATTGAACACAGAGGAACTTGTGATTTTAGGAGAGAACAATTGTCAGGTCTGCCGAAAAAAAAAAAAAATCAACAATATTTTATCTGCTTAAAAAGAAACAAATCAACACACACATGTTCAATTCATTTCAGCAATACAGGGAAAAAATAGAATGTATTAAAACATCTGATTACATAATTTAAAGGCAAAATAGGCAATGCATCTGGTCTTCAACACATAATATGATATATTAAACATTGATTTCGTAAAAATAATTTATTGCTTTTAATATATACTTTTATTTTATTTTTTTGTACAACAGAAAATTGAGAAAGGAAAAAAAAAGTCTGTAAACTTTAGTTTTTCGTTTGGCGATCACATAATTAAACAAGATAAAATACCTGCATTTTTTTTATTTTTTTCGTAACCTACATAAATACAACCATTACACGGATTAAAGCTGTCTATAATGTAACAGGGAACCCGTGAAAATAACATGTGTGTTTATAGGTTGTTTTTTTTTTCATTTTATTTATTGCTGTCTACCTACATTGAAATGGAAAAAAATAAGCCTTCGGCATTTTACGGACAGCGGAATAAAAAAAAAAAAAGTAAAAATGAAAAAAAAAAAATTTGCTGGTGATAAACCATGAACGCCACGGCCATTGTGTAGACCGCTTTAACTAATTGTTAGATGATCTGCCATGGTACCAAAAAAAAAAAATGAACATAAAATTAATATTAATGTAACAGAAGCAGCTTGGTGGAGTTGTCTTATATTGATATTCAGGAGAATACAGCCTATAAATATTCCTCGAGACCAAGTAGGGCCCAGTAACTCATAAATATGAGGCCGACCTCATAAATATTACTGAGGTAGTGCCTAAGAATAATGTCTATGTTTTCTGGAATATTGGTAGGCTGCATATTGGTTAAATGGTTTATTCGATGACTCAACTTCCACCATTCTGTGTACATGTGTGGCCCACTTTATACTGCACAAGGGGTCATTTTTCACCAAATAGGTCAATATAAACTACATGGTTTGTCCTCTAGTTGTAGATTAAAAAAAAAAGAAAGGGTCTAAATGTTTTCCTGGAAGACGTGTCACTTTTGTTCTATCTTATTCCCTTGAATAATGCCGGGGTCACACTTGCGAGAAACTCACACGAGTCTCGCATCTCAATACCCCGCACTGCCGCCAGTACTCGGGACCGGAGCGTGCGGCTGCATAAAAATACATGCGGCCTCACACTCCGGTCCCGAGTGCCGGCGGTAGTAACGGGGATTGAGATGCGAGACTTGTGCGAGTTTCTCGCAAGTGTGACCCCGGCCTAAGGCTAAGCTGCAATACCAGGCAAAACCTGTGGATAATACTGGATCTGTTTAAGCGCTGTTAAAAATCAGCATTTTTTTATTTTTTACAAATTTCAGACGTTGGTAGTCGTTTCGCATTTTGATTACGCGTGTTGATGCTTTCTTGATAACGTTTGACTATCTAAAGTCTAAGCCTCCATATAGAAACCTTTACCATTTTTTGTGTAAAGATTAAAAGCTAAAAGATCATAAAATATTTGTAGATGCATCGGACACGGAAAGAATCAATAGACATTTTGGTAAAATATGAAAATTTTGTACAAACTTATACTTGGAAAAATGCCAAGCCTTGCTTGGTCCTTTCCAAGTCAATGTATATGGTTGATTCAAACAATTGTCCTAGATTTATTTTCCTCCAAAATTGGAAATGTTGGGAGAAAAGAGGACTATATATATCTATAGGTATATATATAAACAGTGTGGGGGGGGGGACATCTAAAATATTACTTCTCCTTTCTTTTTATCCAAAAACTAGAATGGATATAATAAAAAAATAGGTAAATAATAAAAATATATATATACATATATATATACAGTGGGGTAAAAAGTATTTAGTCAGCCACCAATTGTGCAAGTTCTCCCACTTAAAGAGATGAGAGAGGCCTGTAATTGCCATCATAGGGAGACCACAACTATGAGAGTCAAAATGACAAAACAAATCCAGAAAATCACCTTGTCTGATTTGGCAAGATTTATTTAGCAAATTATGGTGGAAAATAAGTATTTGGTCACCTAAAAACATGCAAGATTTCTGGCTCTCACAGACCTGTAACTTCTTCTTTAAGAGGCTCCACTGTCCTCCACTCATTACCTGTAGTAATGGCACCTGTTTGAACTTGTTATCAGTATAAAAGACACCTGTCCACAACCTCAGTCACACTCCAAACTCCACTATGGTGAAGACCAAAGAGCTGTTGAAAGACACCAGAAAAAAATTGTAGCCCTACACCAGGCTGGGAAGACTGAATCTGCAATAGGCAAGTAGCTTGGTGTGATGAAATCAACTGTGGGAGTAATAATAAGAAAATGGAAGACATACAAGACCACTAATAATCTGGGGCTCCACGCAAGATCTCACCACGTGGGATCAAAATGATCTCTAGAACGGTGAGCAAAAATCACACTGGGGGACCTAGTGAATGACCTGCAAAGAGCTGGGACCACCGTAACAAAGGCTGCCATCAGTAACACACTATGCCGCCAGGGACTCAGATCCTGCAGTGCCAGACGTGTCCCCCTGCTTAAGCCAGTACATGTCTGGGCCCGTCTGAAGTTTTATAGAGAGCATTTGGATTATCCAGAAGAGTATTGGGAGAATGTCATATGGTCTGATAAAACCAAAGTAGAACTGTTTTGTAGAAACAAACTTGTTGTGTTTGGGGGAGACAGAATGCTGAGTTGCATCCAAAGAACACCATACCTACTGTGAAGCATGGGGGTGGCAACATCATGCTTTGAGGCCATTTCTCTGCAAAGGGACCAGGAGGACTGATCTGTGTACATGAAAGAATGAATTGGGCCATGTATCGTGAGATTTTGAGCGCAAACCTCCCTCTATCAGCAAGAGCATTGAAGATGAAATGTGGACGGGTCTTTCAACATGATAATGATCCCTAGCACACTGCCAGAGCAACGAAGAAGTGGCTTCATAAGATGCATATGAAGGTCCTGGAGTGGTCTAGCCAGTCTCCAGTTCTCAACCCCATAGAAAACCTTTGGAGGGATTTGAAAGTCCGTGTTGCCCAGTGAGAGGCCCAAAACATCACTGCTCTAGAGGAGATCTGCATGGATGAATGGGCCAACATACAACCAACAGTGTGTGACAAACTTGTGAAGACTTACAGAAAATGTTTGACCTCTGTCATTGCCAACAAAGGATATATAACAAAATATTGAGATAAGCTTTTGTTAATGACCAAATACTTATTGTCCACCATAATTTGCAAAATAAATCTCACCAAATCAGACAAAGTGATTTTCTGGATTTGTTTTCTCATTTTGCCTCTCATAGTTGTGGTCTACCTATGATGTTAATTACAGGCCTCTCTCATCTTTTTAAGTGGGAAAACTAGCACAATTGGTGGCTGACTAAATACTTTTTACCCCATTGTATGTATATATATATATATATATATATATATATATATATATATATATATATTTATTATTTACTTTTTTTTTATTATATCCATTCTAGTTTTTGGATAAAAAGAAAGAAGGAATATTTTAGATGTTACCTTAAATCAATCCGTCAGCAGGATTTTGCTAAGTAATCCGAGAGCAGAATGATGTAGGGTCAGATACCCTGATTCCAGTGATGTGCCACTTTCTAGGTTATGTCTTGCAGTTTCAATAAAATTAGCATTTTATCAGCAGGAAAGTTTCACCAGAGGATTAGGTGACTCGTGTATACTAGTCCAACCTTACCCACACCACTGATTGACATCTTTTTGTCAATATACAGTTGTGGCCAAAAGTATTGACACCCCTGCAATTCTGTCAGATAATACTCAGTTTCTTCCTGAAAATTATTGCAAACACAAATTCTTTGTTATTATTATCTTCATTTAATTTGTCTTAAATGAAAACACACACAAAAGAGAATGAAGCAAAAAGCAAAACATTGATCATTTCACACAAAACTCCAAAAATGGGCCAGACAAAAGTATTGGCACTCTCAGCCTAATACTTGGTTGCACAACCTTTAGCCAAAATAACTATGACCAACCGCTTCCGGTAACCATCAATGAGTTTCTTACAATACTCTGCTGGAATTTTAGACCATTCTTCTTTGGCAAACTGCTCCAGGTCCCTGATATTTGAAGGGTGCCTTCTCCAAACTGCCATTTTTAGATCTCTCCACAGGTGTTCTATGGGATTCAGGTCTGGACTCATTGCTGGCCACCTTAGAAGTCTCCAGTGCTTTCTCTCAAACCATTTTCTAGTGCTTTTTGAAGTGTGTTTTGGGTCATTGTCCTGCTGGAAGACCCATGATCTCTGAGGGAGACCCAGCTTTCTCACACTGGGCCCTACATTATGCTGCAAAATTTGTTGGTAGTCTTCAGACTTCATAATGCCATGCACACGGTCAAACAGTCCAGTGCCAGAGGCAGCAAAGCAACCCTAAAACATCAGGGAACCTCCGCCATGTTTGACTGTAGGGACCGTTTTCTTTTCTTTGGATGCCTCTTTTTTTCTCCTGTAAACTCTATGTTAATGCCTTTGCCCAAAAAGCTCTACTTTTGTCTCATCTGACCAGAGAACATTCTTCCAAAACGTTTTAGGCTTTTTCAGGTAAGTTTTGGCAAACTCCAGCCTGGTTTTTTTTATGTCTCGGGGTAAGAAGTGGGGTCTTTCTGGGTCTCCTACCATACAGTCCCTTTTCATTCAGATGCCGACGGATAGTACGGGTTGACACTGTTGTACCCTCGGACTGCAGGGCAGCTTGAACTTGTTTGGATGTTAGTCGAGGTTCTTTATCCAACATCTGCACAATCTTCCGTTGAAATCTCTTGTCAATTTTTCTTTTCCGTCCACATCTAGGGAGGTTAGCCACAGTGCCATGGGCTTTAAACTTCTTGATGACACTGCGCACGGTAGACACAGGAACATTCAGGTCTTTGGAGATGGACTTGTAGCCTTGAGATTGCTCATGCTTCCTCACAATTTGGTTTCTCAAGTCCTCAGACAGTTCTTTGGTCTTCTTTCTTTTCTCCATGCTCAATGTGGTACACACAAGGGCACAGGACAGAGGTTGAGTCAACTTTAATCCATGTCAACTGGCTGCAAGTGTGATTTAGTTATTGCCAACACCTGTTAGGTGCCACAGGTAAGTTACAGGTGCTGTTAATTACACAAATTAGAGAAGCATCACATGATTTTTCGAACAGTGCCAATACTTTTGTCCACCCTCTTTTTTATGTTTGGTGTGGAATTATATCCAATTTGGCTTTAGGACAATTCTTTTTGTGTTTTTTCATTTAAGACAAATTAAATGAAGATAATAATACCAAAGAATTTGTGTTTGCAATCATTTTCAGGAAGAAACTGAGTATTATCTGACAGAATTGCAGGGGTGTCAATACTTTTGGCCACAACTGTACATTGTACACAGAAAGCTGCCAATCAATGATATGGGGTCATACAGAGCTCAGCATTCAGAGCTCTGCTAGATCTGCAGCAGAGAAAATTGTGTAAAAATGACAGCATACAGACCAGCAAGAACCACATCACTGGAATCAGTGTCTCAGACCCTTTATCATGCTGCTTACATAGCTGCTTACAAAAATCTACCTTTTTGAAAACTGGTGTATATGTAATGTCAAAAAATGACCCCAAGTAATGTTAAAATGGCCTGAAGTGTTGTTGTATCAAATGGCAAAAAGAGTAAAAATCATGACCGGTTAAACAATCTTTGGCACTCAGGTTTATTGTGCACGGCAGTCACCAAACTGACGTGGGCAGCAGCAACCAGAGCACTGAATTCCTGATGCAAATGGCTTGTCCCCATACCTTCTCGCACTGAACCTGGTTACATTACAGAACAAAAAGGATTCTAGCAAAATCAGTAATTTTTTTTCGTGTACATTCACCAATTAGTCCTACAAATGTATTCTTTTGAAACCATTTAGAATAATAGCAATATTCATTCAAAAGATTTTTTTTTTATTTTTTTCTTACAAACCGTTGCAAAAAACTGTGACTGATTAACATTTGTGAAAAAATATTTGCATTGCTAAACACGCACCACACGTAACGTAGGGGCCGCCGATGAGCCGCCGATGGAGGGAGAGGAAACATGGTTCTCGTAATTAATTCCACTTGTGTTTGAATATATTAAGTTGGCGGAACAAGGGTTAACCGGTAAGAGGGGATAGCAATACGGGAAAAAGCTGTGCGTGAAGAGGTTAAAACAATTCAGTGTATAAGAACTTTGTCCATATGGAAACCAACATTACGGGAGGTCTCATTATACCAAGACGACGTCATAAAGGATCAGTAGTACAGCGGTAGAGCTGAGACCACACTAATGCATAGTCAACACTATCGTGCAATGGGCGATTTCACCCGTAGCATATGATAGCATGAAGAAGAGTGTTAGCATCCTTCCAACTGGCCATATCTTGTTTAATCAGCATATTACTGTATCAAATATGAGAGCGTTAACTGATAAATATGTCTTCGGTAAACAAAGGAATGGAATATCAGGATGCACAACAGTAAAAATATTGGCCTTTGCCAAAAAATTCCAAAAAAAAAAAAGTTACTGGCTTATTAAACAGTGTTTAGACAAATATGTATCACCACCATATGGTGCAGAGTGCAAGGACACCCAGCGGCTTAGAAAAAAAAAACGCACAATGGCCTATCGTGAAAGTAATCAAATTGTACATTCATTCCTGACTCACAATAATACGAATATATATATTTTTTTATTTGTTTGTTTGTTTTTTTACAAAAAATCACTACGAACTTTAACAAGACCTCCGATATGGTAAATCTAGAACTGATTATGTGTCACCGCGGATGAAGACACTTACACGGAAGGATGAGACATGTTCTCCATGCGACAAAAGCCTTTTTGCCAGGCTAATGGAATCCTTCTCAAAAACATTTATATGGAAGCTCACGGAAAAAAAAAAAAAATGAAAAAAAAATATAGGGATGAATGTGCTTAAAGCGATAAATTGTGCACCCCCGAAAAAAGGAAAATAAAAAAATTAAAACACGCACACATTGTCATTTTTGTTTTGTTTTTCTTCTTCCTCTTACAATCAAATATATATAAGCGTAAAGTCGGCTCCTAAACGGATTAGTATACAACAGGTTTTTCACCTTATACAGTTACATTTTGAATATTCTCGAGTTTAAGAAATTTTTTTCGTTTTTTTTTCCCATATTGAAAAGAAGGCTGCATTTACAGTGCATAGCAGTAACAAATAAAGAACATAGTCATACTCTATGTACACAAAATAAAAATACTCCATAGAACCCATTCTCTGCCAGAGACACGGGCAATATGTCCGCTTGCACATCTCCCAAGCAGAAGAGTGGGGAACATCTGTAAATACTTGACCAGTACAATGCAGTGGTATAAACTACCTGGACACTGAATCAGATAGTTCTACTCAGCTCTCGTTTATTACATAACACCACAAGCACTCATCAGAAAATAAAATATATTTATATATATATATATATATATATATATATATAATGCTGAACAAGCTGTGAAATCGACCATGTACAAGGCTTTCGATGTTGACATACAACATTGTAGACAATTGCATGGGTGCCAGAATCCAAGACTAATGTAGAGTAAAGAGACTTGCGTGTGCTGAAAATGCCATTTTTTTAGGTTTCTTCACAAGATTCCCAATAAAAAAAAGTTACTAAGGCGTTATCTATATTGCAGTGTTTTTTTTGTTGTTTTATATATATATTTTTTTTTTTTTCCTATGGGATGATGATCAAAATTAGACACAGTAAAGATTGCATTGCAGTTGAGCATCAGCAGCTTTCAAATCCTCCAATATTTTCCATGATATAAAGTGATCTCTCGACTTTTCCAGAATAATCAGTTTTAAGTGGAGACATTTTCACAGTTGGCTGGCACTTTCATCTCCAATGAAAAAGCGCGTCTCGTCTTTATTCGAGCGATACAACGGCGACTGTGAAAGTGAGGAATCATCTGACACCCATGGCTTTCCCATTGCCTCTTTAGTCTTCAGCAGCTGTGTTCATGTAAACCATTGAAGAACGGAGAGTGTAAAGTAGGAGAAATTCCTAGGGTTGACTTTCAAGAGTCTCTTATTGGAGGACGAGTTGTCCGTGAGGTATTCTCCATCATTCCATTGGGCGTGGTGGTGATGCATGTTACCTGCGCAGGCTTCTTTGTGCCTCTTTAAGCAAACTGTCAAAATCCATGGAGTCATATTTGCTTTTGGTGGAAGCAGGATCGAAGTCATCTGAATTTGAATCTAGAAGACAGGGAAATATGAAGAATGAATGAAGCTGAAAAATTAATTATTGTCAGCATATTAAGAATGGGCACATACATGCAATCTTCCACAGCAAAACATCCTAATTATTTCATGGGTTCTATATACTGTTTTTGGAAGTTGTAATTGCCATTGAAATGTCCTTGCCAGCAAGTAAAACCCTGTACTCTCCACCCTAGCCATAACCCATAACCTTGTATGTGGATGGTTGTCTGGACAGGACAGGGTACATTGGCAGCCGAACTGTGTCTTCTTTCCTCCTGGCCACAAGGTCGGAATGCATAAGTGGTGAGTGGGTAAAGAATAAGCATGGCCATAACACTGAGAAGAGAATTGGGGTAAAATTAAAAGGGGAGGTTTGTCACCAAAATAGTGCGTGTATGACCACTGTGCTAAGCCTATTAGAGTTGCTGTTGACCCGTGCTATGCCTATTAGAGTTGCTGTTGACCCGTAGGATGGTTGGTTCAGTCAACTGTTTGCCTTTCTTGGAGCATGACAAGACCTAAACTTCTTCACGGGGTGGATCGAGAGATGGAGAGGCTATTGCAGCTTGAAAGTGTTCAGAAAGTTGAGCAAAGCCATCATCGGATCACAGAATTAGGTAATTCGGCTACCACTACTCAGATTGTGGAGCTAACTGTAGAAGAGGAAGGTTAACAGGAATATGGTGCAGGCCACCATTGAAGTAGTATTCCATGATCACTGGTCTTTGTGGGTTTAGCTCTGACAACAAAGTCTTCAGTGGTTGTAGTGAATGGAGAGAGGAATGACCACACTACTGAGGTCAGGTCCGTGGGATCTATAGGTCAATCATAATATGTACCAACTTGAAAAGCATAAGGAAAGAGCTACGGTGTAGGACTAGTTTGCATGAAGGCATGACAAATGGCCTAAGTTTGCACGTCATATCCTAAGTGGGTTATCGTGTGCTTAGTAGAGGATAAGAAATGTGCCATGGGCCTAGATGAGAGAGCAACAAACACTTGATAGCCAATGCGAGCTAAGTGAATAGTTGGATAAAACTGTTTCCAGCATTAAGAACTGAGGCAGTTTGATAGACCTCAAGGACCTTACAGGTTCCCTTTTCTGAGTGTTTTAAAATAATATTACTATTAATAATACCAATAATACCATTGAAAATATATATAAATATTTAGCTTCACATCTATATAAAATAATCCATATGAAATTATATATATATATATATATATATATATATATATATATATATATATATATATATATATATATATATATATATCAGGATGGTGGCTCAGTGGTTAGCACTGTTGCTTTGCAGCACTGGGGTCCTGGGTTCAAATCCCACCAAGGAGAGCATCTGAGTTTGCGTGGGTTCTCCTGTTTCTCTCACTCACCAAAAACAAACTAGTGGGGGATTCTACAGTATATTTTGGGTCTCAATGGGGACAGTAATGATGTCTATAAAGTGCTGTGGAATATGATAGCGCTATATAAGTGAGCATAATAGTAAATAAATATAGTATATATTTAATTACATGAATTAATTCCTATTGTTTCACATTACTTTAAATGATTTATTTTTTCTAATGTCACACTCAAATCATATATATTGTATTTCGAGATTTTGTGATACAAAAGGATTCCATTGTTTCAAAGTTTCCTTAATTGTAATTTATTATCCGGAAGATGAGAACAATAATGTAAATGATGGACTTTATCCTAAAGCAAAAAAAGAACTAAAAAAATATATATAGTGGGTACAGAAAGTATTCAGACCCCTTTAAATGTTTCACTCTTTGTTTCATTGCAGCCATTTGGTAAATTCAGAAAAGTTCATTTTTTCTCATTAATGTAAACTCTGCACCCCATCTTGACTGAAAAAAACAGAAATGTAGAAATTTTTGCAAATTTATTAAAAAAGAAAAACTGAAATATCACATGGTCATAAGTATTCAGACCCTTTGCTCAGACACTCATATTTAAGTCATTTGCTATCCATTTCCTTGTGATCCTCCTTGAGATGGAGCTACTCCTTCATTGGAGTCCAGCTGTGTGTAATTAAACTGATAGGACTTGATTTGTAAAGGCGCACACCTGTCTATATAAGACCTCCCAGCTCACGGTGCATGTCAGACCAAATGTGAATCATGAGGTCAAAGGAACTGGCCAAGGAGCTCAGAGACAGAATTGTGGCAAGGCACAGATCTGGCCAAGGTTACAAAAGAATTTCTGCAGTACTCAAGGTTCCTAAGCGCACAGTGGCTTCCATAATCCTTAGATGGAAAAAGTACCAGATGTCTTGATAGACCTGGCCGGCCAGCGAAACTGAGCAAGCGTGGGAGAAGAGCCTTGGTGAGAGAGATAAAGAAGAACTCTAAGGGTACCGTTACACTTAGCGATGCACCAGCGATCCCGACAACGATATGGATTGCTGGTGCACCGTTAAGTGGTCGCTAGTGAGCTTCCACACAGGCAGATCTCACCAGCGACATCGCTGGGGTCGGGGGTCGCTACTTACCTGTCAGACGCGGCGATCCTGACGTCCTCCCGCCCACGTCCACGCGTCGCTCGTCGGCGCCACAGGAAGCCCAGCAGGAAGCGCCCGAGGAGAAATGATCCAGGACCTTCTCGCGCGACCAGCGATAATCAGCGGGGGAGCAGATCGGAGGTAAGTATCACATGTAGCGATATCGCTAGCAATATCGCTGCTACGTCACAAAATCGGTGACTTTACAGCGATATTGCTAGCGATATCGCAGTGTGTAACGGGGGCTTTAGATCACTGTGGCTGATCTCCAAAGATGCAGTAGGGAGATGGGAGAAAGTTCCACAAAGTCAACTATCACTGCAGCCCTCCACCAGTCGGGCCTTTATGCAAGATATATGAAAGCCCGCATAGAGTTTACTAAAAAACACATGAAGGACTCCCAGACTATGAGAAATAAGATTCTCTGGTATGATGAGATGAAGGGAGAACTTTTTGGTGAAATTCTAAGCAGTATGTGTGGAGCAAACCAGGCACTGCTCATCACTTGCCCAATACAATCCCGACAGTGAAACATGGTGGTGGCAGCATCATGCTATGGAGGTGTTTTTCAGCTGCAGGGACAGGATGACTGGTTGCAATTGAAGGAAACATGAATGCAGCAAAGTACAAAGATCTCCTGGATGAAAACCACTTCCAGAGTGCTCTGGACCTCAGACTTGGCCGAAGGTTCACCTTCCAACAAGACAATGACCCTAAGCACACAACTAAAATAACAAAGGAGTGGCTTCAGAACAACTGTGACCATTCTTGACTGGCCCAGCCAGAGCCCTGACCTAACCCCAATTGAGCATCTCTGGAGAGACCTGAAAATGGCTGTCCAGCAACGTTCACCATCCATCCTGACGGAACTGAAGAGGATCTGCAAGGAAGAATGGCAGAGGATCCCCAAATCCAGGTGTGAAAAACTTGTTGCATCATTCCCAAGAAGTCTCATGGCTGCACTAGCTCAAAAAGGTGCTTCTACTCAATACTGAGCAAAGGGTCTGAATACTTATGACCATGTGATATTTCAGTTTTTCTTTTTTAATAAATGTGAAAAGATTTCTACATTTCTGTTTTTTTTTCAGTCAAGATGGGGTGCAGAGTGCACATTAATGAGAAAAAATGAACTTTTTTGAATTTACCAACTGGCTGCAATGAAACAAAGAGTGAAAAATTTAAAGGGGACTGAATACTTTCCGTACCCACTGTATATAAATAATAAGATTCTTTTCTGATACTGATCCATCGCATGCATGTTACGCTGATCTTCTTCTACCTCTAAATAAAAATGACTTTTCCAGTGAATACTAGAAGCAAATAAAATGTAAGAAATCAAATAATTCAGAATAGTTTTAAATGTGAATCCATCACGTAAAATACTAAATAAATAACAATACCCTGGCACTGCCATTTCCTTTATTTTCCCACATCTCCCTGGAGCATCGTTATTTTGTTTGAGTTGATTAAAGCGTACTAACCGGAGTCCTGTTCCTCAAACAGCTGTGTTTACTCTCCAGCTCTGTCTAAGCCCCTCTACATTACGGAGGTGTTAAATAAGGTAGACACAAAGCGTCAGGCTGCATCTGACTATTTCAATCCACCATCAAGTAAACAGAAAATAAATCTTGGATTGCACGCAACGTTGAGCTCGAGCCAAAGAGAGGAGTCTCTCTCACATATAAAACACATGGAAAAAATAAGTGTATATATGGCTGATACTTGTGAGTGCAGGTGAAATGAAAACTGTAATTTATCATTTCCTTTTTTTTGCATATTGTGAGAATTCAGAAGCAAAATATTCAGATATGTTATTATGCAACAGATGTCATGTATTGCATGCAATACTCTATATGGATACATTCTAAGGGGTAAAGATACTCCATAAGAAGCTGGTATGTACCCAAACACTATTTGCAGATATGCCCAAAGCAGCTCTGTACATAGTGAACGGCGACTGTAAACACGCCCTGGTATATTGATTGACTGTTGTCTCTGCAGCTCCACTGTGCAGAGCGAACTGTCACTCAAAGCACCGAGGCATGTCTATGCATAGAGTGAGGACTGTAGCCACACCAGCACACCTCTGAGCCTGAAAGCCGGCAGCTCCCCAGGGGAAAAAAGTTAATTTTCTCCCAATAGTTACGCTTTCAGTACGATAGCCAGACAGCATTTTAAACGAATCTGTCAGCAGATTAGTGCTATGTAATATCACAGCAGCATGATGAGACCTTGATTCCAGTGATGTATAACTTAGTTTATTGGGTGCAGCAGTTGTAATAGAATCAGTTTTACTGCTGCAGATCTAGCAGCGCTCTGAATGCTGGGTTGCGAATAATCCCAACCACACCACTGATTGGCAGCTATATGTGTATGCTATATGTTGACAGAAAGCTGCTACTCAGTGGTGGGAGTGGGAGACAGGACTGTGGAGTTGGTTAGCCAAACCTCCGACTCCTACTCCAACTCCTCAATTTCCCTGAGTCCCAAATCTGACTCCATGACTCCAACCCTACAGCCATGCCTTACTACTGAGCATATACATAAAGTGCAGCACAGATTCATCTCACCTCAGATTACACAGCATTGGTCACTACTGAGCAAGTACATAAAGTGCAGCACAGATTCATCTCAACTCTGACTCCACAGCACTGGTCACTACTGAGCATGTACATAAAGTGCAGCACAGATTCATCTCATCTATGACCCCACAGCACTGGTCACTACTGAGCATGTACAAAAAGTGCAGCACAGATTCATCTCATCTGACTCCACAGCACTGGTCACTACTGAGCATGTACATAAAGTGCAGCACAGATTCATCTCATCTATGACTCCACAGCACTGGTCACTACGGAGCATGTACAAAAAGTGCAGCACAGATTCATCTCATCTCTGACCCCAAAGCACTGGTCACTACTGAGCATGTACATAAAGTGCAGCACAGATTCATCTCATCTCTGACTCCACAGCACTGGTCACTACTGAGCATGTACAAAAAGTGCAGCACAGATTCATCTCATCTGACTCCACAGCACTGGTCACTATTAAGCATGTACATAAAGTGCAGCACAGATTCATCTCATCTCAGACCCCAAAGCACTGGTCAGTCACTACTGAGCATGTACATGTACTTAAAGTGCAGCACAGATTCATCTCATCTATGACTCCACAGCACTGGTCACTACTGACCATGTACATAAAGTACAGCACAGATTCATCTCATCTCTGACTCCACAGCACTGATCACTACTGACCATGTACATAAAGTGCAGCACAGATTCATCTCATCTGACCCCACAGCACTGGTCACTACTAAGCATGTACATAAAGTGCAGCACAGATTCATCTCATCTCTGACTCCACAGCACTGATCACTACTGAGCATGTACATAAAGTGCAGCACAGATTCATCTCATCTATGACCCCACAGCACTGGTCTCTACTGAGCATGTACAAAAAGTGCAGCACAGATTCATCTCATCTGACTCCACAGCACTGGTCACTATTAACCATGTACATAAAGTGCAGCACAGATTCATCTCATCTATGACTCCACAGCACTGGTCAATACTGAGCATGTACATAAAGTGCAGCAAAGATTCATCTCATCTATGACTCCACAGCACTGGTCACTACTGACCATGTACATAAAGTGCAGCACAGATTCATCTCATCTCTGACTCCACAGCACTGATCACTACTGACCATGTACATAAAGTGCAGCACAGATTCATCTCAAACTCCACAGCACTGGTCACTACTGAGCATTTACATAAAGTGCAGCACAGATTCTTCTCATCTCCGACCCCACAGCACTGGTCACTACTGAGCATGTACATAAAGTGCAGCACAGATTCATCTCATCTCAAACTCCATAGCACTGGTCACTACTGAGCATGTATATAAAGTGCAGCACAGATTCTTCTCATCTCCGACCCCACAGCATTGGTCACTACAGAGCATGTACATAAAGTGCAGCACAGATTCATCTCATCTCTGACTCCACAGCACTGGTCACTACTGACCATGTACATAAAGTGCAGCACATATTCATCTCATCTGACCCCACAGCACTGGTCACTACTAAGAATGTACATAAAGTGGAGCACAGATTCATCTCATCTCTGACCCCACAGCACTGGTCACTACTGAACATGTACATAAAGTGCAGCACAGATTCATCTCATCTCTGACCCCACAGCACTGGTCACTACTGAGCATGTACATAAAGTGCAGCACAGATTCATCTCATCTATGACTCCACAGCACTGGTCACTAGAGAGCATGTACATAAAGTGCAGCACAGATTCATCTAATCTCTGACCCCACAGCACTGGTCACAACAGAGCATGTACATAAAGTGCAGCACAGATTCATCTCATCTCAAACTCCACAGCACTGGTCACTACTGAGCAAGTACATAAAGTGCAGCACAGATTCATCTCATCTCTGACCCCACAGCACTGGTCACTACTGAGCATGTACAAAAAGGGCAGCACAGATTCATCTCATCTCTGACCCCACAGCACTGATTACTACTGAGCATGTACATAAAGTGCAGCACAGATTCATCTCATCTCTGACCCAACAGCACTGGTCACTACTGACCATGTACATAAAGTGCAGCACAGATTCATCTCATCCACGACTCTACAGCACTGGTCACTAGAGAGCATGTACATAAAGTGCAGCACAGATTCATCTCATCTCAGACCCCACAGCACTGGTCACAACAGAGCATGTACATAAAGTGCAGCACAGATTCATCTCATCTCAAACTCCACAGCACTGGTCACTACTGAGCAAGTACATAAAGTGCAGCACAGATTCATCTCATCTCTGACCCCACAGCACTGGTCACTACTGAGCATGTACAAAAAGGGCAGCACAGATTCATCTCATCTCTGACCCCACAGCACTGATTACTACTGAGCATGTACATAAAGTGCAGCACAGAGTCAACTCATCTCTGACCCCACAGCACTGGTCACTACTGACCATGTACATAAAGTGCAGCACAGATTCATCTCATCCATGACTCTACAGCACTGGTCACTACTGAGCATGTACATAAAGTGCAGCACAGATTCATCTCATCTCAGACCCCACAGCACTGGTCACTACTGAGCATGTACATAAAGTGCAGCACAGATTCATCTCATATCTGACCCCACAGCACTGGTCACTAGTGAGCATGTGCATAAAGTGCAGCACAGATTCATCTCATCTCTGACTCCACAGCACTGGTCACTACTGACCATGTACATAAAGTGCAGCACAGATTCATCTCATTCACGACTCCACAGCACTGATCACTACTGAGCATGTACATAAAGTGCAGCAGAGATTCATCTCTGACTCCACAGCACTGGTCACTACTGAGCATGTACATAAAGTGCAGCACAGATTCATCTCATCTCAGACTCCACAGCACTGGTAACTACTGAGCATGTACATAAAGTGCAGCACAGATTCATCTCATCTCTGACCCCACAGCACTGGTCACTACTGAGCACAAACATAAAGTGCAGCACAGATTCATCTCATCCACGACTCCACAGCACTGGTCACTACTGAGCATGTACATAAAGTGCAGCAGAGAATCATCTCATCTCAGACTCCACAGCACTGGTCACTACTGAGCATGTACATAAAGTGCAGCACAGATTCATCTCATCTCTGACCCCACAGCACTGGTCACTACTGAGCATGTACATAAAGTGCAGCACAGATTCATCTCAACTCTGACTCCACAGCACTGGTCACTACTGAGCATTTACATAAAGTGCAACACAGATTCATCTCATCTCTGACTCCACAGCACTGGTCACTACTGAGCATGTACATAAAGGGCAGCACAGATTCATCTCATCTCAGATTCCACAGCACTAGTCACTACTGAGCATGTACATAAAGTGCAACATAGATTCATCTCATCTCAGACTCCACAGCACTGTCACTACTGAGCATGTATATAAAGTGCAGCACAGATTCATCTCATCTCTGACCCCGCAGCACTGATCACTACTGAGCAAGTACATAAAGTGCAGCACAGATTCATCTCAACTACGACTCCACAGCACTGGTCACTACTGAGCATGTACATAAAGGGCAGCACAGATTCATCTCAACTACGACTCCACAGCACTGGTCACTACTGAGCATGTACATAAAATACAGCACAGATTCATCTCATCTCTGACCCCACAGCACTGGTCACTACTGAGCATGTACATAAAGGGCAGCACAGATTCATCTCAACTATGACCCCACAGCACTGGTCACTACTGAGCATGTATATAAAGTGCAACACAGATTCATCTCATCTACATCTCCACAGCACTGGTCACTACTGAGCATGTACATAAAGTGCAGCACAGATTCATCTCATCTCTGACCCCACAGCACTGGTCACCACTGAGTATGTACATAAAGTGCAGCACAGATTCATCTCAACTAAAAGCCGAGATTCTTACATAATAATAATAATAATAATTTTTATTTATATAGTGCCTACATATTCCGTAGCACTTTACAGTTTAACAGTTTTAACATCAGGAACAGAACAGACATTTCAAGGACATTTTATAACCTTCCAAAATTCTTATGACAAAAATTTACAGCACTTCCTGTATTGTACAACTGTACCCAATTTATTATATATCTATATATATATATATATATCTATATATATATATATATATATATATAGATCTATATATATATATAGACTCCTACAGCCCTGGTGGGAGTTGTGGTTGGGCCAGGAGACACAATTCACCTAGTGCAGCAAAACACAGCTGAGTAAATGAAACATCACTGAAACTAGAGTCTCGGCCCACGCATCATGCTGCTGTCATATTGACAAGTTCCCTTTAATGCTATTAACCTACAGGATAACCCTATATCTGCAGGTTACTAATGCTTGGGGACATGATGACAGTTTCCCTTTAAAAACATAGTGGGGACTAAGGACAGGTGAGTTTACTAAATGACATTGATTAAACAATTGAAAGAAGCATGCCTATTGTTACCCTAAAAGCAGAAGTGGGATCACCGCATGCCGAGCGGGAATCCACAACCCTCCATAGCTCCCCTCAAAGGTAAAGCACAAAATGTTGCATTTTATTGCGAGAACTAGAGCTTTTACCTAAAGCAGCACTGCCCAATTATGTACACAGCAGCCTATAATCAGGAACATCATTAAAGCAGCTATTAATCGATAGCTGCTGTGGTGTGCATAGCTTGGCAGTGCGATCTCCCACTTTCACAGTGAGGGGACCTTAGGCGCTTGTGAGATCTCGTTCTGCATGCTGGAATCCTGCAACCTGGAAGATCAGATCCAACTTTTGCTAGACAGCTGGGTCCTAAGAATTTATATTTTAAGAAGTTCTATATTAAAAATCATCAGTCTGTAGCCGCCCCCACTGTTTTTTTTTAATAAACAGTGTAGCCACAGAAATATGGTAGTCTTTACGTGTCATGTAATACTTACTTGGGGAATAAAATATACAAAAACGTCCGTTTTAAGATGAAAAAAATAGGGTCTCTTGTGCCACCTATTGAAAGTAGTAATCCAGTAATTCAATATTGAGCCTTGCCACATGACATGGTGATTCTGGTTTGGCTTTTTATACCAGAGCTCCTCATACACATTAGACTAATGTCGGCCCAACCCGCTGATAACAATGAGCTCGTACGACAGTCCAATGGGTATAGGAACACCGTACAATTGATTGTTGGAAAAGCTAAGAATCGGCATGTCCGATTTCGGACAGGCATTCTTTTGTTCTCTCAGAGACAAGCCTCTGCCAGACATGTCTAGCAGTGGCTCTTACATAGAGAACACAGGAGCATTTGACTGACTGAGCGTTACTGTGCCACAGCCGAGACGGTTGCCGGCCAAACGATTGGCCATCAAAAGTGCATGGGATGGGGGTAAGGAATAAGGAATGTGGTAAGGCTATTTAAAAGGTTGATACTGATCTATTGATTTGCTATTTCAAAGACATGACACTAGAGGTCCTGCTCTCTTTCTTTCTGAAGAGGCTACAACCATATGCTTTGCTCTATGTAATAAGGATAGGGAAAGCACGAATAGTGTATTTTTAGGCTGAGGTTAGACAGTGACCTCTCTGCCGTGTGTATGGTGCATGGCTCAGGTTCAATGCACTTAAGTGCAATGCAAGTGACATATTTAGCATTGTCTAGTCTTTTCTTTAGTCACATGCCGATGTAAACCCTGTGCAGCTGATCTTTATAAAAGTACAAATACTAAGTGGAAAAAAATCCTTCATCTCTCGACATTCTCTCTGCAAGTACAGACCACAACAAGCTACAGGTCTCCTGACATAACCATTTAGGAGGCTGGTGAGCTCAGGTCAAGAGACATAAAGCTGGTTCATATTCCGAACGTGCATGTCGGACACGTCACCAGTCACATAGAAAATTCAGTCAATTTCAGCATTTATTGTGATCTCTCATATTATGCCACTGGGAGGGCTTATTCAATCAGAGCAATCCCTTTTCATATGGAGGGTCCCTACCTGCAACTTCCCTAAATTACTATTTCTGGAGACCCAATGAAAACATTTAGTGCCATTCTGGATGACTCGCCATGGCCGAGTTTTGCATTACCGCCCATTTATATTAATAAGCAACAAGTAATACTACAGTACATCCTCCCCTAATTGGCTTATCGGAAACAGGTACGCATAAAGAAAATTCATGATTGGATAATCCCATCACTTAAAAGGGTTTTGCCAACTACATAAACTGGTAAAATTAACAAAGCACTTGTGAAAACAAGCAATTCCGCAATTTACCTTTAACTAAAAATCCTCTATTTCCACAGGAATGAAGGAATTATTAATTTTATAGTTTATAACTCATTGTTCAGGTTACTGGCCACTTCTGCAATCTAAAAAGTGCAGCGCATGCAAGTTCTTGGCTGTAGAGCTTGGAAGCACTGCTCTAAAAGTTAGCTCGATCACTTGATCCAGAAGCAAAGATGTCTTTGCTTGAAGCATTGGAGAGAGCACAAATTGAGCCAGTGGCTCCGCCATGTCATTGGCTTGAAAGTTCAATCTTGAGTAGTGTACCACCCTCTGGCAATGAGGGAGCTGGGGGGGGCAAGAGTTTCCAATACAATTGCAATGAGCTCTAGTAAAATGTTTCCCTCTCGTAACCATAAAGCAACCACAGTGTTTAGCTATGGAACATAAAGTTGTATACCTTTGAAATATCAAGAAAAAATCTGACCGGTTTGGACTTTTTGGAATGATCAGGACATCACTGAGAAAAAAATGTGATTTTACTGTGACAAAGGCTCCTGTAAAGGTCTCCACTGAAATAAAATTATGCCAAGGCACTTCTGTAGTAAATCCTAGCCTAAGGTTCAATACATTCAAGCTTCAACTGAAAACATATGAACATGTTAAAACCTTGTGATGTAAAAATAAGTTTTATAAGCCATGGTCTTTTGCGTCTTAAGCATTTAATTTTAGCCTTGCCTGCCTGTGGCCAGTGGCAATGCCGTGTAAATTAATTACCGAGCTATAAAGAATATAGGACATATATTAGCTTCCACCATATGTTGGTACTTTATGTTAGGCAATTCATTTCTCACAACAAATAAGCAATAAATGAGGAGTGGAGTAAATCACCGACAGCCGGCAACTAACTCTGTCAAAGGTAAATCCTGTTGTGTGAAAATGGCACCAACCATCAGGATCTAATAAATGCAATCCATACCTAAATCTGCATAGTTGGACTTGCAAAACTGCTTTCTTTCGCAAAAGCACAGCTCAAAGTCGGGTTCGTTAGATCTGCGCAGGGTGTATCCATTCTCAAGAGCAGCAAAAGCGTCACAGGTGTAGCGGTAGGTGATGAAGCCGTAACAGTCTCTGCAATGAGGAGGGTATAGATCATATAAATGAGCGCAGGAAGTATATACCCAATCATATAAAACATCTCTGCTTTGTATTATGCTCCTTCCTTGAGGATGAAATGCTAGATACCTTTGATGACCATTTATCTCTCATGAGAACACAGGATTGGGCAAGCTAAAATCTAACGTGCCCCATTCTTTGTTCCCTGGACATTTGCCATTGTGAAGAGTTGGGGCACTCCCATATGCATTAGTGTGTCTATCGCAACAAAATTAGCTGGTTGGCCCAAAATGACACTCACCCATCATCCCGCAGATTGACCGTACATTCTTCAATTTCACCGAAAACTTCAAACCGAGCTCGCAGTTCACCACGATTCATGTTAGTTCTCATCTTACCAATGTAGATAACTCTGTGCTCCTCCTACAAGGAAATAGGTACAAATATAAAATATATGCTATATTAAGTGAATTTACTGGTGTTTTTCGGCTTACTTACGAATGCCCTATGAAAGGTTGATAATAAGGGTTCTCTGTTCTGTAGCCTTATCACTGACCCAAAGTGAAGGGGTTAAAAATAATGTCTTTCTCTCTATAATCCATGTGTTGCATAGACATGCCAATGCTTCATTTCACCTGCGGGGATGCTGTAGAGGATCTAAACACTTGTTGGAAGGGTCCTCTTTAGATCGGAGCTGACCGAACTTGGTGTCGGAACAGGGAAGCCCTTTGATCAGCTTAATATGGATGACACTTTCTTTCAAAAAGGGAGAGTAGACAGTCGTACATCATAGTGGTCCACTATTTATATCTCACGACGCTGTAACGTTATACAACTGATATTTCGTTTCCTATTCCGTAAAGGCTAAAACACCTACAAACAACCGGAGCAATCTGAAATATGTGTCTGTAAATAGTATGATGGGCAAACACTAATTCCATCCCGACGATCAGATACCCACCTTAAAGCTGAAACTTCTTCTTACGTAATGATGGAGTTATTATAAATGTGTCCTTGGCAGCATTTTTATAACTTCCAGCTATGTTTTTTCATGGCTTAATTAACACTATGTAGCCCGGATGACTAAACTTATGGAATGTTTTGATGTATTTGGCATATATTAATATCAAGTGGAATAGGAGAGAAACTCCATCCATATCTCCTTTTTATTAAAACCCACTCAATATAACATTTTTCTCGGCACAGTAAAGCTCAGCTTATTATAGAATGGTTCATGTATGCATTAGGTAGATGGATTCAATACATATGCATATGGAGTCATTAAATGTGGATCAAAATATACCTTTTTAGGATACTGGGAGCATTGGGCAATAAATTCAAGGGAAGAGGGTTTTCATATTGCTTTATCAAAGGAACAGTTAATAAATTAATAAAGTGCTTTGCTTTGGTGGCTCAAATGGTTTTTATATAGACAACAAGTAAAATAAATTATAGAATTAAAGATGGGATTATGGGAATATGTAATTTCTAATGTAAATGTCAATAATAATTTGGACATTCTAAACTCTGACGTCTAATATTTAGAATTTTCAGGAGATTATGTCTTATGATACACATCCTGGCTGCTGTAGAACATCTTTTTTGGAAGCGGAGGTGTCATTTCTATAGCAGAATAAAAATACGTTCCGTTGAATGTGGGGTGCAAAATGTGCAATTTTTCATAACCTCATTTGCTTCTGAATCCCACTTTAAAGGGGTAGGAGGAGACTCCTCATAAGGCTGACCCCCTTACTCCCTATGAGAGTCGTTTATTATTGATTGACACCCTATGAAGATGAATCATTGCTGGATCGAGCCATGAAAAAGGTAGTAGAACATCACCAAAGAGATAAGGGCGTGCTACCAAGGGGGTAGCTGTGCGAGCTATATTATTTCCACATTCAAAGTCTAATGAAATGTACTATGCTAAGAATGTGAGCGCTGTCCTTTAGGCCTAAAGACCACAGGGCCGAAAAAAAACAAAAAAACAAAAAGCAAAAACAGGCAGTGCTTCCAAATGGTCAAGGTAAAAGGATGGCGAGTTAGGGCCCCGTCACACACAGCGAGATCGCTAGCGAGATCGCTGATTTTGTGACGCATCAGCAATATCGCTGTGTGTGACATCCATCAGCGTCCGGCCCCCCCGCCGGGTATCGCTGATCGTGCAGGATCGTCCTGGGCCATTTTTTGATCGTTGGTTTCCCGCTGGCCAGCACGCATCGCGTGTGGCAGTGGGAGACCAGCGATCAGCGACGCTGGGAGCTGGTATCTAGGATACCAGCTTGCTCGCTGGTCCTGATCGCTGGTGATTCTGTCTATGTGACAGGTCACCAGCGATCAGCCTAACTATGTCCCAGCGATCCCATCCATGTGAGATCGTTGGTGGAATCGCTGGGACATCGTTGTGACAGGGCCTTTATTCCATGCCAAACTCTTCAAGTCCAAACTTTGTAGAATTCCGCATGGGATAAATCATTTTTTTCATTGTGACTATTTGGAAGTGCTGCCCGGTTTCGTTTTTTTAGATAGATAGATGGACAGAAGTATGCTTGGTCACTTTTCATACTTATATATCATATGGTGAACCAGAAAATGTACATCCAGCTTCTTGGCTGCTTGATTATTCCTTGCAGAAGATAATAATACCATACATCAGACCCATTGATAAAATCCTCGCTATTTGCCCAGGCTGACATGTTGTGACCTCACTTCTGCCTACAGTAGACTGTGTAATGAACAGCAAGATAGTGATTTATCGGTATTGACCCTAGTGAGTTATGAGGCCATCACTTCAAGCAACTTGGGGAAATCTATACCATGCATATGCTTTATAGCAATGTCCTTCTGCACCTGCTCAGACACATATGACACCCTCCATGGCCTTGAACCACAGCTAAGTATATGTCCTTAACCATTCATCACCCTCATCAAGAATTTCATCTTTACTGTTTTGACACTGCTGTTTGTGTTGTTTATCCTTGTTTCTTTCACATTTTTGGCAATTTTAGTGATAAAAAATAATACAAGGACAGAAATTGACAGCTTAGAAATAACAAAACAAACCAAATAGGCAAATAGAAAATAAAGTGAATCGTAAAAGATGGACGGACGGAAGGAAAAAAGGAAGGAAGGCAGAAGGAAAGAAAAAAAGGAAGGACGCGCGAAAGCATGAAGGGAAGGAAAGAGAAAGAAGAAAAGGAAGGACAAGGGATAGAAAGGAATAAGGAAAAAAGGGAAAAGGAAAGTAGGAAAAAACAAATAAGGAAGGGAAGGAAGGAAGAAGGAAAGGATAGAAAAGAGAAATAAGAAAAGGAAGAACAAAGGATAGAAAGAATACAGCAGAAAAGGATAGAAAGGAATAAGGAAAGGAAGGAAGAAGGAAAGAAGGAAAAGAAGGAAGAAGGAAAGAAGGAAGGTAAGGAAGAAGGAAAGGAAAAAGGAAAGAAGAAAAGGAAGAACAAAGGATAGAAAGAAATAAGGAAAGGAAGGAAGAAGGAAGGGAAGGAAGAAGGAAAGGAAGAAAAAAATAAGAAAAGGAAGAACAAAGAAAGAAATAAGGGAAGGAAGAAGGAAAAGAAGTAAGAAGGAAAAAGCATATATAAATGATAAATTATTAGGTAGAAACATAAAAAGATTTCCCTCATTTTGACAAACTGAGAAATATTTTCTGTATTGCTTACAATTGCTTTTTGCCTTTGTCGCTCCCTCTGTTTTGCTCGCTCTGACTCCCGTTTTTCATATTCCTTGCGATACTCTTCCCTCTTCAGGCACTCGTGTTGGTATTCCTCATAACTGTCATATCTAGAAATTGATACAAGAAATTAATGCAGTATAAGAAGAATGGGATTATATCAATAGTTCGCTGCAATAGCCTTGTGTAGCTTCCTACCTTGGTCTACGACTGTATGGTGACCTTGATCTAGATCGTTCATACACTGGAGAGTTCTGTTTACAATGATCTGTTTCGTAACAGCAGTAAGACCTTAAAATAAGAGGGGAATTCAGATATAATTCAATGTCGTGGTAAAAAAGAAACTAAAGTGCAGCTTGGTAAAGGAAGATCTCAACCAGACAGGTTTCTTCCATATTAACATATTAGCATGATACTTTATAGTTGCAGACCTAGTAGACTCAATTGCACCCTAAATGACTGGCAAAAGTGGGCCAAGTGTCAGATGCACTAAAATGCAGGTCAAAAAATTCTTTCATATACTAGCATAGAGTAAAACACCCAATTTTGTTTGGGCTGATGAAAGTTGCTCATAAAGCAGGCAGAAGCCCATCATAATTCTATAGCAGTCAAGATAAACTCCACATGTCACTTTCTCCTATGTATATTTCTCCCTACACTGACTTAAATTGACACATTTATGCCTCTTATGCTAAATATTTCTTCCATAGTTGCCAAAAATACTGTTTTAGGAGGGTATTGGTTGTGACTGCAATGGAAAAAGAGCTGGCACAAGCGTCAAAGAATGGCAAGTCGCAACACATGTAACGGGGTCACTAGACTCACAACCTTCGGGATGGTGCCAAACTTGCAATAAGCGGCATATGTACACAATACTTCCAGTAAAATAAGCAGAACTCACCCTGGATGTGATGCTGCATATTGCTTTATTCTAGCAACAAGAAAAGTGAAGTTTGTGGGTTGCGCATTCAGGCCACATCAAGGAGGCAATGGCTGTTTCGCAATGTAATTAGCGCTTCATCTGGCCAGATGTTGGATCCAGTCGGATGAACACCTGGGTGGGCTGCGCTGCTGAAGTGAGTCAATTCTTCAGAAACTGAAGAACCAAACCTGTTTTTTTCACTTGGTAAGGACGCTGTTAAGGCGTTGAAATGCGTTGTGAATAAAAAACCTTTTCCTCATCATAATCTCTGAAGAATTAACTTACTTCAGCAGCACAGCCCACCCACGTGTTCATCCAACTGGATTAAATATCTCCTGGAGGATTTATCCACCAGCCTTGGGGCAGAAGAAGCTGTTCTTCTTCATGCCTGACACAACTCCTCCAGGAGGAGAGTAACCAGCACTCTCCTACTCTCCCTCCATAGAGTATCACCCTATTGAGCGCTCTGTTTCTCACTTCTAGATTTACACACCTGGCCAGATGTGTAATCATCTCTAAGGTGAGTGCCGCTAATTTCTTCTACTGAGTGCTTGTTGTCCTTGGAATGATGTAGGAAGTCTTACAGACAATGTTACTGGGAAAAAAAATAATCAAAATAGCTCTCCTCCAGAAAACTGCCTCTCCGACGCTAGCTATTGGTAATGACCCTGTAAGTCAACATCTGATCCCCTACTGAGCCTTAAAATATGATTAAAATATGATTCTGGATACTAAAAAGCTTTGTTTTGTTTGGCTGAATCCCTAATCATATTTCACGGCTCCAAGATGTCAGACAATAGCTTACTATGTGGCTACCTAAAGGTGGCACTAGGGAGGCATACAGTATATACATATAACAGTAGACATACTGTATGTTTTCAGTGTGTGAGCCTTGTTCCACCCAAGTTCATGAAACTATAAGTTAGGTTGATATTTAAGAGGTCACCAGGTCCTTGGTGGTCAGTTTTTGCTTTTATTATATTCCCACCCCATATGTTTCCAGAGATAGCGGTCTTTTAATTTAGTTCTAATTTTTATGGCCTTTTCCAAGGGCGCAAAGCTCACACAATTCCGTGGGGGCATGTCTTGTGGTTGCCCTATTACCCTGTGAACAACGCCCCCTTGGTAAAGGACCATAAAAACTAGTACTAAATTAAAAGTGGCAAACCTCTTAAACTCTGTGTGAAATAGAAAGAAAGGACAGAAAGAAAGAATGAAAGAAAGAAAGAAAGAAAGAAAGAAAGAAAGAAAGAAAGAAAGAAAGAAAGAAAGAAAGAAAGAAAGAAAGAAAACTTAGGAGAGCAAAGGGAATAAGTTGGAGCTAAATCTGGCCACTTCTGACCTGGAGAAAGATTCTCTTTAAAGGACTTCCAACTAGGGCAAATCCTGCCCATTTTGTCAGTAGGGTTTAAGGACATGATGGAGGGGCATTTTTTAGATGTCAATATGGAAAGCCACCAAAAATAATTTGTCCTTGCTTAATCAGACTATTTATGTTTGTTTTGCAAAGCCAGTCAAGTCTCTAAATGGACACCCTCTACATTTTCCAAGGTTAAAGTTAATGGCAACAACAACTACTGTGATAAAATCAGATACTTTCCAGGGGTCTTGAATAGGCTCCCTATTGGAATCGGGTGGTCTCTAATGGAGCAAGCCTTTCAAAAGGGTTGTTCAAAATTGGATAAACATGGTAGCTGTCTTCCCAAAAACAGTGCCACATCTGTCCGCAGGTCGTATGTGGTATTGCAGGCTCCTTCCGCAAAGCTAGACTTGAACACAACCCAATAACTGGTGTAGTAAGGAAAGATGCCACATTTTTCCAATCTTATCTGCCTTTTGTATTAAAAAAATAAAATAATTTTTCCATAATTTCCTGCCCCTTCAGGTAAATGATATACTGCTATTGCTGTCCAAAAATAAAGAAATATAATTAAAGAAGAAAATTAACAGTTTTCGTGAGGATCCCTGGTTACATTCAATATCTATTGTAGAAATTGTAATCTCATAATTCATTGTAAACATGTTAAAAAGGTTGCAAAAGGAAAATCAATGTTACTATGAGAAAAGTAAGAAAAGAGTAAAGCTAAAAAAAAGGGGGAAATAAAAGAGAACAAGAAATTAAAAAAAGATTTTACAGTATCATAGGGAATGGTCTATGATATCCAGCAGAGAATTAGAAAATCCCGGCCAGATCAATCGGAATGTTTAATTAATTAATGTCTGTTAATTCCGTGTGAGCCCCGCTGAGTTCAGTGACCTGCACAATGTATGTTTCAAGGGAACGCGTCTGACGTAGATTCTGCTCCGGTGAACCATTACACAATCTAAGGCTGACTGCTCTGATACGCTTCTATCTTAGTCCAATACTTTATCTTTTTTTTTATAAATTGGAAAAACCGTGCGAGAAATCAATCGCTTTGATCGATTAAAATAAGTATATTGTTCCCGTTATCGTTTCCATTCCACTTAATAAACCCATGAGTGTTCCATATATTCTCACCAGCACATTCTTTAGCTTTTCTAACACTGTCGCAGTCATTTATAAAGAAGGAACTGACACTATGTTAAGGGGAATGCGTTACAGGTCCGTAACTTTATCACAAGGGTTAATCATTAAGACTTAATGAATAGTGCTCTCTGCTACTTCAAGACTGATTGGGAAATGCTGAAATTCTAATGGACAGCATCATACCTCTGTGTGAAAAATACAATACACAAGGGGGCATCCTCTACGTCTGGTGGAAAGAAGGTTTAAGCATAATCACAGACTCGGATTCTTTACAGTAAGAGCAGTGAGACTATGGAACTCTCTGCCATATGATGTTGTAATGCGTGATTCCCTAATAAAATTTTAGAAGGGACTGGATGCCTTTCTTGAAAAGTATAATATTACAGGGTATATACACTAGTTTCCTTAATATTGTGTTGATCCAGTGAGCTAGTCTGATTGCCGTATGTGGAGTCGGGAAGGAATTTTTTTCCCCAATGTGAAGCTTACTGTTTGCCACATGGGGATTTTTTGCCTTCCTCTGGATCAACATGTTAGGGCAAGTCAGGATAGGATATGGGTTGAACTAGATGGACTTAAAGTCTCCCTTCAACCTTAATAACTATGTTACTATGTTATCTGGATTTCAAACTTGAACATTAAAGCGAACCTGTCAGCAGTTTTGGCCGATATAAGATGTGGCCACTGCCTTTCAGGGCTTATCTACAGCATTCTATAATGCTGTAGATAAGCCCCTGGTCCAACCTGAACGATAAGAAAAATAACTTTTATTATACTCACCCAGGGGGCGGTCCGGTCCGATGGGTGTCGCGGGTCCAGATCCAACACCTCCCATCTTCTTGTGACGCTGCCCTCCTGTTGCCTCATCGCTGTGCAGGCGTACTTATCTGCCCTGTTGAGGGTAGAGCAGAGTACTGTAGTGCGCAGGGCCTCTCTGACCTTTCCCAGTGCCTGAACACTGCAGTACTTTGCTCTGCCCTCAACAGGGAAGATAAGTACGCCTGCGCAGGAGCGCGATGCCGGGGAGATATGAGGCAACAGGAGGGCAGGATCATAAGAATATGGGAGGTGCCGGATCCCGAACCGTGACACCCATCGGACCGGACCGCCCCCGGGTGAGTATAATAAAACTTATTTTTCTTCTCTTGCAGGTCAGATCGGGGGCTTAGCTACAGCATTATACAATGCTGTACATAAGCCCTGAAAGGCAGTGGCCATATCTTATATCGGCCAAACCTGCTGACAGGTTCGCTTTTAGCTGTCCTTCTGAGAAAAGCCATAAAATAAAAATCCCAAAAATATAAATTAACCTAAAAAAACATAAATTTTAAATTCTGCCAAAAAAACCCAGATTCGCTGATTTAACAAAGTGTTTTCCTACAAATCTGGGGTAAAACATAATGATAGCACATAATTTTTGGCGCAACTCGAGGTTCTGCAAAAATTTTGCAACTTTTGGAGTTTTCAAGCAAGTTTCACCCAGCTCCTCCAAAATGGGTAACTGGGGCACAACAGGGATGTGACGCCACAGTTTAATATTCAAGTCTTTCCTACTCTGCACCCCACTGGATTTATTAAAAGGTAACTGTTATGGGAAAAATCTCTATTAACTTTGTTAATCTGCAGGTTAATAGCGTTCTGGACCTTCCTTAGAGCCTCACTGCGGGGAGGAAATCAATTTAATTCCTCCCAGTAGTGTTTGGGCTTCAGTCATGGGGGTGGTGCCAGTGGGTTATCAGTCAGTGACGGGGGTACAGTTAAAGCCACTGCTCACTATGCACTGAGATGTAAATGAACTCGCACTGGAACGACCCCTGTGACTGAAATCCCAAAGCTACTGGGAGGAATAAAGTTCATTTCCTCCTGGCAGAAGGCTCTCAATGCTGGAGCTGGGTCGTTTTCACAACACTATTAACCTGCAGATTAACCCCATATTTGCAGGTTAACAGTGTGTTTTTCACATGACAGGTTCCCTTTAAGATGTGTTCACCACTTAATTTAGCTGGCACCTCTGACTCCCACATAACCACGCATCACTACTGGAGTCAACAGTGTAGGTCTTGATGAATTGGGGACATACGGTAGTTTATTTTAACACAAAAATTTTAGCTTACCATGTACGACTTAAAGGGGATTTCAGGGCTGAGAAGTAAAGTCTGCAGTTACTCTATGTGACTGTAGACTATCGAATCATGACGGAGTACGATGCGAAAACTGTCACTATTCTCCATGAGAGTGGGCGATCAGATGACCTTATGTATGCAAATTACACAGCTGCAGACATGTGCCAACTAGACCCTCCTTCGCTTCATTCAATGGGCCTGGGTTCAAATCCCACCAAAGAGTTTGTATGTTCTCCCTGTGTTTGCGTGGGTGCCATTAACCCCCATTATTGGGCGCATTGCGACGCATGCAGTAAAGCGGTATGCGCTCGCGATGTGCAGTCATTCAGTGACGGAGCCTCGGACGCGGGCTGCAGCATCTGAGGCTCTGTCACCACTAGCACAGATGAATCATCTGCTCTAGCGGGTATAGCATAACGAGATTGCGTTATGCTATACCGTTAACGCAGCCTGTCAACGCTAAGCGTTGAACGGGCAGGGTTAACGCAATATGAACCTGGCCTTATCCAGAAGCATGCAAATCGCATACATGTGGTTTCCGAGAATACGCATTGCCCCCTGCTATGATTCCGCAATCTGCAATAATTTAGAATGACTACGTGTGTATCGCACACCAACGCGATTCAGCAGTCTGCTGTCATTTAGAGTGACTACACACTTTTCTTTTCAACTGAGAAAAACCTCTTTAAGGTTATGTGCCCACAGTAGCATTTTAAACCTGACACAAAACCGGATTCCTTTCCAGAAAACGCGCGTTTTTTACCGCTTATTCCACGTGTTTTTGCTAAAAAAAAAAAAAAAAATGCGCGTTTTTGATGCCTTTTTTTCCGCGCATCTTCTGGACCATAGGAACTAGCTAAAAACACGGACTAAGCCGCAAAATTAATGAACATGCTGCGTTTTTAGCTGCTAAGCGTTTCCTTAACGGTAAAAAACGCATCCATTGGCACAAAAAGGTCAAAAAGCATTAAAATGATTGGGAACCTTCTTTTAAGCGTTTTTGAAGTGGTTTGACCCCTAAAAACGCTTCAAAAATGCTTAAAAAACGCTACTGTGGGCACACAGCCTAAGGGTAACTGTTGGAAAGCCAATCAGGTCCTAGATGTATGACGGCTATAGAAGTTGAATTTGCTGCTATAAACCAACAATGCCAATTTTCTCTATAACAGCCAACGCATTGGAAATCAGCTGTCCTGTATGTAGCTACCAAGTATAAGGCAATGAACGCCCTGACAGTACAGAGCATTTTAAGTATAGTTGACACAATACTAGGTCATAAAAGTTGTTTTTATGTTGGCCTTCAACATAAATCTAGTTTTTCCCAAGACAGTTGACATTTTGACCAAGCCCTTGGGCTCGCCATCACATCGAGATCTGAAAAACCAACAGCCTGTTGCACTCTTTCCACTAAAGCAATAAATAGTGAGTTAAATGTTCCTGTCAGTTGACAATGCTTAAGAAAAGAAATACTAAAAAATAAATAAATAATAAAACAACGTGAATTGTTTGGTTGGCCTCGGACACCAAATAATTATCAGTAGCTGATAATATCTCTTACTCTTGCAGATAAATCAATATTAAGATTACAATCTTGGCGGCCATATATTACTGGCTAGGTAAAAATACAGATGTGTCCACCCTTACTGTTTCTTAAATTTTGCTAAGGACTCCAATTGAACAACAATACAAATTCAATACATTATCACAAGAGAAATTTTCCACATTTTTTTCACATTACAGTCACAAACCGAAATGCAATTTATTGGGATTTTGTGGGATATTCCAGCACAAAGTTGCAAGTATTTGTGCAGTGTAAAGGAAATGATATATGGGTCCTAAATATTTTAAAAATATAAATATGAAAATTGTTACATACATTTGTATTTAGCCCCCTGTAGTCTTGATAACCTTAACCCCTTAGTGACGGAGCCAATTTGGTACTTAATGACCAAGCCAATTTTTACAATTCTGACCACTGTCACTTTATGAGGTTATAGCTCTGGAATGCTTCAACGGATCCCAGTGATTCTGACACAGTTTTTTCGTGACATATTGTACTTTATGTTAGTGGTAAAATTTATTTGTTATAATTTGCATTTATGAAAAAAACGGAAATTTGGCAAAAATTTAGAAAATTTTACCATTTTCAAACTTTTAATTTTTGTACACTTAAATCAGAGAGTGATATCACACAAAATAGTTAATAAATAACATTTCCCACATGTCTGCTTTACATGAGTACAATTTTGGAAACATAATTTTTTTTTGTTAGGACATTATAAGGGTTAAAAGTTGACCAGCGATTTCTTATTTTTCAACAAAACTTACAAAACCATTTCTTTAGAGACCACCTCACATATGAAGTGAGTTTGGGGGGGGTCAATATAACAGAAAATATCCCAAAGTGACACCATTCTAAAAACTGCACCCCACAAGGTGCACAAAACCACATTTAAGAAGTTTATTAACCCTTCAGGTGCTTTACGAGAACTAAAGCAATGTGGAAGGAAAAAATGAACATTTTACTTTTTTCACAAAAAATTTACTTTGGAACCATTTTTTTTATTTTGACAAGGGTATTAGGAGGAAATGGACCACATAATTTGTTGTGCAATTTCTTCTGAGTACGCCGATACCCAATATGTGGGGAAAAGCCACTGTTTGGGTGCATGGCGCTGCTCAGAGGGGAGGGAGCACCGTTTGACTTTTTGAATGCAAAATTGGCTGGAATCAATGGGGTGCCATGTCACGTGTTTGGAGACCCCCTGATGTACCTAAGCAGTGGAAACCCCCAATTCCAACTCCAACCCTAACCTCAACACACCCCTAACCCTAATCCCAACCCTAACCATAACCCTAACTATAACCCTAACCACAACCCTAACCCCAACACTAATATCAACCCTAACTATAACCCTAACCACAAACCTAACCCTAAAACACCCCTAACCCTAATCCCAACCCTAACCGTAATCCCAACTATAACCACAACCCTAACCATAGCCCAACCATAACACTAACTTTAGCCCAACCCTAACGATAACTTTTGCCCAACCCTAACTTCAGCCCAACCCTAATCCTAACTTTAGCCCAACTCACTTTATCCTAACTCACTTTAACTCAGCTCTAACCCTAATGGAAAAATGGAAATAAAAACTTTTTTTATTTTATTATTTTTAGCTAACTAAGGGGGTGATAAAGGAGGGTTTGATTTACCATTTTTTTATTTTGATCACTGTGATAGGGTCTATCACAGTGATCAAAATGAACCAATAGGAAAAATTTCCTATTGTTGCCGGGTGCCGGCCGGCAGATCTCGGTGGGCGCACTGCGCATGCGCCGGCCATTGTCTCACGGGGGACTTTACGAGGGATTGCAGGGATAAAGTAAATACTGGGGGGATCGGGGGACCCTAAATGGAAAATCTGACTTTTTTTTAGGTCACTGTTATACCATTAATAACGGTGATCACAACACCAGGGTCAGTAAAAACCGACTCGAATCATGTTCTCTGGGGTCTTAGCTACTCCCCGGTAGCTGAGACACTAGAGAAATTCTGACTCTGCGGGGCGCTATATGCTTATTCCTCAGCGCCGTTAAAAAGAGGCGCTGTGGTTTAAGTACCCTTAACTGCCACCATTAAAAGGCGTATCGCGGTCGTTAAAGGGTTAAGCAAAATCCTGAGTAATCAATTGCCTCCAGAAATCACATAATTTGTAAATTGAGTCCACTTGCCTGTAGTTTATTCTCAGTGTCACCACAGAAGCTCAGTGAATGCCTCCGAGGTTTAAGATCATTAGACATAGCACAGCACCATGAAAACCAAGGAACACACCAGACAGGTCAGGAATAAAGTTGTGTAGTAAAGTAAAGCAGTGTTAGATTATAAAAAATAGTTCAAGCATCTCATGGAGCTCAGTTCAATCCATCTTCCAAAAACTGAATTATAGCACAACTGCAAACTTAAGATATGGCACCTAAACTGACATCCAAAACAAGGAGAGCACTAATTAGAGAAACAACCAAGAGTGGCCCACTGTAACCACAGAGGAGCTGCAGAGATCCACTGCTCAGGTGAGAGAATCTGTTCACAGGACAACAATTAGTCGTATACTTCACAAATCTGGGCTTTATGGAAGAGTAGCAAGAAGAAAGCAATTTTTGAAAGCAAACCATAAGAAGTCCCATTTGCAGTTTGCAAAAAGTCATTAGGGGACACAGCTAGCATTTGGAAGAAGGTGCTCTGGTCAGATGAGACTAAAGTCAAACATTCTGGGATAAATGCAAAACACTATGTGAGGTGGAAAACTACCCCTGCACATCATCTTGAAAACATCGTTAAACATGGTAGTGGCAACATCATGCTGTGGGGATGCTTTACTTCAACAGGGACAGAGAACCGGTTAAGAGTTGGTGGGAAAATGTATATAGCTAAATACAGGGCAATCCTGGAGGAAAACCCATTAGAAGCTGCAAAATACTTGAGACTAAGGCAAAAGTTCACCTTCCAGCAGGATGACGACCCTAAACATACTTCCATAGCTGCAATGGAGTGGTTTAGATCATAGCATATTAATCTGTGTGATTTGTGCAGTCAAAGTCAAGACCTAAATCTCATTAAGAATCTGTGGCAAGACTTGAAAATTGCTTAGTCACGGACGCCTCCATCCAATCTCACTGAGCTAGAGCGCAAAGAAGAGTGGGCAAAAATGTTAGCCTCTAGACGTGGAAAGCTAGTAGAGACATACCCCAAAAGACTTGCAGCAGTAACTGCAGAGAAAAGGTGGTCCTACAAAGTATTGACTAGAAGGGGCTAAATACAAATGCACATTACAATTTTCAGATTTATATTTTTTAAAATATTTAGAAAATAATGTGCCATTTAATTTACACTTCTCAAATACTGTCTTCTTACTGTTGAGATACATAACATTAAAACACAATAAAATACATTTACATGTATGGGTGTAATGTGAAAAATATGGAAAAGATCATGGTGTACTTTTTCAAGTCACTGTATATCTCTTGAGAATATGTATCGCAAACTCATAGTTTCATTGGACAGCTGGTCATATCATCACAGGAAAAGCCCATTCTAAGAGAAGAATTAAGAAAGGACACATCTTTAAAACTAAGTCTTGTCCCCGACTTAATAGTCAGTAAATTTAACAACATTATAAAGTTGGGTGACGATAGCATGGTTGCCACACATATTTTTATTCTTCTCATCTTTTTTATATCGAAACAAGCGCTAAACACCTCAATACGTGATCAAAGCTTTTACTAGGACCTCAAAGGGCTAATTAAATCCTTAATAATATCAATACTTTTTACCTACCCTGATGAAGATCTGCTTGATGGTGATCTGGATCTTGAACGTGAATATGGAGACTGTGAACATGATCTATATTGAGAAAAAGATCTAGACCTTGATCGAGAACAAATCCGTTGTGACCTTTGTGAAAATAAGGATGTTGGTGGGGATACAGAATATCTGCTTGGAGAATTGAAGGATGAACAAGATGGTGATACATCAAATAATGAATAGGATTGCATTCCATCCCAGGAATAACACAGTTTATCATTCTCATCCTCGCTGTCATCAAACAAACTATCCATACCCAGTCCAGACGTTAAAAACATAGGTAGTCTAGAGAACTGATCATCATTGTAAGAATTGTTTCCCAGGTCACTGTTTTTGTTTTCGACTTCATAAACCGCTTGGGTTGGGTCTCCAAAGTGCTTATTGAGTTCTGCACGGATTTCCTGGTCTTGCAGTGGTTTGCGACTGCTGTTCTGAGAACTTGTCATGGTTCCCTCAAAACTGTCTTTTGGACTTTCCTTTTGATTTTTTAATGAACAGACTTGTGACTTTTTCCCGTGCAGGGAATCTTTACATTCAAGTTGTCTTGAGGCCTGTAAATCTTGTGATAAGCTAATATGTATTTCTGATTTTGAATTCATATACTGACAGTAGTCATGGTCTCCAAAAAGCCGTAAACTAGGTCTCTTCACCTTTTTCTCTTCTTGTCCAATGACCACAGAGGTTTTGCTAAGCTGTGCATACAGTTCGGATTGCTCAGGACCCTTTTTGGAGTTAATTACTTGGATGCTGGAAGACTCAATGTAACGAGATTTCTTAGCGGGTGGCACACCAGACTTACAAGAAGACTTCGGCTTTGGAGAAGTCCTGAATGGGTTATCTTGGTTGGCTTTATGAGGTGGGGTTGTTGGTGGGGTTAGTCCTAAAATTAAAAAAAGAAAGAATTTATACTCTCACTTGCCATTCTAGTATTTCCATCATTTATAACCAATGAAACAAATAGAGCTGCCATATTGCTAATAAAGGTTGGTCCCTTAAATTTAACCATGCATATTTGCCGAACTGATCAATTTCAGTGGGACCAGACATTTAATGCATATAAGGGTGTCTAAATTCTCTCCAGATAATGGGGAAAAAAAGGTTGGACGTGCTGAATTTCACAAGGTCTTTTCCTTTTATTCTTGTAGAAAATCAACCGCACTCACACGAAGGATTTCAGTTTCTGCTGGTTTATTTAATACAATAGTTCACCATAGTCCTGGGTAAGGGGACAGAAAAGCGACAAGTAGTGCTAGAAGCTTGACATTCGACCTCTTTTTCAAATTTGTCGGTGTGTCCTGGAGTGCGGAAGAGTAGGATATTAACGGTGAACTATTGCGCTAAATAAACCATCAAACTGAAATCCTTTGTGTGAGTGTGGTTGATTTTCTGCAAGTCTACAACTTGGGTCTCCCAACTCAACCACCATTTTTTTTAACAGGAGACAATCTTTCGTCACGTAACAGGAGCTGGCTGCTACGTACTTCCATCTCCGTTTTAAAAACAGATGCTTGCTCAGCAGAACTGAGCATCCATGGGAAAGTCCAGAGGAACAATTGTCAGCCACTACTTAATATTGATGGCCTATTCTTAAGTTAGGCCATCAACATCTGATCAGTGAGGGCACCCCTGCCAATCAGCTGTTACCGGCAGTGGTCGGAAATTCTTGGATACTGCTGGAACACAGCAGCTCTGTCATTCCTATAGTGCCGCAGCCGGGAACTAGAGGTCCACAGGGGGTGGAGTTGCAGTACCCGGCCGCAGCCACTAAAATTTTCAAGGAGCTGCAGCAGTATTCTGGCAGGATCTGCGATCCACCGATCAAACATTGATGACTTATTCTAAGGGTAGGCCATCAACAAAAAAGTAGCGGCCAACTTTAATGATCAATTGGCTCATAACTACTTAACATTTTTGGTAGCTTTACATACCAATAAATGTACAATTCTCTATGAGCACACGATCTTCTGTTTTTAAACTACCATATACCTCATACATAAAGAATACCAGTCTATTACCATGTACTAATACATCATGCAGAAAATTATACGGAAGAGGCTCAATATTATTACACTACAGTTCAATATTATTTCCTGCCTATAATTAACACAAATATTTGGGTAACAAAAATGAAGCAAGTCACTAACAATGAAAAGCCGAGCATCCAGCAAGGCGACAAGATGGGGTTTAATTTTCCACAACTTATGTAATTTGCTCAATTAAAATGCAAAACGAGACGTAATAATGTTAAATCATTAGCTATAGGGGATGTAAATAAAATGATTTTCTCCATTTACTTTCTGTGCATTTCTTTCCAAATAAAAAAACAATTATAATTAGTACTAATAAGTAATTATGTGTACAGACGCACCAGGCTATTGATATTAAAAGAGCATAATTATGTCCTGATGTTTTTAATGAAAAAGTTCATTAAAAATTAAATGACAAAAGAATCTAAAAATACTTGAGAAATAGAAGAGTGATTCAGGGAAAAGTGTCACCAGATTCACTTCACCCTATCATGTCCACAATCCATTTTCTGCAATCTCTCCGCCGACGCTATGAAACAAACCAAATATCAGCATCATCAGTAGTTACAGACCAGTAGGATCCCTTGTGCCCAGTATCATTTTGAAGACCAGTGATCAGTCTTCTACATACATGACATGTCCCCTCCTCACTAGGGTGCTAGGGTTTAACTGCTATGGGAATCTACAACAAAGAGGGGTCCATTTAGGTTTGAGGTGCAATCAAGTGATTCATTTGGATGGAGAAATGGAGATTGAAATACAGGGAAAAATACAGATCATAAACTGTTCCCATTACACTTGTTCCTCAAAGTGTTTATGATGGAGTGAAACTCTCAGAGTTTCTCTGGTGCCCAGGGCTTCTCTGCTGCCCCATAGTTATGTAGCCCTGGCTATCATGGCACGCAGAGGTCACATCATCAATATATTCTAAAAGAAATTTATGAATCGGAATGATAAGAATTCTCCAAAGCAGCAAAATGTTACAAGGAACTTCAAAAGGGAGCCTTCTGATGGACAGTCGAGGCTCATTACTGAGTGATAATCTGGACACAATGTGGAAATCACATTGTGATTGTCCTTTTACAGACCTTCCATGAAATCCCTACAAACTGGAAACACTCTGTAAGTCCTACTAGTCTGTTACTCATGTTGATGGAACATTGCAACCCTTTATAGACCTAACCTAAAACAAACTACCTAAAAGAGAACTCCCCATGGATCCTACCAGTTTAGCACTGCTCTGGTATGCTGATAGGACTGTTCAACCCTAATCTCTGCAACTCCGCCCTCACCATTGATTGGCAGCTTGCTAGAAAGCTGCCAATCAGTGGTGTGGGCGGGATTATAATCAGCTTAGCATTCATAGCACTGCTGCAACTACGGCAGATCAAACAGGGATTTCATCAAAACTGCACAAATCTGCCCAGTAAGTATTACATTGCTAGAATCGGGCTTTCTGCCTGTACATCATACTGCTCTCAGATTTCAAGGCAAAAAACTGCTGACAGATTCCTTTTACAAATACTGTATAAGGAAAACTCCCAGTGAATTCAACTCATCTGGTAGTGTCATTAGTTGATACAACCCTGTACAGACCTACCCTAAAATAGTATATAAGATGAAATCAAACTGATTCCTACTAATCTCATACTCCTTTGATACTGTGGTTGTCTAATACACCCCTCAGTAGGCTTAACCTAAACATACTAAATACAGAAGATCGTGTAATGGTTCCTAGTAGCCTGTGGCATGGGTGTTTGGTTAATACTGGTACTGGCACTGTGAAAGGCTAATAATATACTTTATAGACCAATCTCAAAAACATAACATACAGAACAACCTCAAAAGGTTCCCACTACTCTGTTAACTGAGGTTGGCTATCCCTTTATAGATCTACATAAAAAACAGGACATCTTCTAATGGTGCCTACTAGTCTGATATTCCTCTGAAACTGTGGGTAGACTTATGGCTCCCACTTGCAGATAGTCATCTGGTAGAGTAATTGGGTAATACAACCCTTTGTAGATCTACATAAAAAAATAAAAAACAGGACATACAGAGAACGTCTAATGGCTCCTCCTGGTCTGCCATGTCTCTGGTGGGATATTCCAACAATGTATATAACTACTGTGAAAACAATACTTAATACTAGAGATGTCCAAATGGCTCCTAAAGGTCTGATGTTCCTCTAGTACTATGGTTGACTAGTACAGCCCATTATATAAGAAGCACAGGATCGGTGATTAGAAGCATTATCTCTGCACATTCGTAAAGGCGCCATGATCGTTTATGCGGTTATTTTTTAGTACGAGTTATTCCGAGTATAAGATGCATATTGGTGAAGCTTTTTTTGGTGCTATTAAAGTGTTTCCATGGTTTTTAAGTGCTAGAGATGACTCCTTTTACCCTTTTGCACAATGCAGCCTTGTTTTGTTTGAGTGATTGAGACCTCTTGATATTATCTTCTAAACATGAGCCGGTGTGAGATACGCTAATGTATCCGCGTCTGGTATATTAGTTCAGGCATTTTGCATTGATCAGCATGACTTCCAGGCTGCAGCTGTGCTGCCTACAGTCACATAAATGTTCTGATAATTCATTATTAGGAGGCTCATCTGTAGATGTTTTGCTACTATGTGAACTATATTTACAGGAAAAATGATTGCCATGATAGTAATACAGCTATCCTCCTCAGCGGGGTCTTCCTCATTATGACCATCTATATGTTAAAACAACCAATGGTCTGCAGGTCACATTATCTGGTAGGTAAAAGATATTTCCATAGGCTAGTTGCAATAATTATCAATATACGATACATATGTAAAAAAATATAGCCTGCCCAATCTTTTTAATCCCTGTTGACCGACCTTGTAAAATTAGATAGCTTCCCATATAGACTGTAGACAGATTCCTTAGAAAAGTAACCCATGTCTATGGTCAGCTCACTTCTGCACTGGGAAGGGAGCAGAGCCATTCACGACTGCTGAGACCTGCTGGGTTGTGTGCAGAAGTGTTGTATAGACCCAGCAGGTCGCAATAGACATCACGGCACTGAACCTGCTTCTCCCAATGTGAAAGATAGTGGAGCGAGTGTGCCCCTTTAATATTCCATAGGCAATCCTGTCACTCATGGATTTAGAAAGCCCTGTGATAACGATGCCTAAACACCTTCAATAGTTGAGCATTCAGCCAACAGCTATTCCTCCCAACCCTCCAACACTCATCCACATTCGGCTCAGTTGAGCACGCATGTATTCTTAATGGCGAGATGGGACTACGCACCTTTCAGACACCTCTGATAGATGATTATCTCTTCCAAGGACGAAAGTATAGGGAGCTGAAATTGGACAAGTCCAATCTTTCTTTCCCTCAACATCCTTTAACAGGGGATAGCTGGGAGACTCCCATACAGATAAGATAGTCGGCTAGTTTCACTGATATTTTTTAGGCTTTTGGCCTCCATACACATTAGACTAAGGTCCCCCGAACCTGCTGATATCCATGTGACCAGCCAACGGTTTAATGTCTATGAAGTGCTGGCCAACTGATGGTCGGGAGAGATGTTGATCAGACATGTCTGACTTCAGACTCCTGATTGCATTGTTCTCTCCGAGATAAGATGTAACAGTCGGCAGCTTTCCTGAAGAGAACACAGGAGAACTCAGCCAAACTAGCACTCCTGTGTATGGGAAAGTTGGCTGAGATCTTCTGAAGCATCATTCAGCCAATAAACATCTAATGTGTACCGTCAACCTTAGGTGACTGCTTTTGGCACCATAAGGCAACATTCCCACAATGAGCTTTTGATGATTTTTTGATGTCACAGATTTTCTGCACAGATTAAGTGAAATAGGTTACATGCATTTTTTCAAAAATATGTAGCATAAAAACCTCATGAAAAACTCATCGTGGTAAGGCAGCCTTATGTTTCACTCACATGTCTGATGGAAGTGTTTGATGAGCAATTTCCACATGCAATTACAGATGAGAAGATTCAGACTTTAGTACAAGTGCTAAAATCTCAAAGGGCCAAAATGTGACCCTTCATTTTTTGAGGGTGTTCTTCCCAAAAATGGTTTGTTTGCCGCTACCGAGCACTGCTAGATTTATGAAAAGACAGGTGACTGTTACAGGCTGCGAACTGACAAAAGACGGTGCAGAACACTGTTATCACACTTGCACAAACTATAGGCAGTGAAGCTCCTCTCAGAATGAAATTCTGACTATGGTTTTTATTGCTGTCTATTTTCTTTTGTCAAAGGAGCCTGCTGCGCACAGCAACAAATAGCTGCCATTACCCAGAACGTAATGGGTGTCAGACAAATCACATAACACAAACAATCAACACTATGTAGGCCATATTTCAGCGGAGCACAACCTTAGCAGTATTTATGATTACTGCATTGAAATGTGTTCTATAATAAACAAGTGCCTCTATATCACTCACACTTACAGATTTTTTTGCACTCAGATCTTTTGCCGGTTATGTGCGCTCAACAATCATTATTTTTCGAATGCCTTTTCTGAGGTTGCAAAATGCACATTTTGATCTCAATAATTTGAGAGAGATTTATGGGAAACAATTAGTTGTTTGTGATACAGATGGTGACAAATTGCGATCTCTAAAAAGACTCATGTTCCATAAATGTTTAGTAACTATGGAGGCTGTTGCGCCATCTAAATGATTATACCTGCATATTTCTTTTGGGATGCCTACTTAGCTTTGGAGGGCTGTCTAGTGACATGGACAACAAAAGGAGGTTTCCTACTCAGAAACCCCTCTTTGAGAAAGAACAGTGATACTACATGCAGAGTTTTATTATAAACAGGAGCAGTGTAGGAAGACATTATGGAGAGGGGAAGAGTAGGGAGACATTATGGAGAGGAGCAGTGTAGGGTGACATTATGGAGAGGGGCAGTGTAGGGACTCATTATGGAGAGGAGCAGTGTAGGGAGACATTATGAAGACGAGCAGTGTAGGGAGACATTATGGAGAGGGGCAGTGTAGGGAGACATTATGGAGAGGAGCAGTGTAGGGAGTCATTATGGAGAGGGGCAGTGTAGGGAGACATTATGGAGAGGAGCAGTGTAGGGTGACATTATGGAGAGGGGCAGTGTAGGGACTCATTATGGAGAGGAGCAGTGTAGGGACTCATTATGGAGAAGAGCAGTGTAGGGAGACATTATGGAGATGGGCAGTGTAGGGAGACATTATGGAGAGGGGCAGTGTAGGGAGACATTATGGAGAGGGGCAGTGTAGGGGAGGGACATTATGTAGAGCGGCAGTGTGGGGGTGGCATTTTGTGCAGAAAGCATAGTGAGTGGCAATTATTTATTCAGGGGCACAGCATGTGAGATATTTTTATTCAAGGGGCATTATAATGATACTTTTATTTTTAATGGCATTATGTCAGAAAGTGCTGACAAAGACCGGAGAAGAGGGAAGCCTGAAGAGACGAACTGCGGATGTGAACTCTCCTCATGGCATCTGTACTATGACAGAAAGAAAAAAGAGATGGGAATGACTTTAATCAGAGAAGATGTCACCTATAAGTTACCTGGATGTACATGTTTATTTGTAATACTGACTACGTCTCATCAGTACTATAGTTCCTGTATAGTCTGATGATGACAGGTAACAAAAACTCCCAGTATTTCCTTAACATAGTTAAGGACACACTAGGAGTTGCAAGTTCACGAGCTACAAGTGTATATAGGGATAACCTGAAACTGCAATTGATCACTGTACTAAGCTTGATGATGTATTCCTGTACTGATGGTGGTCCTGGTGCTGTGTATATGTAATGGTGTGGTCCGTCCTATTGTTGTATTCATGTACTGATGGTGATTTTGGTGGTGAATTCATGTATTCACATTTGTCTTCTACACATGTAGCATTTCAAATCGTGTTTCATGGCTATGTTAACACTGAAAAATCATGGAAACTTAGTTATGAGATGATGAGATGGATTTATTTGAGTTTCTGCTCTTAAAACTTAGTGTAAATTTGGGAGTATTCAGGCTGGGGGCAGAAACAAGGCAGAAACTCTCCAAATCATTTTCAAATACTCAAAACTTGGTCCTGAGAATGAATTTACATACTGCGGTTCTGGTGATATATTTCTGTAAATACCCCTTTATATTTGTTTGCGTTCCTTGGACCAAGTACTGTTTTTCATCCCTGTATTACATAATTGCCTATTTCTTGGAATGAGTTCTGTGTAATACCACCTCTCTCCTGTCGTGGCCACAATGGGAAGTGAAAAACTGAACAGTGAGGATTTCAGCTGCTACTCCCACGGTGATCAGCTAATCTCTAGATACACAGGCCATAGACATAATATAATTAACATCCAATAATTAACAGTCATTTTATTTAAAATAAACTGCACTTTAAAGCTTTAAAGTAACTTTTCAGAATAAGAGGTCATGCGTGAGTTCATTAGGAAGAACATATTATTTCTGGCCATTAGATGCTTTCTGTACCCTCCATTTTCTCCAGTTTTTCCTGCTGCACGCTCTATCACTAATTTGCAATTGACTCTGAGCTCGTGGGTAGACACTAGCAGTTATGATGCTGCCCATACAGTAAACACTCAGAATAATGAGTTGAGGAAAAGGGAAAGGGGAAGAAGTGGCTCATAAGAGGAGAAAGAAGAACATTTCTCTGATAAGATGTGTTTTATTTCTTATATTTACTTGTACTATTAATTTGTCCAAAGTTTGCTGAAAGTACAGTTCTCATTTAAGGAAGCATTTACAATCGGCTAAATGTTTGCCAATAGGAGGTCATTTAATAGCCTATTTATACACGCTGACCGCAATGTTGATTTGAAAAGACTGATCCTCAATGAATCATACAGGGCGCATAGGCTGCCACTGTTCTCTGCAGCGCAGGTCCTGTTTACATAGGACAATATGCTGCCGAGATTGATGATGTTTAAGCTTAAAAATAATTTTATGCAATGAACGAGCAATTTTACCTATTAGTCCGGTGACTACCAGTCTGGTTGCCCTGCTCAATTATCAGGGAATGAGCATTTCCCAGGAAAAATTATTTGTTTCTGATAATTGTGAAATGTAAATGTGCCTTAAATAGGTTGTCCGGCCTTGGGCTACAAGTCTGCAGTCACTCTATGTGACTTCGGACTTGTGAGTACTCACAACGCTCGCTGTGAAGAAGCACCGGTGTCGGCGCGGCGCCAGGAACAGGTGATCATGAGACCACAAACATGCAGCTGGCATACTTTTGGTCACATTCCGACTAGACTGTGTTCAGCCTGGCTCAATACACTTACATTGAGCGAGGCCACGCCTATATCTTCAGCACATAACCACATGCTTGTCGATAACATACTTTTGGTCACGCGCCTGCCACTCCTGGCATCAACTGTGGAGAATCCTCACAGCGCACACAATATGAGCATTCACAAGTCTGCAGTCACACAAAGTGACTTCAGACTTGAAGTCTAAGGTCAAACAACCCCATTAAGAACCTCTAGCTGCCTCTATAGCTACTAGATTGCTTAGAAATACAACTTTAAAAGGGTAATATATTTTTTAAGCAAAGTAATAAATATTTTAAGCAAATACTATGACACTACTAGCCAGAATACACAGCGCCCCCCAAAAATAAATACTAAAATAATAGTAAAAAAAATAAAATTAAAAAGAATAATAAATTAGACATAATATTATACCAGAATAAATAACATAATCAATAAAAATAACCAAAAATATTATCTCTCTATGCACCACATTTATTTCGCAACCTTGAAACATCTTTTTATCGCTTTTAAGAGGCAGAGGAATAGCAGCGCTGTAGAGTTCAGTCCATTAAAACCACCTGCTGCTTTTACAATAAGAAGCGTTATTAGAACGAAATGTCCGGTCAGAATAAAATAAGTAACTGAGCAGCATATGTCACCGACAGGCCGAGCGGTGAAGCATAATTCTAATTTACGCTAATCCAAACATGAACCAGCATAAGTAGGAAACCAGTTTAAGTCGCGAACCAGCATAACGATGAACCAGTATAAACTCTGAACCGGCATCAACCATAAATCAGCATAAGCTACAGCCTGCAAGTTGTATTCCCCTGATGACTCACAAACCCGGCCACATTGGCAGCTACGAGGCAAAATCATTTAATACAAAGACTGTCAGAGACTAGCACGGCTGCATCTGCTCGAGGCAAGAAAAAAACAGGCTCAGGTCTCCGGTGACACAAAGACGACAAAGTAACGGGCATACGCAGCCAGCGACAGCCATTTTTATCTTTAAAGATGTACATCTTACAATTTGTAAACAACAATATCCGCCGAGACGACAACAAGGAAACAACGGGAAGTCTTAAGAAACAAACACTCGGATTGGAGACGAGACGCACAATTTTAATCCTCCGCATTTAGAAATGGATGTTCGGAGCGGGAAAATGTCAGAAATAAGTTGTACCAGGTGCGGCTGAAAGCTAGGCATATTATGTCTGGATATTTTCTTTCTACAGTGGAATATTTCCTCGCTGCTCTTATATTTTCTGTAAACAATCAATTGTGAAGATGCAAATCAAATGACATAACATAAACACGGAAAAAATGTTCAAATTCTAAGGGATCTTCACATTTCTCCAGGTAATACTGTGTAGAAAAGGTCACAGGCTGAATGCACAAATACTGTATATCATGGTGAAGTATAGTCTCTTACCCTGGTGGACACAGACAGAAGAGGGCCCCTGTGCAAGAACAATATATGGGCCCTTCGGAGCCCAATAACTCATCATAATGCACAATTACACCTGCTTTGGAGACAGAAGTGGGGCCCCTTACCTATTGGACCCCTGTGTGGCCACATTGGTTGCATCAATAGTAGGTCTGGCCCTGGTCTCTTCTACTCTTACATATTTTTAAAGGGAACCTGTCAGCTGCATCTCTCTCCCCCAAACTGCCACTATATCTGTATTGCACCTTTTTCCTGCATTCTAACAAGCTGCTAATTGCTGCTTCAGCAATTCCTGAATTAATATAAAACTAACTTTACACCCTGCACTCGTTCTATGTAAATTAGTCGGTGACTAGTCAGGGCGTTGACTTCTCTGGACTAATCCTCCCTCTTAGATATACGCCTACTGTGGACACAAGTGACATGATTTTTAAGAGCAACGTCACCACTGGCACTTTGCAAATCTCGGGGCTGGCTGAGATCTGTGTCTCTCTTACCTTTTAGGGAATGTGCAGTGTTTGGCCAGGGTCACACTTGCGAGTGCAATGCGAGAAACTCACACGAGTCTCTAGCCTCAATACCGGCACTTGGGACCGGAGTGTGCGGCTGCATGTATTTCTGTGCAGCTGAACGCTCCAGTCCGAACCGCCGGCAGCAGAGTCAATAGAATCATAGAATCGTAGCGTTAGAAGGGACCTCCTGGGCCATTTGGTCCAACCCCCTGCTCAAAGCAGGATTCGCTAAATCATCCCAGAATGTCTGTCCAGCCTCTGTTTGAAGACTTCCATTGAATTCACCACCTCTCGTGGCAGCCTGTTCCACTCATTGATCACTCTAACTGTCAAAAAGTTTTTTCTAATATCTAATCTGTGTCTCCTCCCATTCAGTTTCATCCCATTGCTGCACAATGCACAATTCATTGTCAGCTTTAGATAATCTGATTTGTGCCCTGCAGGTTCTGCAGACAGCATTATATTCTTTAGAAATGCCTCCCTCTTTCCATTTTATAAACATTTCTTTCTTCCTTTTTAGTATGTGCTTAAATTCTGTGTTCATCCATCCTGGTTTCCTTAAATGCTTCCGGTTGTGAGTTCATTCTCTGGTTCACCAGTTGTGAGTTCTCCTTCCAGACTCCCTCTGGTGGTAACAGGAGGTAGAGAGGCTGATTTGATCGGTGGAGATCTGCCACCTGAGAATGAGGATGACGATTGGATCTCAGGAGTCTCAGATTGGATTTAAGACAGCCGACGCCCTAATCAGTTGCTGATTCCTTCTGGCTTGTCAGCTCTTGGTTTTCAGCTCTGTTCCAGTCATCTAAAGCTAAGTTTTTCTGCTAATGTTCACACTTGATTTTGTTGGTCTATTCAGTTTTTTGGTGTGATCAGCCAGCCCCTGCTGGGGGCTGTGCTGAATTTCCACTCTTATTTATCAGTATTTTGCCAATTGGCTTTTTGTCCCTTACTAGTTCGGTCTCTTTTCGCTCTGTCTCAGAATATTTCAGAGTGCTGATATAGTGGGAGAAGTCTAGTGACTTCAGGGTTAATTTTGCTATCAGAAGTGTTGGACATTATTTTTGTAGGGTTTTTTGCAGGTTGCAGGCAGTGTCTCTCCTTTCCTTTCCTGTCTAGTTAGTTTGGGCCCCATCATTTGCTCAGCCTATTTTCCTGCCTGTGTTTGTGCCTTCATCTTGTCTCACCGTCAATACATGTGTGGGGGCTATCTATTCCTTTGGGGTCTGCGCTGGGGCAGTTAGTTTTCCCTTTTCTTGCTTTAGGCTTATTTAGTCCTCCGGCCGTGACGAGGCGTCTAAGAACATCGCAGGAATGCTCCATGGCTACTGCTAGTTGTGTGGTAAGATGAGGGATCTGCAATCTGCATAGTTACCAACCTCTCTGGTTTTCTGTGACTTAGCTTGTTTTGCTTTTTTCTCCTCGGTGACCCATTCATAACAGCTTCCTATTCTTCCCTCTTTTCGGAATTGTTAACAATTGTGCTTTGAGAATTTCATTTTTCAAGATTTCCCATCCATCCTGGACATTTTTGTCTTTAAGGATATCCAGCCATTGGATCCCTCCAATTCTCTTTCTGAATCCCTTAAAATATGCCTTTCTGAAATCTAACCTTGACGTCTGAGTCTTCACAGGTCTTCCTCCTCTAGTTATCCAAAATTCTAAAATATCATGTTCGCTACCTCCTAGGGTCCCAGCCACTTTTACCTCCTCAACCATTTCCTTCCTGTTTATAAGGATTAGATCCAAGGTAGCAGATCCCCTTGTTTTCTCCCCTAACTTTTGGAAGATAAAGTTGTCAGCAAGAGAGGATAACAATTTCCTTGACCTGTTAGTTGTGCCTGAGAGAGATTCCCAACAAATGTCTGGATAGTTGAAATCTCCCATGACAACTATGTCATCTTTTTTGGAGAACTTGGCCATTTGATGCATAAAGAGCTCATCCATATCTTCAGCTTGCACAGGCGGCCTGTAGTAAATGCCTACAATGGTGTCCTTTCCATTGTTCTGTCCTTGAATTCTTACCCAAACAGTTTCCACAGAACTCCCAGTCTCTGAAGCTTCAATCTCTGTGCAGATATACGCGTTTCTAACATACAATGCGACACCTCCTCCTCGTTTATTAAGTTTGTTTCTTGCAAATAAGTTGTATCCTTCTAGTCTTGTATTCCAATCATGTGTATCGTCCCACCAAGTTTCAGTGATTCCAATGACATCATATTTCTTTTCCTGTGTTAGTAGTTCCAATTCTCCTTGTTTGTTGCCCATGCTTTGTGCATTAGTATAGAAACATTTTAGTTTGTGATTGGTTTCTCTTTGTCCAATATTTTTATTATTTAGATTTTTTTGTCTTTGTTCTTTCCTCCCACTTCTAATACCAGAGTTCTCAATAGCATTTGTAAGGTATATAGCTTTTTCTGGCCTTTTGCTTCCCTTCCCACATTGTTCTATTTTAAAGATGTCCTGATGGGTGTAGCAAGGCGACTTCCAAATACATGTTTTCCAGTCTTTGTAAGGTGCACCCCATCTCTAGCAAGTAGTCCATCGTATAGGTAATTCACTCCGTGATCCAGAAATCCAAATCCTTGCTGACGGCACCATCAACGTAGCCAGTTGTTCACCTGCAGAATCTTATTCCACCTTCTTGTTCCATGGCCATCCACTGGGAGGATGGAAGAGAAGACCACCTGCGCTCCCAGTTCTTTCACTTTCTTGCCTAAGTTTTCAAAGTCACTGCAGATGGTTTCCAGGTCGTTTCTTGCTGTGTCATTTGTCCCCACATGTATTAGCAGGAATGGGTAGTCATCTGTAGGTCTGAAGAGTCCTGATATCCTGCCAGACACATCTTTAATTTTTGCACCTGGAAGACAGCACATTTCTCTTGAAGTTATATCCGGTCTGCAGATAGCGGCCTCTGTTCCTCTCAACAGGGAATCCCCCATGACCGCCACTCTCCGTTTCTTCTTCACAACATTTTTCTTTCTCCATCCAGGAGGATTCTGAAGGCGTACAAGGATGCTGCTTGTGGGCAAAGTCTTATCCTGATGTATTTGTTCATCGTTCTCCTGTGTAAGAGCCTGGTACTGATTCCTGAGAAGTATGGGTGCTGACTGCCTCCTGATCCTCCTGCTTCTCTGGGTCACATGTCTCCATTCCTCTGTTTCTTCAGGTGCACTTCGAATTTCTTCTCTTTCTGTAACATGAAGAGATAATTCTGCTCTGTCTAAGAACTCTTTGCCTTCCTTAATGATCTTCAACGTAGCTAACCTCTCTTCGAGATTTTGCAACTTTTTCTCCAACAGGGACACAAGCTTGCATTTGTGGCATGTGAAGTTTGGATTTTCCACTGGTAAGTCTGTGAACATGTAGCAAGAAATGCAGCTCACCAAATGGCTCCTGGCCTCTTCCATATTGAGATTTCAAAATGATGAAAAATGAGCCAAAAATTCCGATTTCCTCTTTTCAGCTGAAACGGCCAAAATCCAGTGATCGTTGAGCTCGCGGAGACTCTTCACTTATCCCTGAAGGCACTGGGAATATGCAAATGATCTCCTCAGGACTTTTCCCCTGGCATCAGTGTTATAAAACCCAGAGTTGTATTTATTCCAGCACAGTAAGTGTTGCGAGGGTTAAGATGTTATGGGCTGGCCTTTAGGGGGACATTCATAGAGTGGGTGGGAGAGTGTCCCCCATATCTCCCCCTACAGAGCTAGCACCACTGTGTGCTGACAGGACATTGGTGAGGTCAGTCATGTGATCAGTCACGTGGTTGAGGAGTCACATGGTCTAAGCTTAAATGGCTGAGGGAAAGAACTTTCAGTGTGCGGGCCTGGAGGAGGAGCACTACAGGATAGTGCCCCATGGACTAGAGAACCTGAACCGTGTGTGTTCTGTCAGCCGTGAGCAGGAGGGACCCCGCTCACAGAAGGACTGTGTTTGTTCTACCACCATTTTGTTTTGTTTTCCTGTTTTGCCCAGAGGGCTGTATTTTCTTAACTCCCCCCCCCCCGTTGGTTTATGCTGCATACAATAAACCAAAGTGCTAACCACTGAGCCACTGTGCCGCCACTATGGTCTTGTGTATAAGTGTCTGGTTCCTGGTCATATAACGGTCCTGTGTCTATGAAGCTACTGTGACTTAAGGCTTTTACACCATCAGAAGTGACGACATTCTGCGTGGATAGTATCCAGAAAACATTACGGCTTTTTCACACCCACATTGTTTCACCGACTATGGTGAATGAGATTGTGAGAAAGTTCCCTGAATGATAGAAGAACTCTTGCACGTCAAAAAAAAAAAGGATATCAGGTGATAGTTGCAGAACCCAGATCTCATTCACCCAGCAGTAATCCCCTTAGTGACGGAGCCAAATTTTTGCAATCTGACCAGTGTCACTTTATGTAGTAATAACTCTGGAACGCTTCAACAAATCCCAGTGATTTTGAGTCTGTTTTTTCGAGACACATTATCCTTTATGATATTGTTAAATTTAGGTTGATATGTTTTGTGTTTATTTATAAAAAATATCAGAAATGTGAGCAAAATGTTAAAAAAAATTTGCAATTTTCAAACTTTGAATGATTATCTCTTTAATCCAGATAGTGATACCACAGAAAAACATTAATAAATAAAATTTCCCACTTGTCTGCTTTACATCAGCACCATTTGTAAAATGTTGTTTTATTTTGTTAGCAAATTAAGAGGTTTAAAATTGCAACAGTAATTTTTAATTTTTTCAAGGAAATTTACAAAATTTATTTTTTTTAGGGACCTATCCATGTTTGAAGTGCCTTTGGGGGTCCTATAGATTGGGAAACCCCCAAAAGTCATACCATTTTAAAAAAAGCACCCCTGACATATTGAAAACTGCAGTCAGGTAGTTTGTTAACCCGTCAGGTGATTTTCAGAAATTAATGCAAAGTGGCATAACAGAAATGAAAAATTGTATTTTTACCAACTAAATGTTGGTAACTTCTGAACAGGCCGCTATAGCTGTCAGACTCTAAATCGGCTATTTGGCCGTGAATCACCATGGCAAACATAAGGACCACACAATCATGATCTGAGGACACCAATTGGGATAAAGAGGGAGCCCCCACACTCTGTTAACCATTCATGTGATGTAGTCACTATTGACAGCAGCATCTAAGGGGTTAAACAGATATGGACGGTGCAAACACTGATCATGGCTGATGCAGCAAGTTGTCAGCTATAGTGTACAGCTGACAGCTGCTGGATTGTCACCTGTCGGGGGATGATATTCTCTTATATCTCAGGTCAGATAAAGACCTATTGGCGGTCTTTAAGGGGTTAAGGGTAACAGTACTTTTCAGTAAAATTCTGAATAACTTGTCATGTCTGTGTACCTGATGGATAACACTACGTCTGGTCATTATATTACTCGTATCTTGCATTTTCATCAGTTTTCCCCCCTACTGGCTCCATCTTTTAATTAGCAATTACTACTAAACTGGGGTGGGAGCAAACTAGCATGCAGGAATAGATTCCTTCTCTTATTTCCTTAGTTAGCACACAGTGAAAAGGAGCAGCAACATGGAGGAACTTAGACAGCAGTATTGAACCGTGTAGATGTGAGCCGAGCTCTCGGGTGAGTTAAACAAATTTTTAGAAATCTCAGCACGATCTTTCTGTGTCTCCCTCTGCATGTTTTCTCATCCTCTTCACTCCTCATGTCCCTCCCCATCATCCCTATGAAGTATAATCGGCTGTGTAACTTGACATCTCACTGCGCCACCAGCCCGTCTTGTCCTGAGCAAGACAAAGTTGAGTTATTCTTCAGAGTGGATGGTAAGTTCAGGAAAAAAAAGGCTAAAAAGAAGTGGCTCATAAGTGAAGAAAGGAGCAGAATTCTCATATGAGTTATTACAAAGATTTCTATATTCACATGTACTATTGATTTATGCCAACTTTATTGAAAGTACAGATCATTTTAAAAGGGTCTGACTATATAAGCAATGCAACTTTTTATTATAGGAATACTACTAAGGTAAATAGTGCTTAGACCCTGCTATCCAAGAGAAAGACCATAACATTCAGATAACCCCAATATTTCCATGATCATGGTTGCCATGGGATTGCTGAGAGAAGCATGTTCGCTTGACTGTTCACGTGTCTTCCAATGACTATGCCGTTGCAGGGAACAAACTGTTAAGATGCTACATATACTGTACAACTGCTACACATGACTACCATCTGTCAGTGGCTCTTTACTAAATAATGATGCCATTGTTATCAGTTGAAGTGATATCAGAAAGTCATGTCAAGGTGGCAATATTGGTCCTTGAAACTGAGACATATTAGATGCTCTACTGAAAACCATGTTACGGCTGTAGTCTCTCCAAATACAGTGAATCATAGAATCATAGAATCGTAGAGTTGGAAGGGACCTCCTGGGCCATCTGGTCCAACCCCCTGCTCAAAGCAGGATTCGCTAAATCATCCCAGTTAGATGTCTGTCCAGCCTCTGTTTGAAGACTTCCATTGAAGGAGAACTCACCAATTCTCGTGGCAGCCTGTTCCACTCATTGATCACTCTAACTGTCAAAAAGTTTTTTCTAATATCTAATCTGTGTCTCCTCCCATTCAGCTTCATCCCATTGCTTCTAGTCTTTCCTTGTGCAAATGAGAATAAAGTTGATCCTTCTACAATGTGACAGCCCTTTAGATATTTGTAGACAGCTATTAAGTCTCCTCTCAGTCTTCTCTTTTGCAAACTAAACATTCCCAAATCCTGCAACCTTTCCTCATAAGACAGGGTTTGCAGACCGGTCACCATTCTGGTCGCTCTTTTCTGAACTTGCTCCAGTTTGTTGATGTCTTTTTTAAAATGTGGTGCCCAAAATTGGACACAATATTCCAGATGAGGTCTGACCAAAGAGGAGTAGAGGGAAATAATTACTTCACGTGATCTAGACTGTATGCTTCTGTTAATACATCCTAGAATTGCATTTGCCTTTTTTGCTGCTGCATCACACTGTTGACTCATATTCAGTCTGTGATCTATTAGTATACCCAAGTCTTTTTCACATGTGCTGTCACTTAGCCCTATTCCTCCCATTCTATATATGCTTTTTTCATTTTTATTGCCCAGATGTAGTACTTTGCATTTCTCCCTGTTAAAAACCATTCTGTTAGTTGCTGCCCACTTCTCCAGTTTATTTAAATCTTTTTGAATCCTCTCTCTCTCTTCTCTAGTATTAGCTATCCCTCCTAGCTTTGTGTCATCAGCAAATTTAATCAGTTTACCCTCAATTCCTTCATCTAAATCGTTGATAAAGATGTTGAACAATACAGGGCCCAGGACAGAGCCCTGTGGTACCCCACTTGAGACATTCTTCCAACTGGATGTGCAGCCATTTACGACCACTCTTTGGGTCCGATCACTAAGCCAGTTATGAATCCACCTAACAGTTGCCTTGTCCATTCCATACTTAGTCATTTTTTCAATAAGGATTGTATGAGAGACTTTGTCAAATGCTTTGCTGAAGTCAAGATATACTATATCTACAGCATTTCCTTGATCCACCCAATCAGTAATACCATCATAGAAGGAAATTAAATTAGTCTGACATGACTTATTAGTTACAAACCCATGCTGACTCTGTTTAATCACTTCATTCTTATCCAGGTATTGACATACATGTTGTTTAATAATTTGTTCAAAGATCAGTGATATAAGGGTGTTCCGGCTTTTATCCGAAGGTGTATGCTCCCAATGTATTAATGTGATGGAAGGCTCCAATCAGGAGCGGACATACCACTGCTGCAACCTGTGCAGCCGCAAGGGGCCCAAGAGGTAAGGTGGTCTACTGCCACGTCCAATAATGAGTTAGTGGACTGCAAAGGGACCATATACTGCTCTTGCCTCTTCTGTTTGAGTCCACACCTGGAGCCTCCAAGACTCCAACCTATGACACTGTACGGGGCATACTCTCACGTCCGTCACCCATTCATACTAGGCTTCTCTATACAGTTTGAAAAAATAGGTATACCAACGCTTACAACCTCGTCAAAGACCAAAAGTAGGCTCTTTTGGCCACTGTCAAGTGACTAAGACTCCTAGGGATATTTTTTACTCATAAACCAGGAACATTTTTATACGTAAGCCTCAGATGCGGTGTCCACAGACCCGATGCCGATTATGTGAGCCTAATGTGAGACCCAATGCCCACTTCACACATAACGTTCAGACTGTTCAATATGACCGGACGATTCGGGACGGAATCTTATGTCACATTCTATAACACCACGTGGGAAACGGGCTGAAACGTGAAAAACATGAAAACACAAAGGAGTTCAGTTTATTAGGCTTTCTTATCTAATCTGTAAGATAACATATCAGCTACATAGGTGATTGCTGCTGAAAAATGTGAAAACTTGATGAAAACTGGCTAATTAATTAAACGTCGTCTAGCTCTCGTTGACAATAGCGATGTGTTTATTACGGCCTGACAACCTGTAATAGCTGTGTACATACAATAAGTACACGATAAGGGCTGGCTACTACATTCTGTAACAATAGCCTCATTCAGTATTACTTACATTTATTATTACCATCTTACATAACTTATTGACCAACGCAAATAAGCCTCATTGGCTGGAAAGGTCACATATGTCAACTACTCGAGAATCAGTAGTGCACGACAATGTAAATGTTCATGGAATAATCCATGGAAAATCTTTTGATATTGTTATAATATCTGATTTATTGGCTCTGTCTTTATGTGCAGCTTATAGCACCCTACCTCCAAGCAGTGGGTGCATGGGGGATATGAAGAGAAACCCATTTAATTCATCAGGAGTCCATTTCTTTTCTTCATACGGTCCTCCAATGCCAGTGGTTGTGGCACTTGGCTTTAGCAGAGAAAAGTGGGCTGAGGGTTTACAAATTGCCATTTAGTAACATATCCAGGCCCAGGAAGAAAAATATATACATGGTGGCTCAGTGGATAGCATTGCAGCACTAGGGTCCTGGGTTCAAATCCCACCAAGGACAACATCTGTACGAAGTTTGTATGTTCTCCCCATGTTTGCATGGGTTTCCTCCCACATTCCAAAGACATCCTGATAGGGAACTTAGATCGTGAGCCCCATCAGGGGCAGTGCCGATAATGTCTGTAAAGCGCTGTGGAATTAATAGCGCTATATAAATGAGTAAAATAAAGTTTTTTTCAGTATGGGATCCCATCAAACTTACCTTCTGATCTCAGCGACAGTGAGAGTGGAAGAAAACCCTAAGGTCAAGTTCCCATTATGAGTTTTTGATGCTGCGAATTTTTGCTGCACAAAAATGCCTTGCTATAACAAAGGGGATGGGGTTTATAGGAATCTCGTGCCCACTGTACTTTTTTTCTATGCTGCACCTGTGGTATTTGAAATCTGAAACATCAATTTCACTTGTGGGTACGCGGAGTTTTCAGTGCAGGAATTCCCCATAGAACTGCATTAGATGCTGGAACTCGACAGACATGTCACTCTCCACAAGGAGAAAGGTTACCCCTTAGATCCCAGTCAGAAGCCTCTCATACAGCTAAATCAGATCTCATGCTTTGCACTGATGAGAAGCAACACCCCCTGAAAAACATGTTTGCAAATTGAGATTATGGTTTGGCTTTTATCCTAAGTCATGTTGCAAGCCTCGTTAATGAGTCTATAGTGACTCTTAGGCCTCTTTCACACATCAGTTTTTCGCCGTCAGGCACGATCCGGCTTTTTTTTGTAAAACCGGATCCGGCGAAATGCAATGCCGGATCCAGTTTTTCCCCATTGACTTGCATTAGTGCCGGATCGCGCCGGATGGCATTGCGTTTCATCCGTTTTTTGCCGGATCCGGCTACTTGTCTCATTCCGGCGTCTGGAAAAAACGGCTACTGTAACGTTTTTTGTCTCCGGCGAAAAAGCCGGAAGCGCCGGATCCGACGCTTTCGGCTTTTTGCCACAATGAAAGTCTATTGGCGCCGGAATGCGCCGGATCCAGAAAAAGACGGATCCAGCCACCGGATCCGTTTTTTTAAGTCTGCGCATGCTCAGATCCAATTGGCCAGCCCCCAGGAAACAGATATAACCTGCTAGACGGATCCAGCAGAAAAACGGATCCGTTTCTACAGTTCTCCAAAATTTATGCCGGATCCGTTTTTTCTAAAAATAGCCGGATCCTGCCTGACGGCAAAAAACTGATGTGTGAAAGTAGCCTTAGGATTGCTACTTCCAATAGGTGGCGCTAGAGGTCAAGTCCTATTCCTCTCCCTTGCGGAAACACATGTGATCCACAAATGACAAGATCAATACAATTTTGACAAACCAAAATAACAGGAAGTATCAAAAACAAAGCAGCCTTTTTTTTTTTTTTTTTTTTTAAATATAACATACCAGTCCTGGGTTCAAATCCCACCAAAGACAACATCTGCAAGAACTTTGTATGTTCTCCCCGTGTTTGCGTGGGTTTCCTCCGGGTTCTCCAGTTTCCTCCCACATTCCAAAGACATACTGATAGGGAATTTAGATTGTGAGCCCCATCGGGGACAGCAATGATAATTTCTGTAAAGTGCTGCGGAATATGTTACCGCTATATAAAAATAAAGATGAAAAATAAAGATGATACCAAACAGAGACAAAAGCCACAGCATCAAAAACGCAAGAAAAATGCAAGAACAAAATGCAATGAAAAACCGCAAGTAACCTAATTTACCTAATAGATGCAGAAATGGTACAGAAAATCCGGAACACTAAAAAGTCACCAAATGAAAGGGTGGTCCTATAACACATCCACAGGATACATGATAAATGTATGATTACTGGGGATGCGACTCCTATGATCGTCCCAAAGCCCCCTTTGTAAACGAAGTGGTAGTGCACACGTGACCACAGCACCATTTACTGACACTAGGAGACAAAATCAATGGGGGTCTAAGCACCCAAATCCACAGTAACCATTCATTCATCCTGTGGATAAGTAACACATGTGATTTATAGGACAACCCCTTCAGGGGTTAGAGTAAGGTAGAGGAAGGTATCCCATACTAAAAAATATATACTGTATATATTAGCAGTGTAGGTTTGGGTTATGTAAAGGAGATTTTTTATTTTATTTTTTTGCTGGGACTCCCTTTATGTTATAGTCTCATAGTTAGAAGACTGAAGGAAGACACAAGTCCGTTGAGTTCCACCTAGAAGTGAACACTCGGAGATGTTCATACTTTAATCCTTTACTAAGTACAACAGACATTGACTAATCTTCTAGTTTCTGAATGGTTCCTCAACAGTAAAAAAAAAAAAACTAAAAATCTGATGCATTAGCAAATATAAATGCTAATAATAACACAGGCCAACGAAATGATTCTCGCACCCTGAAGACACAATATGAAGTCTCCCAACCTGGAAAAGACATTTCACAAATAAATGGCTGATACGAGACAACAAGCAAAGCCTTTATCTAATGATCGTCAACGACATGGAGAACATCCACGCGTCTTTCATTCTATCAGTTGAAAAATAACTTTGGGGCGAGAGGACACCCAACGACGTCTTCAAGGCCACTCGACTGTATCGGCATAATTACCGAGGGCAATGTTCCTGCGAGGACGGTTATGGCCTGTACTCGAGCGTGTCCCTTATTACACTTTATTAGAACGCCATGTTAGAACGACACCACAAACACAATGTGACAATGAAGCCATAACATAATGCGCGGCGCGTGAGAATCCTCGCCCGCCACAAAGAATTCACTTACATGAAAGGCACGTTTTATGTTTTTTTGTCTCATAATTGAAATGACATTTTACGGCTTATCAAATCTATGCACACATAGCTTACTATAACCAGCGCTAGGACAAATGTTCCAGGCTGATGTAAACATTTTCCCCGATAAAACCATTAAAAAAAAACCACTTTATGAAGCTCTTGTAATCTGCTGGCAAAGAGCTAAGATTTAGGGCTATCAGTGCGGCAATACAATGGCATTACAGCCATTTGTTAGCCGTATCAGCAAATTCGCGTTTAAATTGCATATATCACATAAAAAGAGATATATAAGCCGCTTGTCAGTGACAGATTTGCCAACAAGACATCTGCTCCATAGACTTCAAACAAGCAGACCAACAAAAAGTCAGGCCAACGTAGATGGATAGAGGCTAGGGGCTACCTGTCACCTGTGCTGGCCACTGCTAATGAGCCCCTCTCCTAACAAACAGACCTGGGGGCTACCGGGGACAATGGATGAACAGGATAGTGTGTGAGCAACACACATCTCCATGGCAGTGTTAACGCATCCTGACAATGCTAGCTTATATACACTATGTATACAGGGTCCGCAGAGGAATCTTATCTCTCCCCATCCTCTTACTGGTGTTAAAGGATTCTTATAATTCTTTCATGTGCTGGCTATGACGGAATCCACCCGGACACCAACATACTGTTTCATGCTTCTAGTCCAGTGGCTGGATCTACATTACAAACTCTTCTTCTTTATTAACTCTAGTTCACCTTTTAGGCTAAATCTGACAACTTTTGTCTCTCCAATTAAAGAGGTTTCCCCATGAACAAAAGTTGATTTTAATCAATAGATCTTGGAATAATAATAAGTTTCACAATTGGATGTGTTTTACTACAATGTCCCTGTGCTGAGATAATCTTATAACTGTGCCCCAGCCTGTGTACTGTGTGATAGCTGTGTCTGACCGTACAGGGACATGGTCTCATCACACCACAGCTTCTGGGCAGGGGAGGAAGCAAAAGAGCGTATACAGACAGAACAGCATGGGATCACTGCTGATACTTTCTATGATGTAAAACAAGTTTTAAACAGGAAGGAAAAAGTTTTCCCTCATAGAAAGCTGCAGATGTAATGTCTGTATACTCTTTTGCTTCCTCCCCTGCCCAGGAGCTGTGGTATGTTCAGACCATGTTCCTCTTCGGTCAGACACAGCCAATACACAGTACACAGCAGGGGCACAGTTATAAGATTATCTCAGCACAGGAACATTGTAGTTAAACACAGCCAAATGTGGAAATTATTATTATTCCAAGATCTATTGATTAAAATCAAATTTTGTTTGAGGGAAAACTCATTTGAACTAGAAAAATACAGGGATCACGTATTCAAAGCTATCTATCTATTTGGCTCACACAGTGTGCTGCTGTTCTCATTGATATCTATCTATCTATTGTGAGGTAGCACTGTCATGTAAGTAGGGGGTTCTCGCTTGCAGCGATCAAAAAACACATCCGGCACAGGATTTTCAACAAATCATAGTCCATGAGGTTTATTCATCCTTCATAAACCTCCAGCAGTAATATGCAACAGTCTTATAGCAGACAGCAGGGTATCTTCACACTGGAGCTCTGCTCCCCTATAGCCCTCCTAGTCACACAGGCTGTGCTTCATCTAGCCAGCAGGCTATACAGTCTCTTAGTAGCAGTCCCGTCTCCGGGTTACCTTGCATGCTGCTTTACACTGCAAACGTTCCTTCCCTCTCCCTGGGAACGGTCAGGCACACATCGCCATTAGTCACAGCGTCCACATGTGCTGTTAGTGAGGAGATCCTTCTCCACACGGGACCTTCCAAACTGAACCAATCAAGTCCCAGCATTCACCCCCATGTGACCAGACCTCAGGTACCTTATATGGCCCATAACCACACCCACAGGTGATCACATGGCTATGACCTCACCCAAGGTCCTATTGCAGACAACCACACACAGGCTTCCCTGACACATTGTAACAGAACATACTAGTCAGCAGTACCTCTAGTGATCATTATGATCTTTCAGTATCCTACACCTATCAGGGCAATGGAAATGTTTATACGGCTGTCCTGGGACACCCACACAGCGCCCCCTAGCGGACACAGCGGTCACTGCACCACACTATCTATCTATCTACCCAACAATTATCTATCTCATTTCTATCTATATATTATCTATCTATCACCTATCTATTTATTATTTATCTATTTATCTAATATCTATGTCACCTATCTATTTATCTCATTTCTATCTATTTATTATCTATCTATTATCTATCATCTATCTATCTATCTATCATCTATTTATCTATCCATTTATCTATCTCTGCATATCATACTTCAAAATGATTATAATTAGAGTTGAGCGACTTTGGTCGGATCGGGTTTCGTGAAACCCGAATGAAACAAAATAAGTTTCAGATGAAACTCGTCCGACTAGAGCAAAAAAAGTCGGAGTTTCGTCCGACTTTTATTTCCCATTGACTTGCATTGGGGTCGGGTTTCGGACGAAACTCCGACTTTGTTTTGCTCTAGTCGGACGAGTTTCATCTGAAACTTATTTTGTTTAATTCGGGTTTCACGAAACCCGATCCGACCAAAGTCGCTCAACTCTAATTATAATTGCTAAGATATTCGCTAATACATTAACAATGTAGAAAACCATACAAAAGTACATACTGTATTCTGAGTAGAAAATTACTTTTCAGACATAGTGCAGAAAGAAGACACAGTTTAGGTGAGGGGGATATCATGGGTGCACTTCATTTTGTGAGGTTAAGTACAAAAAAAGAAAAATTGGCCAAACTTTCTACACCTCTAATACGTTTGTCGCATTGTGCTCCTGCTGGAAAGCGTGTAAGGCTGGAGTTAGAAATGTCAGTAAGGAACTCTCCCCCATAGTTTTCGGCACTCAGGACTTGCAGGAGAGCCATCCATCCTCCAGTTTTGACATTGCATTATCAGCGGAGGAACCTGACTACATAAGATTCTGGAAAGACAAGTCTCGCAAGCCTTAGGCTTCTCTTATTTGATCAACCTCACACTACTTAAAACATAAAGATATTTCACCTGAAGATGAAATGTGTTACTGCTCCTCGCAGGAGCCTGTTCCACTCGTTTAACTAAACCATCAGCCACCATTGCCTCTCCGTGTACTGACAGACTGGAAGGGACCTGTCTGCATTGAAAGAATGTAACAATGTAATTAACAGACAAAATGACAAGCTTATAAGAGAGAATATGGAAACTGTCTTCTGCAACTAGTCTGTGATAAATCTGTTTTGGCAACAATAACAAAAAAAAAAAAAAAAAAGAAAAAATGATAATCCCGGCTGAAGATAAGCTCTCTCATAAAGCCCAGACTGATGGATTCAGTGTACATGCCGCACAGTCTGTTATTCCGGTGCTAATTTGTAATGCGTGCAAAGAGGGAAAAAGAAAAAAAAAAAGACACAAAGATAAAGAAGAAATATTTTCTCAATTAAAATGGGAATATTCCGAAAAGAGAAGAAAAGTTAACCGGGATTTTATGTCACAAAACTTCTTCAACTTTCTAAAACAATCTATGGGAAATTTACTATGGTTTCATATGCCAGTCTCAATGATCAGTCCACCCAAGTAAGGTATGGCAGATATAGTAAGAGTTGCACTCCTTTACATAAACATGGCGCCCCCTTACTCCAGCCTATGTCTTACGACTGGCAAATGAAAGTTAACACGTGCAAATGTATAAATATGGCGCGCCTTTGGGTGGTCCGAGCGCCATAAAGTGACATCTACACCAGATATGAGCTTGGGTAGATTTTCACAAGAGTCTAAACCAATTACTGGTGTACATTATAGTGAATATTTTAGAACTTTGTTGGTACCGACCCTACACAAGGTCCTACCCGCTCTATAGAAAAGTGGCATAACATACGGCATTCAACAAAATGAGTGATTTTGTGGAAATTACAATACACACATTTGTAAAAAAAAAAAAAAAAAAGTTAATTCTTTACTATTTTCATGATCTCTTTTAACAAATAATAAAAAGAGGCATTGTTTCTGGAAGATAAAGAACATACAAACCAAAAGACATACATGTACAGACTATGTGGCTGCTAGAAAGCCCAAATTTTTCAATCTCATCCCCTTACTATACTAGTTGTTAAAAACATGTGCAGGATTACCAATCCGGAGTAACAGCATTGCGCCAGGGCATGCGACATCAATAAGGAAAAGGGATTAAACATCAGGCACTAGTGGTATAGTCCCTTCCAACAGTCCAATAAATAATGAACTCATCCCACAAGGACATCTATTCTAATTTAAGAAAATACAGATGTAATAATAGTTTTCCCTTTGACCCGCTAATGTTTTTCTGCTTTTTTCAGAAATCTGACATAACATTTTAAAAATTCAAAGTCATAAATTGTTATATTATTTTTTCTTTCATTTTTACTACATTTTTATGTAATTATATTACCCTAGTCCTAAACCTAACCCTAGCCCTAACCCTTTTCCCAGTCCTAAACCTAACCCTAGCCCTAACCCTCTTCCTAGTCCTAAACCTAACCCTAGCCCTAATCCTTTTCCTAGTCCTAATCCTTTTCCTAGTCCTAAACCTAACCCTAGCCCTAACCCTTTTCCTAGTCCTAAACCTAACCCTAGCCCTAACCCTAGCCCTAATCCTTTTCCTAGTCCTAATCCTTTTCCTAGTCCTAAACCTAACCCTAACCCTTTTCCTAGTCCTAAACCTAACCCTAGCCCTAACCCTTTTCCCAGTCCTAAACCTAACCCTAGCCCTAACCCTTTTCCTAGTCCTAAACCTAACCCTAGCCCTAATCCTTTTCCTAGTCCTAATCCTTTTCCTAGTCCTAAACCTAACCCTAACCCTTTTCCTAGTCCTAAACCTAACCCTAGCCCTAACCCTTTTCCTAGTCCTAAACCTAACCCTAGCCCTAACCCTTTTCCTAGTCCTAAACCTAACCCTAGCCCTAACCCTAGCCCTAATCCTTTTCCTAGTCCTAATCCTTTTCCTAGTCCTAAACCTAACCCTAACCCTTTTCCTAGTCCTAAACCTAACCCTAGCCCTAACTCTTTTCCTAGTCCTAAACCTAACCCTAGCCCTAACCCTTTTCCTAGTCCTAAACCTAACCCTAGCCCTAACCCTTTTCCTAGTCCTAAACCTAACCCTAGCCCTAACCCTTTTCCTAGTCCTAAACCTAACCCTAGCCCTAATCCTTTTCCTAGTCCTAAACCTAACCCTAGCCCTAATCCTTTTCCTAGTCCTAGTCCTAAACCTAACCCTAGCCCTAACCCTTTTCCTAGTCCTAAACCTAACCCTAGCCCTAACCCTTTTCCTAGTCCTAAACCTAACCCTAGCCCTAACCCTTTTCCTAGTCCTAAACCTAACCCTAGCCCTAATCCTTTTCCTAGTCCTAGTCCTAAACCTAACCCTAGCCCTAACCCTTTTCCTAGTCCTAAACCTAACCCTAGCCCTAACCCTTTTCCTAGTCCTAAACCTAACCCTAGCCCTAACCCTTTTCCTAGTCCTAAACCTAACCCTAGCCCTAACCCTTTTCCTAGTCCTAAACCTAACCCTAGCCCCTAACCCTTTTCCTAGTCCTAAACCTAACCCTAGCGTCTGAAAATGTGTATATAAACATTATATTTATTTTCAATTTAGTGACCCGTTATTTTCCTAGTCCTAAACCTAACCCTAGCCCTAACCCTAGCCCTAATCCTTTTCCTAGTCCTAATCCTTTTCCTAGTCCTAAACCTAACCCTAACCCTTTTCCTAGTCCTAAACCTAACCCTAGCCCTAACCCTTTTCCCAGTCCTAAACCTAACCCTAGCCCTAACCCTTTTCCTAGTCCTAAACCTAACCCTAGCCCTAACCCTTTTCCTAGTCCTAAACCTAACCCTAGCCCTAACCCTTTTCCTAGTCCTAAACCTAACCCTAGCCCCTAACCCTTTTCCTAGTCCTAAACCTAACCCTAGCGTCTGAAAATGTGTATATAAACATTATATTTATTTTCAATTTAGTGACCCGTTATTTTAAGAGGGGGACACTTTTTAAACATTTAAAAGAGCTAAAGGTCTCTCTCCTCGCACAAAATTGCAGGTGACTGGAAAGACAGAGAACTGTGGGAGAGCACAGGGCAGTGTACATGATTCAATTCTGATACTACCTATGCAGAGAGCACAAGCAAAATGAGTTTGTAATAGTCTACAGCGCTCTGCATAGGCAGTGACCAAAAATACAAAACTCACTTTATTTTACTAATAGCTCTGACAAAAACCTAAAGAGATGAACTGTAATATAAGTTAGTATGCAAGCAGCATGTTCACACTGGCCACTAAATAGACAAAATATAAGATAAAAAATACCCTGCAGTAAGTGAATAAATAACAATATTGCATGAAAATAACATAAGGTACTTAGTTACCATAATTTGTATAAAAAGCCATAAAAGCCATCCCTCCCGTACCAAGGTGACTCTATTCGGGACAGGTCTAACCCTACTATTAAAATCTTCCCATATGTTAAATTACAGAAGTGTGAATAAGAGCTGAGCAGGACCTAGGCCCGACTAATGGACACCCAGACATGGGGAACTTTATAAATGTAATGTCCAGCTCTTCATTTTAGGTTTTTGCTTCAGGTTTTTGCACTCTGTGCAAATATAGGTGTGCACTCCCTTTTTGGTACGTTAGAGATTATGTTCATATAGCGTTCCATGGCTGAGTGTCTATTGGTCTGGGTCTTGGTCCTGCTCGGCCCTTATTCACATTTGTCATTTGATATATGGTAAGGTTTTAAAACTAGAGCTTAGGACTGTCCTTAGTAGGGTGACCTTGACGCAGTAGAATGGCTTTTACTTTTTTTTTATTATGAAAATTATTTTCATGCACTACTGCCTTTTATTTACTTCAGGGTATTTGCTCCCTTTTTTTATCTTAGGTTTTATACCAAGAGCTTTGTCATCTCATTACTGCCAGGCAAGCACTCGCCACTCTCCAAGGAGAACCAACTCAGTGCAGTGGAGTCCAGGATCATTTGATACTCGGGGTGGGGGTTGTGTTAAATTTTGCCGCCTCACAGAATTTTCCCAGGGCAAACACCCTGATGGCCCTACCATGCTAAGCCACTACCAGGCATTACACGAACTAAATCATGCCACAATATTGAGTCTCTGGAAAGAAGGTGAGCTTTTGAGCATAATAATGGTGTATCCGACCAAAATGAATATGGGTCCCAGAGTAGTCACTGGGACAAAACTGTTCATGTGCCTTTAGTAGTCAACTATTCTCTAAATGGAACTACTGATTTCTCCAGCTTTGGAGTTTGGGGGGGTGACCAGACTAACATCAGAAGAACAAAGAAATTCCACACAGATGTTTGGATTCTAACCAGAGACTCAAGTGATGTAATGTACCAACCATTGACCCACAAAGCTGGATTGGGAACAAGTTTAAAAATGGAGCCTAAAAATGTAGAATGTTCTAGGAAATAATCATCTAACAACATTAATGAATTCCTAATGCTTTTCTCCAGAAGTTTCCCAAAACATCCCCGTCAAAAACATTGTCCAAAAATATTAAGAATAATTGGGACTAACCTGCAGTTCCAGAGAGCTCCACACTTAAGGTTCGTTCAATAGTCTTGCTCTCAAATGGGGAACCCTTGGGGTCACTGGAAGACAGCGCATAATTATAAAAACAAGCTGAAATGGAGCTATTGTAGCCAAGATGAGAAGAAACCCATCCCTTGCCAACAAATCTTGCCTTTGCTTAATACTTACTTTGGTGACTCTGGTGTCAGAGGAAGTGACAGACTTGTTGACTTGGCTGTGAAGAAGACAGAAAAGAAATATGTTCAAGCATTGAGGTAGATACTTCAATAAGGTTAGAGCTGTTGTAGAAATTGAGTTTGTATTTTTGCATCCAAAAATCAATATTTGCGCCGATTCTGTAATATTTAATCCCAGTTATTATATTACTTATTCCAAACTAATTCACTTACCTAAGGTATACACAAACCAGGGCCAGTTTTATGAAAAGTCAAGAATCAAATCAAACGCATAGGAGAAAATTAAAAGAAACAAAGAACATGCACACTGTATTCAGATGTTGACTTGCTGAGTTCAATGGCCCAAGGGCTAGTTATATAATTCTGTGCAAATTAACACAGGCACTCTTGGAAAGTTCAAGTTATTCTTAGTTATTTGCTAACTGAAGGGGCAAATGTTGATGAGGAGGCAAAATTTAAGTTATTTGTCGCTAACCTCTTAAAAACAACTTAAATTTGTAGAAGTGGAAGGAGCAATGTTCTTCCATGCTGCTAACCCTAAGCTTTGCCTTATGTTGGCGCTGTCATGGTTGGTCTACTTTTAGAATCTCCACCTTTCAACATTCTCTATATTGTTCTACAAAACTTTAAATAGGAGACAGTCTGGCTCCTATCACATCAGTCAGTGTCAGGTTTAAAAAAGTTTATGTTGTTGGTATCCATAGGAAAATAATATCTTCAGCCTACACAAAGCAGGAGTGGAAATACTCTAACAACTAGCCCATAGAAGAGCCGCAAGAAATGTGTTGCAATTTTCTGGTGGTCATCAATCTGCTGGTGGTCACAAGCTGCTGTGGGATAACACCACAATCTAAAGGTCCATTCAAACAAACCAAAAAAGTGTGAATAAGCCAGTGATCACACAAGGAATGAGTAAAATGAAAGATGATCAGATCATTTATGCTGGTATAAAAATCACTGTTGGGACAGGTGCCCACAACCATTTTTCTCTCCATCCAAGAAGAACGGCCCGATTATGGTGATCAGGCTTTGATCAGAGCGGGATCAGTTTTTCTCAGATGTGAAGAGAACAAAATAAGTTTCTCCATTATGTCTATCCATAAAAATTGTACAGATGTTTTCTACAGACCCATAGAATTACTTTTCCAATATCTCACACTGATCAAAATCAGTCATATCACCGACTTTTTTCCTTGGATGATCCAAAGAAAAAAAATCGCACATGTGCACAGCCCCATCAAATAACATGTGCAAGAAAATCATGGATAGCACTCATCCACTATATGTCACGGGGTTACAGCAACAGTGTGGAGTCAGAAGACCGCAGCGTCTGATTGCTCTTACTCCAGCACTGAGAAGAAGCACTTCTCCTTCATTTTAAATGGGTTTATTTTTTTCTGGCAGAACAGGAGTTAATTGGCTATGTTGGAATCCCTGTGCTCACAGCTGAGCTTGGTTAGCCACTCCTTTTCCCTTTATAATCTGGGTTATGTTTCAAATCCTTGTGAAAGCTCACATTTGCTGCATGGCTAATGGAGGGAGAAGAGTTCATATGAGAAGGAGAGTTGGTGGCGTTATCAGTGACTTTTACTTGATTTGTATGTGTGGTAATTCCCAATCCTTCTCTATATTGGCATATTCCCCTACCTCCATGCCCCAGTGCATTCCTCTGTTATATGTGAGTGAATATTTTGTATGCCTGGAGTTTTCTGCTAACCCTTGTTTGTGTTGCCTTGTTTGTAGGGTTGGTGTACTACGGTGCACAGTAGCGCCCCTCTTACTTGGTTGGGGGAAGAGAACAACTCAGGAAATAAGGCAAGGGTGGAGGCCCTGGCATCTTCACCTTCAGAAGTATTTCGGGGAGATCGGCGAGCTAGGGCGCCCCCTAGTGTTAGGGACAGGGAAGGAGCCCCTGGTCCCGGGTCATCCGACAGCTGTGTCGTGACAATAATCGTTCATGTGCACGGGTCCTTATAGGCAGCACATTGGCCCGTGTAAACAAGTGATGTGCTGCCAACAACATGATGCTATATTGGGATACCATGATCCATTTTCGACCAAAAAAACAGGCCAATAAAAGAGCAACGACCAATGTGTTAACAGTTAATTGATGCTCATTAATGTGCTGTAATCAGACATTTTATATGGCTTACCCTTGGGAATGTGTCACTGTTTCTATATTTGATTCTTGGAGTGATAACAACCCATCTACAATTTCAGAATGAAGATGTCTAGTGGTTAAACCTGCTGGTCAGAAATGGCCTATCGTCTCATGATTCTGTGTTTCGCTAACATCTGTTCAGCAGATGTCGAAGGAAAAAAAATAAAAGAAAATCGGGCATGCTGAATCTGAACATGCCCAATCCTTTAGTCTTAATTGAGGCAAGAGCGTAAATGAGGATGCCAAGGGGAATAGCTGTCATCTAGCTTTAGATTCAATAAATCATAATATTGCAGAGCAGCTGATGCATTAACCTTTTCCCTTAAAGAATTCGACGCCGCGCAATAGATTTTGCCGCGGAAGAGTTTATCCAGTCATTTCTATATATAATTTTGTATAGAAAAATGAGAAGTAATGTACGTTTATTACAATTTATTCATTATGAACGGACTACCCTGTCACTCCTCCTCAGAAATGACCCCCAGAAGAAGGTAAATAACAGGTGGTAAAGCTGCCAAGCGCCTGCTTTTCGATTTGTAGACATCAGCTGGCCTGACATTACAATGTGTGCAACCGAGGAGGGAAGCAGCTTGGTTGGGACTCTTGCCAAATGAATTGTTAACAGGTGAATATCTAATTTTAGAAGAGGCAGAATACTTCACAACTAATTAAGTATTAAAACTGTTAGGCAATGATAGCTTCAGTAGGTGTTTAAGTGTCAGCCTCAGCCTACAGAACCCAAGTGAAAGTCACCCCTAGCTGCACATATTGGAGGCAGATATATTATGGGTGCAAGCGAGGTGAAGTTACATCCTGGGAATCAACTGTAGTGTCTTGAAAGGTAGAACTTTTCCAGGGTACCTTTAGAAGCTGTTGACTTATGTTATCATTGTAGAAAAGTACAGATATGTCCTTCGTTACTTTTCCTTTTGGCTCAAAATGTCCTAAAATCAGTGGTATGGGATGACCAGCTTTGAAAGAAAAACATGTTTTTTTGATACTCTGCTGAGAGATGTTTATGCTTTATGTATAGTGATGAGCAAACGTGCTCAGATAAGGTCTTATCCGAGCATGCTCGGGTGTTATCCAAGTATCTTGGGCGTGCTCGTATATTATGTCCGAGTTTCTGCAGCTGCATGATTTAAGGCTGTTAAGCCCCCGTTACACACTGCGATATCGCTAGCAATATCGCTGTAAAGTCACCGATTTTGTGACGTTGCAGCGATATTGCTATCGATATCGCTGCATGTGATACTTACCTCCGACCGCTCCCCCGCTGGTTATCGCTGATCGCGCGAGAAGCTCCTGGACCATTCCTCGTCGGTCACTTCCTGCGGCGCTTCCTGCTGTGACGACGAGCGACGCGTGGAGCCAGGCGGGAGGACGTCAGGATCGCCGTGTCTGACAGGTAAGTAGCGATCCCCGACCCCAGCGATGTCGCTAGTGAGATCTGCCTGTGTGGCAGCTCACTAGCGACCACCTAGCGATGCACCAGCGAACCTGACCGCGTCATATCGCTAGTCGGGATCGCTGGTGAGTCGCTAGGTGTAACGGTACCCTTAGAGTGCCTGAACACATGTGGGGATTGCATAACAAACAGCTAACCCCCAAATGTGTTGATGCTGTCTAACAGATGCAAATCATGCAGCCGCGGGAACTGGAACATGATATACAAGCATTCCCAATATGCTCGGATAAGATGGTTTTGTTAGCGAAGTTGGTCTATTGTTTGAATTGATATGACATGATAAGGTAAGAGTAGACACATCTGTTGTAGGGGCAGATTTTAATACCCTAATTAAGAAGTCATATCGGAATATTCCGCCATGAACACGTTTTCTGTTAAAATACTGCTAAATTCTCCCCTGTTCAGTGTATAAAGTCCCTTATTCCGAATAATAATTGTGTTACTCTAGTATAATATTGTAGGTGGATCATGTTCTTGAGAAAGGCTCACAGTTTGAAAAGCCGAAACATCGCACATAAGTGGGGGAATGAAGGCCACAGGTTATTCTCACTCGTTTCGAGTGCTGCCATTCTTTGCTGTATGGATAATATTCTAGCTATATATAGGGTATGTGCAGACGTTCAGTAGTGGCAGCAGAAAAAATTGCTGCACATCTGCTGAAAACACTTGATGTGTTGGCAAGGAACACGCAGCATAAGATAGGTGCATTTTTAGGCGCTTTGTGGCACGGTTCCGATGCATTTTTTATGTGGTTTTGATGTTCCCATTAATTAATGTGTAAAATCTACAGCAAAAACGCTGAAAGGGTATAAAACCTGCTGCATGTACTGATGTGCTGGTCAGAAAAACACAGTATAAAAGAGGTGCTTTTTGACATGCGTTTGACGCCTTTTTTTGCATACATTTTTTGTGCTTAGATGGAGGTGAACTCTGCAGCAATAAATACTAAAACAATTGACATGCTGCAGATTTAAGCCTGCTGCAAATCCACGAGGAAAAAAAAAATCAAAAGTGCGCACGAGACTTCAGGGATCTTATTCACTTTGCTGGGACTACGAAATCTTACCAGGCCGGGGGCAAATCTGCAAAGAAAAAAACGGGACAAAAATGGGACAAAAGCGCAACGTGTGTGCAGACCGAGAGGTGGAGATGACCCACCTCCACTGTGCAAGCTAATCCCACGTTCACATCTTCAGGATTTGGTCAGTATTTTACTGTACATCAGAGGAAAAATATAAAGAGAAGCACCTCACCACTTCTGTTATTTATTACCCACTCCTGGTTTTGGCTTACAAATACTGAGGTAAAATACTGACCAAATACTGAACGCGTGACGGAAGCCTTAGAGGAATACCACCTTAAATCATAATAACCATCAAATAAACGCATGAGAAGAAGACTTTAGTGACCACTCACGAGTTTAGATATAGAATGATTCATTGCTCTCTCCCAGTCTCCCAGTAAATTTCCACACTCGGCCACATTCACACATACTTTTCCTCTGATTGTTCCACTCCTGATTTTGGCTCACAAATACTGATGTAAAATACTGACCCAGTACTAATAGTGTGAACGTAGTCTATCACTTTCAACATATTTCTCCCGACAAAAAACAGCATCATGAGTAGCATCAAAAAGGGTCATGCACTAAGACCTCCAGCCATTTTGCTTAGTGCCTTTAGACCCATCATAAATATCATATTCTTCCCTCTCTATATGAATCATCATTATAACGTTTTGGTGGAACTCCCCTTTAAGGAAATCTACTGTAGGTGGTTGCAAACTTTTTGCTATCCTTACAGTGTTCACTTGGGTAAAAACAATATTAGTTAATAAATTCAGACTGACTTCATCTCACTATATCGTCAGCACCAGGTACGGACGGGGGCTGAAATTCAGCCCTGGCATTTGAAATCAGACAGGTCCATGCTGTCCCCGTTCCCAAGCACCAGATGGGAATATATTACCCTGGAGGGAGGAAAGCAAGATTTACTACAAGACCAATATTTCTAATGATACCTGTGGCCTGCTGGGGTAAGTGACTGAGTCAGCGACTTTGTGCTCCGTCATAATAACTCGTAACACTATGTTTGTCTTGTGAACACCGGTTCTGTTAACAACGTAGTAGACAAGGCAGCCCACGACTAGACAAGCCCTTCTGGCATTTGCCAGAATTGCCAGATGGCCAGTCCAGCCTTGGTCGGCACACTCACGGACAGGGAAGCCTTCGGAGATATAGTGCTTTGAAGCCTCTGAGGTCTACAGCCATACAGGTGAGGCTAAAGTATAACGAACGGTCACACGGCATAAGACATCACTAAACGCATAGAAAGCATCTCGTTGTAAGGGCTTCTCATTAAACATGGACTAGGCGCTAAGTGCCTTCCTCAAACCGCTGTATCTAGACCTGCAATAACGGGTTAACCCTTACAAAATACTTAGCTTTTGTTCCGGCACAAAGATTACAAGTGGCACAAGCTGTTGAATAATAAACCGCCTTATATAGATTCTTCTCTTATCTCCTCGCCGCAATGAGGAATATATTATTTGATGCAAATCTCTCATGTCTTATATTGTGATTTTTTTTATTTTTTTCTGGCGATTTCTGACATTTTCGCACATTTTCCCCCGAGGATAAAGATTTGCAAGATACTTTGCACATCACGGTTTTCAAGGTATTATCGTTTTTGTTTTTTTTTAAAGTAGTGCTACTTTTATGGAGTCTCTAAAAAAATATTAAATCTAAACGTGTTCTTTAAGGTAAAAATACATTAATAATAACGGTAATAGGTTGGATCAGACTATATCAAGCCTCTATTATAACAGACCAGTGGGTCGTGGCTAAGAACGATTTTTTTTTTCTCGGAGACAGTTTTGATACATTGTCTAGGTATATTTTTCGGCTTTTGCGGTATTTTCTATTAAGGGGTAGGTGTTTGTAATTAAAAGCTGCAGGAAAATCCTAGATAAATTGGAAGGCAAGGTCTCCTCGACCCTTGGGTGGTTCTTGGCAAGGAGAATCAGAATTTCTCGTCGGGCAGCGTCCATGGCATCTCACGCATTGTTTGCACAGCACCAAATCCAAATGAATGTCTCTACTTTGGTTAATCTTACCAGGTCGATTTTACAGAAAGTGGAGCCCCTGTGGGCTACAAGCAAAGTAGGTCCCCTTCCACTCTTATTAATTTTAGGTAGTCAGTATCATAATTTAAAAAAAAAAATCCTAAAGTGGTTGTCCACGTCCACTCATTTGATATTGATGACCTACCTTTGTGATATAATCAACTTGGCACTCAGTTCATGAAGAAATTTAACAGTTCCGTTTATTGTAGTGCATCCAGGCAAACATATACTTGAACATTTTCGGTCCCACACCGGAAGGTCCGATGTGGGACCGAAAACGTTCAAGTATATATTTGTCTGGATGCACTACAATAAAAGGAACTGTTGAATTTCTTCATGAACTGAGTGCCAAGTTGATTGAATTTACTTGCTAGGTTGGATACCTGACTTGGGCACCTACCTCTCGTTTTTCCTGAGTGCCGTGTTCACCTTAAACTACCTTTGTGATATGTCATTAATACCAGTCCAATGGGGTCCAACACTCGGCACCACCACTGATTAGCTGCTAGAAGCTCCGGAAACATGTGAACATTGAACGGAGCAGCAGATCAGACCAGCAGCTGATACACAATGAGTGGAGCTCTCCATGCCGTCCACGGCCGAGGCTGATCGGTCGGGGTGCCAGGAGTTGAACCCCAAAGATAAGATACTGATGAACAATCCTCATATGAGCGGACAACCTCTCTAATGTGTCTACCTGAAAACTGCAACACAACGCCGTATAATACTCCAATGCAATACTACTAAAAGTACATATAGTAACCACATACTTCTACCATAAGTGCCTACATAGTACTGCTGGACATTTCCTATACAATGCTGGAAACTGGTGAACTGGGGCAATGAATGTTCATGTTATGTTATCCACAGAGGTTTAGGGACGTGATGATTTACACAAAAGCCTTCTCATTTGTCCAGGAGACATTTTACCTTGATTGTCCAGTATGCCACCCCCTAAAAACAAGTCCGGGTTGCCCCTTAAAAAGGTGAATGTGAGCGGTGTGATCTAAAAAATGAAAACATGATATCACTTTCCTAATATACTCGCCTAGTTAGTTTGCTACTATAATCCTGTAGATATATACTGTATGTACGGCATATATATATCATTATCTATGGGTGACTCTAGACCAGTATTACTGGTATTTGCAGCAGATTATGCTAGCAAACTAATTACAATAGAAGTACAATAAAGACTGTAAACATTTCTAGTTATGGCTCATATAAAAGAGGATTTTGCTGATAGTTTCTCTTTAAGGAAATAGCTTATTGCTTTGTTTTTCATGTAGGAGTAAAGTGATGTGATTTATAGACAAGCAAGTGTACACTAGAGGAAAAAAATTCTAAAGCCCTTCTGGAATTACCATGTGGAAAATTACCCATTAAGCATGCTATTTAGCAATAAAAATGAAAGGGAGCTACAATGGATATTTCCCAAGTTACATAAGGAATAGTAATGTAGAAAAGTACGCCATCAGGCATGAAAGAGACAAAAGTGCAGACATTTCATAGAAATGTGTCTCTAGGGCTCATCCTGCAGCTCTGACTGGGGGACTGGTGTACGGCAGGTACAGGGCACAGGGGCGATGGGAGAAGCCTATCTATCTATCTATCTATCTATCTATCTATCTATCTATCATCATCTATCTATAGATATCATTTATCTATCTATCTCTATTATCTATCTATCCCATATCTATCTATTATCTATCTATCTATCATTTATCTATCTATATCTATTATCTATCTCATCTGAAAGGCAATAATAATTTAAAATCACAATTTAAGAGTAAACGTCAGCTATTTAAGATATTAGAAAGGCAAGCATGGCTGAGTGTTAGTGGAAGTGCAAAATCAACTTGAGATGTCATATCTCAAAATGCTACACGATCATTGCTGCAAATTGGATCAATGAATTGTGTTGCTGCGCCAATCACCTCTGATCCACCCAGGAGTACTGCAGGAATTAAGCACAGTCATAGATAGACCATTATTTTTAATCTTTAAAGATTCCATAATAACAGGGTCTTTACCACAGAACTGGTGTATAGCAAATGTGGTGCCAATATTCAAAAAGGGGACAAAAACTGAACTTGGAAATTATAGGCCAGTAAGTTTAACCTCAACTGTGGGTAAAATCCTGGAGGGTTTTCTAAGAGATACTATACTGGAGTATCTGGAAAAGAATAACCTCATGACCCAATATCAACATGGGTTTACAAGGGACCGTCCCTGTCAGACTAATCTGAAAAGCTTTTATGAAGAGGTAAGTTCAGGACTGGACCAAGGGAATGCAGTAGACGTGGTGTACATGGACTTTTCAAAAGCTTTTGATACGGTGCCACACAAAAGGTTGATACATAAAATGAGAACAATGGCGATAGGGGAAAATATGTGTAGGTGGGTTAAGAGCTGGCTCAGGGATAGGAAACAAAGGGTGGTTATTAATGGAGCACTCTCGGACTGGGTCACGGTTAGCAGTGGGGTACCACAGGAGTCAGTATTGGGCCCGCTTCTTTTTAACATATTTATTAATGACCTTGTAGGGGGCATAGAGAGTAGAATTTCAATATTTGCAGATGACACTAAACTCTGCAGGGTAATCCATACAGAGGAGGACAATTTTATATTACAGGAGGATTTATGTAAACTAGAAGCTTGGGCTAAAAAATGGCAAATGAGCTTTAATGGGGATAAATGTAAGGTCATGCACTTGGGTAGAACGAACAAGATGTATAATTATGTGCTTAATTGTAAAACACTTGGCAAAACTGTCACTGAAAAAGACCTGGGTGTATGGGTGGACGAAAAACTCACATTTAGTGGCCAGTGTCAGGCAGCTGCTGCAGAGGCAAATGAAATAATGGGATGCATTAAAAGAGGCATAGATGCTCATGAGGAGAACATAATTTTACCTCTATATAAGTCACTAGAGCGACCACACTTAGAATACTGCGTACAGTTCTGGTCTCCGGGGTATAAGAAAGACATAGCTGAACTGGAGCGGGTGCAGAGAAGAGCGACCAAGGTTATTAGGGAACTGGGGGGTCTGCAATACCAAGACATGTTATTACACTTGGTGTTATTTAGTTTGGAGAATCGAAGGCTTAGGGGTGATCTTATTACAATGTATAAATATATGCGGGGACAATACAAAGACCTTTCTAATGATCTTTTAACTCTTAGACCTGTGACGGGGACAAGGGAGCATCCTCTAAGTCTGGAGGAAAGAAGGTTTAAGCATACTCACAGACGCGGATTCTTTACTGTAAGAGCAGTGAGACTATGGAACTCTCTGCCGTATGATGTTGTAATGAGTGATTCCCTACTAAAATTTAAGAAGGGACTGGATGCCTTTCTTGAAAAGTATAACATTACAGGGTTTATACACTAGTTTCCTTGATATTGCGTTGATCCATGGAGCTAGTCTGATTGCCGTATGTGGAGTCGGGAAGGAATTTTTTTCCCCAATGTGAAGCTTACTGTTTGCCACATGGGTTTTTTTGCCTTCCTCTGGATCAACATGTTAGGGCAGGTTAGGTCAGGATATGGGTTGAACTAGATGGACTTACAGTATTCCTTCAACCTTAATAACTATGTTACTATCTATCATTTATGTATAGCTATCATTTATCTATCTATCTATATATCTATCTATTATCTATCTATCTATCTATTATCTATCTGAGTTATATCTAATGACTAATGACTTTAAAGGGAATCTGTCAGCAGGTTTTTGCTATGTGTTCATACATCATCATTATGGGGCAGAGGTCCCTTATTTCAGCATTATATCACTTTGCTGGGCGAAGTAGCTGTGATAGAATCACAGTTTTTCTCTGCTGCAGATCTAGCAGATCTCGGAACACTGAGCCCTGTATAGCCCCGCCTACACCACTGATTGGCAGATATCTGTGTACATTGTATAGTGACAGAGAGCTGCTAATCAGTGCTGGGGGCATGGTTGGACTAGGAAGCACAAGACTCCTTGTCCTGTAATGATAATCTGCTGCTCATAAATCACTGATTGTACTGAAACAGAAAAACAAGGCCCAGTAAGGGACATATCACTATAATTAGGGTCTCTGCTCCTACATTATGGTGCTCTTAGATTACATAGCTGCAACCCGGTGACAAATTCAATTTAAGTCAACCCTGTTGCATCTGTACACATGAAGTCTATCAGTTTGTATCATTGTGTGTTATTTATCTATGTAATATTAATATCTGAACTCGCTCCTACAAGTTCTGGATCTGTTGCTAGGCGGTGACGCACTTTCATTGCGGACGTTTTCCCATTTCATAAAGTGATTGCATATTGCTAAGATATGACATCACTTTATGATTAATGAGGGTCTGATATTTGGGGCCTCCACTAATCCTAAAAATAAAGGGAACGCTTCCCTGATTTGGTTTTTTTTACCCCACAGCCACCCGAGCTTGCAGGAAATTTCATTGCTGTTCCCTTCACAGTCAAGTAGTCTTCAGCACAGCTGCACAGTGAAAGTTTAGAAAGAGATGCAATGCTTTCCTAGAACAATATCCCCCTTACACCTCATGATCGGAGGAGGCCTCAATGGTCGAACACCAGACAATAGTAATGACGCATCCTAGCAATATGCCATTGGTTTATAAAGTCCCTTTTAAAATCGCTTTAATTCAAAAGGTCTGGTAGTGCAAAAACAGGGCAGAACAAAGGCATAAACGGCTATTCCCATCAGGACAACCCCCCGTGCCCTATTACAGTAAAAGAAATTCATAGCAAAGCCCATATATGAGACAGACCAAAGGTACGCTGCAGACACAAGACCCAACACCAGGATTGGACTGGCCCACGGGAGAACAGGAGAATCCTCCGAAGGGCCCCTTTGCAAGAGTTTACCACTACCTTCTTATATGGGCAGTACTTGGCACAATAGATTTGCCTCCCTATGTACAGGCAAAGGCACCTTCTTATTTATTTAACAATCTACCACGTTCGTTGTTATATAAATTTGTGATTGAGGATAATTTGCATGCTGTTGAAAAGTGGGGCACTGGCATTGGCTACTGGTGGGCCCTTTGCATCTCAGTGCGACACTGGCCAACGCAACAATGTATTACATTCATTATTCTAAGTATCCTGTCTATTGTTGTAGAATACAAAAGGGTGAAACATTGCGTTCACATGCGCAGGGCTGAGCTCAGGACCGTCCTTTCATACGGTATGCCACAAGACGCTTTCAGCGTGCGGAGCCATTTCAATGAGTAAAGACGACATTAAATTTACCACGTTGGGCGCCACATCTAAGAGTCCCCGATCTACCTTGAAAATGCGGCTGAGGATGCAAGCAGGGCTTCTTTTTGGTGCATTTGTCAAGTCTGTTGTTCGTCCTGCTCTCTGTTGATTTGGTCTGAGGAGAGTCATCGTTTGCAGTCAGGTACTTAAGGAGCTCAGAGCAGGGGCGTCGTTGTGGCTTCTGCGGTTGACAAATGTTTCTGGGTTTATTACTCCAATAGTTCTCGCTCTTCACAGAGGAAAAATAAAAAAAGAGGCAATATAAAATTAGTGAACTGAGTCCTCAGCGGAAAAAAAAAAAAAAAATTAGAAATCATCCTATCTGGTCTTTTATTAATTTTGTGAAGTGTTCACAATAAGTGTAGCCGCTCTATGATCTGTGAATAATTGTTTGCAGAACAAGGAAAGAAAATTGCATTTAAAATTCCCCGATGCCACTTCTGCAAAGTTTTATTTCATTTCTCCCATTTTTATCCTCGGAAACGTAGAGACAACTTGTTTTTACAGGCTCCTAGTTATAAAAGATGGGATTAAAACCACTTAAAGTTTATTTGTTGCTAGATGCTACAGCCTAGCGCTGCCCGGCTCTCCTAAGTGTCCTGATTAAAATGCTCTGCTTTTGGACAGTAAGGAAAGATAATAGTGAAGGCGAAATAGAAAGTGGCTCTAACGCTCCTGATCTCATTGAATTCTTTGCATTAATCAGCTTCATCTGTTATTTCTACGTGATGGAAAAATGGCGGGACTGAACATAAAGGTGGTGCAAAAATATACAACAAATGACGCCACAAGGGGTTAAGGGTCATTCACCCATTTTAACATCTTCAGCCTCTGACTAAAGGAAATGTGCGATCAGAAAATGACCTACTGTTTAAATCAGGTTTTTATGTTAAATGTCATTTTTTAAAAATGTTGTTAATTTTTTATTTTTATATTATTAATTGTACAAAAAAAATAGAAATCTTGCAATTTTCACAATGGCCACTAGGGCTATTCTAGGCTAACGCTTCCTGTTCTTTTAGGAAATCCACATGTACCAGCAATTGACACACAGCCCGTATCTTTGCATTGAAGCATCTAATGAGCGTGTGCAGCGGCCACTGTGAAGGAAGGGGGAGCAGGATCAGCTGTGACATCACCTACTGCGAAAGATGGATCCACTTTATCAGCTGTGTGTAGAGATAATACCAATCATTGTAATCCTGTCCATCAACCATGTAAGTAATGTGGCCACTGGATGGGAGCATTAAGAATGGCTCTTCTTTTAATTTGCTTGCCAGACACCACGTCATTGTTGCGGCATGATTCATGTGACGGCGCAACAAGTTTGCTAATCAAAAAAGAGCAGCAGATGACAGGAGATACAGTAAGAGGCGTCTCTTAGGGCTTCTACCTCTAATGATAGTGACTGCTGACAGCTCTTATGTAAGAACACAATATGAGAGTGCTCTTATGTCTCTGTCTGTAGTGACAATGAGCCTGCTGAAAAGTCATATGTAATTACAGAATATGCGAGTGTTATTATGGCTCTGTCTGTAATGACAATGAGCCTGTTGAAAAGTCACATGTAAGAACAGAATGTGTGAGTGTTATTATGGCTCTGTCTGTAATGACAATGAACCTGCTGAAAAGTCTTATGTAAGAACAGAATGTGTGAGTGTTCTTAGGGCTCTATCTGTAATGACAATGAGCCTGCTGAAAAGTCTTATGTAAGAACAGAATGGGTGAGTGTTATTATGGCTCTGTCTGTAATGACAATGAACCTGCTGAAAAGTCTTAGGTAAGAATAGAATGTGTGAGTGTTCTTAGGGCTCTATCTGTAATGACAATGAGCCTGCTGAAAAGTCTTATGCAAGAACAGAATGGGTGAGTGTTATTATGGCTCTGTCTGTAATGACAATGAGCTTGATGAAAAGTCTTATGTAAGAACAGAATGTGTGAGTGTTGTTAGGGCTCTATTTGTAATGACAATGAGCTTGCTAAAAAGTCTTATGTAAAAATATAATGTATAAGTGTAAAATAGACCCAAAGGCCAGTGTGAAATTTGCAAGATTTGTACATACATTTTTTTTTTTTTTAATACGGAATGTGATATATATGTAATAAAAAAATGCTAAAAATTTGTAAAAACATACAATTTATACAAAATAACCTGACTTAAGCAGTAATTCAGTATGCCAAAATCAGAAGGGAGTAAAATCCCCAGCCAATCAGTAGAATAAATGGGTTCAGGAACTTGAAAGAATGCTGTGTCGGTTAGGCAGGGGCTGCACAGTCACAAGTGTCAGACAACTCGAGTGACCAAAAACATCTCTGCCCTTGTCTGTGATTGGTCTCAATCAAATGAATACAGCAGAGGTGCAGTACCACATACAGCCAGTGAACAAGAGTGGTGCTCTATTCCAACTTCAGACAACTCCTTTTAAGATTCCTGGAGCAGCCATCATGAGTAATGTCATATTGATTAGAGTTTGTGCGAAGCGATTTTCAGGACACCCTGTCCATCAACCAGAATCTGTGGCCCCTGGATGGGAAATCTAAGAATGGCTCTACTTTAGATTAGCTGGCCTGTCACGATGTCATTGTTTCTGCTTGAGGCACATATGACGGCAGTCAGGTCGGCTAAGAATAAGGAGAGCAGCGGGCTTCTAACTGTAATGATAATGAAAAGTCTTATATAAGAACAGAATCTGAGAGCGTTCCCATGGCTCTGTCTGTAATGACAATGAGTCTGCTGAAAGTTCTTATGTAAGATGAAAATCTGAGAGGGTTCTTATGGCTCTGTCTGTAATGATAATGAGCCTTCTTAAAAGTCTTATGTAAGAACAGTATGTTTGAGTGTTCTTAGGGCTCAGTCTGTAATGATAATGAGACTGGGGAGAAGTCTTATGTAAGAACGGAATCTGTGACGGTTCTCAGGGCTCTGTCTGTAATGATAATAATGAGTCTGCTGAAAAGTCTTTTGTAGAAAAGGAATGTGTGAGTGTAAACTAGCCCCAATGGCAGAGTAAAATTTGCAAGATTTTCAATTTTTTTAAATACAGATCGTGAAATATGTACCGTAATAAAACAAAATATTGGTAAACATTTCTAAAAACATACATTTCATGCAAAAAAAACCTGTAATCTGTGGCCCCTGGATAGGAGAACCAAGAACGGCTCTTCTTTTGACGCACGAGTGACGGCGCCGGTCAGCTGATCAAAAGAAGAGCAGATGGTGACGGGAGATACGAGGAGGCTCTTAGGGCTCCCATCCAGGGGCCACAGGGTACTGATAGGCCAGGTAGAGCAGGTCCTGCAAATCGCTGCCCTCCACCTCTAATAATGATATCATGTCAATGAAATCACTATGAAATGACAATATGACCATGATGTGGCTCAGCAGACAATAGAGAACAGTCTCATTCCGGTTTTGCTTTCACCACTTATCATTCCATTACTTTCTGGATGGAGGACGTGTGTACCTTGACGGGCGCAGGGCTTGTCCTGATCCTCTGATTGGGGCTGGCATGGTTGTGTGCACTGAGGCCAATGCATTCACTGTAAATCAGCTGAGTGTTAGATGGAGCCAGTAAGAGCTTCTTAAGCTGGAAACACAAGACAATGAAGAATTACAGTCAGGTCTCCTCAGTATTAAAAGGTTAATTCCAATCAGTAATGAGGACTAAATATTTACTTGTACAAAAAAAAAAAATAATGCAATCAACACAATTAAAAAAGACTTATGCAAAATAACCTAAAAAAGCGAAAAGCTAAAGAAATACAAATAAATTTATATAAGAAAGGAAAACAATTATGAAAAAAAAAAATACAGTCAAAGCCTCAGAATCTTTAATTAGTTAATTGTGACATCCGACATCACTTGACCATTTATATACACACGGCATGCTGGGAGTTATGGTTCATTAACAGCACTATAATGCTACAAGCACCAATCGTCCTGCCCCATTGTATACTGTATACACGCTGGGCCTCTGACTGTGACGCTCATAGAAGACAATCAGAGCTCAGCTTTCCTTTTCTTAAACGGAAAATGAAAGCTGTGATGTGATTGGTTGATATGAGCAACAAATGCAGTTTCTTTTTTAAAAGATCAGGCCCCATGTATACAGGCAATATGCGTATGTTATTAACTACAAAAATAAATGTGCAAAGATAAGTCTTTCATTTCATGCAAACAGATGTCCATAACGTACAAATCTGTAATAAGCACCACAGCCTGATATAAACCCATACTATACCAGATCTATAATGTGGCACCCATAGCCTGATATAGACCCATACTGTACCAGATCTGTAAGGTGGCACCCATAGCCTGGTATAGGCCCATCCTGTACCCTATCTATAATGTGGCACCCATAGCCTGGTATAGGCCCATACTATACCAGATCTGTAATGCGGCACCCATAGCCTGGTATAGGCCCATACTGTACCAGACCTGTAATGTGGAACCCATAGCCTGATATAAACCCATACTGTACCAGATCTGTAATGTGGCACCCATAGCCTGGTATAGGCTCATACTGTACCAGACCAGTAATGCGGCACCAATAGCCTGGTATAGACCCATATTGTACCAGATCTATAATGTGGCACCCGTAGTCTGGTATAGGCCCATACTGTACCAGATCTGAAATGTGGCACTTATAGCCTGGTATAGGCCCATAGTGTCCCCGATCTGTAATGTGGCACCCATAGCCTGGTATAGGCCCATCCTGTACCAGATCTGTAATGTGGCACCCATAACCTGATATAAACCCATACTGTACCAGATTTGTAATGTGGCACCCATAGCCTGGTATAGGCCCATGCTATACCAGATTTGTAATGTGGCACCATTAGCCTGATATAGGGCTACACTGTACCAGATCTGTAATTTGGCCCCCATAGCCTGATATAAAGCCATACTGTACCAGATCTATAATGTGGCACCCATAGCCTGATATAAACCCATATTTTACCAGATCTATGATGTGGCACCCATAGCCTGGTATATGTCCACACTGTTCCAGATCTGTAATGTGGCACCCATAGCCTGGTATAGGCCCATACTGTACCAGAACTGTAATGTGGCACCCATAGCCTGATATAGGGCCACACTGCACCAGATCTGTAATTTGGCCCCCATAGCCTGATATAAAGCCATACTGTATCAGATATATAATGTGGCACCCATAGACTGGTATAGGGCCATACTATACCAGATCTGTAATGTGGCACCAATAACCTGATATAGATGCATACTGTACCAGATCTGTAATGTGGCACCCATAGCCTGGTATAGACCCCATACTGTACCAGATCTGTAATGTGGCATCCATAGCCTGATATAAACCCATACTGTACCAGATCTATAATTTGACACCCATAGACTGGTATAGGCCCATCCTATACCAGATCTATAATGTGGCACCCATAGCCTGGTATAAGTCCACACTGTACCAGATCTGTAAAGTGGCACCCATAGCCTGGTATAAGTCCACACTGTACTAGATCTGTAATGTGGCACCTCTAAACTGGTATAGGCCCATACTGAACCTGATCTGTAATGTGGCACCCATAGCCTGATAAAAGCCCATACTGTATCAGATCTGTAATGTGGCACCCATAGCCTGGTATAGGCCCATACTATATCAGATCTGTAATGTGGCCCCATAGCCTGGTATATGCTCACACTGTACTAGATCTGTAATGTGGCACCCATAGACTGGTATAGGCCCATACTGTACCAGATCTGCAATGTGGCACCCATAGCATGGTATAGGCCCATACTGTACTGGATCTGTAATGTGGCACCCATAGCCTGGTATAGGCCCACACTGTACCAGATCTGTAATATGACACCCATAGCTTGGTATAGGCCCATACTGTACCAGATCTGTAATGTGGCACCCATAGCCTGGTATAGGCCCATACTGTATCAGATCTGTAATGTGGCACCCATACCCTGGTATAGGCCCATACTGTACTGGATCTGTAATGTGGCACCCATAGCCTGGTATAAGTCCACACTGTACCAGATCTGTAATATGACACCCATAGCCTGGTATAGGCCCATACTGTATCAGATCTGTAATATGACACCCATAGCCTGGTATAGGCCCATACTGTACTGGATCTGTAATGTGGCACCCATAGCCTGGTATAGGCCCATACTGTACCAGATCTGTAATATGACACCCATAGCCTGGTATACGCCCATACTGTACTGGATCTGTAATGTGGCACCCATAGCCTGGTATAGGCCCATGATATATTTTTATGTACTAGAGACATACAAAGGTTTTCTCATGGCTCCATGGCATGCTGTATTCTCATACTTTCCTATACATATATATTATACACATGGAATTACACCTTTTGCAAAAGCGTACAATGAGCTGTTTTTCTGGGACATCAGTGAAGCTGACTCCCCCAGGACCCTACGATCCTGGGATCCACTTTGTTACAGTCACTGGTGAAGGTCCCAAAGGAGAAAACTCCACTATTGTCCTAGAAAGGATGAGGAACATTACACTGCTTGCACAGGTAACCGATTTGCATAGAAACCCCTTTTAATGTGATACCTATATAAAGAATGAGTTTCTACACCTTTATTCTATAGATGCATAATGAATCTCGGACTGCAAATTGAGAAGACTTGACTTGGAGGTCTTTACCGAGGTATACCCCACAGAGGAACACAGCAAATAGGCTTACTAAGCAGTATACTTTTTTCCAACACAGGAGCCCATAGGCAATATATGTCATTGTATACACTGTACAGTATATATCTAGAGGAGAAAAGGTCACATAGCAAAAATATAAATGGGCATCCATTCTAATGCCTGGTTGGACCCATTTACTTGGTAATACTTTGGAAACCTGAAGCAGATGTCCAGCTTTCGCTTTAAGGCTCAGGCAGACAGACATAATTTCGGTCAAATTGTGATGCGAAAAACATCGGACCTTGCTTGGACCAATGCTATTCTATGGGACAGGGCACAAATCCAATTTTTTCCTCGAAAGAATTCTCTCTGAGGGAAAAATCGTTTCCTGATGATTAGCATCCATAAACCGGATCACACTCGGCCATGCAAGACAATGGGTCCACCAAAAAAAAATCAGATCGCAATCGGATGACATCAGTGCAGTCCGAATTTCGCAGACTGACAGAATGGAGAAGATGGAGAATTTTTTTTTTCTTGTACACACCTCAGAAAAAGGAATCAGACTGTGATCACACTCTAATCAGAGTATGATTATCATAATCAGACCGATTTTCTCAGATTACAGAAAATACAGTTGTGTTACCCTGGCCTTAAAGTGATTTTTCCAAGAAAATCATATACCTCCCAATTGGATTCTGCTAGATTCACATATTACATGCCACACCTTCACAGCTGTCTGTGTGGTAGGCGGTAGCAATGACATCATGATTACCTCGCACGTGACCGCTATAATCAATCAGACCTCATGATCACATCGCACATGACCGCTGCAGCCAATGAGACAGCTCAGCTGCTCTGGCCATCTACATAAGCAGGGCCGCTAAGCTCATTGATTGGCTGTAGCAGTCCTATACATTGAAGTCATGACATCACTACTGTAACCCGTCAACAAATGCTGGAGTAGCCGCCGATATGTAGCGATGGACCTGGGGAGAGTAACACCTGACTTTATTATTTTTACCTAGCAAAAGCCAATGGGGAAGGAGAAAACCAGCCCAGCAACATTGTATAAAGTAAGACTATCATAGTCTAAATCCCCCATATCCTGTGTCAACAGGTACCTGGCTGAGGTTCCTTCTATGATGTTTTACATGATCGCTCGGCTTGTTCATATAGGCTGCTATGTATAAGCACAAGCCCTTGATAGGCCTCACCTGGCAAATGTGCACAGATTGCTGCTGTTCATTACAATACAGACAGAGAGATTATAAACTATAGGCTCCCAACCTGGCGACCAACTGATATATATGGGGAACTTCCAAATTCACCCCATCCATGGGACAGGAAAGAGATGGAGTGGGTATGATCTGGGAGATTAAGCAGACGTGTCTAGAGGCATCCAACCCTCTCTTCCTAGTGAAAACCCTTGGGGAACCGAGAGGAATAGCTGTTGGCCAAACCAGCATTGGTCCAGCTGTTATGGTGTATGGGCACCTTGAAGAGGTCTTGTCGCTTGCAATAATTATGTTTATCTTTTTATCTGAACTAAATGCTGTTGTCCTGAATCTGGCAATGGTTTTTGTTTGTTCCAGAGCCTGTCCGCTCCTGAGATATGGCTAGACAGCCTGAATACATACAGGGATTGCCTGTTTGTTAGGAAATCCCCACAAATCATACTGCTACATGAACTCAGACATAATTTACGAGCACGCCCAAGATACTCGGAGAACACCCGAGCATGCTCGGAAAACTCGAGTAACAAGCACACTCGCTCATCACTAATGGCCACCTCTTCCCTGTATGTGAATCTAGTCTTCCTAGCCGATGGGGTCTGGTCTTCAACTCTTCTTTTGTTATGTTTTTCTTTTCATCTGATCTGAATGATGTTTTGCTGAACCTGGCAAAGGTTCTTTTTTTGTTCCAGAGCCTCTCCATTCCGAATATATACACTACCGTTCAAAAGTTTAGGGTCACTTAGAAATTTCCTTATTTTGAAAAAAAAGCACAGTTTTTCCTAATGAAGCTAGCATTAAATGATTCAGAAACACCCTCTATACATTGTTAATGTGGAAAATGACTATTTTAGATGCAAACATCTGGTTTGTAATTCAATATGTTCATAGATGTATAGAGGCCCATTTCCAACAACCATCACTCCAGTGTTCTTATGGTACTTTGTGTTTGCTAACTGTGTAAGAAGGCTAATGGATGGTTAGAATACCCTTGAAACCCCTTGGGCAAGTATGTTAGTACAACTGAAAACAGTTTGGCTAATTAGAGAAGCTATAAACCTGACCTTCCTTTGAGCTAGTTGAGAACCTGGAACATTACATTTGTTGGTTCCATTAAACTCACAAAATGGCCAGAAAAAAAAGAACTTTCATGTGAAACTCGACAGTCTATTCTTGTCTTAGAAATTAAGGCTATCCCATGCGAGAAAATGCCAAGAAACTGAAGATTTCCTACAATGGTGTGTACTACTCCCTTCAGAGAAGAGCATAAACAGGCTCTAACCAGAGTAGAAAGAGAAGTGGGAGGCCCCGCTGCACAACTGAGCAACAAGACAAGTACATTAGAGTCTGTAGTTTGAGAAATCGACGCCTCACAGGTCCTCCACTGCCAGCTTCATTAAACAGTATACGCAAAACGCCAGTGTCAACGTCTACAGTGAAGAGGCGACTTCAGGGCAGAGTGGCAAAGAAAAAGCCATATCTGCGACTGGCTAATAAATGGAATAGATTAATATTGGCAAAAGAACACAGACATAGGACAGAGGAAGATTGGAAAAAAGTGTTATGGACTGACTAATCCAAGTTTGGCGTGTTCGGATCTCACAGAAGAACATTTGTGCGATGCAGAACTGAAAAGATGCTGGAAGAGTGCCTGACGCCATCTGTCAAGCATGGTGGAGGTAATGTGATGGTCTGGGGTTGCTTTGGTGCTGGTAAAGTGGGAGATTTGTACAAGGTAAAAGGGATTTTGAATAAGGAAGGCTATCACTCCATTTTGCAATGCCATGCCATACCCTGTGGACAGCACTTGAATGGAGCCAATTTCATCCTACAACAGGACGATGACCCAAAGCAACCTCCAAATTATGCAAGAACTATTTAGGGAAGAAGCAGGCAGCTGGTATTCTGTCTGTAATGGAGTGGCCAGCGCAGTCACAAGAACTCAACCCCATTGAGCTGTTGTGGGAGCAGTTTGACCGTATGGTACACAAAAAGTGCCCATCAAGCCAAACCAACTTGCGGGAGGGGCTTCTGGAAGCATGGAGTGAAATTTCTCCAGATTACCTCAGCATGTTAACTGCTAGAATGCCAAAGGTCTGCAATGCTGTACTTGCTGCAAAGGGAGTATTCTTTGACGAAAGCAAAGTTTGAAGGAGAAAATTATTATTTCAAATAAAAATCTTTTTTTTTCGAACCTTGTCAAAGTCTAGACTAGATTTTAAATTCATTTGGTAACTCATTTGATTAATAAAAGTATGAGTTTTCATGGAAACACAAAATTGTCTGGGTGACCCCAAACTTTTGAACGGTAGTATATGGCCATCTCTTCCCTGTATGTGAATCTAGTCTTGCTAGCAGATGAGGCCTGGTCTTCAAGACTTCTTTATGTTTTTTGTTTCATCTGATCTAAATGCTGTTGACCTGAACCTGGCAATGTTTTTTTGTTTGTTCCTTGAGCCTCTCCGTTCCTCAGATATGGCCACCGCTTCCATTTATGGGAATATAGTCTTCCTAGCTGATGGGGCATGGTCTTCAACTGTTCTTTGATTATGTTTTTCTTTTCATCTGATCTACAAGAAGTTGTCCTGAACCTGACAATGTTTTTATGTTTGTTGTTACTGAGCCTCTCCATTCCTGAGAAATGGCCACCTTTCCCTGTATGTGAATCTAGTCTTGCTAGCCAATGGGGCATTGCCTTCACATCTTCTTTGAGGGTGTCTTAATTAAACTCACATTCCCATCCCACTTTCCTTGGATAACAATATATATTGGATTTATATAAAGGAAAGATGGGGCCATATCTCAAGAATGTAAATAAAGAAACAAAAGAGAACAGCCACATTTTGACCAGACAAAGGCATTACATATTATTGCCAAGTGGTGGGTCCTCCCTAAAAAAAAGCCTGGTAAGTAGACTTCCCAGATATCTGTTTAAATGCAAACAAATTCCTATCATCTTCTTCATATTACCTATTAGAGTAGAACTGAATAGGGAGATTTGCCACTGACCTCATTTACTAACACCTTCCCATCACATTGCTTTGAAGCACCTCCTTTGGCCAAGTACGGACAATTCCATTACAGTGACTAAAATAATTTGAGGTTACACACAAGTATCTGTAATCTGGTCAATAAGCCAGGAGAAGAGCACTCTTGCCTTGAAAGTGGTGAAATGGATGATATTGATTATGGGTCCCAGATAACATTACAAATCAATGTTAGAAGTTAAAAATAAACCTCCCTAAATAAAAAGCATCCATGCACTTCCCTACTCAAAGGCCACTCCACCATTTCAGCATTTCATGTGCAATCTTATTACAGCTACGTCATTCTTTTTTTTTTAGACCTAAAATTAAAGTCCAAACCTTATTTTGACTACATCATACCCATGCAGGGGGTAGCCAGAGGCACATCCAATTCCTGTTAAACAGTAGGAAGGGTTCTTACTAGTGACGGCTCTTCTGCCTCCTGTGTTGGAGGGGTGCCGTCAGGCATAGATGAAAGGCTGGGATCATGTTCACTGGTCACATCTCCATCTGTCAGTGCATCAAATGAAGGCAATCCATCTTCATCCACTGGGAGGCTGTCCAGTGTCTCAGTAAGAACTGCTAGCAGGTTTTCTTCATTCTCCTCTTCTATTTTCTGCAAGGCCAATAATTGAAAGTGTCAATAATATAATAAACTGCCATCATTTCACCAGTAGTCACCCTACACCAAGTACATACATTCAATGTCACTGGTTTATAATTAGATGTCACTGGCTTATCATTAGCTGTTGTTAACTGGCGGCTTTATGGCCTTGATGCAGAATTTACTATAGGGTTCCTGAAGTATGGAGTCACAGCAAAGCCCATCAGCGGCCACACGCACATACGTTAGCCAAGATGATGAGTAAACTTCTGTTTAGTGCAATGATCTTTCTACCAGTGTCAGAGGTCAATGGAAAAATAGATTGGACAGGTTGGATTTCCTGTCCAATTTTATTGTTTCCCCTGAGATAACTGCCTGGAAGATGCTTATCTCCCTTTACCCCATGAAAGCAAATTAACAAAACATCTTTTAGGACTATGGACAACTATAGGCATAATAGTGTGCACTACACGTCCTGTATCTACAGTTTCAACCATATAATCCATATCGTAATGTAGGAAACCATAATGGCAGATTGGTCAATAGGATGTAATGTGAGCACTGTTGTATCTCGAACATCCTTCCACTAAGGTGTCCTGAAATGTAATAACCTTTTAAATTCTAACATTACCAGTCACTATGTATACGTGATAAATCTTTCATTGCAGTTGCCTGTTTTTCCTTGAAACAACTACCACAATGATCATAAAAATCTGGAAAAATTTAAAGAGTGTCAGTCTATGAGACTTCAATGGATGTCAATCATGTAGCCAAAACTGGATCATCCAACTGATGCCAGGGTCACACGATTGTATATTCTCTCTGCGAGAGAAAAACATCGGATTCGTTCGAGTTATACGCTCGTGTGAGAGAGCTGTATGACGGATAGCAGCAAGGCTGGGACACTGTTGAGTTGTCTTCTGCTGCTTCTGCTGATGTCTAAATGCTCCATAAACATACATTCCACTATCCACCAAATCCATCATTCTTGGGTAAAAACTCAAGAACGAATGATTGCATTTGCTGACCAATCACAGGCATTCATAGTTTCAAGTGAAGTCTGCCATGTTTAGTTTTTTTGAATGATCGTTGGATGAAAGATCTTTTGATCAAAGATAGTTCATCCATGAATGTTCTTTGATCGAAAGAATAATACCAGAACGATCATTTGTTAGTAGCCCAAAGTCATAGAACCTATATGACAATGTGGAATGACTATTGATGTATGGCTGTATCGGCATTATGATTGTTCAACCAGCAACGTACCTTAATATAATGTGTATGTGGGCTTAAAAAAATACTTAAAAAGTCAAACAGGTTTGTGGAGTCATCAAAAGTTTAAATTTGGTCTATCACTGACCATGTAAAAATGACACTATTTAGTAAGATCACCGCTTCTATAATCACAGAAAGAGAAGTCATGCCCATTGGGTAAAACTCAACCGAAATGGATGATTTTGATTATGAAAACAGATTGTTAGATGGTTTGGTGAAACAACCGATTCTTTGTTTCAACCGACTGACAAATGTTCATAACCTTTCAAAACATGCTGCATCATGGGCAGAAAAATCCAATATTGGTCGATATAGTCTGTGACGTGCTTGGGTTCATTATTGAACGAAAGTTCGACCAACGAACAAATGTTTGACTGTTTGTGGCCCATTTTCATCTGTGTATGGAAACTTTTAGATCAGACTGACCCATCTAAGCGCTTTCATGTTGGGACGATGCTCAAAACAAATGGCAAACTAATGGGCCTTAAAGATCCAGCAGAGGAGAACCCAATTTCAAGTCAATCACTTTCCACTCTGGTCTAAATTTGATTCTCAAAAAAAAAAAAAAATATTGATACAATATTCATGTGCGTCTGTAGAGATTGGCCAGCAGTTGGTGTGTCAAGGAATACCAGTAAGTGTAGCCACCATAGTGAAACCTTATATTCATTCTGCTACATCATATTAGATCATTAATAATAAATTATGTTATAATTATCCATCCAGATCAATATGTACAAAAATGCTGTTCATATCTGATCATAAGAATCATGACACATCTCGGTGTTGATTCATCTTAGAGCAATGTTGTCCAAACAAGACCAGCATTATCTTTAGGACCCAGGAAGACCACTTATCAGCTACATATATTGGCCCTTTCATCTATAGCTGGAGGTGTACTGATAACCTGGCCTGTTGGCAATAAATAAGAGCATTATCTATGGTCTAGGTCTGAGGAGAAGCAAGGGCATGTTCTGATTTGCAAACAGGGCTGGCTTTCAAACGCTCCTGCCAAAGTAACATGCTCATATGGCCAGTTCACATCTTTTATATTACTTGTCCACTTTCCAAGATAAACCCCCTATAGATTACCACGTAAGCAAATAACCGTGCCCTCTTTTTTCAGCCGTCAGCACAAATGTTTAACATAATGGCTACACTAATGATACAGACAGGCCTGCGTACAACGGAAGATGACGGCAATTGTTAAATCCTTGGATGTAAAACTTCTCCATCAGTAAAAATCTTCAAAAAAAAAAAAAAGATTGTATGGAAGCTAAAATAAATGGATACAACTTTCCAGAACAGAACAAATCAGTAAGCAATTTATTAAGCTGTGAGAGGGGCTTTGCAGTGCAGTCAAACAGATGCCCTATATTGCTATGGCATGGTGCCATCTCTCCAGCTGTGGCACAATCTTGGCTGTTTACGGAGTGAATGTGTGACACTAAAAGTCGAAGCTGTCACCTAACCGCGCACTCTTTCTGCATTTGTCAGTGGAGACAAAGCAGTGCCTGTGCATTAGACGCACACAATGGGTCTACGGTAGACCGTCTACCGGTAAACCGCGGACCATTTTATTTACTGTATACCAAGCTCGTGAAAGCCTGGCAAATATTTACATTGGCACAATATCAAAGCCAATCTCTATTATAATATCACAATTGAAGCCTCTTACACTCCATTTCAGCATTCTGCCTAGAGACAATGAATGTACAAAGTGGGTGATTAGTTACTGCAGTCATAGCTAGACTGGCACCCAGCTCCAGCTGACACATACAGCGGGCACAGGTCTTCTATGGAGCAGTCTCAATTAGTTCTCTACAAGTTTCAGCAGTCAAACGCTCAGGAGAAAGCTACGTATGTAACAAAGATGACTCCGCTAAACAATTAATGTCACATTATATTATCGCCCGTGTCCCAATTTACACAGCAAATAAATCAACGTCACAATAAATAAGGCGCACTTGCCGACTAACACATGTCTGTTTAGAAAGTGACATGGCAGAGCAGCCCATTACTTACTAAAATGACTCTGCAAGGTAACCTTTATATTTTTGACGAAGCCATTATTTCTAATTATCGCAAATTGCTATTTATATAGAAACAAATTTATTAACTGCGGAGGGATGGATGGAGTTCGAGAGCAGGAAATCAATCAAAAGGTGGGAAGAACACAAGCTCGGAACCAATTGTTCTGCGAGATAACAAGGGAGAATATTTGATTTTGTCACTTAAAGCGCCCCTTACTCAATTTGGAGGCAGCCATATTTATAGGCTGGGCCAGCACCAAAGAGGAATACTGTTTAATGGTCAAATTACAACTGATAAAAAGATTTATAGCACTCTCACACCTAATCCTGGACACATCAAACCACACTTGAAATAATACAGCTTCGTAATGCCTACTACTCACTTCTCAATGGATCAGATGAAATAAATGTACTCTTGTTGGTTTAATTAGAAAAAATAAATATATTTTAGATTCTTGCCACAATTTTATATCCTTGCCTCAATAATATCATGTTCAATCCAACTAATATCATGTATCCATGTTCCCCAAACCTCATCTAAACAAACATGCTAAGGAGTAAGGTAACAACTATGGCGACTGAGTATCGGACACGTTCAGATGTAACAGGTCCCATCAAGCTTTTCTCTGACATCTATCCTCAGGTGGTAGGTGAATTGCCCTTATACAATAAAAATGGCCATACACATTGGATTAATGCCACTCATATCCACTGCAAATCTGTATTACGTTTTCGGACGACACTCATGTATTACATGTTGAATAAGAAAAGATCTGACAGTGAATTTTTTTTTTCAAGAGTCATAAACCCTATTCTTCTCTTCCCATGGTGAAACAAAGTCAGAAAAAACATGAGCCAAAGACAACATGTAAGGCGTGTGGTCACATTTAAGGCCCCCAAACACTTTAGAATAAAGTCAGTCAAACTCGCCGATATGGGCAGCAGCGATAGCCAGTCTAATGTCTATGGAGACCACCAAGCTTTGCCTATAAAGATGATTGCAGGGGAGCGAAGGATCTGGTCTGTTGAATTTCAATGATGATTCCATTGTTTGGGGCGGAAGTAAGACACCCCGGCAGCAGTTGAGTCGATCATTCCTGTCTAGAATGACATTATTGTTTGGCCAACAGCAACAATTGGCAGTCACCTGAACTGAGGAGGTATGACCACATTGGCTATTATCTACATGGGAAACTTTAGATCCTGTTCACATAGCCCAGTAATCTTTTAACATATTCTGATTAATAAATTTCATGGACTGGGACTTGGTAAGCTGATGTCCACCCATATTTTCTGCTGCCTGGGTAGGGTACATGGGACACCTACGCTACAAACTTTCTGTTCTTCCCCTTTGGGTACCATTACTCTGCATTTATAAGCTGTGAGGTTGTTTGCAACATTGTAGAAAAAATATAGTTAACCTATATGTACCAAAGATTAGTGATGAGCGAATATTTCAATATTTGGTTCAGATTACGATCATCATTTTGCAATATTCGCCAAACATAGCCGAATGCCACTGAAGTCAATGGGAGGACAGGTGAGCGAATATGTTCGAAAACGATCATGAAACATAAATTCGGCACGAATATGGTACAATGGCACATTCATATTTGGCAACCGTTTTCTGAACATATTCGCTCATCTCTACCAAAGATATATTATGAAAAACACAGACTCGTGTGAGTGTATATACCAGAAGTCTGGTGGATACACAGCTGATAGTCCTACTGAATAGACTGTTAGAATTTGTATTATGGCATGAAAAAAGCAGCTAAGTAAAGAAAAAACGAGTGGCCATCATTACTTTAAGAAATGAAGGTCAGTCAGTCCGAAAAATTTGGAAAACTTTGAAAGTGTCCCCAAGTGCAGTGGCAAAAACCATCAAGCGCTACAAAGAAACTGGCTCACATGAGGACTGCCCCAGGAAAGGAAGACCAAGAGTCACCTCTGCTGTGGAGGATAAGTTCATCCGAGTCACCAGCCTCAGAAATCGCAGGTTAACAGCAGCTCAGAGACCAGGTCAATGCCACACAGAGTTCTAGTAGCAGACACATCTCTACAACAACTGTTAAGAGGAGACTTTGTGCAGCAGGCCTTCATGGTAAAATAGCTGCTAGGAAACCACTGCTAAGGACAGGCAACAAGCAGAAGAGACTTGTTTGGGCTAAAGAACACAAGGAATGGACATTAGACCAGTGGAAATCTGTGCTTTGGTCTGATGAGTCCAAATTTGAGACCTTTGGTCCCAACCACCGTGTCTTTGTGAGACGCAGAAAAGGTGAACGGATGGTCTCTACATGCCTGGTTCCCACCGTCAAGAATGGAGGTGGAGGTGTGATGGTGTGGGGGTACTTTGCTGGTGACACTGTTGGGGATTTATTCAAAATTGAAGGCATACTGAACCAGCATGGCTACCACAGCATCTTGCAGCAGCATGCTATTCCATCCGGTTTGCGTTTAGTTGGACCATCATTTATTTTTCAACAGGACAATGACCCTAAACACACCTCCAGGCTGTGTAAGGGCTATTTGACCAAGAAGGAGAGTGACGGGGGGGCTACACCAGATGACCTGGCCTCCACAGTCACCAGACCTGAACCCAATCGAGATGGTTTGGGGTGAGCTGGACCGCAGACTGAAGGCAAAAGGGCCAACAAGTGCTAAGCATCTCTGGGAACTCCTTCAAGACCTTTGGAAGACCATTTCCGGTGACTACCTCTTGAAGCTCATCAAGAGAATGCCAAGAGTGTGCAAAGCAGTAATCAAAGCAAAAGGTGGCTACTTAGAAGAACCTAGAATATAAGACATATTTTCAGTTGTTTAACACTTTTTTGTTAATTATATAATTCCACATGTGTTAATTCATAGTTTTGATGCCTTCAGAGTGAATCTACAATTTTCATAGTCATGAAAATAAAGAAAACTCTTTGAATGAGAAGGTGTGTCCAAACTTTTGGTCTGTACTGTATATATATTTATATGTTCATGTATATGAGAAAAGTGAGAAAATTCAGAATCGGCATACTAGATGGCAGTCGCTTACATATTCTGAGTTCTGTCTTGTACTGGGCTCTACGAGGACTAGCTTGAAAGTCATTGCTGTGAGGAATTAGGCAATTGGAATTGCCTTTTCAAGGTTGTTAAGTTGCTGATAAAACAGCTGTGAGCGTAGGAATGCTTTCCATGCACAAACCTATCACGTTCAAGCAGTTTTTGCACCAATTTTACGAATATGTAACAACCAGCAACAGTCTTGGAAATATTGATGAATTTCAATCCTTGTGAAGCCAAAACATGGAAAAGCATGCTCGATAAATTTCAGATTTCTGCCAGTATTCATTTCAGCAGTACGAGTACCCCGCAGACATGGGTTGTGTTCTTGGGCACTAGGATGACATAGATCCATATGAGCTTTAATAACATAATGGGATAATTACACTTAAGAGTAATGATATATAGAATTCAAGGTGTGATTAGGGAACATGTTGTCCCACAGGAGCATTTGCAATGATTCCCATTGTTAACAGATCAAAATAAAGGTTTCCCATAGAAATGTGAAAACAAAATCCATCACCCCTAATATGGTACATGGTCAAAATTGCAAAGCGAGCCACTGGTACAAACTTGGCAAATCCATGTTTTACATGGATGGCCATTCTTCTCAATAGCGTCCATGTCATGCTTCATTTGTGGTTGGTTGTGGTTCATCAAAAGAAGCAGAATCTGCGTAATTAGAAGATCTCTGAACCAACGTCATTATAAAAAGGGGTTATCTTTCTTGAATTTAGAATAACATATGAATACGTCATCACAATTCGTTCAGTAGGGGTTCAATACTCAATACTGATGGTCAGATGACTGAAGGTCCCAAAGTACACCCCTAAAGGCACAGCTCCATACAATGTGTAGTGGCCTTGAATGGTTTTACCAGCTTTGCTCAATCACTTGTATATGAAAAAGCTTATGGTACGACTCACTGTCATTATACAAGAACTGTGCCATGTCCAGTGCGTGGCAGCACCTTCTACCAGCAAAAGAGAAGTAGGATCCCACCAATGTGATATATAATATGATAGAAAATTAATGTACCAGAAAATCCTTTTACATCTAAAGGGGTTTCCTGGGAATGTAATGTAAATGGGTCATCAACATTATATCATTGGGGGTCTGACACTCAGCACTCCTACCGATCAGCCAATTGAAGGTGCCATAGTGCATCCAAAAAGGCACAGTTCCTTACACCATCCAGTGGCCGTACGGGAGAAAGCTTGCAGTACCATTCAAGGCCACTATACAATGTACGGCGCTATGTGACTTCCAGTGCGCCACAGCACAATCAATGATCTGAACGGTGCAGGTGCCAGGAGTCGGACCCCATCAATCTGTTACTAATAATGTCTCCAAAAATCTATTTAACGTTTTCAATGGTGGCTTATAGTTTTGTTGTCTCATGTAACGCAACTTATTATAACCTGATCTCATTTTTTATATCTTACGTATAAACTATCATCATAACAACCCGATTGCCAAATTCCAAATGAGATCGTGATGCTTAACAAAAATATCTAAATTCAAGGCATATAAGGCTTTACTAGAAAACTCTGTCCAATAACAGTACAACTATTCTAAAAAATACAATAAGAAAAAGAAGCAAATAACATCAGCTTAAAAATACATTTTTCTTTTCCTGACGGCCTTTTCCCTCGAATTTTCCTTGGCAGAGAATCAGATATATGAAAAAAAACGTATATACATTTTTTTTGGCTGCGTGGCAGGATAATATATGAAGAAAAATGAGTGATGTACAGGGTTACGCGTGAACATTTGTTTTAGGGAATATAGAATTGAATGAGATATATTGCTTTCTTTCTAAATAATAGATTAGGAAGCAGTTTTTCTCGCATCCTTTCATCTGAAGGTAGAAAAAAAAAACATCCGCTGTAGCTTTTCATGGGCATTCAATAGCTTTATGGTGTCAAGAATTTGCATCCTCTTATACCGCTACAGGCCTCGCTCCTTCATAGAAGTCTTGGAGATGAATGAATGATGAAATATGGCGCCTATAAAGTTGTTCCTTGGGGACAGTGCCATAAAGATGGAGTCAGAAAGAGCCAGAATAAAATATTGGATATGTCAGCTGGAGATATTGACATAGAGATGAATACCAAGAGCTTCAAGTTTAGGACTCAGGTACTCCCATGGCAGACAGATGGTACATCACAGCCGCGGATGTTACGACCATGTCAGTCGTACTACGGTAAGTGACGGTTCATATCTATGAGTCAGGTCATAAAGGAAGCCAGGGTGTAAGAGATTATAGCATTAGTCAATCGGCATTATTAAAACACAACAGGAATTGATAACATGTCTTTTTTCACTGCCATCAAGTCCTAATACATGCCATTGATCTCAACGCTAGGACTGGACGGGCCACTAATATTGACAAAAATTGCAAAAAAATTCTGCAAGTCCGGGCAGTAATACTCAATACAGTATGAATCTTGACAAATTACTCTATAAGAGTTATTAGCATGACACCAAAAACAAACCAAAAAGGTGGCATCTTATAATGAAGGACCAGTGGTGGTACTAGGACAACTAGTGATGGGCGAGCGTGACCGGCACTGCTCAATACTTGATTGAGCATCTTGGAGTTTCGTGTGGTGCTCAAGTGCTCGGATCCCTATAAAAAGCTCATTTTAATCATGTGAGCCCAGCGCCGAACCGAAGTGGGGTATTCCCCTGCTGGGAGAGCAGAGACTCCTCTGTCAGCCGGACTCTTTGTGTCCTGTAGAACTCCATGGACAGGAGAGGGAGAAAGAGAGAGACCTCCGGAAAAATGCTTGCGCTTCACATTCACTTCTATTATGCTCGCTACTCGAGTTGAGCACGTCCGAGCGTCTGACATGCTTAATTTGAGTGCCGAGCACTCGAGCGTTTCAGTGCTTGATTATCACTAATCACAACCACATCCCAAAAGGCTAGAGGATCTGTGTTTGTTCCCAACTGTAATATCTAATGAGTCCTAAAGAACATGTCACCAGAAAATTTCTATTGTTTAAATAATTTTTTTTATGGAAAAAGTAATTTTTGTATAACTTTTTTATTTTTTTCAATTTTCTACATTACTATTCCTATTAAAAAGGAAAAATAAAAAAAAATACAATTTTTCAGTTTTCATACAGACGCAAAGACCTTATATTAAACTCACACTTCCTGTCCTGTACAGATGACTTTTAAGCAGTCGTTACTGTAACAGATGGTGACACAGATCCCACCATATCCAATGACCTTGGCCCTGACGAGAGCGTGCCCAGATAATGCTTCTACAGAAACAAATGGGACCCCAGTCAATCTATTGTTGTTAATGGCCATGTGCTCCACAGGAAGCGGGAGTCTAATATCGGGACTAGTGGCTAGTGTTTAAATTGCAAGATTTTTTTTTCTTTCATTATAGACAGAAGAATAAAAACAGTCAAAAATCTTAGAAATATACAATTAACAAAAACCTGTTGGCATCTTCTCTTTAATTAGTTTAAAAGGTGCCCATACATCTTAGGCCCCCTTCAAATTTTTTTCCAATATGTGTGACACCCATTTTTTAAAGGATACAACACTAGTTCCCATTATAACCTATAGTGCTCATGGAAACATCTCTGTATTTCTCCGGCCGCATGGATGACAAGCGCCAATACAAATCCATGGGTCCAACAGAAACACGAAGAGCACACGAATGGCATCAGTGTATAATCTGTGTTCGGTCCGTGTGCTCTACATGTTTAACACTGCAAATGATAGGAGAAGGTTTGTAATTTCATTCCTTCTTTATCCATGCCAGAAAAACACTGATGGCACACTGATGGAAAACATAACACCGGTACCTGTTTTTCCAGTACCGGTTTGGACGTGTGAAGGGGTCCTTAGAAAGCTGTTGACAGAAAGTCTGTCTCTTTTAACTCCCCCTTAGACCAACACTCTCCCTCTGAATTCATGCACTGTCCCTTACGGACTCATTCATTTGAAAATTTACGAGCAGATTTGGCTTTTCCCGGATCCTGAGGTAATTGAGAATCTGGATGCTTAAAGGGAGCCGGTCACATCCTCAAATGCTATTAAAATTAAGGTATGGGGTTAATCTGTAGGTTAATAGCATTCAGAACTGCCCAGCGCCCACATTGAGAGGCCCACTGCTGGGAGGAAATCAACTTTAATCCTTCAGACAGCCACCGGCTTTCAGTCATCGAGACGAGGCCATTGTGGCTTCAGTCAACGTTCAGTAAATAGTGAGCAGTGGCTGAAACCATACCCTTGCACTGAATAACAGCCAGATCTGCAGTGCATCACTGCTGTGCCGGCTGTCAGTCAGTGCCGGGGCATGGTTAGGGCTGCTTTTCACTATATACTGACCTGTGACTGAAGCCGTGACGGTTTCATCTTTATGATTCAAAGCTGGAGGCTGCTGGAAGGAATGCCGGGCTTTCAGTGCAGCTATGGGGAGTTTTAGAACGCTATTATCCTGAAGATTAACCCCATATCTGAAGGTTAATAGTGTTTCAAGACGTGACAGGTTTTCTTTAAGGCCCTCATAGACACCCTCATAGACATTAGATTTAAATGGTCAGGTGAATGAGCATTCATGGGTCAAATGATCAGTTGTTTGCCGATGCACTCAAACACCCCACAAAGTACATCAGCCAATATTGGATTTTTTCCGCCAGTGATTCATCCACTGCTGATCATAAGCCAAAAAAATCCAATATGCCGACCGATGTTTTAATTGACTTTGGAGATTAAACAGTTGAAATGGACAATCATTTGTTACACCAAACCATCTGACAATTCATCGATCATTCATAACTGTCAAAATCATTTTATTCAAGCTTCAATCAATGTGTATGGGCTCCCTTATTGATCAACTATTTACAGAGGGGTTGTCTTCGTGAGACAGACCCTTCAAGAATGGCCTTTACTGCTCTATGGCTTCTACATAAGCTCTGATAATTGACTAGAAGTGTCAAACGGGAAGGGTCACGAGGACTTCAGGCTAGATCTTTGAATTTAGCTTCTATATTGCCACTGTTCAACTGATTCTTAAACATTTTTTTTCCTTTGCCCCTCTGTTCCCACGTTATACCCCCCAGTAATCATGATGCAAATTTTCCCTTCAATCAACTGGACGTATACCATGGAACTTCTCTGTAGGCGTTTGCTTTCTTTCCACTATGATAGAAGTTCTGTAGTAAACGCCTAGTTGGTTAAAGGAAGACTTTGCTCCTTACAGGGATGCCTAACTTTGGATCAAAGGGTCATGGAAAAAAAACATCTAAAATCAGAACAGCGACAATTGGAGGAGGAATACAGTTTAAATAAAAAAATCCAAGGATAGGTCCTCTTTAGTTAAAAGTTAATATTAGCCTTCAGGAGGGTAATTATGTCCAATAGTTATAAGAACAACCCTAATATCTAAAGGCTTCTACTTAAAAGAGGAGACCTTTAAAAAACTATTTTTTTTTTCCTTTACGTCTCCATAAAGTTCATTGAACTCCACTTAAATGATAATCCTATGTGTGATGATCGATCACCTCCTTCTTGCCTAAAACTACAAGTTCAATCCATGATGGACTCTTCAGTAGAGTCCTTATTTGAACATCTTCTCGGAACATATAAAGAATCACAAAAACTTAAAGCTGGACTTTCATCACCATGAGTCACAAAGACGTCAATCCTCTAGAGGAATATTCCACCCCATGACCACGAGCGCTATTTACATTTCTGAAGTCAATTAACGATTAGATTTTATTTGTGTAAACTTCATATCTTTTATGTCCTTGACACCAGGCTTTAATTCTGAAAAGGAAAAAAAAAATATCCAGGAACGAGCTATCGCCGAGCTGACTGCATTAACAAGACGACGATAAGATACTGTTTTTCTGGAGCTGCAGCTTGGGTTGTAGGCCCAATATGAAAAATTTATGGTAATTGAAACCACTGAATCTTTAGAAATGCAGTCAATTTAAGTCAGTATCAAAAGGTCATTCTTTTCAATTCCTACTTGATGCTGAGAACAATATTGAGAAAACACCTGAAAGCAAATGATCTTATCAGTCTTTAGACCTTAACATTTACTGACGGAGTAAAGTAATTTGCTGATTAGTAAATAAATGCATTACCTGTAGCCAAGATTATTTGTACTAGATTGAGATCACTAGGGGGAGGATGTCCTGGAAATACAAGAACTTGACTTTGTAGAACTATTAATGAATGTTACATTAAATGAATATATGCTATATGTATCTACACACAGTTAAACTACCATCCAAAACGGTGATCTTCAAGGAACGATGGTCTTCTCAACAAATATGGCTGCAGTACATCTTATATATTATATATAAATTTATCTATACAGTTGAGCATAAAGATCTGCAGGACCCAGGTTCGGAATTTACGTTGGTACTCGGTGGCAGCTGGGAACCAGGGTTCACCAGAAATGATATTTAAAAGACCTGCAAAGTATTAGTGACTATGCCTCGTGACATTACGAAGGCCTTGTAAATTGTGGAGTTGCCCAGGAGCAGCCATTTCAGTGTGGGGCAAGTCTTGTTGCTCACATCTATTCATCTAATCTCTTAATGGGGATGTTAAAACAAAAAATGATCTTGGGCTGCACGGTGGCTCAGTGGTTAGCACTGCAGCTTTGCAGCGCTGGGGTCCTGGGTTCAAATCCCACCAAGGAAAACATCTGCAAGGAGTTTGTATGTTCTCCCCGTGTTTGCGTGGGTTTCCTCCGGGTACTCCGGTTTCCTCCCACATTCCAAAGACATACTGATAGGGAATTTAGATTGTGAGCCCCATCGAGGACAGCGATTACAATGTGTGCAAACTGTAAAGCGCTGCGGAATATGTTGGCGCTATATAAATAAAGAGATATTTATTATCTTAGGCTATATGCACACATAGTTTTTTGGATCTGCGGATTTTGTAGAGAAAACCGCAGGTAAATCCGCAGGACAAAGTCCTGCAGTTTATCTGCGGTTTTGCCCTGCGGTTTTACACCTCATAATGGATGAGGTGTAAAACTGCAGCGTTTCTGCACCAAACAATTGACATGCTGCGTTTTGAAAACCACAGCAAAACCGCGCGGAAAAAAACGCAGCATGTGCACAGCTTTTTTTTTCCATTGGAAATAAAGGTACTGTACAACGCAGCAGAATCTGCAAACGCAAAGTGTGCACATACCCTTAGGTTCTCTTTTAAGTTTTTTTTTTAACTATCAATCAGCATCATTTCTTCCTCCAAACTATTTACATGTACAAGTCCAGCAATATCTTTACATGGCCAGTCCGATCCTCCGTTATTTAGAAATGAGCTTTTGAATGGATATGCAAATGAGGTTGAAGTTCTTTCGATGCATGGTAGCTCCTCACAAGCCTCTGCTCTCCCCAGCTCTAATTTCCATCCAGTGCCGAGTTCTCCTGTCTGACTGACAGATCCTTTTGGAGCATGACTTAAAGCCAAGAAGATGTCAGTAAAGCAGGAGGAGGCAGCACTGGGCAGAGAATAGAGCTGGAGTGACAGAGGCTTGGGAAGAGCTTCCATACATCCAAAGGCCTTCAACGGACCAATGGAGTGTTAACATAGAGATATTGCTGGTCGTGTCTTTGAAAGTGCTCGCTACATGTGCATATACATTGTTTGGGCGGTGAGGAGGAGTGACAAATTCCCTTTTTCATTCCTCCAGTGGTTTCTTTCACTCGTTTTTCTATCTTCAGTGATCACATGACATGTTGTACTTTCATGTGACACATGGAGTCTTTCCTGCTGTGGCCAGTTACTGGCTGCAGCAGTCATGTGGTTTTATCTCTTGTAATCACCACCGCAAAGTAAAGGGTAGGGACCACCGGAGTGACAACATTGGATCAGATGGGAGATTTCAAATATACAATAGGTCACATTCGAGCACAGAACACAGACCAACGGTACCTGATGCACCCATGCACATGAGCAATTTTCCACATGGACCTCATCTTACAGACATAACAATGCAGGCTGCTCCTGTACCTGGCATTACCCTTTTTTAAAAAAATCATGGAAAAACCCTTTAAATTGTGTAACCCTCTAAGATCCATACTTAAAAAGGTATTCTGGTAGGTAGAAGTTATCACTTATCCACAGGATAGGTGATAACTTCTAGACTTTCCCTAAGAGATAGCCTAAAGAGGGCACCTTATCAGACTGGACCATCAGTGCACATGCTCATCTGCCGCTCCATTTATTCCCTATGGGACTGCTTGAGAAAGTGAAGTAAAGAGCTCCAACAGTCCCATAGTGAATCAGTGGAACAGTGGTTGTTAATAATTACTTTTAGCCATTATATCTATTCTAGAGCAGATTGGGTGACCACCGATATGGCTGGTGTTACACAGAGGAAGCCATTACATGTCAGATTAGGCTTTGATATTGAAGCAGATGACGAATCACAGGACATCAGGAAGATTCGGCTTTTTTAGGGGAAAATATCTGAAACACTCTATGGGAGCCAGAAAGGCGGCCATAGTGGATGCTACTCGAAAAAATAGTGGTGTAAAAATCTCCATAAAATGTCTTAGTAGAAGAGAACAACCTCAATGTGTTAAATTTACAAGAGTTTCTTGTAGTTAGAGGGAAGGTTTTATACACTGCCGGCATAGAATTGTGCTTTCCACTTAGCGGAATCAGTTTATAGAGCATAATATTTCGATTTATAAGCCTTGGAGTGACCTTCAGGCATGAATTTACATGGAGGAGTTTATTGCAGATTGTCACATACTTACAACTAGTTTTGTAGTGTTATAAAGTTTACCCAACCTCCCAAACCTGATCTGTGACATTGTGCAGATAAAGTACAAGGCGCTAATTGCAAATTTCGTTTCCATTGGAGAATCTGTAATAAACCAATTACCGGTAGTCATCGGGACACAGGGGAACTTATTTTGTAGACTGAGCCTATAGGAAAATATGGCACATGTCACTGTAGTGGAAATGAGAGCGCCCTGTGATAATGATGCTGTAATCTGCGGGGTAGTAATGTTCCATCACTATAAGGCCTGGGCGGCGCGGGACACGAATACATCCAGGGTTGGTCAAATCAAAGATAGACAAAAATGTGTTTCATCTGCAGACACCATGTACACAGCAGAGCCTGCACCATAATATATATGTGACGGTTCCTGGAGTGGACCCTCTGGGTTGTGGCACCCACCCACCTAGGGCAAGCTCACCTAGTGAGGACCACCCCCTATACAGGGAGTGTCAGGGGCAAGCCCAAGGGGGTAAGGTACCACGACTGCTGGAACCAGGTGGCCGGCTCACAGGAGACACGAATGTGACTGCAGGAAGCAACTAGACGTGTGCAAAGCGTGGATACGGGGACACGCAGGGTACAGGACAATACAAGGTGTGTACACGGGAGTGCGCTAGATACAGGACAGTGCAAGGCGAATACACGGGAGCACATATGACGCGCACAGGCAAGCATGCTCGGGTGCGGGCAAAGCAGGGTGCGTGCAAGGGAGCACACAACAGCACAGAGTAAGGCAGTAACAGAGCATTAGCTAAAGAACAAGACAGAGGACAGGGCAGAGTGTAGGTAAGGAGCATGTGCTGGGAAGCAAGACAAGGCAGAGTGCAAGAACGAAGCTCCAGGCAAAGTACGAAGCTCCAGGCAAAGTACAGGCACAGAGCAAAGGCAGAGGACTAAAGTACAGCGTGCAGCCAAGCAAGGACCAAGCTAGGAAGCACAACAATAATTAGGCACCTCCCATAGGAAGAGATAGCCTGATATAGCACATGAGCACTTGGACTTCCGGGTCAGGTCGTCCAGGAACATAGAGTGGACAAGACTGGAAATAGAGCTGAGAAGAGCTCGCGTACGCACTAAGAACATTGTGTAGCCACGATAATAAGTACATGAGGTGCGCGTGCACACCCGATGGGACCCCTGGAGCGGCTGCGGCATCAGAAGTGGTGATGTAGCACCTGAGGTCCCGCCCCCCGTTGAGAGCGGCGTGACAGATGGCGTGACAATATAGGGCGACCGTAGAGATCCCGGTCAGATTTCCACTGGTATAACAGTACTGGATTGTTATTCCTGTAACTAAATTGTATGAATATTAGAGGAATCTATGATGATCTAAGTTCAGGGGTCCGGTCAGGGGCAAACATCACAATTGTGCAACTGCAAAAGAGATGTTATAACCTGTGACAACTGCACTCAGTCAGCGAGCGAAGCAGAGACCAATACTGTGGATACTGATGATTGGCTGCAGCAGTCTTAAAATAATCTCTGGAGGCAGATTCTCAGTGAGATCTATGTCCAGCCCATAGATTCCTGAATTTCTTGATTTCCTAATTTGCAAATGAGCTGTTAAGATCTATGGGCCGGACACATATCTCCCTGAGAATCTGCCTCCGGAGATTATTTTAAATCAAAGTAGGAGTTTTCAGACTGACAGGTTACTCTCCTGATCTACATGTCTCACACTGGTAATATCTCCTTTCAATTAAAATAAGCTCTGGAGGCAGATTTTCAGGGACATGTATGTCCGGCCCATTAGATCTCAATAGCTCATTTGCATATTAAGAAAAACATGAGATTCTCTGGAATAAAACATCGGATCACAGGTATCAATATATCATTTTATTCAGCTTCCTATGACCTACATGGCTTTATTAACCGCTTGGGAGGGTTGACCTTATTGCCAGATTCCCTTTAACATTGAAAAAAACAAAGCCTATTAGACATTTCTGAAACACAATGATGATTATCATATAAGAAGTTATTCCGAGTCTTTATGATCCTGGCATCGTGGGTGTAATAAGGCGTCACTCCGGGTCACATTTTCACAGCAGTGTCTACGTTAACAATCATTAGTGGATCTCTTTCGTGTAATATGGAAGTCAGACGGATTATTGGCTTAGGTTGTGCGGCGCTGGTTACACAGAGGCCTTGGTAAAAGGCTCTTACGGAAGCTTACCCCGGAGACTTTAAATAGTAAGCACTAGAGAATTATCTTAAAGACTAGAAAACTTGCTCGCCCTCGTCGGAGCAGATAACCGCCATATGCTTCCTTTTTTGGTAATTGCTGGGCTTTTTATAGCAGCGCTGATTCACGGCGCTACCTTCTCGTTATCTCGTCCACCTTTTTGGCAGACTCTGTGTTGCTGTTGGGGCTGATTCATCTTATTTTAATTCAGGCAAAAACTTTATTTTTCTTTTCTCTCTCTCCACATATACATATAAAACAAAAATGAAATGAAAAGGGCATTATGAAAGAAAAGGTTACGTACAGCGCCGGCCGTCGCCGCGCAGCAGGAGGGGGGATGGAATTTTCTCAACCTTTTTAGAAATGTAAATAAAACCTTATTTTTTTATCCATGAAATAATCAGTAATGGCAGATGTAGCAGGGCCGAGCTTGTTATTTTGGGATAACTGTTTGCATTGAGGCATAGCCCAACTCTGGATGTAAAGAGACGTGATACGATACGTCACTACCGGGGTCCACTGTTCTTTCAGGAGGTAGTTTCTATCCGATTTTATATTATGGTAATCTGCTGGAAAAAATATAATGTTATGGTCCGATTGTCGCCAGATTGGTATTCTCCCCCAGAATCTTTACTTATTGGGGAAAACCCTCTGTAATATGTTACAGGAATATGATGTGTTGTGCCACTGACAAACTCAGCTCTGCTACATCTGCAACGTAAAAGTTTGCAGCATCTGGGCATACAAAATGAAGTGATGCCTACCCTTTATTTCACCTCTCAGATATTAAAGCGCTGCTCCGGATGCTGCAAAAAGATGATTTAGACGATTTTGCCGAATTCCCAGTTGTCTATAAATGATCTGAGCGTGATCTTGGAATAGCTCAGACGGCATTAATAGTATACAAACTAAGCTATCTCTGCCTTCAGCGTGGTATGACAAGACGCACAGACAAATTATAGGATCAGTGATAACGCTCTACCACATAATTCTAAGCCGCTGACATTTTAATGTTACTGGTAGGTACTGTCACCATGGCAACCCAATGGAGTGCGAGCGGGATTGGTAAAACGTGTAGGAAACGCAACATCTATGGACGCAGAATGCTCGGCTCTTTCCATCTTTTATTCCTCTCACTCGCTCTCTTTCCTACCTTCTTCTGTATCTCGCCATTTCTTCCTTTCCATTTTTTTTTCTTTCTTCACTTCTTTACTTCTTTCTTTCTCTCTTTCCTTTGTTTTTCCTTTCTTTTTTTCTCTATCATTCCTTCATTCCTTGTTTCTCATTATTTTCTTTCTTTCTCTCTGTCCTTTCTTTATCCTTGTATCCTTATTTCCTCCCTTCCTTCTTTCTTTTTCACTCTCTCTCTTTTTTCTTCCTTTTCACTCTTTCCGTATTTCTTGCCTTCTTTCTATACTTCGTTCTCTCTTTTTCCTTCCTTTCTTTATTTCTCTTTCCTTCCCTCTTTCCCATTCCAAACTTATCTTTCGCTCTCATTCTTTCCTTCCTTTCTGTCTTTGTTTCCTTCCTTATTCCTCTCTTTGTCTATCTTTCCTTCATTCCTTCTCTCATTCTTTTCTCTCTCTTTCCTTGTCTTATTTTCTGTCCTTCCTTTGTTTCTTCCTTCATTCCTTCTCTCTCTTTCCTTCATTCTTTCTTTCTTTCTTTCTTTTTTCCTTCCTTCTCTCTCCTTCCTCCTCTTTCCCTGCTTTATTTATCAGTCCTTCTTTCCTTTCTTCTCTTTCGCTCTTCCCATACATCTTTCTCTCTATTCATTCTTTCTCTTTTTCCTTCTCTTTTTCCTTCTTTCTTTCCTTCTTTCTTTCTTTCCTTCTTTCTTTCTCTCTCTCTCTCCTTCCTTCCTTGCCTTCAAACTTCAGCATGTATTTGTACACTTTTTTGCAGTGCTGCTTGCCTTTTTCACATTTTCTATAGCAGACCTAGGGTCGGGGTTCAGGGGCTTGCCCCCTAATATTCTACATCACGACTGTTACTATTTCTTACGATCCATTTATTGATAAATCTGTGGATGTCACTCAGGAAACGTGTTGAGACAAATGTGCTATGTCCCATACATGCTCCTCATGTGTACATGTTGGCTTGCCACCTCTAGCGCTGCTCATCCAGAGCTTCCTGGTTTATACACAATATGCGGGAACTGGAAGAGTTTTGTCACTGATTCGTTTGCATTGTTCCTGTGTCTATCTATGTGCCATGGATGCAGCAGTAAATGTTCAGCCACTTAGGGGTCCTTTATGTTCCCTTGTTGGTCCACAGTAACCATAGGGGGGTGAAGCTCTAGCGGGATCCTCATTCTGTTACTCCAGCACTGCCGGCTATAAATGTATGGACAGCGACGCGCTTCAGGCCGAACTGAAATTCCTGAGACGGACGCATATAACAGCCTGATCGATTTCAAAGTGCGGCCCTAAAATAGCTGTGTGTTTGCCACTGCTTTTAGACATCATGACTATGTCTGTGACTGAAAAATCCCAGCTCATGAACTGATTATAGGGGTCACCCAGCCCAGGCCGCAGCGCATCAGAGGCACAGACCGGCACAAAGCGCCTGATCACCGGCTACACGGAGCAGATCAGCGTCTGGGCAGAAGTTCTGAGAATAAAAAGTAGAAGAAAAAAGCACAGTGGCATCAATGTATATGCATATATAAGTGACCAACGTCTACAGCCCATAATTCTGATTTCTAGACGTCAGCTGCATTCACTGCAAACTGTCATGTGAAGAAAATCTGTAGAAATTTCTGCAGCCTCCGAAAAATAACAGGCGCCTTAAATTTTTTTTTTACATGGACGGGGCAAAAACTATATTTTTACAGACTGTCCAGTATTATCTGGATGGATGGCAACCCTGATAATAACTGCTCATGAGATGAGCAACTAATATTCTTAAATGGGTGTTCTGTTGTGAGTTCATTTTCCCCTCCGTCACTGAGGCCTGGTGAACTCCCTATTCTAGTGAAGGAAGGTAGTGAGCCTGATTATCAGGCACCTGGGACTAATGAAGACGATTGGCTGAGTGGAGTCACTGACTGGATTTAAGGCAGCCTATGCCCTTTCTGCCCTGCGGGTGATTTCTCTGTGGACTCTTGGACTCCAGTCTGATTCCTGCTCTCCTAAAGCTAAGTTTTCTGTTTTGCCTTTTACATTTAAGATTTGCTTTTGTTTTTCTTGCTTTTTGGATTCTGCCACTCCCTGCTGGAGTGTGCAGTGTTCCGTTAGCTCTGTCTTCTGAAAGTACCTGAATGCTGATTTAGTTTTTGAAGCTTAGTTGCTTCAGGGCCATTTTTATATCAGCTTGTTGGCTTTTGTCTCTGATAGGGTTTTGGCAGATTGCAGACAGCAGCCTTCCTATCCGTTCCTATCTAGGTAGTTTTTGGCCCCGTCTTTGCTCAGTCTGTCTTTCTGTCTGTGTAAGTGTTTTCCACTTGCTTCACCGTCATTATATGTAGGGGCCGGCCTATTTCTTTGGGGTCTGCTCTGGGGCAGTTAGATTTCCCCTTTCCTTCTTTAGGCCTATGTATCTCTCCGGCTGTGATCGAGGGGTCTAGGTCATCGTAGGAACCCCCCACGGCTACTGCTAGTTGTGTTGATAGGTTCAGTGGTCTGCAATCTGATAGTTGCCAACTTCTCTGGTTTTCTGGACTTAGCTAGCATTTCTGTTTTTGCCTCCTACGGTGACTCAATCATAACAGAATCACCCGCCAAACCGCAGATCCTGGGGTACTCAATAGCAGGAAAGAATTGTGTTTAAAAAAAAAAAAAAGGAGTGTGTATATTCTTTCCTCTATATCTCTGAGGCCGTAGGGGGAATTTTTTTTTTTCTCTCTCAATGGAGATAAAGCAATTGTCTGATCGTGTGGAGCAGCTCGCTGCTGAAGTGCGAGGAATTTCCGCCTATCTTGCTCATTCACATGCTGTTGAACCAAAGATCCCCACACCTGATGTATTTTTTGGGGATCGATCTAAATTTTTGAGTTTCAAAAATAATTGTAAATTATTTTTTGCTTTGAAGCCTAACTCGTCAGGGAGCCCCGCGCAGCAGGTTAAAATTGTCATCTCTTTGCTGCGCGGCGATCCCCAGGATTGGGCGTTTTCTTTGAAACCAGATGACCCTATTCTGACTAATGTGAACGCATTTTTTCAAGCCTTGGGGTTGCTGTACGACGAACCTAATGCTATTGATCAGGCTGAAAAGACCCTGTTAGCATTGAACCAGGGTCGAGAATCTGCAGAGTTGTACTGTCAAAAGTTCCGAAAGTGGGCGGTCCTTACTACCTGGAATGATAGTGCCTTGGCTGCTCTCTTTCGGAAGGGTTTGTCAGAAGCCGTAAAAGATACTATGGTGGGATTTCCTGTTCCCTCTGGTCTGGACGATTCTATGTCTTTAGCCATTCAGGTTGATCGGCGTTTACGTGAACGCAGGATTACACGAGAGGTGTTGCCACCGGTTGAACAGACGTCTGAACCTATGCAATGTGATAGAGTTTTGTCTAAGGCGCAACGTCAGGAATTCAGAAGGCGTAATAAGCTGTGTTTTTTCTGTGGAGATGCCTCACATATTATTTCTGTTTGTCCTAAACGTGAGAAACGCTTTGCACACACGTTTTCTGTTGGTGGGGTTCAGCCTAAGTTTCTTTTGGCGATTACTCTGATCTGTTCCCTGTCCACATTTTCCGCCAAGGCTTTTGTGGATTCGGGAGCAGCGCTAAACCTAATGGACTTGGATTTTGCTAAACGTTGTGGATTTCCGTTGACACCTCTGCAGACGCCTATCCCTTTGAGGGGGATTGATGCTACACCTCTGGCTAAAAATAAACCTCAGTTTTGGACCCAGTTGGTCATGCGGGTCGCCCCAGACCACCAAGAAAATTGCAGATTTTTGGTGTTGCATGGTCTACATGATGCCGTTGTTCTGGGGTTTCCCTGGTTGCAGATTCATAATCCAGTTTTGGATTGGAAGTCTGTGTCTGTGGTGAGTTGGGGTTGCCGGTGTACCTTTAGTGAGGCTCCGGTTTTTTCCAACTCTCCTTAGTCGCATGAGGTTCCTGACTATTTGGCGGACTTCTATGATGTATTTAGTGAGAATGAGTCTGCGTCCTTGCCTCCTCATAGGAGTTATGACTGTGCAATTGAACTAAGCCCGGGGTGTAAATTTCCTAAGGGTCGGCTCTTCAATTTATCTGTACCCGAGCACGAGGCTATGCGGTCCTATATTAAGGAGGCGTTGGAGAAGGGTCATATTAGACCATCCTCTTCACCCTTAGGTGCCGGTTTTTTTTTTGTGGCCAAGAAGGATGGTTCTTTAAGGCCTTGTATTGATTATCGTGCCCTCAATAAAATTACTATTAAATATCAGTATCCGTTACCCCTGATTTCGGATCTATTCTCTAGATTCAGAGGTGCTTGCTGGTTTACCAAGCTTGACCTCAGGGGGCGTATAATCTTATCCGCATTAAGCAGGGGGATGAATGGAAGATGGCGTTTAATACTCCGGAGGGACATTTTGAGTACTTGGTGATGCCTTTTGGGCTCACTAATGCCCCTTCTGTCTTCCAGTGCTTCATGAACGATATTTTCCGAGACTTTGTCGATAAATTTTTGATTATCTATCTGGACGATATTTTGATCTTCTCCAAGGATTGGGATGCTCATGTGGAACATATTCGGACTGTGTTCCGGATCTTGAGAGAGAATTCTCTGTATGTCAAAGGATCAAAATGCCTTTTTGGAGTAGAGAGGATTTCTTTTTTGGGATTTATTTTGTCTCCGTCAACTATTGAAATGGACCCGGCCAAGGTACAGGCCATTTATGATTGGGTTCAGCCCACTTCTTTGAAGGCCCTCCAGAAGTTTTTGGGTTTTGCTAATTTTTATCGGAAATTTATAGCAAAATTTTCTAGTATTGCCAAACCATTGACTGACCTGACCAGGAAGGGTGCGGATGTGTTGAATTGGTCTCCGGAGGCGGTTTCATCCTTTCAGTAGCTGAAGCGTAGATTTACCTCCGCCCCGGTTCTGCGGCAACCTGATGTCTCACTCCCGTTTCAGGTAGAGGTGGATGCTTCTGAGATTGGTGCAGGAGCGGTGTTGTCCCAAAAGGATCCGGTAACATCTAAAATTAATCCCTGTGCTTTCTTTTCCCGAAAGTTCTCTTCATCTGAACGTAACTATGATGTGGGGAATCGGGAACTGTTGGCCATGAAATGGGCATTTGAGGAGTGGCGACATTGGTTGGAGGGAGCCAAACATCAAGTTGTGGTCCTCACTGACCACAAAAATTTAATTTACCTAGAGTTGGCTAAACGCTTGAACCCTAGACAGGCTAGGTGGGCCTTGTTTTTTACACGTTTTGATTTTGTGGTCTCTTTCCTTCCCGGAACTAAGAATGTCAAGGCAGATGCCCTCTCTAGGAGTTTCTTTGCTGATTCTCCTGTGGTGACCAAGCCTGCTACCATCTTAGGCGAAGGGGTAGTTCTTTCTGCCATCTCGCCCGATTTGAGACTTGCTCTGCAAGAGTTCCAGGAGGACAAACCTGAGCGTTGCCCCAGTGGAAAGTTGTATGTTCCGGACCAGTGGAAGAAGAGAGTGATGTCTGAAGTTCATTGCTCTGCACTGGCTGGTCATCCAGGTATTTTTGGTACTAGCGATCTGGTGAGTCGCTCTTTTTGGTGGCCCACCTTGTCTCATGATGTCAGGAATTTTGTGCAGTCCTGTGGGACTTGCTCCCGGTCTAAATCTTGTTCTCGCTCTAGTGGGTTGTTGATGCCTTTGCCGGTCCCCAGGAGGCCATGGACCTATATTTCAATGGATTTCATCTCTGATATGCCGGTCTCTCAAAGAATGACTGTATTTGGGTGATTTGTGATAGGTTCTCTAAGATGGTTCATCTTGTACCACTCCCTAAGTTGCCATCTTCCTCTGAGTTGGTGCCCCTGTTTTTGCAACAGGTGGTTCGCTTGCACGGGATTCCTGAGAACATTGTATCTGACAGAGGAGTTCAATTTGTGTCTAAATTTTGGAGGACGTTCTGTTCCAAGTTGGGAATCCAGTTGTCCTTCTCCTCTGCTTTTCACCCTCAGACCAATGGGCAGACAGAGAGAACAAACCAGACCTTGGAGTCGTATTTGAGATATTTTATTTCCGCTGATCAGGATGATTGGGTTTCATTTTTGCCCTTGGCCGAATTTGCTTTAAATAATAGAGCTAGTTCTGCCACTTTGATGTCACCTTTTTTTTGTAACTTTGGGTTTCATCCTCGATTTTCTTCAGGGCAGGTGGAGCCCTCTGCCTGCCCAGGTGTTGACACTGTGGTGGAGAGAATGCACCAGATCTGGGACCAAGTGGTGGATAAGTTATCTCTCTCCCAGGAAAAGGCCCAGCGGTTTTCCAATCGACATAGGACCATTGGTCCCCAGTTTAAGATTGGTGATATGGTGTGGTTATCATCAAAAAATATTGCTATGAAGGTGGCTTCTCCTAAGTTTAAGCCTAGATTTATTGGACCTTACAAGATTTTGGAGATTATTAATCCGGTCTCTTTTCGTTTGGCTCTTCCTGTCACATTTAAGATCCATGTGTTCCATAAGTCCTTGTTGAAGAGGTTTGTTGAGCCAGTTGTGCCTGAGGTGGCACCTCCGGACCCTGTATTGGTTGAAGGTAACTTGGAATATGAGGTAGAGAAAATTCTGGATTCCCGTCTGGCTAGACGGAGACTCCAGTATTTGGTTAAGTGGAAGGGTTATGGTCACAAGGATAATTCCTGGGTCTCTGCCTCTGATATTCATGCCAAAAGATTGGTGCGTGCCTTTCATCGGGCTCACCCTGATCGCCCTGGTAGCGTTGTTGAGGGTTCTGTGACCCCTCCTCAAGGGGGGGTACTGTTGTGAGTTCATTTTCCCCTCCGTCACTGAGGCCTGGTGAACTCCCTATTCTAGTGAAGGAAGGTAGTGAGCCTGATTATCAGGCACCTGGGACTAATGAAGACGATTGGCTGAGTGGAGTCACTGACTGGATTTAAGGCAGCCTACGCCCTTTCTGCCCTGCGGGTGATTTCTCTGTGGACTCTTGGACACCAGTCTGATTCCTGCTCTCCTAAAGCTAAGTTTTCTGTTTTGCCTTTTTGCATTTAAGATTTGTTTTTGTTTTTCTTGCTTTTTGGATTCTGCCACTCCCTGCTGGAGTGTGCAGTGTTCCGTTAGCTCTGTCTTCTGAAAGTACCTGAGTGCTGATTTAGTTTTTGAAGCTTAGTTGCTTCAGGGCCATTTTTATATCAGCTTGTTGACTTTTGTCTCTGATAGGGTTTTGGCAGATTGCAGACAGCAGCCTTCCTATCCGTTCCTATCTAGGTAGTTTTTGGGCCCCGTCTTTGCTCAGTCTGTCTTTCTTTCTGTGTGTTTTCCTCTTGCTTCGCCGTCATTATATGTGGGGGGCTGCCTATTTCTTTGGGGTCTGCTCTGGGGCAGTTAGATTTCCCCTTTCCTTCTTTAGGCCTATGTATCTCTCCGGCTGTGATCGAGGGGTCTAGGTCATCGTAGGAACCCCCCACGGCTACTGCTAGTTGTGTTGATAGGTTCAGGGGTCTGCAATCTGATAGTTGCCAACTTCTCTGGTTTTCTGGACTTAGCTAGCATTTCTGTTTTTGCCTCCTACGGTGACTCAATCATAACAGTGTTCCCATCTCCAAGATCCTATCCCAATATGTAGTAGGTGTTAAAATATTAATGTTAGCACATACCTCCAATTAGAAATGTAGTACAGTTCTTCTGATTCGCTACATCACTTACCCAATGTGCAGGGCATTGCAGTAGATAAGGTATCCATGGTTACGACCACTAACAGCTTGCTAACTGTTACTGTATCAGTGGCCGTAACCATGGATACCTAAGCTACTGCAATGCCCTAATTGGGAAAAGCGTCACAGTGAATCAGGAGAACTATACTACATTTCTAATTGTAGGTATTTGTTAATATTATTATTATTATTATTCCACCTACTACATATTGGGATAGGAATTTGGTGATGGGAATACCCATTTAAGGTTACATTCACATTAGTATTATGGCTTCTGTATATAACAGAAGCCAAGCTGCTGTGAAGGATTTTTCACATGATAGACCCGAAAAGTGACCAATGAACCCCTCTCACTAGGTTGGTTATAGGCTCCCATTATTTGGACAAGAAGAATTGCACTACTTGTCAGGGGAGTAACTATAATAGGTACAGGGGTTGCATTCACACCCAGGCCCTGGAGCCTATGGGAGGCCAAAAAGTCCCTTTGGCCCACATGAAAAGACCAACGCTAATAAAGACTAGCAATAATAGGTGGCCCCATTGGAGCTTTTGCATTGGGGTCCATAAGCTCCAAGTTACGACACTGCTTTAACTCTTGCAGTCAAATGTGATAGATACCCCCAAGAATGTTCTAAACTCAGATGTTGGCAGAGCCTTATACATATGTATGTTCTCAGAATGGAAGGTATGTCAGATATAGTAACAGTGTCAATGGTAAAAAGTGTGCATCGCTCCGGAATATGTTGGTGCTATGTAAGCAACAGGAAATCAATCAACGGCTGGCTGATAACAGAGAACATAGGATTTCACTGGGCTAGGCAGTATTGCATCTTTACGTAACTTGGTAAGTTTTTGATGATTGGTCTCATCATTCGCTTTAGGTGGCATCTATTTCTGCTATCAATGGACCCAAAGACTGATGGGAGTGAAGTGAACAGAACCTGTTCTAGACTTCAGGTTTGGAGACTATCTGATAGAACCTTCCGTAGCTTCACAGATATCTAGGAGATAAGAGTGGAGAACGTGTAAGGATCCAGTGTCAAGATATGTTTGCCATGACAGCAGGCCCATTATGTTGAGCGTCACGGCAGAGTTTGGCCGTGTATAGGTCCTCCCTGGAAAGTGCTGCGGCTCACTACGGCTGAGCAGATACACATCTGTAAGTTTAATTAAGAACTACGGGGCCAGTGTGTTTCGATGACAGATGCTGGCAGACCTGAGTGACTCCAAAACTCATGAGAGTTTAATGACGTGAACCTCTACAGGAGGCTAAATCTGCACCAGGAAAGCTACCGTAATAGAAATACAGAATGTCGATGACAGATACCAACCAGTCCATCAAGACTTTCCGTTTACGTAAAGATACATCTTTCTTAAAGGGACATCCTGGGCTAAACTTTTTTTTGTATTTTCAAGCATAGGTTTCAAAAAGAGATTTTTCTTTCGATCAGATGATGTCATACCCTATTCTTTCACATACTTCAGCATAAAAGATGCATGAGACATCAGCTCCTCTTTTCCCACTATTGGAATTGCATGTAAATGAATTATGTAAATTAGAAAAGTCTCTCCTGACGCATCGCTCCAATACTTAGGTCACTTTGGTCCATATAACAAGATCAATATTATTAAATACCTTTGATAATTGGGGGCTCTGTTGGACACTTTTAATTGGCTCCCACAAGCTACAAGTTGCACCACTGCCATACACATGTATCCTTGGCTGAGGTTCGAGAGGGGAGTGAGCCACTGCCAGACACCTCTTGCGGTGTCTTATCTTCTGTGGAAACAAAAACATTGGGTACCCTACTGTAATTCATCATGCATGATCCTTCCTTCTCTTGACATTATCTGTCTAGTGAGAGTCAGGAGGCACTTAAAGGCCTTCAAACACATTAGACTCAAATCAATCAAACCCTCCAATATTGGTGGGATTGGCCAACAGTATGAGTATGTGGGCCTCTTGATCATACCCGGAAAATGAGGTTGGGGAGAGAAGGATCCGACACGTCTGATTTCGTAGTGCTAATCCTTTTGCTCTCCTCAAGATAACCCACATCCGGAGGAGTCAGATAATGGCTCCCTCATCGAGAACACAGGGATGCTTGGATGACCAAATAATCCTGTGTGTGGTGGTGTCAGGGATGAGAGCTGCCAGCAGAATGATCAGCCAAAAAATTGTTCAACTGGCATCTCACTTGGTCCAATGGTTACACCAAAATCGGCAAGATCAAATGACTTTGAAGGGAGTCTATTCATAGAAAGTGGTCAATCAATCCAAGCACAGGTGCTCAGTGCATCCTTGGCACGGTCAAACAGTCCAGGGCAAATTTCCATCTACTTGTTTTCCATCCATCCAACCCCTTGATTAGGAGCTTTGACTGCACAAGAGTCCGAGAAGGGCACAGATAGATGCACGAAACTGTTTGCCCATGCCAAGGGTATACCCAGCCATCAAGCTAGGGATGAACAGTCACTTTGAATTAAGGGTACTTTGTCAGTATAATGTGAATTGGGGGTCTTTAACTCATCTGAAGTTTTACATTTGTGCTGTGGTCACAATTTAAAATGTACACCATGACACAGAACTTTCATACAATAGATACCAATGGTGCCAGACAGACTACAGATTTATGAAAGGCTCCGTCAGGTCCCCATATAGGAAATTTAGGTCTGCATGTTACACTTTTTATTCCAATTAATTTGACCGAATGTTCTATAGAGTCTCGAACGAAGATATAAACTTGACCAATTATTTTACAATTACCAACAGTTAAGATCTACGATGCAAGACACTCATTTCATGATAATCTTGCAGTCTAACCAGGCGACCGATCACCCGACCTGCAAGGAAAGTGTCAGACGAAATGATCTTTCTTGCTTCACAAAGATCATCGTTCTCAGCAGAGCATCATGTTGCATAAACAAGACTCTCGTGGCCAAGAAAAATGGCAGCTGATGTTCACTGAATGAACTATTACAGATCATTGGGTGCACATCAAGAGCGGTCTGTCTGTTCAAATGACCGTCTTAATGGAAGATATTTACCGTTGCAATGCCGCAGAATTGGGTAAGGAAAACCCACCCTTGCATGGCGTTTTCCAGATCAAACAGTGAGAAAATGGAATAAAAACCCAACGAGACATAGACGCCACTTCCTCACTCGCTGCTGTCGCCATAGGACCACCCTGCCCTGCATTCTATGTTTTTTAAACTGTCTTTTCTTTTTAAACATTCCTGATGACCTTTTGTCCATCATACATCAGATCGTGTTTCTTAGTCTACAGGTATAGATGGCCGTCTCAATACAGTGACTGGTTTGGAATTATATAGTCTTATAAGGATGGACACTCAAAATGTTCATTTACTATTTCATTAAGATACTACCGACTAAATAATCGCATTGCATCATAGGTGTTAATATCACTGAAGACTGGAATCCCTCCTTCAGTGTCTAAACGTCACCCTGTCTGCGCATATTCGATACCATTAGCAGTGGACGATGAAACTTTATATAGAGTATATGTCGGCTTGGCAGACGCACAAGCATTCAGCACCCAGTCATGAGGATGCTAGTTTGGCTTTGATGACATATGAAAATATGCTGTGATGATAAAGTACCATGATAATGTGATTGCTGCCAGCTATTAATTACAATTCGTACATTTTTTCCTTATGTATGTTCCCTCTTTCCTATACGCAAATTTTAGCGTTGTCAGCTAACTGGATGTGATCCTCATGAAGACACTGGCAAAGAAGGGTTAACGACCACACCTACTTGGCTAAAGGCTAGATTTACATGCAGTGTAGAGGTGGCCAAAAGAGATGAGCTAACATCCTCGTGTAAAGGTGTTATCCGAGCATGCTCTGGTGCTGAGCGTCTTCGGCATGCTCAAATACCATGTTCGAGTCCCCGCGGCTGCATGTCTGCATATCTCTCGGCTGTTCGAGTCCCCGCGGCTGCATGTCTGCATATCTCTCGGCTGTTCGAGTCCCCGCGGCTGCATGTCTGCATGTCTCTCGGCTGTTTGAGTCCCCGCGGCTGCATGTCTGCATATCTCTCGGCCGTTCGAGTCCCCGCGGCTGCATGTCTGCATATCTCTCGGCTGTTCGAGTCCCCGCGGCTGCATGTCTGCATATCTCTCGGCTGTTCGAGTCCCCGCGGCTGCATATCTGCATATCTCTCGGCTGTTCGAGTCCCCGCGGCTGCATGTCTGCATATCTCTCGGCTGTTCGAGTCCCCGCGGCTGCATGTCTGCATATCTCTCGGCTGTTCGAGTCCCCGCGGCTGCATATCTGCATATCTCTCGGCTGTTCGAGTCCCCGCGGCTGCATATCTGCATATCTCTCGGCTGTTTGAGTCCCCGCAGCTGCATGTCTGCATATCTCTCGGCTGTTCGACAGCCGCAACACATGCAGGGATTGTCTAACAAACAGGTAATCCCTGCAAGTGCTGTGGCTGTTGAACAGCCGCGAGATATGCTGACGCGGGGACTGAAACATATGTTTCGAGCACGCCGAAGAGACTCGGTTAGCACCAGAGCATGCTCGGATAACACCTTATCCGAGGATGTCCACTCATCACTAGTGGCCGAAAATCATGAGTAGCGAGGCGAAGGAACAAAAAGAAAAATGCCAGATTTAGGGGAACAATGACATTTACACCAGGAAAAAAACATCTATTTATGGCAAGGGACAACTTCAATCAAGTTGTTAAAAATTTGATTCAAATTAATCTGCCTTTTTTTTTCTTAGGAAAGATGGGTGACTACCAACATAGTCACAATTACAGATCCTAAATGGGCTGTCAAACATCCTTGAGTGGCAGTAATAACTGGAGATGTAAAGGTGGTAGTGGTATAATGGCTTTTAATCAACTTTCCTAGAAACAGAGAAAAGGGTTCTTTCATGTATAGGTATAGGTATAACTGCTGGGTGCAGCCAGTTATAAATTTGATATATTCACTTACTGTATTTTTCAGATTATAACACGCACTTTTTTCCTCCAAAAATGTGGAGAAAAATGGGGGTGCGTCGCATAGTCCGGATGTACCAGCTCTGGCTGTGGTGGGGAGGTGGGGGAGTGACAGCGGCGGAGCAGCAGGTCACAGAGGCAGAAGACGGCTGATGCGGCTATCTCCTGTGCCCACTGCTAAAGAGAAATGAATATTCACTCCATTCCATGCCCATGGGCGTGGAGGGCAATGAATATTAATTTCTCTTTAATAGCATCCTGGTATGCATGGCCCTCATCCCCATCCTGGTATTTATGCCCCATCCTTATCATGGTATGATTGGCCCCACCCCCATCCTGATATGCATGGCCCCATCAGAAAACATTAAAAAAAACAAACCATTACACTTACCTTCCCGGTGCTCCCTTGCAGTGTCTTGTTCCGATGCTTTATGCTTGTAAGCAGTGCATGGCAGGGACATCATGCGCTGCTTGCAAGCCCGAAGGGCAGCTGCCGGAATACTCACTGCTCTGCACGCCAGGACCGTGCGCACCGAGAGCAGTGAGTATTCATTGCTCTTTAATAGTGAGCACAGTGTCAGTCGCCGGCTTCCTGCAGGTGCTGGCAGTCACGTGTGCCGCTACTAAAGGGGATGAATATTCACCGCACTCCACACCCATGGGAGTGGAGCCGGCTTAATATTCATTTCTCTTAAGTAGTGGCACGCATGACCGCCGGCAGCTGCAGTAAGGCTCCAGAAGACACTGTGCTCGCTATTAAAGAGCAATCAATACTCACTGCTCTCCGTGCACACAGTACTAGTGTGCAGAGCAGTGAGTATTATGGCAGCTGCCCTTCGGCTTGCAAGCAGCGCATGATGTCCCTGCCATGCACTGCTTACAAGCATAAAGCAGCTGCTGGCACCGGAGAAGGGCGCTGCGAGGTAGCCTTGGGAAGGTAAATCTCATGGGTTGTTTTTTTTTAATGTTTTCTGATGGGGCCAATCATACCAGAATGGGGGTGAGGGCCAATCATACCAGGTTAAGGATGAGGCCCTGGATACCAGAATAGGGATGGGGCCATGCATACTAGGACGAGATGGGGGCCCTGCATACCAGGATAGGGATGAGGGTGATCACTCCTGCCAGGATAGGGATGAGGGCAACCATTCCCACCAGGATAGGGATGAGCGAGACCATTCCTGCCAGGATAGGGAAGAGGGAGAGCATTCCTGCCAGGATAGGAATAAGGAAGACCATTCCTGCCAGGATAGGGATGAGGGAGACCATTCCTGCCAGGATAGGGATGAGGGAGTCCATTCGTGCCAGAATAGGGATGAGGGGACCATGACTACCACGCTAGAGATAAGGGGGACATGTATACCAGGCTAGGGATGAGTAGGCATGCATACCAGGATGGGGATGAGGGCCATGCATATCAGGATAGGGATAAGGTGGCAATGCACACCAGGATAGGGATGAGGGGGTCATACATACCAAGATTGGGATGAGGGGGCCATGCATACCAGGGTAGGGATGAAGGGGGCCATGCATACCATGATAGGTATGAGGGGGTCATGTTTATCAGGATGGGGATGAGGGGGCCTATATACCAGGATAGGGGATATCAAGTACAGCATTGACCACATTTTTTGCTTCAATTTTTTTTCATAATATCCTCCTCTAAAACCTATGGTCTGGTGCGCCTTATACTCCGAAAAATACGGTATATAGAACCATTAGTTCCTCAGCACTTTACAGACATCATCATCACTGTCCCCATTGGGACTCACAATCTATCAGTATGACTTTTGAGTGTGGAAGGAAACCGGAAAACCAGGAAGAGACCCACACAAACACGGGGAGAATCTACAAACTCCTTGCAGATGTTGTCCTTGGTGGGATTTGAACCCAGGACCTCAGAACTGCAAAACAACAGTACTAACCACTGAGCACATATTTAAGCTTCTATACCAATCAACCCAGAAACACTCATAAAGTTCTCATAAGTGTCAATTTTTGTGCATTTTTCTCAGCAGCCTGGTGTCCAGAAAAACAGTGTTTCACTAGATGGCTCAATGTAACATTTAGGTGCAAAACTTTTGCCACCCCACACAAAACCAACAACATGGGAAGCGATAGGAGCTGCTATCTGATCAGGATTAAAGTAAATGGAGGAGAAAGATGGTTAAAAGTAGCTCCAAACATACTTCCCCAGACATGATTGCGGGAATAACGTAGTCTATTGATGTGTTTCAGGACGGGACCAGTCCCTTTCTCAAAGTTCTAGTTGTTTTTTTAAAAAGCGACTGGTGCTGTCTCCAAAGGCACAAATAAACAACTTTATTCCTACTATCGTTTTTGGAGCAAGTATCCTCTACTGAGCAGAGCGGCTACTTTGAACCGTCACTCTCCTTCTGATGTGCAGAAGAAGTTTGGAGAGTGCAGCAGCTGACATTCCACTGGCTTGTATGGGAGTTGTGCCCCTACCTCACCATACCAGGTGAGTGCGCCCCCACTTCCTATTTTACCTACATGTTCAGTATTACCCTACGTCTGCGTTTCTCCCTTCTCATTTTCCTTCTTACCAGGTCTGACAAATAGACAAGGACAATCCATTACAGAATTTTTGAAAAAGTGTTGTTCTCATCTTCTATCTTCAGTAGAGTACAGCTCACCCATCTCTTGCCACTTTACCTGCCGGGTGTGGTATGTTTCTGATGACTGACAGTTTGCTGCTAGACCCACTGCGGGCCCAAACTATGAGCTCTCTGATGCACTGTGAGCGAGGGCACCTTTGCCTCTGCAACATTGGAGGAGCGCAGAGGGACTGAGGCTGGCCGGTCAGCTTCAGAGCCGTGATTACAAGCTCAATAGAAAATAGCTTGTAAGTGCTGCGCACTTAGCCGAGGGGACTGGCCACTGCTGATAGACTGCAGAAGTGGTCAGTAATCTATAAAATAATAACCCCTCCATTTTTTGAGAAGTCGGTTGTTTTAATAATGACTTAAAGAGGTTGTCCACTACTTTTTGATGGAGGACCTATCCTTAGGGTCATCAATGTCCGATCGGCTTGGGTTTGACATCCAGTTCATTCACCGATCAGCTATTATTGGTGTTGGCGGCGGTCACGGGAAGTGCTCACTTTCTCTGTCTTCTGTTAGTGGCCGAGGCTTGGTAGTACATATCCGCCTACTATTCAAATTAATAGGAGACTAGGAGATGGATGAGCAGTACCCTGATGTGGCCAGTGTCAGAATATAGCCAGCTCCACAAGTGAGTACTCCTGGCCAGAAGATGCTGACGACAAATCACAGCTGATCAGTGATGGGGGTGTCGGACCCGATCAGATATTGATGGCTTACAGTAAGGATAGGATATCAATCAAACAGTAGTGGACAACCTCTTTAACTAGCAATGTACCATAACTGGAATGGGTTTTGACCTATATGTCAGCCGCCTGCTGCATTTTTACATACTCGGGTCGGTTATCTCTAAGTGTCTGTGAGGCAGCTGACTAGTTTGCATTTCGAGGTGTGACTCTGCAAAGTACATCATGTGCCGTGGGGCACCGCATTGGATTCTAAGAAATGCATTCTGTTTTGTGCCTTGTTTTTCAGGATGGGAGAAAGGTAAAAAAAATATTTTTGAAAAATAAGGGATAAGAGTTGAAGTTGAAATCCTGATCTAACTCTTGTGTGAATTACATGAAGTACTTTAAACCTTGTCCCCTAGCAGGTAAACTATTGGCAAGCGCTTTGGAATGTGTGTATGACCGGGCTGCTGGATTGTCACATTGCTTCTCGTGCCTCGATCATATGATTACAAATGGCACACAGCCACATAAGCCATCATACAATATGAGCGGTCAGAGTAATTGTCTTATTCTTTCACAAACTAATATGTACATTTTTGTCCGCCTAATCTTTCAGCGCTCACTCGATCAAGGACGTACGGAAAAGGTTGCAGTCAATGTCAAAAGTTATTGGTATAAGGCAATTAGCAAGAGAAGGAGCCATTTAAAGATTGCGTGCTCGGACACGAGGAAAGGACAGAAGGTCGTCTTTCAACCTTCTCTTCCATAAAGGCTTGTTCATATGGCGCGTTTTTGGCGCATTTTACAGTACAAGCAAAGTGAATAAGATTTCTGAAATCTCATGAACATGCTGCTTATTTTTTCCTTTTTTCAGCTTTTCTACAACATTTTTTACCCATTCAAATGAATGGGGGAAAACGCAAGTAAAAATACATAACAAAAATGCACATAAAAATGCAGAAAAAAATGTGCATATTTTACTCAGCATTTTTCCTGCTGACACTCTAGTCTGTTTTTTGCAGCAAAAATACTAAAAATACCCTAACGCTGTTGAGTTAGTCTAAGGAGACACATGGCCAGTGCAGGTCTCGAACATTTGAATTCAGTCTAAACACTCGGTTTACCTGCCGTCCTATAGAAGACTACAGACAACACATTCGTAATGATGTTCTACATCTGTACTACAGATGTCATATTCAGGTGAACAATGCAAAATTTGTATGAGGCTGTGTCACTAACTATGTACCAGTAAAGTGAAACTGTTAGACCAATTATTGCTAAATCAATCGATATGTCTCTACAGTTCCTAGAATAGCAAAAATGATACCTTTCTTGTAATAATCTGATATATGTGCTAAGAAATCAACTTTGAAACCACATGCAAATGAGCCTAGAAGTGCACTGGGGAGGGGCTTGATGATGCACTCCCACCACATTGTGCCCCCCCGAGTGCACTTCCAAGATAACTTGCTTCCAAACATCATAGCTTGATTTTCCAGAACTCGTACATGAATTATTACAAAAAAAAGGTACATGTATAATTTTTATTGCTTTACTAGGACTTCTACAGACAAACCATTGTTTTCAGTAGTAAAATCATCCTGACAGGTCCTACTGTCATCTTATGTCACAAAGACACTCAGAACCTATCAAGAAGGATTGTTACCTCTGAAGCCCTTATAGCTACACTCCAGTCTGTCTTTCAATCAATCAAGGTCCAATGTACTAAAGAACCAGTTACTGGACCAAATATGCTCTATTTTTGACAGTAGAATCTTTAGTACCTATGGCAGAGAACATTTAGGACTAATGTTATCTAAGAGTACCGTAATTTCCAAATGGCTCCACATTTGACCATAGCTACAGTATGAAATATACAAATGTGAAACAAAAGTTTTCTGGGAAAATGTTTGTAGCCAACATGGAAACAAATCTGTCATGGAAATGGGTAACTTGCTAGAAATGCAACATGGAAATAGGTAACTTGCTACTTATTTTGGGCGAAAATGCTGAGGATTAGTAATATTTAAAGATGCTTGGGCAAAGCGCTGTGGAATTAATGGCGCTATAAAATATAAAATAAAAATGAATAGATACTTGGATGGACCTGTTGCTCACAGCACCACATCAATAGCACATTCACATCAGGTTTGCATCAAATATGTGAGGATTAGCGATGAACGAAAGTGCTCAGATAAGGTGTTATGCGAGCTTGTTCGGGTGTTATCCGAGTATCTAGGGGGGGCATGTTATGCGTCGGTAGACAGTCAAAACGCATGCAGGGATTGCCTGTTTGTTAGGCAATCCTCGCGTGTGTTGCGGCTGTCTACCACCAAAAAACATGCAGTCACAGGGCCTCGAAAATATTATCCAAGCATGTTAATGATACTCGAATAACACCCGAGAATGCTCGGATAACACGTTATCTGAGCACATTGGTTCTTCAATAGTGAGGATCTATAAGAATAACTAATGTGGTCTTGCAAAGCTACCAACGAAGTCATGCAGAAATAATGACATGGACTCTACTAGGGGCAGAATATTAGGCTTTTGCTCTGAGATATTGTTACATTGGAAAACTTATTTCTCAGGAATGCAGACTTCAATAATAATTACAGCATTTTATCCAACAAAGCCGGTGTACTAACCCCTAAACAAAAACACCGCCAATTACCGCTTGAGCAGTCATAAGTCCTTGCACAGAATTTTCCACTACCTGTTAGCTGCCTGTCTATCTGTAGTGGACGGATTTCTGAAATGAGATGTAATGGAGTCTCGTCATACATAATCAAATCCTTGAAATGCATCTAACATCTTCCATAGTAATGTGAAGAATATAACACATGTGGACTAGAACCACAGGCAAACAATCAGATTTCTGTGGTGATCAATCTACAGCACATTAGACTAATGGAAACCTAGATCTGCTTAGCTGACGTGATTGAGAGTGAGCATGCTATTTCCTCCATGTTAATAAATAATGGCCTTTGTCTAAAGTCGTCTGTTGCTGGACTGCATATCCAGGTTTACCTTGTCATTCCCCCAGCTCACAAAAAACAATAAAATTGCATGCATGTAGTCAGGGCGACATAGTGAGAAAGAGAGGGCTCACAGCCAAAATCAAAATGTAAAGTCAATCCTGATGGCACCGCGACCCAGACATGTTGACCAAATTAACTGATACTGACCCATTCTAAACCACTTGCGTTTTGGATAGCTGAGGATTGAATTGTTACAGAATAGAATAGGGCCTGTCAAAACTGGATCCATCCCGAATTTTGTCTACATGGCTAAATCTGCCACCATTAAAATTAATGGCAAAGAAATTTGCTTGTGGCCCCATACTAAAGTTTTAAGGTTCCCATTCAAATTAGACTAATGAACCCGCTGATTTTTGACAGATTCGGTGGATCCTGTAATTTGTAAAGGGGCACTGGATGATGGATAGTCAGTGGAAGATGTTGATCTAGAAGATAAGCCACCAGCCGACGTATAAGTCAGCGACTTTCTCATGGTGGACACAACTGCACTCAGCCGAACAGGCGCTCTAGAGTATGGGAGTCAGCAGAGATGGCTGTTGGCCGAAGGATCAGCCAAGACATCAATCGTCTGACAGACATCTACTGTGTATGGGCAGCTATAGGCTATGTTCACATGTTGCATTTTTGCTGTGTTATTTTTCCCGCAGGCAACACTTGCTCTCTTGGCAATAAAGAAGCTGCTTAGAAAAAGCAGCTTTTCCTGAGTTTTTGTTGCTGCGTTTTTGTTGTCTCTTGTGCATGTTGATAAAGTTTAGTCGCCCAAAAAAGCCTGGATTTAATTTCCTTGGGATTTTGCTGAAAAAAATGCAGCAAAAACTGATTCCTGCGTTTTTGCACCTGCGTTTTTGCACTTTCCCATTGTTTTCTATAAGTGAAAAAACGCTGCAAATACCCAGAAAAAATGCTGAAAGACGTGACATGTTGCAGTTTGCAAAAACGCAGCAGTTTTCCAAGTCAGTCAGGAAAATAAACCCAATATGTATGCAAGAGATTTCTGAAATCTCATAGACTGTGCTGCTACTGTAAAATGCAACTTACAATTTGAATTAAAAAAGGCAACAAAAATGCAAATTGTGAACATAGCCTAAAGGCCCCTTTACATTTAGCGATGCACCAGCGATCCCGACCATGATACGACCCGGTCAGGATCGCTGGTGCATCGCTAAATGGTCGCTAGTGAGCTGCCAAACAGGCAGATCTCACCAGCGACGCAGCAGCGGTCGTACTTACCTTTCAGACGCAGCGATGATGTCTTCTTCCGCCCGCGTCCATGTCTCGCTCGTCGGCGCCAGCAGGAAGCCAACGACGAGAAATGGACCAGGCTGATCTCACGCGATCAGCGATAGCCAGCGAGGGAGCCGGCCGGAGGTATCACATGTAGCGATATCGCTAGCAATATCGCTGCTGCATCACAAAATCGGTGACACTTTAGACTTATCGCTAGCGATATCGCTATGTGTAAAAGGCCCTTTACTGTGAATCCCCATGTTATCCCAGCTGGGCACATTATCTCTGCCCTGTGGCAGTACTTTTAGTATCATTCCTGTGCTGTTGCTTCATGCACTAGATTATCACTGTACGGGGGGATATCACTCAGTACAATATCTCTGTGCCATGGCATCACTTTATATAATGTCTTTGCTGTGACATCACTGTTGAAATAATTTCTATATTATTGCTTTCCTGTATATTGACATAACTGTGTGCAATATAACTGTAACGTTACACCATTATTGTGACATCACTATGTGCAGTATTGCAGTATTCCTATATTATGACACTGCTTTGTGTCGCATTATCCCTCTGTTGTGACATCACTATATCAAATACCTCTGTGCTCTAACTTCACTAACAACATTAGCCCATTTCATGACATCACTGTGTGCATTATACCTGTAACATTACAGTAATGTGCATGTTATCCATGTATTATGACAACCATGTTATCCCTGTTCCATGACAGTACTGTGTGTATGTTATCCCTGTACCGTGACAGCACTGTGTGTGTTATCCTTGTATCGTGACAGCACTGTGCGTGTTATCCTTGTATCGTGACAGCACTATGTGTGTTATCCCTGTACTGTGATAGCACTGTGTGTTATCCTTGTACTGTGGCATCACTGTGTGTGTTAACCTTGTACCCTGATAGCACTGTGTGTATTATCCCACTACCGTGAAAGCACTGTGTGTACTGTATTATCCCTGTACCGTGACAGCCCTGTGTGTATTATCCCTGTACTGTGATAGCACTGTGTGTATTATCCCTGTACTGTGACAGCACTGTGTGTGTATTATCCCTGTACTGTGACAGCACTGTGTGTATTATCCCTGTACTGTGACAGCACTGTGTGTATTATCCCTGTGCTGTGACAGCACTGTGTGTGTATTATCCCTGTACTGTGACAGCACTGTGTGTATTATCCCTGTACTGTGATATCACTGTGTGTATTATCCCTGTACTGTGACTTCACTGTGCGTGTTAACCTTGTACCTTGATAGCACGGTGTGTATTATCCCACTATCATGATAGCACTGTGTGTATTGTCCCTGTAGTGTGACAGCACTGTGTGTTATCTGTGTACTGTGACAGCACTGTGTGTATTATCCCACTACTGTGACAGCACTGTGTGTATTATCCCTGTGCTGTGACAGCACTGTGTGATATCCCTGTCCTGTGACATCACTGTGTGTATTATCCCAATACCGTGACAGTACTGTGTGTATTATCCCTGTGCTGTGATAGCACTGTGTGTATTATCCATGTCCTGTGACATCACTGTGTGTATTATCCCACTACTGTGACAGCACTGTGTGTATTATCCCTGTACTGTGGCAGCACTGTGTGTATTATCCCTGTACTGTGATATCACTGTGTGTATTATCCCTGTACTGTGATATCACTGTGTGTATTATCCCTGTACTGTGACAGCACTGTGTGTATTATCCCACTCCTGTGACAGCACTGTGTGTATTATCCCTGTACTGTGACAGCACTGTGTGCATTGTCACTGTATTGTGACAGCATGTTGTGCATTTTACCTGTACTGTGGCATTGCTGTGCACATTAACTTTGTGCTGTAACATCACTGTGACCATAATCCCATTTTTGTCACATCACTGTGTGCATTATCCCTGTATTGTGACATAACTATGTGCATTATGGCTGTGCATTCTAGAAATCAATCTAATAGCTATGGATCACTAAATTAGAAATGACTAACTAGAATTATTTTAGTTATTTCACCTGCATTTTAAAACAGTGCTACGTGAATATGCTGTAACCTAGAACTACAAATCAGCCGCCGTCACATTACAGCATTTTCCAATATCGTATGACTATTTTTGAAAATTTTATTTTGTCATATGCACTGTCGCATAGAACATTAAGCTTAACTATACCGTCATTCCATATTTTACATTCAAGCTTTATTATTCTTGTAAAGTTTGACAACTTGAGTCAGCATTAGCTTAGCTTCTTATTTATTGTGGTACAAATTACAATGCCATGTGTCTCCTAAACCTGTCCTATAAAATCTAATAATCCCATAAACGGGAGACTTTGGGACCTTGCTGGGTTTTACCTGCTCACTTTTATAGAGTTAAGAAGGACTAGCAATTTGCTGTATAAATTGTATAAGCAATCACACTTTGATTTCTGTACCTTCCCGTTCCTTTTGTAATACGGGAAGAGTCTGTGATTTGAAATGGCTTCTGGCACTGGGAAACGTCATTACAAGAGACAGCTCCGCATTGCACAATGTCCTCAGTAAAGTTGAGAAACATGAAACAATTCATACCATTTGAATTTCAATCAAATAGCTATTTGGGTGATATCATTTGAATAGACATGGTTCTGTCAATTCTTTTTTTTTTTATAAAGTTCAAGAATGCGAGGAAAAATAACTTGCTCAAATGCAAAGTGTGAACCAAGATTTACAGATTGTGCATCAAACAGACCCTAGTACAAAGCCCTTAAAATGGCTCAATATTAGGACACCTCCACATTCCTCCTACAGAAGATTTTATGACTTCTAATTCTAAATCCATAGGCACTAATATGGAGTTAGTTTCCCTTTTGCAGATATAACAATTTCTACTCATCTGCAAGGGCTTCTACAAAATTTTGCAGTGTATCTGTGGGAATTTTGCCCATTTATGCAAAAGACAATTTGGGACGTTGGACGCTCATGTTGGAGAAGAGACTCTGGCTTTTAATTTTCATTCTAGTTTATCCCAAAGGTTCAATTCAGTTGAGCTCCAGGCTCTGTGTCAAGTTCATCAGCAAACTCACCCAACTACGTCTTTACGGACGTGGCATTGTACACCTATCCACAGTCATGCTCGAACAGAAAAAGGTCTTTCCCAAATTGTTCCCACAAAGTTGGAAGCATAGAATTGTCAAAAATGTTTTTGCATGCTGAAACATTCAAGAGAATCTCCTCTACGTGGTGCTGGCTTCACTGATGCTGGAAGTTTTTCTTTCTCCTCTGCGCCTCTCCATTCCAAAGCTATGTACCCTGGTAATAATGTTGCAAATTTTCCCTTCAACAAACTGGGCGTATACCACAGAGCTGCTCTGTGGGACCTGCCGGGAATTGATTGGCCAGTGGTAGAGAAAAAAAAATACCAAAAAAGAAGGGTTGTAGTTCCAGGTCCTTAAAAAATTCCAATCTTTATTGATCTATTTTAAAATTGCATTATTAGCGGATGCTCCTCGTGGCAGGGAAACGGGGATAGAAGCGACGCGTTTCGATTGAGAGGAAGATAAAGATAAACAGCTCTGATAAAGAGCTTCATCTAGATCGAAACGCGTCACTTCTATCCCCCTTTCCTTGCAATGAGGAGCCCCCACCAATACTGCAATATTAAAATGGAACAATAAAGATTGGAATTTTTTTAAGGAGCTGGAACTACAATGCTTCTTTTTTTGGTATTCATCACATCTCATCAGGATGGTGTTCCGTGCGTCTGTGGTGGCTATCGGTGAGCTGGTTTTGGCCCTTTTTTTTTTATATACAATTAGAGAAAAAAAAAAAAAATGTTCTGTGGAATACTTCCAGTAGTTTGATGACAAAATTATTAATGAGGGGCATAACTTTGGAAAGGAGAGGTTCGGAAGAAAAAGAAAACCTGATTGAGAAGCAGTGGAGCAGATCCAATTGGAGGAGTGATTTAAATTACAAAAAAATCCAGTGTTAGGTCCTCTTTAAAATGTCTTTTCAATAGAACTGTGACTCCCAATTGCTTATACTTTTCTTTAATACCACTTACTGTTGATTTTGGATTATTTAGGAAAAAAAATCATAACCTAACTTAAAACGATGGCATCCTATTATAGAACTACATTCGTATAAGTGAGTTTTTTAGAAGGAGCCATTCACACGTTAGTAAAAAGGCAGACGGCACAGTCAAGGGTTGGATTTTATACAGAGTAGCAATGGGACTGAATTAAAAAGCTGGATTCAATGATCAAGACGTGTGTCCCAATACTTATGTCTATAAAGTGTATCTGTGGAGAGCATGGCTTATTTCAAGTAGCCCCATTCTCCTTCCCCATGAATGGTCAATGTGAACCTGCTCACAGTCCTCCTTCTGCACAGGCAATGCAATCTTAGCAAATGACGTAAGTGGGAAACCAGCCAAAGGGTCACACAATCCTTCTCTTCTACAAGAGAAGCAAAGAGTTGGAAGGAGACCAAGACAGTTTTCCTGTCCCAGCATGGAAATGGTTGTAAGAGAGTGACTTACACAACACCTGATACGTAGATACTCTGCATCCAGGAGACGCTTAGAAGGACCATACAAGAGGCTATAACATGAATGAAGAATGCAACTGTATTGTATCAAAGCTTGTGGTTCACTCCTGATACCAGTTGTCTTGCTTTCATGATGAGGTTATTACGAATATCTAGGCTTGCACAAGATCGATCTTCCCACAAAAATCACTCATCCATCAAGTCACCATGGCTCGAGATTGAGCCGAGGGCCATTAAAAAAAAAAAATGAAATTACAAATTTTCCAAGGTTGGTCACACTGCTGCCCAATCCTGAGACCCCATAGATAATGAGCATCCCTTTTATTCATGAAACCATGCAGGATTGTGTATTAGGCCGACTTCACAGATCTGAGCTTCACTCAACCGTCTCTTATATTTCTATCAGCCTGTCTAGTTCAGGTCAGGAGACCCAAGACCTATTCGCACATCATGGCACCTACTCAGTCCACAGAACTCGGGTGTGAAGTAGGCTTAAGGGCTCATACTCGCTTGCGAGAGACTCGCACGATTCTCGTGCGAGTCTCTCGCATGAAAACCTGGCACTGCTGCTGGCACTGGGACCGGAGTGTGCGCCTGCATAGAAATACATGTAGGTGCACGCTCCGGTCTGAGTGCTAGCTCCAGTGCCAGGTTTTCATGCGAGAGACTCGCACGAGAATCGTGCGAGTCTCTCGCAAGTGAGTATGAGCCCTTAGAAAGAAACGTCCTCCATAGACTTTATCAGCTGTTTCCAGTTAATCACTGGATTACTTTTCCTTCTAGATCAGAGGACTCAAATTGCATTCCTCAAGGGCCGCAAACAGGTCATGTTTTCAGGATTTCCTTGTATTGCACAGGTGATAATTTAATCACCCGCACAGATAATGATTCCTGCACCTTGTGCAATGCTAAGGAAATCTCAAAAACACGCATGGTTTGCGGCCCTCGAGGAATGCAGTTTGAGACCCCTGTTCTAGATCATCTGTGACAGGAGCTACGTGCAGCTGAAACCAAGGGACCAAAAGAGATAACCAATGGAGAGTTTGCAGGAAAGACTGAAATTGTGTGTTCACTGACCACTAAATGATGGCATACTTTAGTTGCATGTCGCTATGCAGAAGCCTCGACTTATGTAGATCATATCTGACCAACAAGGATACATTTACTAACAATGGGTGATGGTGTTGCAGCATGGTGGCTCAGTGGATAGCATTGTTGCTTTACAGCAGAGGGGTCTTGGGTTCAAATCTCACCAAGGGCAACGTCTGCAAGGATTTTGTATGTTATTCCCATGTTTGTGTTTCCTCCAGGTTCTCCAGTTTCCTCCCACACTCCAACTACTGATAGGGAAATTAGATTTTGAGCCCCAATGGGGACAGTGATAATGTCTGTAAAGCACTGCAAAATATGATGGTGCTATACTCGTATAAGCATAATAAATAAATAATGGCAGCGCAGCATATAAAAATTAATAGCGATGCTGCCTGTAATAAATTTATAAGGCCTCATTTATCAAAACTATCAGAAAACTGCCTTCACTGCCTAAAGCAGCCAATCACAAATCAGTTTTCATTTCATAAAACTTCTGTGGAAAATGAAACCTGATTTTTAATTGGCTGCTTCCGACAACGAAGGCAGTTTTACCGTCAGACAGCTTTGATACATGTGACGTATTGTACCCGGTTTATCCCAAACTATCCACAGAAGAAGTCTATGTTGCCCATAGCCATTACAGCTCTGCTTTCATTTTTTGAGGATCATTGGTAAAATGAGATCTGCCCTGTGACAAGTTGCTATGGGCAACCTTGAGTAGTTTTGATTAAGCGAGGCAACAGCTAGGCCCGAGTTGCACTTGGCTCATAGTAATCTAGATATGTTTGTACGCCGTATCTTACTCTATGTTATTCCTTCTTCTGTGTAACTACAGATATGACATTACACTGCGCCTATGATATCCGCTCTTGTAAAGCTTTTGATAGGCTTTAATGTTTTATAATACTATCGCATACATGAAACACTCAGTTAAGTAACCGGCCAGATAACCTCTCCTAACCAATTAACAACTGAAAAGATATGTCTAGAAGACGTATAACAACTCCAGACAATCTATGATCTTAGGCAAGCAGAAGTAAGGTGATTTAGGGGTTAATACGGCTCCTTTTCGTTGAACATTCAATAATGATGGGGCTACGACATGTGTGATGCGACAGCCTCCTCTACGCGACATGGCTGTCACCTGAATGTCTTTAGCCCATTTTTTTTACGTTCCTCGACAATTCCTTTAAGTACTATTTACGATAAATGCAAAAAAAAAAATTTGTGGTTCCAAGGGAGAGATATTCCCCCATACTTCTGGTTCACATCATCATACCTCAAATTTTGGGAAGCCCATCATCTTAGAATAGGTAATAGATAATGTGAGCCTCAAGATCCGCGCTGATTTCTAGTGTTATGAGAAATTCCCATTGTCGATTTTGAAAGTGGACCTTTTCTTTTTGGCAACAGGACTGTCTTTTTTTTTTTTTCAGACTGCTCATCCTGTAAAAGTAAGACTGATTTTCCCAGGGTGTAATCAACCCCTTACACACATGCAAGGGCCAGACAAGTACAGGCGATGCACAGATCTGTAATTTAGAGGCACTGAAAAAAAAAAAAGGGAAGCAAATCGAAAAAAAAAGATATGTCTTGCAATGTACAGAAGAAGAATGCCTCCTTTGGTTGGCGGTACAATTCATATATTTATTATGCTTTCTTATGTAGACAGTGCTTTACAGACATTATCATCACTGTCCCCAATGGGTCTCACAATCTAGATTCCTATCAAATGTCTTTCGAGTGTCGGAGGAAACCGGAGAACCCGGAGGAAACCCACGCAAACACGGGGAGAACATACAAACTCCTTGCAGATGTTCTCCTTGGTGGGATCTGACCCCAGTGCTGCAGTGCCATATTTAGATCTTGCTTACTAGTACCTGGAGCCCCGGCAGCCATCACAATGACTTTTCCCCCTTTACATTCATTCTCCTTCAACTTTTAGCCCCAGGCAATGCCATTATAGTGACATAAAAAAATGGGAAAAAAAAAAAGTAGAAAATTCTATAGAGGTTCAGTTTGACTGAAAACCCATTAACATCGGTCACAAGACTGGCAAATGCAACGCCGATACTTGTTTCAAAGCGAAGCCAAGTGATTTTACGCAAGATCTGGTAACTCATTAATCGGTCTTACAATGAATAACCTGCAATAGTAACGAAGCTGGCAGATCTGCTGAACGCTCCTAATCTAACTCTACGCAAATTGATAAAGTTACAAAATCCGACTCAATGCCACAGAGTTGCACGCGGGTGACGTTGGCGGAAAGTCATTCATCTTTGTAAAATCTGTCCTGCGCCAAGAATGACAAACTCTCGGCTTTTTTTCTTTTCCAGCTGATTCATTCTCTTCCCTCATTCGGAAGATGAGGCAGCTGCAATCATATCGGCCTATTTCGATCATCAGTAAAACAATTTGCCTTTTCCCGCTAATATACACTATGCATTTCATGAGCCCGGCATTACCGTTCCGTTATGTAAATGTGCCTTGCCGGAGTCCCAGCTTCACTAAAATGCTCACAGACTGAGCTATAGATATAAAGCAGAGGATTTAGATTGCATTCCTAAGTGAGAATACTTGTGAGTAATGTTGACTCAGCACCCTGCCGAGAGACTGATTACCGGGTGACACCTACTGGTTGACAAAATAACAATGCTACAGGCATTCTTTTTTATTTTGGGGAAGGCCAAATCCTTTATTGGCCATGGGTTACTATTAACTCCATCTTCACTACTAGGAAAATCCATCCAAATTAAATTAAAAACGCAAATAAAAAATCCAAATACAAAGTGTATGATATTTAATTTAAAAAAAAGCCTATCACATCTTTTTTCTTTTATTATTATTTTAGAACTCCAATCTGTAAGAAAAGGATCTAAATTGGATTTATTCTATTCTGTATCATTTTAACCCTTATATCTTAGGCCCTACTATTTCTTCGAACATTTCGTTCATCTGATACGTTTTAGGAAACGGAATACCGGAATAAGCTGAGGGGTGCAACAACGCATTACCCAGGGGCAGGCTTGGACTGGCCAACAGGAGAATCCTCCGGTGGGCCCGTGTGAAAGAGTGGGCCACGACCCCTCTTATATGGGCAGTACTTGGCACAATATACTTCAAAGGCAACATCTTATTAATTTAACAATCTACCCAGTCCATTTTTATAATTTGTGATTGAGGGTAATGTCACATTTGTAGTTGAAAAGTGGGGCCCAGGAGTTAGTTACTGGTGGGCCATTGGAACCCCAGTCTGACACTGCCCTGGGGTCCATCTAATTGCTTTTTTCATAGATTGTAAGTTTGTGAGTACAGGCCAGACTCTTTGTGGTAAGTGTTGGACTATGTGTAAGGCTATGTTCACATGTCCAGTAATGATCAGGTATAACAGATCAAGCAGTAATTCTTTGGCCAAGAAAAGTTGCGGAGAACAACTTTGTAGCCCATTTTTAAATAACTCATCTCAGCTGGAACCGTTTTTGTAACACTGATGTCTATGGAAAACGGATCCGCTAATCAGCCATCCATTTTTCTTTCATTTGTAATGGATCTGTTTTTTGCTTACTGGATCCAGTTGATCAGAGGTAACGGTCTCAAACACTCAATGCAAGTCTATGAGATCCTCGTTCTGGCCTCGTTCTGGCTCTCATAGACTTACATTGAGATGTGACTTCCGGATTGCCCAGAAAACATTGCAGCAATCCTGCAGGTCACGAACTGCCAGAGACCAACTGGAGCGGCGCCGATAATAGAAGAAAGTGGCTGTAGTAGCACCACTCCAATACTGCAATATAAAAAAAAACACTGGAGTGGTGCTTTCATTATGGGAGCAGTATTTCGACCCCTTTAGCAAACATTTATGTAAATAATTAGGAAAAGAGTGAGAAGAATTAAATTAGTTTCTTGGGTATATAAGCTTCCATCCAGCATAAGTGAAGTCACCACTAACCTATATGGAAATGACTATTACTAAACTAATAGTGACCATACATTGCCGCGGTGATCTTGGGGTTGCAATAGCAGACTAAGAGGACCACTTTCTTCCCCATGTCCATACGGACGGGATCAACTGACCCCTATCGCACTAGAATAACGGTAACAATCCCCCCACCCACACATACTCCATGAACACTAACTAATTGGATTATAATATTAATGCCAATCAGTACATGTAGATATAGTCATAAAAACCTGATTGTGCCCAGTGCGAGCGCTAAGCTTGCCATGGGAAAGAAGCGCGGTAGGACGTCATTGCTTCAGTCACACAGAGCCGATTGTAGCAATCTGGCGTTACGCTGAACCCTAACACAAAAGCCCAAGTCAAGGGTGATGTGATGCAAAGTTCTGAAAAGCGGGTGCCAGTTCTCCGTTAGTTTCCTAAACCTAGCCTGTGACAAAGCCGGCCTTTGTGTTTTGCTTAACCGGGTGTCCTTGCACAGACGCAGGGACACGGGTTATTGCGGAGACAATATACCTGTTGTCATACCTGTAAGTCTGAGTCTTCTGACTTTATTACCTTTTTTTTTTTATTCTTCAATGCACTCAGCCAAGACAGCCTCCCTCACACCCACTGAAAAGCACATAATTCCCTCGACTCTGGAAACAACCGGCCTCCTGCTAGCTACAGCTGGAGTCACATAAACCCGAGCAGGAAGACGCAGGCCGCTCGCTCGCTGACATGCGTCCCTCTGAGCATGTGACTGAACATAATGACAGGGGAAACCTGAGTGGGCAGTGTGCGCAGAGGAAAATCATTGGCAGCGTGATACCGGCCCGCTTCTACTTTGTAATCGAATTAATCAGGATATTTGGAATTGCAGGGTTTGGCTTATGGAGAGATTAAAAGTCATAGTACATGTCTGGTCGCATTCACACGTAACGCGACGCCAGGTTTAGGAAACAGTGTTATGTAAACCCTTCCAACCTTCTCGTGGGAGAAGTCACAAGACCCTCTAAGAAATGGGGTAAAAGACGGGTCGTATTACGAAGAGGTCCACAGTGTAGGGACTCGCTGTCCTGTGAAATATGTAACACCATGTACTTTCACTCTGCTCCAGTCTACACCATTAGGCCTAATGGAAAGGTTTAGACAGATATATTAATGTGTTTCAACTTAATAAAGTACAATTATAAAATCAGCAGGAATGAGAATACCGGGGAGTTAAAAAACGTTGAGACAGGAGAAACTGTCTTCTTAACCCCACAGAGACTGTTATTAAGCCAAAGATTAAGAAAACACTTTTGCCAAAATTAACAGTAATACATCCAATTTTCCTTTTTAGGTCAGGAGTCAAATGTCTGATAGGCATTGCATTTTATTACATTTAGCTCTCTTTCATGGAGACTGGCAAATTATTAAGGACAGAAAGCTACGGCAGCATTAACCTTACCAGCCCTGACCATAGCAAACCTTACGGAAACGTTCTGATTTACTTTTGCAGAGATCCATCTAAGGCTATGTTCACACATTGCATTTTTTTTCTGCGTTTTTGCTGCGTTTTTCATGCTGATACAGTTTAGTGCCTGTTGTTCTTGAGTTTTCAGCACCAAAAACGCAACAAAACCTGATACCTGCATTTTGACTGCGTGTTTGCATTTACTCATTGTTTTCAATGGGAGAAGAAAATGCTGAAAAAAGTGGCATGCGGCAGTTTTCAAAAGCGCAGCAGTTTTCCAATTCGGTCATGAAACAAAAAACCAATGTGTGTGCATGAGATTACTGAACTCTCATAGCTTTTGTTGGTACTGTAAAAGACAGCTTTTAATTTGCATAAAAAAAGCAGCAAATTATACATCAGGAAGAACCATTTCCTCCAGCCGCGATGCAGCAGCGGCTTTCCACGCTTTTACATGTGTTTCGCCTGCAGGCAACACCTTCAGGTGACACAGCTACCATCACTTTCACTTATGCTTCACCAGACGGTATTGCCCTCTTTTGTGCGTGCTTTTGCCCCTCTCCACAGCTTCTCAATGGTCTAACACTGCCTTACAAGGCACTACCTAAAATAGGTGGCACTAGTGAGGCTTTCATTCTTTCGAGCAGGCAGCTAGTTTGCGTGTTTTTTCCATGGAGCACTGATAATAAGACTTTACACTTTGCTGGTCTCCTCAAAAACTGTGCTTTACCCACCCTTCCGAGAGGGTGATATCACACGGACAGAGCTGCTGACAATCACTGAGCTCAACTCCTCTGATGTATATTGCACAAACTGTTGAGCTTAGCGATTGCTGCAGACAAACTGAGACTGGGTCAGTAGTGGAGACCCAGGGTTGGACCCGAGGCGCTGAGTAAAGCTCAGTCATTCATTTAAAAAAAAAAAAAAAATTGAACATATCAGGAAAAGTTTTCTGAAAGGGAAGAACTCCTGAAGGAGAAACGCTTCCCGACCATGGAAATTGGTTCTAAATAGTTAAAACTTTTTCTTTAACATTATTCCCGCAGTAACTCAGTCTATGATTGGTACTAATGTTAATTATATACCTAGACAGTCCTTTTGCCTAGGTCCTTCTTGAAATGATATGACTCATGGAGAAACTATAATGCTATCGGTCTGATTAATCTCGCACCATCTCACGAGCCGATACAACATTTATATATAACATTCCACTCTGCCCAAACTGATGTCATTACATAGGCATAGGATCCTATCTGGAATGGATCTAAAATAACCTACCAGCCACAAACCGGTTAAATAAAGACATGATGTCCATTTCAATTAAGGCTTTTCCATCAACTAACTGGTGTAACATAATAGGGCACGTGGCTAGGCCACTCTCCTCGTTGTGTACTTGGGTTTTTTCATGCCAGTGTAACGTTACACTGACAAAGGAAGCACTGGTGAAGTTCAAGGACAACAATTGATGCAGCTGTCTTTTAAGGCTTTCCACTTTAGACATGAAAGTAGTCCTTATTTGTCACTGTCTCGGAGGAGGATCCCCTTCCCTCATCTTGTGAACCAGAGGCATAAATCAATAAAGGCATTTTCTGGCAGGAGGGGGGAGTTATAATAGGCTGACTTATCTCAACCAAACTTTAGCTATATTGAATAATGTTATGGAAGAGGTCATTTTGGTAGAGAAGTGACCTCAAAACAAAGTTGAGTAATTAAGTATTTCCATGAACCTCTACTGGTGACATAAAGGACTCATTACTTCCTTAAGATGTTATCAACGAGTCTTAATTTGCAGGATTCAAAATGGCCGACTCTATCCCCTCGAAAGGCTTTTCAAAAATAATAAATATTATAAATTTGGTAGAGTTTCATGAAACTAAGGAATAAGAATTTCCATTTTAAAAAAATGAACCAACATGTTAAGACATAAGTAGCAAATTGTGTGAAATGACTACCTAGCTCCTGCTCTTAATCCCAGTACCAGAATCGCTACTTGATGTAAACGATATCGGGCTAGTAAAAGTATGAGCCGCTAATCCATAATAATGAAGGTTAGGGATAAATAAGTTGCATTTGATATGTCTATATAGATGTGTTCCCCGTATAAATGATTCATCACGCCGGACTCCAGTTACGCACGTGGCGCTGGGCCAATATAACGTGTATAAGTGCTTATAAGTGCCACTCGAGTCCTGTTACAAGACTCGAAACAATGACTTCACCATTTCCATTTGAAACTTTTGGCCACAGGTTGTACTCCAGCTAAATATTCGGCATATTTGTAGAATCCTATGTTTCATTTCCTTAGTCTTACGAGAACTACCTCGTGAAACCCAACAGCCAGAGGGAACATAACTTTATTTATACTCTACGAGCTGATGGCCAATCCATCCTTTATGACCTGCAGAGATGTATTTTTTTGACAATCTCCCAGTCATGAGATACTTTCCAAATATTGCAAAATCTTTCACATGTTTTGTTGGGCATTATTGCATCTGAATGTATACACATTTCTCAAGAGTAACTCAATAGCACATGACGATAAAACAAACATCAACTGATCCACCGGCAGGCACCGTACCTCAAATATGTTTGACGACTCGTTGCTGTATTGATTGGAAATGTTTTCTGATTGGTCACTGTACCACTTTAATCCACCCAAAAAGCTGTCTGCATCCAAGTCATTTACATCAAGTTCAGAAAGATCCAGCTCCGGAAGATCGGGGCAAAGGGGCTGGTCTTCGCCAACCAGAGCAGCGCACTGCAAGAAACATAGAAAAATCATCACTTTTTTTTTTTTTACCACCACTTGATGACATACAATCAGCCTCTTGTATCTTGAGATGAGCTATCATTTTCTTGGTGTCCATCAAGGTTACACTAGGCTTTAAAAGTTTGGAAGCCTTCCAGATAGAACAATCTTTCAACCATCCATGTGGCCATCAAAATGTCTCATCAGTATATGGCCCACTGCCACATTTCATAAAGTCTCACACACGAGGGTCAGCAGGGGCACACTCGCTATATTTTTAATTCTTGGCCAATGAATATTTTCATTGAAAGGCTTTTCTTGAAAGTGCATAGCGATAGTGTAACTAGATGACATCTCAATGCCTATTTTGATATCTAGGACACTTGCAAGTTATTCTACCTACAAAAAATATCGGTTGGATAGGACACTTCTGGAAGGAACATTTTTGGAGCCAAGAGAATCAGATGACTGTAAAGGGATGATACTCTATTCATGAGTCCATCTAGCAAGCTTTGGATAGCATGTTGACCAAGGAAAACCAAGTAATCTGACCTTTTAGTAGGTTCCAGGCTTCACACGCCTAACTGTCCTCTCCTGTCACAGTCACATTCCTGCCACTTTCTCACACATCTCTAACAGGTGCTTATCAATTTTTTACGCCATCCACTTCCTACACCCTATATGTCAAAACCAGGCTGAAAATGACCATTGGCCACTGCAAACGTTATCGACGATGTTGGAATTCTATGCTTATAGGGATCGAAAAAAAACAGGCTAAAAATGACCATTGGTCACTGCAAAAGTTAACGAATTCTATATCATTGCACGTAAGGGTCAGCAGAACATCAGATTCAGGTGGCCTTAAAGCAGAAGATGACAGATGTCATCTGCCATCTGGAAACACCAATTTAAGGGGTCAATTCAACACCAGACTTGCATTTTGGCATTGGAGAAGTGCAGAGAGACATCGAAAGAGCGCCAGGGGATGGTAAACTTGTTGCAATGTGTCCTGTAAGAACGGCTCTATCAATCTTCGCAATCTCCTCGCGCATCGTCCTCATTAAAATGTGAAACATCTGGGACTTGAGCTACGTGGGCCTTTATTAATATGAGCACCGGTCTGTCCTGTTCTGGGAGCAGCAGACAGATTGTATTTTCCAGCAAGTGTTTTATTTTTTTCCCTTTTTAATCAGCTTTTTTTTTTTTTTTTTCAGTTTAACAAGCTTCACAAATTAGCTTCATGTACAATTTAAAAAAAAAAAAAAAAAAGCCTACAGTGTTCAACGGGGGGGATGTATGAAGCCCCCAGCAGCGAACTGTGACTCAGGCAAAGACCGAGAGTTAATCCGTTCATGCATAGAATAATAAGATATTCCGGATCAAACCGTGGCGATCGTACGATCAATAACTATTGATATGTTACTCGCGATCGTTGGTATGCAAAAAAATAAATCTTCGGCGGTTTCCGTGCTAGCTGCTCCTCAATCAGCTCCTAGGCGGCATCAGGAATAATGCATGATGGAAAAATGAGGATACAGCAGCTGAGACCCGAGCTGCCGGCTTCGACGGCAAAAGCCACAGGACTCTGGGCTACTCGGAAACAATTAGGACTTTGCAGTCGGGAGCTGCTTCACTTACAGTCCTGAAGAATTATCGTTTGCATGCGTTATTATTAACAGAGCATCCATAATGGCAAAAAAAAAAAAAATGACAGTGGTGTAATACACAATACAGATATGTAATATTTGTCAATAGAGACTGATACAATTGGTACTGGTTTATTTTGATACAAAGTTTCCTTTCCATCCCACCTCACAATGTTGCCCATTGTCGGATGCAAAAAAAATCTTCTACATCACACTCCAGGGACAAGTCCAGAACCGCTTGCTTTTTTAATCCTCCCCACCACCACCCCTCAATAGGAATGGTAGCCAGCCGGAGCTGTAAGAATTGATGTATGGCCACCTATTTTTACACGAGCAGCAGCCCCATCCCGTGCTATTCTCTAGCATTCTCTCCATTATCACAAATGGAAAACAAACAGCTCATCTCCATCGTGATCCATGGACCTGATCCGGCCGGGAGAGGTAGCGACAACCCTACAAACGCCATCGATATCATCGTCATCAATAATAACAGAAGAAAGTGGCAGCAGCAGCATCCTGACGGCATAGGATGAGCCATACATCCCCCAATGGGAGGCAGCAAGAAGTGACATTATTGGGAAGTTAATGGTCATATAAATAGCCATGGCGCGCTTCCAAGCAGGCCACTGGAAAGACTTCACACACCGATTCCTATCAATATCTTGGAGCATACATATTGCATGTGACCGGGGCGAGAGGAGCCAAAGACACATGCGAATAGTTTCCAACTGCAAGAGGCACCGATGACAGCAGCTAATCTCCGGGCTCTGGCATCATACAAGTCAAAAAAACCCTTAAAATAGCCTGCAGATAATAATGTTAAGACTCGATCCGAGCAAAAGGCGCAAAAGGCTCCATCTATTGAAAAGAAATTGAAAAAAAAAAATGCAATAAAATGATATAAAATATTGCAAAAATAAAAATAAAAAAAATAAAATGTGCATGCAAAAAAAAAAAAAAAAATGAGAATGCAAGGAGAAAGGGCTTGTGTGCACGCTCACCTCTATGTCACTCCATACAGAGTCCTGGTTGCACATGTCCCACGCCATTCAGTCCCTGAATGACGGCAGTAAAGCTTTGGAAGTCCAATCCACAGGCGCACACAGAGCTCGCACTCATGCAGGCTACTAGCCCCTCACTGAGGCTCAGCGCAAGGCACCTGTCTTACTACTGTTCCCAGTCACATGACCGACTATTAAAGTAGGCTGGTCCGCCGCTCCGAGCTGTGTGACGTCACGGCAGGGCAGACCCGGCTCCTGTGGCACGAAGCTGCCCGGCCGCGGTTAACCTCTTCCACGCTGCAGTGTGGGCATTCCTCGGCGTGTAACCCTCTCGGGAGCCTGCTGCTCTGTGAGCTGGCTGTGGGCACCGGGAGATGGGACGAGTCTGTCATTGCGGAGTGGGGAGGAGGAGGAGAGGAGTGACGGCAGAAGGAGAGCCGCTTCATGCTCTGCTGTTATACACTTTACCAAGACTGATGGACGACTTGGACGGTCTCGGTGTCTGCAGACTGGCAGGTGTCATGTTGGCCATTTGGGTTGGTGAGACATCTGACCACTGGTGGTGGACACAGACCGAAGAGGAAGACGATGTACGGGCCCATTGCCTTCCGATAATCCATCATAATGCACAATTCCACCTGCTCTGGGGCTGCAGTAGCCTCCTTACCTCATGGGCCCCTACAGGTTGCACCAATGATATGTCCGTATCTACGTCCGCCCACGAATGAATGTATGAGGTAGAGGCATAGCCAGTGTCGGAATGGGGTGCCAAGGGCCCACCAGTAACATTGTCTTTGGGAGCCCACCAGTAACATTGTCTTTGGGAGCCCACCAGTAACATTGACTTTGGGAGCCCACCAGTAACATTGACTTTGGGAGCCCACCAGTAACATTGACTTTGGGGGCCCACCAGTAACATTGTCTTTGGGAGCCCACCAGTAACATTGACTTTGGGAGCCCACCAGTAACATTGTCTTTGGGAGCCCACCAGTAACATTGTCTTTGGGAGCCCACCAGTAGCATTGACTTTGGGAGCCCACCAGTAACATTGTCTTTGGGAGCCCACCAGTAGCATTGACTTTGGGAGCCCACCAGTAACATTGTCTTTGGGAGCCCACCAGTAACATTGTCTTTGGGAGCCCACCAGTAACATTGACTTTGGGAGCCCACCAGTAACATTGTCTTTGGGAGCCCACCAGTAACATTGTCTTTGGGAGCCCACCAGTAACATTGACTTTGGGAGCCCACCAGTAACATTGTCTTTTGTAGCCCACCAGTAACATTGTCTTTTGTAGCCCACCAGTAACATTGACTTTGGGAGCCCACCAGTAACATTGTCTTTGGGAGCCCACCAGTAACCTTGACTTTGGGAGCCCACCAGTAACATTGACTTTGGAGGCCCACCAGTAACATTGTCTTTGGGGGCCCACCAGTAACCTTGACTTTGGGGGCCCACCAGTAGCATTGACTTTGGGAGCCCACCAATAACATTGACTTTTGGAGCCCACCAGTAACATTGTCTTTGGGAGCCCACCAGTAACATTGACTTTGGGAGCCCACCAGTAACATTGACTTTGGGAGCCCACCAGTAACATTGACTTTGGGGGCCCACCAGTAACATTGTCTTTGGGAGCCCACCAGTAACATTGACTTTGGGAGCCCACCAGTAACATTGTCTTTGGGAGCCCACCAGTAACATTGTCTTTGGGAGCCCACCAGTAGCATTGACTTTGGGAGCCCACCAGTAACATTGTCTTTGGGAGCCCACCAGTAGCATTGACTTTGGGAGCCCACCAGTAACATTGTCTTTGGGAGCCCACCAGTAACATTGTCTTTGGGAGCCCACCAGTAACATTGACTTTGGGAGCCCACCAGTAACATTGTCTTTGGGAGCCCACCAGTAACATTGTCTTTGGGAGCCCACCAGTAACATTGACTTTGGGAGCCCACCAGTAACATTGTCTTTGGGAGCCCACCAGTAACATTGTCTTTTGTAGCCCACCAGTAACATTGACTTTGGGAGCCCACCAGTAACATTGTCTTTGGGAGCCCACCAGTAACATTGACTTTGGGAGCCCACCAGTAACATTGTCTTTGGGAGCCCACCAGTAACATTGACTTTGGGAGCCCACCAGTAACATTGTCTTTGGGAGCCCACCAGTAACATTGACTTTGGGAGCCCACCAGTAACATTGTCTTTGGGAGCCCACCAGTAGCATTGACTTTGGGAGCCCACCAGTAACATTGTCTTTGGGAGCCCACCAGTAACCTTGACTTTGGGAGCCCACCAGTAACCTTGACTTTGGAAGCCCACCAGTAACATTGGCTTTGGGAGCCCACCAGTAACCTTGACTTTGGGAGCCCACCAGTAACATTGACTTTGGAAGCCCACCAGTAACATTGTCTTTGGGGGCCCACCAGTAACCTTGACTTTGGGAGCCCACCAGTAACATTGTCTTTGGGAGCCCACCAGTAACATTGACTTTGGGAGCCCACCAGTAACATTGTCTTTGGGAGCCCACCAGTAACATTGTCTTTGGGAGCCCACCAGTAACATTGACTTTGGGAGCCCACCAGTAACATTGACTTTGGGAGCCCACCAGTAACCTTGACTTTGGGAGCCCACCAGTAACATTGACTTTGGAAGCCCACCAGTAACATTGTCTTTGGGGGCCCACCAGTAACCTTGACTTTGGGGGCCCACCAGTAGCATTGACTTTGGGAGCCCACCAGTAACATTGACTTTGGGAGCCCACCAATAACATTGACTTTTGGAGCCCACCAGTAACATTGTCTTTGGGAGCCCACCAGTAACATTGACTTTGGGAGCCCACCAGTAACATTGACTTTGGGAGCCCACCAGTAACATTGACTTTGGGGGCCCACCAGTAACATTGTCTTTGGGAGCCCTCCAGTAACATTGACTTTGGGAGCCCACCAGTAACATTGTCTTTGGGAGCCCACCAGTAACATTGTCTTTGGGAGCCCACCAGTAGCATTGACTTTGGGAGCCCACCAGTAACATTGTCTTTGGGAGCCCACCAGTAGCATTGACTTTGGGAGCCCACCAGTAACATTGTCTTTGGGAGCCCACCAGTAACATTGTCTTTGGGAGCCCACCAGTAACATTGACTTTGGGAGCCCACCAGTAACATTGTCTTTGGGAGCCCACCAGTAACATTGTCTTTGGGAGCCCACCAGTAACATTGACTTTGGGAGCCCACCAGTAACATTGTCTTTGGGAGCCCACCAGTAACATTGTCTTTTGTAGCCCACCAGTAACATTGACTTTGGGAGCCCACCAGTAACATTGTCTTTGGGAGCCCACCAGTAACATTGACTTTGGGAGCCCACCAGTAACATTGTCTTTGGGAGCCCACCAGTAACATTGACTTTGGGAGCCCACCAGTAACATTGTCTTTGGGAGCCCACCAGTAACATTGACTTTGGGAGCCCACCAGTAACATTGTCTTTGGGAGCCCACCAGTAGCATTGACTTTGGGAGCCCACCAGTAACATTGTCTTTGGGAGCCCACCAGTAACCTTGACTTTGGGAGCCCACCAGTAACATTGACTTTGGAAGCCCACCAGTAACATTGGCTTTGGGAGCCCACCAGTAACCTTGACTTTGGGAGCCCACCAGTAACATTGACTTTGGAAGCCCACCAGTAACATTGTCTTTGGGGGCCCACCAGTAACCTTGACTTTGGGAGCCCACCAGTAACATTGTCTTTGGGAGCCCACCAGTAACATTGACTTTGGGAGCCCACCAGTAACATTGTCTTTGGGAGCCCACCAGTAACATTGTCTTTGGGAGCCCACCAGTAACATTGACTTTGGGAGCCCACCAGTAACATTGACTTTGGGAGCCCACCAGTAACCTTGACTTTGGGAGCCCACCAGTAACATTGACTTTGGAAGCCCACCAGTAACATTGTCTTTGGGGGCCCACCAATAACATTGACTTTTGGAGCCCACCAGTAACATTGACTCTGGGGGGCCCACTTTTCACCTGCATACAAATATTACACTACCCTGGTTCACAAATGAACCTATATCTCTATATAATAATATACTGGCTAGTTTAATTAATGAAAAGTTGCTGCTTTTTCTGTACAGAGTAAATCAAGTGAATTATGCCAAGTACTGCCCATACAGTGGGGTTGGGGACCCAGATCTGCACAGGGAACCCACCGGGAGATTCCCCTGTTAGCCTATGGGCTAGTCCGAGCCTGGGCAAAGCAACTCTGTAGTCATAGACCCTAACCAAGGTAGAGAGGCTTAACACCGGTATACATTACCTGGAAACTTGCTCCATGAGCCTTCCCTGGAAATGTCCCTACTTCACTATAAAAAAAAATCTGGATGAGGACAACACCAAAAGTAACACTGAAGGGCCATTTATATTGCATGAGTGCCGTGAAGGAGTGACCCTAGGATGGCGTGCTGCATGATAATCCTGAAAGTTTATAAGATAATTGTGAAAAATCGTGAACCGATCAGCCAACGTTGTCGCAAAACGTTTACATGACCTTTTGGCGTATCCAAAAGATCATCGTTCTCGGCTGCACATCGCCTTGTGTAAGCAGGACCTGAGCTACCGACAACGGCGTCAGCATACGGGCGTACAATGATCTGTTACCAATCGTTCAGTGCGCGGCCTGCCTATGTCAATAGGATATTAAACTATATAGTTTATTCTTTTATCTATCACCTATCAATCTATCTTTCTGTCTATATCTATTTATCTATTTACTGTATCTATCTATCTATCATCTATCTATCTGTCTGTCTCTCTATCTAGCTATTATCTACCATTTTACATGTAAAGCACCATGGAATAAATGGGGCAATAATAATAATTATCTATCTATTATCTATCTCTATCTATATATCTACTATATCTGTTAGCTGTATCTATCATCTATCTATCTTTCTATCAATCTATCTTTCTATTTCATTTTCTACCCTTCTATACATTTGTCTCCTCCATCAGTTCCTTTGATCTTTGTGATCAGTTCCTTGTTTGGTGACGTTTAGTGGTGATGACTAGTGTAAACAGACCCTTATCACCAACCTACACAATCACTCATCAGCGTGCTGGAACTCCACCATTGGGACCTTTACTGATCGTGAAAGTAAGCTCCTAACCATTTCTGAACCATGGCTACATTTAACGGGAGACACAGGCCCCCTCTTCTCTTGAACTATAAGCTCCTAATGTTAGTCTAGCCAAGATCAGACGTGTATCCTGTAGATTAGGAGATGTGTGGTGATTCTAGCATAACCCATTTATGGTAAATTCACTTTACCTGGCCACGACATCTATGGCCAGAAAACCTCAAAGCCAGGGGTCCACTCACAGGATCATAATGGGACATTTCAACATAGAAACCCTTCCTGGCCAGGAACATAGCTATGGAGGGGCAGCTGGACATTTGCCACTGGGTATTTGGTTGTATTCATGGTGCCATTGAGAAGCTGTCAGACAGTTGCGCAAGAGCAGTCAGAGCTGAACCTTTGCCTAGATGAAAGACCAAATACCTCTGCCCCTAGGGCTTTAGGTCATCAGACCAGCTATTGAACCATAGATTATGGTTGACCACATTTACTGAAAGTCCACCACTGCTCTTCCAGTAGACTCCACTCTACCCTGACGTCTTCTCCCTGTTGTTTTTAGCTGACATACTTCATGATGACGCTTATGGCTCAGATCTACTACTACCGGTAATCATCTATGGACCCCATACTGTCGTATTGATGTCTTGTTAATAAGGAACACAAAATCCATGACAAAGTCTTACCAACGCTCGCCACAGTGGAATCAAGAGCCAAGCCACTGCACAACCAGCTCTGCCCTCTCCTACTGTATCCTCACCCATCCCTTGTAGATTGTGAGCCTTCGAGGGCAGGGTCCTCTCTCCTCCTGTACCCGTTGTGACTTGTATTGTGTAAAGGTGCTGTCACACTTAGCGATGCACCAGCGATCCCGACCAGCGATATGACGTGGTCAGGATCGCTGGTGCATCGCTAAGTGGTCGCTAGTGAGCTGCCACACAGACAGATCTCACCAGCGACATAGCAGGGGTCGGGGGTCGCTACTTACCTGTCAGACGAGGCGATCCTGACGTCTTCCCGTCCGCGTCCACACGTCGCTCGTCGGCGCCACAGGAAGCCCAGCAGGAAGCTGACGACGAGAAACGGTCCAGGACCTTCTCGCACAATCAGCGATAACCAGCGGGGGAGCCGGTTGGAGGTAAGTATCAGACATAGCGATATCGCTAGCAATATCGCTGCTACATCACAAAATCAGTGACGTCATAGCGATATTGCTAGCGATCTCGCTTAGTGTGACAGGCCCTTAACATTACTTTACTCTTTTTTGTTATGTATACCCCTCCTCACATGTAAAGCGCCATGGAATAAGTGGTGATCTAATAATAATAATACCCCTTTTTTAACAATGGTCTAATGATGGATGCCAGACGATCTGTCACTAGCCATTGGCTTCTCTATCCACTGACTGCATGGTCCAAAACAAAAGAACTCACAGCAGCTCCCACTGCCTCTCCCCACAGCATTATTACCCAGGAGACGGAGTCCAAAACCACACAACTGATTAAAATCAGATTGGAATGCTGCTCCCCACCCCCACCTCTCCCCATCACATAGGGTGTCATATAATGACCAAATCCCGAGAATCTTATTTTAATTTTCTTTTTTTTTTTCAAAAACAACACAGGGGCTCTAGAATATCAGATAGAGACAGTGGAGCAGCGACATGTGAGAGCGGAGTTTACTGTAAATATCCAGCGCTACCAGACCGGCATGTTAGCTCCATTTACAAAATACTGCTTAAACTAACACATACACACCTCTGTACTCGACTGTCCACCTATCTATCTATAAATCTATCTATGTATCTATACATCTATCTATGTCATCTTTATCTATCTATCTATTATATCTCTAAGTATAGCTATCTATCTGTTATCTATCTATATCTATCTACCTATCTATCTATCCATCTATCTATGATCTATCTATCTATTATATCTCTAAGTATAGCTACCTATCTGTTATCTATATCTATCTATCTATCCATCTATCCATCTATCTATCTATCTATCTATCTATCTATTTATTATATCTCTAAGTATAGCTATCTATCTGTTATCTATCTATATCTATCTACCTATCTATCCATCTATCTATTATCTATCTATTATATCTCTAAGTATAGCTACCTATCTGTTATCTATCTATATCTATCTATCTATCTATCCATCTATCCATCTATCTATCTATTTATTATATCTCTAAGTATAGCTATCTATCTGTTATCTATCTATATCTATCTACCTATCTATCTATCTGTCTATCTGTTATCTATCTATATCTATCTATCTATCTATCTATCTGTCTAGGCCAGAATGTTGCACATGGGCTGATTAAAGTCCACACTCTATTATTTATCTATAAATTCTTTCTTTTTTCTTTTCTTTTTTTCTTTCTTTTTTTCTTTCCCATGTTTCTATCTATCTATCTATCTATCTATCCTTATATCTATCTATATATTACCTATCTATGATTCTATCTATATATCCATCTATACTTCTTTCTATCTATCTATTATCTATTTATCATCTATCATTTCTTTGTTTCTTTCTTTCATATCTATCTACCTATCAATTTTCTACTTCTTTCTACTCTTTTTTTCTGTTGCTTTGATCTTGATGTTAAAGGGAATCTGTCACCCCTTTTTTGAGATATCATATAATGATATCATTCAATTGTGTGTCACATAAGGATTCTCTTAGTACTTTTGCTTCCCCCTGACCCCGCACCTTTCATGCATAAATACATTTTTTATATCGGTTCAGATGTATGTAAATTGCCACGGTCCGGTCCGGTGGGCGGGGCTTATTCACCTGCTCCCCCCTCCCTGTCTTGCTCTACGCATTTTTTCTTGTGTAGAGCAAGACAGGAGGAGGGGGAGCAGGTGAATAAGCCCCGCCCATAGGACCGGAAAGCGGCAGTTTACACACATCTGAACCGATATAAAAAAGGTATTTATGCATGAAAGGTGCGGGGTCAGGGGGAAGCAAAAGTACTAAGAGAATCCTTATGTGACACACAATTGAATGATATCATTATATGATATCTCAAAAAAGGGGTGACAGATTCCCTTTAATAGATTTGAAGGGAATCTGTTACATTAATGGTGTCTGATCTGCAGGCAGCGGAAGAAGCCAATCAGATTGATGCATACAGTAGTTATGTGGCACAATGAATTATATCTTGTATTTTATTCATTTAAATGCCCCCTCTATGATTTGCAGTCCAGTATGAGGTCTTTGTCGTTCCTGTATGAGTGCGCCGTTAAAGACTCGGCCCTCCCACTGGACTCCTATCAATACAAAACCTAGTGATAATGAATGAAGTACATGTTCTTTCCTACAAAACGACATATCCGTCTGCTCGGTTCCTCCTGCTCTGTGACGTGACCAGCGCATTTAGAATGTGGCGGCGTCCTATGAGAATGGTGGGCATCATAGGTTGCTCCTTACGGGTGAAGCTGTCCATCTGTGCCTTCTCTAACATGGTGCAATTACATCTCCAAGTATGAAGATCCACAGGCACCTTCCTTTGGCTTGAGGCGAGATGAAAGCTGCGTTTGCTTTTGTCTTGATGCGTAGAAATAAAGGATGTAGAGCCATGTTGTAGTGATTGGTGACTTCATTAATTCGTGCCTGCTCATGGGAGTGCCATCAAAGCCAGTCATTCTCTTTAGTGTCTCCTCTATCTGTCATGTACAGGAGGGCTTCCCCCGCCGCTGCCTCCCCCACTGTACAGCCCAAGAGACTTCAAGGCACAGATGATATTTAGTGCTTACCAGATAAAAACACCACCCAGGCCTAATAAACATATGGCTGTCTTCCACCCACCTTCGGGAGATAATGGGCTTTTTTTTCAGATGCAGGTGCAGCTGTTGGGAAATTGAGTGCAGAGGATATATGCATGTACGGAGGAGATCATTTGTCAGTGCCCGAAGGGTGCACTACATGCCAAGCTGATGCTATGGAATCGAAAGCGGGCCTTCACGAGCCTTTTATGAAACATGCCTACGTCCCCGCTTTTTATCTGGATAATATTATATACTTATAAACCTGAGGTATGCAAAAAAAAGCATCAACCTGCAACTCTACGACAGAACCGATGAAACATTAAAGGGTTATTCCCGTTCGTCTTCACTGACGGGCATTATTGGATAGTGATCGTGGAAACAAGCAACTTTCCCAGATAGGGTAAGTTCACACTAGGCGTCTTTTTCAGCAAAACCTGGTCTCTTGGCAGGAAAAAAGTGGGTTTTCCTTGGTTTTTCTTGCGTTTTTATGCGTTTTGTGTACATTTTTTCCTGTGTTTTTGGCATGCTGGATTTGTCTCTTGTGCACGCTGATAATGTTCAGTGTTTAAAAAAAAGCCCTATTCTATAGAATCAAGTTTTGGCACGAAAAAAAAACGCAGCAATACCTGATACCTGCGTTTTTGGCGCGTTTTTCCACCACCCATTCAAGTCAATGGGTGAAAAACGATGAAAGAAGTGGCGTGCCCTATGTCCAAAAAACCATGCAAAACACAAAAAAAAAACTGATGACAAAAAAAAGCAATGTGTGCGTGAGATTTCTGAAATCTCGTAGGCTTTGCTGGTACTGTAAAACGAAGCTGAAAACTAGCATAAAAAAAAAGCTTCAAAAAAAGTTGCAAAAACACCTAGTGTGAACTTAGCCTTACAGTTTTGTATTTTTAGTTTTCTGCTTGGTGCCCAAGTCTATGTGCACCCCCTGAGTCAGAATACGTGCCGGGCTTAATGCTCTTTTCAATAGAGCTTGTAAGCGCTGCTCTGAAGACGAAAGGGATTGCTGGAGTATGAAGTTAGCTTCTGATCTCGGCCAACTTCCGTACCACGGTGCTCCTCCGATGCGGCAGAGGCATAGCTGCCATATAGGCCAGCAGTGCAACAACGATGCTGACCTGAACTGTCAATCAAGCAATAGCGCTAGTCCCTAAGCAAAGGGAGGTTTGGGAGCGGTGCTCTCCTGTAGAAGATAATGACACAACCCTTATAAGAGAAGGTAACACCAAAATTCATGTAAATTAAAGGAGTTTTATAGTGAATATAAAAAGTGGAGTTAAATTGAGTCTGTCAGCACAAAAAGACTGTTCAAACAAAGCTCAGTCACTGGATGCACCCTTGAAGTGGCCATACAGTTCAGTGCATGTTTCCACCTGCTTGTTTTCCAGCTGTTTCTGTCCTCTGCTTTCATGACTGACCATCCTGGCTTTATAGATAGGTGGAAAAGAAGTAGGTGCACAGAGCGGTTTGGCCACACCAACGGTGCACTGAGCACCCGTGCTTGGTTTGAACTGTCATTTTGTGCTGACAGACCCTTTTTACAAAACAGGGCTTTTTTTTTGTTACATGATCCCGCAATGTCCCAAATCCAATTTAGTTACCATCTAAGTTTTTATATACCCAGTGGAGTGGAAGATTTGCTAAGACCCAGGGGTCGATTTTGCGTTCAAGTCCAAGCCTCCAATTTTCTCCCCATAGCAGTAATATGGCCTGTCTATTTACAAGCGACCCATCAATCCCCACATGCTGAATTTAAGGGGCCCTATATGCAGGGAGATTTGTTTGTCTTTATTTCCCCCATTGGCACAATTACCTATTCGTGCACTCATCGCTCGCTACAAACTTGTTCCTGAATATTGCCTCCTATTTGGAGACTACACAATGCAGTTTTTGGATCTGAAGAAAAGATGTGGAAAATTCCCCATGTTCATCCTCTAGTATTTTCTCATTTCTTCTGCACCTTAAAGGAATAATTTCAACAATAATATTATTACAAGGAGTTGCCAACTATGCAATTTCCTAATAATTACTGGGGGACATAGAAAGAGTGTAGTGTAGGTTGTATTTATGTAGGCACAATATGGTATAAATATCAGAGAAGTGACTCTTCTGCACAAAGCAGTGAACGACCCGTAGTCACCATGATTGTGCGTGTCCACTACACCCATTGATTGATGCAGCGAGGCAGAATTAGCATGAATAGTGCAGGCCCAAATGCACAAACGTGGAGGAAGTGATGGTGACATATGTAGTAAGACCTCTTTGAGTCAATTATCCAAATATGAAAGTGGTCTTCTCGGGGATGATCTTCTTGGGCATGGTCTTCTTGGGGATGATCTTCTTGGGCATGGTCTTCTCTGGAGTGATCTTCTTGGGGGATGATCTCAGGGGTGATCTTCTTGGAGGAGGTCTTCTCAGGGGTGATATTCTTGGGGGTGGACTTCTCAATGGTGGGTTTCTTAAACAAGATGACTGGTATGTATGATATATGGTGGAACAGAAAATCTGTCACATGGAATAAGGAGTGCACATGGGAGTCGTTTGTTTTTTTCAAAATGGTGGTCTTTTGGGTGGGTTTCACTGTAGTAGGCGTTCTGACCCAAATAAAATCTAAGTGTGCATTAATGTGGCAATTTGTAGAGTCAGTGTGCAGATAGCCCTACTATATACCACTTTCTCTTGGCGGATGTAGGATGAGGAGTGTCAGGTGTAATTTAATCCTTCAGAGTTTTCAGTAGCAACATGTGAAAGCAAAACAAAAGTTTTGTTTTTGGTCATGCAAAGTTCAGACACGTCTGTCAGCTGTGTAAAGTACAAACTTTCTGTCTCCGGGAGGATAAGGTCCGAGCTGTAAACTGCACTTCCAACGCAAAGTTACAATGTGCTGAACTCTGCACTGAGGATAGCTCCATTGTATCTATAAAATGTCTTTAGTGTACAGATGGGATACTCCTAACAGTATAAGTTATTCTAAGGATATACGACAACTTGCTGACCGCAGGGACACCTACTGATCCCGAAAATGGGGCATGTCGTTATTCCCTGTCGGAATTAAAGGGAACCTGTCACCCCCCGGGCGTTTTTAAGTAAAAGAGCCACCTTCAGTAGCACTAAGGCTGCATTCTGTGAAGGTGGCTCTTCCGTTTCTGACCCCCAGGTACGATGAAATATTAACTTTTATAAATAGGTCCTCATACCTGTTATGCGTCCCATAGGTATGGTGTGTCCCCCTGAAGCAGTTGCCTTCCCGCCGTCAATCATGTCTTTGCAGCATCTGGGCCCCGCCTCCCATAGCCGTCCATCATGCCTCTGTGCTGCCGTCTCGGCCACGCCTCCCATAGATGTCACTCATGCCCCTGTGCTGCAGTCTGTACCCCGCCTCCTTCTGTCTCCTATAGTGGCGCCTGCTGTGTGAAAACAGTTCTTGGGCATGCGCAGTGCGCGCTGCCCGTGAACTGACATCAGGTGATCATGCCTGCGTGTTGTGGAGGCCCCAGATTCCCAGCCCCGCAGTGTGAATACATCATAACACACACGCTGCGGGGCAGGATCTGGGGCCTTCACAACACGCAGGCATGATCGCCTGATGTCAGTTCACGGGCAGCGCGCACTGGGGCATGATGGACGTCTATGGGAGGTGTGGCTCAGACGGCAGCACAGGGGCTGTTTGGTTCAGTGGAGTCGATTTCAGGAAGAGGAGCATCCGGACCCAGAAAACGGAAATGGTGTCGGAGTGCATCATAAGGTGGGCACAGGGATTGCTTACTATACACCAGGGGTCCCCAACCTGTAGCTTTGGAGCCACGTGCAGCTTGAGGGCCTTTAATGTGTGGCTCTCCACTTGCATCTTGCTGCATTGACACCAGGTCTATCAGACAGTTATGAAGATCAGGTCTCCAGAGGATGAGTTTTGTGAGTAACCCCACACGGAGGAGCACATCTGGATTATTATTTATTATTATAGCGCCATGAGCATATACTGGCCTTGGTATAGGATGGTAGAGCCAGGCAGAGTAGTGCTTGATGTGATAATGTGGTGGGAATGCTTGAAGCGAGAGTACAAAACATAGGTAAGGTAGGAACCCCCAGATTTAGGTATACTGCCTTGGTGTGATCTCTATGGGGACACTTTGCCCATTATTATAATGGCCCTGTGGGATCTGAGTGTCACTACTCTGAGGGGGGGATGGTGGAGAGCAGGAGTTGGATGTTATACTACTTGGGGGGGCTCTGGATGTGGCTCCCAAGGTAAGAAAGGTTGGGGATCACTGCTAAATATGTATTTTGACAAGAGGGACTACTGGAATTAATACGTCTAACACTCAGGGGTTGTCTATCACTCATCTTTTAAAGACTCCTGACTCAGAAGTCTATAGGAACCCGTATCTCACCACCTGTAATTACTTATTACTAAGATCATACCAGGAAATGAAGGACAGGCAATCACTTCCACCATTGTTTTGCTTGGAATTTTTCCTCGGGAAACAATGGTCGCTCCTAGAATAAGCCAGGAAAGAAAATAATAAGAAGAGGATGTGGTTAATAACTTTATAATTAGATGATTATTATAGTATTGTAATTTGGTAGGAGGGTGGAAGGGGGCGCTGTTCCGGGAAACTTCACCTCTTTAAAGGATGTTTTCTTAAAGCTGAACACGCACATTTTTTGGACTGAATTATGTTAACAAAAATTATCAGAAGAATCTTCAATTAGGAAACGGGAATTAGAATTTCAGCAAAAAAAAAAAAAGTTTCTTCTTCTCCAAGTGATTGCCTTAAGAGTGTTGCTTTACCTTCCCTGTGAAAATAAACTAATTTCCTTTGCAGTGAGATTCTGATTTAATGATAAAACTGCAGTAAATTATTGAGAGATAGGGTAAAGGTCAGTCCCTCTACCCTTAGTACACTGAACTGTGAAATAATGGAGCGGGCTGACTGATCGGAGTGCAATCAGTTTCTAATATTAACCCTACACATGCAGTGAGGACTGCAGAGCATTGTGCGCCAAGGAATTGAACATTTCCCTCATGCATGAGAAAGGTTAAATATTATCAGTGGATCTGAGCGAGGTAACATATTCCACTGCAATCAATGTTCTCTTTTTAATTGTCTTCACTTTATTGACTTTGCGGAGAGCATTGTTTTGTAAAAGTTACATTCATGCCTTTTATAATAATGTCTTAACACCGCCATACTCTTGTTCCGTGACCGGCTTTAATTTTTTTTTTTTTCCGACAGCCCTTCCTAACAAATGAATGATTAACCGTCTTCTTACGGGCAGGAGAAAGCACGAGAATGTGGCGCGATATATATATATATATATATATATATATATATAAATATATATATATATATACACACATATCTATACGTATATATACACAATTACACCTTCTGCAGGAGATTCATGTCACTGTATAGACTGTCCCATACTGTTCTCAGAGAGGTTCTGCAGCAGCTGGTGCCAGTGGTGGTGAGAGCAGTGTCCTGGAATTCAAGTAAAGGATTATCCGGGATTAGAAAAACAGGATTGTTTCTTCTCTTGCTGAAAGAAGCCCTCTACCTGTGTGCAGGCTCCATCTGGTACTGCAGCTCGGTCTCACTCACTGTGATGTAGGTGGGCTGCAGTACCAGACACAACCATTAACAGATGTGGCGCAATGATTTCAGTGATGGCAATAATTGTAGCCAAGAAATCTAGGAAAATCCAAGTCAGCCACTTATAAATATCATTTTACCCTTTTTTGAAATGGGAGTGCTGCCATTTTTTTTTAAAATAAATAGACAGACAGATAGATACACAGGCAATCAAATGGACAGAAAGATAGATAGATAGATATGGGATAGATAAATAGATAGATAGAGAGATAATAGATGATCGATAGAGCTATATAGATAGATAGATGATAGATGATAGACAATAGATAATAGATAGATATAAAAGATAGATAATAGAGAGATAAATAGATGATAGACAAATAGAGGAATAGATAGATAGATAAATAGAATAGATTAATAGACAAATATAATTGATAGATAATATATAGATAGGTATGGGATAGATAGATAGATAGGGGATAGATAGATAGATAGATAGATATAGGATAGATAATAGATAGATATAATACATAGATAATAGAGAGAGAAATAGGTGATAGATACAGTCATGGCCAAAAGTATTGACACCCCTGCAATTCTGTCAGATAATATTCAGTTTCTTCCTGAAAATGATTGCAAACACAAATTCTTTGGTATTATTATCTTCATTTAATTTGTCTTAAATGAAAAAACACAAAAGAGAATGAAGCAAAAAGCAAAACATTGATCATTTCACACAAAACTCCAAAAATGGGCCAGACAAAAGTATTGGCACCCTCAGCCTAATACTTGGTTGCACAACCTTTAGCCAAAATAACTGCGACCAACCGCTTCCGGTAACCATCAATGAGTTTCTTACAATGCTCTGCTGGAATTTTAGACCATTCTTCTTTGGCAAACTGCTCCAGGTCCCTGATATTTGAAGGGTGCCTTCTCCAAACTGCCATTTTTAGATCTCTCCACAGGTGTTCAATGGGATTCAGGTCTGGACTCATTGCTGGCCACCTTAGAAGTCTCCAGTGCTTTCTCTCAAACCATTTTCTAGTGCTTTTTGAAGTGCGTTTTTGGTCATTGTCCTGCTGGAAGACCCATGACCTCTGAGGGAGACCCAGCTTTCTCACACTGGGCCCTACATTATGCTGCAAAATTTGTTGGTAGTCTTCTGACTTCATAATGCCATGCACACGGTCAAGCAGTCCAATGCCAGAGGCAGCAAAGCAACCCCAAAACATCAGGGAACCTCCGCCATGTTTGACTGTAGGGACCGTGTTCTTTTCTTTGAATGCCTCTTTTTTTCTCCTATAAACTCTATGTTGATGCCTTTGCCCAAAAAGCTCTACTTTTGTCTCATCTGACCAGAGAACATTCTTCCAAAACGTTTTAGGCTTTTTCAGGTAAGTTTTGGCAAACTCCAGCCTGGCTTTTTTATGTCTCGGGGTAAGAAGTGGGGTCTTCCTGGGTCTCCTACCACACAGTCCCTTTTCATTCAGACGCCGATGGATAGTACGGGTTGACACTGTTGTACCCTTGGACTGCAGGGCAGCTTGAACTTGTTTGGATGTTAGTCGAGGTTCTTTATCCAATATCCGCACAATCTTGCATTGAAATCTCTTGTCAATTTTTCTTTTCCGTCCACATCTAGGGAGGTTAGCCACAGTGCCATGGGCTTTAAACTTCTTGATGACACTGCGCACGGTAGACACAGGAACATTCAGGTCTTTGGAGATGGACTTGTAGCCTTGAGGTTGCTCATGCTTCCTCACAATTTGGTTTCTCAAGTCCTCAGACAGTTCTTTGGTCTTCTTTCTTTTCTCCATGCTCAATGTGGTACACACAAGGACACAGGACAGAGGTTGAGTCAACTTTAATCCATGTCAACTGGCTGCAAGTGTGATTTAGTTATTGCCAACACCTGTTAGGTGCTACAGGTAAGTTACAGGTGCTGTTAATTACACAAATTAGAGAAGCATCACATGATTTTTCGAACTGTGCCAATACTTTTGTCCACCCTCTTTTTTATGTTTGGTGTGGAATTATATCCAATTTGGCTTTAGGACAATTCTTTTTGTGTTTTTTCATTTAAGACAAATTAAATGAAGATAATAATACCAAAGAATTTGTGTTTGCAATCATTTTCAGGAAGAAACTGAGTATTATCTGACAGAATTGCAGGGGTGTCAATACTTTTGGCCACAACTGTATAGATAGATAGATGATAGACAATAGATAAATAGATAATAGATAGATATAATAGATAGGTAATAGAGAGATAAATAGATGAAAGACAAATAGAGGAATAGATAGATACATAGAATAGATTAACAGACAAATATAATTGATAGATAATATATAGATAGATATGAGATTGATAGATAGATCGATGGATAGATATGGGATGGATAGATAGATAATAGATAGATATAAAAGATAGATAATAGAGAGATAGATAAATAGATAGATGATAGACAAATAGAGGAATAGATAGATAGATAGATAGATAATAGATATTAGATAGGTAATAGATAGAAAGATACATAGATAGATATGGGATAAGTGTTGTCAATGCTTTTCGCAAAGTTCGGCAGTCTTCTTTATCGCATGCTGCGCATGTTATGAGGATTTTCCAGCGCAGGTCGAGAGACCGAGCAGACATGTGGCCTCAAGTACGCATTATACAGTACCTACTCTCGGCCACATTCAAACTAGACGAGCGCGGTCTCACTGTATTAAGCAAGGATCTGCATATCCAGTTGGAATGTGGCCGCAAGTATGTACAGTATATGGCATGCTTGTGGTCACAGGACTGCTAGGTCTTGTCACCGGCACCGGAGCATCCTCACAGCCTGCGCTGCGTGCAATGTGTGGATTCATGAGTCTGCAATAGTTACATAGAGTGACTGCAGACTTTTTTGATAAGCCTGGACAACCCCTTTAAATAAAGTAAACCTAACATACAGAAGTAGGAAAAATGTGCCAAACTTGTTACAGTGATGATACTGAGCAAAATATTCTTCATCCAGAGATGTAATTAGCGATTTTTATTCCACAACTGTATCTAGGTAAATACCAACTATAAGTACAGCTGATTAAGACGCCAGTGGAATAAAAACCACTTCTTGTATATCTGAATCACGAATCTTTCTTTTGGCAGCGCAGCCAAAAATGGTGAATTGTCATGTCTTGTCAAACATCCTTGTGGACATGGTTTCCCAGCCACGAAGCAGCAGCAACTGTTACTGAGCTTCCCCAGGAGTTGTGCCTACACAACTCGCCCAGGTGAGCATGTTACCTGGATCTATTGCATTTTTTAGAAGGGTATCACCTATAGCCTTGTGCAATGTTTCCCTACAGCCTTCATCTAAACTTATCACAGTGGCATCTTTTGTGGTAAACACTCATCATCAGCATTAAACTTGCAACACCAAGAAGAAAAGGTTGAGGGATTGTGGAAATGACAGGAAGGATAAACATGTCACAGATATGCAAATGATGAAAATTGGAAACAAAATGTAAAAAAAAAAAATCACAATATGTTAAGTACTGAGGATGAGTTACAATCTCAGAAATAGACACCTTGGCTGCGATCAATGAGGTTATTAATGGTTTCTAGGTAATGTTCTACCACGCTGAAAACACTTAGGCAAATCATCAAGATCCACTGCTCCCAGCTCCCTATGAAATTGCCAAACATTGATTTCCCTGATGTGCCCAATAGGAGACAAGTCTTCAGATTGTCCAGGGCTTGGTAGCATAGAATGTTAGGCCATGCAAGCTGCTTATAGTAGCATGGCCTGGTGTTGTTAAGGTGAAGAACGGCTCATGGGACATTGGAGAAAAGGCCATTTTACTGGTTTCACCACCAAAATAATATACCTGGAATGAAGACTAGAGGGGTCCAGCTAGTGTACATTATGCCACCCTTCACTGTAATCTCAGCAGTAGGACCAGTGTGACGTTCCCTCATGAAGGCTTCTTCATGGCGTTGCTTACGTGGTCTCCAGACCAATCTCTGGATATCATTGCACCCAAGACAAAAATGGTACTCATTGTTGAAGAGGATAGACTTCCATTCCAACCTACATTGCCGGTTTACACCTAGATAGCCTTTGACGGCAGAGGCATGAGGTCAATGGAACTTCACCTGTTGCTGTTCATCAGACTTGTAGCCCAATGTCCTGCAAACATCTTCTGATGGTGTGTGTAGAAACGCTTCTACACCTGAGGCTTGGTATTTGATGTCCAAGTTCCCTTGCAGCACAGAATGAATCATTATGCAACATTCTGCTAACTGTTCATGCAGTAGTTCACCTCTGTGCACCTCTTGTTTTCATGAAAATTCGTCATTGTTCTCCAAACCACGTGGAGGGGGGACACCCAATGCTGAGCAGTGCTGACATAGCCTGCATGTATAATGGTTTGCTGGAGGGATAAAATAAGGTATCTTAGGAATTCTGTGCTTCTCACTTTGCGGAAAGTGGCGATAACCGGCGGGTCAACGAACAGAAGGCAGCGCAAAATCAACCCACAAGATTTGATTCAATTTTTGAAGCTTCATTGTGGCTAAAAAATAAATCTACTTTTAGTCTGGGATTTATTCCCCTCCCACAGGTCACAGATTGGAGCTAAATGCTTAAAAATGTGATGACTTGAAGATCTTAGCAACCCCTGCTACTTCCTGGAAACCTTATGACTTGTCCTTCTTGGTGCTCTAATTTCAGTGTTGAGAAGTAGAGTTGAGCGAAACAGGTCGGTCAGATTCAAAAGTTGCCGACTTTCGCCAAAGTCGGGTTTCATGAAACGAAACCCGACCACAGTGTGAAGTTGGCCATGCAGTCGGCGACCCAAGCGTCAAAGTCGGGTTTCGCCGAACGCTTGCACGTGACTTTTTTCAGCCAATGAGAGAAGCGTAGCGGGAGCAGAGCTGGAGTGGGAGTGGGAGTGGTAGAGAGAGAGAGAGGGAGAGGGAGAGATTTTGCCGCCACTGGGGATAAAATTCATGCCAGGGGTGTTTACAGTCCTCCACTCACTGCCGACTTTTCTCCCCATTGACTTGCATTGGGTTTCGTGTTTCACGACTTTTCCCTATAGTCGGCCGATTTAGTTCGACTCGACTTTTGAGAAAGTCGGGTTTCATGAAACCCAACTCGACCCTAAAAAAGGCAAAGTCGCTCATCTCTATTGAGAAGTATAGACATGTCGCGTCTAGGTACGTTAGACTGTTTCTCCTTCCTTAGGTTACCTTACAGGTGGTTTATTTTAGATGAGTATTTTGCACCTAAAAACTAAATTAATTAAATGTAGCACATTTACACATCACAGAGACTGAGCCTTCTGTCTCTTGGATGGCTCAGCAAGTTTGGCGCACCATGCACAATTCCTATTAGACGGTTGTATAGTGTAAAGATAAAAATTAAGTTATTGGAAACTATGGAAAATAACAACAGTGCCTTTGCCCAGTTTTTCGACAGCCTTAAGTTTCTACAGTTTTTTCTAACTTTATCATTATTATTATTAATATGAAGTAGAAGCAATCAACTTGTGGGCATTTATTAGAAAATTGCATAATATGCAAGATCGTAAGCTAAGCGTAATTGCACACTTCATTAGTAATGTAGCACCAAATATTCAAATAAAAATTAGGAAAAAAATATTTTAAAAATATTTAAAAAAAATACAATAATTCATCTTTTCCATATCTATAGAAATTCATTACAAACCTCGCGTAAATAAAACTTGGCTGATAAGCCGTTATGACTACGGTACAGCTGTGCCGTATCTCACACCCATCTGTGCTTGGATTCCATGTGAATGTGTGTTTTCTGTAACCCTCATTAAAGGGCCTGGCCCATCACTTTGACATATAACATTGCTAATGTCAACATAGACTTAATTGAATGCGTGTATTTAACCCTTTGGCTGTAGAAACATAAAAGGTATTTTTTGAGAGCCGGCAGACTAGTCGCAATTGTTCAAGGTAGACAAAGTCAATTTCTTAAAGTGAAGAGTAAACAAATAACCAAAGTTGTCATAGGATGAAATGAAAGGGACAATGGCTGCTGTCTGCCATCTTATTGTAGGTAGTAAATGAAACAACATAAAAGAGACAACTTATTAGGTCAATAACCCACAGGGTAAGTTGCCTCTTGGTTTTGGCTAAAAACAGTGTTTAAATACAACCCTAAATGGACAGATTTTGTTGCAATTTATGCATTACCCTGGGGATGTTCTTGTTCTCTTACAGATATAACCTCTTGTAAGGGACATAACATTTTTGATTACCTTTAATTGCAAGTGCTACCTAAATAGTGTAGTTCTTTGTAGTTGTGGCCATACCAGCCCGAATTCTCTCCGAGAACAAGAAAAACATACGACTAATGTACCATTTTTATTGTTGCTGTAGGACATTTCTTGCCCTCCCTAAATCCGATGTATCATGTTTTGCACTGTGTTATGAAATGCTATTTTGCCAACTAATATGGCTAAATGTAATCTATATGCAAAGGTGCTGAATCATCATTTTGGGCTTCTATGGGTTAACCAATAAGGTGTGATGTATAAGACACGTGCAGTGATGTATAAGACATGTGCAAATGACACATACAAATGTATATAACTTGGAAATAGTGGGCATATCTAATTAAGAATTTAATGCTGTTTGCAGGGAATGCAGGACAAGCGCTAGAAGAGCTGAAGCCAGTAATGAACTAAGGCTTGCAAGGGAGACCAAAAGCAGTAAAAAATGACTTTGGGGGTATGTCAATTTTATCATAGGTACACTTCAATAGTGAGAGACAGAATCGGAAAGTAAAAACAGAAAAACACATTCTATGATTTTTAAATAATTAAATTGCATTTAATTTCTTGAAATAAGTATTTGATCACCAACCAACTAGCAAGTATTCTGGCTCTCACAGACCTGTTAGTTTTCTTAATAAGCCCTCCTACTCTGCACTCATTAGCCATATTAATTGCAGATGTTTTGAATTTGTTACCTGTATAGAAGGCAACTGTCCAGTGTCCACACACTCAATAAATCAAACTCCAAACTCTCCAAGATGGCCGAGACCAAATAGCTGTCTAAGGACACACGGGACAAAATTGTAGACCTGAACAAGGCTGGTATAGGCTACGGTACAATAGGCAAGCAGCTAGGTGAGACGGCAACTAGAGTTGAGCGAAACAGGTCAGCCAGATTCATAAGTCGCCGACTTATGCCAAAGTCAGCCATGCGGTCGGCAAAACGAGCGCCAAAGTCGGATTTCCCAGAATGCTTGCAGGTGCATTTTTTTCAGCCAATGAGCCAGGACGTACACTGTGGGCAATGAGATGACATGTGCAGCGTCCACCAGCATCGTAGAGAAGGGCATTGCAGGGATTGGCTTGCTTTGGGGGGCATCATAGTGTCTATAAAAGCCCTGACCGCCGACCTCCATTTTACTTCTGCCGATCTTAACAGTAGGGAGAGGTTGCTGTTTATCAGTAGGGAGAGAGTTAGGGCTGTAAAGATATAATAGGAAATTCTTATTTGCTTGTGCTGATAGCAATTGTGCTGTACAGTAAAGGTACTGTCACACTAAGCGATATCGCTAGCAATATCGCTATAACTTGTGACGTTATAGCGATATTGCTAGCGATATCGCTGTGTCTGATACTTACCTACAACCCGCTCCCCCGCTGGTTATCGCTGATCGCGCGAGAACGTCCAGGACTGTTTCTCGTCGTCAGCTTCCTGCGGCTCTTCCTGTGGAGAGACGAGCGACGAGCGTGGAGCCGGGCGGGAGGACGTCAGGATCGCCTAATGTGACAGGTAAGTAGCGACCCCCGTCCCCAGAGATGTTGCTGGTGAGATCTGCCTGTGTGGCAGCTCACTAGCGACCACTTAGCGATGTACCAGCGATCCTGACCGTGTCATATCGCTGGTCGGGATCGCTGGTACATCGCTAAGTGTGACAATACCTTTAGTGTGCAGTGACAGGGGAGGATTTTCTTGTGTGCAGCAGCGCTGGTTATTAGGCTGCCTGATAGCTTTATTGCTGTGTGTACACTGCTGTGCAGACTGCTTTTTACACAGCACTAATACTTTTATTCTTTTTTTCTGCACAGTTACCGACCATTCATTTTTTCCCACACCGTATAGATCTGTATGCTCCTCACACACTACCGTGTACCAGCTGGTATCACGGACAAATACATGCTGACTATCTGTGTGTGACTCCGAAAATAAATATGGAGATTTAAATTTTCCCCTACACCGTATACAGCTGTACGCTCCTCATACAGTACCGTATATCTGCTGTTTGTATTACGGTCAAATACATACTGAAAGAGCGTCTGTGTGTGACTTCAGAAATATATACAGAGATTTAAATTTTTCCCTGCACCGTATACAGCTGTACATTTCTGATACTGTACCGTATATCTGCTGTTTGTATTAAGGTGAAATCCATACTGAGTGAGTGTCTGTGTGTGACTCCGGAAATATATACAGAGATTTAAATTTTTCCCTACACCGTATACAGCTGTACGCTCCTCATACAGTACCATATATCTGCTGGTATTTTTGGTACATTTTCCCAAACATGAGTAAGTATGGTGGAAGAGGCCATCTGCCCCCCCCCCGTGGTGGTGCATCTGCTGGTAGTGCCAAAAGCACAATAGCACCTAAGGCAGGAGGTGTTGAGCCTGCATCATTGTCTGGCTCCACAAGGCCTGGAAGGCTCCCTTTTCTGGTAGTAGGTAAACCACTTTTAAAGCTGGAGCAGCAGAAACAGGTTTTGGCTTACATTGCCGAAACAGCCTCCAGCTCTATCGCCTCCTCTTCTGAAGTTTCAAAAACTGCAAGCACTGAGTCGTCAGTGCAGGCTCCTGGTCAGGAACAACACCTTTCCTTGTGTCCTTCACCCCCACCAAAAGTGAAGGATGCGGAAGGGCACACTTCCCTGGAGCACTTTTCACATACCATGCCTAAGCTATCAAGTGAAATCCTGAATTCCCCAATCCAAGATGAATATGACATGGAGTGCACTGATGCACAGCCAGTGCTATATGATTCTTCTGGTACATTCACCCAGAGCACTGCATTGCCCTCGCAGTCTACTGAACCAGATTCTGACCCTGTTGAAACTCAGGTGCCCCTTCACGCATACTATACCACCTTACACAGTGGAAGGTGCAGATGAAATTGAAGAGGAGGTGATGGATGACCCAGTTGTTGACCCGGATTGGCATCCATTTGGGGAAGAGGGTGCCACTGGCAATAGCTCAGAAGAGGATCCGCAGCAGGCATCGACATCGCAACTGCGGTTATCTGGCAGGCCCGTAGCAGTCCAAAAACGTGTTAAAAAAGCAAAAAGAGTTGTAGGACAGCTTGGCCAGACAGTCAAATTAGCACAGCGTGCAAGCCCTGAAAATTTTTCCCATAGTAGGAAGAATGCAGTGTGGAATTTTTTTGATCAATTTCCTATTGATGAGGCAAAGGTTATCTGTAAGAACTGCGGAAGGACCTTTAGCCGAGGGAAAAATCTCTGAAATTTGAATACCAGTTGCATGCTTAGACATGTAAACACCATGCACTTGCAAGCGTGGATGGACTACAAAACCTCAGGTAGCACACGTGCACCTGCTCTGACTGAAGGTAGCCAGCAACGCTACATCGCTTCCCCCACTGTAAGCCCACCGGTTAGCACACCACCAGCAAGAAATGTTGAGGTGTTGTCGCAAAGCAAAAGCAGTCAGGGAATCACAATGTTTTTCCAACGAAAGACTGCATCTAGGCCATCACCACCACCACCACCATCACCATCATCAACCACCTCTCAGTCCGCCATGTCCACCGCTAGTTCCACCATATGCAGCTCTGAAGTCCAGCTCACCCTAGCAGAAACTCTGAGTAGGACAAGAAAGTACTCATCCTCTCATCCGCGTACACTGGCTTTGAACGCCTACATTACCAAACTGATCTCATTTGAGATGATGCCGTTTGGTTGAAAGCGCAGCGTTCCGAGAGCTCATGGCCTACGCTGTCCCACGCTATGACCTACCCAGTCAGCACTTCTTTTCTAGAAAAGCTATCCCTGCCCTCCACCTGCATGTGAAAGACCGCATTGTCCATGCACTTAAACAATCAGTGAGTGGAAAGGTGCAGCTCACAACAGATTCATGGGCCAGTAGGCATGGCCAGGGCCGTTACGTGTCGATCACTGCGCACTGGGTGAATGTGGTGGATGCAGGGTCCACAGGGGACAGCGGCGGTGAGACAGTGCTGCCTAGCTCACGGGATAGGCAACAGTTCGCTGTAGGCGTTCGACCCTCCACCTCCTCCTCCTACAGAAGCGAAAGCTTGTCGACAGAGTGCAGTCGCACGAGCACTCAATCCGCAGCTGCCAGTGTTGCACACGAGATGTCCCACTGTCGAACAGCTAGTGGTAAGCGTCAGCAGGCTGTTTTAAAGTTGAAGTCTTTGGGCGACAACAGACACACCGTGGACGTACTGGCCGACTACTTGCAGCAAGAAACTTAGTCATGGCTGGGCAGTCTACATCTTGAGCCAGACAAGGTAGTCAGTGATAACAGAAGTAATTTTGTGGTTGCCATAGCCCTGGAAAAACTCAGGCACATACCTTGCCTGGCTCACACCTTGAACCTGGTGGGGCAGTGCTTCATAAATAATTTTCCGGAGTTACCAGCCCTGCTCCATAAGGTGCGAAGACTGTGCTCGCACATCCGTCGCTCGCCCGTAGACTCCAGTCGTATGCAGAGGCTGCAGCGATCGCTCCACCTCCCCAAGCACCGCCTAATCATAGACGTTGCAACAAGGTGAAACTCCACCATGCACATGGTTGAGAGGCTGTGTGAACAGAGGCAGTCTGTAATGCATTTGTGGGAGGATACATGGGCAGGCTGTTTGAGCGCAAACTTCGAGTTGTCGGGTGTGCAGTGGTCAAAGCTGAAAGACCTCTGTAAAGTCCTTCAGTGTTTTGAAGAATGCAAACGGCTGATAAGCGCAGACGACGCCATCATAAGCATGAGCATCCCACTTATGCGTCTGCTCATGCAAAGTTTGACGCACATTAAGGATCAGGCATCTGCAGCGGAGGAGGAGGAGGAAGAGGGAAGCTTTGATGACAGTCAGGCATTGTCTGCTCAGGGAACTGTCCTGGATGAGGTGGAGGAAGAAGAGTAGGAGGAGGAGGATGAGGGGGCTGATTATTTTGGGGAGGAGGATGCTTCTCAGGAGCAAGAGAAAATGTTGGCTTGCCAAAGTCTGGTTCAGGGTTTGTGCATGACTGGAAGGATGTGGATTTGGCAGAAAGTGCTCCTCCACCCACCACTGGCAGTGCATCATTGACACCTGGAACATTGGCCCACATGTGTGATTATCTCTTGCGGATCCTAAAAAGGGACCCCCGCATTGCCAAAATTATGAAGGATGACAACTACTGGTTGGCCAGCATCCTCGATCCACGCTATAAAGGCAAATTACAGAACATCATGCCACAGGAGAACCTAGAGCTAATTTTGGTGAACAAACAAGCAACTCTGGTAAACCGTTTGTTAGAGGCATTCCCAGCACACATCAGCAGTGCAGGTTCTACCACGATCCGTACTGGGCAACATGGAAGAGGTGTTCGTGGTGCACACAGCCGAAGTGGCATTGGAGTCAGGGGTTTCATGACCATGATGTGGACTGATTTCTCGAGTACCGCTCACATGACTGGTAATACTGAATCGATTGCAACAGACAGGAGACAGCAGTTGTCCACTATGGTTCAAAATTACCTCTCCTCCCTTATCGAAGTTTTCCCTCACAGTTCATTCCCATTTGACTACCGGGCCTGTAAACAGGACACCTGGCCTGAATTGGCACATTATATCTTACAGGAGCTCGCTTGCCCTGCTGGTAGTGTGCTATCAGAAAGAGTCTTCAGTGCTGCTGGATCAATCCTGACAGAAAGAAGGACCCGACTGTTGACCCAAAATGTAGGTGATCTCACCTTCATTAAAATGAACCATGCCTGGGTTTCAAAGGATTTTGTACCACCTTCCCCTGATGACACATAGGTCGCCAGCAAAATGGCTCGCTTTGTCCTCCTCTTCCTCCAACTTCTCCAATTCCTCTATTTGCAGCTGCTGAATGTTCAGCCTACACCTCAACATATGCCAGTTTTTCCACATCCCAAACTGGGCTGTACCCCCCCACAACTTTAGCCAAATAACTCCCAGTTTTCAATGCATTACTATTATTCTAAAGTAAATTAAGGTGTGTTTACTGTCCTCCACTCACTGCCGACTTTTATTCACCATTGACTTGCATTGGGGTCAGGTTTTGGTCGGAACTCCGACTTGTGCCGATAGTCGGTCGATTTCGTTCGACTCGACTTTTGGTAAAGTCGGGTGGTCCGAAACCCGACTCGACCCTCCTGGAGGCAAAGTCACTCATCTCTAGCGGCAACAACTGTTGGCACAATTATTAGAAAATGGAAGAAGCACAAGATGACAATCAATCTTCCTTGGTCTAGGGCTCCATGCAAGATCTCATCAAATACTTATTTTATGCAATAAAATTCAAATTAATTACCATATTTTTCATACTATAAGACTATATATGTGGTCATTACACACTGTTATGTGGGGCAGCTGGTGCTGACACTGCTATAGGGGTAATATCCCCATACTGGTGTATAGATATGCCCCCATCCTGATATATGTATCCCCATCCAGGTATACATGGTTCCCCATCCAGGTGTACATGCCCCCTCTTCCTGGTATACATAGCCCTCCCCATCCAGGTATACATGCCCCCCCATCCAGGTATATATGACTCCACATCCCTATGCTAGTATACATTGCCACCATCCCATCACTAGTCTCCATGCCCGGGACTATAGGCGTGGGTAGCAGTGAATATTCATATTCTTTAACCCCTTCCTGACATCCGACGTACTATCCCATCCACGGTACCCGGGCCCGTATGACCGTGGACGGGATAGTACGTCTACCGCGATCAGCGGCGCCCACGTGGTGAGCGCCGCTGATCGCGGCCGGGTGTCAGCTGATTATCACAGCTGACACCCGGCACAATGTGTCAGGGGCGGTCACGGACCGCCCCCGACACGTTAACCCCTTGCACACCGCGATCAAACACGATCGCGGTGTACCGGGGGTTAAAGGGAAGCATCGGCAGGGAGGGGGCTCCCTCCGTGCTTCCCTGAGCCCCCCACGGCAGCGCAATGTGCAGCGCTGCTGCGGGGGGCTCCTTTCCTCCAGGCCCCCGAATCCAAGATGGCGACGGGGGCCTGAGGAAGCTGGCTTCCTCAGTGCCTGCAAAGCGCAGGCATGAGGAAGTCTTCTTCAATGCCTGTGACAGATTGCTGATCTGTCACAGTGATCTGTGATGTGACAGATCAGCGATCTGTCACAGGACAGTGATCTCCCACCTGGGACTATTTAATAAAGTAAAAAAAAAAATAAAAAAAGTGTAAAAATAATTTTAAAAAAATCGCCAAATATATTAGAAAAAAAAAAAAAATATTCCCCCAATAAATCCATTTTTTGGAAATAATAAAAAAAAAACAATAAAAGTACACATATTAGGTATCGCCGCGTCCGTAACGACCCGCCCTATAAAACTGTCCCATTAGTTAACCCCTTTAGAGAACCCCTTAAAAAATAAAAATAAAAAACGAAGCAAAAAATAATGATTTATTATCATACCGCCAAACAAAAAGTGTAATAACGCGTGATCAAAAAGACGCATATAAATATCCATGGTACCGCTGAAAATGTCATCTCGTCCCGCAAAAAACGAGCCACCACACAGCATCATCAGCGAAAAAATAAAAAAGTTATAGCTCGCTGAATAAAGCGATGCAAAAATAATTATTTTTTATATAAAATAGTTTTCATTGCATAAAACCGACAAAAACATAAAAAAACGACCTAAATGAGGTATCGCTGTAACCGTACTGACCCGAAGAATAAAACCGCTTTATCAATTTTACCGCACGCGGAACGGTGTAAACGCACCCCCCCAAAAGAAATTCATGAAACGCTGGTTTTTGTTCATTCTGCGTCCCAAAAATCGAAATAAAAAGCGATCAAAAAATTCCACGTGCCCGAAAATGGTACCAATAAAAACGTCAACTCGTCCCGCAAAAAATAAGATCTCACATGACTCGGTGGGTCAAAATATGGAAAAATTATAGCTCTCAATATGTGGTGATGCAAAAACTATTTTTACAATAAAAAGCGTCTTTTAACGTGTGACAGCCGCCAAACATAAAAACCGCCATAAATAGTAAATCAAACCCCCCGTTATCACCCCCTTAGTTAGGGAAAAATAATAAAATAAAAAAAATGTATTTATTTCCATTTTTCCATTAGGGTTAGGGTTAGGGCTAGGGGTGTGTTGGGGTAGGGTTAGGGCTAGGGCTAGGGTTAGGGTTAGGGCTAGGGTTAGGGTTAGGGTTAGGGTTAGGGCTAGGGTTAGGGTTAGGGCTAGGGTTAGGGCTAGGGTTAGGGCTAGGGTTGTGTTGGGGTTCGGGTTGGAGTTAGAATTGGGGGTTTCCACTGTTTGGGCACATCAGGGGCTCTCCAAATGCAACATGGCGTCTGATCTCAATTCCAGCCAATTCTGAGTTGAAAAAGTCAAATGGTGCTCCTTCCCTTCCAAGCTCTGCTATGCGCCCAAACAGTGTTTTACCCCCACATGTAGGGTATCAGCCTACTCAGGACAAATTGCAAAACAATTTTTGGGGTCCAATTTCTCCTGTTACCCTTAGGAAAATAAAAAATTGGGGGCAAAAATATCATTTTTGTGGAAAAAAATGATTTTTTTATTTTCATGTCCGAGTGTTATAAACTTCTGTGAAGCACTTGGGGGTTCAAAGTGCTCACCACACATCTAGATAAGTTCCGTGGGGGGTCTAGTGTCCAAAATGGGGTCACTTGTGGGGAGTTTCAATAGTTTAGGTACATCAGGGGCTCTCCAAACGCACATGACACCCGCAGACCATTCCATCAAAGTCTGCATTCCAAAACGTCACTGCTTCCCTTCCGAGCCCCGACGTGTGTCCATACAGTAGTTTTCTCCCACATATGGGGTGTCAGCGTACTCAGGACAAATTGGACAACAACTTTTGGGGGTCCAATTTCTCCTGTTACCCTTGGGAAAATGAAAAAATTGGGGACTAATTGATCATGTTTCTGGAAAAAAATACGATTTTTTTATTTTCATGCCCGGGCATTATAAACTTCTGTGAAGCCCTTGGGGGTTCAAAGCGCTCACCACACATCTAGATAAGTTCCTTAGGGGGTCTCGTTTCCAAAATGGGGTCACTTGTGGGGGTTTCCACTGTTTAGGTACATTAGGGGCTCTCCAAAGGCAACATGACACCCGCAGACCATTCCATCAAAGTCTGCATTCCAAAACGTCACTACTTCCCTTCCGAGCCCTGACGTGTGTCCATACAGTAGTTTTATCCCACATATGGGGTGTCAGCATACTCAGGACAAATTGGACAACAACTTTTGGGGTTCAATTTCTCCTGTTACCCTTGGGAAAATAAAAAAATTGGGGACTAATTGATCATGTTTGTGGAAAAAATACGATTTTTTTATTTTCATGCCCTGGCATTATAAACTTCTGTGAAGCCCTTGGGGGTTCAAAGTGCTCACCACACATCTAGATAAGTTCCTTGGGGGGTCTAGTTTACAAAATGGTGTCATTTGTGGGGGGTTTCCACTGTTTAGGTACATTAGGGGCTCTCCAAAGGCAACATGACACCCGCAGACCATTCCATCAAAGTCTGCATTCCAAAACGTCACTACTTCCCTTCCGAGCCCCGACGTGTGCCCATACAGTAGTTTTATCCCACATATGGGGTATCAGCATACTCAGGACAAATTGGACAACAACTTTTGGGGTCCAATTTCTCCTGGTACCCTTGGGAAAATAAAAAAATGGTGACTAAAAGATCATGTTTGTGGAAAAAATACAAATTTTTTATTTTCACGCCCGGGCGTTGTAAACTTCTGTGAAGCACTGGGGGGTTCAAAGTGCTCACCACACATCTAGATAAGTTCCTTGGGGGATCTAGTTTACAAAATGGTGTCATTTGTGGGGGGTTTCCACTGTTTAGGTATATTAGGGGCTCTCCAAAGGCAACATGACACCCGCAGACCATTCCATCAAAGTCTGCATTCCAAAACGTCACTACTTCCCTTCCGAGCCCCGACGTGTGCCCATACAGTAGTTTTCTCCCACATATGGGGTATCAGCATACTCAAGACAAATTGGACAACAACTTTTGGGGTCCAATTTCTCCTGGTACCCTTGGGAAAATAAAAAAATGGTGACTAAAAGATCATGTTTGTGGAAAAAATACGAATTTTTTATTTTCACACCCGGGCGTTGTAAACTTCTGTGAAGCACTGGGGGGTTCAAAGTGCTCACCACACATCTAGATAAGTTCCTTGGGGGGTCTAGTTTACAAAATGGTGTCATTTGTGGGGGGTTTCCACTGTTTAGGTACATTAGGGGCTCTCCAAAGGCAACATGACACCCGCAGACCATTCCATCAAAGTCTGCATTCCAAAACGTCACTACTTCCCTTCCGAGCCCCGACGTGTGCCCAAACAGTAGTTTTCTCCCACGTATGGAGTATCAGCATACTCAGGACAAATTGGACAACAACTTTTGGGGTCCAATTTCTCATGGTACCCTTGGGAAAATAAAAAAATGGTGACTAAAAGATCATGTTTGTGGAAAAAATACGAATTAGTTATTTTCACGCCCGGGCGTTGTAAACTTCTGTGAAGCACTGGGGGGTTCAAAGTGCTCACCACACATCTAGATAAGTTCCTTAGGGGGTCTAGTTTCCAAAATGGTGTCATTTGTGGGGGGGTTCCACTGTTTTGGTACATCAGGAGTTTTCCAAACGCGACATGGTGTCCGATCTCAATTCCAGCCAAAAACGTCAAATAGCGCTGCTTCCCTTCCGAGCTCTGCCATGCGCCCAAATAGTGGTTTACCCCCACATGTGGGGTATCAGCGTACTCAGGACAAATTGCACAATAACTTTTAGGGTCCTGTTACCCTTGGAAAAATAAGAATTGAGGGTGAAAAGATCATTTTTGTGGAAAAAATATGATTTTTTAATTGTATGGCTTTATGTTATAAACTTCTGTGAAGCCCATGGGGGTTCAAAGTTCTCACCACACATCTAGATAAGTTCCTTAGGGGGTCTAGTTTCCAAAATGGTGTCATTTGTGGGGGGTTTCCACTGTTTTGGTACATCAGGGGTTTTCCAAACGCGACATGGTGTCCGATCTCAATTCCAGCCAAAAACGTCAAATGGCGCTGCTTCCCTTCCGAGCTCTGCCATGCGCCCAAATAGTGGTTTACCCCCACATGTGGGGTATCAGCGTACTCAGGACAAATTGCACAATAACTTTTAGGGTCCTGTTACCCTTGGGAAAATAAAAATTGGGGTGAAAAGATCATTTTTGTGGAAAAAATATGATTTTTTAATTGTACCGCTGTACGTTATAAACTTCTGTAAAGCCCTTGTGGGTTCAAAGTTCTCACCACATATCTAGATAAGTTCCTTGGGGGGGTCTAGTTTCCAAAATGGGGTCATTTGTGGGGGGTTTCCACTGTTTAGGTACATCAGGGACTCTCCAAACGTGACATGGCGTCCAATCTGAGTTCCAGCCAATTTTGCATTGAAAAAGTCAAACGGCGCTCCTTCCATTCTGAGCTCTGCCATGCGCCGAAACTGTCGTTCCCCCCCACATATCAGGTATCTGCGTACTCAGGACAAATTTCACAATAACTTTTGCAGTTCAATTTCTCCTGTTACCCTTGGTAAAATAAAAAAAATTGAACCTGAAGTATTTTTTTTATGAAAAAAAGTTAGATGTTCATTTTTTTTTTAAATATTCAAAAAAATTCCTGTGACGCACCTAAAGGGTTAATAAACTTCTTGAATGTGGTTTTAAGCACCTTAAGGGGTGCAGTTTTTAGAATGGTGTCACTTTTGGGTATTTTCTATCATATAGACCCCTCAAAGTGGCTTCAAATGTGATGTGGTCCTAAAAATAAAATGGTGTTGTAAAAATGAGAAATCGCTGGTCAACTTTTAACCCTTATAACTTCCTAACAAAAAAAAATTTTGGTTCCAAAATTGTGCTGATGTAAAGTAAACATGTGGGAAATGTTAGTTATCAAGTTTTTTGTGTGCCGTATCTCTGTGATTTAAGGGCAAAAAAATTCAAAGTTGGAAAATTGCGAAATTTTCAAAATTTTCGCCAAATTTCCGTTTTTCTCACAAATATACGCAAGTTATTTGAATGAAATTTTAACACTAACATGAAGTACAATATGTCACGAGAAAACAATGTCAGAATCACCGGGATCCATGGAAGCGTTCCAGAGTTATGACCTCATAAAGGTACAGTGGTCAGAATTGTAAAAATTGGCCTGGTCATGAACGTGCAAACCACCCTTGGGGGTGAAGGGGTTAATATCATGCAAACATGTTAGCTGCAGCCGCCGGCTTCCTGCAGCAGCTGGGTGGTAGAAATAATATATCTCGACTTGAGCAAAGCATTTGATACAATATCTCATACTATACTTATTAAAAAAGACCAAGTATGGGATTGACAAGGCTATGTTTAGGTAGATTCACAACTGGTTCAGTGATCATACTCAAAGAGTAGTAATACATTTAAGTGGGGTACTACAAGGTTCTGTCTTGGCCCCGGTGTTGTACAACATTTTTGTAAATGATTTAGATAAGACAACTGAAGGTAAACTAATCAAGTTTGTATACAACACAAAGCTAGGAGGGATAGCTAACACTAGAGAAGACAGAGAAAAAATTCAGAAGGAACAAGATAAGCTTAAACAGTGGGCGGTGACTAATAGAATGGTATTTCACAGGGAGAAATAAAAGACTACATCTGGGCAAAGAAAACAAAAATGACATCTACAGAATGGGAGAAATAAAACTAAGCAACAGCACGTGTCAAAAAGACTTGGGTATACTAATAAATGATAGACTGCACATGTGATGTTACTGAATAGAGTGATGCAGCAGCAAGAAATGCAAACACAGTTCTTGGAAATGTTAAGGGGAGCATAGAATCTAGATCATGTTCAGAGAAGAGCTACCAGGAGTGGATAGCAAACTATGTCCTACAAGGAACGGTTAAAGGATCTGCAATTGTTTAGTTTGCAAAAAAGAAGGCTAATAGGAGACTTAATAACTGTCTGCAAATATCTGAAGGGATGTCACAGTGTAGAGGGATCATCCTTATTCTCATTTGCACGAGGAAACACAAGAAGCAATGGAATGAAACTGAAAGGGAGAAGATACTGATTAGATATTAGAAAATAACTTTTTGACCGTGAGGGTGATCAATGAGTGAAGCAGGCTACCGCGAGAGGTTGTGAGTTCTCCTTCAAGTCTTCAAACAGAGGCTGGACATACCTTTAAATGTCGGATATTTACTAATAGGATAGAAATCGTTATTTGGCAGTGGAGAAAGTTTACACTGCACCCCACATGGTCATTTTAGATGCAATGCATAACACTTGAAGTATATCACATCTCATTTGCCAGCATGGAGCCTAGTCACTGGGGACACACTCCAGACGACCCAGAAGGAGAAGAAGAATGGAGAGGAGTTGAATACAGGAACGAGTGGAGAGTGGCGGTAGGCTAGGTATGAATAGGGTCGTGGAGACATGACTGAACATTATTGTTTTTTTTTAGCTTTTCTTAACTCCAAGAGACCAGCAAAATGCTGGACAGAGAAGATTTGAATTTGTCTGAATCCACGCGTTTTGGGAAATTGTAAATTAATTTGTTTTGTTTAGAATCAATTGGCTCCTTATACAAGAGCTTGTTCTTTCCTGATATGAGTGATCACAATCTCTGTACTGCACTGTGGAATATGTCGGTGCTCTTTATTCAAATGGAAATTAATTAAAAATAATTAGCCAGCGTGTACATTTATAATATTTGGATCATATGCCAGATCTTTGCCAGATCATAGCATGATAATCCAGTCTCACGCTATAATCTTGTAAGACTGCGCTTGTATTTACACTCAGGTTGTAGATTTACTCGATCGGGCCACTTCGACTGAATAACTTGTCTTGGAAGATCCTCAACTGCAGTCACTGCACAAAGCCTATTCATTGCCCAGGAAATCCATTTACATGGCTAATTAAGGTAATTAACAGGGTAAAGCATTAATCATTTATATTGTTTGCTTTAAACCATACATCAATATAATAATCACCGCTGAGGAACAGTGACTGGAAATGGAACTAGATTTCACAGCATATTGATAAGTGCAAAAAGAGTCAAGTAATCAATTAGTAATCTGATAAAATACATCATAAAATTCAGTAGAGGTAGGTGGCCTGTATTGATCCAAGTCCTGTAGAACTACAACGTATCGTTGCTGGTGGTGAATGCTGGGAGTTATAGTTTCCCGATAGCTGTAAAAGCTGTATGCTAATGAAAATGAATATCTGAGCAGCTGTAGTGGGGCAGAGCACAGATGTGTGACCCACAATGTGTTAACTATGCTTCCAAGAAAGGTATCTGGCACTTTTTAGCTGTCAGACGTCATCCACACATCATTACACTTGGCTTGTAGTATGATACCTTTAGTTTGTGGTTTCATAATTATGACGTCCTGTATATCTGTACTCATTAATTAGTACTATATTCATAAGCCATGTTCACACGTTCCGTATTTGGTCAGTATTTTATATCAGTATTTCTGACCAAATCCAGGAGTGGGTGATAAATCCAGAAGTGGTGACGTGTTTCTATAAGGCCAGGTTCACATAGCGTTAACACAGCCCGTTCAACATATAGCGTTAATGGGCTGCATTAACGTTATAGCATAACGCGATATGCGTTATGCTATACCGCTAGCGCTGATGATTCATCAGCGCTAGCGGTGACGGAGCCTCAGACGCTGCAGGCCGCATCCGAGGCTCCGTCAGTGCTTGACGGCACATCGCGAACGCGTGCCGCTTTATGGCATACGTCGCGATGCACCACATAATGGGGCTGAATGGCAGCGTTAACGGACTACGTTACACCGCGTTATACCACAGTGTAATGCAGTCCATCCACGCTATGCCAAAAACGCAGTGTGACCCCAGCCTTATACATTTCATTTGACTGTTCCACTCCTGGTTTTGGCTTATAGATACAAAAAGAAAAAAATACTAAACAGCTCTCATGAAGTATAATGTAATGTAGCCATGGGATCTTTCAATCAAGGAAGGGATGAACGGAAGGAAAAAATCCCAGCTGGAGGATTGGTGAGCCAGAAGTGTTTGGGTTATTGTCAACCTCTGGACTTACCAGGTTTATACTTACGGAACGTCACTGGTGTTTATAAGTCTACATTCACATGGCACTATTTTGATCAGTATTTGTAAGCCAAAAGCAGTAAAAAAAAATCCAGCAATCCCAGAGGAAAAATATTAAAGTCTAAACTTCACATTTAATGAAAATCCATTAAAAACATGTTGAAGTGGGATAGGAAAAAGGGACATAAAAATTTAGAGAAATGTTGACGTGTTTCGAACCAGCATGGCTCTTACTAATATCTATGGTGGTTCAAAACGCGTTATTCTTTCACTAAATTTTATGCCCCTTTTTCCTTTCCGCCTTCAACATGTTTTTAATGGATTTTCATTAAATATTAATTTTTATCTATATTATTTTTCCTTTGGAATTGTTGGATTTTTTTATTGCTTTGGCATACAAAGATTTATCAAAATACGGCCATGTGAATGTAGCCTTATAAAGACCAGTTAGGTACCGTAAGAAAAAATCTGGTAGATCCAGAGGTTGACAATCACCCAAATACTTCTGAAGATTTGTCTAGCTCTTGTGAGCAGTTTGCGGGATGCAGTGATGGACAAGAGGCAGAGCAAGGGTTAACAGATTTATTAACAGAGATATACTCCATGAAGGGAGATAATGGATTAAGCAGGGAGTATGGGAGGTGGTATTAGCACGGTATGGGTGCGAGGTGAGGGATAAGGTAAAACAACAGTTCATGAAAGGGTTACCTTATCAGTCCGCCGGCTTCCTGGCCTTAGGTTCCAATGGTGGCACCCACGCAAGTGGCACATGATGACTCCAGTGCCGTCCTGAAAAGGTTGGGGGTCCGGTTCTCGGTGATGGCCATGAGTCCTTGTTGTCCTAAGTGTGGTCCTGGATACACAGTTCATCATACAAGATGAAGCGCAGTCTGTGATAACGCCGGAGCATGACTCAGCTAGGCCGTAGTATGCGGGTGAGGAATGACACAGTTCTAAATGAGTCACCTGGTCTGTCTTAGGCAGCACGTGCGCAGTAGTCACCAGCCCGGAGCATCAGAAACTTTCGGTCACAGGAAACGACGGGCACACGGCAGATTGCTGTCCACAGTCAGTGTACCTGAACACAGGGAATCTACAGCGTGGGCCTGTGCTGTCTCGATGATGCTCTAAGGACGGAGCACTAACCTTTCCCTGCTGCGCGCTCTGTCTTCCTGCCAAGTCTCCTCACCTTTTCCCGCCCACAGCGCCTTTTATCAAAATCACGCCCCCTGCTGACGAGTGCAAAGGTCGGTCCGGGTCGGAAAGCTTTCCCCCGGGTAACAATGGTAACAGTCCTAACAGTTACGGAACCAGCGCAAGAGAGGTACCCCCAGTCCAGTCCATCTTCTTACAGTCAGAAAATGAAACGAAGACTACAACCAGCATTTTGTATATAAAAAAAATGGCTACGGGCAATCTCCTGGTAGGATCCTCCTATAAGGCTGAGTTCACACGTCGTGGTTTTTTAGCGTTTTCGCAGTAGTTTTAAATGTGCGATTTTGCTGAGAAAACGCTAAAAATAAGCATCCCATGCAATCCTATGGGGTTCCGCAATGCTGTGCTAATGCTGCGTTTTTTTCCGTGGTGGAATCGCTGTGCGGTAAAAAACGCAGCATGCTCATTAATTTAGCGGAATTGCGGCGATTCCGCCCACATAGGAATGCATTGTTCTGCTTACTTTCCGCATGTGGCTGTGCCCACCATGCGAAAAGTAAGCAGAACATTTGCGGATGGTACCCACGGTCCGGAGGAGAGGAGACTGTCCTCCGGGCTTTGGGTACCATATCCTTGTAAAAAATAGAATTAAAATAAAAAATATTGTTATTCTCACCTTCCAGCGTCCCGCGCAGCCTTCCTGCCTCTCTCCACGCTCCCGGTCCCAGTAATCCTTTGCGAGAATGACTGTGATGACGTCGCGATCTCGCGGTCATTCGCGATGGCGTCATGGGAGTGCGACATCTCGCGGTCATTCGCGCAAAGAATTACTGGGACCAGGAGCGTGGAGAGAGGCGGGAAGGCTGCGCGGAAGGTGAGAATAACAATATTTTTTATTTTTTTTATTATTTTTTACATTTTATCTTTTACTACTGATGCTGCATAGGCAGCAAATCAAATACTATGTTTGACGAGTGTGTCCAACCTGTCAATCAGTTCTCCAAGTGATGCTCCAGATTGCTTGGAAAACGCTAGCATTCTGCAAGCTAATTATGCTTGCAAATCGCTAGTTTTTCCGCCGGAAAATCGCGGGAATTTAAAATGCGATTTTCCCGCGGAATAGAATTCCGGAATTCTCGTGGTAACTTCCGCGAGAGTTCCGCTACGTGTGAACGTAGCCTAATGGTTGCCATCATGAATTGCAGGCCAAGGATTTATTTCCAACGCTCATTATCAGGTTGTTCATGGAAAGTGTGTCGGGTACAGTGGTCACTGAAGCAAGCGACGAACGCAGCATGTTGCATTTCGGCGCGCTTGACACACCTTCAAAAGTGCGCAGCGCATGCCAAAATCCTACTAGTGCACGGCCAGCGCACCCTATCCCCTATGCTAAAGATAGGGTGCGCAGATCACAAGCGTCCATGTGCGATAGTAGGCGGCGATGACCGGATGGGGCGGGCAGGGAGCCGGCAGGGGGCAGGGCTTAGCGGCGCCGTGCGCTGCGTGGAATAAACGCTAGTGTGAAACTAGCCTAAAAGTGCCATATTTTGTGCCAAACAGAGTAATAGTATTCTTCATGCCTTACATAGTAATAATTCTCTCTAGACAGTGATACCCTAAAAAAAAGTCCTCTGCGTGCACTTTAAAAGTGCCCCCTTTTGTCCCCTCATTGTTATTAATGTGTAGTGTAATGTTTATATACTGTGATGTCTTGTATCTGCCTTCTACAGTGTATATGTTTAGGATTAAGGCTAGAAGCTAGCATAAAGTAATAGCGGGGTTAGAACAGAGGGAGGCACATTAGAGATAGAGACTAGGTTAAATGTAAGAGTAGTAAGGTATGGGCAGCATAGGAGTTAAGTAGATGGGAGGGGCACAGAGCAGAACAGCAAAGAGTAGGCAGATATAGGACAGATACTTCCTGATTCTGTCTGATGCCTGGTCAGTCTGCCCAAGGGCAGAACGCATATAGTGAGACCATTACAGGCCGTGGGGGATAAGTCTGCGGATGGCAGTAAGGGGCCCCAGGCTGAAGAACAGTGTAAACGGGCACCATCTCAACAGTACCATCCCGAGGAAGGATTTGTGGTGTAAGACCGGGGCAAGAGCAGCAGAGATGGCGTTCCCGGCACCTTTCCCTACTGAAATCGGACAAGGGGCTAACAGGGAGCTGGTGACACTGAAGGTACAGATGGGACATGGACTGTCCAAAGCGACTGCCCGGATAGCAGAGGAAGGGAAAGTACAAGAAACGCTGCCCTGTGTGAACTGTGCTGCGGATGTGATGGATGCCTTGCTGTTTAGTAAAGTTCAACTGTTGGAAAAGAACTGTGACTTTGTGGTGTTTCAAGGAACCTGGGAACCATAAGCTGGAGTAACAGAGGCAACCAACTGTATAGCAGTACCAGGACTTTATTTATCTTTTCACGTACAAGGTACCGGGTGCTAACAGACTGTTGCTTAGTGAACTCGCCCATGAATACCACCCCGTGCCGCCTTGTTACATAAGCATAGATTAATTGAGACATGTATGTGCACAGAGGATTGTCACCTTGTGATTCCAGGAAAAGCTGACAGAAGGAGTAGAGTAAAAGAGATACCAGTACTTGTTTGTCAAAATTTCAAAACTAAATCATGGGACATATTAAACAATCCCTATTGTTTCAACAAAGTTTGCATAAATTGATAGAACTATCATGTATAAGAAATGGTGTAATATATCTTATCATACGTACTTCTTTCTCCACTTATGAGCCACTTATTCCTGCTTCTCTTGCCTAATCTTATCATTCTCTCTGAAAAACCGGCCAAAGCAAGACCTCTTGCTGGCTCACGGAAATATCAGGTCACAATTCTAAAGTTTATGGAGTGTGGAATGAGCAGGAAGAGCAGAATGAGAAAAAAAAGAGAGAGAGAAATACGGTGCTGCAGCTTCAAAAAAGTAATTTATCTTACTTCAGTACTGGATTCACAGCTGCACTGCTCAGTAGCTTTCACAGATACCTTGCTCAGTACTGCTGATATCCTCCAAGCTGCTGCTTCTTAACATTTGCTACACAGAGATAATAGAACAGGGAAACTCATGTCTGATTGTGTAGTGTGTAGGAGACATTATAGCAGTAAGTCTCTATCCACTAGCTCAGAGACAACTGAAAATATGAGATAGAAAAATATGAAAAAGTATGAAAAATACAAGATACAAGTTATTTAATAACTCAAAATAGTTATTCTTCCCACACACACAGTTCTCACTAAAAATGCCTGCAAAATGCCAAGATGAACCCTGCTTTGAAGACAATTATAATAACTTTAGCAGTTAATCATGAATGCTATCTCTGTGCTTTCAACTCTGCAAGCTTATATCTGGTATATAGTTTTTTCAACTTACTCTGCTTGTCCCCTTATGTTGTGAGGTCAAGAAACTTTTCAAAGTGCTTTATGATCCATGTAGTGCTGGACATGTGTTTATTTGACCACAGCATTTTATTGGGTCCTGGTGTCTCAGTTTAGTGTGATTGATTAACGAGAAGAGAGAGAGCCAACCAAAAAAAACAAAAAAACTTAGCCTTAACCTCCTATATATTCAGACGTAGCTAGGGGGAGCATTTATGCAGGGGTGGCATTTATGCACATGTAATCGAAGTACATGTATCAAAGTACTACTGGCAGTTATAACATGGCAGATAGACAGAGCAGGAGACAGGTAAGACATTTATATACATCTACTCCCTGTACATTAGGAGTACAACAAATACATACCATATGCATTTGTGTAATTTTAATCCTGGCCGCTGCATTCACACACATCCACCGCCCTGGCATTAACTCTCTACACTCCATCCATATTGGCCCCTCGCTTCTTTCCTCTCCTATGTATAGCACTCACGCTCTTTTCACGTTGTTAAATTGCACAGATCCAGTCAGTCCCACCATTCAACATCAGAGACGCTCTCACAAATCACTTAACCATCTGCTCACTCTTTCTATCCTCCTCCTAGTCGCAGGAGACATTGCTCCCAACCCTGGTCCCCAATGTTATAGAAAGTCAAACCCCCCGACTGCTACACTTAGAAACCCCTCTAATCTGATTAATATTCCCTGCCTGCCATCTGTCTCTTATTTGTGCACTTTGGAATTCTCGCTCCGTGTGTAACAAACTCTCCTTCATCCATGACTTCTTCCTTTCTAATTCTCTTAACCTCCTAGCTCTTACTGAAACCTGGATCCAGCAGTCAGACACTACCGCTGCTGCTGCTCTTTCATACGGGGGGGCTACACTTCTCTCATACCCCAAGATCAGACAGTAGAGCTGGTGGAGGCGTTGGTCTGCTCCTATCACCAAAATGTACCTTTCAGGTTATCCCTCAAGTACCCTCACTTGTCTTCCCTTCTTTTGAGGTCCATGCCGTCAGACTCTACACCCCCTTCTGCATGCGAGTTCCTGGATCATTTTGCCACTTGGCTTCCACATTTTCTCTCCTGTGACATCCCTACCCTCATCATGGGAGATTTCAACATCCCCATTGCTCTTCCCCTCTCACCATCTGCTACTCACCTTTTATCTCTAACCTCCTCGTTTGGCCTTTCGCAGCTTACTAATTCTCCAAAACATGAAGACGGAAACTCCCTCGACTTGGTCTTCTCTCGGCTTTGTGCAGTGGATGATTTTGCAAACTCCCCTCTCCCGCTCTCTGACCACAATCTTCTTTCATTCTCTATAAAGAACTGCCAGGCTGCTCAGGTAACCCCCACTGTCCAGACTTATAGAAACATACAGGCCATTAACACCCAGAAACTTATGAAGAACTTGCAGTCTTCATTGGCCCCTATCTCCTCCCTCTCATGTCCTGATTCTGCATTGAAGCATTACAATGAAACACTTCAAAATGCCCTGGATGAATTTGCACCCCCTATAAATTGAACACCATAACGCAGATGGCGACAACCCTGGCACACGGTGCAAACACGTTTCCTGCAGCGGTGCTCCAGGTGCGCCGAACGTCTGTGGAGAAAATCCAATCTACACGAAGATTTCATCCATTTTAAGTTTATGCTTAGAACATACAACACTGCCCTTCACCTCTCCAAACAAACCTATTTCAACACCCTCATCACCTCACTGTCCAATAACCCGAAACGTCTCTGACACTTTTCATTCTCTACTCAATCCAAGAGTACAGGCCCCAACCACGGAGCTCCGAGCTGACGATCTGGCCAATTACTTCAAAGAAAAAATTGACCAGATTCGACAGGAAATTATCTCCCAATCACCTCATACCATGCACTGTCCTCCCTCCCCCACTGCATCTAGCTCACTCTCTGATTTTGAACCAGTCACAGAAGAAGAAGTAAGCAGGCTCCTTGCATCTTCTCGCCCAACTACTTGCACCAGTGACCCATTTCCGTCACTTCTCCTCCAGTCCCTTTCCCCTGCTGTCACCCCTCACCTAACTAAAATATTTAACCTCTCTCTCTCTTCTGGTATTTTTCCCTCCTCATTTAAGCATGCCATCATACATCCACTACTTAAAAAACCATCCCTCGACCAAAACTGTGCCGATAACTATAGACCTGTCTCTAATCTTGCCTTCATCTCTAAACTCCTGGAACGCCTGGTCCACTCTCGTCTTCCGCTATCGCTCAGAAAACTCTGTTCTCGACCCTCTCCAATACGGTTTCCGCTCTTTACACTCCACTGAAACTGCCCTCATTAAAGTCTCTAATGATCTGCTAACAGCTAAATCAAATGGTCATTATTCCATGCTAATTCTTTTGGATCTCTCTGCAGCATTCGACACTGTGGATCATCAGCTCCTCCTCACTATGCTCCGTTCCATTGGCCTCAAGGACACCGTTCTCTCCTGGTTCTCCTCCTATCTCTCCGACCGCTCCTTTACTGTATCTTTTGCCGGTTCCTCCTCGTCTCACCTTCCCCTTACTGTTGGGGTCCCCCAAGGATCGGTTCTAGGCCCCCTCCTCTTCTCCTTGTACACTGCCCCTATTGGTCAAACAATCAGTAGATTTGGTTTCCAGTACCATCTCTATGCTGATGACACCCAATTATACGCTTCTTCTCCTGACATCACGCCAGCCTTTCTAGAAAACACCGGCGATTGTCTAAACGCTGTGTCTAATATCATGTCCTCACTATATCTGAAACTGAACCTGTCAAAGACTGAACTCCTGGTGTTTCCTCCCTCTACTAATGTACCTATACCCGACATTGCTATATCTGTGTGTGGCTCCACTATTACTCCCCAGCAACAGGCCCGCTGTCTTGGGGTCATACTTGATTCCGAGCTTTCCTTTGCCCCCCACATTCGATCACTGGCTCGCTCTTGTCATCTGCACCTCAAAAACATTTCTTGAATTCGACCTTTTCTTACTTTTGACTCTGCAAAAACTCTTACTGTTTCTCTTATTCATTCTCGTCTCGACTATTGTAACTCTCTTCTAATCGGTCACCCTCTTACCAAACTCTCCCCTCTCCAATCTGTCTTGAATGCTGCAGCCAGGATCATATGCCTCACCAATCGTTACACCGATGCCTCTACCTTGTGCCAGTCATTAGACTGGCTACCCATCCACTCCAGAATTCAGTATAAACTTATTACCCTCACCCACAAAGCCCTCCATGGCTCAGCACCACCCTACATCTCCTCCCTTGTTTCAGTATACCACCCTACCCGTGCCCTCCGTTCTGCTGATGACCTGAGGTTAGTATCCTCAATAGTCAGAACCTCCCACTCCCGTCTCCAAGACTTTACACGTGCCACGCCAATTCTCTGGAATGCACTTCCCAGGTCAATACGATTAGTCCCCAATCCCCACAATTTTAAGCGTGCCCTGACAACACATTTATTCAGACTGGCCTATCACCTCAACACATTAACCTAATCTATCCCTGTGTGGCACAGCCAAAAGTTTTACCATAACCAGATTTCCCGCATCATGTTCCCACATGCTTTATGCATCCATTAGCCCTCTGTGTCTGTACTGTCACACACTTAACATTATGGCTGGTCCATACAATCAGGGCAACTGTTACCACCCACCTTTCGTGTCTACCTCTTTCCTCATAGACTGTAAGCTTGCGAGCAGGGCCCTCATTCCTCTTGGTATTTGTTATAATCTACTGTATGTGATTATTGTTATGCTGTAATGTCTATTGTCTGTACAAATCCCCTCTGAAATGTAAAGTGCTGCGGAATATGTCGGCGCTATAAAAATAAAATTTATTATTTATTATTATTATTATTATTATTACTTTAATCCTGTTTGCGGAGATTGCAGGAGATTATCAATCAAATAGAGAACCATCAACAAACAAAGGCAGGAGGTCTAATAATTTCCCCCAATAAATACTAATGGGTAGGGGATCAAAAACTGACTTCCAAATTGTGACAAAATTTTCGAAGATCAATTTTTCAATCTCTAATTGCAATATATTTGTTTCACAAGTAAGCGATTGCCCCCCACCACTCTCTATTATAGGATTGATCAAATGCTTCCAGATAATGTCAGAGTATTTATTCTAATCCTAATCTAAAAAAAAAAATAAAATAAAAAAGCAAGACTGGAGAAAATCCATAAAACAAAATGACCATGCTAATAGGAATAATATTCCCTCATGATGTTGTTTTCGCAGGCTTCGGTATTAAAGGCAGTCGCTTTGCCAGCTGTATTACTATGCAATTTACATGCTATTATGTTACTGAAAGCCATGCAAAACTACAAAGGGTTAAACAGGAAAATATACGCAGGGTTTCTTTACTCTATCAATTTAAATTGTACTGCAAGTCCAGAAGCCTGACATTTAATTCAATTGTCTGGACCACAATTGGTGACTACCTGAGAGCCCACAGGTAAAAGCAGGTTAGCGCGCCGTGTGCGGGCGGCATTCTCCATCATTACTGTGTTGACATGAGCTGAAGTTCGTAAAACACACCACTGAAAAAAGCAGTCAGCAATACTTTGGGAAAATGGGACACAGTGTGAAGCTTGGTAGATGAGATGTTTGCAGTCATATATGATGCCGGAAATTGGATTTTGCTTTGTTGGTGCTGTGTATAAATCTCAAGGTGCTCATCATCTCAACTGCTGACACCATCACCCATTGCTTTATAATAGGATCAGATCTCTATATGTACATCACATCCAGTCATTTACAGGAACGTGCAGCCGCAAATGGAGACATAGGTAATTGGATTGTACAACCAGATCCGACCTAATGTCCAGATTGGTATGTTAGACAAACAAGGGACATCATTTACAAATAGATAGAAAGTTTGGATGTAACAATGATGGAACAGTAATGAAATAGGACCAAGTGAAAGACTGAATGAAAGCAAAACTAAAAAAATCTGGGTCCGGTTTTGGTCCGATGGGTGGCACAGTCCGGTCCGGCGCCTCCCATCTTGTAGCAATGACGTCCTCTTCTTTGCTTCCCGTTGTGGCTCTGTCACAGGCGCACTTTATCTGCCCTGTTGAGGGCAGAGTAAAGTACTGCAGTGTGCAGGCACCGGACCTCTCTGATCTGGTCCGGCGCCTGCGCACTGCAGTACTCTGCTCTGCCCTCAACAGGGCAGAGCAGTGCACCTGCGCCGGAGCCGCGATGGGAAGCAAAGAAGAGGACGTCATCGCTACAAGATGGGAGGCGCCGGACCAAGACACCCATCAGACCAAAACCGGAATGGACCGCCCCTGGGTTAGTAAAATATAACTCGTTTTTCTTCTCTTTCTGGTTACGTCGGGGGCTTATCTACAGCATTACAGGATGCTGTAGATAAGCCCTTGGTGGCGGTGCCGGCAGCTGATAGTCCAAAAATGGGGTGACAGTCTAATGTTCATAAAAGGGTAAAATTGCAAAAGGAAAAGGAACTTGGCAATTTACCTTTTATTACAAATCCTCTCCGTTCTCAAGCACAGAGGAAATTTTAATGTTCTAGTTTACTGCTTGTTGCCTAGGCTGCTGGCCACCTCAGCAGTCAATCGGCAGTAGCTGGTCTCCTAAGCAAGAAGCACATTGTTTACAGCATGGGGAGGGACCTTTTTTTTTCTGCACATAGAGTTGCCGCTGCGTGTGGTGATTAGACCCTCTGTGCCGTGTCAGGCAGCAGTACCTCTATTTGAAATGGTGGTTGTGTCCACTTATATGTATAGCCTCCCCTGATGAATCCATTAGAGAGAACACATTGGGAGAACTTGTCAGCCCTAAGGAGAGATGACACTACAGTACCTCTATTCTGTATTACCGGGCATGAGAGTTACTCCATAACACTGAACACTGGTGAGACTGGTCCATTTTCTGACCCATAATCACATGTTTATATTTATATGATGGCCCTCATCATATTTTAAGGAGCTCCCCGTGCTTTCAGGACACTTCGCTCCTGTGCAACCAATCTAATCAGTTTTTATGAAGAGGTAAGCTATAGACTGGACCAAGGTGAGTCATTGGATGTGGTATATCTTGATTTTTCCAAAGCGTTTGATACCGTGCCACACAAGAGGATGGTGCACAAAATGAGATTGCTGGGTCTGGGGGAAAATGTGTGTAAATGGGTAAGTAACTGGCTTAGTGATAGAAAGCAGAGGGTGGTTATAAATGGTTGGTGTTGGGACCTATTTTCTTCACTATATTTATTAACGATCTGGAAGAAGGTTTACACAGTATAATATTGATGTTTGCAGATACAAAACTATGTAAAGCAGTCAGCACAAGAGAAGATAGTATTCTGCTACAGATGGATCTGGATAAGTTGGAAACTTGGGCCGAAAGGTGGCAGATGCGGTTTAACAATAATAAGTAAGGTTATACACATGGGAAGAAGGAATCGATATCACCATTATCCACTGAACGGGAAACCATTGGGTAAATCTGAGATGGAGAAGGACTTGGGGATCCTAGTTAATGATAAACTTACCTGGAGCAGCCAGTGACAGGCAGCAGCTGCCAAGGCAAACAGGATCATGGGGTGCATTAAAAGAGGTCTGGATACACATGATGAGAGCATTATACTGCCTCTGTACAAATCCCTGGTTAGACCGCACATGGAAAACTGTGTACAGTATTGGGCATCGGTGCTCAGAAAGGATATAATGGAACTAGAGCGAGTACAAAGGAGGGCAACCAAATTAATAAAGGGGATTGGGGAACTACAATACCCAGTGAGATTACCAAGATTAGGATTATTTAGTCTAGAAAAAAAGATGACTGAGGGGCGATCTAATAACCATGTATGTGTATATAAGGGGACAATACAAATATCTCTCCGAGGATCTGTTTATACCAAAGAAGGTGACGGTCACAAGGGGGCAGTCTCTGCGTCTGGAGGAGAAAAGGTTTTTCCCCCAACATAGAAGAGGATTCTTTACTGTTAGGGCAGTGAGAATCTGAATTCCTTGCCTGAGGAGGTGGTGATGGCGAACTCAGTCAGGGGTTCAAGAGAGGCCTGGATGTCTTCCTGGAGCGTAACAATATTGCATCTTACAGTTATTAGGTTCTTTAGAAGGACGTAGAGTTGTGGCCAAAAGTATTGACACACCTGCAATTCTGTCAGATAATACTCAGGTTCTTCCTGAAAATGATTGCAAACACAAATTCTTTGGTATTATTATCTTCATTTAATTTGTCTTAAATGAAAAAACACAAAAGAGAATGAAGCAAAAAACAAAACATTGATCATTTCACACAAAACTCCATGACATGTATTGGGAGTGACAGTTTATGAACAGCCTTGTAGGTCATTGTTAATAAATTAAATCGAATTTTCTGGGTAATCAGTGTCCAGTAAAGTGATATACTGGGTTCTACAGGGCAAAAAATGCTCTTAACAATCACTTTCAACTCTGTCTGATAATATTGAATGGGGGATTCAAATTTGAACAGTTGGAAACAATATTTATTGACGTAAAACAAATCAGTTATAATCATATATAGGAAAATGTTAGTTTCTGAAAATTCTAGCAACAATTGAAATATGATGGAGGGTACTATACCTGTGTTAAAACAATAAGAATCAGCAATAAGTGTGTTAAGGAAATCAATTAGTCCTAAAGGGGTATTCATAGAGATCATACAATCCTTTGAAATTCGAAATTTTCAGGTTCATCAAAAACTGATTTGTAATGAAACAATTCACGGAAAATTGCAATTCTGCAAAGCCTCTAATTGAGTAACACACTGAGGTCTTCTAGAACTTTAGTCAAACCCTTTCAAGCTCTTTAACCCAAACAAAGTTTTGGTAAAGACAAAGTGACAACACCATAGAAAAGGATAGTACCTCGATAGTAAACAACTGTCCATTTAGTAACATAGTACACAGCCAGAATTTCCATGTTTTGTAAATTGAAAAATGGACCAAAAATTTCTTCCTCTTAGTCATTTGTGATCAAGCAGACTTTTCTGTAGAGAACACCATCTCAAACTGACAGTGTTGCTGTCAGAGGTAATATTTTCTGTGACTGAGATGTATGATTTGTTACATATTCTAAAATGCTCTTTTCTTCTTCTTCTTCTTCACTAATGCACATGTCAGATGCAAAGGAGGCCGAATTGTGACCTACTTTTAGTTACTGCTATTGCCACTGATTGTGATGACACTTGTGCCACTGTTAGCTACTCCCAAAATCTTAGCTACACTATGTGCTTTTGTCTTTTACGCTACACCATCAATTGCCATTTACACTTTCTCCTTTACCATACATTTTGTACAACATTATAATCAGCGTTTGGCAATTTTTTCAAGAACATTTACAGTTGTGGCAAAAAGTATTGACACCCCTGCAATTCTGTCAGATAATACTCAGGTTCTTCCTGAAAATGATTGCAAACACAAATTCTTTGGTATTATTATCTTCAATTAATTTGTCATAAATGAAAAAACACAAAAGAGAATGAAGCAAAAAGCAAAACATTGATCATTTCACACAAAACTCCAAAAATGGGCCAGACAAAAGTATTAGCACCCTCAGCCTAATACTTGGTTGCACAACCTTTAGCCAAAATAACTGCGACCAACCGCTTCCGGTAACCATCAATGAGTTTCTTACAATGCTCTGCTGGAATTTTAGACCATTCTTCTTTGGCAAACTGCTCCAGGTCCCTGATATTTGAAGGGTGCCTTCTCCAAACTGCCATTTTTAGATCTCTCCACAGGTGTTCTATGGGATTAAGGTCTGGACTCATTGCTGGCCACCTTAGAAGTCTCCAGTGCTTTCTCTCAAACCATTTTCTAGTGCTTTTTGAAGTGTGTTTTGGGTCATTGTCCTGCTGGAAGACCCATGACCTCTGAGGGAGACCCATCTTTCTCACACTGGGCCCTACATTATGCTGCAAAATTTGTTGGTAGTCTTCTGACTTCATAATGCCATGCACACAGTCAAGCAGTCCAGTGCTAGAGGAAGCAAAGCAACCCCAAAACATCAGGGAACCTCCGCCATGTTTGACTGTAGGGACCATGTTCTTTTCTTTGAATGCCTCTTTTTTTCTCCTGTAAACTCTATGCTGATGCCTTTGCCCCAAAAGCTCTACTTTTGTCTCATCTGACCAGAGAACATTCTTCCAAAACGTTTTAGGCTTTTCAGGTAAGATTTGGCAAACTCCAGCCTGGCTTTTTTATGTCTTGGGGTAAGAAGTGGGATCTTCCTGGGTCTCCTACCATACAGTCCCTTTTCATTCAGACGCCGATGGATAGTACGGGTTGACACTGTTGTACCCTTGGACTGCAGGGCAGCTTGAGCTTGTTTGGATGTTAGTCGAGGTTCTTTATCCAACATCCGCACAATCTTGCGTTGAAATCTCCTGTCAATTTTTCTTTTCCGTCCACATCTAGGGAGGTTAGCCACAGTGCCATGGGCTTTAAACTTCTTGATGACACTGCGCACGGTAGACACAGGAACATTCAGGTCTTTGGAGATGGACTTGTAGCCTTGAGATTGCTCATGCTTCCTCACAATTTGGTTTCTCAAGTCCTCAGACAGTTCTTTGGTCTTCTTTCTTTTCTCCATGCTCAATGTGGTACACACAAGGACACAGGACAGAGGTTGAGTCAACTTTAATCCATGTCAACTGGCTGCAAGTGTGATTTAGTTATTGCCAACACCTGTTAGGTGCCACAGGTAAGTTACAGGTGCTGTTAATTACACAAATTAGGGAAGCATCACATGATTTTTCGAACAGTGCCAATACTTTTATCCACCCTCTTTTTTATGTTTAGTGTGGAATTATATCCAATTTGGCTTTAGGACAATTCTTTTTGTGTTTTTTCATTTAAGACAAATTAAATGAAGATAATAATAACAAAGAATTTGTGTTTGCAATCATTTTCAGGAAGAAACTGAGTATTATCTGACAGAATTGCAGTGGTGTCAATACTTTTGGCCACAACTGTATTCTGACCTTGCCAAAAAGGACGTAGCAAGAAATGCTCGGTAGGTAAAGAGATGTACTATACAGAACTTAAAATGTGGCGGTATCCAACATGTCTGGTAGTCAGATTGGACTTTTTAAACAGGTATACAAGAACAGGCATGCACAGTTAATTGTCTACTTTTTTTCTCATGTTTCTTTTTACAAAAAGCAATCCTCTGTCCAAAAATGACATAATAAAAATGCTAGGTAAGTACACAACAAAAAGTTAATCAACTGCAATAGGGCACTACATTGATGTGGCATTGACTGATGTAAAATTTAAGAAGTATAACAGATGAATAAAAAACAGTTGCAGTTAAATGTCTAGATTTTGGGCCATTTTCTTTGGTATTTAACCCTCCGTCAGGCGCAATAGATCTGACAGGCACACAGTAATTAGTTTCACTTCTCTCTCCTTGCCCACTTATCAGAAAACCCCACCCCTCCTAGTTATCTCCTGACTCTACAGGCTCTGTGAAACCTGATATCACAGTGACTCAGCAGACCTTCTAGTGAGCAGATATCAACACTTTGGCTTCTCAGGCACATTGCGCCTGATTTCAACACAAATTGAAAGGTTAGTATTTTCTTTTTTTATTCATCACGATTGTGTATTTAGCTTGTTTTATGAAGGATTAATGCTAAGTTAGTGTACATAAGTACTGTTTTCTTAGACAAAAGGAGGGTGGCTTCTAAGGCACATTGCGCCCTAACACATACTCTTTCTCTCTTGCTTCAGATTTTCTGCTGCAATGGCCAGAAAACAGTATGATTCATCTAAACCCCTTCATTTAGAAGAAATGAAGATTTTTTTGTTAGAAGATGATGAGGAAGAGCCAGCAGTAACTGAGGATTTAGAGGAATCTAGTGACATTTCATCTGAAGATGAGGTAGCAGAATGTAACACTGATTCTGGAACAGAGCAGGATGGTGATGACACTGATACAGAGGAAACAGACACAGATCTAGCTTATTATTTGGGCAAAGATAAAAATACAAAGGACGTCCCAAGGACATTCCAGAACAAACACCGACTCTACCACCTTCTAAAAGACGCAGTTGTACTACCTGCTCATTTGTATCTGGTTTCAGAAGGCTTTCTAAATATGACTGCAAAATATGTAAAGAATCAATCTGCCTTTCCCATGCAACTTTCGTCTGCCAGCCTTGCTTTTCTAACTGTATCTGTGCTGCTTCTGCTGCAATTGAAACCACTGAAGATGAGTAGAAAATAATTAAGTAACATCTAAGTGCAATATCCTTTAAGTTTTTTTCCATAATTTTATATTTAAGCAATAGTTAAGTAAAGATAACTGGAGCCTATTTGGCGGTACTACCGAAAAGTGGTACTTTTAGTTTTAATAAGTTTATGGTTAATAAATGGTTTTTTTTGCATCTGATTTGGTGTAATCTCTTTTAATACATTCCTATGAAGGTCACTGACTACTTCTATAGTCCTGAAATTGAAATATGTAGCTACTATAGGTGGTTTTCTGACCTGTGCTTGTCAGGCACATTGCGCATGAACTGAGGAGAATCTATATTGCGCCTGACGGAGGGTTAATAAAAATATTTCCCCCTTCACAAATTGATTGCATAAGAAATGAAAAAACTCAGTACAATCTCTTGTGACAAGCAAGCAGACAATCACTGAATGACTCTGATTTCAGATTTTTTTTTTCCTTTGGCTTGCTGCTACTTTCTGGTACATGAAGAATGAAGTAAATAAAATGTAAAATTGTAAATCAATTTCAGCATGACAGATGCCAATTGTACCAAATCATTGCTGGACACCGAGTCTGGAACTGGTGCTGCTGGTACATCTAGTATCTCTCTCTCCCCTATCAATTGAATCTCAGTATTATTTGCAGACAACTACACAGATCTTAATCATTGCTGCAGTTATATAATACATTAATGTCTCGAGTATTTGTTCACTGCTTTAGGGCTTTCTCTCCTGGTCTCTATTGCTGAGGTTTGCTGAGGTATGAGCTCTGCCGTTCTCTTACTATCCTTCTTGACTGGCTGTGCTATACATGTGATGTGAAGTCTGCACAGTCATGTGAGTCTTCTGTTAAAATATCAAAGGACGTGACAAACATCAAACAAAAAACACAGCGTCCTTATCGATGCAAATAATCATGAATACAGCCAAGAAAAACACCTCTGAGTCAAGGCTGACAATCGAGATTAGGATATTATATCTCTATCATAGTAGCAGAGTAACATAGTTAGCAAGGCCGAAAAAAGACATTTGTCCATCCAGTTCAGTCTATATTCCATCAGAAAAAATCCCCAGATCTACAGTTGTGGCCAGAAGTATTGCCACCCCTGCAATTCTGTCAGATAATACTCAGTTTCTTCCTGAAAATGATTGCAAACACAAATTCTTTGGTATTATTATCTTCATTTAATTTGTCTTAAATGAAAAAACACAAAAAGAATTGTCCTAAAGCCAAATTGGATATAATTCCACACCAAACATAAAAAAGAGGGTGGACAAAAGTATTGGCACTGTTCGAAAAATCATGTGATGCTTCTCTAATTTGTGTAATTAACAGCACCTGTAACTTACCTGTGGCACCTAACAGGTGTTGGCAATAACTAAATCACACTTGCAGCCAGTTGACATGGATTAAAGTTGACTCAACCTCTGTCCTGTGTCCTTGTGTGTACCACATTGAGCATGGAGAAAAGAAAGAAGACCAAAGAACTGTCTGAGGACTTGACAAACCAAATTGTGAGGAAGCATGAGCAATCTCAAGGCTACAAGTCCATCTCCAAAGACCTGAATGCTCCTGTGTCTACCGTGCGCAGTGTCATCAAGAAGTTTAAAGCCCATGGCACTGTGGCTAACCTCCCTAGATGTGGACGGAAAAGAAAAATTGACAAGAGATTTCAACGCAAGATTGTGCGGATGTTGGATAAAGAACCTCGACTAACATCCAAACAAGTTCAAGCTGCCCTGCAGTCCGAGGGTACAACAGTGTCAACCCGTACTATCCGTCGGCGTCTGAATGAAAAGGGACTGTATGGTAGGAGACCCAGGAAGACCCCACTTCTTACCCCGAGACATAAAAAAGCCAGGCTGGAGTTTGCCAAAACTTACCTGAAAAAGCCTAAAACGTTTTGGAAGAATGTTCTCTGGTCAGATGAGACAAAAGTAGAGCTTTTTGGGCAAAGGCATCAACATAGAGTTTACAGGAGAAAAAAAGAGGCATTCAAAGAAAAGAACACGGTCCCTACAGTCAAACATGGCCGAGGTTCCCTGATGTTTTGGGGTTGCTTTGCTGCCTCTAGCACTGGACTGCTTGACTGTGTGCATGGCATTATGAAGTCTGAAGACTACCAACAAATTTTGCAGCATAATGTAGGGCCCAGTGTGAGAAAGCTCAGAGGTCATGGGTCTTCCAGCAGGACAATGACCCAAAGCACACTTCAAAAAGCACTAGAAAATGGTTTGAGAGAAAGCACTGGAGACTTCTAAGGTGGCCAGCAATGAGTCCAGACCTGAATCCCATAGAACACCTGTGGAGAGATCTAAAAATGGTAGTTTGGAGAAGGCACCCTTCAAATATCAGGGACCTGGAGCAGTTTGCCAAAGAAGAATGGTCTAAAATTCCAGCAGAGCATTGTAAGAAACTCATTGATGGTTACCGGAAGCGGTTGGTCGCAGTTATTTTGGCTAAAGGTTGTGCAACCAAGTATTAGGCTGAGGGTACCAATACTTTTGTCTGGCCCATTTTTGGAGTTTTGTGTGAAATGATCAATGTTTTGCTTTTTGCTTCATTCTCTTTTGTGTTTTTTCATTTAAGACAAATTAAATGAAGATAATAATACCAAAGAATTTGTGTTTGCAATCATTTTCAGGAAGAACCTGAGTATTATCTGACAGAATTGCAGGGGTGTCAATACTTTTGGCCACAACTTTAAATGTTCTTGAAAAAATTGCCAAACGCTGATTATAATGTTGTACAAAATATATGGTAAAGGAGAAAGTGTAAATGGCAATTGATGGTGTAGCGTAAAAGACAAAAGCACATACTGTGGCTAAGAATTTGGGAGTCGCTAACAGTGGCACAAGTATCATCACAATCAGTGGCAATAGCAGTAACTAAAAGTAGGTCACAATTCGGCCTCCTTTGCTTCTGACATGTGCATTAGTGAAGAAGAAGAAGAAAAAAAGAGCATTATAGAATATGTAACAAATCACACATCTCAGTCACAGAAAATATTACCTCTGACAGCAACACTGTCAGTTTGAGACAGTGTTCTCTACCGAAAAGTCTGCTTGATCACAAATGACTAAGAGGAAGAATTGTTTGGACCATATTTCAATTTACAAAACATGGAAATTCTGGATGTGTACCATGTTATTAAATGGACAGTTGTTTACTATCGAGGTACTATCCTTTTCTATGGTGTTGTCACTTTGTCTTTACCAAAACTTTGTTTGGGTTAAAGAGCTTGAAAGGGTTTGACTAAAGTTCTAGAAGACCTCAGTGTGTTACTCAATTAGAGGCTTTGCAGAATTGCAATTTTCCGTGAATTGTTTCATTACAAATCAGTTTTTGATGAACCTGAAAATTTCGAATTTCAAAGGATTGTATGATCTCTATGAATGCCCCTTTAGGACTAATTGATTTCCTTAACACACTTATTGCTGATTCTTATTGTTTTAACATAGGTATAGTACCCTTGATCATATTTGAATTGTTGCTAGAATTTTCAGAAACTAACATTTTCCTATATATGATTATAACTGATTTGTTTTACATCAATAAATATTGTTTCCAACTGTTCAAATTTAAATCCCCCATTCAATATTATCAGACAGAGTTGAAAGTGATTGTTAAGAGCATTTTTCACCTTGTAGAACCCAGTATATCACTTTACTGGACACTGATTACCCAGAAAATTCAGTTTAATTTATTAACAATGACCAACAAGGCTGTTCATAAACTGTCACTCCCAATACATGTCAGACATAATCTCCTGCTAGCTCGCCAAGCTTAAGCTCAGGTCCTCACAGGACCTCCTCCTTTCATTTCCTCATGTCTTTTTCTTACACAACACTGTCCAAGATTTCTCCTGTGCTTCCTGAACAGTCTGGAATTTGCTACTCCAACAGATTAGACTTCCCATGACCTTTGAGGCTTTCAAATGCAACCAAAATACCCACCAATTCTTTATGCACATATACAACATGCAATAACATTGCTACAGTGGCATGTAAAAGTTTGGGCACCCTTGGTTAAAATTACTGTTATTGTGAACAGTTAAGCAAGTTGAAGATGAAATGATCTCTAAAAGGTCTAAAGTTAAAATGATACATAGGTCACGTTTCCTTTGTATTTTAGGCAAAAAAAATTGTAATTTTTTAATTTTAAAAATTACAAAAAGGAAAATGGGTCAGTGCAAAAGTTTGGGCACCCTTGGAGATTTGTGTTCTCAGATATCGTTGACCAAGGTTTCAGACCTTAATTAGTCTGTTAATGTTATGGCTTGTTCACTGTTATTATTAGGAAAGGCCAGGTGATTCAAATTTCCAAGCTTTATAAAAACCCAGCCTCCTCTAAACTTGTGCCAAAAAGCAGCTATGGGTTCTTCTAAGCAGCTGTCTATCACTCTGAAAATGAAAATTATGGAGGGCCACAAAACAGAGGAGAGACTATAAGAAGATCACAATGTGTTTTCAAATTGCCCTTTCCTCAGTTCGAAATGTAATTAAGAAATGTCAGTTAACAGGAACAGTGAAGATCAAGATAAGGTCTGGAAGACCAAGCAAAATTTCAGTGAGAGCTGCTTATAAGATTGCTAGAGAAGCAAATCAGAATCCCAGCTTGACTACAAAAGCCCTTCAGAAAGATTTAGGAGACTCTGGAGTTGTGGTACATTGTTCTCCTGTTCAGAGATGCCTACACAAATATAACCTTCATGGAAGAGTCATCAGAAGAAAACCTCTCTTGCATCCTCACCATTAAATTCATCATCAGAAATATGCAAAAGAACATCTAAACAAGCCTGATGCACTTTGGAGACAAGTCTTGTGGATTGATAAGGTTAAAAAATAACTCTCTGGCCACAATGATCAAAGGTATGTGTGGAGAAAAAAAGGGCACAGAATTTCAATAAAAGAGCATCTCTCCAATTATTAAGCATGGAGGTGGATCAATCATGCTTTGGGGTTGTAACAGCCAGTAGCATATGGAACATTTCACAGGTAGAGGGAAGAATGGATTCAATGAAATTCTTGTTGCAAACATCAACCAACAATTGAAAAGAGGATGGCTTCTACAAATGGATAATGATCCTAAACACATCAAAATCTACAATAGATGACCTCCAAAGGCGCAAACTGAAGGTTTTTCAATGATTTGATCTGTTGATGATCTGATCAGTTGATACAATCAACTGATCTGAACATTAATGAAAATCTGTGGCTAGAATTCAGTATAGCAGTGCAAGCAAAACGACCCAGGAATCTCACAGAACGGAAAGAATTTTTCAAGAAAGAATGGATGAAAATCTCTCAAACAAGAACTGAAAGACTCTTGACTGGCCGCAAAAAGCATTTACAAGCTGTGATAATTTCGAAAGGGCGTGCTACTAGGTACTAACCAGGCAGGCCCATTTTCCTTTTTGTATTTTTAAAACATAAAACATAATTTTTTTTCCCCTGAAATGCAAAGGAAAAGTGTCATCTTTAACTTTAGGCCTTTTAGAGATCATTTCATCTTCAACTTGCTTAACAGTTCACAAAACAAATAATTTTGACCAGGGGTACCCAAACTTTTACATGCCTCTGTACATAAGCATCTTCTACCTTCACCTACTGCCCCATACCAACTCTTATTGTAGATTGTAAGTCCTTGTGGGCAGGGTCCTCTCTCCCATTGTACCTGTCTCTTAATAAGATGTGATTAGTTAGACTTTTTGTACTGTGATATGTATTGTTAACGCGATTGTTGGAAATTATTATTATTATTATTATTATTATTATTTATTGTTATAGCGCCATTTATTCCATGGCGCTTTACATGTGAGGAGCAGTATACATAAAAACAAGTACAATAATCTTAAACAATACAAGTCATAACTGGTACAGGAGGAGAGAGGACCCTGCCCGCGAGGGCTCACAATCTTCAAGGGATGGGTGATAATACAGTAGGCAAGGGTAGAGCTGGTCGTGCAGCGGTTTGGTCGATCGGTGGTTACTGCAGGTTATAGGCTTGTCGGAAGAGGTGGGTCTTCAGGCTCTTTTTGAAGGTTTCGATGGTAGGTGAGAGTCTGATATGTTGTGGTAGAGAGTTCCAGAGTAGGGGTGATGCGCGAGAGAAATCTTGTATGCGATTGTGGGAAGAGGAGATAAATGTATTCTCTAAGACCCCCCCCCCACAAATTACTGGGTCTTCAAACCTGTGCCTGTGTGATAAAGTTAAAATTGGGCAACCCCTCTAACATCCAAAACAATCAACATTTTAATTATGAGATATATAGTACCTAGTCATTGTTACATTCTGTGACAGAGTTACTGGCATTTATAGAATGTCATTTCCTACAGTAGCATGTCATTAGTTGCACATCGCCGAGCACAACTCTCTATGAAGATTCTGTCTTTAAAGTTACAAATAATAATTATTTGTTGAGATTCTTGATGAATGTGAATTAAAAAAGAGCAATAAACTTTTATGATCTTTTCTTCCCAAGGCTATGTAAACAACAGTACCGGAGCCACCGGTGAAAAAGCTACAAGGCTTCATTAAACGGCCATCAGGTGCAATAAAAACAAATGGACTGACAGTTTGTACAGTGTAGAAATGGTTAGGCAAACTTTTATAGAAGTAGCTACTCTGTATTACTTTATTGTACTAAAAGAGGCCGTCCGCCCAATATTCTGATTAATAGTTCAATAACAAATAAAAATAAAACCTCACTATACTCTATAGCAGAGGTCCCCCACCTTTCTGACCTTGAGAGCCACATTCAGCTCTGAGAGAGGGTCATGAGCCACATTCAGGTCTGAGAGAGGGTCGCAAGCCGCATCCAGCCTTGAGAGAGGGTCGCGAGTCACATTCAGCTTCCGCCCCCCTCACAATAGTGGAAACCAAAGCCCCCATTACAGGCATAATGGTAACCAAACTTTTTCCACAGAAATCACCCCAAAGCAGTATATCAAGATCCAAGGGTTCCCACAATACCCCCATTCAGTTCTCTCTCATCAAGCACTCCCAACACACTGTCACAGCTTCAAGCACCTCCTCTGACAGGTGGTATCATCTTGTCTCCAGCGTACCATACTTAAATTATCTCAAAACCCCTAAGACCAGTATATGTGCATCCAGATCTGCTCTTCTGTGCAGGGCTGTCACAAAATTCACCATTTTCAGATGAGCTCTTCATACCTGTTTGCAAGCTTGGCGCATTAGCTCCAGATCTAACAGACAGCCGCGAGCCACAAATCATGAGCCCGTGAGCCACATGTGGCTCCTGAGCTACAGGTAGGGGACCCCTGCACTATAGAGACAAGTGACATGCGAATAAGGGTACCTGATCAAGTTCTAACTATAGGAAAAACCAAAGGACCAACAGCAAAGCAACCAATAAAAAGAAATGGTGATGATCCCACCACGATATGAATGAAACAAAAGAACTTTTATTTGATAAAAACAGTCTAGGTTCAGAGAATGAATACAACAGTATAAAAGGGCGTCATACACAGCAGGAGACGACTATGTAATAAGACATACATCATCTCATGAGAATTGTAAAGGGCAATGCATAAGTAACCAATGTCATAAGAGACAACATTCCTAAAAAGTATTGGCTGCACACTGTCTCATGAAAGTCCTCTCCTGCTCAAATGACGTCAGCCCCGACAAGAGTTTCGGGGTAATCCCTTCGTCTGGCCCCCAGAGGCATTGCACCAAAATGGGTTATCGTCATTTCCACAGGACAGGACTTTCATGGGTAGATGTACACAAATACTTTTTATAACTAGTGTTGTCACTTATGGCCTCTGTTACTTATGCACTGCCATCATAATGTTTGAAGGGCTGTTTGGAGGGTTATGCCGGAGCCTATAATACTATATGGAGGGCTTTGTGGGGGACAATTACACAGTCTGGAGAGCTAAGCAGAGGCCAATTATAGGGCTGTAGGGTTGAGCAGGAGCCAATTATACTGTTTGTAGGGCTGGGCAGAAGCCAATTATACTGTATGGAGGGCTAAGTGGGGGCCAACTACACTGTTTGGAGGGCTATGCAGGAGCCAATTATACTGTTTGGAGAGCTATGTGGCACCCATTAGGCTGTTTGGAGGGCTATGTGCAGGTAAATGATGCTATTTGGAGGGCTATGTGGGGTTCATTACACTGTTTGGAGGGCTATGTAGGGTTCATTACACTGTTTGGACGGCTATGCAGGGTTCATTACACTGTTTGGACGGCTATGCAGGGTTCATTACACTGTTTGGAAGGCTATGTAGGGGGCTATTATATGGTTTAGAGGGTTTGTGGATGATAGCATAGTGTTTGCGGGTTATTGTAAAGTGTGGAGGGTTGTTTGGTGTCCATCATACTGTTTGAAACGTTGTGTAGGGTTCATCATACTATTTGAACGGCTATGTGGTGGGGCCATTATAAATTTTGGAGGGCTAGTCGGGACCATTATACCATGTGAGGCCATCATATTGTGTGGAGGGCCACAATACTTTAAGGAGGATATAGATAGAATGTATGTCACTCTGTATAAAATTATGATGCCAGGATAGGATACCACTCCATATACTTAGTGAAGAAAAAATCCAGCACTCGCGTTGCAGAAAATTAATATCAGATTTAGTAGCAAAGTAATCCAAAAACAGTGACTTTTCAGTCGAAAAGACCTTCTTCGGACATATTATATATGGTACACTACTGTTGAGAATAGCAATTCAATGACTGTAGGACTTGTACTGAAATCCTGCGGGAATTGAATCCCTATACCCTACAGTGCTGTTACATACAGTGTATCGCATGCAATCTGTCTGAAGAAGGCCCTTTCGACCAAAACGTCACTGATTTTGGATTGCCTTACTATACTAATAAATCTGATATTATTTTTCTGCAAATTGATGTGTGCCAGATTCTTTCTATAATGTATGGAGGATTATGTCAGGACCATCATAGTGTGTGGAGGGCTGAGTCTGGGCCATTATACTGTGGGTGAGGGACTATGGGGGCCAACATATTGTGTTGGGTTCACTGTGGGGATATCATAATTTATGTGGATGGTACTGAAGGGTAATCACACTGTGCGTGAGGAGAGTACTCTGGAGGCATTCACATTAGGGATATCATACCGTGTGCACTTTTGTTGGCATCATACTTTATGGGGCTATGAAAGCGGTATCTTAGAATGTGGGAACACTAATAAGCTTCAAAAGGAGCAAAATTACTTTGTAGTGGCTACAATGCTGTGAAATATACCCTTCTGTGACCCTGCAGAATTTTTATTTTTTTTGGGTGCTGTTGTAATTAGGACTTCTGCCATGGCCCATGATTTCTATGTATGCCCCTGCCATACACATTGGAATAAATTCAGTAAAGCCATCTGATATCAGGGTAATCATCCAACTGTCTGAAATGTATGGAGGCTAGAGATGAGCGTACTTGTTCGGAAAAAGTTCGCCAGTCTCAAATTGGGCATAAACCTTGCACATTCCGATTCATGTTCGTATTCTCGAACATTTTCCTCAAATTCTGCAAAATTCGTACAAAGTTCGGTAAATAATTGTTTCCACTAATGCTTTTGTTTGGACTTTGGCTAAGATATTGGTGCTGTATGATGAGCGGGGGCACGTGTTTTTGATGAGAGGAGTGGGTGGGAAGAGGTCAGAGCAGCAGCTGACTGTTATTCTTTTTTTTTCCTTAACTTAATGTGTGGAGATTTCAGCAGCCAAACAGGGCACAGAAGCCATCCATAATGCCCAGTCACAAGGCCCTGTATCATTGGCTGCTGGTGAGTGTGACAGCATAGTGAGGCTGCTGCTGCAAGTAGTCAGATAGTTAGCTAGGCGGTTTATTCTCAGCTAGTTCAGATAGATAAGATCCTCTGTCAAATCAGCCTTCCAGCATATAAATCTGGAGTGATAATTCTGTGGTGCAGCTACAAGTCGCCACTTCAGCATATGAATCCATAGTTCTGCTGATTCTGTGGTTCAGCGACTTGTCGCCAGTTCAGCATATCAATCCTTTGTGCTAATTGTGTGGTCCAGCCACCAGTCCACATTTCAACATATCTTTTCTGCAATTTCTGTGGTCCAGCCACATCTCAGCAAATAAATACTGATTGTTAATTTAGTGCTGGTGACTGACTGGTCTGGGTCTGGGTTGTGAAAGAGATGGTTAAAAAAGGGGAAGGGTACATCCAACATGAGTGGGAAAATAGGAGTGGTGTTTGATCTCTAATGAACAATCACCGGCTCATCCTATCCAAAGACTTTATTGGTGTGTGCCAATATTTTTTTGAAATGTGGAGACTCCAAGTTGGGTCGCCTTCTGGTGCCTAAAGTGGAAGGGAGCACCACTATACTATTTCTATTCTTGGGAAATTGATGGCACTTTGTAAGTTGGAAATGCTGGGCCAGGCCCTGTGCCATCCATCTATCTACTGTGGGTCAATTGATGCCCCTTTTCATGGTGTATGCCCCTAATTTTTGGAAATGTTTGGCCTCCAAGTTGGGTCTTCTACGTGTGTGTTGCCTGAATTTAGCAGGGCTCCCAGCACACCAGGCCCACACCAGCCACTCACCCATCTCATAATTTCAACTTAATTTCAAACCTGTAATTGCTGGCCCAGACCCTGTCTCTTGCATGGCCCATGTCTGACTGCTGCACTATTATAAAATTTCTACTGTGGGTCCATTGATGTCACTTTTGCTGGTGTCTGCCCCTAATTTTTGGAAATGCTTGGACTCCAAGTTGAGTCCCTTTCATGTGTGTTGCCTGAATTTGGCAGGGCTCCCAGGACAGCAGGCCTACACCTGTCACTCATCCATCTGTTACTGATCAATGTTTAATCTAGAAATGCTGGTCCAAGCCCTGTCCAATGCGTCCATGTTGTGCAATTATACTAGTTGTACTCTGGGTCAATTGATGCCATTTTCCCTGGTGTCTGCCCCTAATTTGAGCTGTTTTGACAGCTTTTAGGCCCCTACTGAAGGGATGTCTATGCGTTTGGTTTTGCCGCCCATTGAATTCAATGGGGTTCAGATAAGATTATTATTCAGCGAACTATATTATTCAGCGAACAGTTCAGTGAACATTTGGAAGCTTGCTAATCCAAGCCGAACCAAACCTTAGAAGGTTTGCTCATCTCTAATGGAGGCCAACTAACATCCCCCCCTCGACAGATGATGTGATGAGAGAGAAGGATCTGGCCTGTTGGATTTCCAATGGTTGACCCTTTTATTCTCCATTGAGATAAGCCGTTGGTGTGCTCAGCTGAGTGGAGTATTCCTGTGTTTCAGAAAGTTGGGTGAAATAGCTCTAAGCTTAAATCTATCTAATATCTATGTGGACATTATCTTCGGAGGAAGCAACTTCCCGTAAATGTAGCTCTGCTTTGCTTCTACAATTTGCTATCGTAAGGGAATTAGATTGTAAGCTTCAGTGAGCAGAGACTGATGTCCATAATCACATTCTCTGTAGCTTGCTTCTTTAGTCCTTAGTGCTACAAATCAGACCATTAATTTATGTTCTCCATAATTTTGCTGAGCACATGAAGGAATAAGTTCAGAAAAAAGGACTGAAGGAATAAACCTACAGGTATCAGCAAATGTTTGTGAACCTTTTCCCTGTCCCTGTAGGAGGCCCAGCTGGAAGTGACCATCAATGAAAGGAACATATGTGTTGCTGCACTTCTTCAGGCCATCTGCACTTGTCAGTGACAGAAATCTTTGGACTTTGCAGCCATAAGTGACATGATCTACAGTACTAATGGACAGGCAAAGAGGGAAGTACAATTGATCTGAGCAGCTAGTAAAAATGAGTAATCTGATTTTTTAAACAATATTACACTCTAGGTTATAATTGATACTTAATTTTTCTGTTTGTTCCGTGTGTTAATCTATGAGTGTTACATTGATGTTTTTTTGTTTAAATTCAATAACTATTTATGCACAGTCATACATACTAATTATCAGGCAAACACTGATAAAGGAGAAGGACATCATAATTGGGAGAATACAAGGAACAAGGTGAAGAGGATGACCAGCAACCCGGTGGGTTGATACGATCAAGACAAAGGTGGAGAAGACCCTGGTGGACCTAACCGACCCTGGTGGACCTATCTAGGCTTACACAAGATAGATCTTCCTACAGGTCATTCATCTATTGAGGTGACATGACCCTAGATTAAACTGAAGGCTGCTAAAAAACAAAGAAACAATGATTATACTACAACGGTAGGTATTATTGCGTTATTAACGACTGGAGAATGGATAGCGTGCCCTAGGTGGCTGTCCTGTGCTACAACTAATTTATTTTCTGTTTTATTTTATAATTTTCTAGAGCCCATTAAATGTCCCCCCTTACTCAAAGGCTTCACACTTAACAGGCTCCACATTATTACTATGTATGTTTTCTTCCTTTAATCTTTTATCTGATGTATATGTTAACCATTAGGGAATGTACTGCAATAAATATGTGGGCATACTAATTATATACTGTTTATAGCTTTGGGAGGTTTGTTGTTAACCCTTCATTGAGCTACTCTATTTTTAACAAAAAAATATATATTTTATATTTGATAAAGTTTATATCTTTTGAGATTTTTTGAAGCACTGCTTTTATTTTGGTTTATCTAATAGGAATGTTAGAGAATCTGAGAGTAGAATATATTCTTAGCATTGAGTTCCAGTACTAATTTTTTAAAGTAACATTAAACATACAAACAGATTAATATTAAAAATCCTAGCAACCATCCCTATCTACTTCTTGTATCTATTTGTAACACATGGCTGCAGAAGGAGCCTCTCCCCACTGCTCTGTCTTTATACGGAGACCAAGAATGTTTAACCCACCCTGGACTATGACACACCTCTCAGACATGAGCCAATAAAAAATGAAAAAGATCAGAAGGAAAAGGTGCAAGACTGTTTCAGGAGCTGAAGAAAATCTTACAGGTACAAAAAAGTGCGGACAACTTAATCTCCCGTTTCCTTTATCGTTCATTTCTTCATTTGATGTTACTTGAAGATGTGCTGCAAGTTAATTCCCTAAAAGTAGAAATTGCAAGACTGTGCGGTACTTTAAATAAAACCATCAACAAGTTCTATCTAAATAATGAGTACACTTCGCTTAGGACACAGCGATGCTCTGTGTTTCCTTATGTTGACCAAGTGTTCTTTCTGCTCCGGTAATGAGAATTCTGGAAGGGTCCAATGGTTCTTATAAATAATAAGCAGACTTCAGCTAAAAACTGTGCACATGGCAGTCGAGTTTATGAAGCTTTGTAGGAACTTGTAATTATATAGAAGGGGCCGCAGTATTTTTTATTATATGAATGCCTAAAAAAAAATCAAATTATTGTATATTATTATTCTGTATATTAACCAAGTCTCAATTCAGTCTGTAAAGTTTCCAGATACCTCAGAGAACCGGTACTTGTCATTTCTCTTGACATATCTGTTTTAGCAAATTCTTGTATTGTTCAGGAAATAACAATTCGGGAGTATTTTTCTTAAAATTGTAGTGTTTAACGCTATGTGCACACAATGCGGATTTGTTGCGTTTCCGCAGCGTTTTTTCCATGCAGAAATGCATCAAAAAAGCAATGGATTACTAAAGCAAGGTTAATCAAAGACAATCCTGAAGTGTTGTGCACATGATCGGGAAATTTCCGTCCTTATTTGCAGCATTTTATTTTCAGCAGCATGTCAGTTCTTTTTTCAGATCTGCAGCGTTTTCACCCATTGACTTCCATTGAGTCAGTCAAATCTGCAGCAAAACCGCAGGTGTAAAAAGGTTTGTGTATTTGCTGCATATTTGCTGCAGATTTACTGCCAAAAATGCTGCAGAATTGTCAAAGGAAATGATGTCAGAAGGAGGAAGAATGTGTGAGTGGAGAATATGTGTGAGCAGAGAATACATGTGAGCGGAGAATATGTATGAGCGGAGAATATGTCTTTGTCTGTCTGTGTCTGTCTGCAGGTGTCTGTGCGACTGTGTGTCTGTGTCTATCTGCGGTTGTCTGTGTCTTTCTGCGGGTGTCTGTGTGTGTCTGTCTGCAGGTGTCTGCGGGTGTCTGTCTGTGTGTTCCCATGCAATGAACAGCCCATTCTGATTGTACTTAGGCATCATCTGATGAGACTACTACTCCCATCCAGCTATGTCTGCTGTCACATATAACAGAGACAGCATGATGGGAGAATAGTCTCATCATCCGGCGCCTGACTTCAATTGTAAAAAAACCCCCCAAAACAGTGACATAATCATATACATATTCACATACAATATACATACGCACCGAACACCTAATCCCCGACACCCGCGTCTCCTGCAAACAATCAAAAATAATAAACCAACATATACTCCCTGTCTGCTGTAGTCCATTTAATATCGAGTGTCCCACAGCGATGTCAAATGGCCTCCAGCGATACACTGACAGGAGGTAATCGCTCCCGCAGTGAGCCCCCGTGAGAGTTCACCAGAGTACATCAGCTGATTAGCTCCGGTGCTCTCACTTACGGCACCGCTGTGTAAGAAAGTTCTTACAAAGCGGTAGTGCTGTAAGTGAGAGCACCGGAGGTGATGAACTCCAGGGAACTCTCACGGCGGCGCAATGATACACTGCAATACACTGCGGGAGCGATTACCTCCTGTCAGTGTATCTATAAAATGCACCATTTATGGGTCGGCTGAGAGCTGATGTTTTTAGCCTGGGGGTGCCAATATACATGGCCCCTTCCCAGGCTATTAATATCAGCCCGCAGCTGTCTGCCTAGCATTTCCTGGCTCGATTTTATAGGGGGACCCATGTCAATTTTTTTCTGGGGATTCCCTGTAAACTTGCCAGTAAAGGCTAAGCAAACATCTGTGAGCTGATATGAATAGCCTGGGAACCTTTATGGCTATTGGCTCCTTCCCAGAAATATAACATCAGCCCTCAGCTGTCAGCTTTCCTTCTGCTGGTTATGAAAATTATGTGGGAGCCCACGCAATTTTTTTTTTTTTTGAAAAATAAACATATATTGCACTTCACGCAGATTTTTGACAGTTTAGTTGCAGCATATGTAAGTTAATTATGTTAATGCGTCTACATAGGCGCATGTGTGTCTTTATTTAACGCTTTAATTAGGGTATCTGGCTGACACCTGTTCATTACTAAACCTCGGGCTTGGTATTATATACAGTTAGGTCCATATATATTTGGACAGAGACAACATTTTTCTAATTTTGGTTCTAGACATTACCTCATTGAATTTTAAACAAAACAATTCAGATGCAGTTGAAGTTCAGACTTTCAGTTTTCATTTGAGGGTATCCACATTAAAATTGGATGAAGGGTTTAGGAGTTTCAGCTCCTTAACATGTGCCACCCTGTTTTTAAAGGGACCAAAAGTAATCGGACAATTGACTCCAAGGCTATTTCATGGACAGGTGTGGGCAATCCCTTTGTTATGTCATTCTCAATTAAGCAGATAAAAGGTCTGGAGTTGATTTCAGGTGTGGTGCTTGCATTTGGAAGGTTTTGCTGTGAAGGAAACATGAGGTCAAAGGAGCTCTCCATGCAAGTGAAACAAGCCATCCTTAAGCTGCAAAAACAGAAAAAACCCATCTGAGAAATTGCTATAACATTAGGAGTGGCAAAATCTACAGTTTGGTACATCCTGAGAAAGAAAGAAAGCACTGGTGAACTCATCAATGCAAAAAGACCTGGGCGCCCATGGAAGACAACAGTGGTGGATGATCGCAAAATAGTCTCCATGGTGAAGAGAAACCGCTTCACAACAGCCAACCAAGTGAACAACACTCTCCAGGAGGTAGGCGTATCAATATCCAAATCTACCATAAAGAGAAGACTGCATGAAAGTAAATACAGAGGGTTCACTGCACGGTGCAAGCCACTCATACAAGCATTACAATGAAACACTTCAAAGTGCCCTGGATGTATTTGCACCCCCTATAAATAGAACACCACAACGCAGACGGCGACAACCCTGGCACACGGTGCAAACACGTTTCCTGCAGCGGTGCTCCAGGTGCGCCGAACGTCTGTGGAGAAAATCCAATCTACACGAAGATTTCATCCATTTTAAGTTTATGCTTAGAACATACAACACTGCCCTTCACCTCTCCAAACAAGCCTATTTCAACACCCTCATCACGTCACTGTCCAATAACCCGAAACGTCTCTTTGACACTTTTCATTCTCTACTCAACCCAAGAGTACAGGCCCCAACCACGGAGCTCCGAGCTGACGATCTGGCCAATTACTTCAAAGAAAAAATTGACCAGATCCGACAGGAAATTATCTCCAAATCCTCTCATACCATGCACTGTCCTCCCTCCCCCACTGCATCTAGCTCACTCTCTGATTTTGAACCAGTCACAGAAGAAGAAGTAAGCAGGCTCCTTGCATCTTCTCGCCCAACCACTTGCACCAGTGACCCATTTCCGTCACATCTGCTCCAGTCCCTTTCCCCTGCTGTCACCCCTCACCTAACTAAAATATTTAACCTCTCTGTCTCTTCTGGTATTTTTCCCTCCTCATTTAAGCATGCTATCATACATCCACTACTTAAAAAACCATCCCTCGACCAAAACTGTGCCGCTAACTATAGACCTGTCTCTAATCTTCCCTTCATCTCTAAACTCCTGGAACGCCTGGTCCACTCCCGTCTGATCCGCTATCTCTCTGATAACTCTCTTCTCGACCCTCTCCAATCTGGTTTCCGCTCTTTACACTCTACTGAAACTGCCCTCACTAAAGTCTCTAATGATCTACTAACAGTTAAATCAAATGGTCATTACTCCATGCTAATTCTCTTGGATCTCTCTGCAGCATTCGACACTGTGGATCATCAACTCCTCCTCACTATGCTCCGTTCCATTGGCCTCAAGGACACCGTTCTCTCATGGTTCTCCTCCTATCTCTCCGACCGCTCCTTTATGGTATCTTTTGCCGATTCCTCCTCCTCTCACCTTCCCCTTACTGTTGGGGTTCCTCAAGGATCGGTCCTAGGCCCCCTCCTCTTCTCCTTGTACACTGCCCCTATTGGTCAAACAATCAGTAGATTTGGTTTCCAGTACCATCTCTATGCTGATGACACCCAATTATACGCTTCTCCCGACATCACGCCAGCCTTTCTAGAAAACACCGGCGATTGTCTAAACGCTGTGTCTAATATCATGTCCTCACTATATCTGAAACTGAACCTGTCAAAGACTGAACTCCTTGTGTTTCCTCCCGCTACTAATGCACCTATACCCGACATTGCCATTTCCGTGTGTGGTTCCACTATTACTCCCCAGCAACAGGCCCGCTGTCTTGGGGTCATACTTGATTCCGAGCTTTCCTTTGCCCCCCACATTCGATCACTGGCTCGCTCTTGTCATCTGCACCTCAAAAACATTTCTAGAATCCGACCTTTTCTTACTTTTGACTCTGCAAAAACTCTTACTGTTTCTCTTATTCACTCTCGTCTCGACTATTGTAACTCTCTTCTAATCGGTCTCCCTCTTACCAAACTCTCCCCTCTCCAATCTGTCTTGAATGCTGCAGCCAGGATCATATTCCTCACCAATCGTTACACCGATGCCTCTACCTTGTGCCAGTCATTACACTGGTTACCCATCCACTCCAGAATCCAGTACAAACTTATTGCCCTCACCCACAAAGCCCTCCATAGCTCAGCACCACCTTACATCTCCTCCCTTGTTTCAGTATACCACCCTACCCGCGCCCTCTGTTCTGCTGATGACCTCAGGTTAGCATCCTCAATAGTCAGAACCTCCCACTCCCGTCTCCAAGACTTTACACGTGCTGCGCCAATTCTTTGGAATGCACTTCCCAGGTCAATACGATTAGTCCCCAATCCCCACAATTTTAAGCGTGCCCTGAAAACGCATTTATTCAGACAGGCCTATCGCCTCAACACATTAACCTAATCTATCCCTGTGTGGCACAGCCAAAAGTTTTACCATAGCCAGGTTCCCCGCATCATGTTCCCACATGCTTTATGCATCCATCAGCCCTCTGTGTCTGTACTGTTACACACTTAACAGTTGCCCTGATTGTACGGACCAGCCATAATGTTACCACCCACCTTTCGTGTCTCCCTTTTTCCCTCATAGACTGTAAGCTTGCGAGCAGGGCCCTCATTCCTCTTGGTATTTTGTTATAATCTACTGTATGTGATTATTGTTATGCTGTAATGTCTATTGTCTGTACAAATCCCCTCTGAAATGTAAAGTGCTGCGGAATATGTCGGCGCTATAAAAATAAAATTTATTATTATATTATTATTACTCATAAGCATCAAGAATAAAAAGGCTAGACTGGACTGTGCTAAAAAACATCTAAAAAAGCCAGCACAGTTCTGGAAGAACATTCTTTGGACAGATGAAACCAAGATCAACCTCTACCAGAATCATGGAAAGATAAAAGTATGGTGAAGGCGTGGTACAGCTCATGATCCAAAGCATACCACTTCATCTGTAAAACACGGCGGAGGCAGTGTGATGGCTTGGGCATGCATGGCTGCCAGTGGCACTGGGTCACTAGTGTTTATTGATGATGTGACACAGGACAGAAGCAGCCGAATGAATTCTGAGGTATTCAGAGCCATACTGTGTGCTCAGATCCAGCCAAATGCAGCCAAACTGATTGGTCGTCGTTTCATACTACAGATGTACAATGACCCAAAACATAACGCCAAAGCCACCCAGGAGTTTATTAAAGCAAAGAAGTGGAATATTCTTGAATGGCCAAGTCAGTCACCTGATCTCAACCCAATTGAGCATGCATTTCACTTGTTAAAGACTAAACTTCAGACAGAAAGGCCCACAAACAAACAGCAACTGAAAACCACCGCAGTGAAGGCCTGGCAGAGCATCAGAAAGGAGGAAACACAGCGTCTGGTGATGTCCATGAGTTCAAGACTTCAGGCAGTCATTGCCAACAAAGGGTTTTCAACCAAGTACTAGAAATGAACATTTTATTTACAATAATTTAATCTGTCCAATTACTTTTGGTCCCTTTAAAAACAGGGTGGCACATGTTAAGGAGCTGAAACTCCTAAACCCTTCATCCAATTTTAATGTGGATACCCTCAAATGAAAGCAGAAAGTCTGAAGTTCAACTGCATCTGAATTGTTTTGTTTAAAATTCATTGTGGTAATGTCTAGAACCAAAATTAGAAAAATGTTGTCTCTGTCCAAATATGTATGGACCTAACTGTATACTGTATATATATATTCACTTATATTTGTTTTGTGTGTGTAAACATTATAAATTTGAGCATGGTATGTAATGATATTATGGTCACTGGAGAATGAAAAAGAAGAGGTTGAACAAGGAAATTCCATCACAATTTTTTTTTTACTTACAAAAACGCATGAAAATCCGCATTAAAAAAACGCAACAAAAACGCACAAAAAAGCATATAAAAAGGTGCAAATTTTCTACTGCATTTTCTGCCAAGAGATGCAGAAACCGCACAGAAATTTCTGCAAGCAAATCCACAGCGTGCGCACATAGCCTAAGGGTACCGTTACACCTAGCGATGCACCAGCGATCCCGACCAGCGATATGACGCGGTCAGGATCGCTGGTGCATCGCTAGGTGGTCGCTAGTGAGCTGCCACACAGGCAGATCTCACCAGCGACATCGCTGGGGACTGGGGTCGCTACTAACCTGTCAGACGCGGCGATCCTGCGTCCTCCCGCCCGGCTCCACGCATCGCTCGCCGGCGCCACAGGAAGCGCCGCAGGAAGTGACCGACGAGGAATGGTCCAGGAGCTTCTCGCGTGATCAGCGATAACCAGCGGGGGAGCCGGTCGGAGGTAAGTATCACATGCAGTGATATCGCGAGCAATATCGCTGCAACGTCACAAAATCGGTGACTTTATAGCGATATTGCTAGCGATATCGCAGTGTGTAACGGGGGCTTAAATCTTTGAAAAATACTAAAAATTGGCAATTGGATATTACCCATTAAATTTGTCAGTTAGGTTTGTCATTAAACAGTCTGGCACTGATTGAACATTGTCAGACTGTGTAAGGAAGGACACCCCCACCCCACCACCTTAATCTGGAAGGGCCAAGTTATCAATTTATTCATAAATTTTTAGGAGGAATAACAGAGGAATTGCATAGCTTGTATGCTCCGGAATTGTTATATAATAGGGAATACACATTTCAGCATCACATCAATTTGCATGTCAGTGTGGTTTTCAGTGGCAATGTTGGAATACTTTGCTGCAATGAGAGGCCAACATATGAATGAATAAAAATGGTTATGTGTCACACTAATATAAAAAGTAGGGCACTATGCATATCGACATGTGAACTAAGAAGAGAGCAGATAGATTGTATACAAATTGGCACATCCAAAAAGTAAGAATAAAAAAATACAATCTTTAATATGAGATTAAAAAAAAATTACAAAAAATGATCAAAAGAACTGTTCTAAGACATGGAAGAGACACAAAAGTGTACAAAAACTAAACAGAGACTCTTACCACAATAAGGTCAACTCCCACAACATGGAGTCGATTAGAATATATGACTAAAGGGGGCTTCACACATAGCGATATCGCTAGCAATATCGCTAAAGCGTCACCGATTTTGTGATGAAGCAGCGATATTGCTAGCGATATCGCTAAATGTGATACTAACCTCCGACCGGCTCCCCTGCTGGCTATCGTTGATCATGCGAGAACGTCCTGGGCGGCTTCCTGCGGGGCTTCCTGCTGGCGCCGACGAGCGACGCGTGGACGCGGGCGGGAGGACATCTTCATCGCCGAGTCTGACAGGTAAGTAACGACCGCCAACCGCTGCTACGTCGCTGGTGAGATCTGCCTGTGTGGCAGCTCACTAGCGACCATTTAGAGATGCACCAGCGATCCTGACCAGGCCATATCGTGGTCAGGACCACTGGTGCATCGCTAAATGTGACGGGACCCTTAAGCCTCCAAATAGTTGTATATTATGAGCAAATCTTCAAGGAGCCGATGGTAGACATAAGTGTGAACCACCATAAAGAAAACCCAAGACCTTTCTTTTTTTAAATTTTTTTTTTGATACAATAGAGTAAATATATGTAGACAAATATACTGACCCTCAATATGAGGTATTCTTCGCCAGCTAGTCATCCCGTAGACTGGGCCATATAAAGTACTAGATGGCCAAGAATTCCACTACCTGGATGTAATATGCCTAGTCTAGAAGCTTTCCCGCAAGCAATAAAGAAAGTGGGCTCTAAGGGCCCCGTCACACATAGCGACGCACCAGCGATCCCGACAATAATATGACCTTGTCAGGATCGCTGGTGAGTCGCTACATGATCGCTGGTGAGCTGTCAAAGAGGCAGCTTCACTAGCGATCAGCACCAGCGACACATGGGTAACAAGCGATGCACGTTGCTTAGTTGCTTAGTTACCCACTGTGTACCTTAGTTACCTGCGCGCTGGTGCAGGGAGATGGTAACCAAGGTACACATCAGGTTTCTAAGCGCTGCGCACCTCTTAGAAACCCGATGTCTACCTTAGTTAACAGCAGCAGCTCGCTGATCGCTGGTCTCCCGCCTGTCACACGCAGCGATGCGTGCTGGCCAGCGGGAGACCAGCGAACAAAAATATGTCCTGGCCATTCCAGAACGATCAGCGATACCTGGCAGGGGGGCCGGTCGATGAGAAGTGTCACACACAGCGATCTCGCTGGTGAGATCGCTGTTGCGATGTGTAACGGGGGCTTTACATTGAAATGCACATAAGCTTGATGTACAAACATGCTATGGCTACCCAGCTAGTAAATATCTGAACATGCTTAGTAATTAATAGTCCTTATCAAATACAGGAATCCTATATCACAGTTTTGGTTTTGGTACAATCAATCCCAAGACCACAAGGAAAAAAAAAAAAGCAAAAAGCATGCCCAGAAAAGACCATAATAGGTTACTTATCTGAATCCAGTCCCAATAGCATCATCCCTACGCGTTTCACCCTCTCCCAGTGTCAGGCTCATCAGGGGACCACAATTAAGGAGTAATCCATAATGGCATGGCTGTTGAATATGGGTCCACCTTACTTCATCATTTGCAGCCCTCTATCATTTCATCATGTGCAGTACCCCCTTAAACACACTTCATCATTTGCAGTCCCTATCACCCCCACTTCATCATTTTCAGTCCCTATCACCCCCACTTCATTATTTGCAGTCCCCATCACCCCCCACTTCATCATTTTCAGTCCCTATCACCCCCACTTCATCATTTGCAGTCCCCATCACCCCCACATCATCATTTGCAGTCCCCATCAACCCCACTTCATTATTTGCAGTCCCCATCACCCCCACTTCATCATTTTCAGTCCCCATCACCCCCACATCATCATTTGCAGTCCCCATCACCCCCACTTCATTATTTGCAGTCCCCATCACCACCCACTTCATCATTTGCACTCCCTATCACCCCCACTTCATCATTTGCAGTCCCCATCACCCCCACTTCATTATTTGCAGTCCCCATCACCCCCACTTCATCATTTGCAGTCCCCATTACGCCCACATCATCATTTGCAGTCAACATCACCTCCACATCATCATTTGCAGTCCACCTTACTTCATCATTTACAGTCCCCTATCCCCATTCACTTCATCTGCAGTCCCCCTTACTTCATCATTTGCAGCCCCCTATCATTTCATCATGTGCAGTACCCCCTCAAATACACTTCATAATCTGCAGTCTCACTCCCCCCACCTCACCCATTTAAAAAAACAAACTTTTTTATACTTACCTCAGTCGTTCCTGGGGGGATCTAGTGTTTTCATCAGTGAAGCAGCTAGAATGTATGGGCTATAGTCAGGATCTGCAGGGAGCCCATACATTCTAGCTACAGCCGACTAGGTAAGACGGCCATGGACAGCTTCAAAAAGGCTCCCAGGCCCCAGTGCCGACGTGTGCGCCGCAGTGCACAGTATTTTAGTGCACGATGGGCCGGGCCTGATCAGTAGCACAAGAGTGAGGCCCCGGACCTGTGGGCCCCTGTGTGCACTGCTGCTGACCGGGCCCCATACAGCAGTAAGGGCAGTAATGCCCTGATGGCGGCCCTAGGCCACACATACTACTGAGCCTCATTTTCTTGTTTTGAGGCATGTCCACTGAAGTTGGATCAGTCTGTAATTTGATTTTCCACTTTGATTTTGAGTTTCATTCCAAAGCCAGACCTCCATGAGATATTCATTTTGATTTACAATGATCATTTTAATGTTTATTGTTCTCAACGCACTTTACTAATTAATGAATAAAGATTCACAACTGGAATATTTCATTCACTGATATCTAGGAGGTGGTATTTTGGTGTTCCCCTAATTTTTTTGAGCAATATATATATGCAAATGTGAAGTACAATGCAGATGTATAAAAATCCAGGATGTTTATTAAAAGCTTTGTTCAAGATGAGCTGTGATAAGACCACACCTCTTCATTAAAAGGGTTAATGAGTTGCCTGGGGACCAATCTATAATGAGATTATGTCGGACTAATTTCCCCTGTGTGAATTTTTACTTATCTCACCTTTTTCAGACCCTTCTCAACCAAACAATATGAGGCTAAACGAGAGGTCTGTTTGTTAACTGAGTGGCAGAAATATGTCATGAAGAGAGGTGAACATACGCTTATATATTGTATACAACGGCGAGGGCAAGAGATCCAGAAATACTGTCAATGACTACAAAGCAATCCAGTCAATTGCAAATAGTATTTTCTGAAATGTTTATGTCTTACACTAGATGATACTTAAACATGGGCTCATTAACGGCAGTCATTTATAGCCTGCTTCTTTACTTTCTCTTAGGAGGATTTAATGATTATCTTACACTGTATAGTAAACATACAGTACACACATGTATAATATATTTATATGTGCATGTCGACAGGGAGCCAACACTCTCGTCTATGACTGTGTTTATATATACATATATATATATATATATATATATATATATATATACCGTATTTTTTCGACCATAAGACGCACTTAGGTTTAGGAAATTAGTAAAAAAAAATGGTCAGTTCTGTACTAATATCCCCTATCCTGTAACATATGGTTCCCTCGTGCCCATTCTGGTAAGGATTGCCCCCTCATCCCTATCCTGGTATGCATGGCCCTCTCATCCCTAGCCTGGTAGTCATGGCTCCCTCATCCCCATTGTGGTATTCATGGCCCCCTCATCCCAATCCTGGAATGCAGGCCCCCCATCTCTGTCCTGATATTTATGGATCCATCCTTATCCTGGTATGATTGGCCCCACCCCCATCCTGGTATGCATGGCCCCCCATCAGAAAAACATAAAAAATCCATAAACCATTATACTTACTTTCCTGCGCTCCCTCGCAGCATCTTGTTTCGATGCCAGCAGCTGATTTTTGCTTGTAAGGATCACATGGCAGTGACATCAAGTGCTGCTTTCAAGCCAAGGACAGCTGCCAGAATACTCACTGCTCCCCACGCCGGAACTATGTGCTTGGAGAACAGCGAATATTCATTGCTCTTTAATAGTGGTCACAGGGTTAGTCAAAGCCACCTGCTTCCTGCAGCTGCCAAGCGTTCACATGTGCCCGCTATTAACCCCTTTCTGCCATGAGACGTACTATCCCGTCCATGTTCCCTGGGACTTAATTCCCAGGGACGGGATAGTACGTCATAGCAATCAGCGGCGCCCACGTGGTGAGCGCCACTGATCGCAGCCGGGTGTCAGCTGATTATCACAGCTGACATCCGGCACAATATGTCAGGGGCGGTCACGGACCGCCCCGACACATTAACCCCTTGCACACCACGATCAAACACGATCGCGGTGTACCGGGGCAAAAGGGAAGCATCGGCAGGGAGGGGGCTCCCTCCGTGCTTCCCTGAGCCCCCCTCGGCAGCGCAATGTGCAGCGCTGCTGCGGGGGGCTCCTTCCCTGCAGGCCCCCGAATCCAAGATGGCGACGGGGGCCTTCGGGGGCCTGCAGGGTGCCAGCTTCCTCAGTGCCTGCAAAGCGCAGGCATGAGGAAGTCTGCTGCACTGCCTGTGACAGATCGCTGATCTGTCACAGTGATCTGTGAGTGACAGATCAGCGATCTGTCACAGGACAGTGAAGTCCCACCTGGGACAATGTAATAAGGTAAAAAAAAAAAGTGTTAAAATAATTTAAAAAAAATCGCCAAATAAATTAGAAAAAAAAAAATATTCCCCCAATAAATTCATTTTTTGGAAATAAAAAAAACAAAACAATAAAAGTACACATATTTGGCATCGCCGCGTCCATAACGACCTGCCCTATAAAACGGTCCCATTAGTTAACCCCTTTAGTGAACCCCTTAAAAAATAAAAATAAAAAACCAAGCAAAAAATAATGATTTATTATCATACCGCCGAACAAAAAGTGCAATAACGTGCGATCAAAACGATGCGTATAAATATCCATGGTACCGCTGAAAACGTCAACTTGTCCCGCAAAAAACGAGCCACCATAGAGCTTTATCAGCGAAAAAATAAAAAAGTTATAGCTCACAGAATAAAGTGATGCAAAAATAATTATTTTTTATATAAAATAGTTTTCATTGCATAAAACCGACAAAACATAAAAAAACGACATAAATGAGGTATCGCTGTAACCGTACTGACCCGAAGAATAAAAGGGCTTTATCAATTTTATCGCAAGCGGAACGGTGTAAACGCACCCCCCCAAAAGAAATTCATGAAACGCTGGTTTTTGTTCATTCTGCGTCCCAAAAATCAGAATAAAAAGCGATCAAAAAATGTCACGTGTGCGAAAATGGTACCAATAAAAATGTCAGCTCATCCCGCAAAAAATAAGACCTCACATGACTCGGTGGGTCAAAATACGGAAAAATTATAGCTCTCAATATGTGGTGATGCAAAAACTATTTTTACAATAAAAAACATCTTTTAGCGTGTGACAGCTGCCAAAAATAAAAACCGCCATAAATAGTAAATCAAACCCCCCATTATCACCCCCTTAGTTAGGGAAAAATAATAAAATTAAAAGAAAATGTATTTATTTCCCTTTTCCCATTAGGGTTAGGGTTAGGGCTAGGGTTAGGGCCAGGGCTAGGGTTAGGGCTAGGGTTAGGGCTAGGTCTAAGGCTAGGGTTAGGGCTGAGATTAGGGTTAGGGGTGTGTTGGGGGTTTCCACTGTTTGGGCACATCAGTTGCTCTCCAAATGCAACATGGCGTCTGATCTCAATTCCAGCCAATTCTGAGTTGAAAAAGTCAAATGGTGGTCCTTCCCTTCCAAGCTCTGCCATGCGCCCAAACAGTGTTTTACCCCCACATATGGGGTATCAGCCTACTCAGGACAAATTGGAAAACAACTTTTGGGGTCCAATTTCTCCTGTTACCCTTGTGGAAAAAAATGATTTTTTTATTTTCACGCCCGGGCGTTATAAACTTCTGTGAAGTACTTGGGGGTTCAAAGTGCTCACCACACATCTAGATAAGTTCCGTGGGGGGTCTAGTTTCCAAAATGGGGTCACTTGTGGGAAGTTTCAATAGTTTACGTACATCAGGGGCTCTCCAAACGCACATGACACCCGCAGACCATTCCATCAAAGTCTGCATTCCAAAACGTCACTTCTTCCCTTCCGAGACCCAACGTGTGCCCATACAGTAGTTTTCTCCCACATATGGGGTATCAGCGTACTCAGGACAAATTGACAACAACTTTTGGTGTCCAATTTCTCCTGTTACCCTTGGGAAAATAAAAAAAATTGGGGACTAATTGATCATGTTTCTGGAAAAAATATGATTTTTTTATTTTCATGCCTGGGCATTATAAACTTCTGTGAAGCCCTTGGGGGTTCAAATTGCTCACCACACATCTAGATAAGTTCCTTAGGGGGTCTAGTTTCCAAAATGGGGTCATTTGTGGGGGGTTTCCACTGTTTAGGTACATTAGGGGCTCTCCAAAGGCAACATGACACCCGCAGACCATTCCATCAAAGTCTGCATTCCAAAATGTCACTACTTCCCTTCCGAGCCCCGACATGTCCCTCATACAGTAGTTTTCTCCCACATATTGGGTGTAAGTGTATTCAGGACAAATTGAACAACAACTTTTGGGGTCCATTTTTTCCTGGTACCCTTGGGAAAATATAAAAAATGGGGACTAAAAGATCATGTTTGTGGAAAAAATGCGATTTTTTTATTTTCACGCCCGGTCGTTATAAACTTCTGTGAAGCACTGGGGGGTTCAAAGTGCTCACCACACAACTAGATAAGTTCCTTAGGGGGTCTAGTTTCCAAAATGGGGTCACTTGTGGGGGGTTTCCACTGTTTAGGTACATCAGGAGCTCTCCAAAAGCAACATGACACCCGCAGACCATTCCATCAAAGTCTGCATTCCAAAACGTCACTACTTCCCTTCCAAGACCCGACGTGTGCCCATACATTAGTTTTCTCCCACATATGGGGTATCAGCGTACTCAGGACAAATTGGACAACAACTTTTGGTGTCCAATTTCTCCTGGTACCCTTGGAAAAATAAAAAAATTGGTGACTAAAGATCATGCTTGTGGAAAAAATATGATTTTTTTATTTTCACGCCCGGGCGCTATAAACTTCTGTGAAGCACTGGAGGGGTCAAAGTGCTCACCACACATCTAGATAAGTTCTTTGGGGGGTCTAGTTTCCAAAATGGTGTCATTTGTGGGGGCTTTCAACTGTTTTGGTACATCAGGGGCTCTCCGAACGCGACATGATGTCCGATCTCATTTCCAGCCAAAAGCGTCAAATGGCGCTGCTTCCCTTCTGAGCTCTGCCATGCGCCCAAATAGCGGTCTACCCCCACATATGGGGTATCAGCGTACTGAGGACAAATTGCACAATAACTTTTAGGGTCCTGTTACCCTTGGAAAATTAAGAATTGAGGGTGAAAAGATCATTTTTGTGGAAAAAATATGATTTTTTAATTGTACGTCTGTATGTTATAAACTTCTGTGAAGCACTTGGGGGTTCAAAGTTCTCACCACACATCTAGATAAGTTCCTTGGGGGGTCTAGATTCCAAAATGGTGTCATTTGTGGGGGGTTTCCACTGTTTTGGTACATCAGGGGTTTTCCAATCGCAACATGGTGTCCGATCTCAATTCCAGCCAAAAACGTCAAATGGCGCTGCTTCCCTTCCAAGCTCTGCCATGCGCCCAAATAGTGGTTTACCCCCACATGTCGGGTATCAGCGTGCTCAGGACAAATTGCACAATAATTTTTAGGGTCCTGTTACCCCTGGGAAAATAAAAATTGGGGGTGAAAAGATCATTTTTGTGGAAAAAATATGATTTTTTAATTGTACCGCTGTATGTTATAAACTTCTGTGAAGCCCTTGTGGGTTCAATGTTCTCACCACATATCTAGGTAAGTTCCTTGGGGGGTCTAATTTCCAAAATGGGGTCACTTGTGGGGGGTTTCCACTGTTTAGGTACTTCAGGGGCTCTCCAAATGTGACATGGCGTCCGATCTGAATTCCAGCCAATTTTGCCTTGAAAAAGTCAAACGGCGCTCAGCCATGTGCCGAAACAGTGGTTCCCCTGCACATATCAGGTATCAGCGTACTCAGGACAAATTGCACAATAAATTTTGCAGTCCAATTTCTCCTGTTACCCTTGGTAAAATAAAAACAATTGAACCTGAAGTATTTTTTTTGTGAAAAAAAGTTAAATGTTCATTTTTTTTTAAATATTCAAAAAATTCCTGTGACGCACCTGAAGGGTTAATGAACTTCTTGAATGTGGTTTTGAGCACCTTAAGGGGTGCAGTTTTTAGAATGGTGTCAATTTTGGGTATTTTCTATCATATAGAATGGTAAATAGAATTATCAAAATAAAATGGTGTTGCAAAAATGAGAAATCGCTGGTCAATTTTTAACCCTTATAACTTCCTAAAAAAAAAAATTTTGGTTCCAAAATTGTGCTGATGTAAAGTAAACATGTGGGAAATGTTACTTATCAAGTTTTTTGTGTGCCGTATCTCTGTGATTTAAGGGCATAAAAATTCAAAGTTGGAAAATTGTGAAATTTTCAAAATTTTTGCCAAATTTCCGTTTTTTTCACAAATAAACACAAGTTATTTGAATGAAATTTTACCACTAACATGAAGTACAATATGTCACAAGAAAACAATGTCAGAATCACCGGGATCCATGGAAGCGTTTAAGAGTTATTACCACATAAATCGACAGTGGTCAGAATTGTAAAAATTGGCCCGGTCATGAACGTGCAAACCACCCATGGGGCTTAAGGGGTTAAAGAGAATGAATATTCACTGCATTTCCTTAAGTAGATGGCACACGTGAACGCCTGGCAGCTGCAGGAAGCCAGCTGCTGCTGCTAACAGTGTGTCCGCTATTAAAGAGAAATGGGCATGGAATGCAGTGAATATTAATTTCTCTTTAACAGCGGGCACAGGAATTAGCCACAGTCGCTGGCTGCTGCCTCCTATGACCCACTGCTCCGCCGCTGCCGCTCCCTCACCTCTCCAACCACAGCCAGAGTTGTGAACCACAATACATCCAGACTATAAGATGCACCCCCTATTTTCCTCCACATTTTTGGAGGAAAAAAGTGCATCTTACAGTCCTATAAATATGGTATATATTGTGGTAGATCAGCTTACTCGGCTGCACATACAGGTACACATAGGAACACTGTCTCTTTAAATCTTCCTCTGGTTTATTAAGACTACTGCATACACCAGGGCAACGTTAGCAAAATAAACATGGCCTTCCCAGCATAACAGGAAAAATAATGTATGGCACAGTCCTTTTTGCTACGGGAAACCGCTCGTTTCAGACAACAGACAACACAAGGTTTAGCTTTCCTTCACATGGCAATATGTCCAGAGCTTTTACCTCCACACCAAATGCTCTAGAAGGCTGGGTATGTATCCTCTGGGCTCCTCCAACTCTACAGCTGTTTAATCATCCTAGCACTAAACATGGCTGATTAACCCATCTCAGCAATTCGTGTGCTGGAGCATTTTATGCTTATGTTGCTGGAGCTAACAATCTCAGTGCTACATATCTCCCCTCCAATACTTTGCCAGTGACTTTGTCACATACCTTTCCCCCCTGCCCAAAGACAGGGGGTTTTGGCACCTTCAGTCATCACACAGGGAAGTCTGAATGGGGCATTTATGTTATCATACAGCTTCCTAGGCTTGTATTCCACATGAAAATTGAAAGTCCTGTAGCCATGACACATGCATAAAACAGCTCAATAAATAGGGTTATTTTTTTTTAAAAAAAAAGCTTGCTGACAAAAAATAACTTTTTCCTTTTGAAAACAGTATTTTTTTTATCTTTAAAAACTGAAACATATTTTAATTGTTTATTCATTTTGTGAATAGCAATCCAGTTGCGCACCCCCAAAAAACAAGGGATCGTTTTCACTCCCAGTTGAGAAACAATTACTCCTTCTTTAAAATAATACGTCTCCTGAAACAAGGAAATAATTTTTGGACAGCTTGACAAATCTTTTGTAATTGCCTAACAATTTTGTAATTAGCAAACCGATTGGGGAGCCCCCCCCAAAAAAAAACAAAAAACAATTTTTTAATCCTGGTTGAGAAACAATAAAAATTAGACAAACCGGAAAATTTGGTTTTAAAAGATCTACTCATCTTCAATTCTAATGTTGCAGTATTTTTTCCACACTACCCTAAAACTTTTGAAATGTCCTCTACATATGTACTATATATAAAAACACACAATACATATATACAAGGGTGCATCAAAAATTAGCCACATTCAGGCTATTAAATTGATTTTATTCAACTTCCAGAAAAGACAAATACATAATTTTTTGACATTTTCTCCCTGCTTTTCAATACACTTTGTCCACCTGTCAACAAGCTTTCGCATTCCCTTTTTAAAAAATGTTCTCCTTTTCATCAGACAAGAATCTTTGGCCTCATTTCGCTGATTTCCCGCATAATCCACTGTCACTCTCCTAGGCAACAAAAACAATTCACGTGCATGTTCAATGTTGTCATCAGTCATGGATGAGAACAGGCGTGTGACTCCTTCTTTACGACTGACACTTTTGCCAACTTTCTTGAACTTCTCTATACATTTGTACACGCATCTTCACATTAAAACACTTTCTTCATAATGTGTACAAAGTCTTCATTAAATATCAGCACCAGACACCCCGCAGGCCACAATGAAAAAACAGTCACTGCATACTACTCTCTTTTTAGGCAAATCATGAGTGGAGAAGCCAATATTTCTTGCACCATAGCCACAAATAAACTGACTTATCATGTTCAAACCTGAACAGCATTCTCAGTGGAGAAAGGAAGTTTTAATATGAGGGCAGAAAACTTTTGACTCACCCACATTTACATATTCACTCAAAATGAGTGTTAGTGTTATCTAATATCTAGTAAATAACGTCTACTACCTGTCTACAATTACTTTCCACTGTCTACTACTAGTACTGTCTATTATTTACTATTACCACTACTGACTGCTGTCTACTATCTACTATTGCTACTACTGTCTATTATATAATATTGCTACTACTGTCTACTATCTACCATTGCTAATACTGTATACTGTCTACGATCTACTATTACTACTGTATACTGTCTACTATCTACTATTACTACTACTGTCTATTATCTACTATTGCTGCTACTGTTTACTATCAACCATTGCTACTACTGTATACTATCTACTATTGCTACTACTGTTTATTATCAACCATTGCTACTACTGTCTACTATCTACCATTGATACTACTGTATACTGTCTACTATCTACTTTTGCTACTACTGTCTATTATCTACTATTGCTACTACTGTCTATTATCTACTATTGCTACTACTGTCTACTATCTACCATTGATACTACTGTATACTGTCTACTATTGCTACTACTGTCTATTATCTACTATTGCTACTACTGTCTATTATCTACTATTGCTACTACTGTCTACTATCTACCATTGCTACTACTGTATACTATCTACTATTGCTACTACTGTCTATTATCTACTATTGCTACTACTGTTTATTATCAACCATTGCTACTACTGTCTACTATCTACTATTGCTACTACTGTCTATTATCTACTATTGCTACTACTGTCTACTATCTACTATTGCTACTACTGTCTACTGTCTACTATTGCTACTACTGTCTATTATCTACTATTGCTACTACTGTTTATTATAAACCATTGCTACTACTGTCTACTATCTACCATTGCTGCTACTGTCTACTGTCTACTATTGCTACTACTGTCTATTATCTACTATTGCTACTACTGTCTACTATCTACCATTGCTACTACTGTATACTGTCTACTATTGCTACTACTGTCTATTATCTACTATTGCTACTACTGTCTACTATCTACCATTGCTACTACTGTATACTGTCTACTATTGCTACTACTGTCTATTATCTACCATTGCTACTACTGTATACTGTCTACTATTGCTACTACTGTTTATTATAAACCATTGCTACTATTGTCTACTATCTACTATTGCTACTATTGTCTACTATCTACCATTGCTACTACTGTCTATTATCTACTATTGCTACTACTGTTTATTATAAACCATTGCTACTACTGTCTACTATCTACTATTGCTACTACTGTCTACTGTCTACTATCTACCATTGCTACTACTGTATACTGTCTACTATCTACTATTACTACTTCTGTCTATTATCTACTATTGCTACTACTGTCTACTATCTACCATTGCTACTACTGTATACTGTCTACTATTGCTACTACTGTCTATTATCTACCATTGCTACTACTGTATACTGTCTACTATTGCTACTACTGTTTATTATAAACCATTGCTACTACTGTCTACTATCTACTATTGCTACTACTGTTTATTATAAACCATTGCTACTACTGTCTACTATCTACTATTGCTACTACTGTCTACTGTCTACTATCTACCATTGCTACTACTGTATACTGTCTACTATCTACTATTACTACTTCTGTCTATTATCTACTATTGCTACTACTGTTTACTATCAACCATTGCTACTACTGTATACTGTCTACTATCTACTATTGCTACTATTGTCTACTATCTACCATTGCTACTACTGTCTACTGTCTACTATTGCTACTACTGTCTATTATCTACTATTGCTACTACTGTCTACTATCTACCATTGCTACTACTGTATACTGTCTACTATTGCTACTACTGTCTATTATCTACTATTGCTACTACTGTCTACTATCTACCATTGCTACTACTGTATACTGTCTACTATTGCTACTACTGTCTATTATCTACCATTGCTACTACTGTATACTGTCTACTATTGCTACTACTGTTTATTATAAACCATTGCTACTATTGTCTACTATCTACTATTGCTACTATTGTCTACTATCTACCATTGCTACTACTGTCTATTATCTACTATTGCTACTACTGTTTATTATAAACCATTGCTACTACTGTCTACTATCTACTATTGCTACTACTGTCTACTGTCTACTATCTACCATTGCTACTACTGTATACTGTCTACTATCTACTATTACTACTTCTGTCTATTATCTACTATTGCTACTACTGTCTACTATCTACCATTGCTACTACTGTATACTGTCTACTATTGCTACTACTGTCTATTATCTACCATTGCTACTACTGTATACTGTCTACTATTGCTACTACTGTCTATTATCTACCATTGCTACTACTGTATACTGTCTACTATTGCTACTACTGTTTATTATAAACCATTGCTACTATTGTCTACTATCTACTATTGCTACTATTGTCTACTATCTACCATTGCTACTACTGTCTATTATCTACTATTGCTACTACTGTTTATTATAAACCATTGCTACTACTGTCTACTATCTACTATTGCTACTACTGTCTACTGTCTACTATCTACCATTGCTACTACTGTATACTGTCTACTATCTACTATTACTACTTCTGTCTATTATCTACTATTGCTACTACTGTTTACTATCAACCATTGCTACTACTGTATACTGTCTACTATCTACTATTGCTACTATTGTCTACTATCCACCATTGCTACTACTGTCTACTAGCTACTATTGCAACTACTGTCTATTATCTACTATCTACTATTGTCTAGTATGTATTTCAAAGATTTCCATTTTATTTATTTATTATGCTTGCTTATATAGTGTCAAAACATTCTACTGCACTTTATAGGCTTTGTTATCACAGTACCCATTGGGGCTCACAATCTATAATTCACATCATTATGACTTTAGTGTTTTGTAGAAAATAGTAATAATTGAAGGAAATCCACGCAAACACATGAAGAACATACAAACCCCTTGCCATAAATATATAGATAGATATAATGACCCACAATTAATAGTATTGATGTGTTTTGCACTTTTCACTTGCATTTCGTTTTTAGGAGTACAGAAGTTGGCCCACCAGCCATCTGAATCTTATGGTATATCCTAATCATTAGTTATTTTATTTTATTCACTAAGATATAGCACCAACATAATTCATTTTAGGACACATTCATACGTTTAGTATTTAGTCAGTATTTTACTTCAGTATTTGTGAACTAAAACCAGGAGTGGGTGAGAAATCCAGAAATGGTGACGGGTTTCTATGATACTTTTCCTCTGATTGTTCCTCTCCGGGTTTTGGCTTACAAATACTGAGGTAAAATACTGACCAAATACTGAATGTGTGAATGTGGCCTTAGACAGATTGTCAAGACTCACATTTGCAAAAGTGTAGCAGTTTTCCAAATCAGTCGGGAAAATAAAAATTGGCAAACACAGCTTAAGGCTATCTATTCTATTATTTCTAAACACTGTTTTTCAGTGATTCCTTTGTATCCCCGTTCATACTGCACCCACACACACAAATGATACACCATTTGAAAGGTAAACTTGCCCCTTCAGTAAGCAAATAGCCAAACAAACCACACATCCACGATTTGATCACTAAATACAGTTTAAACATTAATTTTCATAAACCTGCAGTAAGGAAAAATGACCTGCAGGTGGCACCACAGTGCCCCAAAGCACACTACCAATGCATTTGTATACATGCACTGCTTTTTCGCTCATTACTTTACCCCACACACACACATGATACACAATTTGAAAGGTAAACTTGCTCCCTACAGCAAGAAACCAGCCAAACAAACCACACATTCACAATTTTATCGCTAAATACAGTTTAAACATTCATTTTCATAAACCTGCAGAAAGACACAATGACCTGCAGGTGGCACCTCAACCGGAAAACGTTTTTTGGCCTTTACTTATCAAAACAATTTATTGTATCACCAATCTACGTATATAAATACCTGTCTGTGTTCATCAGCTCATGGAATACAATTACATTTGACCAGCTTGCTTTTGCTGAAATTGCCTGCGCCCCGACGACCAATGTACGAAAATTTCGCATGGGCCAAGCTAGTGTTCACATATTGCATTTTTGCAGCATTTTTTTGCTGTTTTTTATGCAATTTTTTAGCTGCTTTTTACAGTAGTAGCAAAGTTTATGAGATTTCAGAAATCTCATGCACACACTTTGGTTTTATTTTACTGACTGATTTGGAAAGCTGCTGCGCTTTTGCAAACTGCAGAAGGTCACTCCTTTCAGCATTTTTTCTGCGCATTTGCAACATTTTTTCACTAATAGTAAACAATGGGCAAGTGCAAAAACGCAGCAAAAATGCAGATATCAGTTTTTGCTACGTTTTTGGTGAGAAAACCTAAGGAAGATAAATCATGTTTTTTTTGGAAACTAAACTTTATCAGCATGCACAAAAGACAAAAAAAAACAGCAATAAAAAAGCTGCAAAAATGCAGCAAAAAACGCAGCAAAAACTAAAAAAAAACCTGCTTCATGTAATCAGTTTCTTTACCGCCAAGAGGCAAGGTTTTGCCTGCGAAAAAATGGAGAAAAAACGCAACGTGTGAACATAGCCTATAGCTTGCTTAAAGAACTCAGCAAAAAGCGCTTCAAAAACGCAACGTGTGAACATAGCCTTAGGCATTACATTAAAAAAATTCCACTACATGTGGCTAATAATGTATGTTGAATTATAATGGTCAAATGTATTAAAAAAGGCAAACATTTGGCTAATGATAGTTAATGGGCACCATGAATGGATAGATGGAATGAAATACACCAGCTTATGTACATAGCTGAAAAAGGTGGCATAAGCCTAGCCTAATGAGTGCACATAAGAATCTAACAATATGTCTAACGAATACGATTAAAAATGTTACTGCCTATTTAGGATATCCCTATTTAACCCAATATAGCAAAAGTTACTTTTTCAGCAGATATTATAAGTAGTTTAAAAAAACAAAGAAAATATTTCATCATTGTATTTTTTTTCCCGCAATTTATTAAACCAAAACTGCATACAAAAAAGATGACTATAAAGTCGCCCCAAGGGAGACATGGAGGTATATCTCCAGCTGTTTCTATTTCTCATGAATCTTTGTTTATGAAGAAATTCTGAAGAATTGTGCTGGAGCAGAAAAAAAAGAAAACAAAATCAAAAGCACTTTGTTAGCATTTTTCATTTTGTTTGAAAATGGATTTAAAACTCAGCTGCATCCCAATTTTGTAAAGCTGCTGTGATTGTTTGCTGGCCTAAAAATACTATATGTCTAGCTATATACAAAGCACACACACACATATATATATATATATATATATATATATATATACATATATATATATGGTTTTAAGTCATGCTTTGGCTGAATATATTTTCCCCCTGAAGACATGAATATCCCTTGTGCCCATATTTAGTGTTGCCCTACTAACTTCTCTGTTATAAATAGTTTACTCATAACAAGCAACCTTGGTCATTCGGCGGTGGTGGAAAAGCAAGCGCCCTTTGAATCTGTCATGTAAGGAATGCTTATACTCCCTGTGTTCTCTCCTATTACAAAATAATAAGTATCTCCGTTGGGTGAGTTTAGTAGACGTGACCTTGAAAATATGGACTGGCGATTGGTAGTAATGTCAAACAACTGTAGGACGGTGCGTAAATTCCAAGTAACCCGAAATCGAGGTGGTTAACGTAAAGTGAAGAAAGAAACAATAAAATGACATTTACGGCTATTGTATATTATATTCATGGGCCACTATAGAGAGTCTTCATTGCATTGATTCCCTGGGACTCTTAACCCACAAGAACAAATGAATGTGAATATATAAAATTCGGGATTTAAGAGTAAGTAGTCATAATGTGATATAGAGATTAGAGTTTTCAAATTTTTATTTTTCTAAAGTTTCTTTTATTATGGAGTAATGTCCATCGCTTTATCTCGGTGCCACTGGGGACATGTAATAATGATTATTCTAAGTTATATTGGTGGTATCTGCATCACTGCTGTGCATGTTAAGCTCATACACATACAATGCTTTGAAAAAGTATTAAGACATAGTGAACTATTCCACATTTTTTCACATTACACCCACAAACTTAAATGCATTATATTGGGATTTTATGTGATATACAAGCCAAAGTAGTATTTGTGAAGCGTAAGGCTGAGTTCACACGTGGCGCTTTTTTCGTGTTTCCGTGGCGGTTTTAACCGCGCGATTTTGCCATGAAAATGCGAAAAATAAGCATCCCATGCATTCCTATGGTATTCCGCAATGCTGTGCTAATGCTGCGGTTTTTACCGTGGCGGAATAGCTTTGAGGTAAAAAACGCAGCATGCTCATTAATTTTGCGGAATCGCGGCGATCCCGCACCCATAGGCTGTGCACACCATGCGAAAAGTAAGCAGAACAATTGCGGATGGTACCCACGGTCCGGAGGAGAGGAGACTGTCCTCCGGGCTTTGGGTACCATATCCCTGTAAAAAATAGAATTTAAAATAAAAAATATTGTTATTCTCACCTTCCGTTGTCCCACGCAGCCTTCCCGCCTCTCTCCACGCTCCCGTTCCCAGTAATCCTTTGCGAAAATGCCCGCGATGACGCCCGTTCTCGCGGGATCGCGAAGTCTCTCGGTCATTCGTGCGACGTCATCGCGAATAATCGCGAGACGTAGCGATCCCACGAGAACGGACGTCATCACGGGCATTTTCGCAAAGGATTACTAGGAACGAGAGCGTGGGGAGAGGCGGGAAGGCTGCGCCGGACGTCGGAAGGTAAGAATAACACCATTTTTTATTTGTTTAATTAATTTTTACATTTTATCTTTTACTATTGATGCCGCATAGGCGGCCTCAGTAGTAAAAAGTTGGTCACACTTGTCAAACACTATGTTTGACGAGTGTGACCAACCTGTCAATCAGTTCTCCAAGCGATGCTACAGATCGCTTGGAAAACACTAGCATTTTGCAAGCTAATTACGCTTGCAAAATGCTAGTTTTTCCGTGGGGAAATCGCGGGAATTTAAAATGCGATTTTCCCGCAGAATAGAATTCCGAAACTCTCGCGGTAATTTCCGCGAGAGTTCCGCTACGTGTGAACTTAGCCTAAAGGAAATGATATACATGGTTTAGTAAATATTTAATAAATATAAATCTGAAAATTCCAATGTGCATGTTTGCTCAGCTCCCCTGGAATCAACATTTTGTAGTACCTTTAACCCTCAGAGTACTGACAGCCTCTCTGCCTTTGGATCGGAGACCACGCAGCATGACACAGGGTCCTGATCGCTCCCATGGTAACCCGATGTCGTCATGACGATATCCGTGTTACCAGAGCTGAGAAACTTCCTGCGCAGTGCATGTCAGGAAGTCTCTCAGGTCAGTGTGCACAGAATGCAGCGCTGACAGCTACTGTAGCATGCAGATGCTGCTTGACCTGCATGCTATAGAAGCAATCAACCTGCAAAAAATGAGTGTCCCATGGTGGGACTAAGTGTAAAAATTAAAATTAAGTAAAAATATTTTTTTAAATAAGTGTAAAAATATTTAAAAAATAAAAAATGATAAAAAAATAAATATTTATTCTATCATTAAATCAATATTTGAATAAAAAAATCTAAACAATAAAAGTACACATATTTGGTATTGCCGGGTCCGTAATGACCCGACCTATAAAACTGTCCCACTAGTTAACCCCTTTAGTGAACACCAAAAAAAAATACCAAGGCAAAAACCAATGCTTTATCATCATACCGCTGAACAAAAAGTGGAATAACATGTGATCAAAAAGATGGATATAAATAACCATGGTACCGCTTGTCCCGCAAGAAACGAGCCACCATACAGAGTTATCAGCGAAAAATTAAAAAAGTTATAGCTATCAGAATAAAGTGATGCAAAAACAATTATATTTTCTATAAAATAGTTTCTATTATATAAAAGCTCCAAAACATAAAAAAGTGATATAAATGAGGTATCGCTGTAATCGTACTGACCCAAAGAATAAAACTGCCTTATTAATTTTACCACATGCGGAACGGTGTAAACCCCCCCCAAAAGAAATTCGTGAATTGCTGGTTTTTGCTCATTCTGTCTCCCAAAAATCAGAATAGAAAGCAATCAAAAAAAGTCATGTGCCCGAAAATTATACCAATAAAAATGTCAGCTCGTCCCGCAAAAACACAAGACCTCACATGACTCTGTGGGCCAAAATATGGAAATATTATAGCTCTCAAAATGTGGTGAGCAAAAACTATTTTTTGCAATAAAAAGTGTCTTTTAGCATGTGACAGCTGCCAAACATAAAACCCCACAATAAGGCCTCTTTCACACATCCTGATATTTCCAGTGCCGGAGATGTCAGTATCCGTGTGTAATACTTGCGACAAACGTGTGGCATGTGTGTGCCACATCAGTATCACACGCACAGGCTCTAGGGAAGAAGCGTTGCAGTAAGCGCTGTTCCCCGGCGCTGGGTGCTGAACACGGCTCTCATCATTCTCCCCTGCTCTCCGGTGATAAGCGCGAGCAGGGGAGAATGTTGAGAGTTACATTTAACCACTTAACGACTGCTGATACGTCATTTAATTGTGGCAGTTAAGGGTACTTTTAATGGTGCTGAGGTTTAAGATTATAGCACCCCAGCATTGGAATTTCTCCTGGGTCTCAATTGCTGGAGTCAGATTTTCCATTTAATTTCTCTCTCCTCTGATGTGATCGCACATCAGAGGAAAGAGAAATAGGGTCCCCCAATCACCCCCGTGGTACCTGCGGGCCCCCCTAAAGTCTCCTAGGCTGCCAGCTTCTTTCCGGAGAAAATGGTGGGCACATGTGCCCACCGAGATCTGCCGGCCTGCACCCGGCAACAATGGGAGATTTTTTTCCTATTGGTTCATTTTGATCACTGTGATAGACCCTATAAAAAAATGTATTTATTTCCATTTTCCCATTAGTGTTAGAGTGGGACTAAAGTGAACTGGGCTAAAGGTATGGTTAGGGTTGGGGCTAAAGTTAGGGTTAGGGTTGGGGCTAAAGCTAGGGTTAGGGTTGGGGCTAAAGTTAGGGTTAGGGTTGGGGCTAAACTAAGGGTTAGGGTTGGGGCTAAAGTTAGGGTTAGGATTGGGGCTAAAGTTAGGGTTAGGGCTAAACTAAGGGTTAGGGTTGGGGCTAAAGTTAGGGTTAGGGTTGGGGCTACAGTTAGGGTTAGGGTTGGGGCTAAAGTTCGGGTTAGGGTTGGGGTTAAACTAAGGGTTAGGGTTAGGGGTAAAGTTAGGGTTAGGGTTGGGGCTAGAGTTGGGGTTAGGGTTTGGATTACGGTTAGGGTTAAGATTAGGTTAGGGCTGGGATTAGGGTTAGTGTTAGGATTAGGCTTAGGGGTGTGTTAGGGTTAGGTTTGTGGTTAGGGTTATGGTTAGGGTTGGGATTAGGGTTGGGGTGTGTTGGGGTTAGGGTTATTTTTATGGCTCTACGTTATTAACTTCTGTGAAACACTTGGGGGTTCAAAGTTCTCACCACACATTTAAATAAGTTCCTCGGGGGGTCTAGTTTCCAAAATGGTGTCACTTGTGGGGGTTTCCACTGTTTAGGCACATCAGGGGCTCTCCAAACGTGACATGGCGTCCGATCTCAATTCCAACCAATTTTGCGTTGGAAAAGTCAAACAGTGCTGCTTCACTTCCGAGCTATGCTGTGCGTCCAAACAGCGACTTATCCCCATATATGGGGTATTGACATACTCAGGATAAATTGGACAAAAACCTTTGGTGCCTAATTTCCCCTGTTACCCTTGTGAAAATAAAAAATTTGGGGCAAAAATATATTTTTGTGAAAAAAATATGATTTTTTATTTTTACAGCTCTACGTTATAAACTTCTGTGCAACACTTGGGGGTTCAAAGTTCTCACCACACATCTAGGTAAGTTCCTTGGAGGGTCTAGTTTCCAAAATGGTCTCACTTGTGGAGGGTTTCCACTGTTTAGGCACATCAGGGTCTCTTCAAATGTGACATGGCGTTCGATTTAAATTCCAGCCAATTTTGCATTGAAAAAGTCAAATGGCGCTCCTTCTCTTCTGAGCTCTTGAGCTCTGTCATGTGTCCAAACAATGGTTTACCCCCACATATTGGGTATAAGCGTACTCAGGACAAATTTCACAACAACTTTTGGTGTCAAATTTCTCCTGTTACCCTTGGGAAAATAAAAAATTGGGGGTGAAAATATAATTTTTGTAAAAAAAATGATTTTTTATTTTTATGGCTGTACATTATAAATTTCTGTGACGCACTTGGGGTTCAAAGTGCTCACCACATATCTAGATAAGTTCTTTAGGGGGTCTAGTTTCCAAAATGGCATCCGATCTCAATTCCAGCCAATTTTGCATTGAAAAGTCAAATGGCGCTCCTTCCCTTCCAAGCTCTGCCATGTGCCCAAACAGTGGCTTACCTGCATATATGGGGTATCAGCATACTCAGGACAAATTGTACAACAACTTTTGGGGTCCATTTTCTCCTGTTACCCTTGGTAAAATAAAACTAATTGGATCTGGAGTAAATTTTTTGTCAAACAGTTAAATGATCATTTTTTTAAAAAATTCCATTTTTAAACATTCCAAAAATTCCTGAGAAGCACCTGAAGGGTTAATAATAGGGGCGCAGTTTTAAGAATGGTGTCACTATTGGGTATTTTATAGACTCCTCAAAGTGACTTCAAATGTGATGAGATCCCTAAAAAAAAATTGTGTTGTAAAAATGAGAAATCGTTGTTTAACTTTTAATCCTTATAAATTCCTAAAAAAAAAAGTTTTGGTTCCAAAATTGTGTTGATGTAAAGTAAACATGTGGGAAATGTTAATAATAATAATCTTTATTTTTATATAGCGCTAACATATTCCGCAGAGCTTTACAGTTTGCACACATTATCATTGCTGTCCCCGATGGGGCTCACAATCTAAATTCCCTATCAGTATGTCTTTGGAATGTGGGAAGAAACCGGAGAACCCAGAGAAAACCCACGCAACCACAGGGAGAACATACAAAGATGCTATCCACTGAGCCACCGTTACTTATTAAGGATTTTTTGTGACATATTGGAAAATTGTGAAATTTTCTAAATTTTTGCCAAATTTCCATTTTTTTCACAAGTAAACGCAAGTCATATCAAAGAAATTTTACTACTATCATAAAGTTCAATATGTCATGAGAAAACAATGTCAGAATCAAAGGGATCCATGGAAGCATTCCAGAATTATTACCTCATAAAGAGACAGTGGTCAGAATTGTAAACATTGGCCTGGTCATTAACATGCAAACCACCCTTGGGGCTAAAGGGTTTAAAGGATGTGGACATTTTCTGGGAGCATTTTATTTTTATACTTAAATGAATGTAGTTTTTAGCTAGAAATCATTTTTGCAGTGAGGTTTTATTCAAAATGTTGCACCACTTGGTTTTACAGGTTCTTTGTCTCCCTGCTCATTTCTGCCTGCACAATGAGTTAACTGATAACCCATCATGGACCATATTCTGACTGTCATATTTGAAACCTTTTATTTTGTCTTTTGCTAAAGTTTTCTGTGATACTTTACTATCATATCACAGTTCTGATGATCACTCTGGTCATAAACCAGCTGTTAGAAACTCTGAAAAAGACAGATTAGAGTTAGGCTGCGTTACTTTTTGCCACAATTTTGTCAAACTTGCAAGCCTGAATGCAGCAACCTTACAAACTCTACCATGAGAATGAGCTCCCTGACTGATTCTCAGTTAACTCATTCTGCACCCATCAATCTGCTTAGAAACAATAAACCTTTTAAAAGTGGAACATTTTTAAAGAAACCCATTTGTAAAAATGTTTTTTTTTTTTTGCATAAAATACATACCGTATACACTCGTGTATAAGCCGACCCATGCATAAGTCAACCCCCCTAATTTTGCCACAAAAAACTGGGAAATCTTATTGATTTGCGTATAAGCCTAGGGTGGAAAATGCAGCAGCTATTGGTAAAAGTAGATACCAATAAAAGAAAAATTAATTGAGACGTCAGTAGGTTAAATGTTTTTGAATATCCATATTGAATAAGGAGCCCCATATAAAGCTCCATACAGTCCATGATGGCCCCATAAGATGCTACATACAAAATACACCCCATATAATGCTGTACAAAGGTTAATAATGGCCCCATAAGATGCTCCATAGAATAATATGCCCCATATGTTGCTCCATTATGTTTATGGCTCCATAAAATGCTCCATAGAATATGCTGCCCTATAATATGCTCCATAGATTATGCCCCCATAAGATGCCCCACAGAATATGCCCCCATAAGATGCCCCATAGTATATACCCCCTTAAGATGCTCCATAGAATATGCCCCCATAAGATGCTATAGAATATGTCACCATAATATGCTCCACAGAATAGGCCCCCATAAGATGTCCCATAGAATATCCCCCATAAGATGCCCCATAGAATATGCCCCCATTAAGATGCTATATAGAATATGTCCCCATAAGATTCTCCATAGAATATGCCCCCATAAGATGCTCCATAGAATATGCCCCCACAAGATGCTCCACAGAATAGGCCCCATAAGATGCTCCATAGAATATGCCCCCATAAGATGCTCCACAGAATATGCCCCCATAAGATGTTCCATAAAATATGCCCCATAAGATGCTCCACAGAATATGTCCCTATAAGATGCTCCACAGAATATGCCCCCATAAGATGCTCCATAGAATAGGCCCCATAAGATGCTCCACAGAATATGCCCCCATAAGATTCTCCACAGAATATGCCCCCATAAGATGCTCTACCAAATATGCCCCCATAAGATGCTCCACAGAATATGCCCCCATAAGATGCTCCATAGAATATGCCCCCATAAGATGCTCCACAGAATATGCCCCCATAAGATCCTCTACAGAATAATCCCCATACGCCGCTGCTGCAAATAAAAAAAAGACATATTCACCTCTCTGTCGCTGGGGGCCCAGTGCTGGTGTCGCTGCTGGCTCAGGACCTCGGCACTGGCGATATTCACCTGTCCCCGTTCCCACGCTGCTCGCCCCTGCCTGCCACATCATCTCTCAGTGACGTTTAGGCAGCAGAGGGCGCGAAGCGCACTAACTACATCAACATGCCCTCTGACCTGAACATCACTAACAGAGGATGCGGTGGGCAGACAGCGGCGAGCATCGTGGGAATGGGGACAGGTGAATATAGCATATACTTACCCCCTCCTGGTGTGGTCTCTGCAGACCCATTCTCCCACGGTCTCTAGCGCCTGCCTTCAGCGGTCACGCGATACTGCTCATTAAAGACATGAATATGCGTATATTCATGTCTTTAATGAGCGGTACCACGTGACCGCTGAAGGAAGGATCCTGAGATTGGGAGAAGTGGCGGGGGCTGCAGAGACCATATCGGGGGGTAAGTATGATCTTTGACACACCCGCTCCCCCGCCCGCCCCCGGTATATGACTCGTGTATAAGCCGAGAGGGGGACTTTCAGCCCCCCAAAAATGGGCTGAAAATCTTGGCTTATTCGCGACTATATACGGTACATTAAACTTAAAAAAAATTGTTCCTAAATGTAAATTCATGCTTTGAATCCTTCCTTCTATTTTGATTACCTGTGTTGGGCTTATTCCAGTAATTTCTATGGCATTGGCTGCCTCTTGATTACTCCAGACAGTCGCATTTTAGCATTGCTTTCATACAGAGCAAGTGCAGAAAAGAAATCGCAAGAAGTAAAACCTTCACTTTTTTATGAAGTAAAAAAACTCACTGTACTTGACTCACTTTGGGGACACGTCATTTTATTTCTTATATGGGCAGCATGAAAGTTACAATGAAGGCAATGGTCATAGAGCAAATCTTATTTGGGTCTGTTTTGGATCTTTGCATTGACTGGTAAAGCTGAGCAAAAGCACATGGCTGAGAATGGATGCAGACTTACCAAAGAAAAAGGCTGTTAGATGCAAAGGCATTTCAGACATTTACTTACGAGATTCCCTTAGCTTTGTTGGCTTCTCTGTCCACTGAGCCACATCAGTTACACCTTTTCTCCAGTCGTTTAATTTCTGTTATCCTTGCTTCCTTCTTTTTAGGATAACAGATGTTTTCATTTACTCATTTGCCTGCCCTATCACCTTTTGGGTGCAGCTTTATATACTTTTTCCCTGTTGTTATTATCTGCTGGTGATATTTTCATTTGGATGACCAGCCATACTGCTGTAATTTAACCCCTTAATGACAGCTAATATGCCTTTTAACGGCGGCAATTAAGGGTACTTTTTAACAGCTTTTTAACGGCTCTGAGGAGTAAGGGTATAGTGCCCCCCAGAGTCGTAATTTCTCCGTGGTCTCAGCTACTGGGGGGTAGCAGACTTCTGAATTATCACAGTGCACACTGCACGCTGTCAGGATTCTTGGGTGCCAGTGATTTGCATACATGTTGCCATATGCCGACTAGACATGTGTGGCCTCACTCAATGAAAACTAATTGAGTGAGGCTGGACAAGTCTAGTTGGAATGTATTCAGAAGTATACAAATTGCATACTTGTTCTGACATGACTTTCCACTCTTGCCACAGACAATGGAGAATCCTAAAAGTGTTCAGTATATATGCTGTAAGAGGTCAGCTCTCTTGCTGCTGTTCTCATTTTTTCACCGAACGTTGAGAGAATTAGTTAGAGCAGTTAGTCAGCATGTGACTAAGTGTGCAAATCGCATATGCGCTTGTGGGGGAATTACACTGATTTCTTGCCCCAGGTGCCAGAAAACCTAGATACACCTTTGAGTCCTAATATACATGAGGCTGTAGACCAATCCCTCAAAGTGGCAATAATGATAATCGAAATGGACTAAAGTCTCTGACAGATGTATATTTCTCTTGATGGCTCATGGCAGCTGAAAAATGCACCAAATTAATTAAGAGGACATTGCCCCTTTATGCATAATGCCAATCTTGATGAATTAGCATTAGTGGAGAGATCACAATATCTAGGCTGCTCTTGCGGAAATGAAGAATCCTCGATGATTTAAAAGGGAGGATTTTATTGCATCAAAGCATTTCGGTGCCGGACTAGCGCCTTTTTCAAGGTAAAAAACCCCCCTATGGATTGATATATTGGGGCCAATGTTTAAATATTTTTTGGACACTTTTTGAGTCTCACTCAGCAAGGGGTGTGTGATACAGTTGGAAAAGATGGAATTTTACAAGAAAGGATCATGGCTTATAATAATGCAACAATGTGCAATATAACTGCATCAAAATTTTAGGACAAAATATTGGTATCAATTACGCCAACTATTAGGTGGTGTAAAGTTTGACAAAACTATTTAAAGTTAAAGTAAAAACTGTCTAAAGTTAAAGTAGACAAGACTAGTAAATCTACTCCATAAACAGCTAATCCACACCCTCTACACAAAGCTATGCTGCTTTTTTGGGTAAACTATATATTAAAAACATAAGAAAAAGGACTAAAACTAAATGCAACAATTTGTGCCAAAATACGGAATATTACACTAATGTTGATGCGCACTTACAGTAGTAATTCTGTCCCGATGTTTTCCATTGACCTCACGTAAGACCTATCAATACAGTGATTTGCAGGACTATTTAATGTTATATCGCAATTATGATGTTCTGGTTAAAATTCATTTAATATTCAGTAAACTGAAATGTAAACAGGTTCCCACGTGAGAGTCCTCGTAAAATGATGAATAATGTTTATGACACCACAATGGAAACACAGTGGCAATGTACTACAGAATCACTGGAGAGGGGAGTCATAAAAATGTCATGGCCATGCTTTACGACTACTCCAGGAATCCGTCTGAGCTTCTGCTATTATCTTCAGCACCTTCATGTTCTCCAATATACCGTGGGAGAAATTGGAGTCTAGTGTTCGGAAAACTTAATACACATTATGTAACATTCTCTGTTAATATGTAACCAAATAGCTATAACATTCCCTACATATAGTGATATACAGTAAAATTTGCCTTAACCCCTTCCATACATGTACTTCAGGGTTGAATGTATGGAACAAAGAGCGCTCCATACACAGTAAGGCCCGGTTGCCTCTAACAGTAGCCAACAATGGCTCCAATAGCTCTGATCACCGCATTTCACCATAGAGATGCCAATGTTAATCTCAGACAGCAGCATTTACATGGTTGAGATCGTGAAGGGTTGATGGATGCCATAGCAGATGGGGGCCTACTGAGGGCACCCACCTTTTGGCTTCACAGGAGATCACCATTTTTGCTTTTTGCTGCAATACTTGATGGAGTATATATTACAAGCAATCAAATGATTGCAAGTCCCCTAGAAATCCGCACATAAATGTCACCGTACCTAGAAGAAAAATTGACAATATGAAGATTTCAAAAACACCAAAAGCACATTGTGGGAACTTAACCTAAGGGATAAAGAGTGAATCATTGATTACCATGCAGAGCCGATCTTCGATTGTCTACAAAAAACATTTGCCATAGATGACCAGGGTAAAAAAACAACTTAGATGCATGAACCTAGAGACCTGCACGTGACACCATAGTTTATCTGTGCGGGAATGACAGGAATCTCACATTACTATTCCACTGCATGGACCCGTCAGTCTATGGCCTCTGACTAGTAAGACGCTAACTCACCTATCATTTGTAACCTCATCCTAAGTGACATAATGATGTGAGTGGACAAGTCACTGGCTCCCACAAAACTCAATAAACTTCTTGTGATGCTGAGGAAAAGCCAATTGTTTCCATTATTAATGTGTGAACTTCAGTTTCTCTTCTTTTTTATATTGCATCAGAAACAATACTACAAAGAGTGGCGGAGGTTAAATTATTGTATGTGTAGTCAAGTTGCTGCTTTACAAGTGATGATGATGGACTGAAAGGAAAAAGTGCAAGATGCGGGAAATCTCAATAAAACATATTCATTTTTATTTTTATGTCTCATTAAAATATATACCTGTAGATAAAAATATATAGATAGGTAAATAGATGAAAAATGTCAAAATACATAGGAACAAAAGAGAGAGATGATGGGCGAGATAAAAATTGTAAATGCATATATATCTCACATACACAATGTAGCATCTCCTGGAGGTGACCATCTGGGCCGTGATGCCAACCCACCCTGGGCGAGCTAATCTAGTGAGGACCACTCCTTGTACAGGGAGCGTCAGCGGCAGACCCAGAGGAGTAAAGTACTATGACTGCTGGTACCAGGAGGCCGGCTCGAAGGAGGCTAGGGTGGTGGGCAAGCGAGAAACCTAAGTTAGCAGGGCGAGTACGGAAAAGCACACTGGGTTCTGGAGAGAGCATGCAGAGTACAGGGGCGTGCAGAGTACGTACAGGAGAGTGTGGTGCATGCACTAGGATGCAAGCTGGGTACAGGAGAGTGCAGGATACGCACTAGAAAGCGAGCTGGATTTGGGGAGGCGCAGAGCACTCACTGGGAAGCACGCTGGATACAGGGAAGCGCAGAGCGTGCACTGGGAAGCACGCTGGGTACAGGGAAAGCAGAGTGTACTAAGATGCACACTGGGACCCAAAAACACAGGAGCACCTGTGCTGGATCCAAGACTGGTCCAGCACAGATGCAAAGGCAATAATCAGGGACTTCCTAAAACAGGAAATGGTCTGATATACCTGTTGCAGCTGCCTGGAGGAGGGTACTTCCTGGTCAGTCTGCATAAGGAGCAGAGGAGGTGCGTGGCTGTGGCCTAAGCAGCCGGGTGCACGCGCCCGACGGATGAGTCCCCCGATGCACTTACCAGGCCGGGAGCGAAGTAGAGACCCCCAGAAGAGCCCGACCCGCAGCGCGCTGAGGAGCAAGGTACGTATGCCGGGGCTGGGCAGATAGCAGTGTAACACAGAAATTTATATAATTTGATATGTATTGTGTTTTTATGGTATAATGTAAAATGTAAACTAATAATCCTCCTATGCAGTCTATAAAGACATGTAGGTCATAGGAAGCTGAATAAAATGGTACCTTGAAATCTGTGCTCTGATGTCTTATGCAAAGAAATCCACGTTTTTCTTAATATCTTAATATGTAAATGAGCTGTTAAGATCTATGGGCTGGACCTAGATCTCCCTGAGAATCTTGCCCTAGAGCTTATTAAAAATTAAAGAGGTGTTACCAGTGTGAGACATGTAATGACTGACAGTCTACTCTCCTGATCTACTTGTCTCACACTGGTAACTCTCCCTTTCATTTAAAATAATCTCTGGAGGCAGATGCTCAGGGAGATCTATGTTCAGCCCATAGATCTTAACAGCTCATCTACATATTAAGAAAAAACATTGACATCTTCAGAATAAGACATCAGATTGCACGTATCAAAGTATCAATTCATTCAGCTTTCTATGACCTTTATGCTTATATAAATGGCTTAGGAGGATACATCCCATTGACAGATTCTCTTTAAAAAAAAGCATTGACCAAAAAAACAAAAGACAATTATAGAAAATGGCAATTATTTTCTTGTAATATTTTTCTATAGACAAAGTATTTTTTTTTTATTATCAAAAAAAGAAAACCCTAGGAAAACTCTAATTTAAAGTAAACATGCAAAGATTTATAGTTTAAGGTACCCAGTAAAATCCAAATATTTCCATGCCTAAAAGGACGAGGCTGGTTTAACATCCCATACATACCCTTATGCAGCTTTAATGCAATTTCCATGAAGTGTTCCTTTAAATAAATTCCCCCATAACCGTCGAAATAGGGAGCAATAGTAACATTTTATTAAGGAATTGCCCCTGATGCCATGCCCTCCTGTAATGGAAAATGAATCCTCATTGATTCAGAATTTCAAGATTTAATATATAAATAAATAAATAAAATAAATACAATGTTGCATTTCTAAAATAAAAATGTAATTGGTTTTGGTATTTCTGAGAGAACTGTAATTTCATAGAGGCACATTGTACGTTTCAGCTAGCATTTGCTATTAAGCTGCTAGCAGCAATGTCAATAAAGCAGCCTGACCCCTGCTAGTGGCTGAATGAATGCTCACTCACTTGTAATAAAATAAACTTTAAACTGTTGACCGCAATAAAACTTTAAATCCCTCTACATTTACCTGCAAATCTTAATTCATTTTATCATTTCTGAGTGGGTTAAGAAGATGTCAGCATTGCTCAAGATTTTATACTACTGTATCATACACTGATCCGGGGAGTTCAGCGTCCGATATGATGACATCACAAGATAGTCCATGTGCCTCAAAAGCGGAAGTTCAAGACTCCTAAAATGTGCCCTGATCAGACCAGCAGATTTGGCAATGGAGTCCAGGAACTTCAAGCTAAAGAGATGTTTCCCAAACTGTATTATTCCGATCAAACTGAGGCCAATCACAGTAAAAAAGATTCATATATTCAATATCAGGTCTGTGTGATTGCCAGAGAAAGTCAAGCCCAGCTCGCAACTTTTTCCAGCAGTGCCATAGACAGTGAATAGAGCAGAAGTAGATCACGTGCACTTTCGCTGCATAGGACTCTGAAAATCCCAGTTCTGAGAGTTCCTGAAGTCACATCTCAGGCTTGTAAGGGTGCTTTCACATTGTGTTCCGGCACCCGTTCGGTGGCCCTGTCAGGGAATGTTTAGTTTGCAAAAGAGAAGACTGAGAGGAGACTTAATAGCTGTCTACAAATATCTAAAGGGCTGTCACATTGTAGAAGGATCAACTTTATTCTCATTTGCACAAGGAAAGACTAGAAGCAATGGGATGAATCTGAATGGGAGGAGACACAGATTAGATATTAGAAAAAACTTTTTGACAGAGTGATCAATGAGTGGAACAAGCTGCCACGAGAAGTGGTGAGTTCTCCTTCAATGGAAGTCTTCAAACAGAGGCTGGACAGACATCTGACTGGGATGATTTAGCGAATCCTGCTTTGAGCAGGGGGTTGGACCAGATGGCCCAGGAGGTCCCTTCCAACTCTACGATTCTATGATTCTATGATTCTATGGAGTTATATACATATACAGGTGCTTCTGACAAAATTAGAATATCATCAAAAAGTTAGTTTATTTAAGTTTTTCAATACAAAAAGTAAAACTCCTATATTATGTAGAGTCATTACAAACAGAATGATCTATTTCAAGTTTTTATTTCTGTTAATGTTGATGATTATGGCTTATAGCCAATGAAAACCCAAATGTCATTATCTCAGTAAATTAGAATACCTTATCATAACAGCTTGAAAAATTGATTTTAAAATCAGAAATGTTGGCCTACTGAAATGTATGTTCAGTAAATGAACTCAATACTTGGTCGGGGCTCCTTTTGCATCAATTACTGCATCACTGTGGTGTGTCATGGAGGCAATCAACCTGTGGCATTGCTGAGGTGTTATGGAAGCCCAGGTTGCTGGGTCTGGTGTCTCTCATCTTCCTCTTGATAATACCCCATAGATTGTCTATGGGGTTAAGGTCAAGCGAGTTTGCTGGCCAATCAAGCACAGTGATACTCTTGTTTTTAAACCAGGTATTGGCAGTGTGGACAGGGGCCAAGTTCTACTGGAGAATTAAATTTCCCATCTCCAAAAGCTTGTCGGAAGAGGGAAGCATGAAGTGCCCTAAAATTTCCTGGTAGATGGATGCGCTGACTTTGGTCTTGATGAAACACAGTGGACCTACACCAGCAGATGACATGGCTCCCCAACCATCACTGATTGTGGAAACTTCACACTAGACCTCAAGCAGCTTGGATTGTGGTCTCTCCACTCTTCCTCCAGACTCTGGGACCTTGATTTTCAAGTGAAATGCAAAATTTACTTTCATCTGAAAACCACACCTTTGAGCACTGAGCAACAGTCCAATTCTTTTTCTCCTTGGCCCAGGTAAAACGCTTCTGGCTTCTGAGTGGCATGACACAAGGAATGCGACACTTGTAGCCTATGTCCTGGATAAGTCTGTGTGTGGTGGCTCTTGAAGCAATGACTCCAGCAGCAGTCCACTCCTTGTTACTCTGTCACAAATTTTTGAATGGCCTTTTCTTAACAATTCTTTCAAGGCTGCGGTTATCCCAGTTTCTAGTGCACCTTTTTCTACCTCACTTTTTCCTGCCACTTAACTTTCCATTAATATGCTTGGATACAGCACTCTGTGAGCAGCCAGCTTCTTTAGCAATGACCTTTTGTGGATTACCCTCCTTGTGGAGTGTGTCAATTACTGGCTTCTGGACATCTGTCAACTCAGTTTCAGTGTTCCCCCTGATTGTGGGGCCTACTGAAACAGACTAAGGGACCTTTTTAAATGCTTAGGATGCCTTTGCAGGTGTTTTTTGTTAATTATTCTAATTTACTGAGATAATGACTTTTGGGTTTTCATTGGCTGTAAGCCATAATCATCAATAGAGTTGAGCGAAACGGGTCGAAAAAATTCAAAAGTCCCCGACTTTTGGCAAAGTCGGGTTTCATGAAACGAAACCCGACCCTAGGATGAGGTCGGCCACGAGGTCGGCGACTTACGCGCCAAAGTCGCGTTTCAAAAGTTTGTTTTGCGCTCTTTTTCAGCCAATCAGGATCCACGGACACTGTGGGCAACGTGATGACCTAGGCACGGGTCACCACCATCTTTCAGAAGGGCATGCAAGTGATTGGCTTGCTTTGGTGGGCGTCACAGGGGGTATAAAAGGGCGTGCACGCCGACCGCCATCTTACTTCTGCCGATCTTAGTATAGGGAGAGGTTGCTGCTGATTCTGTAGGGAGAGCGTTAGGCAGGGAAGAAGACAAAAAACTGCTTCTGCTGCTAGCGATTTGGCCTGCACAACACACAAGTCACTGTGTGTGCAGTGCAAGGGGAGGCTATATTGTGGTGTATCAGTGGTGTTGGTTGTTGGGCTGCCTTTTAAGGCTTCCTGACACGCTGGCATTGCTGTTTACCCACTGCTCCGCAAACTGCTTTTTTAAAAGCAATCCAATCTCCCTTATCCTCTAGTCACTTTTGTCACAGCTGTGCCATCGAGCCTGTCACATAGCGCTCAGATATCAGTGGGCCTCACACAATCCACAAGTGTCCAGTGTCCAAAAGTGCGCGCAGAGATTCAAAATCTCCATTATCCTCTCGTCACTTTGGTCACAGCTGTGCCATCGAGCGTGTCACATAGCGCTCAGATATCAGTGGGCCTCACACAATCCACAAGTGTAAAGTGTCAAAAGTGTGCGCAGAGATTCAAAATCTCCATTATCCTCTCGTCACTTTGGTCACAGGCAGCTGTGCCATCGAGCGTGTCACATAGCGCTCAGATATCAGTGGGCCTCACACAATCCACAAGTGTCCAGTGTCCAAAAGTGTGCGCAGAGATTCAAAATCTCCATTATCCTCTCGTCACTTTGGTCACAGGCAGCTGTGCCATCGAGCGTGTCACATAGCACTCAGATATCAGTGGGCCTCACACAATCCACAAGTGTCCAGTGTCCAAAACTGTGCGCAGAGATTCAAAATCTCCATTATCCTCTCGTCACTTTGGTCACATCTGTGCCATCGAGCCTGTCACATAGCGCTCAGATATCAGTGGGCCTCACACAATCCACAAGTGTCCAGTGTCCAAAAGTGTGCGCAGAGATTCAAAATCTCCATTATCCTCTCGTCACTTTTGTCACAGGCAGCTGTGCCATCGAGCCTGTCACATAGCGCTCAGATATCAGTGGGCCTCACACAATCCACAAGTGTCCAGTGTCCAAAAGTGTGTGCAGAGATTCAAAATCTCCATTATCCTCTCGTCACTTTGGTCACAGCTGTGCCATCGAGCGTGTCACATAGCGCTCAGATATCAGTGGGCCTCACACAATCCACAAGTGTCCAGTGTCCAAAAGTGTGCGCAGAGATTCAAAATCTCCATTATCCTCTCGTCACTTTGGTCACAGGCAGCTGTGCCATCGAGCGTGTCACATAGCGCTCAGATATCAGTGGGCCTCACACAATCCACAAGTGTCCAGTGTCCAAAAGTGTGCGCAGAGATTCAAAATCTCCATTATCCTCTCGTCACTTTGGTCACAGGCAGCTGTGCCATCGAGCGTGTCACATAGCGCTCAGATATCAGTGGGCCTCACACAATCCACAAGTGTCCAGTGTCCAAAAGTGTGCGCAGAGATTCAAAATCTCCATTATCCTCTCGTCACTTTGGTCACAGGCAGCTGTGCCATCGAGCGTGTCACATAGCACTCAGATATCAGTGGGCCTCACACAATCCACAAGTGTCCAGTGTCCAAAAGTGTGCGCAGAGATTCAAAATCTCCATTATCCTCTCGTCACTTTGGTCACAGCTGTGCCATCGAGCCTGTCACATAGCGCTCAGATATCAGTGGGCCTCACACAATCCACAAGTGTCCAGTGTCCAAAAGTGTGCGCAGAGATTCAAAATCTCCATTATCCTCTCGTCACTTTTGTCACAGGCAGCTGTGCCATCGAGCCTGTCACATAGCGCTCAGATATCAGTGGGCCTCACACAATCCACAAGTGTCCAGTGTCCAAAAGTGTGCGCAGAGATTCAAAATCTCCATTATCCTCTCGTCACTTTGGTCACAGCTGTGCCATCGAGCGTGTCACATAGCGCTCAGATATCAGTGGGCCTCACACAATCCACAAGTGTCCAGTGTCCAAAAGTGTGCGCAGAGATTCAAAATCTCCATTATCCTCTCGTCACTTTGGTCACAGGCAGCTGTGCCATCGAGCGTGTCACATAGCGCTCAGATATCAGTGGGCCTCACACAATCCACAAGTGTCCAGTGTCCAAAAGTGTGCGCAGAGATTCAAAATCTCCATTATCCTCTCGTCACTTTGGTCACAGGCAGCTGTGCCATCGAGCGTGTCACATAGCGCTCAGATATCAGTGGGCCTCACACAATCCACAAGTGTCCAGTGTCCAAAAGTGTGCGCAGAGATTCAAAATCTCCATTATCCTCTCGTCACTTTGGTCACAGGCAGCTGTGCCATCGAGCGTGTCACATAGCGCTCAGATATCAGTGGGCCTCACACAATCCACAAGTGTCCAGTGTCCAAAAGTGTGCGCAGAGATTCAAAATCTCCATTATCCTCTCGTCACTTTGGTCACAGGCAGCTGTGCCATCGAGCGTGTCACATAGCGCTCAGATATCAGTGGGCCTCACACAATCCACAAGTGTCCAGTGTCCAAAAGTGTGCGCAGAGATTCAAAATCTCCATTATCCTCTCGTCACTTTGGTCACAGGCAGCTGTGCCATCGAGCGTGTCACATAGCGCTCAGATATCAGTGGGCCTCACACAATCCACAAGTGTCCAGTGTCCAAAAGTGTGCGCAGAGATTCAAAATCTCCATTATCCTCTCGTCACTTTGGTCACAGGCAGCTGTGCCATCGAGCGTGTCACATAGCGCTCAGATATCAGTGGGCCTCACACAATCCACAAGTGTCCAGTTTCCAAAAGTGTGCGCAGAGATTCAAAATCTCCATTATCCTCTCGTCACTTTGGTCACAGGCAGCTGTGCCATCGAGCCTGTCACATAGCACTCAGATATCAGTGGGCCTCACACAATCCACAAGTGTCCAGTGTCCAAAAGTGTGCGCAGAGATTCAAAATCTCCATTATCCTCTCGTCACTTTGGTCACAGGCAGCTGTGCCATCGAGCCTGTCACATAGCGCTCAGATATCAGTGGGCCTCACACAATCCAAAAGTGTCCACTGTCCACAAGTGTGTGCAGAAATTCTAAATCTCCCCTGTACTATAGACACCTTGTACCTTGTTTTACATTACTATATAGTTTGTTGGATTTTGTCTACATTTCTACCAAAAATGAGGAAGGCTGGTGGAAGAGGCCGTGGAATTGGGCGGGGGTTGGCAGCTGGTAATGATGGTGTTGGTGGTGGATCTGATGGTAGTGGCAAGAGCAAAATAGGACCGAATGCAGGAGGTGCTGACCCTGCGTCATCGTCTGGCTACATAAGGCTTCGAACGCTTAGTTTTCTAGGAGTTGGCAAACCGCTTTTAAAGGCAGAGCATCAGGAAAAAGTTTTGTCTTACATTGCTGACTCAGCCTCCAGCTCTATCGCCTCCTCTTCTTCAGTTGTAAAAAGTAAAAGCACTGAGTCGTCATTGGAGGCTCATGTTCATGAACCACACCTTTCCTTGTGTCCTTCACCCCAACCAAGATTGAAGGATGACGCAGGCCATACTACTTATTACTCCATGGAGCTGTTTTCACATACCATGCCTGGATTATCAAGTGAAATGGTGAATTACCCAGGCCAAGATGAATCTGACATGGAGTGCACTGATGCACAGCCGCTGATGGATGATTCTGCTGGTACATTCACTCAGAGCACTACATAGTCCTCGCAGTGTACAGAGCCAGATTTTGACCCTGATGAGACTCAGGTGCCCCTTCCCGCACACTATACCACCATACACGGTGACACAAAGAAAGGTGCACATGACATAGAAGAGGAGGTGATGGATGACCCAGTTGTTGACCCAGATTGGCATCCATTGGGGGAAGAGGGTGCTGCTTCCAATAGCTCAGATGAGGAGCATCCACAGCAGACATCGACATCGCAACAGCTGTTATCTGGCAGGCCCGGAGCACTCCAAAGACAGGTTCCAAACATCAAAAGAGTTGCTGGACAGCTTGTCCAGAGGGTCAAAAGATCACAGTGTGCTAGGCCGCAAAATGTCTGCCGGAAGAGTGCAGGAAGAGTGCAGTGTGGCACTTTTTTGAACAAAATCCTCATGATCAGGCCAAGGTTATCTGTAAGAAGTGCGCAAAGACCTTTAGCCGAGGGAAAAATCTGAAAAATTTGAATACCAGTTGCATGCTTAGACATTTAACCAGCATGCACTTGCAAGCGTGGACACAACACCAAACCTCAAGTGCCACATGTGCAACTGATCACAACGAAGGTAGTCAGCAACGCTACATTGTTTCCCCCACTGTAAGCCCACCGGTTAGCACAGCAGCAAATGTTGAGGTGTCGTTGCAAGACCACAGCAGTCAGGGAATCCCACTGTTATATCAACGAAAGACTGATTCTAGGCCATCAGAAAGAACACGAACTCCATCACCATCATCAACCCTCTCTCAGTCCGCCCTGTCCACCGCTACTTCCACCATATGCAGCTCTCAAGTCCAGCTCACCCTCCCAGACACTATGAGTAGGTCAAGAAAGTACTCAGTCTCTCATCCGCGTACACTGGGTTTGAACGCCCACATTGCCAAACTAATCTCGTTTGAGATGATGCCCTTTCGGTTGGTGGAAAGCACAGCTTTCCGAGAACTCATGGCCTATGCAGTACCACGCTATGACCTACCCAGTCGCCACTTCTTCTCTCGCAAAGCCATCCCAGCCCTCCACCATCATGTGAAAGACCGCATTGTCCATGCACTCAAGCAGTCAGTGAGCGGAAAGGTGCACCTCACAACTGATGCATGGTCCAGTCGGCATGGCCAGGGCCGTTACGTGTCCATCACTGCACACTGGGTTAATGTGGTGGATGCAGGGTCCACAGGGGACAGCGGTGGTGGGACAGTGCTGCCTAGCCCACGGTATAGGAAACAGTTGGCTGTAGGCGTTCGACCCTCCTCCTCCTCCTCCTCCAGAAGCGAAAGCTCGTCCACAGAGCGCAGTCGTACGAGCACTCCATCTGCAGCTGCCACTGTTGCACACAATGTGTCCCCCTATCGAGCAGCTAGTGGAAAGCGTCAGCAGGCTGTGTTGCAGATGATGTGTTTGGGCGACAGACACACCGCCGAGGTGCTGGCCGAGTACTTGAAGCGACAAACTGAGTCATGGCTGGGCAGTGTACATCTTGAGGCAGGCAAGGTAGTTAGTGATAACGGCCGTAATTTTGTGGCAGCCATAGCCCTTTCAAAACTCAGCCACATACCTTGCTTGGCTCACACCTTGAACCTGGTGGTGCAGTGCTTCCTCAAAAATTATCCGGAGTTAACAGCCCTGCTCCAGAAGGTGCGAAGACTGTGCGCGCACATACGCCGGTCGCCTGTACACTCCGTTCGTACGCAGAAGCTGCAGCGATTGCTCCACCTTCCCAACCACCGCCTCATTATCGACATTGCAACAAGGTGGAACTCCACCCTGCACATGGTGGAGCGGCTGTGCGAGCAGAGGCAGGCCATAATGCATTTGTGGGAGGATACACGGCCAGACACTTTGAGAGCAGACATGGAGTTGACAGGCGTGCAGTGGTCGAAGCTGAAAGACCTTTGTAAAGTCCTTCAGTGTTTTGAGGAATGCACACGGCTGGTAAGCGCAGACGACGCCATCCTAAGCATGAGCATCCCACTTATGCGTCTGCTCATGCAAACTTTGACGCACCTTAAGGAGCAGGCGTCTGCAGCCAATGTTGATGAGGAGGAAGAGGAGGAGGGAATCCTTGATGACATTCAGCCATTGTCTGCTCAGGGACCTCTCCTGGACGAGGTGGAGGAAGAAGAGGAGGAGGAGGAGGATGATGGGGATGATTACTTGGGGAGGAGGATGCATCTCGTGGGGCAAGTGAAAATGTTGGCGTGGCAAGGTCTGGTACAGGGTTTGTGCGTGACTGGAGGGATGTGGATTTGCCAGAAAGTGCTCCTCCACCCAGCACTCGCAGTGCATCATTGACACCGGGAACAGATTATGCCTTGCGGATCCTAAAAAGGGACCCCCGCATTGCCAAAATGATGAACGATGACGACTACTGGTTGGCCAGCATCCTGGATCCACGCTATAAAGGCAAATTACAAAACATCATGCCACAGGAGAACCTTGACCTAATATTGGCTAATAAACAAGCAACTCTGGTAAATCGGTTGCTTGAGGCATTCCCAGCACACAGCAGCGGTGATGGTTCTCACACGAGCCGTACGGGCCGGGGGCAGCTTGGCAGAGATGTTCGTGGTGCACACAGCAGAAGTGGCGTTGGAGACAGGGGTTTCATGACAATGTTGTGGACTGATTTTTCAAATACCGCTCACACAACTGGTAATACTGCATCGATGGAAAGTGACAGGAGACAGCAGTTGTCAACTATGGTTACAAACTACTTTTCCTCCCATATCTATGTTCTCCCACACAGGTCATTCCCCTTTGACTATTGGGCCGCTAAACTGGACACCTGGCCTGAATTGGCCCAATATGCCTTATAGGAGCTCGCTTGCCCAGCTGTAAGTGTGCTATCGGAAAGAGTCTTCAGTGCAGCTGGATCAATCCTGACAGAAAAAAGGACCCGTCTGTCAACCCAAAATGTGGATGATCTAACCTTCATTAAAATGAACCACGCATGGGTTTCCAAGGATTTTGTCCCACCTTCCCCTGATGACACATAGGGTGACAGAAAAATGGCTTGCTTTGGTCCACCTCTTCCTGGTACTTCACCTATTTCGCCTTTTGCATCAGCTGAATGTCCAACATCAACATATGCCACTTTCTAAAACTCCCTAACTGTGCTGCCTCCCCCCCCCATGGCCGGGGTCACCACCTACCGCACGACACCGTGCGAGTGCCGTTGCCCTGGGCAGGTGGGTAGGCCGACTCTTGGGCGTGGGCACTGGCACAGGGTCCCTCATAGTGCAATCAAGTGTCTCTGACAGTGGTGGTGCACACCCGTCGTCAGACACACCGCTGTACTATGAGGGGCCCAGTGCCAGTACCGACGCCCACGAGTGGGCCCCCCTTGCTTGGGCAGGGCCCCAGCATTTGCAATCTTTACCTCTCCCTGCTCCTCCGCTGTGTAATCTGGGCCGTCAAATCCATACTGTGCCTGACACCGTCTGAGCCTGCCTCCTGAGACATATATTTTGAATGTGTACGCTATCCATACATGTTATCCGGGGATACGGTACCCTTTCTAACCTTTGTGCAATCACGTGCAATCCATACTGTGCCTGACACCGTCTGAGCCTGCCTCCTGAGACATATATTTTGAATGTGTACGCTATCCATACATGTTATCCAGGGATACGGTACCCTTTCTAACCTTTGTGCAATCACGTGCAATCCATACTGGGCCTGACACCGTCTGAGCCTGCCTCCTGAGACATATATTTTGAATGTGTACTCTATCCATACATGTTATCCAGGGATACGGTACCCTTTCTAACCTTTGTGCAATCACGTGCAATCCATACTGGGCGTGAGAACGGCTGGCGAGCTGTTAAGCAAGCTACAGCACCTGTCCAGACAAGTACAGGGATTCCCTAGCGAGGAGACTTATTTGATTGTTTTCAATGTTGGGACAGCAATTTTTGGGGAGCACTATACTCTGGAGAATGATAGATGGGGCCCACCATACACTGGAACATTCCAAAGGTGGACATCAGACACTGGAGCAGCATTTACAGGGCCCATTATACACTAGAGCATTAGAAATGGGGCCCATTATGTTTGGAGCATTATTTGGGCCCATAAGACAGTGGAGCTTCATCCATGGGGACCAACATATACTGTAGCATTATGTGGAGCTCATCATATACTGTTTCAAACATTATATGGGACCAATGATTCTGTATGGAGAAATAGATGGGCCTCGTCATGAGATGTAAAAAGTGAGGTATTTTTCATTGTACTATACCGCTATTTATCTGCCGTATCGGAGCATGATGAGTTGTGGTATGTGTTAAAGGGGCGCTCTTTCGCCCAGGGCACATGAAAACCTGCAGCCAGCCCTCCCCCCCCCACAACTTTAGCCAAATAACCCCCATTTTTCAGTGCGTAACTTGTATTATGAAGTTAATTAAGGTTGACAAGCTTAAGTAAGAAGAATTGATGCTTTTGGCATTCAAATGGGCACTGTAGGTGTGTTTCCTGTCCTCCTCTCACTGCCGACTTTTATTCCCCATTGACTTACATTGGGTTTCGTGTTTCGGGACGACCCCGACTTTTCCCTATAATCGGACGATCTTGCTCGACCCGACTTTTGGAAAAGTCGGGTTTCACGAAACGAAACGCGACCCTAAAAAACCAAAAGTCGCTCAACTCTAATCATCAACATTAACAGAAATAAACACGTGAAATAGATCACTCTGTTTGTAATGTCTCTATATAATATAATGTATGAGTTTCAATTTTTGATTTGAAGAACTGAAATAAATGAACTTTTTTTCTAATTTTGTTAGAAGCACCTGTAAGTCCTAAATCATCATTTACACTTTTTCAGAAACTTTTCCTCTTTTTTCTTGTGGAATTTATTGTTGCTTTTTGAGTCACATTCTTCAAAATGTTGCACACGGTATCATGAATTTTGCACAAAGTGGCATCTGAGTTCTATGTTTTTCATGGACTTTTTGCATTGGTGAAATTGACCGAATCAAATTCAAACAGGTCTCCATGATTTTATGTGGGCCACTCAGTCTGTTAGACTATACGGACATGTGAACAACTACAGACTGTAATGGGTACAACTTCCACCTGTGAAAACACCGATAGAACTTGTATGATAAAAACTGATGTCTGAGGGAAACCTTACTGAGCTTGAGAATCGGGACAGTTCCTGGACATTTAAGATTGGTAAACCAAAAGCAGTCTTAACTTTTACTGTTCTACTGTATGTATTAGGGACATTTTGTCTATCAAGACAATAGATGTTAAGTTTTGGAACCTCACAATAAGAAAACATAAAGTTGTCCCACAATACAAAATGTACAACTGAAGCAAAGAGAAGATGTTTTTGAAAGTCAATATATAGTTTTAATTTGAGTCACTGAATATTCTGAGTATTGAACTCCCCCAAATACTAGGCAAAGGGGACGCATGACTGGAGTTTCGATTATCTGAGTCCGTTTGTGTCCCTGGTTTCTTATTACAGTTGGGAGGGAGGAGTTTAGGAAAAATATAACTTCCTGTCTCACTATTTCTTCCTCTTTCTCCTACCAGGAGAGATGGCAGGAGCATTACTCGCCCACCCGCCTCCTATTTCTTTGCTTTACTGTTAATTTGTATATCTAATATCTTACTTGGCTGCTTAACTTCATGTATCATTGCATCCTTTATCTGTAACCTTGCTCGGTACATGTTATCATATTCATATACTTTAAAACAAAAAAATGTTGTTCTCCATGTTTGGCATTAACTATCTAAGCCCAAGGGAGGGCAATTCTTCAGTCATAGTTCCTTAGAGGTTTCCTCTACAGGGTTTTTTCCTCTCCTAAGTGGTAAAGGATGACTCTTTGCGTGTTGGGGGTTTAGTGTCTTTTTATAGATTTTAGCCTGGTTTTATAAAAATAAATTACAAATAATAAAAAAGAGGACCAACAAAAGAAAACCCGAAAAAAGGGCAATAATTATTATCAGCATGTAAACAACTTTACTAGATCAAGAATAATAAAAAAGTCAGAATGAAATCAATCAAATCAGAATTGTATATTATCTTCACAGCTGTTATACTGCAGTTGGGGAGTCAGGTGGAAGTGGGAGGCAAGTTATGTTGGACCAATTTTCATTTAATAGAAGCTGTTACGCAATGGTGGTGAATAAGCTTAGCTTTGGTGGCTGCCTGAAGGATGTGATAATGGTAACGTCATCCAGGAATGACTTAGCTGTTAAGCAAAGTAATGATGATCCTTTGTAGGGTCATTGGAGGCCTTGAAGAAGACTCGCTTTGCTGTTGTGGCAAGGCAGAGCGTGGCGCCCCTGGATTGCTGCTTGCCAATTGCTGTATGCCAAGCAGCTTGGGGACCAAACGGTCTCCATAAATCTCAGGATGTACTTGCTTACTATTTCACCTGACTCTTACTATTCTCATGTGATTTTAAATGAAAGCTGTGGCCTTTTTGACACCAAAAACCTAATGTGTTGTGTATTATATTTTATTGGGCCATATATTTCTGTATCATGTACTAATAAATGAGGGTCCATCCCATATCCAGAAGTTGTGATACCAGCAGTTTTGACAGTACAAATCAGGGCTAATAACTAATAAAGTGACCTTCAATCATGGAAAACCATGAATGGCAAACCAAGCGTCACAGAGTTAAGATAGTCCTACAAACAATCATACACAAATGATAGAGAAATATCTCTTCTACTTATGCTTTCCCTTTAAAACAGCCTTTGCGTGAGCTGTCAGTATGTAACCATGCAAGGTAAAAGCTATGCAATATAGTAAAAGCTAGACCTGAGTACGGAGACGCTTCCAGGAATGTTACCGAGCATTAAGTTGCTGCTACATATAGCAGGATCATTCTGGGTATATCCAGATTTTGCACTATTGTACCTGAAAGTAAATTGTGTGTAACTTACCCACATGACATGTCATCTCCTTACCTGTATGTACATTATTTGTAAGAATGTAGAAAATCAATGGAAGTTCCAAGACGTCTCTCATATTGAACATAATATATGATTCTAGCAGAATAGCAGAGCAGCTCCTAGAATTAACAGGTAGCTAAGCATTCCAAAAAAATGTTGATGTGTTAGAGCCACTTGTCAGAAGTTTTGATTGATAGTGGTTCCATGTCCTCTGGACGTCGCTGATTGCTCAAACCGAGGAGCAGAAGTGTCCAGCTTATTCTCAAACGGTGAGGTGTATAAAATATTAGGCCCCGATTCATCCAGAATGGTGTTTTGCATACAAGTCTGGATGGAGGATCCACTGGAGTAAGATGCACCAAATCCATTAAGAGGCAAGTGCTTCTAAATGAATTTGACACATCTTTAGCTGCCTTGCGCCACTTAAAAAAAGTTGTCTTGTCTTGGACCGCAGTACATTTCTTTCATAATTTATCCCACTTTTGAAGCCTAAATTATGATGAAGTTGTCCAGCCACACTCGGCCACGTACTCTCCTGCTAAGCTCGCTATTCAAAAAGTTGGCAGGGTTGTCGTGAAGATGCTAAATGGTATACGGGTTTTTTGCCAAACAATTTGCAAAAAAAATTGCAACTTTATTTAAAACTAGCTGAAGAGCCCGGCGCTGCCCAGGCATAGTAACTAACTACGGTTAGTTATAACAAATTATAATGATTATATCTATATATATATATAAAGCTGAGTGTAGAGCCCCGCCCACTCCGCATAGCCACATTCACTATAATATCCCACATCATCCCATCAGCCAGAGCTAAAACCTCAGAAAGAGGAAAAAAAATCCTCCAAAAAAAATCAAGAGAAAACCAGAAAGGCCTAAATACATCTGCACTAACCAGGGTGCAGCGGACCCAAGTAAAATGGCAACTGCACAGGTGCAATAATACCAAATAAAACACCAGTGCAAAAAAATAATCTGCATGTGGCAGTGTTCACACAGGGAATGCAGAGCTTCTGGTTCACAGCCTCTTAGTAACACCATAAAATAAATAAATATTTTTTTATTTTTTTTTTAGAGGATTTTTTCCTCTTTCTGAGGTTTTAATGTTAGAGTAGGACTGGCAAGAGTGAGGAGCTTTGACGCAGTTTGCCAGCTTCCATATTATGGCCATAATATCAACTAATACCTTACATATGTTTTTGTGCACTGTATATTTTTTTCAGGATGCAGTTGGGCCCAAATGGTTCTGCTAACTGTGGCCTCTGTTCACACGGGATGCATTTTAGTTAGCGCTGGGCAGCCCCCCTCTATGGTGTTACTAAGAGGTTGTGAGACAGAAGCCCTGCATTCCCTGTGTGAACACTGCCACATGCGGATTATTTTTTTGCACTGGTGTACCACATGGACAATCCCTGATTGTAGGCTGGCTATTTTATTTGGTATTATTGCACCTGTGCAGTTGCCATTTTACTTGGGTCTGCTGTACCCTGGTTAGTGCAGATGTATTTAGGCCTGTCTGGTTTTCTCTTGATTTTTTTTGGAGGATTTTTTCCTCTTTCTGAGGTTTTAATGTTAGAGTAGTACTGGCAAGAGTAAGGAACTTTGATGCCGTTTGCCAGCTTCCGTATTATGGCCATAATATCAACTAATACCTTACATATATTGATATGTTTTTGTGCACTGTATATTTTTTCAGGATGCAGTTGGGCCCAAATGGTTCTGCTAACTGTGGCCTCTGTTCACACGGGTCCCATCAGCCAGAGCTACCAGACAACAACCCCTAATATCTCACATCATCCCATCAGCCAGAGCCACAGGACTACTACTCCTAATATCCCACATTGTCCCATCAGCCAGAGCCACCGGGCTACTACCCCTAATATCCTACATCGTCCCGTCAGCCAGAGCCACCGGGCTACTACCCCTAATATCCCACATCATCCCATCAGCCAGAGCCACCGGACTACTATCTCTAATATCCCACATCATCCCATCAGCCAGAGCCACCGGACTACTACTCCTAATATCCCACATCGTCCCGTCAGCCAGAGCCACTGGACTACTACCCCTAATATCCCACATCATCCCGTCAGTCAGAGCTACCGGACAACTACCACTAATATTCCACATCATCCCGTCAGCCTGGGGTCAGAACCAGAGCTCTGTGGAACGGTCCTAACTTCCTTACCGGTGATCCCTTTAAGAGAGGCTTGGCATCAGAACCAGAGCGCTGAGTGGATTTGCCCTGACCTCCATACCAATGATCTCTTTAATAGAAGCCTGGGGTGAGAATCAGAGCGCTGAGGGATGTACCATAACTTCCATACCGGAGATCCCTTTAAGAGAGACCTGGGGTCAGTACCAAAGCGCAGAGTGGATTTGCCCTCATTCCCATACCGGGGATCCCTTTAGGAGGGGCCTTGGGTCAGAACCAGAGTGCTGAGTGGATTTGCCCTAACTTCCATACCGGGGATCCCTTTAAGAAAGGACTGGGGTCAGTACCAAAGTGCAGAGTGGATTTTACCCTAATTTCCATACCAATGATCCCTTTAAGAAAAATTGGCATCAGAACCACAGAGCTGAGTGGAACGATCCTAACTTTCATACCGGAGAGCCCTTTAAGAGAGGCATGGGGTCAAAACCAAAGCGCTCAATAAATTTGCTCTGACTTCCATACCTATGATCCCTTTAAGAGGGAAGATGTGTCTATAGGATGGAGGATGTGTGATGGTATATGGGCACGGGAGGGGGTGATTCATTTCTGTCATGTGCTCTCTGCTCCTTTCTGGGGGCAGACTGTGACTGGGAGCTTATGTTCCCAGGGTTGCTAGATTTCTCCCACCATGTCAGTGTCTGCTGAGATGTTGTGAAGTGGGAAAACTTGCTCATAGCAACCAATCACAGCTCAGCTTCTTTTAACCAGCTCTGGTGAAATGAGAGATGCTTAGTGATTGGTTGCAAGGAAAACTGTTGCTCATGGCAACCAATCATAGCTCAACTTCTTTTGAACAGCTCTGTTAAAATGAAAGATGCTTCGTGATTGGTTGGTGATACACACACACACATTTTTTTTTACACTTTTGTAGTTATGGTATACTTGAGCACAAAAAGAACTCTTCTTATACCCCTATATTTGAGCAATCGGTGGAAATTTCAGAATTGCCACCAATCAAAACTTCTGACACATGGCTAGAAAGTGTCAATAGTATTTCAAAAGTTTAGTTATCCTTCAAGGCAAAGACGGAAGAAGATAGAGATATCATTCTATCATTCTTAAATACACATTACACCATTAGCGAGACTCAGACATATATTATATATTAATGTAGATAGAGTTTCTATTACATTTTGCATGATTTCTATTGGTTATTGTCACTGATGGAATCTGACACGAGGGCCCCTGTGCAAGAACAATATATAGGCCCTTTGCAGTCAAATATCTCATCATAATGCACAATTCCACCCGCTTTGGAGATGGAAATGGGCTTGCTTACCTCTTGGGCCACTGTGCTACTGCATAGGTTGCACCCGTGATATGTCCACCCCTGATTATTGTACAGCCTGTCAGCTTTGGGAGAGGCCGAGGTTGCAGTCATAGCCGACTTTGGTCCAGACTTTAAATAGAAATGGTTCCTGTGATACCTTAGGTCACTCCCAAGTGAGTAGCATAGACAGGGGTCTAACAGCTAATCATAAACACATGATCATTCTGACTATTGATCAGGGTCATTTGGATGTTTTGGGTTGTCATTATGATTTAAAAAGAGAAAACACAGCAGTTTGATAATATATGGCTTCACCCAACCACTAACCATGCCAGCATGTAGCGGGAGGAATGGAGGGCGAGTTGATGGATTTGGTGGGAGGTCAAAAGATCCTTCAATTCCTAGTGGGGCGGGGATCACTGGTGTCGAGTCTGGAGTCGGGTAGATTTCGATCCCTTGCACTCAGGTTCCCTACGGTGCTTCTAATGGTTAGGGTATGGGATAAGCTGAGGCAGCTGAGAGGAATATGCGGTCTTACAAAGTACTCCCCCATATGGGACAATCAGCATTTGCCATGCATGAAAACGCTCAGAGGCTTTGCTCACTGGAGGCGGATTGGTATATGGTGGGTGTCGCAGCTGGTGGAGGGAGGGGTCTTTAAAACTTTTGAGCAATTGGGACGGCAATTTCCCCTCCAACGCTCCATGTTTTATCAATATTTGCAGCTGCGTCACGCGTATATGGTGCAGAGCAAAAAAGTTGACCTAACTGTGCATCACGACATCATTGTCCATAGGCTTGGTATGCAGGGGTCCACCAGGGGACTGATTTCGATGGTGTACGGTGGCTTACTTGGACAGGTCCTGTCAAGGCATCCTATTGGTGCACTGACAAAGTGGGAACAACAGCTGGGTACGATATCAGCGGAACAGTGGGACTCGATTCTACAGATGATTCCCAGATTATCTCTTAGTGAGCCTGGCCGCCTGTCTCAGCTATATATCCTCTATAGGACATACAGGTCTCCCGAATGGTTGTTCAGTAGAGGGTTACGGTTGGATTCGAGGTGCCCCAAGTGCACGATGGATAATGCGGACATTTTACATATGATGTGGACATGCCCTTGCCTGCAAATATTCTGGATCGTGGTCCTTAGCCTTATACACTTGTTCACGGGACAGGATATTCCCAGGGACCCCACGATTTGTGTTTTGGGTTATGTTGATGAGGTGGGAGGGGATCAATACCTTAAAATTGCTGTGGCCAGAATGCTATTTGTGGCCCGAAAGCTGATAGCTTATCACTGGATTTCTGCCAAAATCCCCTCAAGAAAAGAATACATTAATAGGCTGAACCAAATATTATATAGGGAAAGGTCTGTGTACCTCAGGAGGGGTGTGCCGCATATTTTTGGGAAATTATGGGAGGGATGGTTGAAGGTTCCTGGCCTGGCTGCCTCAAATCTCCTAGATTAATGAGTGGGCCCTGGGGGTGGTCTCCTGTCGGTTATTAATCGTCATTTCTCATATGATATGGTTGTGTGATGGAATTGGGTTTATTCGCTATGTACCAGTCCATGTGCCATCGGACAAAGGGAGGGGGGTGTTATGGGTGAAGGGAATGTTTGACAACATGTTGTAAGTTGTACATGCCTGTCATTTCTAAAACTTTTAATAAAAATTATCTGATTAAAACCATGAGTGGAGAAAAAGGTTTGGTGCTATCATTCATATTCCCATAAAAAAGGCCAAGAAAACTAAAATTCTGGTGGGGTATGTAAACTTTTGAGTACAAATGTAATTGTGATACTGACACATCTCAGGACAGACAGTGTGGAGAAGGGGCGGTAGAGCAGGGGTGATCTTGTTAAGAGAGTTGATAGAAAGGTCTGTAATGTGACACATCTAAACTCTCACATCTCTGACCCTCCCCCCACACTGACTCATTCAAGATGCTAGTCCAGGAGATCAAGGCTATATTATTACATCTCACACACTGAAAAACCTGTGCCAAGGTATGATGGGGGTGTGTTCTTTTTCTGCTGTGTTGCTGCCTGCCTATGACTGGTCAGTATCGTACAGGTAGAAGAAATACATGCCCCCCCAATGAAAATTATCTGATAATCCCTCACTTAGACTTAAAAAAAGTTAATTTATTAGGTGGTACATTGTTTGACTGCTAATATCTCTGCAAAAGTAATTGAAAAAAAAGGTACCGTATATACTCGTGTATAAGCCGATACGTGTATAAGCCGACCCCCCTAATTTCGTCACAAAAACTGGGAAAGCTTATTGACTCATGTATAAGCCTATGGTGGAAAATGCCAAAGCTACTGCCCTTATAATGCTGCACAGTGAGCGGCCCCTTACAATGATGCACAGTTATTAGTGGCCCCTTATAATGCTGCACAGTGAGCGGCCCCTTACAATGATGCACAGTTATTAGTGGCACCTTATAATGCTGCACAGTGAGCGGCCCCTTACAATGATGCACAGTTATTAGTGGCACCTTATAATGCTGCACAGTGAGCGGCCCCTTACAATGATGCACAATTATTAGTGTCCCCTTATAATGCTGCACAGTGAGCGGCCCCTTACAATGATGCACAGTTATTAGTGGCCCCTTATAATGCTGCACAGTGAGCGGCCCCTTACAATGATGCACAGTTATTAGTGGCCCCTTATAATGCTGCACAGTGAGCGGCCCCTTACAATGATGCACAGTTATTAGTGGCCCCTTATAATGCTGCACAGTGAGCGGCCCCTTACAATGATGCACAGTTATTAGTGGCCCCTTATAATGCTGCACAGTGAGCGGCCCCTTACAATGATGCACAGTTATTAGTGGCCCCTTATAATGCTGCTGCTGCCGCTGCCTCAATTAAAAAAGAAAACATATATACTCACCTCGTCCCTGATGCTGCAGCTGCTGCTCCTCAGCATTGTCGGCTCTGCACAGTGACTGTTCAGGCAGAGGGCGCCTGCTAACTACGTCATGGCGCCCTCTGATCTGAATGTCACTGCCAGAGGAAGCAAGACAGCAGAGCGATGCGCAGCGGTGGAACGGGGGACAGGTGAATATGGCTCCCTCCGCTATACTCACCTCTCCAAGCATGTCTCTTGCAGCCCCCGTGCTTATTCCATCTTCTCAGAGCTGTTCTTCCTGCTTTCAGCGGTCACGTGGTGCCGCTCCTTACATATGCGCATATGTAATGAGCCGCTCATTACATATGTGCATATGTAATGAGTGGCACCACATGACCGCTGAAAGCAGGAAGAACAGCGCTGAGAAGATGGAATAAGCACGGGGGGCTGCAAGAGACATGCTAGGAGAGGTGAGTATGATCTCCTATACCCCCGCCCGGCCGACCCCTGGTATATGACTCACGTATAAGCCGAGAGGGGGACTTTCAGCCCCCAAAAATAGGCTGAATATCTCGGCTTATACGCGAGTATATACGGTACTTCTTTCTGCAGCCACTGTTACATCATTTGTCCAGTTCAACATGAAAAACTTGGAAAAAGATCCTCTTTAAGACTAGCTACAAACACTAGGTATTCCAAAAAAGAACATATCTCAATCTTTGGAAAGGATTGGTTGCCATGCATGGACAGCTTTCTCCATTAATTTGCATGGAAGATTACAGAATTACAGGCAAGCAAGTTTGGCATTTAACTGGAGCTCCTATACATGCGCAGCATTCTGGTGTAATAGGCCAAATTAACCCCTGTCCAGATAAAAAACGGGTATAGTTTGATAGTAAGATAAGTGTTTTCATCTTAAGGGCCTTTTAAACATAGCGAGATCGCTAGTGATATCACTAAAGTGTCACCGATTTTGTGACGTAATAGCGATATCGCTAGCGATCTCGCTTAGTGTGACACGTACCTGCGACCGACCCCCCCGCTGGATATCGCTGATCACGCTCGAATGTCCTGGGCCATTTTTTCCTCGTTGGCGTCCTGCTGGCGCCGACTAGCGATGCATGGACGCAGGCGGAAGTCGTCATCATCACTGCGGTGTGACAGGTAAGAGCGACTGCCAACGGATTGCTTATCGCTGCTGCATCGCTGGTGAGATCTGCCTGTGTGGCAGCGCACTAGTGACCACTTAGCGATGCACCAGCGATCCTGACGGGGTTGTATCGTTGTCGGGATCGCTGGTGCATCACTAAATGTAATGGGACCCTTAGAATGCAATTGTACCGTGATCTTAACACTTCATTGTTTTTTCACTCTGTTTCTGAATGGTTGAAAAGGGTGCAGATCTCTTTTATCATACTCAGTCGCAGCTTATTCTGTAACTACTGAGAAGTGCGGTAGATTCTTTACCTCATAATATCTTTGTGAAAGTCTGATATTTGTACTGATTGAAGTTTATATGTTTTAAGTAATAAAAGTCTATGTGTGTTTAGCTCTTTAAGATTTATGTCAGTTATCGTCTTACACAACTTACTTGACAAACATGAACTCCCAATAAGATGTTGAAAACTTAAGTAATTCTTGTGTATATCACTCAATGTCGCTGGTATCAAGGGGGTATAATCTGACATGAGGGGGTATGAAATGGCTTAGGTAAAGTTATACCCTGGAGTATAAATTGGCTTAGTCCATAATATACCCAGGGTATAATCTGCTTTAACCCTGGGTATAATCTGCACTCGGGGTATAGTATGGCCTGTTACACCGGTATCCATCAAACATTAATAGCGCATCCATAGGCTATGCTGTACGTACTCAAGGTGGGAATTCTAATTTCATTGATTATTCTCTTCTATGGACGAATTGAAGAACAAAGTCAAAGCCAATGACTTCTTCTAATCTTGACTTTACCGATAAGTTTGTTTAAGTTGATGCAAGGTTTTCTGGATACAAAAAGATTAAACAGCCAAGAGAGTTCTTGCTGTGATATCTCAGAGAAGATCGAGGTACTATACATAATTTATGCTAAGCTACTTTCAAGGAAATCGTCATTACGCTTACATTTAGACTTAATTTGGTATGAATTAGTGATCTGTGAATTTTCCAGCCATCATGACATATTAATCTTGGTAGTAGGCTAATATCTATCTACAGGCTGGTTTGGGAAAATTCTATAGATCATTTGCAACGCTTTCGCAGTAATCTTAATTCTTTCTCTGAAGAATGGAGCAGATGGGAGAGAGCTGACTGCATTATTTAAATGGAAACACTTTTTTTCCCTTTTTTTTAAAGAAACAATTAAACATATAGTTCTGTATGATTGTATCTGTTTAATAAAATGCCTAAAGATTAAATGCGGAAGGAAAAAAAAAACTCAATGCTTTTTAATTGGAAAAAGACATAAAAACACTTCTTATTGTACTTTACTTTTTAAATCTGGAGATAAAGGAACGGCAGAGATATCTTTTAATGTCTGTATTTAGATGAGGCTCAGTGATAAGACGGCTTTTAAATTAGAGAAAGCAGCTATCATAAACTAGGTCTGTACCGCAGTATGGAAAGGCATTGACTACGCAGAGCTGTGAAGGAGTATTTTCTTAGCCACTATTATATGTCTCCTCTATTACAAAAGACTCACCTCAACTGTGCACAATTGCTGGAGAGATGGTCTTAGTTATGATGTGCTGCGGATTGCAAGACCGATACAGGCTAATCTAGTATGAAGGGCAAGAAGGCTGAGCTGATCTAGCACAAAAATATACAGACTAAAAATATCCGCTGTTTGCTTAGATCCACGAGAGAGGAAAAAAAGAAGAGCAAATCATAACAGACAATTATCTCATGGTATCAAGCCAAGTAAAGAGGAATGGGGGGTAACGCATGATTTTCCCAGAGCTAGAACACTCCCGCCTCAGGTTAACCACTTGTTTTATAATGGGGGAAGTATGCAATTTACAATCCGTTTTTGGTAAAAGGGTCTCCCCCAATACAATTGTGGCCAAAAGTATTGACACCCCTGCAATTCTGTCAGATAATACTCAGTTTCTTCCTGAAAATGATTGCAAACACAAATTCTTTGGTATTATGATCTTCATTTAATTTGTCTTAAATGAAAAAAACACAAAAGAGATTGAAGCAAAAAGCAAAACATTGATCATTTCACACAAAACTCCAAAAATGGGCCAGACAAAAGTATTGGCACCCTCAGCCTAATACTTGGTTGCACAACCTTTAGCCAAAATAACTGCGACCAACCGCTTCCGGTAACCATCAATGAGTTTCTTACAATGCTCTGCTGGAATTTTAGACCATTCTTCTTTGGCAAACTGCTCCAGGTCCCTGATATTTGAAGGATGCCTTCTCCAAACTGCCATTTTTATATCTCTCCACAGGTGTTCTATGGGATTCAGGTCTGGACTCATTGCTGGCCACCTTAGAAGTCTCCAGTGCTTTCTCTCAAACCATTTTCTAGTGCTCTTTTTGAAGTGTATTTTGTGTCATTGTCCTGCTGGAAGACCCATGACCTCTGAGGGAGACCCAGCTTTCTCACACTGGGCCCTACATTATGCTGCAAAATTTGTTGGTAGTCTTCTGACTTCATAATGCCATGCACACGGTCAAGCAGTCCAGTGCCAGAGGCAGCAAAGCAACCCCAAAACATCAGGGAACCGCCGCCATGTTTGACTGTAGGGACCGTGTTCTTTTCTTTGAATGCCTCTTTTTTTCTCCTGTAAACTCTATGTTGATGTCTTTGCCCAAAAAGCTCTACTTTTGTCTCATCTGACCAGAGAACATTCTTCCAAAACGTTTTAGGCTTTGTCAGGTAAGTTTTGGCAAACTCCAGCCTGGCTTTTTTATGTCTCAGGGTAAGAAGTGGGGTCTTCCTGGGTCTCCTACCATACAGTCCCTTTTCATTCAGACGCCGATAGTACGGGTTGACACTGTAGTACCCTCGGACTGCAGGGCAGCTTGAACTTGTTTGGATGTTAGTCGAGGTTCCTTATCCAACATCCGCACAATCTTGCGTTGAAATCTCTTGTCAATTTTTCTTTTCTGTCCACATCTAGGGAGGTTAGCCACAGTGCCATGGGCTTTAAACTTCTTGATGACACTGCGCACGGTAGACACAGGAACATTCAGGTCTTTGGAGATGGACTTGTAGCCTTGAGATTGCTCATGCTTCCTCACAATTTGGTTTCTCAAGTCCTCAGATAGTTCTTTGATCTTCTTTCTTTTCTCCATGCTCAATGTGGTACACACAAGGACACAGGACAGAGGTTGAGTCAACTTTAATCCATGTCAACTGGCTGCAAGTGTGATTTAGTTATTGCCAACACCTGTTAGGTGCCACAGGTAAGTTACAGGTGCTGTTAATTACACAAATTAGAGAAGCATCACATGATTTTTCGAACAATGCCAATACTTTTGTCCACCCTCTTTTTTATGTTTGGTGTGGAATTATATCCAATTTGGCTTTAGGACAATTCTTTTTGTGTTTTTTCATTTAAGACAAATTAAATGAAGATAATAATACCAAAGAATTTGTGTTTGCAATCATTTTCAGGAAGAAACTGAGTATTATCTGACAGAATTGCAGGTGTGTCAATACTTTTGGCCACAACTGTATAAGCTGAACATCATTTCTAGGAGACCCAGTGATGAGCGGTCTTTTGCAGGGAAGCCTAGTAGTGTTTAATTTCCCTGCAGCGCCCCCACAGAGAACAAGAAGCATTACAGTCTCCAGTCAAAACAGTCTCCAGTCAAAATACATAATCATTAGTGATCAGTGAGTATAGTGGTTGTTCGGGTCTCCTCAAGCATGCTCGGGTGTCCTCCGAGTATTTTGGTTTGCTCGGAGATTTAGTTTTTGTCGTCTCATCTTCATGATTTGCAACTGCTAGACAGCTTGAATATATGTGAGAAATGCCTGTTTGTTAGGGAATTCCCACATGTATTCAGCCTGTCTACAAGTCGCAAATCATGCAGATAAGATGACAAAAACTAAATCGCCGAGCACGCCAAAATACTCGGAGATCACCCGAGCATGCTCGGGAAAACCCGAGCAGCGAGTATACTCACTCATCACTAATTATCACTGATCCACAAAATAGGTGATAGAACTTTCATCCCTGTTAGAACGTGCATGGTCAACAGCTACTTCATTTAATGCCTGGTGGCCGCTGACCACGGTGCTCGCCTTTGTTCGGCGGCTCCATAGAGAATGAATGGAGTTGTTGTTAGATATGTTTACTGCCAATCCATCCTAGAAATGATAAAAGTGCATGATCAGGCATAAAAGTTCCCTGTTCTGTTGCTAAATGGGACCACAGTGGTCAGACACATGCCAATAAATGAATTATCAGTTTTCTGGTGGGTAGGTGATAACTGTTTTTCACCTGCAATCCCTTTAATATGGGTAAAGAAGTCAGTATTCTCCTGTTTACAGGTAACCACTTGTGTTATAAGGAGGGTCTTCTGATATAAGCAATCCTTTTTTGGTAAAATAGAGGCAGACATATCATTGGTGTAACCTGGAGGCCACACAAGGGGGCCCATTTTCCCCTTTGAAGCAGGTGGAATGGTGCATCATCACAAGAAATTGGACTGCAAAGTGCCCATATATTGTTCCTGGACAGGGGCCCTCTTCTGTTGGTGTCTAGTGTCCACTGTTGGCCCTTAAGGTAAAGTGAACATACCTATGGGGCTGTCAACGTAGTGCAGGGAATACCAGGTCCTCCAGAAAGACTTTACTGACTATATTTGCTCCAAATTATTGATTATTAAGGTCTATATGGGCATACTGACAATGCTGTGAAGCAAACTATTATGTGAATGGTGATGTTCATGTCCTACTAGTTGTAGAAATCCTACCTCTTAGCATCTTGATTTTATTAGAAATTACCCTTATCAGAGGCATATGCTCCTGGGCTGTAGTGGAACCTATGTAAGAAGGCCCTACCTGCCAAGTGCCAATTATAAAGGCTCAAGCAGACGATCGTATTTTTGGTTCGACAAAATATTGGATCGCACTTGGACTAATGTTACTATATGGGGCTGTGAACAGGTCCGGCTTTTTCCTCAGACAGAGTCTGTCCAAGGAAAAAAAATCGCATCATGCCCAATTTGCAACCAATATTCGGATCACATTTGGCTTTGCAAGTCAATGGGTCTGTGAAAAAAAATCGGACTAGACTTGGATGACATCATAGTGCAGTCGAATGTTCAAGGACTGACCAAATGGAAAAGATGGAGAATATTTTTTTCCCATCCTAGAAAATGGGATCACGCTATGATCACACTCTGATCAAACTCTGATCTAAGTCTGATCATAGTGTGATTAGCATAATCTGACCGATTCTCTCAGATGACAAAAAATACTGTTGTGGGACCTTAGTATTATACTGATATCTTCACATGAAGCAGCAGGGACTTTTGGGCCACTCAAGGTGTCAGGGAACCAGAGTGCTCTGCTACCTTTAGAACTATTACAGCTATTATAGGTGCAGGTGCATAGAGGAGGCTCAGTTGGCGCAGGCGGTATTATACAGACTGCATCTACATCAAACAGCAATGCTTGCAATGGCAACTGGGGGCTTATTGAAGGCCCGTCACCACCATGTTGGTACTCCATTGAAGCTCAGCCACAATCGCAGTATAAAGAACAATCTCCTATGGGGATTTAATAATACAGCGTAAAGTGAAAAAAATAATTCAATATCAGGTATGATAGATAATGTAGTATCCATGCATTGTTTTAAATTTTCATGCTTACCACCCTGACCAATAATAAATTAGACATGAGTTACAGCATGGACGATCAGATCCTTTCTTTATTATGAAAGCTGGAAGAATAAAATCTATAAAAAAAAATGATTTCATGGTAACTACCTATTCACGTTAATACTTATGGCATCCAGATGCCTAATGCAAGTGTGTGATAGATAGTCCAATCACTTTCTAATTAAACCCAACTGTGCTTTATATTAGAGAAAGCGCTATAAACATTATGGCATAATACGTCTAGGAAATATTTAATATTTTCTATTGTAGGTTATCTGAGAATCCTCACTGCCGTGGTCACATTTAGCTGTGTAAGGTCATTAAGGTAACAATAATGGGTTTTAAAGTCACTTAGCGTCAGCATGGAGATATTTTGTCTGCAAGTTTCTCTTTTCTTGGATCACCTGTTGAATTATTACAATATATGATTCCTAGATTGACCCGTACAAGTGCATTGTCCATATGGCCAACTTTACCACAAGATTTCAGTTGATAATATACATTGAGGAACGTCATGGGCTCTATTCACAATAAACAAGTATCAGCTGAACGTGGTTGGCCGATTGTTTGGCCTGCAGCTATCTCTCCCGACTCCTGTGATCTCTACAAGAGAGAGATGATGTACCTCGCCGAGAACAAAGCCTGAAATTGTGAGGTCCCAATATAAAATAGACCGATCGGCATTGAAGAGCACATATTTAGTTAGCAACTTTACACAACTTGTGCCAACTATCAATCTATGAGGAGCGCACTGCCCCAACTCAAGGCTGAGAAGCCTCTTTAGAGAAGCACTCCTCCTCCTTCCATCAAAATCTTATCCTTTTAATATACAGTATTCCAGTCATCATATTATATAGCATTTTATACTTACAATAGCTCATTTTGCTTTTCTACCCAGCTAATTCTTCTGTTAATAAAATTAAAAAAGTCCAATAAATGAAAATATTTTTTATAAAAAAGGAACACATTTTAAAATGTATTTTAATGGACCTTTGTGATCATAAAAAAATGAAAAAAGTCATGAAAAAAGGGAGAGTATGAAAATTGCTTAAAATTAGACACTAATTATATTATAAAACAATTATTTCTATATCCAAAGAAGAAAAATTGTATAGCTCTTTCTATCGCATGTATGAAAAAATTTAAAAATGTACCTAATCAGGATGGGGGTAAATGGCGTTGACCTGGTCTTGAACTGGCTAAGGCATAGAAAGCTCAATTGAAAGCAATTATTTTTGACCAATTATCTTTGATTTTTAACTCAAAGAAGCCTGCTCAGCTGTCATTTATCAGCATGATACTTGGGGATTCTCTGACACAACCCAGCAGCACACTGCTGAATTACTACACTGCTCTACATTGAAAACGCAACACCAAGAAGGAAAAATCATTGAATTATAGAAATCATGGAATCAATAGACATGGTAATGATATGGGAATGGAGAAAAAATTGAACGTTTTCAAAATATTTTGACTTATTCAGAATCGAGTATGAGTATCAAGCTTAGAAATCTCCTCACTTACAAGCCTTGGCTACGATCAAAGTGGTTATTAATGGTTGTCTTAGGTATGGCCATTTCTCTAAAGTGTCCCGGGAGCCATTTTTAACACAACAACACCAGGTGGCGTGTTATTCTTGCTACTGTGACCAGTCTAAGAGTGTTAACATGGCATGAAGCATTACCTCTCATCGAACAAATCTGAAACGACATTGGTCGGCAATTGTATAGGAAGCTGCCATCAGTGACTCTTGATGATTTCTCAGCGCAAGTGCATTCAGCATGGCAGAACATTCCTCAGATATACATTAATAAACTAATTGATAGCAGCCAACACATGTTCATGCCTGTATTTCTGCACAGAGGGCTCATACTCTATCCAGAATAAATTGAGATATTTAGAAAATTTCCAGCATCTGGCAGCTCAGCTCCAATTGCTGCTGTTAAATACTGCTGTCAATCCCTAACAGCTACATTTAAACAGTGTGCTCCTGCCTGGGCATCAATTTTGGATGTTCATTGCTTCCCCTGGCTCAATTGCGGGATACTGGTAGGATAACACAAAAGCTGAAGACCTCCTGAAAGCCCCCATTGCTACTATGTAGGTAGCAATGTGAAGCCCAGCTGAGCTTCTTAGAAGGTGGTTATTTGGGAAACATACTGCAATATCCTGCAATAGCATAGTAGTGTGATCGCATGTTCAAGTCAATAATTGAATCACCCCCTTTTCCCCAGTTAAAAATAAAGAAATAAAAAATTAAATATGCATATATTTGACATTGTCTTGTCCATTAAATTTGGATCTTTCAAAATATAAAATTGTTTAACATGTATGAGAAATGTCATAAATGGAAAGAACATTAAAATGCCAAAATTGCAGTTTTTGACCTCTACACTCGCAAAAAATACAATAAAAAGTTATAAAAACTTATGTACTAGAAAATGTAGAAATACAATTTATCACATGGCTCACAAAAAAACAATGCAATAAGTGGTGGAAAATGAGACACAAACTAATTTTATATTTGCAAAGTTCAAAGTTTTTTAACACAAAATAGTCAGGACAAAAGCATGATATAATCAGGAGACTAGCAGTCAGTCTGGACATTGGTGTCCATATACGGACCGTGAAATATGCCGGTCTGAACCTGGTCTTTCCTAGAAGCACTGTTCCAATGGCCTAACCGCACATTCATATATGGTGCACTGTACCAAGACAAAACTGACTGTACCTGGACCTAAAGTAGTCAGTTGCTAAGTTCACATGAATAATTTTCCGCAAGGACACCTTGGTGTTGTGGAAAAAAATGCAGTATATATTATTGGACTTCGTCTTACGGATGGGAGTCCTATGAATTGGATTATGAAAAATGACACACACTGTCGCATTTTGCTTCCACTTCCTCTTGATGGAACAGGGCTAATCCAGCAAACATTTGTGTGAGAGTAGTTTTGAGTATGGTGGCAATGAACCGAGGCACATAAGGTTCATTCAAGTCTGTAATACACAACAACTCTACAGATACAGTGTGGCATCATACTTCTTCCATGTTTATGTCTCTATGTTCACTTTCGGACGTGTGAGCATTGATTTTCAACTGAGAAGATATTTTCAACTATTTACCTTCTGGATTCCTCAAAACTCTATCTTTGTTGTGTCAACCAGAGTTCCTACCTTGCAAAACATTTCGATAATTTCTCATAACAAATTCATACGCCATGATCCATGTTTTTGTTGAGCAGCTGGACAAGAAAAAAAAAGCAAGCAAAAGAGAGAAGCCTTTTCAATGTTGCCAAATCAAACCATGCCCAACAAACAGGCACTGTCATCTTCTGGTTGACCATCTGTGCATGAAAGTATGGTCTCCTGGAGATTTAAATGCAGATTTCAGGTTCAAGCTTTTATATTATATCACAAGTTTGCAACCAAGTTGCTTCAAGTAGAATCAGAAAAGACATATGATGGAATATTACAGGTGCAATATAATAATAAAAGTTCATAACACTCGGCCTGCTCAAAATAATGTAACTGCAGAATACTTGGGGTCTTCAAAATGTTGACTTTAGCTTGCACTACAGTGTCATAGGCCAAACTCTCCTCTTCCCTAAACCACACATTGTTACAGTATGGAGATATTTTACTGCATCATGAAATAAATATATGAAGGGACTGTACAGATATGTTTCCAATGATTTTTTACACCTAGGCCTGTGACAGTGACAAGGGGGCATCCTCTACGTCTAGAGGAAAGAAGGTTTAATCATAATTAGAGAAGGATTCTTCTTTTCTTTAAGAGCAGTAAGACTATAGATTATTTACTGTAAGAGGAGTGAGATTATGGGACTCCCTGCCACATGATGTTGTAATAGTTGATTCACGAAAAAAAGTACAAGAAGCGCCTGGATACCTGTGAGGTATCGCTATATGTCCCCCAAGATGCGCAAAGAAGCATATTGAGGCCGCTGGAGCGTATTGCATTCATAGGCATAGCTGTGATTGCATTGCAGAATAAAAGTAAGTGTTGGTCTTGGGCAAGCTATATGTCCTAGGCAGAAATAGGAAAACCTGCCATGGGCTTTTATTTTTGAAAAGGACTACAGGAAGGTAGTGGCGTGGTCCTTTTCCTCCCCCGGCCGGGTTTTCCATATGGCCTACGGCCACAGGTTGAATGTAAAAACCCCTTCAGCAGAGGTTGGGTGTGTCAATGTGGAGTTTGCAAAGTGCAGAGCAGACGGCTCTGCCAAAACTCAGCCTGTGTGGGGAACACAGAGCCAAGGAGAGCGTTTCCCTGGCACCCTGCAGCGTAATACGGTGGTGTAGTCGTCCGTATTTACGGACTGTCTTGTTTCCCAGCTGTGATCCGGAAGATACCATTTGTTTTGCTTGTAAGTTTTGGACATTAAAACTATGGTTACTTTGAACTTTCCTGGGTCACTGCCTGATCACTGCACAGTGAGGACACTGCCGCACTATAATACCTTTGTTGAAAAATATAATAATATAGATACTAGATTCTGTAATGGGACGTTGATCCAAGGAATTAGTCTGATTGCTTCATGTGGAGTCTGGAAATAATTTTCCATTCCCCCTAATATGGGGCAATTACCATCTGCCCCATGGCATTTGTGCCTTCCTCTGGATCAACATGTTAGGTTATAGGTTGCACTTAAAACTATGAAACAATGATATAGCTAACATGGATTAACATATAGAAGATGGCTTCCTTCACTTGGTGTTTGTGCTGTGTGGCGGCCATTGTTGCTGTGGTTTTGTGCTGGAGGGTGTTATGAATGGGTCATCGAGGAGAAAAAAACAAAACAAGCTAAGTCACAGAAAACCAGAGAGGTTGGTAACTATGCAGATTGCAGATCCCTGATCCTAACCACACAACTAGCAGCAGCCATGGAGCGTACCTACGATGATCCTAGACGCTTCGTCACAGCCGGAGAACTACATAAGCCTGAAGCAAGAAATGGGGAAAACTAACTGCCCTAGAGCAGACCCCAAAGGAAAGACAGCCCCCACACATGTATTGATGGTGAAACAAGATGAAAGCACAAACATAGACAGGAAAATAGGCTGAGCAAACAATGGGGCCCAAACTAACTAGAAAGGATAGGAAAGGAAAGACACTGTCTGCAATCTGCAAAAAACCCTACAAAAATAATGTCCAACACTTCTGATAGCAAAATTAACCCTGAAGTCACTAGACTTCTCCCACTATATCAGCACTCTGAAATATTCTGAGACAGAGCAAAAAGAGGCCAATCTAATAAGGGACAAAAAGCAAATTGGCAAATACAGGTAAATAAGAGTGGAAATTCAGCACAGCCCCAGCCGGGGCTGGCTGACCACACAAAAAACTGAATAGACCAAAAATATCAAGTGTGAACATTAGCAGAAAAACTTAGCTTTAGATGACTGGAACAGAGCAGAAAACCAAGACCTGACAAGCCAGAAGGAATCATCAGCACCAGAAGAGGGAGTCGGCTGTCTTAAATCCAGTCTAAGATTCCTGAGGTCCAATCGTCATCCTCATTATCAGGTGGCAGATCTCTACTGATTAAATCAGCCTCACTACTGTTGAATGAATGAGTCACCGGAGGAGGAAAAAGCAAAAATGCAAGCTAAGTCCAGAAAACCGGAGAGGTTGGTAGCTAGCGGATTGCAGACCCCTGATCCTATTCACAACAACTAACAGTAGCCATGGAGCGTTCCTATGGTGGTCCTAGACGCCTCATCACAGCCAGAGAGCTACATAAGCCTAAAGAAAGAAAGGGGAAATCTAAACTGCCCCAGAGCAGACCCCAAAGCAATAGACAGACCCAACATGTATTGTCTGTGAAAACAGATGAAAACACAAACACAGACAGAAAGACAGGCAGAGCAAACAATGGGACCCAACTAACTAGATAGAACAGGACAGAAAAAATGCTGGCTGCAATCCGAAAAAACCCTACCAAAAATGTTCCAACACGTCTGATAGGAAAAACGACCCTGAATTCACTAGACTTCAAAATCCCTATATCAGCACTCCGATATATTCTGAAGACAGAGCAAAAGAGATTAAACCGATCAGGGACAAAATGCAAATTCAGCAAAGCCCCAGCCGGGGCAGCTGAACACAAAACTAAGCAAATCAGACAAAATCTCATGGAACAATATCAGAGCAAAACAGGAACTGAACTGGAGGCCATAGCTCAGAGCAGAGAAATCACCAGCAACCCTACAGGGCGTCGGCTGCCTTATATCCACTCAGAGATTCCTGATGTCCAATCGCAATCCACCTGTTCAGGTGACAGGTCTCTCCCATCCAAATCAGTTTAACCACCTCCTTTCACCACTCCGGAGGGACATTTTGAGTACCTGGTGATGCCTTTTGGGCTCACTAATGCCCCTTCTGTCTTCCAGTCCTTTATGAATGATATTTTCCGTGACTTTGTGGATAAGTTTTTGATCATCTATCTGGATGATATTTTGATCTTTTCTAGTGATTGGGATTCTCATGTGGAACACGTCCGGACAGTGTTCCGGATTTTGAGGGAGAATTCCCTGTTTGTTAAGGGATCAAAATGCCTCTTTGGTGTACAGAGGATTTCATTTTTGGGATTTATCTTGTCTCCATCAACTATCGAAATGGACCTGGCCAAGGTACCGGCCATTTATGATTGGGTTCAGCCTACTTCTTTGAAGGCCCTCCAGAAGTTTTTGTGTTTTGCTAATTTCTATCGTAAATTTATAGGTAATTTTTCTGGTATTGTCAAACCACTGACTGATCTGACCAAGAAGGGCGCTGATGTGCTGAATTGGTCTCCTGAGGCTGTCTCAGCATTTCAGGAGCTTAAGCAGAGATTTTCTTCAGCTCCAGTTTTACGGCAACCTAAAGTCTCACTTCCATTTCAGGTGGAGGTAGATGCTTTTGAGATTGGTGCAGCTGCTGTGTTGTCCAAAAAAGACCCTGTGACTTCTAAGATGAATCCCTGTGCCTTCTTTTCTCAAAAGTTTTCACCATCTGAACGCAACTATGATGTGGGGAATCGGGAATTGTTGGCCATGAAATGGGCATTGAGGAGTGGAGACATTGGTTGGAGGGAGCTAGACATCAATTTGTGGTCCTCACCGATCACAAGAATCTGATTTATCTGGAGTCGGCCAAATGCTTGAACCCTAGACAGGCTAGATGGGCCTTGTTTTTCACGCGTTTTAATTTTGTGGTCTCTTTTTTTCCGGGCACTAAGAATGTTAAGGCAGACGCCCTTTCTAGGGGTTTCTTTGCTGATTCTCTTAATGTGACCGAGCCTACTACTATCCTAGGTGAGGGGGTAGTTCTTTCTGCCATTTTGCCCGATTTGAGACGCGCCCTGGAGGAATTTCAGGAGGATAAACCTGAGCATTGCCCTATGGGAAGATTGTATGTTCCTGACCAGTGGAGAAAGAGAGTGATGTCTGAAGTCCATTGCTCCGCATTGGCTGGTCATCCGGGTATTTTTGGTACCAGAGATTTGGTGAGTCGGTCATTTTGGTGGCCTGCCTTATCTCGTGATGTCAGGAATTTTGTACAGTCCTGTGGGACTTGTTCTTGGTCTAAACCCTGTTCTCGTTCTAGTGGGTTGCTGATGCCCCTGCCGGTGCCCAAGAGGCTATGGACCCATATCTCAATGGATTTTATTTCTGATCTTCCTGTCTCTCAGAGAATGACTGTTACCTGGGTGATTTGTGATAGATTTTCGAAGATGGTCCATCTTGTGCCACTCCCAAAGTTGCCATCTTCTGCTGAGTTGGTGCCCTTGTTTTTACAACAGGTGGTTCGGTTACACGGGATTCCTGAGAACATTGTGTCCGATAGAGGGGTCCAGTTTGTTTCCAGATTCTGGAAAGCCTTTTGTTCCAATCTGGGAATTCAGTTTTCCTTCTCCTCCGCGTTTCATCCCCAGACCAATGGGCAGACTGAGAGAACAAACGAGACCGTGGAGTCTTATTTAAGATGTTTTATATCTGCTGATCAAGATGATTGGGTCTCATTTTTGCCCTTGGCTGAATTTGCGCTGAACAATAGAGCTAGTTCTGCCACTCTGATGTCACCCTTTTTCTGTAATTTTGGGTTTCATCCTCGATTCTCTTCAGGGCAAGTGGAATCTTCGTCCTGCCCAGGTGTGGACACTGTCGTTGTGAGAATGCAGCAGATATGGGACCAAGTGGTGGATAAGTTGTCACTCTCTCAGGAAAAGGCCCAGCATTTTTCCAACCGGCGTAGGACCATTGGTCCCCGGTTTAAAGTCGGTGATATGGTTTGGCTGTCGTCTAAGAATATTCCTATGAAGGTTGCATCTCCAAAATTTAAGCCAAGATTTATTGGACCTTATAAGTTTTTGGAGATTCTTAATACTGTTTCATTTCGATTGGCTCTTCCAGTTACGTTCAAAATCCATAACGCATTTCACAAGTCACTGTTGAAGAGGTTTGTTGAGCCAGTAGTTCCTGTGGCGGCACCTCCTGATCCTGTATTGGTTAAAGGCAATGTGGAATATGAGGTAGAGAAAATATTGGATTCTCGTTTGGTTAGACGGAGACTCCAGTATTTGGTCAAATGGAAGGGTTATGGCCAGGAGGATAATTCTTGGGTCTCTGCCTCTGATATTCATGCCAATAAATTGGTTCGTGCTTTTCACCGGGCCCATCCTGATCTGCCTGGTGGCATGGATGAGGGTTCGGTGACCCCTCCTCAAGGGGGGTACTGTCATGAACTCATTTTCTGCTCCACCAGTTGAGAGTTCCCCTTCCGTTCTCCCTCTGGTGGTGACAGGAGGTAGTGCGGTTGGTTTAAGTGGTAGTGATCTGCCACCTGATGAGGAAAATAACGATTGGATCTCTAGAGGAGATATACCGGATATACGACAGCCGACGCCCTATCTGGGTGCTGGTGATTCAGTCTGCTTCTCAGGTCCTGGACTTCAGCTCTCTTCCAGTCTTCTCAAGTTAAGTTTGTTTTTTGCTAATGTTCACACTTGCGCTTGTTGGTCAATTCAGTTTTTTGTGTAATCAGCCTGCCCCTGCTGGGGCTATGCTGAATTTCCACTCCTATGTATCAGTATTTGCCAAGCTGCTTTTTGTCCCTTATTGGATTGGCCTCTTTTTGCTCTGTCTCAGAATATTTCAGAGTACTGATATAGGTGTAGAAGTCTAGTGACTTCAGGGTTAATTTTGTTATCAGAAGTGTTGGACAATAGTTTTGTAGGTTTTTTTTTTGCAGATTGCAGACAGTGTCTTTCCTTTCCTGTCCTGTTTAGTTAGCCAGGCCCCATCGTGTGCTCAGCCTATTTTCCTGCCTTTGCTTGTAATTTCATCTTGTTTCACCGTCAATACATGTGGGGGGCTGTCTTTCTTTTGGGGTCTGCTCTGGGGCAGATAGTGTTCCTCTTTTCCTGCTTTAGGCTTATGTAGCTCTCCGGTTGTGATGAGGCGTCTAGGACCAACGTAGGAACGCTCCACGACTGCTGCTAGTTGTGCGGGTAAGATCAGGGATCTGCAATCTGCATAGTTACCAACTTCTCTGGTTTTCTGAGACTTAGCTTGTTGTCTTTTTTTTCCTCCTCGGTTTCCCATTCTTAACAGGTAACTATACAGATTGCAGATCCCTGATCCTAACCACACAACTAGCTGCAGCCGTGGAGCGTACCTACGATGATCCTAGATGCTTTGTCACAGCCAGAGAACTACATAAGCCTGAAGCAAGAAAAGGGGAAAACTAACTGCCCCGGAGCAGACCCCAAAGGAAAGACAGCCCCCACACATGTATTGACGGTGAAACAAGATGAAAGCACAAACACAGGCAGGAAAATAGGCTGAGCAAACGATGGGGCCAAAACTAACTAGAAAGGATAGGAAAGGAAAGACACTGTCTGCAATCTGCAAAAAACCCTACAAAAATAATGTCCAACACTTCTGATAGAAAAATTAACCCTGAAGTCACTAGACTTCTCCCACAGGAAAGATGTATATCTTTGTACTGTGTTAGCCAGTAGACAGAAAAATATTCAGAATTGAGAGTCCTCAGTGGTTGATACCTTTTAATGGCTAACTGAAAAGATGGTAACAAATTGCAAGCTTTTGAGACTACTCAGGTCTCTTCATCAGGCATAGACTAATACAAAATCTGAAGAGTCACATATTTATGCACAATACAGCACAGAAAAAATGCAATAGATGAGACAAGTGACGTGAAGCAGAACTATCATTATTTATTTATATTTCTCCCTCTCCCATAATGATAGTTCTGCTTCATGTCACTTGTCTAATGTATTGCATTTTTCTGTGCTGTATTGTGCATAAATATGTGACTCTTCAGATTTTCTATTAGTCTATGCCTGATGAAGAGACCTGAGTAGTCTCGAAAGCTTGCAATTTGTTACCATCTTTTCAGTTAGCCATTAAAAGGTATCAACCACTGAGGACTCTCAATTCTGAATATTTAAGACTTCTCCCACTATATTAGCACTCTAAAATATTTTGAGACAGAGCAAAAAGAGGCCAATCTAAAAAGGGACAAAAAGCAAATTGGCAAATACAGGTAAATAAGAGTGGAAATTCAGCACAGCTCCAGCCGGGGCTGGCTGACCACACAAAAAACTGAATAGACCAACAAAATCAAGTGTGAACATTAGCAGAAAAACTTAGCTTTAGATGACTGGAACAGAGCAGAAAACCAAGACCTGACAAGCCAGAAGGAATCACCAGCACCAGAATAGGGAGTCGGCTGTCTTAAATCCAGTCTGAGATTCCTGAGGTCCAATCGTCATCCTCATTATCAGGTGGCAGATCTCTACTGATTAAATCAGCCTCACTACCTCCTGTTACCACCAGAGGGAGCCTGGCAGGAGAAGTCACAACTGGTGGACCAGAAAATGAACTCACAACAAGAGGGGCAATGCGGTCTGGAGTCATACGGACTCAGTCTTGCAGCATGGGCGCTGTGAGTCACCAGGCCACACATCCAGTCTGTGTATTGTCACGGGGTAATGGTGGTTACCACACACTGCCGCTCCTTTAAGACAATAAATGTTAGGACCCACTGAGAAGTTCACCGTGATGTGGCAGTAGCTTCATACAGTCTGATCACAATGTTAAACTAAGAACCTCATGTTCAGAAATGTAAATTTTGCCTGGCGGCATTGGATCAATGTATGATTTTCAAATGTGCAGTCCATGCTCTTTTTTCAGTGTAACATATTGAAGTCCTATCCACTGGAATGGTCATCAATATGAGTTCAGTGCTGGTCGGACACCCTACACCTTTACCGCTCTGATATTCACCCCGGTTGTAGCCAGGTGTAAAAAAAGCTACAGCCGTAGAAGAATAAAGCTTAGCAGCCTCAAATGCAAAGTCACAACGATGGAGTAATGTTGAAGGCAATGCACCAACGCAACATATGGACACACATCATAGGTATTTCCTGATGAAATACCACAAAATCATTGTTTTTTAAAATTCAGTTTAATTTGGCCACTCATCTGGGAATCTGGAAATCCAAGAGGAAAGGTAAGGAAGGAGACATCTGTACTTTTAATTTAAAAGGTTTCTTTCCACAATTCTTCTATTCTATTTTCTATGCACATATAGAAACCATATAGATTGTAATTCAGGGAGATCAATATCTTACTTCAGATGTATTGGTTAATTCATATTATTTCGTTTGACACCGGCACATATGAAGCCTTAAGAATTCTAGCATCAGTATCATAAATGGGGTTATGCCAAGTTTGGAAGTTATTTCCCCGTACGACCAGTAGGACCATGACAGAGCCATCAGCATCTGTGGAGGTTCCAGAAGTTGGAGATGTTATCCCGTATCCTACAGATAGAGGAGATAGAGGATAACTTTGAAACTTCTAAACCTGATACATCACCTTTGAAGAAATATGGCATGTGCAGGTTCTGAGGGAGTTTGGGTAGCATATCATGGCACGCATTAATATACTTTGACACTGTGATTTAATGTCTGTCAGCCCCTGCACTGGGCATGACTCAATGAATAATTTTGGAGAGTTCCTTTAAGAAAGTGCTTTCATCACATTGAGTCTTAACCTTCCTTTGTCCTAAACTAAAACATAAGAAAATAATCTGCTCTTTTAATACCACCTGACAACTCACCTATCATTTTAGTCGCAACACCTTCTCATCTCCCTCTATTTTCATTACCGCAGGGATCAGAATAATAGATGTATTAACGATCCTTTATTTATTACACCTGGCTGAGTTTATTGCACCTTAAGCACCTCTTCCTGGCTTCTTCATGGCATATGATATAAAACTGCTAATGCATATGCTAAATAGAATTGAAAAGAGAAGCACTATATTTTGTGAGATCACCAAAATCATCTATAACCTGCCCAAATACACACAGATGGTCCCTTCTCGCTCGGAGGGAAAGCCTGTATGTCCTTTAAATTCATTTTCCATCAAATCATCACTTTGGTGTACTCTCTGATTTTTTTTGTTGACTATTAAACATCAAATAGTTGGCTGAAGACATGGTGTTTTGAGTGCTTACATTGCTGCGTCTCACGGAACTATTAGTGTGACTAATTACAATTGATACCTTCACTGGTTTGCTAATGTGATAAGGGAATAAATAAGCACACCATAAATAGTACATAAGCTGGAATGCAGAAGAGCAACCGAGGCTGCGTTACCCTTGTCATAGTCATAACGGCAGACCTTTTATTACTTATATTAAAAGGAAATATAAAAGAAATTAAACATTTAACAGGACGTGTCATCTAACAGGTTATTTGTGAATCAAGTTGACCAATGTGATTTAACACTACTGTCAATTTATTGCTTTAAAGTCACCTCCGAATGGGACGTTCTTCTGCTAGACCTTTGGAGACAATTATTGTTTCAGAACCTAAGTTCAACAGTTGATCATCTATCACTTAGGCCAGACCATCTCTCATGTTTCCCTCATTTTAAACCTGGGATATATGGCAAAGAACAAAAAAAGAACATAGCTTCAAAGACAGAATTGTATCAATCCAGGTGGATGAGGAAAATACACCAAGCTCTGCCACCTACACAATGGTTTGTAAGAAGCTTTGAGCCTATTAAAATTGATAGAGAAGAAGGAGCCTGGTAGCAAATATGAAACATTACCGATAGGCCTCTTTTAGATTTTATTTCGTACCGTCACTCCACTAACCTTCACAAGGTCTTGGTGCTCCAAAAAAATACTTTCATAACCAATTGAAAGTTTCCTATGGTCATTACAGGATTAGGTTGAAAAATCAGTCACTGGGCGATATTGAGAAGTTCTGTTTAGCATTCTGGGTATTCCTGTGATACCATCCAGGCAGGGAAATCATGGTTAATTTCTCAACATTGTTGTCTCATAAACTCCCTGCCCATGAGCAGGTCTACACTTTATTTAATCCTCCAGCTTCCAGCTCCTAGTTTCCAGTTCTAGGTGCTACTGATTCTAGTTCACTCCCCATTCTAAGGCTACCCTACTTACTTAAGGTTTTGTTCCTGGCCCTAACTTCTAGGAATTGACCTGACCTTACTTGTAGAGCAGTCACCCCTTGACTCAACCCAGGGTATCTTGCATGTGTCCAGATCCCTGTATATGGGTTAAAGTGTGAAGACCAAGGTTCCCATGTAACTCTCTATGCAGTGTCTTGTGCAAAGCCCTTATAAGAGCTGTCAGCCTTCCACTGACAGTGCTCTCTTACTACAGTTCTTTTTAGTTTACATTCTGCTTTTTTTCCCACATCCCATTGACACTGTGTCATTAACTGGTCAAACTACATAATCAAAACTTTATATTTAAAGGGAACTTGTTCAAAACGCTATTTATCTGCAGGTATGGGGTTAAACTGCAGGTTAATAGTATTTTGAACCTGCCCGGTGCCCAGAAATTGAGCCCTGCTGCCTGGAGGAAATTAAACTTATTTCTATCGGCAGTGTTCACCAGTCTGTCATGGGGGTGGCGACGGTGCAGATTCAGTCACAGGCATGGCACCGGAGCTGGTTCAGTCACCGCTTTGTATATAGAGAGCTGCAGCTCTAACTGCACCCCTGACACTGACTGACAGGAGGATCAATAATAGGGCCGGTTGTCAGTCAATGCTAGGCACAGAGCGGTGACTGAACCTGTCCTGGCGCCACCCCCGTGATTGAATGTTGAACACTGCCAGGAGGAGTTAAGTTAATTTTCTTACGACAGCAGGGTTCAAAGTGCGGGCGCTGGGCAGCTTCAGAATACTATTAACCCTTACAGATTGACCGAATATCTGCAATTTAACAGTGTTTTTTCACCTGATAAGTTCCCTTTAAATTTCATGGGTTAGAATTGAATTTTAGAGGTTTAAAAGGGTGAAGTTTACTTGATTGCAGAGCCCCAATAATAGAACTCAGCACATTGATTTATTAATTTTCTATGTTGAGAATGCAAAATTGTGGATATAAAAACTTTGCCCCTATGCCCATTAAGAATCGCCCTCAAATGGTCAAAAATGCCCCTAATATTCCTACTTTGTGATGTGGTTTTGCTGAGTCCCTGACAAAATAAGGACTGCTGGCAGGTATGCAATTTTCAACAAAGATAATTACGGTAGGAAGGAAAAGTAGATAAGAACTATAGATTTGATGATGATTTTATGTATTGTGAATATGTTCAGGCAGGCACCTGTCACTGAGATGTCATCAGTGCAAAAATGAGTGATGCCAAAGCAATCTTTTAACAAGCTCCATACAACCTCTGACTTGTATGAAGCCAACATATGGCTCCTGTAGAAGATTATCGGGCTTTGTTATGGAATTCCATACAAAATCCAACCAAAAGAATTGTCATGTTCCATCAGTCGCTTTCTAATGTCTTTTGAAATTTGGTAGAGTAACGAGGCGCCATATGGTGGAATCCAAGTATCTACAGTTGTGGCCAAAAGTATTGACACCCCTGCAATTCTGTCAGATAACACTCAGTTTCTTCCTGAAAATGATTGCAATCACAAATTCTTTGTTATTATTATCTTCATTTAATTTGTCTTAAATGAAAAAACACAAAAAGAATTGTCCTAAAGCCAAATTGGATATAATTCCACACCAAACATAAAAAAGAGGGTGGACAAAATTATTAGCACTGTTCGAAAAATCATGTGATGCTTCTCTAATTTGTGTAAATAACAGTACCTGTAACTTACCTGTGGCACCTAACAGGTGTTGGCAATAACTAAATCACACTTGCAGCCAGTTGACATGGATTAAAGTTGACTCAACCTCTGTCCTGTGTCCTTGTGTGTACCACATTGAGCATGGAGAAAAGAAAGAATACCAAAGAACTGTCTGAAGACTTGAGAAACCAAATTATGAGGAAGCACGAGCAATCTCAAGGCTACAAGTCCATCTCCAAAGACCTGAATGTTCCTGTGTCTACCGTGCACAGTGTCATCAAGAAGTTTAAAGCCCATGATCGCACTGTGGCTAACCTCCCTAGATGTGGACGGAAAAGAAAAATTGACAAGAGATTTCAACACAAGATTTTGCGGGTGTTGGATAAAGAACCTCGACTAACATCCTTCAAGTTCAAGCTACCCTGCAGTCCGAGGGTACAACAGTGTCAACCCGTACTATCTGTCGGCATCTGAATGAAAAGGGACTGTATGGTAGGAGACCCAGGAAGACCCCACTTCTTACCCCGAGACATAAAAAAGCCAGGCTGGAGTTTGCCAAAACTTACCTGAAAAAGCCTAAAATGTTTTGGAAGAATGTTCTCTGGTCAGATGAGACAAAAGTAGAGCTTTTTGGGCAAAGGCATCAACATAGAGTTTATAGGAGAAAAAAAGAGGCATTCAAAGAAAAAAACACGGTCCCTACAGACAAACATGGCGGAGGTTCCCTGATGTTTTGGGGTTGCTTTACTGCCTCTGGCACTGGGCTGCTTGACCGTGTGCATGGCATTATGAAGTCTGAAGACTACCAGCAAATTTTGCAGCATAACGTAGGGCCCAGTGTGAGAAAGCTGGGTCTCCCTCAGAGGTCATGGGTCTTCCAGCAGGACAATGACCCAAAACACACTTCAAAAAGCACTAGAAAATGGTTTGAGAGAAAGCACTGTAGACTTCTAAGGTGGCCAGCAATGAGTCCAGACCTGAATCCCATAGAACACCTGTGGAGAGATCTAAAAATGGCAGTTTGGAGAAGGCACCCTTCAAATACCAGGGACCTGGAGCAGTTTGCCAAAGAAGAATTGTCTAAAATTCCAGCAGAGCATTGTAAGAAACTCATTGATGGTTACCGGAAGCGGTTGGTCGCAGTTATTTGGCTAAAGGTTGTGCAATGAAGTATTAGGCTGAGGGTGCCAATACTTTTGTCTGGCCCATTTTTGGAGTTTTATGTGAAATGATCAATGTTTTGCTTTTTGCTTCATTCTCTTTTGTGTGTGTTTTCATTTAAAACAAATTAAATGAAGATAATAATACCAAAGAATTTGTGATTGCAATAATTTTCAGGAAGAAACTGAGAATTATCTGACAAAATTGCAGGGGTGTCAATACTTTTGGCCACAACTGTATGTGCAGCCTTTTGGCACATAGCTCTGATATGTGCAATGCATTAGGCCTATGGCTAGCTACCTTAGAAAAGACTGGAACCTCCTTGAAATTAATAGAAAAAGAGACATTTTCCTTCCTAATGCAAATTTGCATACTTTTTTCCACTGTCTATTAAAGTTCATACACCGGCTGGACCTCTTTAAGAGTAGGAGCACATGACTGTTCTCCATTTGACAAAAATGGTCCGATTTAATTAATCACACTCTGATCAGAGTTTAATTAAATTTTAATCAGAGTGTGATCAGAGTGTGATCCGTTTTTCTCAGATGTGGGGAACTAAAAGAAATTATTTTTCCATCTTCTCCATTCATTCTTTCGGTGAAAATCAGACCGCTCCCAGATTTCATCTGAGTGTGGTTCAATGTTTTCCATGGACCCATAGACATGAACAGATGAGTGCCATCTATTTTTTGGATAAATATCATGTATGTCACAATTTTTTCTTTGGACCACCAGTCCAAGGAAAAAAATGGTCTATGTGCATGGCCCCTTAGAATAACATTGGTCAGAGTGGGATCCAATGTTTTGACTGATCGCGCTCAAATTGAAACTATGGTCATCTGAACGGGCCCTAATGAGAACCAATTTTCCTCCAAAGTTGCATTCTTAACATTGAAGGCACAAGTGGATTGTCATATGAACTTCAGATGAGTGTTGTTTCTCTGTTTATTATAGGGATGAAAGGAGGAATGGCTAGAGTGATGTATTTTTGTCTTTAGGAAGGTGGTAAGTGGTTGCAATATTCAACCCCATAAAAATGCCAACAAGGACAAATTGCCAAAATATTAATATTTACAGAATTTTATGTATGCTTGTATATCTTTTCCTGCCAAATCTTTCGATAATCAGTATTGGCTATTTGTTACATCCTTTTCTCTCTTGTATACGATGTCTCTACATTGTAACTCATTGATGTTCAATTACCCATTGAATCTCCCTTCTTTTCCAGCAAATCTTTCTGATTTTACCATTCCATTTCTCACCTTGACAACACAGCAATGATATTGTTATCAAGCACTTTCGTGCTACATATTAACTGATTCTCATTGCTTTCACGCAAAGTTATCGAAAAGTAGCAAATCTGAAGAAGAAGATTGCAAAATTGTCATTGTTATTTTATGGCAATTTTTCCTTGAACCCCGCAGGAGGGCAACGGGCCTACAATAATAAAACATTTCTATTACTGCACAAGAGGTCTAGGGTCAGCAGGTCATCGCTATTACTTTATTTTTATGCCATTACAGGGTACGCCACTTTGATTCTATTTGTGGACGCCGGCATATTATCAAGCCTGAGCTACATCAGTGCTTTGTGATGACATTTTATACACCAGTTCCTCTTGCATACTTGTGGCCTAAGGGAAAGATACTCAGTAATCTATGGTAAATGCTGTTCTTCATGAAATCTGTCTTTTCTGCATTACTATGCATCTTGCCTTATTCAATAAGCAATTCCCACTTGATAAACTGCAAGGATTAGGTCATGTCTTATATATTTTTTCTACTAAGAACACAGAACCGTATGTTGCAGCCTTCCTGTGCAATTGAGAGTTGACCTGTTCGATAAGTAAAAAAAAGCAAAAAAGCTCAAATCTTTTACAGCTCATACAAATTGTTATGTTGTGAGAAAAACACTGCATTGCTCAATTAGCTGCCAATATGCAAATGGGAGGGAATCTTTTTCTGGGAATTTCTCCTCTCGCAGGAAGCTGAATTAGACCTTTTAATCTGAAAAAGTAATCAGCGTCCTCGGTTAAATTTGATTTCTATCACAACAGACTGATCAAAATAAAAACTAGCGGCTCAGTTAATGCAATTTGTTTTTCAGTGATTATTCATTTGCAATATTGTAAATAAGTCTCTAAAAATGCTACGCGTTCGTGAAAACAAAAAAAATGATGAGACTGATGAGGAAATACTAATATGGAAAATGGCTGGAGGAGAACTGATGGTCTTTGGGTTTCTGTGACCTACAACACTTGACTTTCAGAAACACTAAGGCTACGTTCCGACAAAGAGCCTTTGATGAGTTTTTGACACTGCGTATTTTTGAAAAAAATGCACGTAACCTATTTTACTTAATGGTGCCGAAATGCTGCAGAAAATCTGCAATACCTAAGTTCATCATGGGAATATAGCCTAGAGGCCCCTTAACAGATTAGACTTTAGACCAATGTTAGTCAAACTTACCAATGTCAACTGGTTTGGAATGATGTGTGTGGAGTCCTCCTGACTGTTCCCCGATAGATGATCTTGGAGATAAAAGGATATATCGTGTCTCATTTCAGACTGCTGATCCTTTTGTTCTCTGAGCGATAAGGCTATGTTCACATGCTGCGGATTGGTCTGCGGATTTTTCCACGCGGATTCTGCAAAATCCGCAGGTAAATCCGCACGTCAAAAGACCTGCGGATTAGCCTGCAGTTTAGCCCTGCGGTTTCACACCTCTACAATGGAGAAGGTGTGAAACCTCTGTGGAATCCGCACAAAGAATTGACATGCAGCGGATTTGAACCCGCAGCAAATCCACGCGGAAAAATCTGCAGCATGTGCACAGCGTTTTTTGTTTTTCATAGATTATAATGGTACTGTACAATGCAGCAGAAACTGCTGCAGATCCACAGGGCCAAATCCACAGCGGATCCGCAGCAGAACCCGCAGCGTGTGCACATTCCCTAAGCCACCATCAGAGATCTCTGGCAGTGGCTCTCTCATTGAGAATACAGAAGCTCTTTGCCACCTTGAGGCTACGTTCACACGTAGCGGAACTCTCGCGGAAGTTACCGCGAGAATTCCGGATTTCATTCCGCGGGAAAAATCACATTTTAAATTCCCGCGATTTTCCCATGGAAAAACTAGTGATTTGCAAGCGTAATGGAGCATCGTTTGAAGAACTGTTTGACAGGTTGGTCACACTCGTCAAACATAGTGTTTGACAAGTGTGACCAACGTTTTACTACTGATGCTGCCTATGCGGCATCAATATTAAAAGATAAAATGTAAAAAATAATAATAAGGATGTAAAAATAATAAAAAAATAAAAAATATTTTTATTCTCACCTTCCGGCATCCCGCGCAGCCTTCCCGCCTCTCTCCACGCTCCCGGTCCCAGTAATTCTTTGCGCGAATGACTGCGAGACGTCGCGCTCCCACGAGATCTCGACGTCATCGCGGTCATTCTTGCAAAGGATTACTGGGACCGGGAGCATGGAGAGAGGTGGGAAGGCTGTGCGGGATGCCGGGAGGTGAGAATAACAGTATTTTTTATTTTAATTCTATTTTTTACAGGGATATGGTACCCACAGCCCGGAGGACAGTCTCCTCTCCTCCAGACCGTCGGTACCATCCACAAATGTTCTGCTTACTTTTTACATGGTGGGCACAGCCACATGCGGGAAGTAAGCAGAACAATGCAATCCTATGGGTGCGGGATTGCCGCGATTCCGCTAAATTAATGAGAATGCTGCGTTTTTTACCGCGAAGCGATTCCGCCGCGGTAAAAACTGCAGCATTAGCACAGCATTGCGGATTCCCATAGGATTGCATGGGATGCTTATTTCTCGCATTTTCATGGCAAAATTGCGCGTTTAAAACCGCCACAAAAACGCGAAAAAACTGCCACGTGTGAACTCAGCCTGAGAGTCAGGGGAGATAACTGATGGCCACTGGCCAATAACTCAGCCAGCAGCTTTCTAAGGCTAGTTTCACACTAGTGTTTTTTAGCGCTGCGCTTCGTGCGCAATAGAATTGCATGCAAAAAACGCATCATGCTTTTTTTAGGCGCATGCTTTTTAACCAGTTTCTAGCCATGTTAACTCTTAAAACGCATGTGATTTTAAACGCAGGTGTGCGCATGTCCATGTGCACGCCTGTGCACCCATAGACTGTAATGTGATTTTTTTTGCGCATTCCGTGCCCAAGCGTGCAAATGCGTTTTTTTAAGACCGGTCGGACGGACCAAAAATGCAACAGGTTGCGTCCGGCGCGCCTAGGTGGACACTACAAAAAATGCATGCGCACGAAAACGCATACGAACGCGTGCATATGCTAGACCATGCTCCCCCATGTTAAAGATAAGGGAGCAGGACGCATGCGCATGGACCCGCACGAAGCGCAGCGCTAAAACACACAAGTGTTAAACCAGCCTAAAGTGGTAAGGCTTTGTTCACATCTGCATCATTGTTTTATTTAAAAATGGACATCATGAAAGGGGCAAGATCCATCATAAAATGGTTCCCGGTAACTTAAAATTAAGTGAAATTAATTCTGTTATGGTATCTGTTAGTAGGAGGTCCAGTAATGGTTCTGGCATTGTAACAATAGTGAATAGTGATAATTATAAAGGTAAGGTTAGAGTAGTTGACAATTCATATCAACACACATAACAAGTAGAACAGTCAATAATCACTGCCTTGTATTTCTTACATGGTTGCTTTAAAAGCTGGGTTCCATCTTCTAGCCAGCCAGCCTCCTGACCCTCTGATTGCTTAGAAGTGGAATGGGGTGGCAGGTGCTTCTGTTTGATTGACACTTCAGGCCAACATCATTGTTACACTGCTGGCCTGACCTGTGTGCAGTTCTGTGATACCATAAGAAGAGGCCTTGCCTGCTAAACATCAGATGTGCAATAGGGCTGAAGATGGCTGGAATTTGGAGCTAAAAGCGTATTCTAATGATCCTGGTCATTCTCAGTGTAATGCTTACAACCTATTGAGCTGATCCAGGTAAACAGAACACCTCTTCTTCTTCTGGGCTGCTCTGTCGACAGTGCGTGACTGCTGACGTCAGCCGTCTTCCTGCAGTTAGGCTGAACCTCAGGAACGTTTGTGAGTGTGGTTAGGAACTACCTACCTTTTAGTTCTTTGCCCTTGGTAAAAAAAAATACTTCGAGGTAACCCCTATAAAGACTTCATCAGGCTACGCCTATCCGTCAACTTCATGAAATGGTACGACAAGTGGCGAAACTAACTCTGGAAAAGAACTAGTGGACCTGACAGAAGTACATTTCTGGCGGCGGTGCCTGCCAATTAAGAAATACCCCAAATTCACTAAGTGGCTCACTGCTCTTAATGAATTAGGTACATCATAGTCCAGTGAGCCCCTTCATTAAGACTGGCATATGCAACGCTACTCATAAAAATCGGATCTCCTAGTATATAGAACTCCTCTAGTGCTATAAATTGTGTTTTTGACTACAGGACTTAGATATAAGGAGTGGGATCATACAGCCCAATGCTCCACCCAGCTACCAAAATAGAGGTGGAATAAATTGCTGGACTAAAACTACAAAAGACATTCTGAGTTGTGTATTATGACCTCCGATTTTCATACAGTAGGCAATGATGGTTTTATAAGAAGATAAACTTCTCATTTATTGTGAGAACTGTAGAAAATGGGGGGGACTCGTTAATCATTATTCGTACTTTGTATGAAAGTGCAACTGGATCAAGTAAAATCTAAAAATATTGATATCAAGGAAAATAGTTTTGATAGTTGGTATAGAGTCTATTAGGAACCTGAACTTGGCTTTACAACTTACCATTGGAGCCAATCCTGACTGTGACAACAAGACCAAAAGGTGTCCAGCAAAGTAATTGTTATACCGTGATGACTCCGGAGTGGACCCTCTGGCCTAGTGAGGCCACCCTGTTATGAATGAGTCACCGAGGAGGAAAAAACAAAAAGCAAGCTAAGCCCAGAAAACCGGAGAGGTTGGTAACTAGCGGATTGCAGACCCCTGATCCTATCCACAACTAGCAGTAGCCGTGGAGCGTGCCTATGGTGGTCCTAGACGCCTCGTCACGGCCGGAGAACTAAATAAACCTAAAGAAAGAAAGGGAAAATCTAAACTGCCCCAGAGCAGACCCCAAAGCAATAGACAGCCCCAACATGTATTGTCGGTGAAACAAGATGAAAACACAGACACAGGTAGAAAGATAGGCTGAGCAAACGATGGGACCCTCGCTAGCTAGAAAGGACAGGAAAGAAAAGCTGCTGTCTGCAATCACGCAAAAAACCCTGCAAAAAAGAATGGCCAACACGTCTGATAGAAAAAGGCCCTGAAGTCGCTAGACTTCAAATCACTATATCAGCACTCAGGTATATTCTGAAGACAGAGCAAAAGAGATCAACTTATCAGAGACAAAATGGGGATTCAGCCCAGTCCCAGCCAGGGCTGGCTGAACACAAAAACTAAGTATACCAGACAAAAACTCATATGAACAATAGCAGAGAAAACTTAGCTTTAGGCAGGCAGGAACCAAACTGGAAACCAGGAGCCACAGTCAGGAAAAATCACCAGCAAGAAACTAGGGAGTCGGCTGCCTTAAATCCAATCAGAAACTCCTGATGTCCAATCGCAGTCCTCCTCCTCAGGTGACCGGTCTCTGCCATTTAGATCAGCTTCATTACCTCCCTTCACCAACAGAGGGAGTCCAGATAGAGAACTCACTACTCCTCTGTCAGCACAGCCAGCTCCATAACCCTCACCAGAAGCCAGAGGCAAACCCGAAAATGAGCTCACAACACCAACCCCTATACAGGGAGTGTCAGGGGCAAGCCCAAGGGGGTAAGATACCACAACTGCTGGAACCAGGTGGCCCGCTCACAGGAGACAGGAATGAGTGTGTTTGCAGGACACAGCGGAGAGTGAGCAGGAGACAGGAGAGCGCAAAGCGTAGCCTCAGGAGTATGCAGGGTATAGAACCGTAGAGAGTGTGTACACGGGAGTGCGCTAGATACTGAGCCGTGCGAGGCGGATGTACAGTACGAGAGCAGGTGTGGCGTGTACGGGCGAGCATGCCTGAGAGCGGGTAAAGCAGGATGCGTGCAAGGAAGCACACCAAAGTTAAGGACAGACAGAGCACAGAGTAGAGTGTAGGTATGGAGCATGAGCCAGCAGGCACGGCAGAGGAAAAGCACAGAGACAGGGCACAAGGCAGAGGACCCGAGTACAGTGCGCAGCCAAGCAAGGACCGAACCGACCTAGCCAGGAAGCACAACAATAATCAGGCACCTCCCACAGGGGGAGGTAGCCTGATATAGCACATGATCACTTGGACTTCAGGGTCTGGTCCTCCAGGTCATAGAGAGGACGAGACCAGAGGCAGAGCAGAGAAGAGTGTGCGTGAGTACAGGAGTGCAGCGCCACCATGGGACTAATTGCGAGAGGTGTGCATGCACACCCGATGAGACCCCCGGAGTGGGCACGGTACTGGAAGAGGTGACATTGGACCCGAGGCCCCACCCCCAGGTGAGAGCGGCGTGACAGTAATAAGAGGAAATATTAATGAAACTGAAATTTCAACCAAAGAGCAATATTAGATCACAAAGAGAATTTTGTCCTATCCACCATGATTATGTGTTGCCGTGCAGTAACCTGATTTTATATCACAATTACCGTATAATTTTGGTACAAGTTAACAGCTGGTTTGCATTGTTGCACTAGATCAACTGATTTCCAGAGTGAAATTTGTACAGCTTGTTCCCATCTTGGCCATTTATTTTTCACCCATGTAATCAAACGTACAGATATGGGAAAACAGCTGACATTATTCTTTCTAATCTCAGAGAACCCCCTTGGGTTAGTTAGTATTCTTTGAACTCGATCTTGCAAAGGTTAAGTACACACCTACAATTTACCTTTGGCAAAACCAACATTTTACTTGTATTTTACTTGAGGTTCTACAGCACAATCATCAGTGAGGTTCACACTAAGATTTTTGTTGCAGATGTACCAACATATGGATTAGTCCCATTGTCATTCAAAGAATCTAATCTGTGGCTTTTCTCTGCAGAATACGATAGAATAATGAACATGTTCGTCAATAGCTTGGACAAAAATCCAGATAGATTTTTTTCTACATGAGATGCACTTCATGGGTGCACAATGTTAGCTGATTTGATGAGGATATAAGGTATGTTCACAAAGAGCTTTTTCAGCATGGATTTTATTAACTGAAAAATCTGTCACAGAAGCAGCATTTCATTGTACCACGTATTTTTATACACTTTTTTTTTTTCACATTTTGCACATTGGGGTATTCCCTTTTGCTTGTAGTAATTATAGCACATTTGGAGCATTTTCACAGTAAATTGGAATTGACATTGTGTTTTTTTCATTTTTGCTTATGTGCAAGTGCATTTTTTCCTATTGAAATCAATCACTTAAGTGCAGTTTTAGACATTTCATGATTTGGATTTCTATGTGAAATCTATGCCAAAATTCATGTAGAAAAACTCTGTGTGAAAATCCCCTAAAGCATAGGATCCACGCCTAAATCTTCATCAAATCCTCAACATGTTAACTTAGCCTAAGAGTACACCTAACAAGTTTCAGATTATCATATTTTCTCATAATTAAGTAACTAAACTGAATATGATTACCGATTTGTAAAGAGTAATGAGTAAGTAAATTTGAGTCGACTTGATTTCTAATAGAATGTTACTAAAATCCACATTCGCTAAAATGTGGATTTTTTTGGACTCTTCACTTCTGCACAGATATAGCAAAACAACATTTACATCAAATTGTAAAAAAAAAGAAAATCCTTATATTCACTTCTCCGATCACTTAGTTTCACCTGTCTGGTCCTCACCGTATCTTCACATCTCCTCAATTCTCACTGAAACCCCTGGGCCTTTCATACTGGACCGAGACTTCCAGTGAATGAAAGGTTATGGAATTAAAGCAAATCTCAACCTCCAACCCAAATGTTATGGTTTTAGATCCAGATAGAATTTAAAGATAATCTGTCAGAATTTATAAACCCCCAAACCATTTTTATGACTCTGTTGTTCTTTTAATCCTCAATAAATTAATCCCGTTTTAACCCCAAAGTGATGTCCCAGCAATGAAAAATTTCATTTGGAAGTTCTGTATCTATATTTCTGAAGTGCACTTGTGCGTGATGATGCACGTATAGCTCTTTAGTCTCGAAAACAAGGCTGTATAAGTCACTCACGGGATGGCGTTTCTGATGTTATCGCCTGTGAGACATGACCGCGAGTGACCTATAAAGCATCGTTCTCAGAAAGACACTCTATTGGTTGCACTACAGAATTTCTGGACGCCGTGGGAACACCCAGGATTACGTCAGAACTGCTGGGATTATTTTTAATAATAAATGGGTAAACTAGGGAATGTGTGGGGGAATCTTTAGTCAAGTAAAACCTTTTTCCTGTGCTTTTTTCTTTTAAATACAGGGTTAGTAATATGGGTGTCTGATGGACGCCTCTCCATTACTAACCCCTGTGCTTGATGCCAGCTGACATTACACAGCTGAATTAAACCCCAAAACCCAATCCCGATTGCCACCAAACTAGGGCAATCAGGAAGAGCTGAGGCTAAACTACAGAATTGGGGCATCTAATGGATGCACCATTTCTGAGGCAGCTAAGGGCTGGTCTTATTAGGTTAGAAAGGGGTCAATATTTATGGACCTTCCCAGCCTATTAATATCAGTCACAAAGCTGTCTGCTTTGCCTTAGCGGGCTGTTAAAAATAGGTGGGATCCCACATCATTTTTTTGAGTCTCCCAATTTTTTAACCAGCAAAGGCAAAGCAGGCAACTGAGGTCTGATATTAATAGGCAGGGAAGGTCTGTGGATAATGAACCCTTCACAGCATAATAAGACCAGCTCACAGCTGTCTGCTTTCCCTTGGTTGGTTATTAAAATTACAGGGGACCCCAAATCATTTTTCTCATTTATTTATTTATTTATTTTTACACTACAGTAAACGACACATGCAAGACACTGCTCCACTCCTCCACTTGGACCTATGCATCCTGGTTTAAGAATATTATTTTTGATATTTGTTTATTCCATGTTATTTTAAATAATTTCCCTATCTACACTTGTTTGCAGGGCAATTTTTCTGCTCTTACCCCTATTTTCCTTCCTTTTGCAGCTCCTTAGCCACTACTACACCAATTTTAAAGCACTAAAGTTTGAGTTCCCATTGACTTATATTGGGTTCGGGTTTGGGGTCAAGTTCGAGGCAAATTCAGATACCCAAACTGAACTTTGGACTAAAGTTCAGCCGTGACTGATGAACTCGAACGTCCACGTATCCGCTCATCCCTCATTGCTACATTACAGATATACAGTTGCAAGCAAAGGTGGCCAAACATATTAGAGAGAAGTCATTTGTTCATCTAATGATTAATGTTAAAAGGATTGGTATTGCTTCTGCATCTAATGGGTAGGACAGGTGCATGATACCAGTCGATCATAGATAACTCCCGATTATGGGTAGACTCATTTCATGGGTGCCACTCATCTCTTCATGGGGAAATGAACATTTTTGGACAACCCTATTTAAAACATTTTTCTTGATCATTTATCCCAAGGATAGATTATTAATATCAGATTTTTGGGGTCTGACACTCAGCACCTCCACAATCAGCTGCTCTTGGTGCCCCTGGCAGCTAGATGTTGGCAGTTAACTAACTATTCTGTTGTGGTTGTACCCGGGTACTGCACATCTGATGAATAAAAGTGGACCTGCAGTACCCAGCTGCAGTCACTACAAAGCTGATGGAGTATCAGACATCTACCTATATGATATTTATGACCTATCCTTAGGCTTGGGTCACACCACAGTATTTCTCAATCAAGAGAATGCGGCTGATTATGCTGTTTACACTCTGATCAAACTGTGAGTGTGATCATGGTGTGATTCGATTTTCGTGGATGAATTGAAAATGGAAAAACAAATTCTCCATCTTCCCCATAGTATCAGTCTGTGAAAATCGGAGTGCACTTTCTCCACGGACTCATTGAGTTGAAAGTCAAAGTGCAATTTAAATATCAGATCAAACTCGAACATACTGCAATTCCCCTGTCAGATGAAAAATAGGAAATGTGCCTCATAAAATAACATCCGTCTGAGTGCGATCCGATGTTTTGTCTGATCACACTCGGACTGAATATACGGTCATCTGTACGAGCCCTTAGAATGGGTCATCAATATAAAAGCATTGGGGCAACCTTTAATGTTTCATTCATGTAACCCATAGACAGTCAACAACTCTAAAATAGGAAATTTCTTAAAAATTTCTTAATGCCATCTGCTTTCTAAAATGACCGTTCTCTATGAAACTACCTGAAATATATATTTTATGGATAAAATTGATTGTTTTTATCATTCCATTTGGATTTTTCTAATTTTCCATCTGGATATTATGGATGGAAAATCTACTACAAATCCCATTAAAATAAAAGCATTGTGAACGAGATCAGAATTTTTTTTATCCTTTACAATGAAAAGTGTGAAATGTGTGCAAAATTTGCAGAATTTCAGTGCTGCGGATTTCATTGCTGATGAAAAAATATGAGCTTGCAATCAAACATAATGCAAGATAAACCATTTAAAAAATGTTATTTGCTGGTTATGGGAATAAATGAGCTAATATGACTAATCTAGTCAGAAGCAGAGTTCCAGGGATGATTATTAATGTGACTGTTGTAATCCTACGTCTATTTTACTATGTATCATATCACCTAAAAGTCGCGCCCAGCGCCTGGCTGCCAGTTGAATTTTGCGATAACTTTAGTTAGCGACGCTGGAAATGATTATGCGCCTCTTGTAGAAGATGCTCATCGAAATAGAAACCATTTTGATACAGCGAGCATCCAAATTGTATTTTACCTTGCTTTTGGGGGCTCATCTGGTATAAGAACAAAATTAATAAATGGAATTGTGAATGTATCTGAAGCATTTGTCTTCAGATAACCCAGGATCTCATTAACCCACTAATGTGAAGGCTGCAACCTTATATTGCTATTGAAAAACTGACCTTGCATGGTATATATCAGGCACGCTTGTACCAATTCCATGATGGCTCATATTGTGGGTATATTAGATCACTGTCTCTGCTCATTTAGCCAAAGCGGCATAACATGAATGCATAAAATCTGACGTACTTCATTCATCACAATGCAAAAGATGGAAGAGATGTGGCAGCAGAAATACTGGTGACTTCACTATTAAAGGGTTTGATTCTGACATTTCTTCTTTACTATGGTTCCAAAACATAAGCATCTGAGGGTCTAAATCATTAAAAGCATGGATGATCAGAATATATTGTACCCGCCAGACAGGGATATGGCGCATGTGAATTAGCATGACAGCAGCAAACTAGCATTACCTCAATTACTGGCAGGTTAGTAGTCATTGTTTCAACTTTTATAGTCCAAAAATTGCTATTTCCTTCTCATTGGCAGCCTAGGTGGCTCGGTACGTGGCTTGGTAAGGTGCAAGTATATAAATCTAATTAAATTATAGTGATTTAAAAAAAATAATGACAATTCAAAATAACTGATAGCAGGAACATCTCTACATATTTGTAAACCCAGGTCACGATTCATGAAAGCAATTTCTCCAATATTCTTGAGCAAATTGAATGGAAAAATTGCAGCTTGGAGTTGCGCAATCATTTTGCCACTTTTCCAATTTTTGCCAACTAAATTGGGAAGAGGTGGGGCGGATTAGGGGCATGGTGGGGAAATGACACGATAGCTCGTCTAAATCATGACACACTTCTTCCCTGCTGACACCAGAAATCGAACTCTAGTCCTCAAATTTTTTTCTCCATCTTTTCCTCATCCGAACGAATCGGATTGCAGTATGATCACGCTTTGATCAGAGTTTGTTCCGAGTGTGATTAGCATAATCGGCCCAATTCTCTTGAGTAAGAGTATATATGGCTGTCTGACCTGCCCTTACTGACTAAATAAGCATGATCATGTGTCTTGACCACATCTGATTTTTTCGTAATAGGAGTCCACAGCAGAAAAAACAGCTTATTGTTTCATAATTGACTGAAGGCCCTTTAACAGAGGACAATAATCTGAAGAATATTCTTGATCAATGTCCTTTGTAAACATGGCAGCTATCAGCCGATGAATGAGCAAAATGCTTTTTCTTCAACTGATCACATCTTTTATGTGGCCTAAAAGACCATCATTGGCAGTAGATTTCCATGAGCTATGTGGCTGACAATGTAGCAGTATACCTCTGCTTCATTTATTTTCTGTGAATTTGCTGAAGATATCACAATTGTTGTTTTCTGCTATCTCCTGCATTCGCATAGACAATGAATGAAGCGGTGGTAAACATGCACTCTCTTCTCTCCATTTACAAGGATCTCCGTAGTGCGGTCCTAGTGGTTTGATCCCTAGTAATTTGAAAATTATCCGCTATCCTAAGGAATTTTTTAATCTTGGTAGAACCTAATGATGAATGAATAGTAAAACAAACCAAACCTAAATTGTTTTTTAACCCCTTAAGGGCCAAGCCACATTGTAGATTGATGACCAGGCCTTAATTTTGAAATCTGACCACTGTCACTTTATATTGTTATAACTCTGGAACTCTTCAACGGATCCCACTGATTCTGAGACTGTTTTTTCACGACATATTGTACTTCATGTTAGTGGTAAAATTTCTTCGATATAAGTTGCGTTTATTTATGAAAAAATGGAAATATGTCTAATATTTTGCAACTTTCAAACTTTTAATTTTTATGCCGTTAAATCAGAGAGATATGTCACACAAAATACTTAACAAATAACATTTCCCATATATCTACTTTACATCAGCAAAATTTTGGAAACAACATTTTCTTTTGTTAGGAAGTTATAAGAGTTAAAATTTGACCAGCGATTTCTCATTTTTTCAACAAAATTTACAAAATCTTTTTTTAGGGACCACCTCACATTTGAAGTCACTTTGAGGGGTCAATATGACAGAAAATACCCAAAAGTGACACCATTCTAAAAACTGCACCCTTCAAGGTGCTCACAACCACATTCAAGAAGTTTCTTAACCCTTCAGGTGCTTCACAAGAATTGAAGCAATGTGGAAGGAAAAAATGAACATTTAACTTTTTTTCACAAAAATTTTACTTCGGACACAATTTTTTTATTTTGTCAAGGGTATCAGGAGAAAATGAACCACAATATTTGTTGTGCAATTTCTCCTGAGTACAACGATACCCCATGTGTGGAGGAAGACCACTCTTTAGGTGCACGGCAGGGCTCAGAAGGGAAGGAGCGGACGCCATGTCGCATTTGGAGAGCCCTTGATGTACCTAAACAGTGGAAACCCCCCATAAGTGACCCCATTTTGGAAACTACACCACTCAAGGAACTTATCTGGCTGTGTGGTGAGCACTTTGAACCCCCAAGTGCTGCACAGAATTTAATAACGTAGAGCCATGAAAATAAAAAATTCATATTTTTTCCACAAAAATGATGTTTTAGTCCCCAATTTTTTTATTTTCCCAAAGGTAAGGTGGAACCACTGTTTGGGCACATGGCAGAGCTTGGAAGGGAAGGAGCACCATTTTGGAATGCAGACTTTGATGAAATTGTCTGCGGGCGTCATGTTGCGTTTGCAGAGCACCTGATGTGCCTAAACAGTGAAAAAACCCCACAAGTGACACCATTTTGGAAACTAGACCCCCCCGAGGAACTTATCTAAATGTATGGTGTGCACTTTGAACCCACAAGTGCATCACAGAAGTTAATAACGTAGAGCCGTGAAAATAAAAAATCATATTTTTTCCACAGAAATGATGTTTTTGCCACCAATTTTTTATTTTCCGAAGGGTAACAGGAAAAACTGGACCCCAAAAGTTGTTGTGCAATTTGTCCAGAGTATGCTCATACACGATTTGTGGGTGAGAACCACTCTTTGGGCAAATGGCAGAGCTCGGAAGAGAAGGAGTGCCATTTGACTTTTTCAACGCAAAATTGGCTGTAATTGAGATTGGACTCCATGTCGCGTTTGGAGAGCCCCTGATGTGCCTAAACAGTGGAAACCTCCCACAAGTGACATAATTTTGGAAACTAGACCCCCCATGGAACTTATCTAGATGTGTGGTGAGCACTTTGAACCCCCAAGTGCTTCACAGTAGTTTATAACGTAATGACGTGAAAATAAAAAAATCATATTTTTTTCCACAAAAATGACCTTTTTGCCCCAAATATTTATTTTCACAAGAGTAATAGGAGAAATAGGACCCCAAAAGTTGTTGTGCAATTTGTCCTGAGTACGCTGATACCCCATATGTGGGGGGAACCACCGTTTGGGTGCATGGCAGAGCTTGGAAGTGAAGGAGCGCCATTTTGGAATGCAGACTTTGAAGGAATGGTCTGCGGGTGTCATGTTGTGTTTGCAGAGCTCCTGATGTGCCTAAACAATAGAAACCCCCACAAGTGACCCAATTTTTGAAACTAGACCCTCCAAGGAACTTATCTAGATGTGTGGTGATAACTTTGAACCCCCAAGTGCTTCACAGAAGTTTATAACGCCCGGGCATGAAAATAAAAAAAATCATATTTTTTCTACAAACATGATCTTTTAGTCCCCAATTTTTTTTATTTTTCCAAGGGTACCAGGAGAAATTAGGCCACAAAAGTTGTGCAATTTGTTCTGAGTATGCTGATACCCTATATGTGGGAGAAAACTACTGTGGTCTGCGGGCGTCACGTCACATTTGAAGAGCCCCTGATGTGCCTAACAGTGGAAACCCCCCAAAAGTGACCCCATTTTGGAAACTACACCCCCAAGGAACTTATCTAGATGTGTGGTGAGAACTTTAAACCCCCAAGGGCTTCACCGAAGTTTATAACGTACAGCCGTAAAATTAAAAAATTATATTTTGACTTTTGACGTTTGACTTTTTCAACACAGAATTAGCAGGAATTGAGATTGGATGCCATGTTTCCCCTGATGTGCCTAAACAGTGGCAATCCCCCAATTCTAACTTCAACCCTAACACCAACACACCCCTAACCCTAATCCAAACCCTAACCCTAAATTTACCCCCAACCCAAACCCTAACTTTATCCCCAACTCTAACTCTAACTTTAGCCCCAACTCTAACCCTAACTTTAACCCTAACTCTAATGGGAAAATAGAAATAAATGCATTTTTTTAGTTTTATTATTTTTCCCTAACTAAGGGGGTGATAAAGGGGGTTTGATTTACTATTTATAGGGGTTTTTATTGTGGGTTTTTATGTTTGGCAGCTGTCACACGCTAAAAGATGCTTTCTATTGAAAAAAAAATAGTTTTTGCATCACCACATTGATGACCAGGCCTTAATTTTGAAATCTGACCACTGTCACTTTATATTGTTATAACTCTGGAACTCTTCAACGGATCCCACTGATTCTGAGACTGTTTTTTCACGACATATTGTACTTCATGTTAGTGGTAAAATTTCTTCGATATAAGTTGCGTTTATTTATGAAAAAATGGAAATATGTCTAATATTTTACAACTTTCAAACTTTTAATTTTTATGCCGTTAAATCAGAGAGATATGTCACACAAAATACTTAACAAATAACATTTCCCATATATCTACTTTACATCAGCAAAATTTTGGAAACAACATTTTCTTTTGTTAGGAAGTTATAAGAGTTAAAATTTGACCAGCAATTTCTCATTTTTTCAACAAAATTTACAAAATCTTTTTTTAGGGACCACCTCACATTTGAAGTCACTTTGAGGGGTCAATATGACAGAAAATACCCAAAAGTGACACCATTCTAAAAACTGCACCCTTCAAGGTGCTCACAACCACATTCAAGAAGTTTCTTAACCCTTCAGGTGCTTCACAAGAATTGAAGCAATGTGGAAGGAAAAAATGAACATTTAACTTTTTTTCACAAAAATGTTACTTCGGACACAATTTTTTTATTTTGTCAAGGGTATCAGGAGAAAATGAACCACAATATTTGTTGTGCAATTTCTCCTGAGTACAACGATACCCCATGTGTGGAGGAAGACCACTCTTTAGGTGCACGGCAGGGCTCAGAAGGGAAGGAGCGGACGCCATGTCGCATTTGGAGAGCCCTTGATGTACCTAAACAGTGGAAACCCCCCATAAGTGACCCCATTTTGGAAACTACACCACTCAAGGAACTTATCTGGCTGTGTGGTGAGCACTTTGAACCCCCAAGTGCTGCACAGAATTTAATAACGTAGAGCCATGAAAATAAAAAATTCATATTTTTTCCACAAAAATGATGTTTTAGTCCCCAATTTTTTTATTTTCCCAAAGGTAAGGTGGAACCACTGTTTGGGCGCATGGCAGAGCTTGGAAGGGAAGGAGCACCATTTTGGAATGCAGACTTTGATGAAATTGTCTGCGGGCGTCATGTTGCGTTTGCAGAGCACCTGATGTGCCTAAACAGTGAAAAAACCCCACAAGTGACACCATTTTGGAAACTAGACCCCCCCGAGGAACTTATCTAAATGTATGGTGTGCACTTTGAACCCACAAGTGCATCACAGAAGTTAATAACGTAGAGCCGTGAAAATAAAAAATCATATTTTTTCCACAGAAATGATGTTTTTGCCACCAATTTTTTATTTTCCGAAGGGTAACAGGAAAAACTGGACCCCAAAAGTTGTTGTGCAATTTGTCCAGAGTATGCTCATACACGATTTGTGGGTGAGAACCACTCTTTGGGCAAATGGCAGAGCTCGGAAGAGAAGGAGTGCCATTTGACTTTTTCAACGCAAAATTGGCTGTAATTGAGATTGGACTCCATGTCGCGTTTGGAGAGCCCCTGATGTGCCTAAACAGTGGAAACCTCCCACAAGTGACATAATTTTGGAAACTAGACCCCCCATGGAACATATCTAGATGTGTGGTGAGCACTTTGAACCCCCAAGTGCTTCACAGTAGTTTATAACGTAATGACGTGAAAATAAAAAAATCATATTTTTTTCCACAAAAATGACCTTTTTGCCCCAAATATTTATTTTCACAAGAGTAATAGGAGAAATAGGACCCCAAAAGTTGTTGTGCAATTTGTCCTGAGTACGCTGATACCCCATATGTGGGGGGAACCACCGTTTGGGTGCATGGCAGAGCTTGGAAGTGAAGGAGCGCCATTTTGGAATGCAGACTTTGAAGGAATGGTCTGCGGGTGTCATGTTGTGTTTGCAGAGCTCCTGATGTGCCTAAACAATAGAAACCCCCACAAGTGACCCAATTTTTGAAACTAGACCCTCCAAGGAACTTATCTAGATGTGTGGTGATAACTTTGAACCCCCAAGTGCTTCACAGAAGTTTATAACGCCCGGGCATGAAAATAAAAAAATCATATTTTTTCTACAAACATGATCTTTTAGTCCCCAATTTTTTTTATTTTTCCAAGGGTACCAGGAGAAATTAGGCCACAAAAGTTGTGCAATTTGTTCTGAGTATGCTGATACCCTATATGTGGGAGAAAACTACTGTGGTCTGCGGGCGTCACGTCACATTTGAAGAGCCCCTGATGTGCCTAACAGTGGAAACCCCCCAAAAGTGACCCCATTTTGGAAACTACACCCCCAAGGAACTTATCTAGATGTGTGGTGAGAACTTTAAACCCCCAAGGGCTTCACCGAAGTTTATAACGTACAGCCGTAAAATTAAAAAATTATATTTTGACTTTTGACGTTTGACTTTTTCAACACAGAATTAGCAGGAATTGAGATTGGATGCCATGTTTCCCCTGATGTGCCTAAACAGTGGCAATCCCCCAATTCTAACTTCAACCCTAACACCAACACACCCCTAACCCTAATCCAAACCCTAACCCTAAATTTACCCCCAACCCAAACCCTAACTTTATCCCCAACCCTAACTCTAACTTTAGCCCCAACTCTAACCCTAACTTTAACCCTAACTCTAATGGGAAAATAGAAATAAATGCATTTTTTTAGTTTTATTATTTTTCCCTAACTAAGGGGGTGATAAAGGGGGTTTGATTTACTATTTATAGGGGTTTTTATTGTGGGTTTTTATGTTTGGCAGCTGTCACACGCTAAAAGATGCTTTCTATTGAAAAAAAAATATTTTTTGCATCACCACATTTTGAGAGTTATAATTTTTCCATATTTTATCCCACAGTCATGTGAGGGCTTGTTTTTTGCTGGATGATTTGACGTTTTATTGGTACCATTTTCGGGCACATGACATTTTTTAATCGCTTTCTATTCTGATTTTTGTGGAGGTAGAATGAACAAAAACCAGCCATTCAGGAATTTTTTTTTTTTCCTCCGGTCTGCGTGTGGTAAAATTGATAAGGCAGTTTTATTCTTTGGGTCAGTAAGATTACAGCGATACCTCATTTATATCTTTTTTTATGTTTTGGCGCTTTTATACAATAAAAACCTTTATAGAAAAAATAATTATTTTTGTATTGCTTTATTCTGAGACCTATAACTTTTTTATTTTTCTGCTGATGGAGCTGTATGAGGCTTGTTTTTTGCAGGACAAGATGGCGCTTTTAGTGATGCTATTTTTATTACCATTCATCTTTTAGTTTGTGTTTTTTTGCATTTTTTCCAAGCGGTATAATGATAAAGCATAATTTTCTACTTTTTTGTGTTTTTTTATGGTGTTCACTGAAGGAGTAAATTAGTATGATACTTTTATAGATCGGGTTTTTACGGCACGGCGATACCAAACATGTGTACTTTTTTGTTTATTTTATTTTTTTTACATATACAGTAAATGTGTATTTATTAGGGAATTTTTTAAAATTATTATTAATTTTTTTTACATATTTTTTTTTAAATGTTTTTTTACCTAGTCCCTTTAAGGGACTTTCACTTTTTGACTTTTGAAATGTATTTTTTTACCTAGTCCCTTTATGGGACATTCACTTTCTGACTTTTGATTGAATATAAAGAATAATAATGCTGTCTGCCGAACCTGCAGGGCACAAATCAGATTATCTAAAGCTGAAAATGAATTGAGGCTTGCAAGAGATGACAAAAGCAATAATAAAGGATTTTGGGGATATGTCAAAAGTAAAAGAAAAGTCAAAGATGCTATAGGATTTTTACAGGATGAAAATGATGAAATGGTAAGACAGGATGTTGAGAAGGCTGAACTTTTAAATTCCTATTTTGCATCTGTTTTCTCTCAGAAAGGAAATGTAACATCAACTGTTATTCACTGTCCTATTAAGGGAATAGAAGAATCCAGGATATCTATAAACAGAAAGATAGTGAGGAAACACTTAGCTAACCTAAATGAATTCAAGTCTCCAGGTCCAGATGAATTACACCCCAGAGTACTGAAGGAGATAGCAGAAGAAATTTTTGAACCCCTCTCCATAATCTTTGAAAATTCTTGGAGAACAGGAGAAGTGCCAGAAGACTGGAGAAAAGCAAATGTTGTTCCTATCTTCAAAAAGGGCAAGAAGGTGGACCCAGGCAACTATAGGCCGGTGAGTCTGACTTCTATACCAGGAAAGATCTTTGAACAAATTATTAAACAACATGTATGTCAATACCTGGATAAGAATGAAGTGATTAAACAGAGTCAGCATGGGTTTGTAACTAATAAGTCATGTCAGACTAACTTAATTTCCTTCTATGACGGTATCACTGATTGGGTGGATCAAGGAAATGCTGTAGATATAGTATATCTTGACTTCAGCAAAGCATGTGACAAAGTCTCTCATACAATCCTTATTGAAAAAATGACTAAGTATGGAATGGACAAGGCAACTGTTAGGTGGATTCATAACTGGCTTAGTGATCGGACCCAAAGAGTGGTCGTAAATGGCTGCACATCCAGTTGGAAGAATGTCTCAAGTGGGGTACCACAGGGCTCTGTCCTGGGCCCTGTATTGTTCAACATCTTTATCAACGATTTAGATGAAGGAATTGAGGGTAAACTGATGACACAAAGCTAGGAGGGATAGCTAATACTAGAGAAGAGAGAGAGAGGATTCAAAAAGATTTAAATAAACTGGAGAAGTGGGCAGCAACTAACAGAATGGTTTTTAACAGGGAGAAATGCAAAGTACTACATCTGGGCAATAAAAATGAAAAAAGCATATATAGAATGGGAGGAATAGGGCTAAGTGACAGCACATGTGAAAAAGACTTGGGTATACTAATAGATCACAGACTGAATATGAGTCAACAGTGTGATGCAGCAGCAAAAAAGGCAAATGCAATTCTAGGATGTATTAACAGAAGCATACAGTCTAGATCACGTGAAGTCATTATTTCCCTCTACTCCTTTTTGGTCAGACCTCATCTGGAATATTGTGTCCAGTTTTGGGCACCACATTCTAAAAAAGCCATCAACAAACTAGAGCAAGTTCAGAAAAGAGTGACCAGAATGGTGACCGGTCTGTAAACCCTGTCTTATGAGGAAAGGATGCAGGATTTGGGATTGTTTAGTTTGCAAAAGAGAAGACTGAGAGGAGACTTAATAGCTGTCTACAAATATCTAAAGGGCTGTCACATTGTAGAAGGATCAACTTTATTCTCATTTGCACAAGGAAAGACTAGAAGCAATGGGATGAAACTGAATGGGAGGAGACACAGATTAGATATTAGAAAAAACTTTTTGACAGTTAGAGTGATCAATGAGTGGAAC